>NW_027040553.1:0-1405969 GCF_037179485.1 Ochlerotatus camptorhynchus
ATTTATCTCCGTTAATATGGCTCTAATCGCGAAAAGGGGGGTGTTCAGATGCTCGAAATTTTCATACCCTGATTTCCCAGTATAAAATATTCCATAAACCTTTATTTATCGGCTGGTGCGCCTACCAAAACTTTAAATCGATTTATCTCCGTTAATATGGCTCTAATCGCGAAAAGGGGGGTGTTCAGATGCTCGAAATTTTCATACCCAGATTTCCCAGTATAAAATATTCCAAAAACCTTTATTTATCGGCTGGTGGGCCTACCAAAACTTTAAATCGATTTATCTCCGTTAATATGGCTCTAATCGCGAAAAGGGGGGTGTTCAGATGCTCGAAATTTTCATACCCAGATTTCCCAGTATAAAATATTCCAAAAACCTTTATTTATCGGCTGGTGTGCCTACCAAAACTTTAAATCGATTTATCTCCGTTAATATGGCTCTAATCGCGAAAAGGGGGGTGTTCAGATGCTCGAAATTTTCATACCCAGATTTCCTAGTATTAAATATTCCAAAAACTTTTATTTATCGGCTGGTGTACCTACCAAAACTTTAAATCGATTTATCTCCGTTAATATGGCTCTAATCGCGAAAAGGGGGGTGTTCAGATGCTCGAAATTTTCATACCCAGATTTCCTAGTATAAAATATTCCAAAAACCTTTATTTATCGGCTGGTGTGCCTACCAAAACTTTAAATCGATTTATCTCCGTTAATATGGCTCTAATCGCGAAAAGGGGGGTGTTCAGATGCTCGAAATTTTCACACCCAGATTTCCTAGTATTAAATATTCCAAAAACTTTTATTTATCGGCTGGTGGGCCTAACAAAACTTTAAATCGATTTATCTCCGTTAATATGGCTCTAATCGCGAAAAGGGGGGTGTTCAGATGCTCGAAATTTTCATACCCAGATTTCCTAGTATTAAATATTCCAAAAACTTTTATTTATCGGCTGGTGTGCCTACCAAAACTTTAAATCGATTTATCTCCGTTAATATGGCTCTAATCGCGAAAAGGGGGGTGTTCAGATGCTCGAAATTTTCATACCCAGATTTCCCAGTATAAAATATTCCAAAAACCTTTATTTATCGGCTGGTGTGCCTACCAAAACTTTAAATCGATTTATCTCCGTTAATATGGCTCTAATCGCGAAAAGGGGGGTGTTCAGATGCTCGAAATTTTCATACCCAGATTTCCTAGTATAAAATATTCCAAAAACCTTTATTTATCGGCTGGTGTGCCTACCAAAACTTTAAATCGATTTATCTCCGTTAATATGGCTCTAATCGCGAAAAGTGGGGTGTTCAGATGCTCGAAATTTTCATACTCAGATTTCCCAGTATAAAATATTCCAAAAACCTTTATTTATCGGCTGGTGTGCCTACCAAAACTTTAAATCGATTTATCTCCGTTAATATGGCTCTAATCGCGAAAAGGGGGGTGTTCAGATGCTCGAAATTTTCATACCCAGATTTCCTAGTATAAAATATTCCAAAAACCTTTATTTATCGGCTGGTGTGCCTACCAAAACTTTAAATCGATTTATCTCCGTTAATATGGCTCTAATCGCGAAAAGGGGGGTGTTCAGATGCTCGAAATTTTCATACCCAGATTTCCTAGTATAAAATATTCCAAAAACCTTTATTTATCGGCTGGTGTGCCTACCAAAACTTTAAATCGATTTATCTCCGTTAATATGGCTCTAATCGCGAAAAGGGGGGTGTTCAGATGCTCGAAATTTTCATACCCAGATTTCCTAGTATAAAATATTCCAAAAACCTTTATTTATCGGCTGGTGTGCCTACCAAAACTTTAAATCGATTTATCTCCGTTAATATGGCTCTAATCGCGAAAAGGGGGGTGTTCAGATGCTCGAAATTTTCATACCCAGATTTCCCAGTATAAAATATTCCAAAAACCTTTATTTATCGGCTGGTGTGCCTACCAAAACTTTAAATCGATTTATCTCCGTTAATATGGCTCTAATCGCGAAAAGGGGGGTGTTCAGATGCTCGAAATTTTCATACTCAGATTTCCCAGTATAAAATATTCCAAAAACCTTTATTTATCGGCTGGTGTGCCTACCAAAACTTTAAATCGATTTATCTCCGTTAATATGGCTCTAATCGCGAAAAGGGGGGTGTTCAGATGCTCGAAATTTTCATACCCAGATTTCCCAGTATAAAATATTCCAAAAACCTTTATTTATCGGCTGGTGTGCCTACCAAAACTTTAAATCGATTTATCTCCGTTAATATGGCTCTAATCGCGAAAAGGGGGGTGTTCAGATGCTCGAAATTTTCATACCCAGATTTCCTAGTATAAAATATTCCAAAAACCTTTATTTATCGGCTGGTGCGCCTACCAAAACTTTAAATCGATTTATCTCCGTTAATATGGCTCTAATCGCGAAAAGGGGGGTGTTCAGATGCTCGAAATTTTCATACCCAGATTTCCCAGTATAAAATATTCCAAAAACCTTTATTTATCGGCTGGTGTGCCTACCAAAACTTTAAATCGATTTATCTCCGTTAATATGGCTCTAATCGCGAAAAGGGGGGTGTTCAGATGCTCGAAATTTTCATACCCAGATTTCCTAGTATTAAATATTCCAAAAACTTTTATTTATCGGCTGGTGGGCCTACCAAAACTTTAAATCGATTTATCTCCGTTAATATGGCTCTAATCGCGAAAAGGGGGGTGTTCAGATGCTCGAAATTTTCATACCCAGATTTCCTAGTATTAAATATTCCAAAAACCTTTATTTATCGGCTGGTGTGCCTACCAAAACTTTAAATCGATTTATCTCCGTTAATATGGCTCTAATCGCGAAAAGGGGGGTGTTCAGATGCTCGAAATTTTCATACCCAGATTTCCCAGTATAAAATATTCCAAAAACCTTTATTTATCGGCTGGTGTGCCTACCAAAACTTTAAATCGATTTATCTCCGTTAATATGGCTCTAATCGCGAAAAGGGGGGTGTTCAGATGCTCGAAATTTTCATACCCAGATTTCCCAGTATAAAATATTCCAAAAACCTTTATTTATCGGCTGGTGTGCCTACCAAAACTTTAAATCGATTTATCTCCGTTAATATGGCTCTAATCGCGAAAAGGGGGGTGTTCAGATGCTCGAAATTTTCATACCCAGATTTCCCAGTATAAAATATTCCAAAAACCTTTATTTATCGGCTGGTGTGCCTACCAAAACTTTAAATCGATTTATCTCCGTTAATATGGCTCTAATCGCGAAAAGGGGGGTGTTCAGATGCTCGAAATTTTCATACCCAGATTTCCTAGTATTAAATATTCCAAAAACCTTTATTTATCGGCTGGTGTGCCTACCAAAACTTTAAATCGATTTATCTCCGTTAATATGGCTCTAATCGCGAAAAGGGGGGTGTTCAGATGCTCGAAATTTTCATACCCAGATTTCCCAGTATAAAATATTCCAAAAACCTTTATTTATCGGCTGGTGTGCCTACCAAAACTTTAAATCGATTTATCTCCGTTAATATGGCTCTAATCGCGAAAAGGGGGGTGTTCAGATGCTCGAAATTTTCATACCCAGATTTCCCAGTATAAAATATTCCAAAAACTTTTATTTATCGGCTGGTGTGCCTACCAAAACTTTAAATCGATTTATCTCCGTTAATATGGCTCTAATCGCGAAAAGGGGGGTGTTCAGATGCTCGAAATTTTCATACCCAGATTTCCCAGTATAAAATATTCCAAAAACCTTTATTTATCGGCTGGTGTGCCTACCAAAACTTTAAATCGATTTATCTCCGTTAATATGGCTCTAATCGCGAAAAGGGGGGTGTTCAGATGCTCGAAATTTTCATACCCAGATTTCCCAGTATAAAATATTCCAAAAACCTTTATTTATCGGCTGGTGTGCCTACCAAAACTTTAAATCGATTTATCTCCGTTAATATGGCTCTAATCGCGAAAAGGGGGGTGTTCAGATGCTCGAAATTTTCATACCCAGATTTCCCAGTATAAAATATTCCAAAAACCTTTATTTATCGGCTGGTGTGCCTACCAAAACTTTAAATCGATTTATCTCCGTTAATATGGCTCTAATCGCGAAAAGGGGGGTGTTCAGATGCTCGAAATTTTCATACTCAGATTTCACAGTATAAAATATTCCAAAAACCTTTATTTATCGGCTGGTGTGCCTACCAAAACTTTAAATCGATTTATCTCCGTTAATATGGCTCTAATCGCGAAAAGGGGGGTGTTCAGATGCTCGAAATTTTCATACCCAGATTTCCCAGTATAAAATATTCCAAAAACCTTTATTTATCGGCTGGTGTGCCTACCAAAACTTTAAATCGATTTATCTCCGTTAATATGGCTCTAATCGCGAAAAGGGGGGTGTTCAGATGCTCGAAATTTTCATACTCAGATTTCCTAGTATAAAATATTCCAAAAACCTTTATTTATCGGCTGGTGTGCCTACCAAAACTTTAAATCGATTTATCTCCGTTAATATGGCTCTAATCGCGAAAAGGGGGGTGTTCAGATGCTCGAAATTTTCATACCCAGATTTCCCAGTATAAAATATTCCAAAAACCTTTATTTATCGGCTGGTGTGCCTACCAAAACTTTAAATCGATTTATCTCCGTTAATATGGCTCTAATCGCGAAAAGGGGGGTGTTCAGATGCTCGAAATTTTCATACTCAGATTTCACAGTATAAAATATTCCAAAAACCTTTATTTATCGGCTGGTGTGCCTACCAAAACTTTAAATCGATTTATCTCCGTTAATATGGCTCTAATCGCGAAAAGGGGGGTGTTCAGATGCTCGAAATTTTCATACCCAGATTTCCTAGTATAAAATATTCCAAAAACCTTTATTTATCGGCTGGTGGGCCTACCAAAACTTTAAATCGATTTATCTCCGTTAATATGGCTCTAATCGCGAAAAGGGGGGTGTTCAGATGCTCGAAATTTTCATACCCAGATTTCCTAGTATTAAATATTCCAAAAACCTTTATTTATCGGCTGGTGCGCCTACCAAAACTTTAAATCGCGAAAAGGGGGGTGTTCAGATGCTCGAAATTTTCATACCCAGATTTCCTAGTATTAAATATTCCAAAAACCTTTATTTATCGGCTGGTGTGCCTACCAAAACTTTAAATCGATTTATCTCCGTTAATATGGCTCTAATCGCGAAAAGGGGGGTGTTCAGATGCTCGAAATTTTCATACCCAGATTTCCTAGTATAAAATATTCCAAAAACCTTTATTTATCGGCTGGTGTGCCTACCAAAACTTTAAATCGATTTATCTCCGTTAATATGGCTCTAATCGCGAAAAGGGGGGTGTTCAGATGCTCGAAATTTTCATACCCAGATTTCCTAGTATAAAATATTCCAAAAACCTTTATTTATCGGCTGGTGGGCCTACCAAAACTTTAAATCGATTTATCTCCGTTAATATGGCTCTAATCGCGAAAAGGGGGGTGTTCAGATGCTCGAAATTTTCATACCCAGATTTCCTAGTATAAAATATTCCAAAAACCTTTATTTATCGGCTGGTGCGCCTACCAAAACTTTAAATCGATTTATCTCCGTTAATATGGCTCTAATCGCGAAAAGGGGGGTGTTCAGATGCTCGAAATTTTCATACCCAGATTTCCTAGTATAAAATATTCCAAAAACCTTTATTTATCGGCTGGTGTGCCTACCAAAACTTTAAATCGATTTATCTCCGTTAATATGGCTCTAATCGCGAAAAGGGGGGTGTTCAGATGCTCGAAATTTTCATACCCAGATTTCCTAGTATAAAATATTCCAAAAACCTTTATTTATCGGCTGGTGTGCCTACCAAAACTTTAAATCGATTTATCTCCGTTAATATGGCTCTAATCGCGAAAAGGGGGGTGTTCAGATGCTCGAAATTTTCATACCCAGATTTCCTAGTATAAAATATTCCAAAAACCTTTATTTATCGGCTGGTGCGCCTACCAAAACTTTAAATCGATTTATCTCCGTTAATATGGCTCTAATCGCGAAAAGGGGGGTGTTCAGATGCTCGAAATTTTCATACCCAGATTTCCTAGTATTAAATATTCCAAAAAACTTTATTTATCGGCTGGTGCGCCTACCAAAACTTTAAATCGATTTATCTCCGTTAATATGGCTCTAATCGCGAAAAGGGGGGTGTTCAGATGCTCGAAATTTTCATACCCAGATTTCCTAGTATAAAATATTCCAAAAACCTTTATTTATCGGCTGGTGTGCCTACCAAAACTTTAAATCGATTTATCTCCGTTAATATGGCTCTAATCGCGAAAAGGGGGGTGTTCAGATGCTCGAAATTTTCATACCCAGATTTCCTAGTATTAAATATTCCAAAAAACTTTATTTATCGGCTGGTGCGCCTACCAAAACTTTAAATCGATTTATCTCCGTTAATATGGCTCTAATCGCGAAAAGGGGGGTGTTCAGATGCTCGAAATTTTCATACCCAGATTTCCTAGTATAAAATATTCCAAAAACCTTTATTTATCGGCTGGTGTGCCTACCAAAACTTTAAATCGATTTATCTCCGTTAATATGGCTCTAATCGCGAAAAGGGGAGTGTTCAGATGCTCGAAATTTTCATACCCAGATTTCCTAGTATAAAATATTCCAAAAACCTTTATTTATCGGCTGGTGTGCCTACCAAAACTTTAAATCGATTTATCTCCGTTAATATGGCTCTAATCGCGAAAAGGGGGGTGTTCAGATGCTCGAAATTTTCATACCCAGATTTCCTAGTATAAAATATTCCAAAAACCTTTATTTATCGGCTGGTGTGCCTACCAAAACTTTAAATTGATTTATCTCCGTTAATATGGCTCTAATCGCGAAAAGGGGGGTGTTCAGATGCTCGAAATTTTCATACCCTGATTTCCCAGTATAAAATATTCCAAAAACCTTTATTTATCGGCTGGTGCGCCTACCAAAACTTTAAATCGATTTATCTCCGTTAATATGGCTCTAATCGCGAAAAGGGGGGTGTTCAGATGCTCGAAATTTTCATACCCAGATTTCCTAGTATTAAATATTCCAAAAAACTTTATTTATCGGCTGGTGCGCCTACCAAAACTTTAAATCGATTTATCTCCGTTAATATGGCTCTAATCGCGAAAAGGGGGGTGTTCAGATGCTCGAAATTTTCATACCCAGATTTCCCAGTATAAAATATTCCAAAAACCTTTATTTATCGGCTGGTGGGCCTACCAAAACTTTAAATCGATTTATCTCCGTTAATATGGCTCTAATCGCGAAAAGGGGGGTGTTCAGATGCTCGAAATTTTCATACCCAGATTTCCTAGTATAAAATATTCCAAAAACCTTTATTTATCGGCTGGTGTGCCTACCAAAACTTTAAATCGATTTATCTCCGTTAATATGGCTCTAATCGCGAAAAGGGGAGTGTTCAGATGCTCGAAATTTTCATACCCAGATTTCCTAGTATAAAATATTCCAAAAACCTTTATTTATCGGCTGGTGTGCCTACCAAAACTTTAAATCGATTTATCTCCGTTAATATGGCTCTAATCGCGAAAAGGGGGGTGTTCAGATGCTCGAAATTTTCATACCCAGATTTCCTAGTATTAAATATTCCAAAAAACTTTATTTATCGGCTGGTGCGCCTACCAAAACTTTAAATCGATTTATCTCCGTTAATATGGCTCTAATCGCGAAAAGGGGGGTGTTCAGATGCTCGAAATTTTCATACCCAGATTTCCTAGTATAAAATATTCCAAAAACCTTTATTTATCGGCTGGTGTGCCTACCAAAACTTTAAATCGATTTATCTCCGTTAATATGGCTCTAATCGCGAAAAGGGGAGTGTTCAGATGCTCGAAATTTTCATACCCAGATTTCCTAGTATAAAATATTCCAAAACCCTTTATTTATCGGCTGGTGTGCCTACCAAAACTTTAAATCGATTTATCTCCGTTAATATGGCTCTAATCGCGAAAAGGGGGGTGTTCAGATGCTCGAAATTTTCATACCCAGATTTCCTAGTATAAAATATTCCAAAAACCTTTATTTATCGGCTGGTGTGCCTACCAAAACTTTAAATCGATTTATCTCCGTTAATATGGCTCTAATCGCGAAAAGGGGGGTGTTCAGATGCTCGAAATTTTCATACCCAGATTTCCTAGTATAAAATATTCCAAAAACCTTTATTTATCGGCTGGTGCGCCTACCAAAACTTTAAATCGATTTATCTCCGTTAATATGGCTCTAATCGCGAAAAGGGGGGTGTTCAGATGCTCGAAATTTTCATACCCAGATTTCCTAGTATTAAATATTCCAAAAAACTTTATTTATCGGCTGGTGCGCCTACCAAAACTTTAAATCGATTTATCTCCGTTAATATGGCTCTAATCGCGAAAAGGGGGGTGTTCAGATGCTCGAAATTTTCATACCCAGATTTCCTAGTATAAAATATTCCAAAAACCTTTATTTATCGGCTGGTGTGCCTACCAAAACTTTAAATCGATTTATCTCCGTTAATATGGCTCTAATCGCGAAAAGGGGGGTGTTCAGATGCTCGAAATTTTCATACCCAGATTTCCTAGTATTAAATATTCCAAAAAACTTTATTTATCGGCTGGTGCGCCTACCAAAACTTTAAATCGATTTATCTCCGTTAATATGGCTCTAATCGCGAAAAGGGGGGTGTTCAGATGCTCGAAATTTTCATACCCAGATTTCCTAGTATAAAATATTCCAAAAACCTTTATTTATCGGCTGGTGTGCCTACCAAAACTTTAAATCGATTTATCTCCGTTAATATGGCTCTAATCGCGAAAAGGGGGGTGTTCAGATGCTCGAAATTTTCATACCCAGATTTCCCAGTATAAAATATTCCAAAAACCTTTATTTATCGGCTGGTGTGCCTACCAAAACTTTAAATCGATTTATCTCCGTTAATATGGCTCTAATCGCGAAAAGGGGGGTGTTCAGATGCTCGAAATTTTCATACTCAGATTTCACAGTATAAAATATTCCAAAAACCTTTATTTATCGGCTGGTGTGCCTACCAAAACTTTAAATCGATTTATCTCCGTTAATATGGCTCTAATCGCGAAAAGGGGGGTGTTCAGATGCTCGAAATTTTCATACCCAGATTTCCCAGTATAAAATATTCCAAAAACCTTTATTTATCGGCTGGTGTGCCTACCAAAACTTTAAATCGATTTATCTCCGTTAATATGGCTCTAATCGCGAAAAGGGGGGTGTTCAGATGCTCGAAATTTTCATACCCAGATTTCCCAGTATAAAATATTCCAAAAACCTTTATTTATCGGCTGGTGTGCCTACCAAAACTTTAAATCGATTTATCTCCGTTAATATGGCTCTAATCGCGAAAAGGGGGGTGTTCAGATGCTCGAAATTTTCATACCCAGATTTCCCAGTATAAAATATTCCAAAAACCTTTATTTATCGGCTGGTGTGCCTACCAAAACTTTAAATCGATTTATCTCCGTTAATATGGCTCTAATCGCGAAAAGGGGGGTGTTCAGATGCTCGAAATTTTCATACCCAGATTTCCCAGTATAAAATATTCCAAAAACCTTTATTTATCGGCTGGTGTGCCTACCAAAACTTTAAATCGATTTATCTCCGTTAATATGGCTCTAATCGCGAAAAGGGGGGTGTTCAGATGCTCGAAATTTTCATACCCAGATTTCCCAGTATAAAATATTCCAAAAACCTTTATTTATCGGCTGGTGTGCCTACCAAAACTTTAAATCGATTTATCTCCGTTAATATGGCTCTAATCGCGAAAAGGGGGGTGTTCAGATGCTCGAAATTTTCATACTCAGATTTCACAGTATAAAATATTCCAAAAACCTTTATTTATCGGCTGGTGTGCCTACCAAAACTTTAAATCGATTTATCTCCGTTAATATGGCTCTAATCGCGAAAAGGGGGGTGTTCAGATGCTCGAAATTTTCATACCCAGATTTCCCAGTATAAAATATTCCAAAAACCTTTATTTATCGGCTGGTGTGCCTACCAAAACTTTAAATCGATTTATCTCCGTTAATATGGCTCTAATCGCGAAAAGGGGGGTGTTCAGATGCTCGAAATTTTCATACTCAGATTTCACAGTATAAAATATTCCAAAAACCTTTATTTATCGGCTGGTGTGCCTACCAAAACTTTAAATCGATTTATCTCCGTTAATATGGCTCTAATCGCGAAAAGGGGGGTGTTCAGATGCTCGAAATTTTCATACCCAGATTTCCCAGTATAAAATATTCCAAAAACCTTTATTTATCGGCTGGTGTGCCTACCAAAACTTTAAATCGATTTATCTCCGTTAATATGGCTCTAATCGCGAAAAGGGGGGTGTTCAGATGCTCGAAATTTTCGCCACCCTGAATTACGCAATGTTTTATACAAATCGGAGAACTGCTCTACTACTCGTATCACAATTTCGATCATCATATTCCTAGAAATCCGAAATGCGCGCTTCGGCTCGATTCGAATAACTCATCCAACCAAAATTAATCATCAAATTTGAAAACATCATCCTCTCGGGCAGCACTTCTCGGGCTTCAGTTCTGTCCGTTCCAAAATCAATCAATCTATTTTTCGAACCCTTGAAAAACACCGTGAGTGTGTGACACTTGTAGGCATTCATGTTTTTGACGCTGATCAAAATTTGAAAGGAAAAAAAGGTCAAAGGATTGAGTCGTGTTTTCTGGTGCCGGTTTTCATGTTGAATGTCAGTCTAATTCTCAGGAGTGTTCGATTACATAATCGGTGCACTGTGAAAAACACGCTATTGAAAAAAAATTAACATGTATCTCGACGCTTGCCAAGCTGCAGCTCGCAAGTTCAAATCTACGTGGATCCAATTTTGTCACCTTTAATTTTTTTTTACAGTGCATTTTTGAACGGCGCGAACCGAGCGTGAAGAAGTCATAGAAAGGATTACAAAACAAATCTTCGTCTTCGTGGATCCAGGACTGACTAGGAACAAGTGTGGCAACAAGTATCGAACTGCATTCCACGACCAACTGGAAAAGGGAATCAACCATAAAAAAGAAATGATCATTAAAAGGACCCATTAAGGGCTGAGTCATTTTTCAACTTAGGTAATGTCCTGCCGCTCCTCAACCGATTTCGACCGATAGATAATCGTCTGCCTGGTTCCAATATTTTCTCCTCCGAGTATTCCAACGACGGTAGGGACTCCCCGTGGCGAGACACCCACTTGAGAGACACCTTCCGGTCGATTCCCACGCCAGCAGAAAAATTTGTTTACATCACACGTGTTTCGCAAAAAAAAAAATAACGATACTTGACAGTAATTGAAATCCCCAGGATTCGGACCATTTACAGGCATTTACAGAGTTGATAAATGAAAGGACGAAAACCGGGGCAACAATTGTCCATTCATTAGCCCTCGAGTGTGACTTCTGGCCTAGGTTTTCGAGCTTGACGGGAAGTGTCCTTTTTCTGCTGTCCTCGTTTCGTTGAAAATTGACACCGACCGGTTGAGGTTGCTTTCTTTTTTTTTTTGGAACCAGCTCGCAAATGGTGGTCAGTTTTTTGATGTTCAATTTCGTCTCATCCATTGTGGGAAGCTTGAACAAGAGGAGAAAGAAGGTGTAAACGGTGACAATGCTATTGCATAATGGCCCTTTTTTTGGGCTGGAAGAGCTTCTGATAAAGGCTCGGGATCGGTTTTCAATGGTCATTGTTCAATATTGCTGGTGATTTACTCACAATTCTAGAAAAGATCGTAACATTTGATACTTTAAAAACACCATAAAACCATCGCATTTCGCAACATTACGCAACCCAAAGTGCTCAAATCTAAATGGTCCCCATATTTATGGAACAATCTTCATTCACCATTGTAAACGAACCGATCGCTCCGTGCTCCTCCACGTTCAGCCCAAGTCCAAGAAAATCCGAATACATAAACAAAAGGAAACCGCGATCTCAGTCTCGCTGACAACTTTTTATGTTTTTGTTTTCCCTCTCCAGTCCTCCTTGCCTTCACAGGCAAGGGATTTTATTATGCTTCGCCGGGGTCTCCCTTCCCTTTTCGGGTTTTGTTATTATTTTCGCCGCGTTCCTGCCATAGGGCCTATGTGGTATTTATGTGTGTCTCGCAGTGGAACGGACGGGCCCATTTGCGATGATTGGAATAGCCCACTCGCGATCGCGCATACACAATACCTACTTACTGGAGAAGATCGGCCGAAGGTACTGAACGAGAGGAGACGCACGTCCCCCGAAAGAATTCCGCCTGTGTCAATAACCTCGCCGCAGTTCTCTTCTCGTTCGTGCGAAGTGCCTTCCCGTGTTCAGTCGATATTTTTTTTTGTATGTGTTGTTGCTGGGCTGGAGAGTTGATCAGATTCAGTCCTTCGACGATCACGACTCACAAAGGCGATGCTGCGCTCTGGGACCCGCCGTGATTCGGTCGTGGAAGTCGCAATGCTGTGGTCTACCAATGCAGAGAGCCGGTTTTGATTACCTACTGAATGCTTTTTTTTTTGTTGTTGTTGCGAAAATTATGTTTATCAACATTGGTTAGGATGTAGGGGATAGTGGGATCGGTGGAGATCTGGTTAAGAACGGGATAACATTGGAATTTGGGCTTTTTCGAATATTTGAAGTTCTGAGTTCAGAAGTCTTCGTATTCCAAAAGACTGCGAAAATTGTTAACAGAAAATGGCAATCATGGCTATAAAACAGCTTGAAATTGCGCTTCAATGCGAAAGTAAGTTCATTTGACAATGAAAGATGAAATGAACACGAGTCTAATCTAATCTAACACCAACACAGCCAGTTCATGAAAGCATCCTGGAAAATGATGAATATACCTCCATCAATTGTCTTGTCTATTTGATATATGTTTCACATCGAAGATGCGTCACACATATCAAAACGGCCAGGCCTACTGTGCAGCATTTAAGGGGTAAGATGATTCAGAAAACATCGGGCATGTTTAAATCAAAGATTTAAACACGATGCTTCACGTGTACATCTCGTACCGTACTTTCCGATTTTCTTCTGACGGTTGGAGCGTGAGCACTAACTGTTGTCCTAGCCTTTTATGACTTATGGCTATAGCGCCATTACTCGCTTTCTGAAAAGAGAAGAGATTTAGTGTTGCCAAAATCGAATGGTCTTATTTTGAAATTCAATTTATGATTTGGTTGAGTTTGGACCACTGCGAGGCATCGCCATGACATAGACGTTACTAACAATAAATCTTTTATTAAAAATTGTAATCACAAGGAGCAAAAACACACTATTTTCAAATTTCGTTCAATCTTGGCACGTTGCCAAAATTAAACCCCGTGCCAAAGGCGAACGGTTTGTGATTTTGTTGCTAAAATTGAACCGTGGCTAAATCAAACGACTACTGTACAAATATTCAAATTAAATAAATGGTAAGCTCTCACCAGATTCTGCAGTTGTTTGTGACCATTCCACACTGTTAACCATCATAATCACAAGTGTTAATAAGTAGGAACGAACTAACCAAATGAATCCATGAGCAATGTCAACAAAATGAAATTGCATGATGCTACTGGTACTTTCATGGTCCACCTTTCTTGCTTGAATCAGGATGATATCCACTTGGTACTATGCAACAGAATAAACATGTTGCCTCTCCTTGAATACATCCTGATTCCTGGTGATTCCTTTTCTTCAGGGAAAGTTGCCTGTAGTCCTGTATCTGTTATCTTTTTGTAATTTTCACAGCTAATATGAAATATCACTAAAAGAGTCCACAGGATCAGCCCTTGTGGTTCGCTTCTCCGTGACGTCGTCGCAAACGAAAGAACGTCGTTAGTTCACTGGAGAAGTTTGTTTTCGGAGCCTCCCAAACTTGAATAACTTTGGAAATCACTATCAGATTGAAAGATGAAATGAACACGAGTCAAGCCAAAACAATCAGCATCTAAACTGATCGAAAGTGGTTCTGTTGATGTTGAAGGAGATCTGCTCGAAGAGAAGACAGAATGACTTTCAATTGCCAGTGATGGTGGACAGCTTCGTCGTCGCTTGACGATTTTCGATTGTTGGGCTCTGCTTGACAGTGCCAAAATGGCGTTAGAACGGAGTTAAAAACGGTAAGCACCACAAACACAGGATGGTTACATAAACGTCAACAAATCCTTGAAAACGCCCAAAATGCTCTACAAATACCATATTCATTCACTATTTATCATTTCCTGAACATCAATCGAATTCTGTTAATAAATATTCTAAGTTTGATATTTCGAATATTTCTGTTAGTAGAATCTTGAATATTTCTTCATTACCGGGTGATTTTTACCTTTCCATAGTACAGAAGATCAACAATTAAGTCTGAGATCTAACGTTGAAAGTTTTTCACGTCACAGAATCGAGAATATTTTTCCATTTCTAGGATATTTAATGTACGTCTATAGAGGATTTTTCCAAGTTTAACATTCCTTACTGTTACACTTTTCTGAAATGTCTAGTTCCATAATCTTAAAAACAGTTTTCTAAACCCTAGCTTCAGGAAAACTACAGGCACTGTTAAGAACTTCTGAAACTTCAGAAAGTCCCGATGTTTAGGAAGGTTTCGATAAATTGAAGACTGCTTCTGTTAAAATTCGGTCTCATAGCCTACTCAGTAAAGGCACGGTATTACCAAGCTTGGAGGCGGTGGGTTCAATTCCCGGTCCGGTCGAGGGAATCTTTCGGGTTGGAAATTATCTCGACTTCCCTGGGCATAGAGTATCATTGTGCTTGCCACACAATATAGAAATTCATGCATTGGTATTGGCATCGAAAGCTCTCAATTAATAACAGTGGAAGTGCATTGAGAGCACGCAATAAGCTAATATGCAATAAGCAATAAGCTTGATATGCCAGAAGAAGAAGAAGATGATGATGATTCGAAAACCATGGAATTTCAGAAAAATCCAACGAACTGCAGCGAACTTAAGAAAATATCAGATAGGGGAAATGTCTCTAATGTTGGCCTATGGATCTAAGATTGGGCCCATCGCTAAAAAGCAGCTATTTATCAATTTTATCTAGATGAACGCGTTATTGGGACGTTACTAATGGATATTTTTGGTTGCTATTGAAAATTTAGTCGATTGCTGAATATATGTATGGGCCCAAATTAGGGACACTTAGACCGACATTACCTGCATTTCCCCTATATTTTGGAAACAAAGTCCAAAGAACTTCAGGCAAATTTAATAGTTTTCATTTGTTTCAGGAGAATTGAGAGATCTTTTGGGAAGCTCCGAGAACATCAGGACAGATCAATTAATTTCAAGGAAATTTGCTGAAATTTTAGAAGAGTTCCGAGAAACTCAGGCAATTTCCAAAAACTTCAGCTATGTCCCGAGGGGCTCATGCAAATGTAGGAAACGTAAGGGAAGTTACATGAACATTAGAACATTGTGAGATCATTTTATGGGAAGTCCGTGCTTTTCGATGGCCCCTCCCCTTGGCTAGTTTTTGCTCCTTGATGTTGGTGGGCGGGCTTTATTTCATGCTTTATAGTGGAGTGTTGGAGACGGTAGGTTCAGGAATAGAGACGGAAGGTGGAGTTTGACGAAAGTGAGTGTGTGGGCTAGATGTTTTTGTTGATATCATTTGAATTATTGGCCTAAGTTGGGAGTTGCAATGGACTCCTGCAGTTTGGCTGGATACAATCTATGCTTAGAGTGGATGAAGTTTTCGATTCCTATGAGGGCGTGAGGTACTGAACATGGAACACGGCCAATTATACCGGCTCAGCGACTGGGATTGGTTGACTCGGAGAGTTTTCTTTCCATGCGAGATTTGCTCGGATTTGGAGGAAGCTGCAGTTACTCATAGTTGCAGTTTTTTTCAGGATCTGGGTGGGTTTCGTGTGGGGGGGGGGGATTGTCTTGGTCGATGGGTCTAGGTCGCTGAGTTGGTAAGATTGGACGTGTATAGTATGAGCCTAACACTCGTTCATTTGAAGAAAGTGAGGAAGTCAGATTACCCGGTGATTGAAGTGATTGTTTGTCTTTAGCATGGGTCCATGACAAGTTTTATTAATTAGAAACAATGTTACAGTAAAATATCACCCTTCAGGATCAGATTCATCGGTGGATTCTTCCATTGCATAAATTTCGTCAATTTTCTTGTTAAACTTTCCTTTGTCCTTGGCAAGTTCCTCCCAGTCTGCATAAGAGAGATCACCATACCTCTTCATATTGTTTAATATTAAATCCCACCAGGTAAACGAAGGACGACAGGGCCGTAAACGAGGGGCAAATAAATTCGATGCTGCTCGCAGAGTATGGTTTGATGGACGCCGCATGATATGACC
Organism: Ochlerotatus camptorhynchus; assembly: GCF_037179485.1. Lineage (NCBI taxonomy): Eukaryota > Metazoa > Arthropoda > Insecta > Diptera > Culicidae > Ochlerotatus > Ochlerotatus camptorhynchus. Next base: position 16,343 of record NW_027040553.1, read on the forward strand.
CCAGTTACGAAGCTGATGAGCACGAACTTTTTTGGTTATCCTTCGTTTTCTAAGAAGGATGTCCATGGATCGACGTAGGCCTGCCCATCCTCAGAATAGCAAAAAGTAGCCATCTCTCGCACGATCTACCTCTCATAATTGCGCAATGACGTTCGACTATACTTTGTCAGAATAGCAGTCTGAGTGCCGTATAACATGGCAGGAGCCAAAACTGTCTCATAAAACAATCAACCAAGCTCCCAACTAGGGTTTCGCATCTTTAAAAATTCCATAACCACCTTTGAGATCCTCACTGTATTCCTTCAGCGGGCTCTAACAGTCAAAGGACGATCCAATCTTGAAGTTAGCTGGACTCCAAGATACTTCAACGAGCGCTATACCTGGTAGGTGGTGCCCAAGATATCTATTTGGTCCGGACTTTCTTCTAGAGGGTTGCGCACTAGCACCTGACACTTCATTGACATGCATTCTGACAGAGACCAGATACTCTTTAAGACACGACGCTATTCGTTCTAGATCTGTTATTGACTCTACAACTATAATTATGTCGTCTGCATAGACGAGGACGATTGGGAATGTTATTCTACCGTCCTGATTTAACCGAAACAGATCCAATTCTTTCTCTACGCTAGACAACACAGCATCCATTACAATATTGAAAATGTAAGGACTCAACGGGCATCCCTGCTTGATTCCTATTTTCTTTGCAGTAGGATGTGACGTCTCACCCTGCCACAAAGTTTGTTCGAGATTATCACGCAAACAAGCCACTACGCGATTGATCACACAATCTGGAACACCCTTAGCTGAAATGAACAATGATCCTGAAGCAATAAAAGAGGAGAACTTCATAACATACCGCTTAAAATCGCTGATAGACTTTTCAAATTGATACGATCAAACGCCTTTTCCAAATCTAGGGACATTATTCCCACTGGGATGCCTCTATTCCACTTCTCTTGCAAAATGCTTCTTCTTCTTCTTCGCATTTCAAGCTTATTGCATATCGCATATTAGCTTATTGCGTGTGTTCCAGATGCACTTCCACAGTTATTAATTGAGAGCTTTCGATGCCTGTACCAGTTTTGCATTGGTATAATTGTATGGCAAGTCCAATCATACTTCTATGCCCAGGGAAGTCGAGAAATTTTCCAACCCGAAAAATTCCTAGACCGAACCAGGAATCGAACCCAGCCACCTCCAGCATGGTCTTGCTTTGTAGCTGCGCCTTTACCGGGTGAGCTAAGGGAGGCAAAATGCGCTGGACTACAAATAGATGATCGGATGTCGATCGCTCGGGTAAGAAGGCTGCTTGATGACACCCTAAATCTCCCACGTACCTTTGCAGCTTCTCAAGCACCCACATAGCGTATATTTTGTAACCCGTACTCGACAAACAAATCCGGCGATGATGGGAGACAGTGGTTGGATGCCTACACTTAGGAATAGGAATTAGAAGATTTTGTTTCCAGGATTTCAGAAGCTCGTTTTTTGCCCAGGCTTCTGACATGATACGCTGAAGCTGTAGCAAAGTTGACTCATCAGCATATTTTAAAAGTTCCGTCATCAGTCGATCCTGTCCAGGGGTTTTTTCCGTTGTGCATCTTGGCCAAAAGTCGTTGTACATCAGTAAAAGTTGGTCCACAGGCTACAGCCCGACCATCGACGCAAGAAAGAAATTGAGGCAACCTTGCTACGTTGAACACGATGTTGCTTCAAATATTTGTGAGTACGGTTGATTCGGACACCAACAGGGAATTTCTCTAGACTCCGGAAAAACCGTTCACAATTCTCTTCTTCTATCTCTTTAAGTTTCCGTTGATAAGATGCAATAACATCCGCAAGTTTATTGGATATGGTGATAGATGGTTTCCAGGACATCCAGAATCGGTATTTGCAAATGAGAGCTAAAAGTTTACGACAACTTATATATCTTCTGTAAGGCTTTTTGTGAAGCTGTTTCTAGTTTTTCGCACAATATCATCCCATTGCGCTGTGACGGATTTAGACGGATCCAAAACTTGATTCCCGCGACTAAGGGAATCATGGTACTTCTTTTGCGTTGAACGATCCTGAAGCCTGGATATCTCCTGTGGCGATGGTGGAGATGATCTTGAGAATCGGTTGGCAAATGAACTGTTCCTTGAAACGTGGCTTTTTGTTCGACGATTTGGCAACATGGACCACGTAAGCAATTTATGATCGGTGCTCACGGTCGGAACTCTGCGCCCCTTCAAGCCCCTGACATAATAGCTGCATACAATGGGAGTGATCACATGATCAATCTGCGAACAGCTTTTTCCGTTGGTCCAGGTCCATAGCAATGACTTATCCGTCTGCATGGATCGAACAGCTCATGCCGCAAAAGGAAAAGTTTCAACTGATCGCCATTTGCATTTGTCTTGTCGTGACAGGAAGTTCTACCCAACAGCAAATTCCCAATCAATTGTGAAAAAGATTCCAGGATCCGTGAAAAATACGAGGTAAATCGAATTTTGAGCATACAATTCTAATTATGATGATAATTAACGAAAATTCCGAGGATAACTCCAAGGGCATCGCGAAACGAATTTCTAGCGAATTTTTATTTAAAGAAACTTCTAAGCAAAAATTGCAGAACAATTTTGAGGAGAAGACCAAAATAATTGTGAACAAAATTTCAAGATAATTATGAAGCGAATTATTTGGGAATTCAAAAGAGAACTACGACGAATCTTCAGCGGATTCCTAGAAAAAGCTTTACAATTCAAAGAAAATCGAAGGATGAATTTCATGTTTTTTGTATGGATCTCCAGAAAATTTCTAGACTGTTATAAATATTGAGGGACTCTTGCTGTGTTAACGGGTTGGGTTTGCAGCAGGGTTCATTTTGGTTATTTTTTTTTTCCTTGTTTCAAGATCATCCTCGGTGGACAAAGCCGCGTCTTGTCACTATCAACAAGGCATAAAAAGTAACAAGGACTAAGATGTGTTCCTTGGATTACTGAAAAATCCTGTTTCCCTAGTTTGAAGTACTCAAAACTAAGAATCGGTGGTAGATCTTACATTCCGTAACGTACCACGAAAAGGTGATCTACCCACGTTATGGGGCTAAAGTTACGATAGAAAGCGACTAACGAATCTTGAATGTGAAAGGACCTGAGATTAAACTCTTGATATTCTGCTCTGTCAGCAAAAACGGTTGCTCTAAGACCACCGAGCCCCATTATATCACAGCACACCACTTGTGATCGAGATGATGCTATGGCCGGCAGTGCCCCTTACACCAGTATAAGCCACAACGACCGAAATTCTTTCAAACTCGGAGACAGGAAGCTACGGAAAAGCATTTATGCCTTCACGAAATTCTATTTTTTCGCGATGTTCATTATTTTTACGGAAGATGGAAACAGAACTTAGAAAGTGGGAAGTAGGGTTTAATTTCTTATTTTTTCTGTTTATTTCTTTAATTTTTTTCAATTACGTCTAAGTGGTGAGATTCAAACATAACTAATGTAAATTGTACCAGATTTTTTCATTTGATCTAGAAATGAAATCTTTCCACGCTTATTTATTATGCGAATCAAGTTTGCAAATGAGCAAAGCTTAAATTATCACACAACACTAACCACAACAACCGAACAAAATGTCACGCGTGATCGAGGTTATCCAGTTAGATAATAAACGGAAATCAAGAACAATGATAAAAAGTTAATAAGAATGTTTTGCAACTGGAACAAATTCACCATTGTACTTAATCGATTCAGACTAGCCAGAAAACATACAGCAGCATATGCAGAGAATGTAAGAAATCCACACGTACATTTGATGTTCATGGAATTTGTTTTGACGAAATTAAAAACTTATTCGAAAATAAAAATTTTGCACAAAAAAAAAATATTTTTGACACGATTTAATTGTTCTAAAAAAATTGGGAAAAGATACCCAAAATCTAAGAAAATCAGATTTTGCTTAGATTCTTGAGAAAGTAAAACCGAAAAGTCGATTTTTGCGGTTTTTTTGAGTCCATCTTATTGCCATGAAGACGTATATGAGAAAAGTGGTTTTTTACATTTGAATTTTTTTTAGATTTTTTTTTTATTGTTTGGAAAACTTAGAAAATAATGAGATACAAAACACACCACCGAGCAATTCTCTACGAATTCGCACATCGGTCAATTTTTGTATTTTTTATTTGGTTTAAAATTTGAGGAAACGTTCCTTATGACCGACAAAGCCATTTTGCATCTTCATAACGCCATTTTGAATCCAGCCTTATTTTTAAAAACGCTTATAGAAAAATATCAAGCTTATCTTCAGAAATTTTTTACTCGAAAACTGTTTATCCGATCGGTTTGGTGTCTTCGGCAATATTGCAGGTAATAGATTTAAAAAATGGTGAGGACCACAGGGGAAAGAGCGTCCAACATAGCTCTGGTCTGGTCAGGAGGTGCGGCTCAAACAGCGGCTGTCTGGCATCCAGCGGCTGAAACAAGAAATGTTGAATCGTGTCAACTAAACCTAAGATGGCAGTCCCATCAACACGATGTAGGTATCGCGACCCTGGTACGGTAGCATACTGAATTATAAAAGTACTCAGAAAAATGAAGTAAGAAGAAGAAAAAACGAACGGAATTTTCGGCAACTGACCCAACGGCACCGAAATAAGGACAATGAATGGAAACTCGGTTCTTGGAATGTCAGAACTTTAAATGAACCTGGACGAGTGGGCCTTTTAGCTATTTAAGAAGTACGGTGGCTTAGATCTGGAGAACGTGAATTCAGGGCGGTAGATCCTATCGCCAACACATCGTTCAAATACCATATCTACTACAGCGGTGGCGATAGAGCAGAACACGGAGTTGGTTTCGTAGTGATTGGGAAACAGATGAAGCGGGTTATGCGGTGGAAACCGGTTAGCGAGCGCATCTGTGTTTTAAGGATTCGTGACAAATTCTTCAATTACAGCCTGATCAACATCTACGCACCGACTAATGATAAATCCGATGACGTGAAGGACGCGTTTTATGAAAGCCTGGATAAAACCTATGATGAGTGCCCTAAACACGACGTGAAGATTATCATCGGAGATGCAAACGCGCAGGTCGGAAGAGAGGAATTCTTTTGCCCAATCATTGGAACAGAGAGCCTTCACTCTGCAACGAATGATAATGGCCTGAAGCTGATAAACTTCGCTGCTGCTCGTGATATGGCCATCAGTAGCACCCACTTTGCACGCAAGGATATCCGAAAGCACACCTGGAGCCACCCTAATGGCGAAACTTGCTCCCAGATCGACCACGTGTTGGTGGATGGTCGGCATTTCTCGGATGTCGTAGATGTCAGGACCTTCAGGGGTCCTAATATCGACTCGAATCACTACCTCGTTGTCGCGAAAATTCGAGCGCGTCTATCGACCGTTACGAGTTCGAGAAACCGGAGATCGATGCGTTTCAACATCCAGCGTTTGACAGTAGATGGTGTTGCTGCATAGTACCACCAGAAGCTGAATGAGCGGATAGCGGAAATCAACGTGAACGAGAATCTCAACAATCTGTGGGAAGCTGTCCACGGAGCGGTGAGCACAACAGCACAAGAGGTGATAGGTACAGCTCAGAGGCGCCCCCGGAACGGGTGGTTTGACGAGGAGTGCCAGCGAGTGACAGAGGAGAAGAAAGTCGCCAGAAGCCGGATGTTGGTGTCTGGTACCCGTCAGAACAGAGAGCGGTACAGGGTAGCAAGGTCAGCGGAGAAACGAACCCATCGCAGGAAAAAAAGGCAGTACGAGGAACGCGTTATTGCTGAGGCGCAAGAAAGTATGGAGCAGAATGATATGCGAAGGATTTACGCAACTGTCAATGGCGTGAGGAGTAGGACAGCGCCGTCTCCCGCCATGTGCTATGACCGTGAAGGTAATCTACTGACAGATAAAACGATGGTGGCTGCCAGGTGGAAGGAGTACTTCGAGACGTTGCTAAACGGAGAGAACGAGAGAGCATCTACAAACAGAACACACATCGACGACGATGGTCAAGCTGTGGAACCACCAACGCTAGAAGAGGTGAAAAAGGCGATACGAGAGCTGAAAACAGTAAGGCTGCGGGGAAGGACGAGCTCCCGGCCGAACTTCTCAAACACGGAAGTGAGCAGCTGCACCAGATGATCCACCGTATACTGCTCAAGATATGGGAGGAGGAAGAATTGCCCGCTAGTTGGTTGGATGGTCTCGTTTGTCCCCTCTTCAAAAAGGGACACAGACTGGAGTGCGCCAATTACAGAGGATTAACGCTTCTGAATTCGGCGTACAAAATATAATCACGTGTTCTGTTCAACATATTGAGACCGCTTGAGGAATCCTTCGTCGGCGAATACCAGGCTGGTTTTCGTGAGGGTCGATCAACGACGGATCAAATATTTACCCTGCGTCAAACCCTTGAGAAGTTCCGGGAATACAACTTGCAGACTCATCATCTGTTCATAGATTGCAAGGCAGCGTACGATTCAGTAAAGAGAAACGAGCTATGGCAGATAATGCAAGAAAACGGTTTTCCGACGAAACTAATTAGGCTGATTCGTGCAACGCTGGATGGTTCGAAATCATGTGTACGGGTTGCAGACGAGATTTCGGCCTCGTTAGTGACCTTAAATGGGTTGAAGCAGGGAGATGCTCTTTCGAACTTGCTATTCAACATCGCCCTCGAAGGAGCGATTAGGAGAGCTGGCGTGCAGAGAAACGGTACCATCATCACAAAGTCGCACATGCTCCTTGGTTTTGCGGACGACATCGACATCATCGGAATCGACCGTAGAGCAGTGGAAGAGGCGTTCGCGCCTTTTAAGAGGGAGACAGCGAGGATTGGTCTCACGTTAAATTCTACCAAAACGAAGTACATGGTCGCCGGTAGAAAGCGTGGGAGCAATAGTGGTGTTGGTAGTGAAGTGGTGCTAGATGGCGAAAAATTTGAAGTTGTGGACGAATTTGTTTATCTTGGTACTTAAGTGACGTGTGATAATGATGTTACCCGCGAGGTGAAAAGGCGTATTGCAGCCGCGAACAGGGCTTTCTACGGGTTGCGTAGCCAACGTGAAGTCCCGCAGCTTGCGTACGAAAACGAAATTCGCGCTGTACAAGACGTTGATTCTGCCGGTAGCCCTTTATGGCCACGAACCGTGGGCATTGAAAGAGGCCGATCGGAGAGCTTTCGGTGTCTTCGAGCGTAAAGTGCTGCGAACAATACTCGGCGGTAAACTGGAAAATGGCATCTGGCGGCGTCGCATGAATCACGAATTGTACCAAGTATATAACGGCATAGATATTGTGAAGCTTATAAAACACGGCATGTGGCACGAATGCCGGAAGAGCGTCAAGCGAAGTCAATATTCAGCAGGGAACCCGGAAGAGGACGTCGGCTTCGGGGTAGGCCACGCATGGGTTGGCTTTGTGCAGTTGAGGAGGACATTAGGTCCTTGAACGTCCAAGGCGACTAGAAGCGATTGACTCAGGATCGAGACCAATGGAGACGGTTACTTCGTTCGGCGCAGATTTCAATTCAACGAGTCGTCACCCATCAGGTACTCAGGTAGGTAGATTAAAAAAAAATGCACTCTAAAAAATACCAATTTTTTTAAATTTCAAATGACATTACAACATTTTTTTTTTCAAAACAGGATTTTTGTATTTTTTTTATTTGTTGATATGTTTTAAGAGACAAAAAATGTCAAATATTGCACTATAGGTAAAGATGGAGAAATGATGGACAAAAAAGTCCGGATTTTTAAAAAAAAACTCAAGTTTTTGGAAAAATATCCAAAACTTGGTCCAATTACTGTTTCGACTTGGTATATTAAAAGTACATCTAATTTACAATAAAAAAGCAAATAAAAAAGTAATATTTTGCTAAGCCGTTTTATTTATTTTTATTTTCGTTGCCTTTTCCAATATTTTTAAAGAAATCAAAAAGTTTTGTGTGGGCGGTAAACTACCAAGTTTTTTGTCTGCTTTCGGTACTAAAATCGAGGAATTTAGAAAATCCCCCCACCCGCTCATCCGAAACTTGTTAATCCGGAAAATTAAAAAAGATTAAAATTTTTTGAATACATTGCAGTATGCTACCAATTTTTAGATATTTGCTGTAAGCATGCTGTCAGTTTGTTTTGATTTTTTTAGTATAGATTTGCAGGGCTGTTACAACAGGCGCGGATTTCGCGAATTTCGCGATTTTCGCGGATTTGTCGCGGATTTGAATTTTCTGTCGCGAAAATCGCGGAAACATTAAATAATGTCGCGAAAATCACGAATGGATTGATGTGCTGTCACAAAAATTGTGGAATTCATTGTAACCTTTCCGTCCCGGAATATTTTGCTGTCATCAATTTTGTTGTTCATTTGGCTTTCAATTTTTTACCGGTTCAAACCAAACACCGTGATCTCAATTCAATAGGTCACACCGGATTTACACGGAAATTCCCTGAGGTCTGTCCAATGCAAGTCATTTCCTTTTTTTTTCAAGGTGAACATAGCATTTTTCGTTGTCAAATCATAAACAAATTGTATATATGCGAGTATATGCCATGGTTGATCTAGTAGAATAAATTATCTGAACTCCAGAACGATTTGGAGAACTTAAAACATATGGTATACATGGCGATAGTTCATGCATGATCCACATAGACTCTGTGCATCTATCTGGAAATATTTCGATACTAAAGACATTGTCCCAATCTCGGTTGATGTAGTAGATCAAATTATCTGAACTCCAGGATGATTTGAAGAACCTTGAACACCTGGATTACTCGGAAATAGATCATGCATGATCCAAATAGACACTTTGAATCTTATTGGACATTTTCCGATACTACAAACATTATTGCAGTCTTGTTTGATCTAGTAGAGCAAATCAACTGATGTCCTGGACGATTTGAAAAACCTATAATTTCCGGTATACATACTAATAAGTCGTGCATGATCCACAAAGTCACATATATACGATTCGGTTATGATTTGACAACGAAAAGTGCTAGGTTCATATTAGAAAAAAATAAATAATGAAAATGTCTCACCATTGAACAGAACCCAAGGAATATCCGTGTAAATACACAACCGCGACGTGACCAACAAGTGTGACTTATGAAGCTCTGGTAATTTCTCGATTATGTGCAGGGTGTTTGGTTTGAATCGGTAAAACATTGAGAAAACTAGAGCCAAATTAACTACAACACTTAGGACAGCAAAATACGTCAAAAAATTTGCATTTCAAATGAAAATGTATTTTTTTTTAAATAATGTTTCATCAAAACTAGGCCGGTATTATTCATTAGAATCTCATAATGTAAGGGTGTTTTATTATGTTCACTAATTACTCAGAATTTATACTATACATAAATAACTGAAGATGATACAATGTAATTTAAAAAAAAAATAAAGGTTGCAAACGATACTCCTTTAGCTCAGTCGGTAAAGGCGCAGCTACAAAGTAAGTCCATGCTGGAGGCGACTGAGTTCGTTTCCCGTCCGGTCTATTAGTTTTTTTTTGGGTTGGAAAATTTCTCTACTTCCGTGGGCATAGGATAGTACAGGCATAGAAAGCTCTCAATTAAAATGTGAAAGTACTTCAAAGAACACTAAGTTGAGAGCAGGCAAAAATCTAATATGCTATAAGCTTGAAATGCCATGTAGGCAATAATTTTTTTTTTTTTGGCGCGGATTAGTATTTGAAGTCGCGGATTTCTTTTCAAAAATCGCGGATTTCGCGGATCAAATTTAGAAAATCTTGTAACAGCCCTGGATTTGACAGTTCGGATTCACGCGTCTTATCCTGATAGGATGGATATGATTTTATCGGATGAGCGGGGAGATACCTTCCATTTTTTTTCCTGAATATCTTCTGGTCTTCCTGTCAAGATACCAACCGCCGAAAACGAATGGAAACGGTGTATAACATTTCACTTCGTAGCATAGTGCACCGGCAACCACCGGGAGCCCCAAGATCCCCTATTCCTGCACGACAGGACCAAAACCACAGGTTTTCTTTCTATGCTGCACATTCGTTCTTCCTCTTTCTGGTGCGAGTGTGTGTGTGTGTGTGTGTTCCATGTTGTCCACCAACATTACCCAGATTCGTCTCGATCATTACAACTCTTCCGCCGACGAGCCCAGTGAAAACAAGTTTTTCGCGCTTCGTGTTCAATAATAATAATACGCGATTGGCGGCGGTACCCTTTCACCGACGACGAGACTTATTATGCTCGGAGGATACATTCGACGATCCTGTTGATGTTGGTGGCGGTGTGGTCGTTATTGTGGTAGCAGCAGCACATCGAACAAAAACCAGTTTTCTGATTTATAGCACAGTTCTTCGCACAGGAGATTGAAAGCTTTCATTCGAGTGCGGTTCGGACTTCAACGCAGGTATCAATCTTCTTCCTTCTCTGGGGTTTGTGTGTGGTTCTCCGCTCGTAAACTTGGGACCAAGAAACGGTACTTTCCTATCCATACGTGCCAAAACTGGATTGCTCTGTGGAGATAAGAATTTGGTTTTTGATCTGAATTCTTGGAATGTCTTTTACTCCTTAAAGTTGCATGATTAAATTGATCGCATGCAGTCAAAGCCGCTTTCCACAGATTCGTGTGTTTGTTATTATAAACCACCTGAACGACGATAAAAATGCTCCAATAACCGGTTGATGCTACGATTATTCCCATTGTATGGGTTCTCAGCTTGATGACCCTCATAAAACCGATCTCTTTCGGGTGAGGAAATTAAATTACAACCGCCGTTGAAAGCAAATAGCTGGGAAAATATTTACGCTTTTAAGGATCTATTTATCATAACCTTACGACCGAGAGCATCCCACGCTTGATCCAGCCGGACAGGTCATCCGAATTAATTTTACGATCTTTTTTTTATACATCACTCGTATCTCTTCTTTCTCCAATTCTCCTGCATCTCTGCAGGACCTCCATCTCATTAGCCATTGACATCGAACCCGTTGCATAGTCATTATCTCTCCTCGAATTCAACCGGTCCGGTTTCGGAGCGAAGATTCCCACGATGCGTTACGAAGGGATGATAACCGAAAGAGCTACATTTAAATCCACTTAATTCTGGGGTTGTTTAAATTGCATTACAAAGTATAGAATGTTCCCAAGGTCTCCGGCAAGTCAAGGCCACTAGAAGCCGGACCGTGTACGAGCAAGCATTCCCCGAATTCAACCGTCAGCGCTTTTTGACCTGGGGTCCCGAGAATTCGCTGGACGACGCACGCGAAAAACAACAACAGCTCGCCGGAGTTGGATTACAGACAGCGCTCGCCATAGCCGCCCCTTAGCTGTTGGCATGGAAATACAGTGACACAGTTCCCTGCGCGTGCACCTTGGCAGATTAGGCCAGACTGTGACAGTTTAAAAACGAGGACGGCCCCAGTATCGCCGAGTAGTGCACATTCCTCTCCGCAATGCCACCGTTTACTGCTCGCACAAGTGCTTCCGTTGCAATCAGCTGGATCAATTCCTGGAAAGTTGGAAAGGCAATTTCATTGTAGCTTGGGAGTTCTAAGACGACGACGACGACGACGACGACGGTGGGATCAATTTCACTGTCAATGGCGACGGATGTTTAGCAGTGTGAAATTGAAGCTAGAATTTCCTTTGCAACTGCCATTCTCGGTCGGGATATGTTGGTGGTCGAACTGGTGGAGCAAAATACAATTCGGTGATTGGGCCGTTACTGGCGTCAACCTGATCCGCTGAGGTGGCACGGGAAATTTTTTGAAGCTTTTATTGCGTTAGACGGACTGCGGGTTTTGTAGATTTCGGACAGTTTCGAGTTTCTCCGTAAATAATGCTAGAAGGGTGGGGGAACCTTTTCTGCGGCTTACGCTCCCTACTTTGAACCTATGGCTAATGGTCAGGTTTGAAGAGATTGAATTAATGACTTATTTTCGATTTCAGCAAAGTGCCCAAAAGTGGTCGAGATTGGATCTCGTAACCCTATGAGAAAAAATTCAGTACGAAATGGATCAAACAGAAAGACTGTTGAGCCTAAATTTGATGGGTTTTGCATTTCGATGTTTCAAGCATGTTTCAAACCAGTGATTTGGATTTTTAAACATCACATTTGGTCACAAAAATATCTATGTTTTCAAGTCGTATACAGTACCCGTTCGATTTTGGCTATTAGTTCGAAAATTTAGTGTTGCCAAAATCGAACCGGGCCCAAAGCGAACGGTTTTATTTTGAAATGTAATTTATGATTTCGTTGACTTTGGACCACCATGAGTTTTTTGTATGACATATAAGTTATTAGTAATTAATCATATATTAAAAATTATAATCACAAGGAGCAAAAATACATTATTTTCAAAATAAGGCACCGTGCCAAAATCTAACGAGTACTGTACTGTCATTTGATTTTGATGTAACTAGGAATTTACCATGTAGGACATGTAGGACGTAGGACGTAAAAGCTAATATGTAGTGCTGCCAATTTTAGGTTGGCCACTGAACCGGGAAAATCGGGAGAACCGGGAATCGATAACAACCGGGAAATAACCGAGAATATGATTAACATAGTTTTTTTTTATAAATCTTCAAAGTCCGGTATGTTGAATATTTCTCTTAAAATGTTAAATTTAGCCACATAATCTTAAAAAGTTTTCTAAGACCAGAATTATGAAATTTTTAGTATGTCCTGGATCTTGAATTTCTGTGTACGGAATACAGGGTGGCTAGTGAGCCGGATAAACCATGAGAACTGGGAATTAACCAGGAATCGAAATCAACCGAGAAGAAAACAAGGAAATAACCGTGAATTTGATTTGAACCTTCGAATATATGTTTCCTAAGTACGAGACCCCAAAAATTAAGTCTAAAATTCAAACCAATTAGCAAATTCTCTTAAGTTTCGTAAGTCCAAGATCATGATTTTTTTTTTTTTTTTGAAATATAAGTCCAATGTTAATCATATGTTGGAGATGGAGTTATCTAAGACTAATTTAATCAATCTTAGATAGCTCAATCTCCAACATTCCGGCCACCTTGAATCACGGAGGCATTTAAATCATCAATTTAGTTAGTTAGTTAAGGGTCCTGTGCACCACCAGCGGTGCAAAGGGCCAACGTGAAAGACTTCCCTCCTGGGCGGCTGCTCGCTTTTGCTTTGACCTGGGCCCAGGTCAGATTCCTATCGACTTGCTTAATTTCCTTATCGAGGCTCCGCCGCCATGAGCCCCTGGGTCTGCCTCTGCTGCGATGTCCTGCCGGATTCCAATCCAGCGCTTGCTTGCAGATTTCGTTTCCGCCCCGTCGAAGTGTGTGGCCGACCAACATCCAGTTTCGCTATCGAATTTCTGTTGTTATCGGCTTCTGATGACATCGACGATGGAGCTCGGCATTCGAGATCCAGTTGTGAGGCCACCAGGCACGAATTATATACCGCAGGCATCGGTTGATGAAGACCTGCAGCTTTTGAGTGTTCTCCGCTGATACACACCACGTCTCGCTGGCGTATAACAACACAGATTTCACATTTCACGTTCGAGTTGAAAATTCGGTTTTTGGTGCGTTGACTTATCCGGTTCGATCTCCATACGTTTTGTAAACTCGCAAAGGCAGCCCTAGCCTTCTTGATTCGTGCACCTATGTCGGTCTTGGTCCCGCCGTCCGACGCTATTTGGCTGCCAAGATATTGGAAACTTTCGACCTTCTCCACTGCTTGCCCCGCTACCGTAAAGTTGGAAGGGTTGCCCGTGTTGATATCCAACGATTTGGTCTTGTTGAAGTTGATGGTGAGACCCGCCGCAGAGGAGCGTTCGGCTAGGTCATTGAGCTTACTCTGCATATCAGAGCGCCGTTGTGCTAGTAGAGCAACATCATCAGCCAAATCGAAGTCGTTGAGATGCTCCATGGTGATAGGCTGCCAAAGCAGCCTACGGTTCGGTACACGGTCAATTGCACCTACCATGATCTCGTCGATTACGATGAGAAACAGTACCGGTGATAGTATACATCCTTGTCTCACATCAGCGACTACCTGTATAGGGTCGGACAATGCTCCGTTATGCAGAACTCTGCACGTGAAAGCCTCATACTGCGCTTCGATGAGGTTGACGATTTTATCCGGGACTCCCTTGCGTCTCAGGGCGCCCCACAGATTCTCGTGATTGAGACGGTCGAAAGCTTTTTCGTAGTCAATGAATACCAAATAAAGGGACTCTTGGAATTCATTGACCTGCTCCAGGATGATGCGGAGCGTGACAATATGGTCCACACAAGATCTTCCGGCACGGAATCCTGCCTGCTGGCGTCGGAGAGTCGCGTCGATCTTCTCCTGTATCCGATTCAGGATAACTTTGCACAGAACTTTGAGAACAATACACAGTAACATGATGCCTCGCCAATTGTCGCACACAGTCAGATCCCCCTTCTTTGGGACCTTCCCTAAGATGCCCTTCATCCAGTCGGCCGGAAAAGTCACGGTGTCCCAGATATTACAGAATAGTTGATGCAACATTTGTGCGGATAGCATGGGGTCAGCTTTGATCATCTCTGCTGATATGCGATCGACCCCTGGAGCCTTGTTGGATTTCATGCTTCGGATAGCTGCTTCAATCTCCTGCAGTGATGGGGCCTCGGAATTGACGCGAGTGATGCGCCGCCCCTAGGCGGATCATGCCGAGATGTTGATGGCTGGTTGGCCGTCGAAACTTGAAGAAGTTGTTCGAAGTGCTCAAACCAGCGTTTCAGCTGGTCAGTGGGGTTGGTAAGCAATTGTTCAGTCGTGTCCTTCACTGGCATCCTCGGGTTCATCCTTGCTCCACTCAGGCGTCGTGAGATATCGTAGAGGAGGCGTATATCGCCAGTGTTTGCGGCTTTCTCCCCTTCGTCGGCCAGGGAGTTCACCCTGACTCTTTACAGGGCTGAACTCTGTGAAGGTAGCAGTGCGATTTTTGCTACTGGACGAACGATTTCCTTACCAGGGGCTGTCCGTAATGTGACCCGGACGACACCATCCTTATCCGGATGAAGTTTAGTAAGGAGGAACGTTGTCCTCGGCATTGGTGTTAGCGGACTTCACAGACTTCACAGTAGCCTTCCACAGGCCGCCGAAGTGAGGCGCTCCAGGTGGAATACATTTCCAACGGATCTCGTTCTCCGAACACCAGTTCAAGACTCTCTCTTGGTCGGAATCGCAAACCTTCAGCATCACGGTAGACACGGTACAGTACGGGCGAGACTCCTTTGAACGTGGTGGCGTTGTCGGCATGCATTTCAGCAACCTTTCCTCTGCGGGCGACTAATCGACGAAGAGCTGCAAGGAATGCCGCTGTGGTAATGTCACTCCCCAGCTCGATGTGCACAGCCCTTGTAGCGAAGCAGACGAATATCGCTACGTATGACTTCGTTGGGCTGCGATTGCGGATCGGTGACTTCATCAGGAACGGTCCACAGTAATCGACTCCGCAGACGGAAAATAGTCGAGTTGGTGAGACTCGGGATGCTGGTAGATCCAGTTTGCTCTGCTGGACTAGTGTGGGCTTGCTACGAAAGCAAGTGTGGCAATGGTGAAAGACGGATTTTGCAATATTTCTGGCGCCCAGAATCCAATACTTCTGGTGGAGAGTAGCTAGCAGGAGTTGCGGGCCTGCATGCAGTAGCCTCAAGTGGAAAGAACTAGCCAGCAGAGTTCACAGTGGATGTTTGGCAGAGAGCACGATGCACCAACACGAAGGATATCGTCTTGATTAATGAATGGTCTCAGCCACTTCAGCTTGGATGACTTGACAACTCTTTCACCACTAACAAGAACGGTAATCTCTTCTGAGAATGTATGCTGTTGTGCTAGACGACACAGGCGTAGTTCTGCACGTTGAAGTTCTATGGTGGTGAGTGGAGAAATTTGCATATCTTGAATGCCACTGATGGTGTACTTGTCCGGATCTGAGCGGCGCAGCGAAATATGTTCTCGTAAAGAAAAACTCCTTTAAATTATTAAGAGGATTGGGTCGCAATATTTGGTTATCAGATTTTAAAAGATCGCATCACATTCCAAAATAAATCCAGCTCATAGCTGTCCGGAGCAATAAACTAAGTTTTCGCAGGAATCCGGCAATTTTGACTCACGTCTCTTTTTCCAATAGGCTCATCTAATCGAAATGACACCTGAGACAAAGTTGTAGAAAACTGGATTAGCTTTGAGCGGTTCCTCGTCGAATGACGAATTAATCTGCTGTGACATGCATGAAACTTTGCATATGTTCTTGTTATGATCAATCATTCACATTTGCCCCAAAATTCGACCGTTTTAAATCGCACAAAAAACATCAAAACCGCAAACCAAACATTTTTCAACAAATCATAACTCGAAAATGTCACTTCCAATCGAAATGACGTCTGAGATAAAGTTGAATGAAAAATGAATTCCTTTTCAGCTCAAATATACACGGTAAAAAAAAAATCAAGGAATTTTCAGTGAAAACAAAAAAAAAGTGTTCAAAACATAAATATCAAAAACTGGTCTTCTCCAATATTTTTTTTAATTTTGTTATAAAATGCTTAACAATGCTGTATTTTGTTAAAATTTAAGCTGGATATTAAAAATTAACTGAAATCATGGCACAATAACTAGATTCTCTTCAACATGCCCATTGAAATCTTCTCAGATTTACTTACAAATACTCCCAGAAATTCCTTGAATGCGTCATCAACGTTCGTTAAAAGACATCTTAAGAATTTTCTATGATTTCTCTCCAGAATCCTTTTTTCTTGCTCCACACAATCTCCATCCAATAGTCATCTGAGTTATGGTGGAACTATACTCAGAATTAACTTAAAATTCTCCTTTGGAACATTTCCTTATCAACTCTTTTCAGAATTACCTTCAAATTCTGAATTTCTAAAGCATCTTTTAAGTAATTCAGAATTCTAAGGTAAATCAAAATTCCAAGTTATTAAAAAAATGCTAGGGATTATAAAATGCCTTTTTAATTTTCCTTAAACAATCTTACGAATTATCCTTAAAAATCTCACGAACAAAGTCTCACATCAAAGTGCCAGGATGCACAAAATTTGCATAGATTCAAAAGCCTTGCTAGTTTTGCAATGCTCAATTAATTGTCTGAGCATGTTTTAATTTCTCTCATTTCAAAATTAAAAAAAAAATCCATTTTGAAAATTTTATATATATTTTTTTAAATAAATTATGGCTAAAATCTTAGCAAAAAATCCATCTTAAAAATATCATGGCTTGATTTTCAAATGCTTGAATATTTTTCGCAGTCCATAATGTTCAAAAAAATTTCTCTATTTTTATATTTTCATGATTTCAAGATTGCCCATTTTTTTTTTAATTTATGCATAGAAATACTGTTGAGATCTCAGCATTAAACTTATTAATAAAATTCTGAAATTTGGAAAAATTTGTTGAGATTTTATCAAATTTTCATGGTAGATGAACTGACAAAAGTTATCAAAATGCTAAACTCACTTGTTAATGAATTAGTTTCGATTGTAAATTGAGTTAAAAGTTGATGAGTTAAAACAATTGATCGAAACACATTTTTTTACAAATTGAAAAAAAAAATTGATCTAAACATCTTTTTTTTTATAATTTTGAAAGTTATAGTCATTTAACAACACCATACTTGTCATGGTAAATCGTTGTGAATTTTTATTTTTGATAGGTCCAAGGTTTTAACGATTCGAATATTAGTTCCCACAAAATGTGCAACAATTAACCTGATATTCCACTTTTGCAGCAAACATGATGTTACAATTCTATGTACGATGCTGATGGCCATTGATGGCCTATAATAATTGAAGGGGCAGCCTGGCCTTTTATTTTTTGATGCGATGTTTCAACAATCTGTTAAAATCTGGAACATATTTAACAAATCTAGAACATTCGGTAGAACTGTTTCAAACACACAGTTGGTACTTGAGCGGGTCGGTTTTCATCTCTTTTTGCCAGTGGTGGCGGGGGGGGGGACACCCCTCACCATCCCTCTCCAAAGGGGGAGTTTGGTAAAGAGAGATGAAAAAACCGATTTGTACCTTCCTTAAAAGTTGTTCTAGTTCGCTATTCTAATATCTATATGCAATCTTCACACTGCCGTACTCTAATGGAACTATCAACTCTATGCTTTCATCTACTCCATCTATCGTATAAAAATTACCACTACAGTCTGTTATTTGAAATTAGCATCTTCAACTATGTAAATCGTTGACTTCACGTAGAAGTAATACTAAAACATATAGTCAAAGAACATTTTTAATTAGTCTGGGAATAAATGTGATCGGTTTGTGTGTATCTGGCGAGAGACGGCTGAAAATCTGGAAAATCCAGATAAATCTGACCACCATTAACCTCAATCGCAACGCGTTCTGAAAATTATTACATAAGAGCAGTTCCACACCAAACCTCCTTTTCCGATTTGCAAACTTTGCATGAGCAATCATTCACATTTTTGCAAAAAAATAGGTCATTTGGGATCTTGTATATTATTTTTTCAAAATGATGTCTAACATTTTTCAATAAATTGTAGCATGAAAACGTCATTTCTGATCGAAATGACGTCCGAGACAAAGTTGTAGAAAAAAGCAAGTGTTTCTGCGGAAATTATACATAATATTTTTCATTAAAGTAATTTGGAGTAAAAATTAAAAAAAAATAAATATCTCAAAACAAATATCTTCAATTTTAATATTTTGTTAAAAAAAGCTAAAGAAAAATGGATACGTTTGAAATATTTTATAGTATGAAAATTGACAAAAATTGTAGAACAAGAACTTTTGATCAGTACGCTTTTTATGAAGTTTCTTCACAGGAAATAATATTTGAGATAAATGAAAATGTTTAAATATTAATATTTGGTTAATTTGTGTAACGAATGACTTATTTCTCTTGACAGTGTATTTGTGCTTTAAAGTGCTGTATCAGCACATCGGAACTGTTTCATTGTAAATTTGTGATTACGAGTTTGCTTCTCGGGCAGAACACGCCGAAGTAGATTGCCAAGGTGGTAGGATATCAATTGGCCACAGTTTATGGCTTAAAAAACGAGGGAAACAACCCGCTACACCCGTTAGAGATATCTTGGCTAGCCGAGATCTCGACAATTTGAATTTAATTTATGTGTTTTTAAAACGGATAGATCTGAGGATTTAGTAGCTAGTGTCATCTTGTGTTCCCCCAAGTTGTTAGCTGCCCATCGGTGTACCCCCATGTTTGTCTTTTTCATCAGAGTGTCGCCTAGTTCGAGATCAAGAGCACATTGCTCTCCAAACCTTGTGTTCACAATCCCTACCCTGCCATCCATTTGTTACAATTTGTTACCCCTAAGCCTCGAGATAGCTGCGAGTAATCGGCCCCGTTTTACTTGTCCTACAACAGGATGGAACGCCATGTCACACGTTAAATTGGATCCAACGATGGCTGATGGAAAACATGAAGTTTTGGCCGAAAGATTTGTGACCCCCTAGCAGTCCAAACCTTAACCGATTTGGGCGTATGTTGAAGCACAAGCCTGCAAAACATCTTACCCTAGTGTGAAGACCCTGAAGTCTGTCATAACGCGCACATTGCAGTCGGTGTTGGAGGACTACGTTTGAAAGGCGTTCTAGCTTCCAGCGTCGTCTTGAGGTTGTCATTGATCAGAATGGAGGACACATCGAGTAAATTTGTTTGAAAGGACGTAATGAAGATAACTGAACTCGAAAATGTTGATATTATTGCCTAAAGTAGTTGAAAATGGATTTGAAAGAAATACGATAAATTCTGCATTTTTTTTTCCTGCCGCACCCTGTAAACGACCGCCATCAACCTCAATCGCAAAGCAATATGAAAATTGTTACATAATCAGGTGGTCACTTAAGCTTTAAGTTGTACAACTAGAATAGAGCATTTCCAGGCCAAATAGCAGACAAAAATTGAATTTTAAATTGCACACCTTCTCCGCTTTGCATAATTACAGGGTTGTCAGCGAACTGGGCAAACTGGGAATACCAGGAAATATCCGGGAATTTTAAAAGTAACCGGGGCACCGGGAATTCGATGATAGAACTGAGAAAAATAAATGAATCGCACCAGAGGAATACATGTTTAAACTAGAATTTCAGAATAAACCATTAAAACATGTCGCCAAACCAAATGCATGTCGTTCTCTTTTTGCTTCATAATTTTCTTCAGATTCCCCTCTTATTGTTTTTAGAATTTAATCACTTTGATTTTTGCGATTCAATTTCAGATGTAAAGTGCATGGTTCTTAAAACAAAATATTGAAGATGCTGGACTTAAGAAACAAATGTTTGTAAAAACTGAAACCGAACTATTCTCTTCCGGGATTTTAATTTTATTCAAAATTCTCATGAGATGAATTTCAGAATAAACTTTGAATACTGCTCTGAGTTATTATGGATTTCTTCTAAAATTAACCAGAAAACACTCTGCGTAATAATTAGCGTTGAATTTTGGAATTTACTTGAATCCCTTTCTAAGAAATTGTTTGGAATCCGTCGTAGAATTCCCTTAAATCTATTCGGAGACTTTGATTTCATTGAAATCCTTTTCATAAATTTCTTTTAACTCTTTTCAAAACAGCATAAATCTTTCGAAATTTTATTTTGAAACCCCTTGGAGTATTTTAAAGAATTTATTTCTAATTATTAGCTATTTTCAGGGCTGTTACAACAGGCGCGTATTTCGCGGATTTCGCGATTTTCGCAGATTTGAACTTTCAGTCGCGAAAATCGCGGAAACATTAAATGATGTCGCGAAAATCGCGAAGGGACTGATGTGCTGTCACAAAAAATGCGGAATTCATTGTAACCTTTCTGTCCCGGATTATATTGCTGTAATCAATTTTGTTGTGCATTTGGCTCTCCATTTTTTACCGGTTCAAACCAAATACCCTGTAAATAATCGAAAAATGATCTCATTTTCATAAATCACACCAGCTTTACACGGAAATTCCCTGAGGTCTGTAAAATGTGAGACATTTTCCTTTTTTCCAATAAGAACATAGCATTTTTCGTTGTCAAATCATAAACGAATCGTATATATGCGAGTAATTGCCATGTATACCGGATATTCTAGGTTCTTCAAATCGTCCTGGAGTTCAGTTGATTTGTTCTACTATATCAACCAAGACTGCAATAATGTCTGTAGTATAGAAATATGTCCAAACAGATTCAAAGTGTCTATGTGGATGGTACCCTATAGGTCGTATAGGTCGACCTACGCATACAAGATGTTGTAGGTTCTGAAATCATTCTGTAGATTAGGTTATTTTTTTTACTAGATTACCCAAGACTAATTCAATATCTGTAGTATCGAAATATGGCCAAACAAATTTGCAGTGTCTATGTGGATCATGCCAAATGTTTTAGGATTTCCAAATCGATATTCGATACTACAGATATTATCCTAGTCTTTGTTGATCTAGTAAAACAGATCATCTGAACTGCAGGACGATTTGGAGAACCTAGATCATCTGGTATTAAACATTATTCATATAGACACTATGAATCTGTTTGGACATATTTTTATGCTACAGACTTCATCCCAGTCATGGTTGATCTAGTTGAATAAATCATCTGAACTCGAGAACTATTTCTTCTTCTTCTTCTTATTTGCTTTTCAAGCTTATTGATTAGTGCAGATTAGCTTATTGCATGCTCTCAACTTAGTGTTCTAAATGCACTCTCAAAGTTATTAATTGAGAGCTTTCGATGCCAATACCAATGAATGAATTTGTATATTGTGTGGCAAACACAATTATACTCTATTCCCAGGGAAGTCGAGAAAATTTCCAGCCCGAAAGATTCCCTCGACCGGACCGGGAATCGAACCCGCCGCCTCCGGCTTAGTAATATCGTGCCTTTACTGACTAGGCTATGAGGCCCATAACGATTTGGAGTACTTAAAACATCTGGTATACATGACAATAGTTCATGCATGATCCTCATGGACACTGTGCATCTGTCTGGAAATATTTCGATACTAAAGACATTGTCCCAATCTCGGTTGATCTAGTAGATCAAATTATCTGAACTCCAGGACGATTTGGAGAACCTTGAACATCTGGATTACTTGGAAATAGATCATGCATGATCCACATAGACACTTTGAATCAAATTGGGCATATTTCGATACTACAGACATTATTTCAGTCTTGGTTGATCTAGTACAACAAATCAACTGATGTCCTGGACGATTTGGAAAACCTATAATTTCCGGTATACACAGTAATGAGTCGTGCATGATCCACAAAGTCACATTTATACAATTCGGTTATGATTTGACAACGAAAAGTGCTAGGTTCATATTAGAAATAAATATCATGAAAATGTCTCACTATTGGGCAGAACCCAAGGAATATCCGTGTAAATACACAGCCGCGACGTGACCAACAAGCGTGACTTATGAAACTTTGGTAATTTCTCGATTATGTGCAGCGTGTTTGGTTTGAATCGGTAAAAAATTGAGAAAACTAGAGCCAAATTAACTACAACATTTTAGACAGCAAAATTCGTCTTTGGTTAATTTTCAAGAATATTTGCATTTCAAATGAAAATGCATTAATTTTTTTAATAATGTTTCATCAAGTCTAGGCCGGTATTATTAAATAGAATCTCATAATGTAAGGGTGTTTTCCAAGTCTCAGAGCCTTGACAATTGTGACTGCACGACTATTTAATAAATATGATATATATTTTTTTCAAATCTGTGATCTTGAAATTTTTTCAAACTCTCACATTTTAATAATTTTTTTCCCAAATCTTGCATCACAAAGATTGTTAGTAATCCCAAATTTTAAAGAAAAGTTCTATTTTCAGACTCTACACAAATTTCAAAGCCCTTGGGAATCTATCTTTTTAGTAAATAATCCTTCAGTATTTTTTTTTTTCTTCAAGTATTAGTCTATTGGTCGTGGGTATTAAATTTCATGAACCATGCTTAGTTTCACGTTGAGCAAGCTTAAAAGCCCAAGTAACATTTTAAGTTTTATGAAATGCTACAAAGCAACTATAAAACAACATTCATACAACCCTGGTCAAGGCTATTTTGTCATTAATGCATCCATCAAAACCTCATTAAGACTAGAATATGTCTAGTTGGCCCACCCTGGAGAAGGTTCTGAAGGGTGTATTCTCGAAGCTCTTCAAGATTGATTTACTGCAAAAGGTTGTATGGCGAACGCATTGAGAACCATTTGAAAACTGCAACAAAAGCTATTTAGCAACAATAAAACCCCTTTCCGAGCCATTTCCCCTAGCCGCTTGCTAAATCCACTAGGAAAGCATCAATCAAGATAGAAAAGGATTTATGAATCCGATCTTATCAAAATAATTAAAATAGAAACTGATGGTGTAAAAATCGTGCTGAATTTCCAAATTTATTACAATAGTTCTCATTAAGTGGCCTAGTTTTAAGTGCCTTATTAAATGTTATGTGAAATGTACGTGAAAACATCGAAAAAAATAGGTCCGCTTTCGTAAAATGTCGATTTGACTAATTATTTAACATTGAAAAAAATAAATTGTTTTTCAGATCGAGCTAGGCCGGGATTTTTTTTTATAATTTTCGCATTACAATGTTTGCTCATTGCCTAATTAACCAAAATATAGTTGTATCCAAGGATATATAGATAGAAAATCGAAGACTGAAAAAAACAAGCAAACTAATTGGTCATTTGTGAAAAAGTTGTTTGCTTTCAAGAAATCCTTAACAAATTCATAAGATTTTAAAATGGCTTTTATGAAGAAAACTTGCAGGCTGAATTGTATTTATCTAAAACCAGTTTGCTTGATCCTAACCCGTTCAGATTTATGGCAGCATTTATGGAGGCAAAGTTGTCTGCAAAAGTTAAACGTCAAAGTTTGTTTATCTTTCGATAGTTGCGCTGTGGGATCCAGGATTCTTCCAGGCGGTTTTCTCCCGATGGATTGGGAGCAGTTGCTCAGATAGTTTGCGATACTGTTTTACAACGTTTCGCATTTTGAACAGCTGGAAGCGCAATCGATCCCGAAAAAGATCCCCTTCTTGCGGATGGTTACAGAAGTCCAACACCATCCAACGATGCAGGGATGTACGTTTGAATGAAATTTTCGAAGAGTTGATTCTTTCACCGAATAAAATCGCTGCTATGGATCGGAAACCAGTTAATCTCCACTAATTGACAGTTTCAGTTGTTTGCTGTCGGTTGTCATCTATTCGCAAGATCTGGAGAAGGCTGGTATGTTTTTAAACTTTTGACAATGTTTTATGAATTCGAGGGCCACGCTTACTTTACTCTTCTCCACCAGATGGTCAGTCTTTGATGGTGTGCTGGTTCTTCTAAAGAAGTAAATTTAGCTGAAATCGACTTGAATTTTTCATCCTAGACGACTCCTTCGAGATTTCCTTTTCATAAATTTGGCTTTTAGTAACTATGAGGAACCATCTTTTAAGCTCAATTTGTAAACAGAGTAAGTAGGGAGTTTACGATGCACTTTAAAAAGCCTAAAAAGCAACAATAAATGTTTTTTGCTCTAATGAAAAACCTAAAGGTTTTCCGGTTGCTTTTATAATAATAGAATACGTTTATAAAGTATATTATCAAGACATTAATAAACAATTGCTAATGACGTTTATGCTTGAATGCCAGAACAGTTTTAAGGAGGGATTGAAAACTATTTTAAATTTATTTTTAAAACAAGACAGTTTTTGATTTTCTTGCCATACTATAGAAGGTTTTTAAAACAGGAAAAAGCTGAATTACTAAGCAGGAATATTTTACACTTTGACATGCTGTATTTAAACTCAATGGGTTGTTCATTGCCGTTATAAAACCATTATAAATCAGAGTGGATGCCAAATTGTTACTGAATTGTTACTTGGGAGGTAAATGTTTATGTTAGTATAGACAATGGAGTGAATACACATTTTCTTTATCCGATATCATTATCAATTTGCTCTAATTCTCATTTGTATCATTTTTCTGAAACATTTTTTAAATTAAATCTCTTATTCTCCACAATTCTGTCTTATAACCTATTCATCCAGATAGCATTTGGCCCAGTGACCTTAATCTCTGCCATTAAATAAATTCTAGGGCTTTGAAATTATAAGATGTATCGAGCATAAAAAGTGGTAGAATTCGATTTATCAAAGTATCTCGAAAGATCAATAAATTGTTTTGAATACATTAAGTGACTTATAGAGTTGAATTTTTCCTATAGCTTTAGAAAACACTTTCTGTAATTTGGCATTGTTTTCTCCCACAAATAATCATTGGAAATTTACAGTTGGCCTCGTTTTAAAAAATGCGTACGGGAATTTTTTAAGATTTGAACCGGGAAAACCGGGAAAAACCGGGAATTTCAAAATGAACAGTCTCTTGCCACCCTGTAATTATTTATTGTGTCCAATCAGTCGGCCATTTTGGCCATTTTGAATCTCGCAGAAAATTCAAAATAACATATTGAATATTTTTCAAAAAATCATTACTCAAAAACGTCACTTCCAATCAAAATTACGTCTGAGACAAAGCTGTAGGAGAAAAAAAAAATTCTGGAAAAATATAAACGGTAAAAAAAATCAAGTAATTTTGGTTGAAAATAAAACAATTTTATAACAAAAAAAGAGTTTCTGCAATATGTTTTGAATATTTTTCATTTATATTTTTGTTTCTTATTATTTTCAACCATAAGTTTAACGTGCAGCAATCAAGTTTAAGGTTTTATTTTGTGTTCCAGTTCACTAAATTGTAATTTATTCTAAATTATCATTATTATTATCATTATCACTCCATCAATTTCTTATGACACTTCCTGAAGCTATTAGTGCAAGTAGGTTTAAATAAAAAAAATGTGATCCCTTCAATAATAGCCGCAAAAGGCAATGACTTTCTCACGTTCGCGCCAACCTCCTCAGGTCCATAGTTGCTTCGAACAGAAAGCAACGGATATTTCTCGCAAACAATTAATCGCCAACAGCCCCCGGGAAGAGAAAGCCCAAGTTTTTTTTTGCCTGTCCCAAACCCACCGGAGAATTTCCTCGAAGAAAATAACCTGTGTGCAAACACCGGATAATCTCTGTCCTCGAAAGCGAAATAACAGCCAGTGCAAAACTCCCCGACATTCAATTCAATAAAGGTCTGATCCCGAAGCGCTGGGAAAACCGTCAGTGGCAGGTTGCTCCTCGGTGCCATCCATTAGATCAATTTACGGAAGATTTTATAGCAATTTTTCATTTTGGTTTCTTCGCAACAATAAGAATGTTCGATTATTACCAATTTCGTTGTTGTAGTTGCCCTGTGCCTTACAGGAAAAAAAAGAACAAAGTGTCTCGTTTCATGACTTGAAGATTTGTTCAGTTCTTTTTTTTTTGCCAGAATCTTCTATTGAAAGCTATCTTTTTTAAAGAAGGCTCAAGAAAGGGAAAAAAAAAAAGCGAACGGATCACCTCCAGCCAAGAAGTCCTTAAAGGCATTCCGCAAAAATTCGAGGAAGGTCCCTTGGTTTCGATTTTTCTGTTTTCAATCGGATCCTCTGGGAACCGAAAAAGGACGACTCTCCGGATTCGAAAACATATGATTTTTGTTGTTGACGACGACGACGACGCTCGTCAGCTGATTTGGCTTATGGGAAATCACCTGACTGCGGCTGCCCCCGCTTTTTCCTGTCCTCTTTGAGTGTCGTATCAAATTTGGGAATCTCGGTTTTTTTCGTTCTTTTCGTTGAGAAAAAGAAGCTGAAAAGAAGAACGGGCAGAAATTTAAAGGTCTTCAATAGATCATACGGATCGGAGATTTGGTGGTTGGTGCATTATTGTTGAGGGTGGTGGAAAATTGAGCCTCTGTGAGCGGTAATAAAATAAAAAAGGATATTTGACAGACAATTTATTGCGTAAATTTGAGGACTGTGAGAGTTGCTGGGAAAGGTGATCGATAACGATAAAATGAGGTTGTTGTTATATTTTTACGGGCCACTGAAAAGGCTTTTTCCATTGTCTAATTACAGGTTTAGCGACAAAAGGTCGAAAATAAGCATGACATTTACCTAAATAATTTAATTTGCCTAATATTGAAATAGACTTCACGCTACGATTAACGCTGGTACCCACCTTTATGCCGCGTACTTTCCAATTCGAATCTATGACAAAAGGTCGAAAGTCAGAAGGTCGAAAGGCCTAAAGCTGATGTTTTTTTTTATTAATTTATTTGATAAGGCTCAACCGAAATAACTATACAGAGCCGAGGATTCTTGTTGACTATACAAAACATCTTAAAAATATAGTCAAAAGGTACAATACAATAAACAATAAGCCTCCTCCACCAGAACGGGAGCCGCTTCCAGTGGTTTCATTGTATGGCAGATTTGCCAACGGGGGTCAGAGCGCTTCCATTGCAGCAATGGACGCAAAACGCGGTCATCACTCACACACTCATCACGAAACGGTTGCTTTCCAAAGTCGACGACGCATCGACCGAAAGAACTGCTGATGAAGAACAATGAGGAGGACCACACAATGGTTGCTGCCGAGTAAACATCGGGTGACACACATTGAAAGTGGTCTGCTTCTGTCGACAGCCGAGTGAACACTCTAAAGCTGATGTAAAAATTCTGAAATTAAAAAATTCGGAAGAGTCATATGAACATATGATTTTATAATATTTTGCTCGTACTTTGAAACATGGATTTCTTAAAATAATATCATTTTAAGGATTTCGACCTTTTGTCCTTTCGACTTTTTGTCATAGGTTCGAATTGGAAAGTACGTTGCAACTAGGTGGGTACCAGTGTTCATGGTGGTCTGAAGTCTATCACAATATTAAGC
The DNA here is from genome assembly GCF_037179485.1 of Ochlerotatus camptorhynchus. Lineage (NCBI taxonomy): Eukaryota > Metazoa > Arthropoda > Insecta > Diptera > Culicidae > Ochlerotatus > Ochlerotatus camptorhynchus. The sequence goes on from NW_027040553.1 coordinate 44,137, forward strand.
AAATTAAATTATGAAGATAAATGTCATGCTTATGCACGACTGATCTGTAGTAATTTACCATTCTATCTGTGTATTGTCGGTCGCTACAGTTGAAAACTGGAATAACGATTTTTCTCTCGGTCTATACGTTATACTTAGTGTAGGAAGAAGTGTGCTGTAATCGCACAATTATGCGCTATACAGCGCACTACTTCCGACACTATGTATTGCGAATATAACGAGAGTAAAATCGATTTTCGCTAGCCGGTTATGCCAGTTTTCAACTGTAGCTACAATAATCTACGATTCTACCTGTGCATTGTTGTATGACTTCTGTCTAGGTAATATACTTCACATTTATATCTAAAAAAAATAATAACTGAAAAACAACAATGAAACGCTCGATTCAACCTGCAAATGACCAAAACCTTTGGTCAACAAAATAAACAAAAAGCAACAACTGGAAATGATTTACTTACACTAATTTTATCTCACTTCTTCCTCGTTTCGTCTCGTTTCAGGTATGTCCCTTCTCCACCCGATAGAGCGGTGACGACCACAAGCCCCGTCCAACTGAAGTGAAGGTGATTTTGCAATTTTCTTCGTTTCTGGTTGGTTGTTTAGCATGCAAATTCGAAAACCATTTCCATGTCATTATCAGCTGGATGCCGCTGCCGCCGTGGCTTTGATCTTGAAAGAACATTCCGAGCTCGGGTGTTTCGTTTTCGGACTTTTTGGTTTTGTTTGGCTCCTATGCCGGTCAGATATTTGCGAAAAATATTAACCTGGACAATGGCCGGCTGGTTTGCCGCTCAGCGGTTGTTTCTTTTTTCCCAACAATGAATAGGGTACAGGTTGTTCTTGGATTTAAAGGTGCGCATTGTTTTGCGGACCGGGATTTAAATGACCATTTAAATGGATGCATTCAGAACTTTTTTCGAAAAGGAAAGCCTACAACCATTCCAATAAAAAAACCTGTGCTGGACGATTTGGTCATTTTTTGGCCATTTTTCTTCTCAGAGTGTCAATTCAAAATTAAATTAAAATTTAAAATTTAAATATTCAGTTTGGTTTCGAATTTCAATGTCATTTCAATTTTCAGTTTTCAATTTCCAGTTTCAGTTTCAATTTTCAATTCTCAGCCTTATCTGCTTATCTTAAAATTCGGGCTAAGACCTTTGCTATACAGTAATGACCAGATTTTGTCCGCCCCGTTTTCATTTTTTCCTTAATGTTCTAAGAAGCTCATGTGCTTTTTCAGTGGTATTATTGCACCAAAGCAGTGGCGTCGCGTAACCTTTTTACCTGTTCAACAACTTTGAAAACGTTATTTAGGGTCTTGTCAGTTTCAAAGGGCGTAGGGTCTTCTAGTTTCACTGATTCGTATGCATTGGACCAATATTGTGTTGTTTGTTTACGTTTTGAGAGTTGTTGAACAGGTAGATTGAGGTTAGGACGACGCCACTGCACCAAAGTATACCTTGAACATCCGTTTTGAGAATGAATTAGAAAAAAAGTGGAGGTTTGTGTCTAAAGCACGACCGCATTGTTGACGTAGAACTACGAGATTATTTTATAGATAGATAGACGATAGATTTAACTCATTTCTCCATTACATATATTTTAATTAAATAAATAAATACTGGTTGGGAGGGAGCATCAGGGTATCATTTGGTCTGTAACTGGACGATTGGAGTGGTATGACAATCGGAGTCTATCATTTACTTTATTCTACCGATTCGATTGTGGTCGTGTGAATCCTACGAAAAAGTGACTCAATCAGGGTGGCCAGCGAACCGGGAATACCGGGAAATATCCGGGAATTTGAAAAGTAACCGGGAAAAACCCGGGAATTCGACGAGATAACCGGGAAAAATAAATTTATCATACCATAGGAACAAATTTGTATACCAGAATTTTAGAATAAAACATTAAAACAGAGTGATTCTTTACCAAATGAATGTCTAGCTCTATTTGCTGCATAATTTTCTTCAGTTTCCCGACTTATTGTTTTTAGTGTTTAATCAATCAGCAATAAATCAAATTGTTTTTTGTCGTTTCAATTTCAGATGTAATGGGCATTAAAAGAAAATATTGAAGATGCTGGACATATTTGTAAAAACTGAATCTGAACTATTCTTTTCCAAGGTTTTAATTTTTTGTTTTTAATTTGAAATCAACCATGCAATTTTATTCATATGATATGAATTCCAGAATTAACTTGGAATTCTGTTCTGAAATATATAGGGGAATTTACGTATTCTCGGCAACCTAAGCAGCGACCTTTTTTCTATAGCCTTTTTCTCTAAGGAACGCACACATATGCAGTATTGGTTTGTTTACAATCTTTTGCTGCCTGCTGCCCTAACAATTTCAGTCGAAAGAATTGTTAAAAACTGTTTTGAAACGCTTTTAAAAAGCTCCAATCTTCTCTAGTGAGAGCGAGTATTGTCGGCAACCAGTTTTTCTTCGGCAACCGTTCCATTTGAACTGCATGTAAATCTGCTGTTCTATTATCGGCAACTCGAAATCAGCTAGAATTTGTAGTGCGTGTGTTTCATTTCAAGAAAACCTTGCTAGATTGCTTTTTCTCAGTGGTAAAAATATATTCAAATTGAAGCTGAAAGCATAAAGAATCGTTTGCATGCATTCAGCGAAGTGTTTTCGTAAGAAAATCCAGTGAAAATAGTGTTTCAATTTGTGTTGCCGAAAATAGTCTGTCATGCCGAAGCCGTCATTTCCTCTATATATATTTTTTTTAATTAACCAGAAAACACTCCGCTTAGTAATTATCGTTGAATTCTGTTTTGATTTTTCTTGAAACCCTTGTAAGAATTTGATTAGATTCTTCTTAGAATTCCCTTGAGCCTATTCGGAGACTTTGATCGCTAGGAAATTATTTTCAAAATTTTCTTTTCACTCTATTTAAAACAGCAGAAATCTTTGGAGTATTTTAAAGAATTTCTTTCTAATTATCAGCATTTTTTTGCAAACAATTTTGCTAGAGCTCTGTGATGAATCTTTCGCACTAGGGTTGAAATTATCACCAGAACACTCTTAGAGCTCTTTTTCTTGTTCAACTCTCATCATAATTCTATTGAAATTCTTCTTAAAATTCATCTGTCATTTTCCTCGTGATCCCCATAAAAATCTCTTCAGAACTACGTAGGAATTTTCCTTAAAGTTTTCTTTTCACAACTCCTTTTGAAATCTTCCAAAATTATCTAAGAATTCAATTTAGAACTTTTTAGAGCAGCCTTCTCCACAGAATTCTCTCCAAATTCATCCAACAATTTCTAAGGACTTCATGTCAGAATTATTCTGGAATTCTGCTCAGAACTTCTCCTTCGAAAATTACGTGGGATTCCTCGTCAATATTTGTTTGAAATCAACACGTTGACTACTTTTAAATTTTACTAAAATTTCCAGGGTTTTTCCGCAAGATTCTATAGATTGTTCTTTTATTTGTTATAACCTTTCAAATGCTCCCTAGTCTGAGAGCCTTGACAATTATGACTCCATTATGATTTTTTTTTCAAATCTGTGATCTTGATTTTTTTTTTAAATCTTTAAATATTGTTTTCTTCAAATATTACATCACGAACATTTTGAAGAAAAGTTCTAGTTTCATACTCTACACAAATATCAAAGCCCCAGAATCTTGAATCTTAGTGAATCACTTTTTTTTATTCTTCAGTAATGTTCTTCAAGTATTGGTCTATTGGATGTGGGTATTAAATTTCATGACCCATGTTTAGTTTCACATTGAGCGAGTTCCAATGTCAGTGGTTTTACATATTATTTTTTTTCGTGTTTAACTTTGTACATCAGCCCGAGTACTAAAAGGTTAATATTTATGTTAGTGTAGTCAACGAAGTGAAGACACATTTTCTTTATCCGATATCCCTAACAATTTATTCTAATTCTCATTGGTATCAAGTTCATTTTTTTCTCAAACATTATTTTGATTAAATATTTTATTCTTCACAATTCTGTCTTATAAACTATTCATCCAGATAGCATTCGGCCTAGTGACTTTAATCTCTGTTACTCAATAAATTCTAGGGCTTTGAAATCATAAGATGTATCAAGCTTAAAAAAAGTGTAAGTTTTTAAAGTATCTCGAAAGATCAATGATTTGTTGCGTTGCGTTGCGTGTGTAACGGAGTAATTAGTAGATTGCATACTGTCAACTGTCATGTATCAACTTTAACGTTCTTATTCTGATTGCTTAAGGAAAACTATTTGGGAGTGAATAGTTCTCCAATCAAAGTTCAGAACAGGAAAAGCATGACAATTACCATTTTCGGCCACGCCCATCTTCTCCGTTATGGGGAAATGAAGGATAAAGATCAATGATTTGTTTGGAATACATTAAGTGACTCATGAGTTCAATTTTTACTTTCAGCTTAAAAAAACTTTCTTTTGCTTTTATTTTTTCCACAAATAACTACCGAAAATTTAGAGTTGGCTGCCATTTAAAAAATGCGTTCAATATCGTTTTTTGTTGAATATTAATAACCGGGATTTTTTTAAGATTTGAACCGGAAAAACCGGGAAAAAACCGGGAATTTTAAAATGAAAATTCACTGGCCACCCTGATCATCACTCTCTGAATAAGATTCGTGTTCAGTGAATGTAGACTGCTTAAGTAAGCCTTTTGAATCAAATGATACTGCAGTGCAGCGCTGCAGGGTGAGTGAATTCTGAACTAAGAGGCCAATTATGCGATATGCATGCTTGGCATGCACAGTTGTACACACCAACTGCTAATTTGGTAATAACTTTTCACTCAGATGTTGAAATTTATTTTTCTTTAAAGTAATTGGCTCATAGTTTACTATAGATATGCGAAGATTAGGTAAAGCTTAACATTTGAATCAACACTAATCAATTTAAACTTAAATGCCGAGATGTGTAGTGAGCATTTCTCACCTCATTTTTACAACGCAAAAACAAATACAGTTTAAGACATATCTATAACAAGCTTACACTCTATTCTATCTACTGCTTCAAAAAGAACTATGTTTCGTCAACTGTGTGCAAAGTTATTAGCAAATGAGCAGTTCTTGACCAAAACTGTGTATGCCAAGCATGGCGATAGGTATTGTCCACCCGAATAACTTCGCTGAATACAAAAACCTGCTTTCTTGCCGTGCTGTCAAGTTAAAACATGGAATTTGATACACTGAGCTTGACTATCCAATATCCAATATCTAACCGAGATGACAAGCTAAATACATTGAAAACGAAAATTTTTCAGAGAATGAGTCTTTAAATCGTAGGTTACTCATGCGTTGAATAACCTACGCTTTAAGAAATATTTTCATACGAATGAGTAAAAGTGACTCACAACCAGGCATGGAAAATCATTTGCATTCATTTCGTGCATTCATTTACATTCATTTGTCCCTAACTTTTTTCATGAACCGAATTTCGCAAAATGATGTTTTGAGTTTTTGTAGGCTTCGTTATTAACTACAACTTTTGTTAAAAACTCAAATCCGTATCTCTTATGCACAGCGAATCCAAACACATAAAGCAACCAACGATACAGACAAAACGGTTGCTACGACTACCATGACAAACTCGCTCTGTAACAAAGCTCGATCCGAGTGGTAAAAGGATAATGATATATTGCTTGCCTGCTTTGTTGCAATATACACGGATGAGGACATAGCTTGATATGAATCGAGAAAAGACATAACAAAAAAAATTCACATTAACACACGTGTATCATCTTCGGCTTTACTTCGTGAAGCAGCTTGCCAACAATTTGCTCGTTTCCTTCTACCGCCCCGAATGAGTTGTGTCGCACGGGCTGCTTGTCATGAAAAAGAACGGTGAAGATTATATCATTATTGCTTTCCACTTCTGACATAGCGTTATTATTCGGTTCGTTGATCGCTTGTTATTTTGTCATTTAGAGATATTTTTGATTCCTTGCTTATGCATGACAAACCAGAGCCAACAGAAGTCACTACTGTTTTCAAGTGAATGTATTTTACATTCACCGAAAAACAGTAACAAGTTCTGGCCACTCTAGTTCGTGATGCATAAGAGATACAGATTGGATTTATGGCCAAATTTGTAGCTAATAACAAAACCTACAAAAGCTCTTTACACCATTTTGCAGATACAGATTCATGCATGAATGCATGAAATGAATGTAAATGATTTTCCATGCCTGCTCACAACTGAGTAAAAGTTATTCACTCTCTGAGTTAGTTTCGTTTTCAGTGTGCAACGCAACGAACACCCCCGTTTATTACTCGGCAGCCAAACGATGACTGCAGTCAAACTTTCTACGGTTCGCTTACAGCATTTGGATTGCTGAAATTTAGGGGCATATAGGCTGACATTACATCCATTTCTCCTACCACACAAATTTTATAAAACTGCCGAAGCGATCGACATAAAAATCATTATTGGCCAAGCTATTAGCATTTAAAGTCTAACCAATTTTCGTTGCATTTCCCTGGATTGGCACCCTTCTCGAAAGACGTAGTCCTACGTCAAAAATTCATCTCCATTCCGCTAGACAGTTGTAGGCAGTGCTGCGTGCTATTATCAATGTCAATTGACGTAAGATATTGGTCTAGCACTGAATTTCACTTCTGACACTGAAATTCGTACTATTCATTTGAATAGCACTAGGCAAAAGTTGAAAATCTTTCTTTTATCTCCATAAAATCAACTTTTTTATATAACCGTTGCATTGTTTTAATATTACTGATGAGTTTTCTAAAGATCGGTACTCGATTGGTTGGCGTATGTAAGAAATATGGCGGCAGAACTTTGAATATCAGTGGTCTCTTTACGATGTCAATATCATTTGCTCACTGACGCTTAGGTGGCTAGTGAAATTCATCATTTTGTAGGTATTTTAATGATATTTTGCAGCACTGGTTGTAAGCCGTCTTAGTGATTTGAAAATCTTTTTTTTTTTTTTGCGGCGGAAGGCAATTTTGGTGTTTGTAAGGACTTTGTAATTTTGTAATTTTTAAAACTATTGTGACTATTTTAGGTTAGTTTGGTGTTTCTAAGGCCATCTCTAGCGTTTTTTTATGAAGCATTTTTCGGCGATTCTAGGATATTTAGGGGACTTTTGGTGTTTTATAAAGCCAAATTAGTTTATTAAAACCATTACATTTAGCTACTTACTGTTATATATACTTGGTTACATCAATCTCTTCTAAAGAACTAAATTTTACTGAAATCGACCTCCCTTCGGTCGTTAGCATCGCTTGAATTTTTCTTCCAACTTCGTTTATCCTTCGATATATCCTTGTCATAAATTTGGTTTTTATTCACTGTGAGGATCCATCCTTAAAATTCAATTTGTAAACAGAGCAAATTTTATGATACAATTTTAAAAGCATAAAAGGCAACAATATATGCCATTTGCTCTCATTTAAAACTTAATGGTTTTATGATTGCTTTTATGAACAGGTTTAAAGAGTATTTTATCAAGACATTAATAAAAAATTGCTAATGAAGTTTATGATTGATTTATATAACAGTTTTATGGTGGGATTGAGAACAACTTTAAATTTAATTTAAGTTTTTGACTGCTCGACAGACTGTAAAAGGTTTTAAAAACAGCGAAAAGGTGAACTACTAAGCAGGAACGTGTTACACTGCGAAATGCTGTATTTAAACTAAATGGATTATTCATTGCCATTATAAAACCATCATAAATCAGAGTGGATGCCAAATGATTGCAGAATTGTTACTTGGTCATATAGGGGAAATCGATTTAATGTCGATTCAGCAATCGACTAAATTTTCAATAGCAACTAAAAATATCCATTAGTACCGTCCCAATGACGTGTTCATCTAAATAAAATTGATAAATAGCAGATTTTAGCGATGGGCCCAATCTTAGCTCCATAGGCCAACATTAGAGCCATTTCCCCTATGGGAAAAGATACATTTTTAATTTTTCAGTAGCATGATATGACGATCGAACATCATAGTCTCAATCTCAATTTTTAAATGATACATATCTCCTTTGTTGTATTGTTCATTGCTCATACAACATTCATATTTCATTATGCACCAAATAACAAACAATGCTGGCATTGGGAGGGCCCATCAGGACCCGATTGAATCGATTTGAATGGATAGAGTCGGAATGCCAACTCCCTGATGATAACATTTCGTGGATAAAGGGCGGGCTCTTCTCCCCACTCATTGGGGCATCCTCCTGTTTGGGGGCTCGTCTATTCGACCAATCATGTTGCTGGAAGGAGATTCTTTACTATCCCGTAGATGCGTATAGGCGACTTTGCCTATCCATCCACCTAATCCGTTTTTGACCCTTCATACAGTGACATGTTGAGGACAATCAGAGGTTATTAAACTTAATCGAGACAAACATAGAAGAGAGCCCACTGCTATTGGACTTTGTTTCCGTGCTACGATAGATGGTAAACCACTATCATGCACCAATGATGGTGGCTTTTGGTGTTTCATAAAGCCACTGCAACCATAGTTCGGAACGACAATTTAGCAGGAAAAAAATATTTACTGTGTTCCCGAGCAAAGTCTGAGATCAAATTGATGTTGTGATTTCGCTGATAATGATTACTCAGGTTGCTGTCGTTTTGGTCGTTTTAACGGTTAAAATATCAAAATTGAGGGCAAAAAAATCTTCCTTTGACATCACATTGAAAAAAATAATATAAAATAAGGCAATGCAAACAAATCCGCAACAACATATTTTTGAAGAGCAAATGTACAGCAAAATGAAAACAAAATTTGTCAATTGCATTAACTGAAATCAAATTAGGATTTCAGTTTGATGTTGATATCAAAACTTGATTTCAATTTGCTGTCATTTTGATGCTGGACTTTGCTCGGGTTGCTATTCATTTAAGAGAGTTCGTGTATTCGGTGAAACTCTTTATATTGGATTGAAGAGGTTTGGACCAGGTTGTTCTAGTGTGTTGGAACATTTAGGTGATTCTTGAATAGTTTTGGTGTTTTTAAGGTCATGTTGATGTTTTAATGGTTATTTGGGAATCTCTAGGGTGTTTTGTTTTTTTTTTTTCATAAAGCTATTTTGGAAACATTGGATATGGAGGCGTGTCTGTTGCCATTTTTGGCATTTTGGCGACCTATTCTATTCGATCTTTTGTCCTTTGATCTTTTGTCTTTTGACCAACCAGACTAAGGTTGTCATATTCGAGGTTTACGAATGATGCGTTGCGATGCTTCTCAAGAGTAGCTGTTACCGTAGTAATTGCAAGTTAAACAGGAGCTTGGTCGTAATTGTTTTGTCATAAAAGGAGCTCGGTGGGCCTTATGGCGATCGATTTTGCTTACTGAGCCGAAAATCGTGGGTTCAATCCCAAGCTCCTTCACATTATAGAGTTATAGTTTAAATCGGATTTCTTTCATAATATGATGTACAGCGTAAAGAAATTCGGTTGAAGGGCCGGTACATAAAATAAATAATATTTGAATTTTAGACTTGTAGATTTGAAATCCAGTGGTCCAGAATGCAGATCTAGGTGGAAGGATATGTTTTGATTCAAACTAAAGATTTAATCTTTCGACTAAAGGTCTCATCAACAAACTTGTTTCTCATAGTTAGGTCCTCGCTTTTATGACAATGAATTCTAGGGTGAATCTTATTATCATTGAAATCAAAAATTTATTTTTTTTGTTTGAAGAAATTAAGGTATACATTCTTCGGCAAAATTATAGTTGAGCGAATTTCAAGCAACTTCGGGGAAATTTTGTTTTTGTTTGTCTTAAATTGACCGATTTAGATCTATTTTCTTGAATTGAGTTAGGGTGTCTCTAAAAAAAACGGTTGTTTTGCTCTAGTTTTCTTATTTCAAATTTCTTAGCAAAGACGTCTTCAAATAACTTTGAGACCTTTAGATGGCGCAAATTTTTGCTACACAAAGCTTGTCAATATCTTTTGCCGATCAAGAGTTATTGACGTTTTTCTACTTAAATGTGTCCTTTTCAAATGTTAATATCTCTGGTTGGGGCAAACAAAATAAAAAGGTTGTTTTACGACATTTGAAAGAACGTATTTTATTTTCAATAATGTGAAAAACAAATTAGAGTTATGTTATTTTTTAATTTCGTATAATTTGATCTTCATCCGAAGAATCAAAGGAACGACGAGCAAGTGGACGGAACTGCGGGACCAGGTCGAAACTGCGGGACCAGAAGATGGTTTCTCGCTTAGAACAGACCATACAAGGATCTCACATAGTTTTGGTGGGACGCAGTTCCACAGAATGTGCGACGTTTGCGGAACCACTGCATCGGTGGATCACATCCTATGCCTGTGTCCGCAATACCAACATCTACGGGAGCAGTACGCACTTCCCAACAGCATTAAGGACATCCACTTTAGCGACAGTTATTTATTTCCTCAAGGATGCTGGTCTATACAACAACATTTAGGTCCTTTTAACTTTCTTTTGGCTGACGGGACATCTCTGTCGGACGGAAGATTACCCCTCCTACGGTGGAGCTTCGATCTCTTTCAAAACCCTACATAAATTGGATGTACCAGATTGTTTTCGTTGCCTGTATTGTTAGAATGTGTTACAGTGTTGGCAGTACATGTGAATTGTTAGCCAACTCCGTAACAAAATTTGCAGGCAGAACCCCCTTCTCCTATTTTATAGAAATGAACTAGCCAACGGCTAAAAATCTCTCTAATAAAGTTGAAAAAAAAAAATCCAGCTCCATTTTTTAATTTATTTACGGGATTCAACATTGCCAAATTTTAGCTCAAATGTAAATGATTGACCTGAACAAACAATTATGCAAAGTTTCATGCAAATCGGAGAAGGTCGCATCATATCGATTCGTTATTTTGCATGGAGCTGCTCTATTTGAAGAAGCTGCATTTGCTTGGATTGGAACGCTGGTACAAGAAGAAGCCTTCCTCCTACAATCCTCCAATCCTTTTGGAAGCTGAAATGTATGCTCACAGACCAACAGCAGCAATTCAACCCTAAATAATCAGTTGAAGTGGAGGAATTACTTTCCTAAAAGAACCTTTTGTCGTCAACGGACAGTCCCATAAGTCACGTTGATTAGGTACGCATTGAACACGTGTTGAACGAAGCGGCTCACCCCCAACTGGGTCTCTCCGCCGTAGGCCAGATGATAAGATCAGTTCAGAAACAATGCAATCAAAAATGCATAAACAGCGTATCATCATCAAACAACTTGACTGCACCATCTTGAACCTTAAGAACACCGTGGTCCGAGAAACAATCACCATCCTAGGATTTCTAATCATGGCTGCTTTTGTGAGAGCATTGGTAACGCTTATTCCACCGACGACGGAACGAATCTTGAAATAAATCCTTTTCTTCGCTTTTCTCTTGCTTCGAATCTCGAATCTCACATTGACGCAAGACTAACGAGAACTGAACGAAGCAACTTCAAAATCAGGATCAAGTCACGAAATCGTCGGTTCGTGTTTCTTTTTCCGATTTTTTTTTTTATTTGCGGTGTGCGACAATTTACGACTACTTTTTGTCGCAAAAAAAATCGAACCTTTCCATGCGTGAGCTCCGACAGTTCAAGCAATAAAAATCATGCTTTTATTTCGAACTGCAATTACCGATCTTGTAGGGCGTTTGCTGGCTACTCTTCTACCGAAGAACGACAACGGAAAGAGAAAGAGGCCCGGCCTGCATGTGGGTACCTACGTGTGTTTCCTTTTGAAGGTTTTGCTCCGGACGGCAATCAATAACGAGTTTTGGCCACCTACTTGTTTGGATTTCTGGTTTTCCGTTTTTTTTTGCGCAATTGTTGTCGGTCATTCGGTTCGGGAAAGTCACGATCCTTCGAGCTGCCTTTTTGTTGCAGGTTATGAGACGTTTTTCCGAAATTTCTACTCGTTTCATCGATTTAATTTTAAGCGGAAATTCATTCTCGATTCGACCCTCATCCTTCACGTAGGAAATTCAATCCCAAAACCCTTTCTTCACGTAATGGAAATATTCTAAGCAGCAATCGACACTGATCGGAGAAGCACGATTCCCAGGCTGTAAATCAATTAGAACCCAGTGAGCTCTCCCCGGCGAAAGGATATCCACGATAATTAAGGAAGAGAGTGAACTACCACCACCAGCAGAATCTAAGATTGTCTCTACAGGAAGCTCATTGAAGAAAGAAAAGAGAGAAAAAAAATCTCCCCACAATTTACACTTGTTCCTGTAGAGCGCTTGTTTGTTGTTGCGCTGCAGTAAGTGAAGTAATCCGAACGGGAAGAAGAAGAAAGCGAGAATCAAACATTGAATACTAATTAACACCATCCATCGCGGTCGGTTGTACATCTCAACGACCACATTCCAGTGCCACTTGTTGCGTCCCGTGATCCGGGCCGTGGGACATTTAGGAAAGCATTGGGAACGGAGATGGTAGAGTAGAAGCCAAGAGGATATCCTCCCAAATCTGGTACCATCATTATCCGTATTTTTTTTTGTGGAAAAGGGATTTTAATAAAAAATAAACCTGTATCCATTTGCCGTCAGTGTTGGATCTTATCTTAATTGAAGCATTTGTTGACTCAATAGATAAAAAATGACACAATGGTGATGTTTCAATCCGCTAGTCGAACGGAATTACGATGACTCAATTTTAACAATCGAAAAAATCATGAAGCTCTACAATCATTTTCTTGAAATTGCCACTTTTATGTGGCTCCAGATCATCCGGTGGATCCAGAATACATATTCACATATCCTTTGGCCTTACTACGTGATTTTGAGATAGTTGTGAATAGTTTCATAAACCAATTTATCAATGTTTCAATGTACCTAATGTAAATAAACAGACAGGAGCAGGTTATTCCTCATATAGGGGAAATTACTTTAATGTAGGCCTATGGATCTAATATTGGGCCCAGGCATGGAAAATCATTTGCATTCATTTCGTGCATTCATTTACATTCATTTGCCTCTAACTTTTTTCATCAACAGCATTCCGCAAAATGATGTTTAGAGGTTTTGTAGGTTTTGTTATTAGCTACAACTTTTGTTCATAACTTAAATCTGTATCTCTTATGCATAACGAACTAGAGTGGGCAGAACTTGTTACTGTTTTTCAGTGAATGTAAAATACATTCACTGAAAAACAGTAGTGGTTTCTGTTGGCTCTGGTTCGTCATGCATAAGAGATACGGATTAACACAAGTTGTAGCTATTAACAAAACCTACAAAAGTTTCATACATCATTTTGCGGAATGCTGTTGTAGAAAAAAGTTAGAGGCAAATGAATGTAAATGAATGCACGAAATGAATGCAAATGATTTTCCATGCCTGATTGGGCCCATCACGAAAAATCTGCTATTTATCAATTTTATCTGAAAGCGTCATTGGGATGGTGCTAATGGATATTTTTGGTCGCTATTGAAAATTTAGTCGATTGCTGAATTTATGTATGGGCCCAAATTAGGGACACATAGACCGACATTACATCCATTTCCCCAATATGTCAGGGCTGGTAGCGACCCGAGCAAAGTAAAATAACAACCTGATATCATGGTGAAAACAAGTTTTGTTATTCCAGATATCATTTTGTTTTCAGTTGTTATCACATATCTAATCTACTTATAAACCTCGACTAATTTTGTTATCAGTTGTTATTATCAAAGAAAATGAAATGATGAAAGGTTAGTTCAAAACTTCCAATATTATCCGCATAGTTAGAAACAAAACACTGCCAATCATATTGCATTTATCAGCGTAAGGCTGTTATTCCAAATCGATTTCGATAATTTTAAATTTGTTGAAGGGGGCGACTCCGGAGCAGTGGTTAGCATCCAGTCACAAGTTCAAATCTAACCCCCGGACAAGTCACGAATGACCCAAGAGTGTTAAAGTGACTATAATTAAAAAAAAATTGAAAAAATTCGCGTGGATCACAGGATTTGTTATCAAGATGTTTTCAATGATAACTAAATCTGTTATTTATCTGATACTAGCTGAGTGTGCCCGGTCTTGCTCGGGATTCAATATTAGCTTGAGTTTTTGTTAAAAAAAAGCATGCTATATTGTACGTAGCCCCCCCCCCCCCCTATTATCTAAGGGGCTACCCCCTATGATTATCTCCTTATACCCCCACACTCGCCCCCACATGCCTAATTTGGTTCCATTTGCTTGATTAGTTCTCGAGTTGTGCAGAAATTTCTGTTTCATTTGTATGGGAGCCCCCCCTTACAGAAGGGGGAGGGGTCTCGAACCACGGCCCCAAAAACCCCTGTATACAAATTTTCACGCCAATCAGTTCAGTAGTTTCCGAGTCTATAAGGGTCAGACAGACAGACAGACAGACAGAAATTCATTTTTATACCCTGTTATCAAGATTTGATAACCGAACATATTATCATTGCCGTTGAATAAACAGCCAACATAACAAATATTATAACAAAATAATACTCCTTGAATATCAAAAAAATAACTGATTTAGTTATCATTGAAAACATGTTGATAACAAATCCTGTGATCCACGCGAATTTTTTCAACATTTTTTTTTTATTATAGTCACTTTAACGCTCTTGGGTCTCTTCATAACAAAACTTGTTTTCAGGATGAAATCAGGTTGTTATTTTACTTTGCTCGGGTAGGCCTACATTTTGTTCTAATTTTTGTATGAAGTTGACGACCTTGTATAGAGTTTTTTGACGTTTAATCGTCTTTCTCTATATATTATTCATTTGGCTAAATAAAGTTTCTTGAGTTTTCCAGGTTTTTCCATAACTTTGGCTGATAATTTCCAGCTTTATAATAAAAGAGCTATTTATGAAATGCGTTAAAATTATGATTTTTTTTTGTAAAACAACAACAACAACAATTAACACAAACGTTTTTAAGACATGACAATCAGTTTTAAAGAAACAGCTTTACTTCATTTAAGTAAGTCTAAGATCACAACATTTTTAATGTCTTGATGTTTCGTATTTACTAGCAAAATTGTGGAAACTTTTAAGAAGTTCAATTTATCTCAGAAAAACTAGATCTAGAGATCTTTGGGGAATTCCAGAGATCTTAAGCCAGAGAAGTCCCAGAAATTTTAGCCCACACTATTTGATTGGCTGAAAAATCTATAAGCATGAGTTTAGACAAATTAAGAATAATTCCATGATGTGCTGACATAAAATCGAGAACACTTAAAATGTTCCGAGTGATTCAGTACAGAGATCTTCAGAATATTTATTTTAATTTATTATTTAATTTAAATATTTCAGGAACATCACAGAAATCCAGAGAATTCCAGGGAAGTTTAAAGGTGTTCACGAGAATTCCATTTATTTTAATTTTAAAGCAGAACCGAGATCTTCATTAGAATCGAGAGCTTTAGGGAAGCTCCGAGAACATCAAGACAGATCATAGAATTACAGGGCAGTTAAAAAAATTCAAGGAAATTGCAGAAACCTTAAAGAAGTTTCAAAAAAATTTAAGGGAATTTCCGGAAACTTCGGTTTACTCAGAGAAAATTTCTGGAACGCAATAAAAATTATATGAACATCCGGATAATGTGAGAGTATTTCAAGGGTGTTATATCATGGAAATTTCAAGATCTAAAAAATTTCGAAAATTTAGCTAAGTTGATAAGAGAACATCAACGAAGTTCCATTAATTAAAAAAATGCTAGAACTTTTAGCAAGCACCGATATTTTCAAGAAATTCCAGAGAACTTCTTAGAAATTTAGACATTTTTAGATTGTTTTGTTATATTCATTGAAGTTCCGAGTACTTCGAGGTCGATCAGATAACATCACAAAAATCCCATTAATTTAAGGAAATTTGCAACGACTAACAAGGAGTTCCTTGTAATTACGGAATATTCCGCGAATTCTATGGTTGATCTGAAAACTTTAGAAAATTCAGTTAAGACTTCCTTAGAGTATGACTTCTACTTCTTCTTCTTCGCATTTCAAGCTTATTGCATATCGCATATTAGCTTATTGCGTGCTCTCAACTTAGTGTTCTAGATGCACTTCCACAGTTATTAATTGAGAGCTTTCGATGCCTGTACCATTTTTGCATTGATATGATTGTGTGGCATGTCCAATCATTCTTCTATGCCCAGGGAAGTCGAGAAATTTTCCAACCCGAAAAATTCCTAGACCGAACCGGGAATCAAACCCAGCCAGGTGCTTTGTAGCTGCACCTTTATCGACTGAGCTAAGGGAGTATGACTTCTAGCTTCTAGACTATTGAAGAAGCTATGAATTAGTTTCGAAAACCGACAAATCTTGAGAACTTCAGTGAAAATCATAGAACTATATTAATCATTTTGAGAACTTCATAAAAGTCTATGGAACTTAAGGGAAGATCCGAGAACTTCAGGAACTTATATGGACATTTTGGGGAGCATTTCAAATAGGTTTAGTAAAGCTAAAAAACAAGGGGAGTTTCAGGTTAGTTCAGTTCCATTAGTTTCACTAAATTAGCGGAAAATTTCAAAAAGTTCCCAGATTTTCAGAAAACTTTAAAGATGTCATGAGTCCAGAAGTTCACGGAAGCTTAAAAATTTTTAGAAAAATTCAATTAAATTCAGGGTAGTACAACAAGCTTCATGAGAACTGCAAACACTTTAGAGAAGTTTCGAGAACATGGGCCGAAGTTCCGACAGCGGCATTACATCAATTTAAAAAAAAAAGTTTCGAGAAATTCAGTGAATTGTTAAAACTTTAGAGAAGATTCATGATCGTTAGGAAAATTGTGGAAACTTTAGGAAGTCCGATAAAGTTTAGAGAACTTAAAAACAATGATGAGGAGTATTGCGAGCATCAGGCTAGTTTCTCAAACTACAAAAGAACTACAAAAGAACAACTAGTTTCTCAAACTACAAAAGAACTTTTCTTTCTACAAAAGAAAATTCACTTGGAGTTCTCCTCATCATTCGCTCGTATTCTACCGAAACTCTCATGAAATTATTTCAGAAATTCACTCTGAATTCTCTAAAAAATATCACAAGAATATAGTTAAAATACTTCTCGCAACTATTGTCCGAATCCAATTTTCTTTCAATTTTCCTAGGAATTGCCTTGAAAAATCTCTTCAGTAAGGAATGCTATGGAAAGATTCTAATAATTTTCATTGAATTCATTTCAGATTTTGTGTTTAATCTCATTCCTTCCCTTGAAATTCTACTCACATTGAAAGCCTCCTAAGAATTCATTTTCGTTTCTCCTCACAAATTCCTTAGATTTCTTTCTCCCCTTAATTTGTTTGGCAATCTCTCCTGGAATTATTTTCCGAATTTCTTTGAAGATCTCCTGGAGTTATTCTCAAATGCAATCCTTCTTTTAGCATCCCCTTCACCCCCTAAGTATTCACCGATTTCAAACGTGTGAATGAAAATAACTAGGAATATTGAATGTTTTTATTTTAAAATGCATTCTTTTCCTTGGAATATCCTTAGTAAAAAATATTAAATTTCCTGAGTACTGATGAGATTCCCTGTAACTTCCAGGTATTTTCAGGAGAAATGAAATTCCCTGAGAATTCCCGTTTTTTTCAGGTGTTCCAGGTAGTATACACTTGGGGGTTTAGTCATACACTTTCTATTGAATCTTACGATCTAAAGGTTCATATCGTACACACTTAAGTGTTTATGAGATTCTAATTGTATAAATCTAAAAATCAAACATGTATTTTGTATGCCATCATAACGACTAATTTTCTTCCCTTAGGTCACATTTTAGTCACTTTTTTACAACTATAAGTCACTATTTGGTCACTTATTTATTCAACAGGGTCACTAAAATCAATTTTTTTTGACAGCATTGCTCGCTACCAGCCCTGATAAAGTTCTGTGCAGTGCTGTAAATTTTCATATCATTCGATTGAAGATGAACCAATACAACCATTCAATCATTCCTCGCCGATAGCTTGAAGTAGCCGGACGTAGTTTGTTCGTGTCTCCGTTGCGGGTATTGGTTTCGTAGCCGGTGGAGTTTTTTCCCCACCATAGTGGTTTTTTATATCGCGCGTTTTACCTACCGTGGACGAAGTTCAGTGCCCAAGGCAACCGCAGTCAGCAGAGGAAGTAGCCACCTTTAGCGACGCTATAGGTGGACTATCATCTCACCGTCATCATCTCATCACCACTCCAAAGCAGCAAGCAACAACAACAAAGCAGCAAACGGAGTGGCTGCACCAGCTCACACAGCCGGCACCGGCCGGTGTTAAGTATACCTACTATACAATAGTCTTCTCTAGCCCATTGCCGCGCTTTTGTTATTCAATTTTGCGCGTGGCTTTGCTCTCTCCCCTGATAGGGTTGTGAGGGCTATAGTGGTGCAACTTCTTGCAACTAGTGAAAAGGTTTTTTTTTTTTTTTTTTTTTTTTTGATAATTTTGTTTTTGTTTTGCTTGGTTTTTTATACACTGGGCAACAAAATATTAACATCTAGTAGTTAAATAGTTTAATTGGTGAAGGGTTTTTTTTTTTTAGTTTTTTTTTTCTCTTTCCTTTTTAAGCGGTTTGCGCAACACTCATGGCGTCTTCGGATACCTACGTTGCGCGAACTAGATACTACCAACCGTCTTCGAAAGGACCATGGGTTGTCTTTTTTCGGCCTAAAAATAAACCTTTGAAAACTCTCGACATTTCGAGAGACTTGCTGCGGAAGTATCCGGGAATCTTGGTACATAAGGAGAGATTCAATAAACTGCGTGTAGAAGCACCGACTTATGATGTGGCAAATAAAATTGCTGAACATGAGCTGTTTAGTGTTGAGTACAACATCTACATCCCTTCTCGAGATGTGGAGATAGAAGGTGTGGTCTCCGACGCGAGTCTGAGTGTCGAGGATTTAAAACGAGCATCGGGTTGCTTCAAAAACTCGAAAATCGGTCAGCAGGTACAGATACTGGATGTCAGGCAACTGCATTCAGTATCTTTGCAAGATGGCAAGAAAGTTTATCAGCATTCAGATTCGTTTCGGGTGACTTTCGCTGGTTCAGTTCTCCCAAACTTTGTCAAAGTTGATGGTGCTTTTTTTCCGGTGCGGTTGTTTGTACAGAGGGTATATAACTGTACCAACTGCAAAAGGCTGGGACACTCGGCCAATGTGGTGAAAACCACAAAGAGGATTCTTGCCACAAAGAATCAGTAAAATGCGCTTATTGTGGCGAGAATCCTCACCCCTTGCAGGAGTGCCCGATGTACAAGCAGCACTCCGATAAAGTGCAGCGTTCAATCTCTGGACGCTCCAAGCAGACATATGCTCAAATGTTGAAGGCTGCATCAGCCGTCCAAGATGCAAACCAATTTTCGGTTTTGTCAGTTGAAGAATCGGACTCTGACTCATCCGATGAGGGTGACTCTACGGTGGTACACGCACCTTTGAAAACGAACGGATCCTCAAAACGAAAATGCTCCTCCCCGAAAGTGCGCCGTAAGAAAACTAAAGTCACTCCCAGAGGATTGCAAAATTCCCAGGGTAATGGGGCTGAAAAAATTAAATCGAAGGCTCCTACTGCTCCACTTCCTGGCTGCAGTAAGGATTTTCCACCATTACCCAACAAAGAAAAGAAAAACAAAAAAGCTGCTCCTCAAACTTCTCAAAAGAAATCCAAGTCCGAACGCGGTTTGCTAGCTTTTTCGGACATTGTGGAATTCATAATAAATATGTTCAACATACAAGACCCTCTTAGAAGCTTAGTTTCTGCCTTGCTTCCAACACTAGAATCATATCTTAAGCAATTGACTGTTTCATGGCCCCTCCTTGCATCAATCATATCTTTCGATGGATAATTCGTCGAACGAGGTTGAAGATATGATCACTGTGCTACAGTGGAACTGCCGTAGTCTAGTGCCTAAACTAGACTCGTTCAAATTTTTACTTCACAATTCTGATTGTGATATATTTGCTCTCTGTGAAACATGGCTTTCTTCCGATAAAGAACTCAACTTCCACGATTTTAACATTATTCGCCTGGATAGAGACGATTCTTATGGAGGAGTACTTTTAGGGATCAAAAAGTGCTACCCTTTCTACAAAATTTCCCTTCCTGCTCTATCAGGCGTCGAAATCGTCGCTTGCCAAATAAATGTGAAGAACAAAGATCTTTGCATAGCTTCAGTATACGTCCCACCAAGAACCTCCATTAGCCGTAGTCAACTCTGGAATCTAGTTTCGATTCTTCCATCCCCAGTATTAATTCTGGGTGATATGAACTCCCATGGTACTGGGTGGGGTGATCTATATGACGACAATAGAGCGGCTATTTTTTACGATTTATGTGACGATTTCAATTTGACTATTTTGAACACTGGTGAAGCGACACGTATAGCAAAACCTCCGGCTCGAGAAAGCCGACTCGACCTATCTTTGTGTTCAAGATCGCTATCATTGGATTGTCAGTGGAAGGTTATCAATGATCCCCATGGTAGCGATCATTTGCCAATCATCATTTCAATAAAGTGTGGCCCTCACTCTGCAGAACCATCTCGGGTTCCATTTGATCTTACAAGGAACATCGACTGGCAGAAATATGCAACGGCGGTGACAATCGGTGTCGAATCAATAGATGCGCTTCCACCATTGGAAGAATATCGATTCCTAGCCGATTTGATTTACAAAAGCTCACTGGAAGCACAAAAAAGAAAAGTTCCAAGTGCACCCTTTAAAAGGAGACCAGCCACACCTGGTTGGGACGAAGAATGCACAAAATTGTATGTAGAAAAATCTGATGCTTTCAAAGCTTTTCGTAGACACAAAACCTCCACTTACTTCGAGGAATATTCAAAGCTTGAGACAAAGCTGAAACAATTAATCAAAGCAAAAAAACGCGGTTATTGGCGCAATTTCGTCGAGGGACTCTCACGAGAAACCTCAATGAACACCTTGTGGAGGGTGGCTCGCAACATGCGTAACCGCTCATCTTTCAATGAGAGTGAAGAATACTCCAACCGATGGATATTCGATTTCGCTAAAAAGGTCTGTCCGGACTCAGTTCCAGCACAAAATATTCTTCGAGAAGCGTCTCCTAGCGGCGGCTCTCTGGATAGACCATTCTCAATGCGGGATTTCTCTATGGCTCTTCTTTCATCGAACAACTCCTCACCGGGAAGCGATATGATTAAATTCAATCTTCTGAAAAATCTCCCAGATATCGCTAAAAGACGCTTGCTAGATTTATTCAATTCCTTGCTAGAAAACAACATTGTACCGCCTGAATGGAGACAGGTCAAAGTAATAGCCATTAAAAAACCTGGCAAATCAGCGTCTGACCATAACTCATACCGTCCGATTACTATGCTTTCGTGCATTAGGAAATTGTTGGAGAAAATGATCCTTCGGAGGCTCGATCACTGGGTCGAATCAAATAACTTGCTATCAAATACACAGTTTGGGTTCCGCAAGAGCAAAGGAACAAACGATTGTCTAGCGCTGCTTTCCACAGATATTCAACTGGCCTTTGCGCACAAGGAGCAATTGGCTTCAGTATTCTTGGACATTAAGGGGGCTTTTGATTCAGTTTCCATTGAAATTCTGTCAGACAATCTGCACAGATGTGGACTTTCTGGAATTTTAAATAATTTCTTGTACAATTTGTTGTCAGAAAAGCAAATGAACTTTTCCCTTGGACAACTGACAACTTCCAGAATTAGCTACATGGGCCTGCCCCAAGGCTCATGTTTCAGCCCTCTTCTTTATAACTTTTACGTCAAAGATATCGACAACTGTTTGGCAGAACAATGCACGCTAAGACAACTTGCAGATGACGGTGTGGTTTCCGTAAGAGGTCCACATGCCGTGGACTTGCAAGGACCATTGCAAAATTCCTTAGATAACTTGTCTTCTTGGGCTATGAATCTAGGGATCGAATTCTCGCCGCAGAAAACTGAACTGGTAGTGTTTACTCGAAAGCGGTACCCAGCCCAAATGCAGCTTAATCTTTTGGGCAGAAACATTACCCAATCATTGTCTTTCAAGTACCTTGGGGTCTGGTTTGATTCAAAGTGCACTTGGAATGCCCATATTACGTATTTGAAGCAAAAATGTCAGCAGAGGATCAACTTTCTCCGTTCAATTTGCGGCACATGGTGGGGTGCTCATCCGGGAGACCTCATAACGCTTTATAAAACAACTATTCTCTCTGTTCTAGAGTACGGCTCTTTCTGCTTTCTCTCGGCAAGAAAAAGTCACCTAATAAAATTGGAACGAATTCAATATCGTTGTCTGCGTATTGCTCTAGGCTGTATGCACTCAACGCATAACATGAGTCTCGAGGTTCTGGCAGGAGTAACACCCCTCCATAACCGTTTCTGGGAGCTCTCTCTCAGAATACTAATCAAATGCGGAGTGACGAACACACTTATAATTGGTAATTTTGAAGAAATTCTTGGGCTGAACACACAATCTCGATTTATGAGAATCTACCACCACTACATATCATCAGATATTTGTATTCCTTGTTATACTCCAGACCGTGTTCACTTCACCAATCGCAGTTCCTCAATTGAATATGATCTGACCATGAAACAAGCAGCTCATGGGATTCCCGATCAACTTCGACCTATCTCAATTCCCCGCATTTTTACTGAAAAGTACCAACAAGTCAATTGCATGAAAAGATATTTTACAGACGGGTCCCGTCTCAATGGATCCACTGGCTTTGGTGTCTTCAATGAAAACTCTAGCGCCTTCCGCAAACTTCAGGAACCTTGTTCCGTTTTTGTTGCTGAGCTGGCAGCAATAAACTTCGCATTGGGGATGATTTCTAACATGCCCGCAGACCATTACTTCATCTTCACGGATAGTCTCAGTTCGATTGAGGCTATTCGGTCGATGAAACAAGGTAGGCACTCATCTTATTTCCTTTCAAAGGTAAGGGAGCAGATGTGTGTGCTGGTCGAAAGATCATATATGATTACCTTTGTATGGGTCCCCTCACATTGCTCAATCCCAGGCAATGAGAAGGCGGACTCTCTCGCAAAGGTGGGCGCGCAGGAAGGCGAATTGTATGACAGGCAAATTTCACACGATGAATTTTACCATTTAGTGCGTCAGAGTACCTTTTCGAGTTGGCAAACCGATTGGGATACTGGAAATCTTGGACGGTGGTTACATTCAATTATTCCTAATGTTTCTTCGAGAGCGTGGTTTAAAGGCTTGGGCTTAAGTCGTGACTTCATTCGCGTGATGAGTAGACTTATGTCCAACCACTACTCGCTAGATGCTCTTCTCAATAGAATAAACCTCGTGGACAGCAACATCTGTCAGTGTGGAAACGGTTACGATGACATCGAACGCGCAGTTTGGCAATGTACGGATAATGACGCCGCCAGAGAGCGACTTTTGAATACCCTCGAGGCCCAAGGAAGACAACCCTATGTTCCTATCAGAGACGTGTTGGCAACCCGTGATCTCTGCTATATGCAGTCCGTTTATGTTTTTCTTCAAATGTCTAGTATAAGAATTTAATTCCTTTTGTCTTTTTTTTCTCTCTTTATTAGTTTTTGTTTGTCTTGTCCCCCCGTCTCGATGAGTCTCATCGTCGCCCACTGGTCACCCACCATAGCCGGTCGAACTCCGGACGAAGCTAGAACAGCACTACCGTTCATACTGGCGACAACACTCTGATGAGACAACGAAACCCTACCCCAAGCTCCTCCCCTGATCCTATCCTTCGAAAATGTACCCTTCTAACCTCGAGTAAGCCGCGAGTAATCGGCCCAACTCCTACTAGACATAGAATTAAGTGAATTTTGTTACACACAGTGAACAATGAATTATCGGCTCCGTAAAGCTAACGCGATTGAGCCTTCCAAATAAACGAACTAGATAAAAAAAAAACCATTCAATCAATTCTGTGCAAACGAATTCTCATATGACTATAATTTGAAGAGCACCTTTCTCATTCGAAGTTCATTGTCACTGTCAATTGAGTCACTCACTATCATTTGATATACGACAGTGGAGTATGGAAGAAATCCAGCAAAATGGTCCCGAACAGACAAGTCGACCCGATGTCCGATCAATGTAAGGCTAATTTAAGGTCGATGTCGACCCAATGTCGTGTTGTTGTCGGGTCAATTTTGGGTTTGTGTCGGGTCAATGTCGGGTCAAAATCGGGGTGGGGTTTGGTAGAAGTCAGGTTGGTGTCGGGTTGGTTTAGCTTTTCCGCCGGAATGTCGACCAGAGCTCTGTTTATGTGTAGGTTACACTCAATTGAATGATATATACCGTTTCTCAAATGAGAATGATCCATGCCTTCGTCAAATGACTAAGCAACTGATATCACCCATTCGGAGGAGGTCCCCTTTGATAGCGAATAGCTATTTTTCTCATTTTCATCAAAAATGTTCAAATGATTTTGAGAATTTACAGCACTGGTTCTGTCCAGTTAGAATCCGGAATCACTTATTGTGTTGCAGCGGCACGGAAAGTGACCGCTGCAAGAATTATTTTACAGCGGTTTGTTTACCTAGGCGCCCACTTTCTGCGTGGTATAAATTTCACAGTGTTTCGTGCAGAGAGTCAAACATTATTCCAGATGGAAGCCGAGAGGAGAGAAATAATTCTGCACACCCACGTTGATAATCCAATGTGGTCCGCAATAAAAATCGCAAAAACGTTGAAAATCGCCAAATCAACCTTGTATGATGTGCTCAAACGTTTCAGGGAGCGGAAGAGCGTGGATCGAGTGCCTCAAGGTAAGCGTCGTAGTGGAACATATGACCGCAAGCTGAACCAGAAGGTGTTGAGAACCGTCAGAGCAAGCCCTGGACTATCAGATAATGAAATCGCACAAAAATACGCTGCTGCTCGCAGTACCGTTCGAAGAATTCGTTTGCGAGCAGGATATCGTTCTTATCGAGCCAGCAAGCAACCAAACAGAACGTTGAAGCAAAGTTTCGTCACCAAAACTCGAGCTCGGAAATTTTACCAGCAGGTTTTGACGAAGTACCAAGGATGCCTGTTCATCGACGATGACACCTACGTCAAAATGGATTTCGAACAGCTTCCTGGCCAAAAATTCTACATGGGACGGCACGAGGAGATGTCTCTGATGATTTGGCAAGGGATATGCAGCTGCGGAGCAAATACCAAAGTGTTCGTAACGAATAAGACGATGGACTCGAAGCTGTACAAGGAAGAATGCCTCAAAAACCGCGTACTACCTTTCATTAAAGCTCATAAAGTTGAAGTTTTGGCCAGATTTGGCGAGTTGCCACTACAGCCGGAAAGTCATCCAGTGGTACCGCGATAATAACGTAGATTTCATCGATAAAAACATAAATCCATCCAACTGCCCGCAGTTCCGGCCCATCGAGAGATTTTGGGCAATAATGAAGCGGAAGCTTAAGAAAAATGGAAAAACGGCTCGGGACGCGATTCAGATGACCAAAATGTGGAACAAATGTGCCAAGGAAGTTGACTCCGGTAAATGCCAATCCTAAGTAACAATTTTGGTTTTATCATAGTCTTGTAGACCGTGATGTTTATCTTGAAGAACGCTTTAAATCTTTGATAATTTTTTCAATGTCATTTGGGATTAATCCAAAAATCGAATTGAAACTGAAAATTTCAAATGAGGTTTAAATCATCATTTCTAAAACTTGAAGTTGACTCTAAATCAATTAATCAAAATGAATTCCACGTAACTGAATGTTAAAATAGCACTGCCACTACATCCTAGCATTAGCAAAATCATCGTTATTAGCGATCGTTTATCAAGGGAGAAGCAGCATTGCGAAGGGACGGCCTCAATCACAGCAAAGTGATAATTTTCGAGTAATAATATCGTGGATTGGATTGCTCCGCAATTTGTTGGAACTTGGATTCCCCGGATACCCTGCAATTACGGCTAGGTGTTAATTAGGGATTTTTTCCCCGAGTGATGCGTTCATCGAAAATCTCGTCAGAGCGCATCAACCACCGAAGTACCTGCTACCTGCTACCGACGACCGGAGGGGGATTCGATCAACGTTGATTTATTTGTCTTTTAAGGAAAAACCATCCTACCGGGATCCATAAATACAGAGCGAAGAATCAAACAAAAGTGCACCAGGAATGCTGCTATCCTTTCGGGTGCTTTCATTTCATTTTTATTTCTAGAAGAAAAAAACGACACCGACCAAAACAGGTCGTAAAAATGGTGCCATCAAAAACTGTCTCCCTGCCGTTCCTCCCGGAGAGCTGTTGTGTGTAGTTTAACAATTTCCCAGAAGGAAATCATCTTCAACGCAACGCGACATAAGTGGTGGTCATTTCTCCAAACGAGCGGCGTTTGAATAAATGGACTCGTAAAGTCGAACCTTCAGCGGGGGTCGTCCTCCAAGCTTGATTCCAATCCATTGGAGATCCGTGACATACCCGCGATTCAACAAGCAGCCAGCTCACGTTGACTGATTCGTTTGTTAAGATAACAAACGTCAAGTCCTGCGTCCAGGATTAAGAATTTGTGTACCTACTCTTTTTTTTCGATTCTGCTTCTTCAAAGTTCAGTTCACTGTTGAATGAAGCGGATCGACACAAGAAAAATAAATATCTCAGCTGATTGATTTGAGAATGTTTTTATTTTGACTGCACAAAAGGCGAAACGGCGAGAGCCGAGAGGGAAGAAGGCAGAACTGAAAAATTCAACTTCATTAATCATAAAAAAGGCGAACTTCTTAAGCTCGCTTTATTTTTTTATTTAGCAAAACGAAAAAAAAAACTGAAACGAGAATTCGGGAGGAGTAAGAAGCTCACTCACTCGGGACTCTCGGGATCGAGCCGATTGTTATGCTGATGATGTTGATGGCGATCGTCCGATCGTACAGAAGTTATGGTCGGGTTTTGGTGTAATAACAAACAACGAAGGATAAAAATTGATTGCTTTGGGAGAGAGAGACAGAGAGAGATCCGACGAGGTCCGTTTTGAATTGCGAGCCGAACCGGTTTCGAATGTTGAAATTCCACTCACGGGCAAGGAACTGCGGGAAAGGGGGAAGATCTGCAAACCAAATCACCTATACCTAGTCTGACTTGGTGGAATCACACATCACGGCTCGTCGTCATTGATAACACGACCACCACAAGGCACGAGAGACGCCTTCCGGTGTGTTCTTCGGGGCGCGTGTGTTCATTCATAAAATTCGTCCCTCAGCACGCAAAGCTGCTAATGCACATACAACGTTTTATCGTTTGAACAGCCGCCTCCTCCACTTGTGTTTACCCAGTAGAGCAGGCCCGATAACAGCACACGAAGAAGGCGACCTTTCACAAAGTTTTGCCGAATTGTGCGAAGGGACTACTCGCACATTATTGCGTCTGTTTGACCGTTCGCCTCACTGCCTAGGACATTCCACGTCTAATCTAATCAGCTGTTCCCGCGCAACTCAAGCAAATATTTGGAACGGTTTTTAACTGAAATGAAGAAGGCGGGATAAGACGAGCGAAAAACAGCTGAAGCCGAAGGTGATAAGGCTCAGGAGGAGTTTAAAAACGAATCCAAGCGCGATCGCTGAGTTGGCGTTGGGCGATAAGCAGGGACTGACTGACTGTTGAATGCCATGGAAGATTTTTAAGCCTACAGCTGTTCTTCGATGGGTTGTGGGATTAGGGAAATTCGTCGAACGTTAGATGGCTGCTCCGGGTATTAGCGTTAATAACTAGGATTAGTATTGAGAACAAAGCTAGTAGTAGTACCTGTTCGATATGGCAGCGAATCTGGATATGCAGGGCTTCTTAAATTCGTTTGATTTTTTTTTTAAAATGTCTCTTTTTCAAATTTAAACGCTTGAAAAAACTAATCTGCAATTTCGATTTATTACATATACGGCCGGAATTTTATAGAAGCTCTGAAATTTTTTGGGCAGTCCAGAAAATCAGGAAAGTTTTGAGATATTTAGAGCAATTTCGTAAAATTTCGGGAATGTTTCAAGAACATTAGGGAATATCTGAAACATCCAGAGAACACTCAAAAACTGCAGAGAAGTTCTGAGAACTTCAAAGCAGTTCCACGAACTTTAAAAAAAATTAATGAACTTAAGTGAAGATCGGATAACCTCATGATATGATGATACTGTCAGTAACTGTGGGCTTAGAGTGGAGCTTATGAGCACATTTCGTTGACATTAAGAGGAGTCGCAATGGTTCGAAGCCCAAAATGTCGAACGATGAGCTTTTTCAAATAAAACTTATGTTTCTAAACACGTAAAAACGTGATTTTGTGACCCTTATGGTCGAACTTTTTGTCATTTTCACGATACCTTCACTCGTTCTTGGGATATATGGCATTGCAATATTCGCGCACATGGACTTACGCTTACATATTGATATACCTATATATCGAAATCGTTTTCCTTGCGGTGATAGATGCAGCGTGAATAAATATCAGAATGAGAGAGAATCAGAAAGAAAGAGAGAGGGAGAAAACGAGAGAAAAGGTAACACTTATCATATTAAACTCGTTCTGAATAGATATTTGTGATCAACGAGTTAGGAAAGATTTTCGAGTTACGGTGGTAAATTTTGAGATTTTACATTGGAAATGTGGTTGAACTGCCACCGAGAAAAGAAGAAAATCGCGTTAAAGAAAATGAGGCTCAATTGCGATAGCTTTACGGAGCCTTTAATTCATTTTTCATTGTTTGTAACAAAATTCACTTATTTCAATTGAATAACCTTTAAGCGGCGCCGGTGGTGTTGTGGTAAGCGTAATTATCTCTCACCCCAAAAGGCCTGGGTTCAATTCCAGTCGGCGCCGCCGGGATTTTCTGAGGCATAACATCTCTGATCACGCCTGCAAGGAAGGGAAGTAAAGCCGTTGGTCCCCGGTTCATGAGTTGATGGGTCGATAGGCAGGGTCCAGGTGTGGGAGCTGCCTTCCTGGCGTCGCACAGTGGTCCAGATCTGTAAAAACCCGGTCAAAAGTGATTATCTCACGAACGATGCATTTTAGACATTTGGTGTCTTCAGGAAAGTTTCTGGATATGAAAAGCCCCTTCTTATGACATTGACAGATCAATGATTAATCCCCCTAGAAGTGAGATCGAAAATTTATTTTTGTCAAAGTTTCATATTTTGGATCGGAGTCTTCGGCAAAGTTTTAGAAAATATCATAACAAGAAACTTTGCTGAAGACACTAGGTGTCCATTTCTTTACCCCATTGAAATATGGAACGTTTTTTTTATAGAAACCCCCTTAATTTAAGTTTTTGCTCTATAACAATTTTCATTTAACTGCTACTGGTTTGAAATGTTCTACAAAATTTTTCAAAACATCAAAACACACAAAATTTCTGAACATTATAGGATACTAAATTGCATAATAGGTCAGTTATTATTGATTTTTTCGAAAAAATAATAATTTTTGGCCACTTAATTATGATTTACTACCATTCTCCACGAAATCCCACGATGAAATCAATTGCAAAATAATCGTTTAGGTGTGTTTTTATCAAAACATTCGACATTTCATGCAGAAACATGCAGAAACATGAGTTAGAGGTAACATAATGCGTAATATGCGATGTTTTCTATGGAAAACACCTTAATATTGAGTTTTTCGTACATATAATATTCTTTGAACCTCTACTGCTTCAAAGTAGGGCCACATATTTTCAAAATATTCCACCGTACTGTATTCTCAAATAGAAGTAATTCTTTATTTTTATTGAAAAATATATGTTTTTGCAGTTTGATGGCGATTTGCTGCCGCAAAACAAAATTAAGCTTTCTTTATTTTTTCAAAGCCTAACTTCTTTTTCAGTATTGCTAATACTTTATTGTTAGCTTGGCACAATCATGGTTTGGTAAACGTACATATTAAGTAACAGATATTAATATTATATAAAAACTTGGCTAATTTCAAACAGTCTTCATTCATGCATTATAATTTCAACAAATTTTGCACAGCATCAGGTAATGTTTGGGATAACTTGGATTTCATTGGTCTGGTCATTGACAAAAGTATATCGCCTGTAATAAACCAAGAGATATGTTATTTCTTATTTTTCCTGTTTTTAAAAGAATTTTCTTACCCGTTAAAATTAATCTTTGCAACAGATCCGTCATTGTGGCTTGGCGAGAGGTCTTTCGCGTCCGATGCTCTCGAAATGACCTTACATTTTTATTCCGAGCTTCTAACGCTTCTTCCGAGTAAAGACCCATCGGAAGCTCCATCGACTCCATTACATCAGCACCATGAATTAGTATAAAGTGCACTGATGATGGCATGTAGTACCAAGGATACTTTTTCTCAAATAAACGGGCTGTCTCCAGTGCGAATATTCTGAACTTCTCGGTATCAATTTCGCGACCACAGGCTAGAGTAGTTAAAATCACCGAGAATCGCTCCATAACTTCTCTGTCGAACCCAGTGATATCTGCCACAATGGAAATATTATCAAAAAATTTGCGAGCCGTATTGCCATCATTGGTAGTTCCGCTTCCTGGCTTGACAACATCGACGAGCAATCCCAGTTCTTCCTTTAATCGTTTCTGGATCATCTCTTTCCTTTCTTTATACAATTGCTGGTTTACGCTCCATTTTTTAAGCTCCATTTTGTAGGAAACATGCAACTCTAGCTCCAGAAAGCGAATCCGTGCATGAAGAACTGCAATTCCGTATTTAAATGTTGAACCGTTTACTGGTCGCAATAACACTTGATCCACAGCCATTGCGGATGGAGTTGCTCCACAGGCATAGCAGGTAGCCATCGATGACGTATCCGTCAGGATGGTTCGAGCTTTTCCGTCAATCATGGTCATACTAAGACGATGATATATTTTCAACTCATTTCCATTTTTCAGTTGTACCATGGATGGCTGCAGTGACGCAATTTGGTCAGATACATACTGTTCTTCACGCTTCAAGGTTATTTTATTTTCTTTTATGAATTGTATGCGGATAGCCTTGCAAAACCTTGTTGACGAGGGCGCAGGATTTGTTCAAATGGTGATTGGAGGACCGGATTCATTGATAGTTCTCAACTGTAGTGGCACTATAGCTGTCAACAGTACAGAGCTATCATCTGAAGACTCGGAGGAAATCGACTGTTTATACTGTGAGTGCCCACTACTGCCATCACAGCCCCACTTATGCAGCAACTCCAATCTCATCTCAATTGAATTTTCCAACAATCCTTCACTTTCCAAGTGTTCCGCGATCCTTTTAGCGTCCAAGTCTACCAAATCCTGGAGCTTAACTTCTGCACTTGTTTCAGATACTGTGATAGCTTCTGCTGGGGGGTACGCTTTTTTCTTGGCCTCTAGTACCACATTTTATGCAGGGAAAATGTCAGCATGGTGCGCTTTTCCAACAGACCTAAGTAAATTATATTGATTTTTACTTAGATCAGCTTCAATGATCAATGAAACACCTTCCTCAGGAGTCAGTTTGACAGGCAATGAATGCATCTCTGTATTCTTGTACGCATCAAGAAAATCACTGGCTTTTTGAGGATTTTCAGCAACAAATTGAAGCAGCTTTGCTGCAGACTCATTCCCAACGGTTCTGAACTGCATGGCAGCTGCATGCAGCAACTCTGCACCACTATGCTGCTCTCTGAGTGTCTCTGTTTTCCGCCGCTTACTGCGAGCTGACGAATTCTCGAAAGCCACAGATGGCCGACCTTTATTCGCCTCCTTTTCCTTCATTTCCACAGAAGTATCCTCGATATAAAACAAAACATCCTCATCAAGCCACTTACTATACTTAACTTCAAAAGCAGAAAATTTTCTGTGACATTTGTCCCATCGCTCATAAAGCTTGTCTATTTCAGATATATTGAATGGGTCTTAAGCTATTGGTAGTTAGTATTAATAATCAAAACATACCACAAAATGATGAAATTATGCTTCGAACATGTTGAATGATGAGATCCGTTGGATTTGTTGCATTCAATGAACAAACGCAATTCAACACATAAGAAGTGACGTGGTTTTTCTGCTCATCTCTACTAAAAGCTGATTTCTCACGGATAATTTCTAGCAGCTTCCGTCGCGTTGAAGAAAATGGCTTCATTCTATGAAAAACGTAATTAATTCACTATTCAAATGATAAGAAGGGATAAACAAACCTGCTAAATTTCGGCTTCAAGCACACGATTTGGATACTGGAATTTTAATCTCTCGAAAAACACGTGCGGACTCACAACCATGTGATTTTGAAAGACCGAAGGGTACACAAAAAAGCAAAGCATGCTATGTACGTTGCACCAAAAACGTTATGCAGATTTCGTGGAGAATGGTAGTAAATCATAATTAAGTGGCCAAAAATTATTATTTTTTCGGAAAAATCAATAATAACTGACCTATTATGCAATTTAGTATCCTATAATGTTCAGAAATTTTGTGTGTTTTGATGTTTTGAAAAATTTTGTAGAACATTTCAAACCAGTAGCAGTTAAATGAAAATTGTTATAGAGCAAAAACTTAAATTAAGGGGGTTTCTATAAAAAAAACGTTCCATATTTCAATGGGGTAAAGAAATGGACACCTAGTGTCTTCAGCAAAGTTTCTTGTTATGATATTTTCTAAAACTTTGCCGAAGACTCCGATCCAAAATATGAAACTTTGACAAAAATAAATTTTCGATCTCACTTCTAGGGGGATTAATCATTGATCTGTCAATGTCATAAGAAGGGGCTTTTCATATCCAGAAACATGTCTAAAATGCATCGTTCGTGAGATAATCACTTTTGACCGGGTTTTTACAGATCTGGACCACTGTGGTCGGTAGCAATGCACAGTGGTCCAGAATGCAGATTTAGGTGGAATGATATGTTTTGAGCCTGAAATTGAAACTTTAGACTAAAAGTCTCTTCTACAAAGTTGTTTCTTATAGTGTGGCCCTCATTTTTATGACAATGAATTCTAGGAGGTTCCTCTATTATCATTAAAATCAGAAATCTAACTTAAACATTATTCAGCAGAGTTATAGCTGAGTTAATTTCAAGCAACTTTGTTGAAAACAACTTTTTTGTATCTCTTAAATTGGCCGATTTAGGGCTATTCTCTTGAATTGAGTTAGGGTGGCTCTAAAAAACAGTTGTTTTGCTCTAGTTTTCTTATTTCGAATTTCTCAGCAAAGTTGTCTCCAAATAAGTTTTAGATCTTAGAAATGCGCAAATTTTTGCTCCACAAATCTTGTCAATATCTTTCACCGATCAAGAGTTATTATACTAAAAATATGCACTTCTCAAATGCCCTCCCCTTGCCTAGTTTTTAACCTGGATGTTGGTGGGCAGGCCTAATCTCACGTTTCATAGTGGAGCGTTGGAGACGGTAGGTTTAGGTCCGGCATCGTTGGGTTATGCCGTGACAGAATAGCGTCATGAGCATGCGATGAGGATTACTGAGCTTCCCCTCTCTGATGAACCATTGCATAAGAGAACCAAAGTTCTAGCCTGAAGTGATAGTATCACACTTGTTACTCCTTTATTTGAAAGCCGCGTTGTAGTACGCTTACGTATAGGCACTGACGTTGGGTGCGATACTGGCGGGTTTTGCCGCAAATCACTCTTATTTTATCTATTTTTACGCAAATAGATTTATTGGGGCTTGCAAGGGAATTATACTATTGAAATATTTCAGAAAGTGCCCAACAGTGCTCCTTCTATTTGCGTGACAAGCTTTCATTGTTGTTTTCATTGAAGCATTACTCAGGGAACAATGTTAAACACCATTTTTGTACATGCTATTGTAACTAATCTTATATGTGCTTCATTTTGATTTGGAATAAGTGTTTGAACTATAGCTCGGGATTTCCATGTGGCGTGCATAGTGGAAACGTGTGAGTGTAGTTGGAGCATATACCCTATATAATTTAAAAATCAGCTAGGAAACTAACTTCAAAGTGAAGTATTTTAGTCACTTGAAGGTGTCACCTGGGTCGATCTAAGATATAATAAATATAGATCAAAGTCAAAATTACTTGAAACACGTTAAATTTTAGATTACATAGTTTAGGTACTTAATAAAGCATGAGTTATGATTGATTAGATATATTAGAGATTTCAATTATTTATTAAATTAGACTAATGAGATATCATAATCATCAAATGAACTTAAATAACAAACTTCAGAAAGTCTAATGACATTAAGTAGATTAACAAAAGAGTTAGGATGCGGGGGGTCCGCTTAGGGAGGCAACTAGCCTTTAAAGCAACTGGAAACTAGCCTTTTCATCTATCGTCTGTTTATTTTGATGGTTGCTTTAAAATATCAATTTGGTATATATGTGAAAGGATGAATCAGTGGGAGATGGATTTTCGGTTTCTTTACATTTTGCATCATAAATCTATTCAGCAATTCCATAGAAAAAAGTTATAGTGGGTCTCAGAATTTCATGAAAATTGGTATAGTTCTTCCTTATCAAAAAATATTAGACTCGTATTTTTTTTTATTGCGCCATTAGGGTGACCATTTCCGTGTTAAGGTGGTCCAAAAAATCATTTTTTTTTCAAAAATGTCTTTTTTCAAAAATTTATAACTTCTGAACCTCTTGACGATTTTTACGATTGACCCTTCAAATGAAAGATGTTTTAATGTAGTTTTAAGAAAAAATATGAAACACTGAGATATTTAATTTTGTAGGAAAAAAATATGTTACAAATGCTTTTTCTTGATTTTCACTGCGAGGGTCTTCAACAACTTCTTATTTTAGTATTTTTAATTGAAAGATCATTTAATTTTACATAACATATCAAAAAATTAGCGATGTCGGAGAAGCAGTTTTGGAGATACAATTTTTTTTAAATAAAAAATTATTGTTCCGCAATATATGCACCACACGTGCATGGAAACGATGAAGACGCAAGGTAGTTCACAATGCGTCTCCATCGAGTCACAGCAGCTGTGACTAATGAAATCTATGAGTAACTTACAAGCTGGGTGCAACATTCAGTTCAACCTGCGGGCCGTCCATAAACCACGTAGACCAAGTTTTAAACATTGCAGATCCTACCTTTCCCTTCGTATACTCAAATTTTAAAGCGTTCCGTTTCAATACTCCTCCCATAGGGCCTTTTCCATGACAAGTTGCGAAAAAATGCCACACGGCAGCAATGCCAAATTTTTTTTGCATGTTGCATCAGTACCTAAGAGTCCAAGCTGTACCTCATAGGTATATCACTCGTTCGTAGGCAATGACTTTTACATAAGCTCCAGCCCAATAGGCTTCGCGGTGTTAGTGACATTTGGAAATGTTTGGTGGTGTTTGTATTTATTCGCAATATTCATCTATTTACCTGAAACAGCTGTTTGAAGTGACGTCATTGCTTACGAACAGGTGATATACCTATGAGTTACAGCTTAGACTCGTAGGTATATCACTCACTCGTAGGTACGATATAATGCTTCACATAAAACAACGAATGTTATGAAAGAAATGATCAGTTAGAAATCAAAGTTTCCTACTAGAACAGTTGAATTGAAGAATATCTAAAAATGAAACGTAAGTGTTCAATGTGTGATGTTTGGATGTTGAGTTCATGTGCCAGAAAAATCACCAATAAATTGTACGATTAAGCAGTGGAAAAAAATATTAAAATAGATGAGAGTAGCTTCTTCATTTGTCAACGATGCTACCACAAACTAAATGAACCCAATGATGCCGTGACCGAAGAAGCCGTTGCAGGACCATCCAGAATCGCTGCTGCAGGTACGTTATTTGAAAATTCATGTGATTCTTCTTTAAATTTCAATTCTTTTCTTCTAACTACTAACTTAAACTCTTCTTTTTTGCAATCATTTTTCAGAGTCCATCGAAGCAACCAGCATTGAATCAATTTCCGTTGCGGGACCGTCCAGAATGGTTCCTTTTCCCTGCCAAGGTAAATAATAAAAAATAAATCATTTGTATGTTTTTTTTTCTAATAATCAATCATTTTTTATATTTATTTTCAGAATCAGTGGAAACAACCAGTTCTAAATCGATCGTTACCACCTACAACGCACCTTTGTCGGACGAAAATGAATTCCTTATACAACTTAAGGATAAATATAAAGAAACAAGAGACAGCAATGAGCGATACAGGATTTTAACCACACTTCCCAAAAGTTGGTCAACATATAGAATTATGAAGGAGTTCAATGTTTCCCAACATATGGCCAACCAAGCAAAAGCACTGCAGCAAGAGAAAGGAATAATGTCAGTGCCTGTAAAGAGGTTAAGCAGAGCTTCATTAGGAGAACCAACGATAATGCTTGTTCGTGATTTTTACAATAGTGACGATATAAGTCGTGTTTGTCCGGGGAAAAGAGATTATTTAATATCTAAAAATGATGAAGGCGAAATCTACGTACAAAGAAGATTAGTTTTGTGTGACTTGCAGGAGGCGTACTCCATCTTTAAAAATACATATCCTGATATTAAAATAGTTCGCCAGTAACCGTCCATGTTCGCCAGTAACCCTCCGAAACACTGCATTTTGGCATGGACAAGTGGCACGCATACCGTATGCGTTTGTATATATCATCAGAACGTTAAACTTATTTTTAAAACACTACAAAGCAGACAATCACTCCCAGATGGTGTTGATTCCTATCACGATTTGTTTAAAAAAATAATTTGTCAAAATCCAAGTGAACAATGCTGGCTGCAGTGTTGCAAAAATTGTTCAGGAACGCAAATTTTGGCCACAGAACTAATGACTATTCTTAGTAACGGACATGTTGAATCAATACAATTCAAACAATGGCGTCAAGTAGAGAGATGCATTATGGACTTAGTTGAAATGGACACACAGGAATTTATTGATACTTTTTTAGAAAAATTATTCAATTTATTGCCGCATAACTTTATAGCTGAGCAACAGGCAAATTACATGCAACACGTCAAAAGCAATTTGAAAGCTACAGAATGCATCATAATCTGTGATTTTTCGGAGAATTATTCTTTCGTTGTGCAGGATGCAGTTCAAGGCTTTCATTGGGCGAACGCCCAATGTACTATTCACCCTTGTGCTATTTATTTTAAAGACGAAGAATCTAACGATTTGAAATTTACTAGTTTTATTGCAATTGCTGATTTCACTAAACATAATCATGTCGCAGTTCGTTTATTTCTTACGCATTGTCTAGCGTTCATAAAATGTAAATTGCCAAGCTTACAACAGATTTACTTTTTCTCAGATGGATCAGGAAGCCAATATAAAAATAAGATGACCACTTTTAATTTATGCAACATGCAAAAAGATTTTGGCATTGCTGCCGAGTGGAATTTTTTCGCAACTTGTCATGGAAAGGGCCCTTGTGATGCTTTGGGAGGAGTATTAAAACGAAACGCTGCGAAAGCGAGTTTGCCAGGCCACTATATAACAACGGCCCAAGAACTTTACTCATGGGCTATTTCTAAGCCAGATTCAAAAATACACTATCAGTTTTTTTCGGAATCCGATTGCAATAAAATGGAAAGAAAATTGAAAAACCGTTATATACATGTGAACCAAATTTCGGGGACACAGTCATTCCATAGTTTTAAGCCTCAAAACGAAAAGTATATTATTGTCAAACGGTATTCATTTTCAACGGAAGAAAAATGTGTGAAATTGTAATTAAAGAAAATAAATGCTTCATATTTTACTTATTTTTCTTCGACCTCGTCATTATTTGTAGCATTTAAGTACTTCTCCCAGAATTTTGATACCAAAATTAATAATGTCAAACTGGGGCCTGTTTTAAAGCCACGAAGACTTCAATGGGGGAGGGGAGTCCAGCCACAGTATACGCTCGGTAAAAATATTTTAAAATTTTAGTAAAGTATACGAGGGGGGAGGTAGGTTCTGCAATGTTTAAAACTTGGTCTACGTGGTTTATGGACGGCCCGCAGGTTGAACTGAATGTTGCACCCAGCTTGTAAGTTACTCATAGATTTCATTAGTCACAGCTGCTGTGACTCGATGGAGACGCATTGTGAACTACCTTGCGTCTTCATCGTTTCCATGCACGTGTGGTGCATATATTGCGGAACAATAATTTTTTATTTAAAAAAAATTGTATCTCCAAAACTGCTTCTCCGACATCGCTAATTTTTTGATATGTTATGTAAAATTAAATGATCTTTCAATTAAAAATACTAAAATAAGAAGTTGTTGAAGACCCTCGCAGTGAAAATCAAGAGTTGTAACATATTTTTTTCGTACAAAATCAAATATCTCTGAGTGTTTCATAATTTTTCTTAAAATTAAATTAAAACATCTTTCATTTGAAGGGTCAATCGTAAAAATCGGTCAAGAGGTTCAGAAGTTATAAATTTTTGAAAAAAGACATTTTTGAAAAAAAAATGATTTTTTGGACCACCCTAACACGGAAATGGTCACCCTAATGGCGCAATAAAAAAATACGAGTCTAATTTGATAAGGAAGAATTATACCAATTTTCATGAAATTCTGAGACCCACTATAACTTTTTTCTATGGAATTGCTGTATATATATATATATGTATATATATATATTTATTTTATTTTTTAGAAAATATGCAGGATAAAATTTTTGACATTTTTGTGGAATGGAAGTGATATGTTACAATGTGTGGTTTCCGCGGCAGACAATTTCAAGCATTTTTGTTGCCAAAATCCCCACTGTGCAGCGTTTCGATAAATTCAGGCCAACTTCATGAAACTCAGCAATATTTCGAAAATCTTTAAGAAGATTCGGGACTTTCTGGGAAGTACAGGGATCTCTTGAGAAGTTTAGAAAACTTCAAATATATGTCTGGAGCTTTACACAAGCGCAGTGATTTTCAGAGAAGTTCGTCAATTTTTAGGACAGTTCCATTCATTTCAGGCCAATACCGGGAACTTCGGAAGAATTTCGAGAACTCTTAGAGTAACTTCGGGATCATCAGGAGAGATCAGGGCAATTCGCTTCCAGAATTTGTTCCAAGGTTTCAGATGACCATTGTCGCTTTGGTTAGTTGGCAAGTTCTCCAATGTATTGTCTTTTAAATTCGTAAAGAGTTGGTACGTCTCTCAGATATTGCCCACTTCCTCAGTCAGTGCTTCCGCATCCTCTTTCGGAGTCATCGTGTGCCCATTGTTACTCTGCTCAGTTGCTATGTTCTGAAATTTTTGATATCATTGATGCGGCTCCCGGAACCTGTTCCGGGCTATCGGGAATCATTAGAGACCATGACCATTGTCACTCTGGCCAGTTTGCATAGTCTCTAAATGAACCGTACAAACAATTCTGAAATATACTGTTTCCAGTAACAATCAGCGATTGTTCACTTCTTCTGGGTCTTCCGGAATGTGTGCCAACTTCTTCGGAAAACCATTGTCGCTGTTCTCTAATAAATGGTCTATAAAATTCTGAAATTGGTCAGTTCGTTCTGGGTTTTTGGACAACTGTCACACTGATCATCAGGTGGCATGTTCGCTAATGGATTGTCCATAAAATTGTGCTAAGATTTCATGATAAATCACCGAAATAGTCGATTTCAAAGAAATCTACTCTCAAATCACCTGAACTGGCTGGCGAGCAAAAAAAAAAAGCAGACATCCCATCTCAGTTCCACAAAATCAACGAATCAGACCATTTTTCGCTTCCCAGAAATGTGTCTAGTCGGGCAGAAATTTCCTTCGCCTCACAACACAACCGCACTAATTTTTACGACCTATTTGTATTTATTTCGATCCGTCTTTTCTGGTTCCCTCGGCTATCCGATCCTTTTCTCTCTGGTCGTTCAGATTTGTTGCGCCACCGATGATCCCAAGTTACTGGAAATGAGCCGTTAATTTATCTTTCTATTCGTTTCTCGAGTCAGCAATTTCCGTTCGCTGTGTTGAGCCAACAACACACTTCGACTCCGACGCACTGGGTTTGGTCAAAATAAACGATTCATTTTAAAATTTGCATATCTCTGTTGGCGCTGCGACCGGTCAGTGTGACCTTGACCTTTGCGCTTCCTCCGAAGATAACCTCCGCTCCAGAACCATATCCAATCGCCCACACCAAACGACAACGGAGGAAAAAGGCGGGAATCCCTCGATTTCGGGTCAAAATGCGGCGTTCGAGGGAAAAAAGGGCGCCAAAAAGAGCGCGCGCGGGTCGGCTTCTTGATCCCTTTTTTCCGCTGTAACCTCTTGACTCACCCACTGGGATATCATTTTTTCCTCTTCTGGGCTGTGTAAATGTAAATATTAGGAATGGTTATAGCTCAAACAGAAGAAGATTCCAACCGAGAAAAAAAAATCATTCTTATCCCTTTTTTCACACGTACCACCCAGCAGAGCCTACGGCCCACTTGAAAACCGAACGAAAGTCAGAAATCCATACACTCGAAACGCACGGACCCTGGGAGCGATTTTTTTCTCTTTCTAAATTCGGGAAAAATAGTTATAAAAAGTAAGAACCAAATCAACAATAAATAAAAAAAAAACGAACTGTTCCCAATCAGTTTCGGTTGATCGTTTCTCATTTCTCACTTCGCTCCGTTTTTGTGTTGGTTGTTGCATATATCTTCAAAGTAGATTTTTATAGCTGAGAAATTACCGCCAGCCAGCGAGCCATTAGATCGGAATCTGATGGACTACGGGTGCCTTAATCGGGGGTCCGTGTGCGGTGCTATAGATCTATGATTCCACCACCATCACGCTGCAGGAGGATCGGTGCGTGTCGTTGTTTTTATTGCAAACCATTATTTATCTTTTTTGTGCTGGAATTTTTTTTGTTATCGATTTACTGTGAAATTTCCGAGCCCGGCGTCAAGAGGAACACTATCTGATGGATGCTTGCAAGGCAGCACTTCCCGTGCAAATATCCATCAGATAGTGTAAGGCTCAATTGAAATGGAAAATGGCAATTGAAATTGAATTTGAAATTTGAAATTGAAAATTGAAGTTGAAAATTGAAATTTAAATTGAAAATTTAATTTGATAATTAATTGACATTTAAATGTCAAGGGATTCAGAACTCTCATCGGTGGAATCTGATTCGCAGGATAGACAACGAAGAAAACTCTCCTTGGCGGATTGTTTTGCTCTCTTTTGAGCCGCTGTCGTCCTCCGCAACAGTTGTGTGTTTGTACGACTTGGAATTAGAAATTTGCATTTCCGGAGAACTTCGAGATTAGGGCGTAATTGCTTTTGTAAACAAACGCGTCATTGGTCGATTTCTCGCGAATTAAAGCTCAATAAAGAAAACCTAACAACACAAACAGGTAGAGGAATGATTCCTCTATCATTTGGTATAGTTTGTTTGCGAGGTTTTGCTTTTATTCGCAAGAAATAAGCAATTGACGTGTTTGTTTATAAAAGCAGTTACGCCCTAATCTCAACGTTCTCCGGATTTGCGATTAGAATCACTAGTACTGTAATGGCGGTAAGCTCCAAATTGGATTAAATTTTAATACCGACCCTGTTTGGATGATCTGCAAAATGTTTTATTAGAGTTGTCTAGATCGGGATTTAATCCGAGGATAATACCGGTTTGAGCTTACCACCATAAATGGGAATCGCAAAGTTTCCACGGGATTGTTTCCCATAATTCTCTTGAAATTCTTCTCAAACTTCCCTTGAAACAATCTCTTGAATTTATGTTGATCTATTCTGAGGATTCGATGCCATTTTAATTCTTCTCTCAATTCCTTTGGAGTATTCTTCCGAATCATCCTGGAATGCTACTCAGAATTCTTTGGAAATTTTCTCAAAATCAACAATTGAATTGCTCCCCAAAATCCTCGTAATAGTTTCTCTCTCCAACTACCCTGAAATTTACCTCTATTTCTCCTTACAATTGTCTCGAAACACTTCTCAAAGCTACCAGGAACTTCTACTCAGAATTCCTTTAGAATTATCTCTCAACTTCCATACAATTTTGTCCAAGCGAAGATATCTTTTTTATTTTAATCGAAAACCTTGACAATTATTCCATATGAAATATTTAAAAATTTTCGGTTTCTGAAATCTCGAAAAGTTCAAGAATGTCAAAAACTGGCCTAGTCTGTAAATCTCGAAATTGACCGAAGTAATATTCGACAAATTTCTCAGTCCGAGATCCAGAATTGCATGTAATCAAGAAAAATTAAAAAATAGAAGCGTATATTGAATTTGGAATTTCGGAGAGGGTGATCCAGTTTAAAAACACTGTTAACTGCTTTCGGGGACGTCACTTCATTTGAATAGCTTTTTGTTAAGTCGGTCGTAGATTGTGGTAATAGGGTAAATGTAGGTAATGTCGGCCTAAGTGTCCCTAATTTGGGCCCATACATAAATTCAGCAATCGACTAAATTTTCAATAGCAACCAAAAATATCAATTAGTAACGTCCCAATAACGCGTTCATCTAGATAAAATTGATAAATAGCACTTTTTTTATTGATGGGCCTAATCTTAGATCCATAGGCCAACAGTAGAGACATTTCCCCTATAAGGAGCATTGTGGCTATAGAGCAACCGTCTTTTTTTATTGAGCAGAAGCTCATGGGTTGGAGCTCAAGCCTCGTTACATTACGGAGTTGATCTATCCCAGGTCCTTATTGTAGAAAATCGTGATTAATAGAACTCGGCGGAACGATTCGGAAAGTAATACATATGTTTATACAAAAGTGACGTACGCTTGATCGGAAGACATTGATAACTACTTTCGGAGATGTCATTTCATTTTAATAGCTTCTTGTAACCGATAATTCGTCGGTCGTAGCTTGTTGTGATGTAAGGGGCACGGTGGCCTTAGAGCGACCGTTTTTGCTTACCGAGCAGAAGATCGTGCGTTAGAACCCAAGCCCCTTTACATTACTTAGCAATACTTACAGCCCTCGATGGGATCCCTGAATCCCTCGGTGGAACTCGCCTGAATCCCTCGGTGGGATTCTCCTGAATCCCTCGGTGGGATTCTCCTGAATCCCTCGGTGGGATTCTCCTGAATCCCTCGGTGGGATTCTCCTGAATCCCTCGGTGGGATTCTCCTAAATCTCCCGATGGGATTCTCCTGAATCCCCCGGTGGGATTCTCTTGAATCCCCCGGTGGGATTCTCCTGAATCCCTCGGTGGGATTCTCCTGAATCCCTCGGTGGGATTCTCCTGAATCCCTCGATGGGATTCTCCTGAATCCCTCGGTGGGATTCTCCTGAATCCCTCGGTGGGATTCTCCTGAATCCCTCGGTGGGATTCTCCTGAATCCCTCGGTGGGATTCTCCTGAATCCCTCGGTGGGATTCTCCTGAATCCCTCGGTGGGATTCTCCTGAATCCCTCGGTGGGATTCTCCTGAATCCCTCGGTGGGATTCTCCTGAATCCCCCGGTGGGATTCTCCTGAATCCCCTGGTGGGATTCTCCTGAATCCCCCGGTGGGATTCTCCTGAATCCCCCGATGGGATTCTCCTGAATCCCCCGGTGGGATTCTCCTGAATCCCCCGGTGGGATTCTCCTGAATCCCCCGGTGGGATTCTCCTGAATCCCCCGGTAGGATTCTCCTGAATCCCCCGGTGGGATTCTCCTGAATCCCCCGGTGGGATTCTCCTGAATCCCCCGGTGGGATTCTCCTAAATCCCCCGGTGGGATTCTCCTAAATCCCCCAGTGGGATTCTCCTGAATCCTCCTGTGGGATTCTCCTGAATCCCCCGGTGGGATTCTCCTGAATCCCCCGGTGGGATTCAGGAGAATCCCACTGAGGGATTCTCCTGAATCCCACGGTGGGATTCTCTTGAATCCCTCAGTGGGATTCTCCTGAATCCCCCGGTGGGATTCTCCTGAATCCCCCGGTGGGATTCTCCTGAATCCCCCGGTGGGATTCTCCTGAATCCCTCGGTAGGAATTGAAAAATTAGTATTCAAGACAGGGTGGTCACTACCTGGAAAAATCCTGGAGAACCGGAAAATTTGTGTTTTCATGGAAAAATCTGGAATCCTCAAGGAATTTCATCACTATTTTGTGAATTTTCAATGTCTCTAACTAGGGGTTGATTTCTTCACCTTCTCTTAATACTCCAAGGCAGTATTCAAAGGGGAATTCGAAGGACATTCTGAGGATAATTTTATCACTTTTCTGGGTTGAAGGAATTTTCGGATCATAATTCGATGGGAATTTCCGGAGAATAATTAGGTGGAGTGCTGAAC
Organism: Ochlerotatus camptorhynchus; assembly: GCF_037179485.1. NCBI lineage: Eukaryota > Metazoa > Arthropoda > Insecta > Diptera > Culicidae > Ochlerotatus > Ochlerotatus camptorhynchus. Next base: position 88,117 of record NW_027040553.1, read on the forward strand.
GGAGGACTTCCATTAAATCTGAGAATAATTCCAGCAGAATTTCAAAGGAATCTTGAAAATAATTCCAGGAGAGTTGTGAATACAATGCCAAACAAATTTTGAGGAGAAATCGAAGGAAATTGTGAGGTGAATTGCAGGAGAATTGCAGGAAAATTATTAAGAGACTTCCATAGTGAGTAGAATTTCAAGGGAATGAGTAAAATTCAAAGGGAATTCTTGAGCATAATACCAAAGAATTTGAAGGTTACTCCGAGGAAAACTCCAATGGAATTGAATTCCGAAGATAGTTCCAACGAAATCTAAAGCAGAAATTCCAATGGAATCCTTATGAGCATTCCGAGGATATTCTGGTGATATTTTTTAGGGAACTAAAATAAGACTTCCAATGGATTTCTGATGAGCTTTTCAATGATTTTATAAAAGTCCTGAGCAGAACTACCTTAGTCTACTATAGCTCAGTCGGTAAGGGCGCAGCTACATAGCAAGACCATGCTGGAGGTGGCTGGGCTGGGCGATTTCTGGTCCGGTCTAGGACTTTTTTGGAACATTTCTTGACTTCCCTGGGCATAGAGTACGATTGTACTTGCCACACTATTATACTAATGGAAAAATTGTACCAGGCATCGAAAGCTCTCAATTAATAACTGTGGAAGTGCATCTAGAACACTAAGTTGAGAGCACGCGATAAGCTAATATGCGATAAGCAATAAGCTTGTAATACAAGAAAGAAGAAGAAGAAGAAGATGAAAGCAGAACTACAGAGTAATTCCTATAATAATTCCACGGGACTTTCAAGAGAATACGGATTGCATGTCGAGGACAACTCCAAGTAAATTTTCTGGAGAAATCTTCGGGTAATTCCTAAGTAGTGCTGCATGGATCATTAAAATTTTGAAGAGCATTACAGAGTGGCTTCAAAGAGTGCTCTGCAGAAGATTTTGAAGAGTATTATGCAGCAAATTATTTGGCAATACCATTATGGAGCAAATTATTTGGCAATACCAGGGACATAAACCCTATGTTAATAAACAAATATTTTTTGGAGATTTCAGGCTTGGATAAAATGTGTTGACCTTCTTCTTCTTCTTCTTATTCGCATTTCAAGCTTATTGCTTAGCGCATATTAGCTTATTGCGTGCTCTCAACTTAGTGTTCTAAATGCACTTCCACAGTTATTAATTGAGAGTTTTCGATGCCAATACCAATGCATGAATTTGTATATTGTGTGGCAAGCACAATGATACTCTATGCCCAGGGAAGTCGAGAAAATTTCCAACCCGAAAGATTCCCTCGACCGGACCGGGAATCGAACCCGCCGCCTCCGGCTTGGTAATACCGTGCCTTTACTGACTAGGCTATGAGGCCCACATGTGTTGACCATGGATTATGAAAAGTCTTCCTGATTCAAGGAGGTTTATTATAAAATATTCTGGACATGGTGAAACTTCCAAGATTATGGAACATGATAATTTTTCAAGTTCCAAATCTAACAGAAGTACACTCAGGTATTTTTTACACGGGGGATTTTGATTTTAACATGCTATAAAGGGTGTCCACGATGAAATTGCCACACTATGAAATTGCTCTAACTTTTTAACCGTTGGGTAGAATTTAATGAAAATTTGGGTGGATTTAGTTCATAGTGCATTATTTACATCCTGCAAGTTTTAAAGTCCTGTGATCAAAACTCGTGGAAATGGAGTCGAAAGAACAGCTCGTGCGTGATAAAATCTTGTGCATTCATCACGGGAACAAGGATCTCTCGCATCGTTCCATCGCTAAAACGTTGGGAATCGCGAATTCCACGGTGTCGCGAGTGATTAAGCGGTTCGAGGAACGGTTGACCACCGATCGGAAGCCCAGAAGTGAAGGAAAAAGTATTCCGTACAACACCAAAAATCACAATCGCGTAGTTGGGGCCTTCAACCGAAATCCGAACGCCTCCGTTAGGGATGTGGCTAAGAAGCTGCACCTAAGCCGAAGTTTTGTCCAGAAGGCCAAAACTAAGGCTGGGCTTCGAACGTTCAAGGTACAAAAGGCCCCTAATCGCGACGAGAAGCAGAACAAGTCCGCCAAAACCCGTGCCAGGAAGTTGTACCTCAACATGCTGACGAAAGTTGAATGCTGCATCATGGACGACGAAACATATGTGAAGGCCGACTTCAAACAGATCCCCGGCAACCTGTTTTTCACGGCCAAGGATAAGTTCAGCGTTCCGGAGCATGTCCGCACTCAGAAGATGTCCAAATTTGCGAAGAAATTCCTGGTTTGGCAAGCCATCTGCACGTGCGGGAAGCGGAGTGCACCTTTCGTGACCCAGGACACGATGAACGGACAGGTGTACATAAAAGAGTGCCTCCAGAAGCGGCTGCTTCCTCTCCTGAAGGCCCACAACGTCCCAACAATCTTCTGGCCGGATTTGGCCTCATGCCACTACTCCAAGGACGTGCTGAAGTGGTATGCGGACAATAAGGTCAATTTCGTGCCGAAAATGTTCAACCCTCCCAACACTCCGGAGCTCCGCCCCATCGAGAAGTACTGGGCGATTATGAAGCAGCACCTTCTTAAACGACCTAAGGTAGTGAAGACAGTCGAGGAACTGAAGAAAGTATGAGTTTACATGCAAAAAACGGTTGATTCACAGGTTGTGCAGAATCTTATGGCCGGGGTTAAGGCCAAGGTGCGGGCATTTGCGTATGGACTGTAAACAAAATACGAGTAAAATGGTAAAATGAAGTTTAATAGTTATTTCTCAATCCCTGAAAATTTGATGGCAATCGGATGAAAACTCGAATTTTGCGAATCAATTTTGTGTGTGGCAATTTCATCGTGGACACTCTTTAATATTTAAAAAAATGGATTTTGATGCCATTCGTAATTATAGCATGACTTCGCCCGGAAAATTCTTTCATCTTTTCCTGGACGTTTTATTAAACTTTTACCAGAATTTTCTGCCAGGTTTATCTACTCACCAAGAGCCTCCCGATTTCTTTCGAAAGTGTGTTCCGACATCAGAACTATTCTCGAAAGTTTCCAGTTTAGTTATTAGAGAGAATCATCCAAGACGTTCCTTCCGAATTTTCCCTTGAGGTTTTTCAGACTTATTCTGGATTTTTTTTTCCAAGATCCTTTTGGCTTCGCCTGGAATTGTCTTCCGACTCTGCATCTAGCGAACCTCTCCTTGAATTTTCTTCTAGATTTCCACAACAGAAATCTGTTTGGCTTCCCTAGGAAGTGTCTTCTTACTTTTCATGTAAGTTTCTCCCGACTTATTCTGGATTTTTTTTTCCCAAATTCCTCCGGAAAATTTTCCGGAAATTGTTTCCCTTGTCTATTTAAAGTAAAAAATTATATTTAGCTTGCTTGTTTTCCGGGAAACCGAACCAGATTCCCAGGAAACGGGAAACGAAATGTTTAGTAAATTTCTCGAGAATTGATGTCCCGGGTAGGAAACACCTACCTCTAGGGATGCCAAAGAATCCCGCTGAGATATTCATCCCGTGATGTTGAATCCCGTTAAGGAATCCGATTGAAGTTATGTCATCCTGCAAAAAATCCGGAATTCAAAGAACCCTCCATCGATTACAACTCTATAGATCTAAGCTACACCAAGCTTAATTTCCAAATGTCTACACGCACCTCCACCCATTATCAGATGATCGACTCAAGTTCACGGCCATACATCCCCCCGCGCATTAGAAAGTGCGTAACAGTCGCATTGCCTATTCCGCAAACGTGTCGTTTCTAACCAAAATTTGACTGCCGAATTCCTCTGCACCAATCGGGACCAGCAGACTCAGCACATACTCGGAGACCGGTGTAGTACACAGGAAAGCATATTTCCGCGACTCCCACGGCACGGCATCTTTCCCCATGCAAATTACCCCCGCGCCAGATCCAACTAATGGCTTTCGCGAAAAGCAATTCCGAAACCCTTCAATGAGTTGCTACGAATGGCCAAGAATGGGCGACAACCATTGAATACCGATGATGGCTGGCGGTTATAAACTTCGATCGAGCCGCGATAGATTAACTCTCATAAAACCAGCCAGGGAGAGAGGGTGGTGAGGGGCTTCTATTTAAAAAACAAAACTTTTCTCCTTTCCTTTCGCTCGCATAATAGGTAATAGATTATAATCTCTGCCATAATATCAGCGAAGCAAGATTCGATTTTTAAATTGCCGTTGCCGGGCAATCGAGGCATGCCTGATTCTGCAACGACTTTCTGGTCGTGGATGATGGATCCCATCGCGGTGGTGTCAGTGGTGGGGGGGTTGAGGAGTCTTCAGGGAGGTTGGAGTTTTGCCATTTCTCTCTTTCTCCAACGTTTTTGGCCGTTGGAAACCTGATTTGGCTGGGAGGTCGACCGGCCGACCGACCGTTGCCAAGGAGTTGTTAAAAATGACGATCTTCCGTTGTGGGGTTCATGGATCGATTGGCTCGAAAATTTCCGTTAAAAATCGAGGATCCCCCCCCCCCCCTCCGATGAGATGCAGCGCACAGTGATAACGTGGAACCTGAGAGCGAAAAAAAAAAATCCAGCCCAGAGGACGCTTGTTTTGGCGCGAGGTTTACCGCGGTATTAGTTGCCCAAAACCAAAACCAACACACACACACGAGCTGCGATTTAAAGAGCCGAATGGCCGGGATCGCTATGCGGTTATGAGTTGCAGTTTTCGCGTTTGTGCTGCATCCCCACATCTACACAGCTTCTCGCCAGGCTCCGATCTTCTGGTGGTGTTGTGAAAGCGGCCTCAGCGCACTTGTCGTGTCTGGCGAGGTTTGGAAACAATCGGGGGAAGACTATAGAACTACCACCACAAACACGGCCAACGTTAGAACCGACGACAGGGACGACTCGTAGCATACTAAGCGATAATTGAGTCGAGAACGATTCTATTCTACATAAAACATGAGCCTTTTATGAACAGAAGGGAACACACGGCGACGATGGAGTTCGTGCCATTTTTTAAATACCATCACACGTTCGCACTGCTGACTGACTCGTATGCCTAGTAGGACTGAAAGGGATGGCGAAGGTCTGAGAATGTGCGCGCGAAGTGGCCGAAAAAAAAAGTGGAATCTCGCCCGCAGGATGGAAAACGAAGAAAACACCCTTCCGTGGCCGTGGACCGTGGACTGTGGTGATCTGGCTCCGGTTTGGTTTGTTTGCTCTCCTCTGTTGCTATTGCTGCTGTCGTCTTCTAGGTGTGTAGAAAGTGGATGAGCAAAAAAAAAAAGTAACAGGACTGTAACGGTCGTTTTTTTTTTGCTGTCGGAGTAGGAATTAGAAATGTGCCTACGGAAAAGGCCATTTGCGATTGAAATCATTAATACTGTAAATGATTGACTGTTAGTAGCTGGAGTGATGGCCGTTAGCTGCAGAGCAACGTCCTGAATAATTCGACGCAGATTAGGTTTCTAGGAATCTACATGGTCGGAACAGCATTGCAAGGGCCGTTTGGGACCTTTGGTGTATGCATTATTTGAAACTAAGTGAGCACTCGTCTAGATAGCAAGATAGATAGAACCTCACAAATCGGCATTCCAATTACTGGAAAGGTATCAAGTTGGCAATTAACATTGCAACATCATATCAAATGTGGACAGCATTTGGCAAATAAAACCAAAGTTAGTGTGATATCAGCGAAGTGTATCGCTCTTTCGTAGTAATCCGCAGCCTTGCACTGGGGCCTAGTTGCTGTATTATATTGTATTATATTATATCATAAATGGAACACACAATATGATGTTGCTTGACTTTTCGGGTTGTCTACACAACGACGGAGTTGAAACGTAATAAAGTTCGGTTCAGATTTTGAACAGTTCCGGAGAGGCCAATCTATATGAATGCCTTCGCTTCTGTTGTTTTCTTGCTTCTTGTTCTGTCGTCGTCGTCACTGAATTTGAACGATGATATCAATATACGATCAAGGTATTCGTAGCGGTCGCAGTAGTTTATAGTGCTACGAGGGGCTCGGTGGACCGAAGGCAACCGTTTTTGCTTACTGAGCAGATTATCGTGGCGCTCGTGTGCGAATATACTAGCACCGCCTAGCTGTCGAAAATTATTATCACCCTTAAGAAAAATCCCTTGTTCGTCACTTTCAACGAGCTGTTGTCTCAACGGAGCCAGATTACATCATGCAAGATGGTGTTGTTGTTTATTTATTTCCTTTTCACCTGCTGGAAGGAACTCCGGAGTATATTTAATTATTTGAACGCTAAAAAAATCTACGGAAACTCCGGAAATTCCTAGGAAATGCCTAAAGATTCAGAACTTACAAAACCATCAGAAGTCCTAGAATGTATGGGACTGTAAGAGCTCTGGGACTGCATAAAATGATTGAATTATGAATAATTCAGGAACTCAAATAACTCTACTCAAATATCCTTTACTTTTAAATTTTTAAGAACCTCCGGTATTTCGGAATCTTCCGGTACTCTCGACTGCAACAACTCACAACGACCCTTTTCGATGCATTTTTAAGGTACAATAAAATGTTGTGATCGTAATTTTCTACAGTGTTGCCAATTCTGTGATTTTTTTCATTTGATAATATTAAATGCAAATATAATGTTGCTATATTCTTGAAAGTTGTTCGAAACTATAAAATCTGTGAGTACGCTGAAGACCTGACACTTCTTTCTTTAAATACACACAGACAGAGAACGGATTTTGCCTCTATAGTGTTGTCATCTTACTCGCTAGATGCGCATCTCCATAGAATAAACCTCGTGGACAGCAACATCTCTCGATGTGGAAACGGTTACGATGACATCGATCACGCAGTGTGGCAATGTACGGATAATGCCGTTGCCAGAGAGCAATTTTTGAATACCCTTGAGGCCCATGGAAGACAACCCTATATCCCTATCAGAGACGTGTTGTGAACCCGCGATATCTGCTATATGCAGTCGATTTATGTGTTTCTGCAAATGTCTAGTATAAGAATTTAATTCCTTTGTCTCTTGTCCCTCCGTCTCGACGAGTCTCATCGTCGCTGGCGACAACGTTCTCATGAAACAACAAAACCTCACCTCCAAGCTCCTCCCTTGATCCTATCCTTCGACAATGTACCCCTCTAACCTCGGGTAAGCCGCGAGCATTTGGCCCAACTCCTACTAGACATAGAATTATGTGAATTTGGTTACAAACAATGAACAATGAATTATCGGCTTCGTAATGCTTACACGATTGAGTCTCCAAATAAAAAAACTAGATCAAAATAAAGTGTTGCCATCTCTGTATTCAAGGGAATCTGATTCTTAATATAGCACAAAAAATTCTTTGCAGAATTTAAAGCTAGTTGGAAGATAGCTTCAAGAGAATTCCTAATAGAATTCATAAGAATTTTGAAGCAATATCAAAAAGTTTGGGAGGATTTGGCAGGAAATTTTCAGAATTTCTAAAGAAATTTTCAAGGGAATTCTAACGAGATTTTCAAGTGATTTCCAAGAAATCCTTTCCTGAGATGAAGATAAAATAAATTCTCGCCAGAGATAAATGTAAAGTGAATTTCAAACGTTTTTTGGAGGGATTACCTGTGTTCTGGACAGAGTTTCGATTTTTATGGAGAAAATTTGAATAGGAAATACCGGACAGAATCATAAGATTATTGAGGAAAATCCTGAAAGTAAAAGTAATTCTGAAGACATTTTGAAATGATTCATAAGAAATCCTTGGGAAATTTTCCTGAGATAAGTTTAAAGAAATGATTTAGTTAATAATAGCCCGTACACAAATTTCAAAATCCTGGCCACATGATGTAACCATTTCGACTTCCCAATGAGATCCCTGGCTCTAGAAAACTGTCCTAGATTATGGGGTTAAATATGTTAGATATTATATGTTAAAGTTCCAACAAAATTCCCGATTAGTTCCCGGTTCTCTAGGTTTCGGCGGTTCAGTAGCTACCCTGGTTACAAGTTTTATCGAGGTTTTAAAGCACTCTTCAAGCCTAAATCATGGCCTTCAACAGCATGATCAAACCGAAATTGTTGCTTGGTCGATCACGACAGAGATTCCTACCGTTTTGGTCGGCTGATCCAGACTTTCCCGACGGAGCTTCCATCCGATATCAACAATTTTCCCGATCGGAGATTCCAAGCGACTTTGCCGACGGAGATTCAACGCGCTGTTGTACTTCGTATAACACATGTGGATTTTCCGTTGCCTTTTAATTGCAAAATCACCTATAGATGTCAAACCAACGTGTATTCCTAAAGAAACTTGTTTTCAACGAAATAGCATAACTTTTGTCTATAGTAATACCCTAAATAGCGTGGTAGAATATGACATTGCAAATCGGATCCGCATACATGGATGGAATACATAGTATGCGGAGTTTTACACAATTGGTTCCAAGGTGAAATATATCTTGAATTCAGGAAATTCATTTGCGCACTGTAGTGAGATAATTCTGAAAATCTGTCTTCAAATCAATAGTCCTTGGCCAACTGAACAAATTTTCCGAATACTGTAACCTTCTATATGGCCTGGATCATAAGCATATTCAGGAACTTCACTTGGACACTAGCGCTGCGCAATGAGAAAATTCTGAACTTCTGTCCACCAACCAAAAATTCTTCATCTACCGCATATTATGCCAAAGAGTCCAAGGTATAGTATATTTAGGAAAATCACTTGCATACTAGCGCCAAGTAGTGAGAAAATGGAGAACTTCTGTCCACCAATCAAAAGTCTTTGACCTTCTTCTTTCTTCTTGTTCGCATTTCAAGCTTATTGCTTAGCGCATATTAGCTTATTGCGTGTTCTAAATGCACTTCCACAGTTATTAATTGAGAGCTTTCGATGCCAATACCAATGCATGAATTTGTATATTGTGTGGCAAGCGCAATGATACTCTATGCCCAGGGAAGTCGAGAAAATTTCCAACCCGAAAAATTCCCTCGACCGGACCGGGAATCGAACCCGCCGCCTCCTTGACCTATTGGTCAAATTTGCCGAAAACTGTAATATTTCTATATGACCTGAATCCCAAGATATAGCATATTCAGGAAATTCACTTGCACACTAGCGCCGGTAGTGAGAAAAATCTGAACTTCTGCCACTTGGATCAAGGTATTCGTAGTGGCGCACAGTGGGTTATTCTGAAAAAAATTACGGTAAAAACCCTTTAGGTATCATGTCAATACCCTTTAAGTATAATGGAAGAAGTTTCGTGAAATGCTATTCTGCATCTTCAGGGCTGGTAGCACGTCACTTTTTAGTGACTTGGTCACTATTTTGAAGTCAGTCACTAAAAAGTCACTTTTTTCACCAAAAAGTCACTAAAGTCACTATTTCCCTATAATTAGTCACTACAGTTACTTTTTCACAACCAACATAGAGTGAAATTAAAAACTATCAACTAAGGCACTAAGGAATTTTACAGTAGTTCTGACAAAACATGCATATGTGATAAAAAAATTAACAATTTTAACCAGGGTGACCAATAGACTGATGCGAAATTGGAAATTTTCGATCCTCAGTGCTCAAAATGGCTCCAAATCGGGTCTAAATTAGCCTCCAAAAAATTGAACTCATTTTGTAAGAAACTGGTTTGGCAGAATTCATTTGGTGTTTATATGAAAATTACGATGGGAAAACCAAATTTGTTGTTCATATCTATATTACAATTCACCATGTTGTTTTGCTTAAAAAAATATCTGTGCGGTAGGGAATTTTCTCAGCTACAACTTTGTCAAAGACCACTTTTCGATAAAATGTAAGGAACAAAACTTATTGATGATTCAAGCCACATATGTCTTATGAGTATGCTCAATCAACTGTTCAGCAGGCAATATTGGTGTTTCTGACCCGTAGAATAGAGCAAAAATATCATGGCTACTATGTAACACTGCAGAATACACCCAAGTAACATTGCAAGTTTTATCGAGGTTTTGAAGCATTCTTCAATTCTAAATCATGGTCTATAGAACCCTTATAAAACCCTCATCGTTACTTGGGCAGTGTTGTACACAGAACAGCTGCTTGATCGTGTCATTAGATTATCAATCTCTTAATTAAATAACTATATAAATTTACGTTTGGCTGAAAAACGATCTTCCGATCTTCGATGAGCTTACAAAATCTACCATAAGAATAGCCATAAAATGTGTGTACTGTTAAAAGGCTTGAATACAATCCACAAGTTTGTATTTCCCATAGTAATTTCCATATAAATTTCAAATGGCTTGTGCCAAGTCAGTTTCTTACCAAATAAGTTCAAATTTTGGGAGGTTTATTAGGACCCGATTTGGAACCGGTTGAGCACTGTGAAGCGAAAATTTCAAATTGTGCATCAGTCTAGTGACCACTGAACCGCAAACATTCAAGAAACTTCAAACACCAGGAAAAATACTGCGAAATACCTTCATTTTCGATTCCAAATGGGGGAAAATATGCCTCCTTTCCCCGGAAATTCAATTCAAGAGTATTTGTCTGTGCTAGATTTTCGGAAGTCTTATCCAGAACTTTAAAAAAATCCAAAGAAAATTTTAAAGGAATTTTAGTAATGACACCAAGATATTTCAGAGAAGAATACAAAATTACAGACTACGAACGACTCATGTAAAATTAAGTACTCTGTACCGGCCCTACATACGAACGTCGCTTTTGATTACTGTTTAAATTATTAAAGATGCAAAATTCAGCTCCAAACAATTCTGGAAATAATTCCAAAATAATTGAGAGAAGAGCTCCATGTGTATATTAACGCGTATTCTGAGAAGAATTATATGATGATTGGATGAGGATTCTAGGTCAAATTCTGATAAGAGCTCCAAATCAATTCTGAACTTTTTTTTAAAGAGAGCTCTGATGAGAATTCCATGGAAATCCCGTGAACTCCATAGATGATCACTGCGAATAACTCAAAAAGAATTCTGAGGTGACTTCTGAGGATACTTCCAAGAGAACTCTAATGAGTTTGAAAAAAATTCCGAAAAGAATTCCAATGGAATCGAATGTGGAGGGTTCAATCTCAAGAGAATTCTGAGAAGAATTTCAATGGGTAAGTAGCTTTTAGTTTTAGGATTTCAAAGATCGTCGGTTGCAGTGGCTTGCTTACTGAGGAGAAAAACGTGGTCCCAGATCCTTTCATATTAAAAATATAAAAATATCGCTTGTTTATCGTGTATTTTGTAAAACTTTTCGTTGTCGTCGGTGCCGGGTTTAAATAGTTATAAAAAACTTGAGTAACGCTATAATGTGATATGAGAGGCTCGGTGACCTTAGAGCAACCGTTTTTGCTTACTGAGCAGAACATCATGAGTCTAATCTCAAGCCCATCCACATTCAAGATTCGTCAATGATTAAAAAGGAGCTCGTCTGCCTAGTGGCAAACGTTTTTGCTTACTGAGCAGAAGACTGTGGGTTCAATTCCAAGCTCCTTCGCGTTATACGATCGTTAGGACATCAATTCAGCTTATCATATACCAAAACGAACCCTGCTGCTAATCCAACCCTCTTACCCAACATCCCTGTGATTCCTCGTGGAAGTGCAGAGGACTCCGCGGCTTCCATCAAAGCGAGTGTCACGTCAACACATTCCTACCCATTCCTTTCTTGACCTGCGTTCAGGCGCGGCTGCCTAATTCGAGATCACCAGTTTTTACACATTGAGGATGATTGCTAGTCCCAAGCATCGTCTATTGGTTCTCTGTGTAATTACAGCTAGTCTGGCAATAACAGAGTAGCAACCGTGGGCGGTCAATCAAGCTCATGCTCATGTTCAATCTACGAAAATTATGTATTTCCAACAATTTAGTTGATTGTTCCTCGGATTGTTCTGCAAAAAAAATTGAAGAAGGCAATATTATTTTGGTAATGCTTATTTTAGAGGCTAGTTTAAGCGACGAGGAATGATTCTCAAACAATTCTTGAGATCATTCTGAATAAGTTATGTATGATGTTCTTAGCAAATTATTAAAGTTTCTACCTAGATATATCAAAATTTTAAAGATTTTAAAAGTTCTGTCGTTGTAATGAACTTTTTTTTCCGGGAAAATCCGGAAATTCTAATTGCTGGAGCGTAATCAAAAGGAAATTATTCAAATCACATCAAATGCTCTTCATAGGGGAATTTACGTATTCTCGGCAATCTAAGTAGCGACCTACTTTCTATAGCCTTTTTCTCCAAGGAACGCAGACATATGCAGTATTGGTTTGTTTACAATCTATTGCTGCCAGCTGCTCTAACAATTTCAGTCGAAAGAATTGTCAAAAACTGTTTTGAAACGCTTTTACAAAGCTCCAATCTTCTCTAGTGAGAGCGAGTATTGTCGGCAACCAGTTTTTATTCGGCAACCGTTCCATTTGAATTGCATGTAAATCTGCTGTTCTATTATCGGCAACCCGAAATCAGCTACAATTTGTAGTGCGTGTGTTTCATTTCAAGAAAACCTTGCTAGATTGCTCTTTCTCAGTGGTAAAAATATAGTCAAATTGAAGCTGAAAGCATAAAGAATCGTTTGCATGCATTCAGCCAAGTGTTTTCGTAAGAAAATCCAGTGAAAATAGTGCTTCAATTTGGGTTGCCGAAATTAGTCTGTCATGCCGAAGCCGTCATTTCCCCTAGGAGATTCCGCTGTGAGATTCGATATAATTAGAGGAATTTGTGAAATGTGATTTTAAGTTCCATAACATAAAAAGTTTATTTCAATATCAAACCGTATTTGAATTTCTAAGTCACTATATATACATATTGGTTACTTATTTATTATTTAAAAGTCACTATTTGGTCACTTTTCCCGTAATTTTAGTCACTAAAGTCATTACTATTATTTAGCATCAGCATTACCAGCCTTGCATATTTTAAATTATATAAATTATGCATATACATTTTTATTAAGGTAGTATTACATTTAGAAAAACTAACTTTTTTAAATCACAAGATAACAAGCAAAATTGTTGAACTATAAATTTTATGAAAGTTTTCTGAAGACGTTAAGTTTCGACATCGTAAGTGGATTGTTGTCAGGACTACCTTAAAATCAGTTTTTTTTTTTATATTTTGCATCATAAATCTTAACTAATCGATTCGGTACCGGTAGTTTTTTCAGTGCTCTATTCTGAAGTCTGGGAAAGGGAAATCACACATTGTGAGACTTCAACATAAATGGAATGTGAGAGAGAAAATTGTTTAAGAGACATAAAAGCTTAATCTCTTGGTAGTAAGACATCAGAACGAAATTTAAAATAATTTTCCGTAATTTATCAACTGATAAATAGGATAAAAGTAGTACCAGAAGGTAGATACTTACTATACTGCCACTCATGGCAAGTCCGTCCCATAGCACAAATCAGCAAGCCGAGAAAAACGCGATGGGACAACCAGTTTGGCTGTTTTTCCAATCTTTTCCAGAACAAAGTTGTTGAGTTCATGCAGTGCTACGAAAGTATGAGTTTCTAACTACAATTTCATTGAAAAACTCAGTTTTGACCAAAAACGTAAATGGGTCCGACATGCTACAGTATGACCCATAAAAAAATGCGACATGGGACATTTTTTCCAATTAAATGTGATTCCTTCTAAACTGCTGATTGAAACAAATATATTTTTGCTTTCCCATGTTTATTTGACATGTTTTGAATACATTTATTCAATGTGTCCTCCCTGGTTCTCGATCACCTGCTCCAGGCGGGGTCGAAATCTGGAACACACGGTCGTAATATATGACGCTGGTATCGAGTTCCATGCCTTGCGAATGGATGACTTGAGCGAATCCACACTGGGATGGGGGGTTTCACAGGCCTTAGCCTGAACATAGGCCCATATTGAATAATCCAATGGATTCAAGTCCGGGCTGCTGGGGGGCCAAAGCTCCTTCGACCAAAAATTCAGGTTCTCGGTGAGCCAAGCTTGGGTCCTGTTAGAAGTATGGCAGGGCGCTCCATCCTGCTGGAAAACGACTAATTGGTCTTCTCCAAAGTTGACCTTAATCCATGGCATCAGATGGTCCTTCAAAATGCCGATGTAGACCTCCGTATTCACTTTTAGACCCTCTTTGATGAATACCGGAGGCATTTTCAAGCCGTTGGACGCGACTGCTCCGAAAACCATAACTCCTGCAGGATGCTTGGTGGTAAACTTAAATTTTATGTTCTCAGGAACCTCCTCGATCTTCTTCGGCGAAATAAACCGGTCAGTGCGCGTGTTGGACACCGGATCGATGTTGAAAAGTTTTTCGTCAGAGAACACGATTATTGGTTTTTTCTTCTTCAAGATGGAGAGAAGCCGCTTAGATCTCTCAAGCCGCAGTCCCTTAATCCGGTTCGTTATCAGGTGGCGCTTCACTCTAGCCCTAGACGAAGCCTTCAAGTCATCTTTGACCAACCGTTGCATCGAGGTGTTGGAGATATTGGCTTGTTTTGCCAATTTCCGGATCGATCTTACCGGATTCACCGTTATTTTTCTTTTGACCGATCTGATGACCCCTGGAGTGCGTGCCGATCGCGGACGTCCACTTCCTGGCTTCCGTGGATGTGGTCCAGCAAGGAGAGAACGTTTAATTCGATGAACAGTGGACCGGTGGCATCCTACGATCTTTGTTATCTCTTTCACTGACTTTTGGGCGAGAAGCAAACTGGTAACAATTTCTTTTGCGTACATTTTTGCAAACTTTTAAAACGAAAATCACTGTTTTGTTTACATCACTTGACAGTAGAGATTCTAACGAATACACGCATATAAAATAGTGGTAAAAACAGTTTTAAAATAAACCCAAAAATAAGCTGTAATCAATGTCGCATTTTTTTATGGGTCATACTGTATGTGCTTGAATACGCTAATTTTTTATTATTGTTTGCAATAATTAATTATTTTGTCAAGCTTCTGCATTCATGTTCCATCAGATGTCACTGCAGTTGTTTGCGGTGACATCTATCGGAAACTACTCACAATCTGTTTTCCTATCATTGTTCACAGAGGACACTGCAGTGCAAACCATGGCTGGTACCTCTATATATGCATTTAGATTATTATTCGAAGTCTCTCCTGTTTTTACACATTCTGCACACAAAATTGCTCACCCCTCACAGAATTTCCCGCCGAATTTTATGTATGGGGCAGGGCATAAAGTATCTTTTGCGCAGAATATGTAAAAAAGGAGGGATTTCAAATGTTAAAGTAAATGCATATGTATATAGAGGTACCAGACTTGTTTTGTAGTGTCAGGTACTCTATTTTGTAATCTGTGAAAGGGAAATCACAAATCGAGTGTCAACAAAATACATGGAATGTTGAGAGATTGAGGTTGTGAGAGCACATTTTCTCTCTCAAATTTGAACTTTTTGGCTCTCTGGGAACTGGTAGTAAAGCAGGTAAAACTGTATGGGGAAAAATCATTTTAATTTAATTGTAGCTTGTTTAACAATAGATTCCGGGGAAAAACTCAACGACAAAATCCCTGATTAATTTCTTTAGGTTGTCGTTCACTTTTTTTGACCTGAATATGCACCGAAAGCGAATTATTCTCACTGGATTTTTAACACTTCCTACCAGCGGAACAGCGCCATCTCTGTGGAAAAAGGTCGAACAAAATGATTAATTGGAAATAATTGATTTTCTCCCATACTGAATTTCAACGATGAGCGCCAAGGAATATAATTTAAGTTAATTCTCCTCAAAATTACCTTAGAACTCTAATCAGGCGTCGGTAGCATTGGTGCTCCGCACGGAAAACAAGATCGAAAGAAAACCAATCAAAGAAAAAACTCTGATCAGACCTTTTTTGGAATCCTCCTCCGAATTTGTTTAAAATTCTCCTGCAATTCTTCTCACATTTATTTGCATTTCTCCATAGCATATCCTAAGTATTCTTAGAAAATGCTCATGTAATTATGCATCGAATTCCCTTTCAATGCTGCCAGAAATGATAGAATCCTAAGCATTATCGTCCTTCTTTGGTGAATGGACCACTCAGTGGGCTGCAGCTCGCGCTTTCGGGCAGCCTTTCGTCGTGTACTGGAGCACAATCTACAACGCCACGTGCCGAAAGCACTGCTGCTGCTGATGATGATAACCACTGGACCACCACCCGTGTGATTGTGTGTGATAGAATAAACACCGTTCATTGAGACCGGAGTTTAAATCTGTGTTAGGGAAAGCGCTTTTTGCAGTCAATCGGTGATAATTTTCATTATTATAGCAACAGTTGCACATTCGTGCGAATTTCAATAGTGACCTTTTGAAAATTGATAAAGTGTTCATTTTAGCAGATTCGTAGATGATATGCCAATCGATTGGTTTGTTTAGAATTAATATCCATCCGCTATTGAAAGAGTTATAGGTGGTCAAAACCTGACCACTTTTCGTAAGGCGGTCTATTTTGGTTTTTTGAAATTGCACCCCCAATACATATGTTGCCGGAAGACGTAATCCTACGTCAAACATAACCGGGTATATTTTTTCCAAAAATACTTTATTTTTCTCTACAGGGGTGTTTCAGATGTCATTTCGATCAGATGTCTCGTTTTCGTGCTACAATTTATTAAAATATGACAAAGACGCCATTTTGGAAAAAAATACAAAATTCAAAATGGCCCAATTTGTGCAAAAATGATTGCCCAGAACACACAATTATGCCAAGTTTTATACACAACGGTCGAGATTTTCCGATTACCAACATCAGATTTCTCTTAAAAGTTTCCTCCGGATTTCTTTACATAATTTCCTTTTATTCTGGCACAGACAAATCGACATAACAAACGAAAGTTGTTCATGGAACACACATTTAACGGTCAATTTAAATGTTTCTTAGTTGGTAGTACCGCCAACTGTGGCGCGCATAGTAAATTCCCTTGCATTTGACGTTTAAACTCTACCGCCATCGGTTGAGCGTACTGCCCGTCACAGTGTACTCAATAGATGGCAGCATTGTTTTAGCGAGCATGTTTTCCAGTGAGAAATATTCCACGAGTTATGTCTATTTGTCTGTGATTGAGGGTTCCCTTGGAATTATACTCAGGGCTACATTGGAACAATCCTTAGGTTACACCTGCAGTTTGTAGTTCCCGGAACTACCTTGAAAGCAGTCGTTAGATTTCACTTGAAATTCTCCTCACAATTCTTCCCAGAAAAACTTCCTAGAACCCCCTCAGAATTTTCCTTCGAATTATTTTGAAATTCTCATCAAATGAATTCATGAAGGTATGTTTGTATTTTCAAAGCTGAGGTCATTCTTTTACATTTGAGCATTTCCACGCCAAATGACGAATCGGAAAATCTCGACCTTCTCCGATTTGTATGAATTGTGTGTTCTGGGCAATCATTTTTGCACAAAGCCATTTTGAATTTTTTATTTTTTTCCAAAATGGCGTCTTTGTCTTATTTTAATAAATTGTAGCACGGAAACGACACATCTGATCGAAATGACACCTGAGAACGGTGTAGAGAAAAATAAAGTATTTTTGGGAAAGATATACACGGTAATTTTTGACTTAGGATTACGTCTTTCGGCAACATATTGGAGGTGCAATTTAAAAAAATAAACAAAATCGACCGTGTTACGAAAAGTGGTTAGGTTTTGACCACCTATAACTCTATCGATAGCGGACGGATATTAATTCTAAACAAACCAATCGATTGGAATATCATCTACGAATCTGCTAAAATTAACACTTTATCAATTTTCAAAAGGTCACTATTGAAAATTGCACGAATGTGAATCTACGCTTTCCCTAACACAGATTTAAAATATCGAATTCACTCCGGTCTCACTGAACGGTGTCTATTCAATCACACAGAACCACTCGGGTGGTGTCCAGTGGTCATCATTAGCAGCAGTGCTTTCGGCGCGTGGCGTTGTAGATTGTGCTTCAGTACACGACGAAAGGCTGCCCGCAAGCGTGAGCTGCAGCCCACTGAGCGGTCCATTTGCCGAAGAAGAACGAAGAAGTTGCACCGCTACTGATCGGATTTCAGTTGCTTGCTCGCCGTGAGTCGCTGTGGGCCATCTATGCCAAGTGCGTCACATACAGCTTGTCAGCCTTATCTGTGTAGAACACCTTAATAGCTCAGCATTAATCAATTAATTAATAGCTTGTTCATCAATCTATCCATGTGCAAGTCATGGAAGGCAGGAAAGAATTCCACAGCATTGTTCTAAACTGGATTCCATGCTTTCAACCCATTGGTCCTTTTCAGGACCACAAATGACTGATAAAAGAGTTAACTAAAGACTTCAAGTAAGAGCTTGTATCCAAGACACATCGTCCAGGATTGGCTACATGGACACCGACAGAGCACCTCAAAAACAGAACTCTCAAACTGCTTCCGAATTTCAACCTATCGAACTTTTTCACTGATAACGAGTTAAGAAATCAAATTAATGATTACTATTCTTTTGCTGTGACTACAAGCTACCTTTCGTAATCTTACGTCAAATCTGCGGTCGTGTCTTTTTTCAGTAGTTTTGAGTAAAAATTCCTAAAATGTGTAAACCTCAAATATCTCAAAAAGCCTATCTTTTTAAACCCATGAGAGGCCACTTTAAAAAAAAATCGGATCCCTATCAACACTTCCGTATTTAGAGTCTGAAAAAAATATATGCACCTTAAGAATTTAAAAAAAAAATCTCAAGTAGCGTTTAGATTTAATTTTCAATTTGCGGTGACGTTTCCGAGTTATGATTTTTTGGAAAGTATCGAATTCACCATTTTGAAGTTTTTAACGAGGTTCAAAATAGCCGAATTTTAACTCAAATGCTAATGATTGACTATAACAAACAATTATGCAAAGTTTCATGCAAATCGGAGAGGGTCGCATCAGATCGTCATTTGGCGTGGGACTGCTCGTGTCTGAAGCTCCAATGGCATTTTTGACACGTTAAATACGTCTTTGTGAATCTTCCATCAACGTTTCATGCTCACATTGTCCAACCCAAAGAGGCAAATATACACAAAGTAATATTCACACTCGAACGAAACAAATGTTTCAAGGTCGTCCACGTTCTCTGCCGACTTCCGACCTTCCCAATACTCATCGCCGTCGTCCAAGTAAGGTCAACTGGGTCAATACCGCAATGCGGCCCGCAACCGCCGATCGCATCCGGACACAATCAATTTCTACTTGGAAATTCTACACCCGCCATTAGCCAATGCGCACACACAACCATCGGAATATGAAAGACAACCACTTGAAAGGAAGAAGGAAATTTGTTCCCCGCCGAAAAATTGCCTATTTAGCATACATGTCAACTCTTACCCGGTTCTTGCTGTTTTGGTTTCTCAAGAATTCTCACCTTCACACAAATTGTACATACCGGTTGCCGGCCGGCCGGCCGGCATTCTTACGACTTGTTTTCTTTTTACGGGGCTCCCGCCGAGGCTCGGGTGGCGGACCCGAGATGCGATTAATAAACTCGTTTAATGGCTGTGGGACAGACGAAAGACGGCGCAGCCCCGAAAACAAGTCCTTTTCTCGCGCTCAAGTCCGATCTGATAGCAGCGCCTGGTCGGATGATTTGTTAGCCGCTGCGAGCCCCGATGGAGCCTCTAGCTTGCAGGATTAATGCTAATCTGGAAATGGCAACGCAGTCGGTGTGGGATCGATGTTTGGGGTGACTCGTACGGATTCGGAGGAGAAGCAGTGGGTCAATGTCCCAATTATGGGAGTTTTAGCTATGAATTGGCTCCGAATCGGAATTCTAGAAAAATTCAATCTGCATCTGATCTGATCCTGAATGAAATGAGGTAGTTCCGTAAGCCTTGAAAACGATGCTTTTTTTCTCCCAAGAGGAAACGCATCATCATCGCCGTTTCTAGTTCGATGACCCGTACCGAACATTAAGTCACAAATCAGCTCTCAATCCTCAGCATCCGGGCATCTGAATAGAAGCATCCCATTAGGCGAGGGACCTTTCTTAGACCGACGTGCACAAGGCACAAATTAGCAACCCGATTTAAATTGGTCTTTTTTCCTCCATATACATATGTTGGAAACGGCGTAACAGCACCCATCCATATTGACCATCTTCAGAAGCTCTCTATAGAATATATCATTTCCTGTGTGCGTGCACAAAAACAAGCGGAGAGCTCCCTGCTGCGGCGGTGGTGGTCGAACCAATTGAAATTCCATTCATTCGACTTCTCCCTGGACAGCCCCCGTGGCTGGATGGGGCGCTTTGTGGATCCGCGTGTGCGCGTACATGGCTCAATCTATACTCTCAATAGTCAAATTTAAATAATTCCTAAATGGCCTTTCGAAGAGACTCATCCTGTTGCAAACCTGCCTGACTCGGACTTCTGCCACTATCATTCTAAATAATTGAGCTTTTGCCTTTGGTGGTAGACGCCTCCCGCTTCTGACCGAACATGACTATATGACCCCTGCCTGCCTGCCTGCCTGCCTGGAGCAAGATCCTATCCGAGTCCGATCGAATCTTCAGCTGAAGAACATACTCACTTCTCGATGCCAATCACGTCCGTCCTGCTGCTGCCCGGCGTCGGTGGTGGTGGCGGTGGCGGTGGCGGCGGTGACGACGACGACGACGACGTCCTCTATCATCCGTCCAACCGAGGCCATTCACACGCACTCCAAGTCACACTGCCAAACGATAACATTATATTTTCTATTTCGCTCTTGAATCCGCTTCAATGGCCAACAGTTGTTATCTGGTAGGGTCGTAAAAAATCAGAACTGGTCTGCGACTGTGCGACGGCCACCAGGTCCGGATGATAGCCAAATTCTCCCGAGGTTCGCACTTCGCTCTTGCCTGGAATGGCTGTGGTTTAAATAATAAAGCGTAGCGCTGAGCCTGGAGTTTTTATGCGTGTGAGCCAACCGCAATTAAAAGCATAAATCTTCTTATGATTCGCGTCCGACAGAGTTCCCTGAACCCCCCCAGCCAGGGCCCAACCGGGAGGACGGGACGGCGGACAGTTACGCACTTTTCTCGTTCTCGGCGCACCTCGCTGTCCTCTGTTGTCTGCGAAGGAAGACGTCCTCCTCGATCGGTGCGAAACGAAACGAAAATCACTTGAGATGAGCTCTCCAGAAAGGCGGTTTCGAGAGGCCCGTCGTTGTTACCGAATTATGTTTCTATATAATGGCCCCGTTGATTTTCCTAGCAATAGCTGATTTCAAGAGGTCGGCCCGTTGGCTCGGCACAAATTGATGCGTGTAATTCCTCACCCATTGAAACAACGACAGCCCGCCGAAAAGTTCGAAGTTCGGAATCCAAACTCACAGCCAACAGCACAATACTTAAGACGAAGACGACGACGACGACGACGCCGACGCCGAAGAAGAAGGTGACGTGAATTCCTTTCTTCCTTCTTCAGAACAAGCAAACCTGCTGTTGTTGGGTTATACGATGGCTGCTTGGCTGACTGGCTTAGCATAGAGATGATATGAATATTAATAGAAACCTTCGCACGTCGCGGCACAAAGAACGATGGCAGCTTAAGGGGCAAGAGGAGAAGAACGAAAACGAAACTTTGAATGGCTTTGGAATGGCCCCGAAAGGTTATCTGACGGACACGGGAGTCGAAAAATGCGTGTGAAATTGCTTTTGCCAAAGGTGACTTGAGGTGATCGCACAGCTGACATCTAGACATTGGATTGGAACAAATAACGATCACCGTATTCGAGATGTGTAACCCGCCTGAAGATGGGTTAGAACAAGTGGCAGCGCACAAACGCATCAGTCAGTGCACTGCATCCGCGCCTTCATATCACTGTTTACTTTCCACTTTACTCTTTCCAAATGTAAACAAACAATTCCAATCCGACGACGAACGGCCCCCGGACGAACGATCATTTCCACTGTGTGGCGACTTACCCGGGACCATGGGGGCCATGAACCTTTCGGCTGTGGCAGCCGTTCTTCCACGGAACGAACGGGTCAATTGTTTGTCTAAGAAATTATCCAGCCGAGAGATATCAAACACAGTACACAACACATTACAGTTGAAAGATATCAACACAAGCACACTCACTCACACCTACACGGGGGCAACTTAAACTCAAGTGACCCCTCTAGCGTGCGCGTTCGGCGGCGGCGTCGACGTCGTCGCTCAAGTTAGGCTTAAGTCCTAAATAATGTGATAGGAACATTTTCAACTGATGGCATTGGTTAGGAAGATGACCGTTTGGTGAGTTGGACACAAGCACCGAACAGTTTTGACCCTGTGTAAAGGACTACAATTTTCGATGTTAGATCACCTGGAGAACGGACGAGTCTTTTTCTTCTTCTTCGCATTTCAAGCTTATTGATAATTGCATACTCTCAGCTTAGTGTTCTAGATGCACTTTCACAGTTATTAATTGAGAGCTTTCGATGCCTGTACCATTTTTGCATTAGTATAATTGTGTGGCATGTACAATCATACTCTATGCCCAGGAAAGTTGAGAAATTTTCCAACCCGAAAAATTCCTAGACCGGACCGGGAATCGAACCCCGCCACCTCCAGCATGGTCTTGCTTTGTAGCTGCGCCCTTACCGACTGAGCTAAGGGAGGGTAAAATACCTAAAGTAACATTACACGTTTTATTGAGGTTTTAAAGCATTCTCCAAGACTGAATTATGGCCTTTATTTTCTTTGTGACCGTGAGTGTTTGAATGATTGGGAAGTAAACAAGTCACTGACGGTAGAGCACCATTCGGTAGCTCAGTCAGCATGTTTATTCTTCCGTATTGCTACCCACGCTCTGTTTTGAATGATTGAGCATACCTTTTTTGTGTGAGTCGCCTGTTCGTGAGTGACTGAATGTTTGTTTGGCTCTTTCATTGCCTCGTCCTTAACGTCCTTTGAATTGAATACTGCAGTGCTTTCACACTCAGTCTAAGCAGTCAATAATTGTACGCTATCTGTGTGTGAGTCATCCCAAGTAACATTGCAAGTTTTATCGAGGTTTTAAAGTATTCTACAAGTCTAAATAATGGTCTACAGAACCCTCATAAAACCAAAATTGTTACTTGGGATTAGATCATGTTCCGTATTTCCAAATAAATGAATTGGAAAAAATAGATAGTGTTACCTAAAAATTTTGGATTCATCTGAGCAATTAAGATTTCTTTATGTCATAGCCTGAATGAATAATAAGTTATTTTCGACTAGATTCATGAATATGAAATACGTTGGATTAAATTATGTTGGATTTGTAATGAATTGGATTTGGATTGGATTTGGATTGGACTTTGATTGAACATTGATTGAATTTGGATTATACTTGGATTGGATTTGGATGCGATTTGGATTGGACTTGGATTGGATTTGGATTTGACTTCTAGTTTGGCTTGTATTGCTTTCAGGCTGATTTTTTATTGAACATGAATTGGAATTGGATTGGATTTGAATACGATTTGAATTGAATGTGTACGGGATTTGGATTGAATTGGGGTTGGCTTTAAATTGAATTTCGATTGAATTTTGATTGGATTTGGATTCAATTTGGATTAAATAATGATTGCATTTTGATTTGATTTGAAATGTAGCTGGATTATATTTGTATTGGATGCAAAATGGTTTTAAATTGATCAAGTCTTGAATTTTGATTGGATCAGGATTGGATTTGGATTGTATTTGCACTTTATTTTATCCAATTGCATTTAGATTTAGACTTCAGGATTTGAATGTGAATTGGATTTTGATTGGAATTTGGATTGAATTTTGGATTTTAATTGGATTTGAATTGGGTGTAGATTGAAATTATATTAAATAACTATTGCATTTAAATTGGATTACGATTGGATTTGAGTTGGACTTGGATTGGATTTGAATTAGATTGGACTTGGATTGGGTTTGTATAGGATTTGAATTTAATGTGTACGGGTTTTGGATTGAATTGGGATTGAATATAGATTAAATTTGGATTTAATTTAGATTTAATTTAGATTGAATTAAGATTGATTAAGGATTGCATTTTGATTTAATTTGAAATGTAGCTGGACTATATTTGTATTGGATGCAGACTGGATTTAAATTGGTCAAGTCTTGAATATTGATTGGATCAGGATTGGATTTGGATTGGATTGGATTTGCACTTTATTTTATCCAATTGCATTTAGATTTAGAGTTCAGGATTTGAATGTGAGTTGGATTTTGATTGGAATTTGGATTGAATTTTGGATTTTAATTGGATTTGAATTGGGTGTAGATTGAATTTATATTAAATAACTATTGCATTTAAATTGGATTACGATTGCACAGTGGCGGCGCCCTAACCTCAATCTACCTGTTCAACAACTTTCAAAACTTAAACAAACAAAACAATATTGGTACCAATCGATAAAATCAGTGAAACTAGAAGACCCTGTGTCATTTGAAACTAATTTGAATGTAAAAATAACCCTACATAACGTTTTCAAAGTTGTTGAACAGGTAAAAAGTGAGGTTACGCGATGCCACTGCGATTGCATTTGAATTGGACTTGGATTGGATTTGAATTAGATTGGACTTGGATTGGGTTTGGATAGGATATGAATTTAATGTGTACGGGTTTTGGATTGAATTGGGATTGAATGTAGATTAAATTTGGATTTAATTTAGATTTAATTTAGATTGAATTTAGATTGATTAAGGATTGCATTTTGATTGGATTTGAAATGTAGCTGGACTATATTTGTATTGGATGCAGACTGGATTTAAATTGGTCAAGTCTTGAATATTGATTGGATCAGGATTGGATTTGGATTGGGTTGGATTTGCACTTTATTTTATCCAATTGCATTTAGACTTGGAGTTCAGAATTTGAATGTGAATTGGATTTTGATTGGAATTTGGATTGAATTTTGGATTTTAATTGGATTTGAATTGGGTGTAGATTAAAATTATATTAAATAACTATTGCATTTAAATTGGATTACGATTGCATTTGAATTGGACTTGGATTGGATTTGAATTAGATTGGACTTGGATTGGGTTTGGATAGGATTTGAATTTAATGTGTACGGGTTTTGGATTGAATTGGGATTGAATGTAGATTAAATTTGGATTTAATTTAGATTTAATTTAGATTGAATTTAGATTGATTAAGGATTGCATTTTGATTGGATTTGAAATGTAGCTGGACTATATTTGTATTGGATGCAGACTGGATTTAAATTGGTCAAGTCTTGAATATTGATTGGATCAGGATTGGATTTGGATTGGGTTGGATTTGCACTTTATTTTATCCAATTGCATTTAGACTTGGAGTTCAGAATTTGAATGTGAATTGGATTTTGATTGGAATTTGAATTTAATTTGGGATTTTAATTGGATTTGAATTAGGTGTGGATTGAATTCATATTGAAGCAATAGTTTTAAATTGGATTACGATTGCATTTGAATTGGATTGGGATTGGATTGAATTTGGAGTGTATTTGGATTGAATTTGGACTGGATTTGATTTGAAACAAGATTTTATTTGTATTGGCTTCTGACTGAATTTTGATTGGATTTGGATTGAGCATGGCATTCGGTTTGGATTTGATTTGAATTGGGTTTGGATTGAATTAAGACTGTAAAATAATTGGATTTAGTTTGAATTGATTGCTTTTAAATTGGATTCTGACTTGATTTGGATTAAATTTGGATTGAGTTTTGGGTTTGGATAGGATTTAGATAAGACCTCTACTGCCCTTTTCAGCATAGTTGTCCCATTCGTTAAAACAGCAAGCTGAGAAAAACGCTGTTGAAGATTTTTTTCTCCATGGGCTCTTATGGATGGGACAACATAGTTTTCTTATTTTTCGTGACATTTTCTGAACAAAGTAGGATTTTTTTCGTGTACATTGTAAAGTGATGGTACTTGACAATCGATTCCAATGTATAACTCATAATCGCCAAAAATGCTAATGGGACTGTTATGCCGGACAGGGCAGTCTAGTGGATCTTTAAATTCTGGACAGCTCAGACTGAGTATGAGAGTGGAGACGGAGAATATCATTTTAAACAGTCAGTTTATTACAACTACACGATACAGCCAGGAATACAGAGGTTATAAGAAACAGACAGGGCTATTCGTAAAATAAAATTTGAAAAGGTAATTTTAATTCATGGAGAGTTAAAGTCTCAACTGCAGCCGGTCATTTACAAGACATCGAATCTAATAGCAATTTTGGATGACAAAGACTATCTCACCTAAAACTTAATGATCTTGTATTCTCTTATAAAACCTGAAATCATAATCGGGACACTAAACCAATGGATGGTGAAGCATGTGGAAAATAATCTTGTATGTACTGGGAAAACTGGGAATAACCCGGGAATTTGAAAAATACCAATGGAAATTTTGATTGTATGTGCATTGGATTTGAATTGAATTTGGATTGAATTTTAGAATTGGATTGAACCTTGGATTTGGATTGGATTTAAACTAGATATAATTTGAAGTGGAAGTAAAGTCATTGGTTCCCGGTTCATGAGTTGATGGGTAGATAAGTAGGGTCCAGGTGTGGGAGCTGCCTCTCTGGCGTCGGTAGCTTTGGTGCTCAGCACGGAAAACAACATCGACGGAAAACAAATCAAGGAAAAAAAAAGATATGATGTGTATACAATCCAAATTGGATTGTATTTGGACTGGGCTTGGATTGGGTTGGAATAAGATTCGGTTAGGATTATAATTGAATTTGGACTGGATTTGGATTGTTATAGGATTGTATCTGTATTGCTTTCAGACTGATTTTTTATTGAACATTAATTGGAATTGAATTGATTGTGGATTGAAATTGGATTGAATGTGAATTGAACTTAGATTTAATTAGGATTGCATTTTCATTGGATTTGAATTGCAGCTGAGCTATATATGTATTGGATTTAAACTGGATTTCAATTGATCAAGTTTCGATCACTTTTTCGAAGGGACGTATCAGCTTTTGTGAACAATGCATTTGATCGTCGATTTGGTGTAACTGGCAGCTCGCCCACCAATGCTAACACTACCACCAGATAGGGGAAATTTCCTCTACCTGACGACAGTGGTATTAGTATGTGTGTGCGAGCGACCAGTTGTGCCAAATTGAAGATCAAATGCTTTATTTACAAAAATGGGTACGGTCCTTCGAAAAAGAAATTGAAAAGTCTTGAATTTTATTGGACCAGGATTGAATTTGGACTGGATTGAATTTTTATTTTATTTTAATTGGATTTACATTTAGATTTGAAGTTCAGGATTTGAATGTGAATTGGATTTAAATTGGATTTCTATAAGAAATTGGATTGAATTGTGGATTTTAGTTAGAGTTGAATTGGATTTGGATCGAATTTCCATTGAGTAACGATTGAATTTAAATTGAATTACGATTGCATTTGAATTGGATTTGGATTTGGATTGAATTTGGACTGTATTTGAATTGAAATAAGATTTTATTTGTATTGGTTTCTGACTGAGTTTTGATCGAATTTGGATTGAGCTTAGCATTCGATTTGGATTTGATTCGGATTCGATTTGGATGTAGTTTCAATTATGTTTGCTTTTAAATTGGATTCTGACTGGATTTGGATTTGGATTGGAATTGGAGGCGAACCTGCCTCAGACTGAAAGCCTCCTAAATAAAGACAAATCAATCAATCAATTTGGATTGGATTGGATTTGGATTGAATTTGAATTAAATTTGGATTGTATTTTGGATTGGATTTAAACTAGGTTTGATTTGGATTGTAATTGGATTGGGTTTGAATTAGATTCGGCCAGGATTGGAATTGGCTTTGGATTGTTAATGGATTGTATTTGTATTGCTTTCAGACTGAATTTGTATTGAACATAAATTGAAATTGGATTGGATTTGGATATGATTTTAATTTAATGTGGATTTGATTTGGATTGAAGTGAGGTTGGATTTCGATTGAATTTTGATTTAATTTAAATTAAATTTAGATTTAATCTGGATTGCATTTTGATTTGATTTGAATTGTAGCAGGACTATATTTGTTTTGAATGCAGTCTGGGTTTGATTTGATTAGGATTAGATTTGGATTGAATTGGATTTGTATTATATTTTAATTGGGTTTGGATTTAGGTTTGGAGTTCATGATTTGAATATGAATTGGATTTAAATTGGATTTGGATTGGACTTGGATTGAATTTAGATTGAATAACGGAAGCAATTGTTGTCTGGGTTCAAACATTGTTTTACGAAGTTTCAAGTCTTGAATTCTCAGGATACTGAAGACTCAGAATGAGGAATTTTAACTGAGTTTAGATCTTGAACTGCTAGGACTACGATACCTATTTTCAGCTTTTGCTCCTATTTCAAAATCTATCCCATGAAGATCTAAGCTACTTCTCTGAGTTCAATTGGAGTTCGAAAAAAACGGGCATACGTCTGGAATTCAAGTTGGTTTAAGTTTAGCATAATGGGCTTCGGAATCTTAAAGTGAAACACAAACGCACCACATATTTACACCGTTCGTTTATGGACAACATTATTTCAAAACAAACATAATTTACAATTCTCGAATGGCAGTTCCCACGGAAAAACTGGGCGCCACCTCTAATCACAGGAAGAACTCGTTTGCCTGCCCATGTATGCGAGAACACGAAGGGCACCTGATTGCCAGAGAGCAATCCATTCAAAACACAACCAGGGTCCTCGTTGCCAATCAGCTGATTATGTATATAATGCGCGCTGATGATGGATGATGACCGACGAGCACGACGATCGACTCCACAGGACAGTCGGCTCAAGCTTTTTATGTGTTCAAGAATTATCTCTTGTTCAGAGGCGACCACTGCGCTGCCTCCCCACACCTCGTTGACGCGTTACATCATTTTTGTTTTCATTGGCAAATCTTCGTTTTTGCATTCCCCCCTTCTCGGTTCGGACGCAATTCTTTGGAAAAATCCGATCGCTTTATGTTTTTTTCTTCCGCTTTCGGTTTAACCTCAAAGTCCTTCAACCGGGCCAACCGTCGTCGGTGCACTCTAAACTGAGATTGGTGGAAAATCACTTCCTCTTTCGATCGCGCCAACTTCGGCGAACTTTCGCAGTGTCTTGTCAAGCAACGAACGATAATGCAACGGTCGTCGCTTTCGAGGCGGAGAATTCTTTCCCCTTCGGAGAGATTGGGAAATAATGGGGAGGTAGGGAGGGGGAGGGTTCTTCGCATGCATATATCGTAGCTTTTGGGACTTACTTTCAGTGTTGGAGTTTTTCGCTGTCCGATTTCTTGTTGCTTAGCATTAGGTCGAATGCCATTAGGTCGAATGCTGGGAGGCCACTGTATTTTAGAAATTATTTCCCGTTTTTTCCCGGGTGTCCAGCATATTTTCTCGGTTTCATATAAACTTCTAAAATGGGCCAATTCCAATAAAAAAACAAGACTCGACCTTCTCCGATTTGCATGAATGTTTGTTATAGTTATTTTTGTTTGTTTTATGGATCATTCACATTTTTGCCAAAATTATGCCATTTTGAATCTTATGACATTTTTCAATAAATTGCCATTTTGGGGTCGAATTTAGACAAAAATGTGAACCAACTACTACTACATATCATAGAAATAAGTGAATATTGTTGCAAACAATGAACAATCAATTATCGGCTCCGTAAAGCTAACGCGATTGAGCCTTCCAAGTAAACGAACTAGATAAAAAAAAAGTCTAAACTCTTTTATAGTTCTTTCCTAAACTCCCTATTATTTTCTTGAAAATAGCTTGGTGTTATGCTTGAAATTCATTCTAGAATCTTCTCAAAATTCCTTTGGAACAATAAAATCTTAAATTATCTTAATACAAGAGTGAATTTTCAAATAGCTGTATCTGCTTTTGTAAACAAAGATTCAAATATTTGTTTACAAAAGTAGATACAACTATTTGAAAATTCACCCTTGATCGTCAATTGGTCGAAACTCTTTACTTGCTCACGCAAACTAACACCACCATAATATTGGGAAAACTTCTACCTACCTACATACCTACCTACCTAGTTCATCAAAATGACTGTGTGCTGAAAATCTAGTCCAGTCCAAGAATAAAAAAAAGGTTCCAAAATTGTATTTCCTTTTTTTTTTGAAAAAAACATAATGTTAATATTTTCCCGATTTGTCATCAAAATTCACGGGTTTTCCCAGCTTTTTACCGGTTTTCCCAATTTCCCGGTTTACTGGTCACTCTGTTTAAAATATTTGCAACTTATAATGTGATGTTTGAAAAATATTAAAATCGCGCACTTAGAACAAAACATGATCGATCCAAATCCAATCGAAATCTTGTCTAAATATATTCCAATTTCAATCCATGACCAATCCAAATTCAATCAAATTTCAGTCTGAAACCAAAACAAATAAAATCCAAATCCAACCCAAATGTAGTCTAAATCCAGTTCCAATTCAATCCATATCTTATCCAACTTAAGACCAAATCCAATCCAAATTCAATTCCAATTCAATCCGAAATCAATTCTTGTTCAATATAAATCCAAATAAAATCCAGTCTAAATGCAAGCCTGCTTCGATCTTCCAAACCAAGCAATTTTCAATCCAAATTCAATCAAAACTCTTAAAACGACAGTCTGAAATCCAAGCAAATGTAATCCAAGTCCAGTTCAAATACAGTACAATTCCAATTCAAAGCCAATCAAAATCCAATGAAATCAAAGTCAAATCCAATCAAAATTCAGTTTAAAACCAATACAAATACAATCAAATCCAGTCGAAATCCAGTCTAAATCCAATCTTAATGCAATTCTTTTCTATCTTAATTAAATCCAAATCCAATACAATTACTATAAAATATTAATTCAACCCAAATACAATCCAAACCCAATGTCATGTTCAATCCAAATCCAATCAAAATTCAGTGTGAAACCAATACCAGTACAATTCAAATCCAGTACAAATTCAATTAAAATTCAGCACAAATTTAATGCAAATCCAGACCAAATCCTATCCAAATTCAATCCGAATCCAAACCGAATCCAATCCAAATCCAATCCAAATTCAATTTATATGCACTGTTCTTCTTCGCAAGTTCCATTTGCGTTTTTGTCAAAGCTGAGTTTGCCAAAGGAAATAGTAGCTAATCACCCATATTTTCATAACTCTGCCCGAACTCAACAACTTTGTTCTGGAAAAGTTTGGAACACAGCTAAACAGGTTGTCCCATCGCATAAGAATCAATGTTACGAAGCAAACATAGAAAGCGTTTTTCTCGGCTTGTTGATTTGTGCTATGGGACGGACTTGCCATGACCAATCCAAATCCAAATTAAATCTTAGCCATGTGCAATACAAATCTAAGCCAAATTCCGAAAACATTAGTCTGAAACCAATACAAGTACGACCCAAATCTAAATGAACCACAGTGCTAAGTCCATCCAAAGCCAATCAAAATCCATATCATGTTCAAATGTAATCAAATTTCAGTGTGATTGTTTCACAATCAAATTTAGTCAAAATCCATTCCAATTAACTCTAGATGCAATTCTAACTCAATCTAAATTAAATCCAAATCCTATCCAAATCCTGTCCAAATCCAATCCAAACCGAATACAAATTCAATCCAAATTCAATTTAAATTGAATACAAATTCAATCCAAATCCAATCCAAATCTAGTACAAATACAATTCAATGTCCAACCCAATTCTTATTCAGTCCTAATCCAATTCAAATTCAATCCGAAATCAATTCTTGTTCAACATAAATCTAAATAAAATCCAATCTAAATGCAATCCTGCTTCGATCTTCCAAATCCAAGCCATGTTCAATCCAAATTCAATCAAAATTCAAGTCCAGTTCAAATACAGTACAATTCCAATTCAAAGATAATCCAAATCCAAGGAAATAAAAGTCAAATCCAATGAAAATTCCGTTCGAAACCAATACAAATACAATCAAATCCAATCTGCATGCAATTCTATTCAATCTTAATTAAATTGAAATCCAATTAACATTCGTAATTCAATCTAAATGCATTTATTATTGAATCTTAATTCAATCCAAAAACAATTCAAATTCAATCCAAACCCACTGTCATGTTAAATCCAAATCCAATCCAAATTTAGTGTGAAACCAATACCAATACAATCCAAATCCAGTACAAATTCAATTCAAATTCAATGCAAATCCAGACCAAATCCTATCGAAATCCAATCCGAATCCAATCCAAATCCAATCCAAATCCAATCCAAATTCAATCTAAATGCACTGCTGCTTATCGCAAGTCGCACACTGTTTCCAAAGGTGCAAAAACGTGATCGAAATTGTTTTGACCTCTTAAACTTGATTTTTATGCTATAGTGTCTTCAGCAAAGTTTTTCTATGAAATATTTCACATATTATAGAGGTATCAGTTTGGTGATTAATCCCCCTAAAAGTGAAATGCAAATTTTCGTTTTCCTATTTTTGCATATAAAAATTTGCTTTGTTCGGCAAAGTTGTAGGAAATATTATTAGAAAAAGCTTTGCCAAAGACACCATACGTCTATCTGTTGAGTAGAATGGGTTTTTGTGGAGTTTTCTTTGAAACACCCCTAAAAACTAGTTTTTTTCAAAATTACTTTTTCTGGTAATTTTCTACAATTTTCAAATGTTCTACAAATTTGTCACACTCAAAAAAATACACAACTTTCACGGAAAAAGTGTATTTTTATCTCTCATACTTATTGAGTTATTGAAGATTTTAATCTAAAAAACGCATCTTTTTGGTATTGAAAATCTCTACAAGCCGCAAATTTCCGCAGATGAAACCATTTACATAAGAAACTATACAGTAATCACTATTGAATCCATGTATAACCGTTTGTCTCTCGCTGTCCCTTGCATGTAAAAACAAACACTCAAAAATCGACGAAATTGTACTGATGAGAACGCCCAATTCTATGCTCGCAAGCTCTCGCGCGTCTCGTGCGTGGAAATTAAGTGTTGTCAGAGAGACGATTTTGACTGTGAATACTTAAATGGTTTAGAAATGTAATAAATAGCTGTATACTCGTTATGTTTCATGTTCTAAACATTTCACAGAATTTTTTTTATTTACCGGATATCGTGACTTTTTTATCACATTATTTGGCAACCATGATCTCATGCGTTGTTTACAATTAGAGACGTTGAAAGTAGCTTATTGCTTAGTGTGGTCGGAAGTCTAGTTTCAACTAAAATAAGGTTTAAAACATTACCGAAATATGGCGTCATCCTCAACAGGTAAGTTTGAAAGTTATTTCTGTAAAATGCAGACCAGATAACAGATAATAAAAATCATCACTGCAGACCTGTTACACCGACTGCTGGAGACGTCCGATCCTCTAATTTCGTCCATTAGAGGATTTCCGAAGAAAAAGGATACTCCATTATCGAAGGATGCGAAAAATCTTTTGGTCGAGTCAGATGACGATTGAGGCGATGATAAAAGTGATAGTGAGGATTAACAGTGATATTTGATTGATAATTTGAGAGAAAAGAAATCAACAGTTGAAAACCATACCTCATATTGTTTTAAATTTCTTGGAATTCTATTTCTGGAAACCTTCTATGGCATTAGTAGTTGCATAGTAGAATAAGGCATTCCATGAGACAGTTGTCGTAAGCTGATTTTTTTTTTGTTTACCAAGAAGTTTTGACAGTTCACAGTTAAACTGACAGATATTTTCCATAGAAAACAGCTTTGTTTATATTTACATTTTGTATCAGGCAATACCTGATCTCTCACACACTTAAAGCTTTTCAGCTATCGGGTCAACTGCAAAACGTCTCATGGATAGCCTTATTGGGCTCTTACCATTACAATTTCGTTGATTTTTGAGTGTTTGTTTTTACATGCAAGGGACAGCGAGAGACCAACGGTTATACATGGATTCAATAGTGATTACTGTATAGTTTCATATGTAAATGGTTTCATCTGCGGAAATTTGCGGCTTGTAGAGATTTTCAATACCAAAAAGATGCGTTTTTTAGATTAAAATCTTCAATAACTCAATAAGTATGAGAGATAAAAATACACTTTTTCCGTGAAAGTTGTGTATTTTTTTGAGTGTGACAAATTTGTAGAACATTTAAAAATTGTAGAAAATTACCAGAAAAAGTTATTTTGAAAAAACTAGTTTTTAGGGGTGTTTCAAAGAAAACTCCACAAAAACCTATTCTACTCAACCGATAGACGTATGGTGTCTTTGGCAAAGTTTTTTCTAATAATATTTCCTACAACTTTGCCCAACAAAGCAAATTTTTATATGCAAAAATAGGAAAACGAAAATTTGCATTTCACTTTTAGGGGGATTAATCACCAAACTGATACCTCTATAATATGTGAAATATTTCATAGAAAAACTTTGCTGAAGACACTATAGCATAAAAATCAAGTTTAAGAGGTCAAAACAATTTCGATCACGTTTTTGCACCTTTGGAAACAGTGTGAGTCGGTTCCATTTGCGTTTTTGTCAAAGCTGAGTTTTCCAAAGGAAATAGTAGCTAATCACCCATATTTTCATAACTGTGCACGATCTCAACAACTTTGTTCTGGAAAAGTTTGGAAAACAGCTAAACAGGTTGTCCCATCGCATAAGACGCAAACTTAGAAAGAGTTTTTCTCGGACGGACTTGCCATGAGCAATCCAAATACAATCTAAATCTTAGCCATGTGCAATACAAATCTAATCAAAATTCCTAAAACAATAGTCTGAAACCAATACAAATACATCCCAAACCCAGATCAAACACAGTACTAATCCAATCCAAATCCATACCGAGTTCAAATGTAATCAAATTTCAGTGTGAAACCAATACAAATACAATCAAATTTAGTCAAAATCCATTCCAATTAACTCTAAATGCAATTCTAACTCAATCTAAATTAAATCCAAATCCTATCCAAATTCAACCCAAATCGAATACAAATCCAATTTAAACGCAATCCTAATTCAATTGGTGATCCAATTCTTATCCAATTCTAATTCAAATCAATTCCAATCCAAATCCATTGATCACAATCCAAATTGAGTCTGAAACCAACACAAATGAAATCTTATTTTAATTCAAATCCAGTCCAAATCCAACCCAAATTCAATCGAAATTCAGTCCAAATCCAATAATTAAAAGTAAATCCAATATTCAATCCATATTACGGGTTTTCCTAGATTTTCCCCAATTTTTCCAATTTTCCGGTTCACAATATTTGGAACTTAAAATGTGATGTTTGAAAAATATCAAATTCGCGCACTTAGAGCAAAACATGAACATTTTGGGGCTTGGAAAAATTCTTCATAAAAAAAAATCAAGATGCAATTCTAAGAAACAAATTTAAGATCGTTGACTTGGAAAACTAATCGAGATTCTGGGATTAAGATAACATTAAAGGTCAAATTTACCTAAGAAATAGGACTTGGGTAAATTTCACGATCTCGCAAATGTAAGAACCTTTTTCGCTGAGGATGTTTTAGCCTACGATTTTGAATGTAAAATGTCTCCTCTAAAGCATGAGCAGTTGTTTCGAGTTTCAGAATTATCATCTTTTTTTCCAAAATTTATCTAGACTATCTTTTGAGAAGGGCCAAACTTTTCCGCCGATATTTAAAAAAATATATAATTAAAACATGACAACTCCTACAAAACAGTATTGTATGGATGACTTTTAGGAAATTGTCCAAGTTTTCGAAACAAAAAATTTCTGTTTGAGACCTATATTGAAAAACTGAGGCTTTCTAAATCGTTTTTTTGTGCAAAATTTAAAAAAATATTTTTTAAGAAAATGTTCAAAAATTCTCCAAATTTTGTTAATTTGTAGTGTCCTACTTGAAATTTTCATAGAAAGTACAAATTTTCATAAGCTTACATAATATTACTTGATATGTATTACCGCGTATAGTTGTCCTAAAAAGGAATTAAGCTTTTCAACAACTTTGTCTCAGACGTCATTTTGATTGGAAATGACGTATTCGAGTTCCTGAATTGCTGAAAATATCAAATACGACAGTTTGAAGTTTTTTTGCGATATTCAAAATGGCTGACTTTTCGCAAACATGTGAATAATTGACCAAAATAAACACTCATGCAATATTTCATGGAAATCAAAGAAAATCGAGTCTGAACTTCTTTTTTTTTTGCTATTTGGTCTGGAAATGCTCAGATGCTCGGATGATGAAATGAGACCAACTGTTGAAATTTCGGCCTAATGACGTTCGGTCTAGTAGCCCACCACCGTCTGGACGATACAGCCGAGCGAAACCTTTTCTGCGGTGGCTTTCATCGTTTCCGAAAACCTTAGGAATGCACCAATTTAGCTCTGTTACTGTTCTTATTCCGGTTGTGTGGGGGAGATAAGTACCGAAATTGGGACGTTCTCAATTCGCAGTGTACCTGTCCGGCCCTTGCAGATGACCCACTCTTTCGCTGTTCACTCGCTTTTGCTTAGGCTGCTCTCTAATCAGATTTCGAGGCCCCAAAAGAACCTTGAACGACGACGACGACGACGGCGCACGGAAACCTGTTTTCGAAGGATCATTTTTCGCAACGAATGCGCGCCGTGCCCAAGTAGTGCGATGTTCGCAGGAATTTAGATCAAGAATCCTCCTCGGGGGCTGTAAGAAGATTCCTGAGTGCGACCCGCGTCGCCATTGCCGCCACCAGCAGCTCCGGTACCTTCTGCTCGGCTTCTCGGTCGATGCGATGCGAAAGCATGAATTTATGGGAGGTCTCGCTCGGGAAGAAGAATGACGTATAATTGCATACACATGCAAATGTTTTTTTCTTCTACTAGCGAGAGGAGTTGGACGGACGAAAATAAGAGCTGTGTTCTGAAGATTGGCCGGTCGAATTTCTAATGTGTTCTAAGGAAGTTGTCGGTTCGGGGCATTCGAAAAGCGAGAAGAAGAGCTTAGAACAAAAGCTTCGGGTTCTACTAAGTGGGATGCGAGGTCGAAGATCAATGGGATGATTGTGAATGTTTTAGATGGAATGATTTTGCTTGTGGGAAAAAAAGCTGTATGCCTCGTTCCTTGTAATATGCTGCTATAACTTCCTGTTCTGGGCTTTGTTTTGTGAAAATTGAAATTGAAAATTGAAAATTGAAAATTGAACATTGAAATTTTTAAATTGAAATTTTGAAATTGAAATTGAAGATTTACGATTTTTTTATGTCAACCTGTTTACCTTGTCAAAATCTTCATTTTCGCGTTGCCATCCGCGTAAATCTGACAGTATTCTTCAAAGAAGTTCGCTCTTTAATGCCCCTATACCAATCAAAAATAAATGAAGACAAATTGTCATCTCAAACAACAACCAAAAAAAAAACATCCCTTGTGTCCTAGCGAAATAAAAGGCCCCTCGAAAAAGACACTCATTCCGATTTGTACCCATTTTTCTCCGCCGACAAATCCCAACGAAAGTTTTGGTCATCAGCCCCCGGCGGAACCGGTAAGGGTCTCCGATTTAAACGAAAAAATGAAACTACTATCGCAGCAGCAGCAACAGCAAAACAACAAAGAAAACGGAGCTCAGCCAAATTGATTCCTTGATTAGAGGACCCATCTCTCTCTCTCGGAAGAATTTTCCCTCATCTCGTCACACTCGTCATTTCAATCATCTAGTGTCCCGCCGGGTCCGAAAGTCCGGATCGAAGACGAAAAAAAAAAAAACTAGTTCACAGAGGACCCTTCCCATATTTCTGCTTTCACTTCCTTCCAAGTCTCGGCCCAAGCCAACCCAACCCAACCCAACGAGAGATGGAAATTAATGAGCGTGATTAGAGGGACTAATCTGCCGTCCTTTGGACGGTCAGGATGCACATTTGTTTACGCGCCCGTTTCGGCGTAAATCATTTTTCTGCCAGCCCCTCCTGGATGATGAACCGTGTAATCCTTGTTTTGAATATTCATTAGATTTATCTCCGTCAACAGAGTGTCCCGTTTCCGCGGGCGCGGTGCATCCCATCATGGGAACATACATAGATCTGGCTCCGAAGATGAAGACGATGGCGGCGGTGTGATAACCCTTTCGCTGCGGATTGAAGATTTGAGATTTCATCTGTGAGAGAAAAGGGACATAAAAGGGTTCGCCTCAATTCTCCGGGACCGGGTTGCTGTTTTGGTGCTGACCTTTTGGCCCATTTTCGGATGAGTGGCTTGGAACCGGTTCCTGAACTTTTCGAAGGAATGGCTTTGGTCAGCATCCAACCAGTCGAAGGTGAACCGGGCGAGAGAAAAAACGGTTATTCGGTGGAAAATTTTGAAATCGAGTTTGATAAAAGCAAGAAGTTGGTATATTCCTGATCCGGGCATAGCGCGCTGCAATGGTGGGTCCTTTTGAGATGAGGGGGCACACGTTTAAGATCGGTTCATAACAGGTTTAGGTTGTGATAAACTGGTTACACGGCTGGGTAAGTGGGTCGGTTTGAGGTGAAAATCCGTTAAAATTGAAGATATGAACTGTGAAGGCTCACACGGCAGTTACAAACCATGGACAATTGCAGCATTGCTATTCCTGATTACGCAGTTGATCAGCTTCAAAAGATGGTTCAGTCTGAATCCATGATGACGATGATAGTGGAATACCACTCATTGTAGCACGGAAATTAGTCCGATAGCTGTGAGTTCTTCTCACTGTTGAACTTGATCAAGCTTAATAACCTCTGATTGTCATCAGCAAATCGCTGGACAAAAACTAATGAATGGATTGATAGGCAATTCGCATATTCATTTCCTTGAGACAGCTAAGAACCTCATTCCAACAACTTGATCAGCAAATTGGTCAGCAAACGAGCGATCCAACAGGAAGATGCACCAATTAATGGGGAGAAGAGCCCGCCCTTTATCCACGAAATGTTAGCACAGAGTTGACATCTTTACTCTCCCCATCCAAATCGCCTCAATTGGGTAATTTTTGATGCATAGTAATATGTAATATAATAATCAGATAATCAGAAACATAACGTCTACGAAAATATGCGAGTAGATTGAAATCTGCCGAAAATAAATGAGAGCTAAGTTGATTCTTAACATAGAAACGTAGATGCATGGGTGAAGAATAAGAGAAAGGAGAGTCAAAGGTGTTGACATGCAGAATTAGAAATCCTCGAGATAGAATGCGAATCTTTCAATATCGTTGATCCAGTTACCTATGATATAAATTTGCATTTCATCCTGTTATGATTATTGTCAATAATACTTACATTTCGATGAAGAGGGTGCTACCTATTTTACGTTTTATGTGATACCAATAATCGCAGAAGCCAACCTTGAATCGTAGACCAGGTCCATTAAAAATACACTCGTTTCGAGAAGGTGCTCTATGATACCACTCAGGTTCACTCACCACCCGGAATGAACGCTCGGTGCATCATAGATTTTATTTGGTTAGTAGTATGAAATAGTGTTACAAGCAAACGAAACAGAGATACTAATCCAGTCTGAATCCAATACAAATATAATTTAAATCCAATCAATATGCAATCCCAATTCCATCTAAATTCAATCCAAATTAAACCGAAATCCAATCCACATTCAATCCAAATCATATCCACATTCAATCCAATTCCAATTCATGGTCAATCAATCAGAAAATTCAATCCAAAACAATCCAAATGCAAATCAAATGCAAATCAAATCCAATTTAAATGCAATTCAAATCCAGTTAAAATACAGTCAACTCTCCAAAACTCGATGTCCACTAGCTCGATATCGAGTTATAGAAACATAGTAAAAATGAATTTCATGGCTGCTGTGATAGGAATTTTGTATGGGATTGTTATTCTATAACTCGAGAATTCTATAACTCGATAGTCCCTTCAATATCGAGTTGTAGAGAGTTCACTGTACAAAATTCAATCCAAATCAACATCCAATCCAAATCTCTAAATCCAATACTAATCCAAATCGAAATCTAAATCTTATCCATATCCTATCCAATCCATATCCAATCCTAATCCAATCCTAATCCAATCCTAATCCAATCCTAATCCAATCCTAATCCAATCCTAATCCAATCCTAATCCAATCCTAATCCAATCCTAATCCAATCCTAATCCAATCCTAATCCAATCCTAATCCAATCCTAATCCAATCCTAATCCAATCCTAATCCAATCCTAATCCAATCCTAATCCAATCCTAATCCAATCCTAATCCAATCCTAATCCAATCCTAATCCAATCCTAATCCAATCCTAATCCAATCCTAATCCAATCCTAATCCAATCCTAATCCAATCCTAATCCAATCCTAATCCAATCCTAATCCAATCCTAATCCAATCCTAATCCAATCCTAATCCAATCCTAATCCAATCCTAATCCAATCCTAATCCAATCCTAATCCAATCCTAATCCAATCGTAATCCAATCGTAATCCAATCCTAATCCAATCCTAATCCAATCCTAATCCATTCCTAATCCAATCCTAATCCAATCCTAATCCAATCCTAATCCAATCCTAATCCAATCCTAATCCAATCCTAATCCAATCCTAATCCAATCCTAATCCAATCCTAATACAATCTTAATCCAATCCTAATCCAATCCTAATCCAATCCTAATCAAATCCTAATCCAATCCTAATCCAATCCTAATCCAATCCTAATCCAATCCTAATCCAATCCTAATCCAATCCTAATCCAATCCTAATCCAATCCTAATCCAATCCTAATCCAATCCTAATCCAATCCTAATCCAATCCTAATCCAATCCTAATCCAATCCTAATCCAGTCCTAATCCAATCCTAATTCAATCCTAATCCAATCCTAATCCAATCCTAATCCAATACTAATCCAATCCTAATCCAATCCTAATCAAATCTCAATCCAATCCTAATCCAATCCTAATCCAATCCTAATCCAATGCTAATCCAATCCTAATCCAATCGTAATCTAATCAAAATCAAATTCAAATCGAACTCAATTCAATTCCAAACATAATTTTAATCCAGCTTAAAAAACTTTAAAATAGCTTTTATGTCAATCCGGCTATGACCATTTGAAATCCTAATGGTTCCGATAGATCTAAACATTATTGGGAACATGATCTAATGACTCACTTATATAATGAGCAGAGACGTAGTGAGGAAGTGGAAAAAACCGGCCCCACCAAGGGAACAGGGGCGAATTCAACAAGTTTTTACTTAGCATCTTTCCATTAATCCGGAATGGAATACATTAAAATTTAAATCATGGGCGTATCCGGGGGGGGGGATGGGGTTGAAGGTAGAAGATCAAGGCGTATTCCCCGTCTGACGAATATTTTTTTTAAAGGTTTGGAAAAAAAAATGTAAATGTCCATGCCTCATAACCACTTCACAAATTTCTGGGATTTTCGTCATTATTCAGGGGAAGAAATGTGGAACAAGATTTCCTCGGCTTTGCGGTGGTTAAGGGAATTTTGATGAGAATTAGAGTAATTTCAAGGGCATTCTGTAGCGATCTCCTAGTGAACTCTAGAAAGCATTCTTTAGGAATTCCGTGCAGTACTCCAAGGTTGTAATAACGGTAGGCCTTCTTATGATCTATGATAGTTTGTATTATTTCAATTATTATTGAATTCGCGTGCCAAATGTTGTTGCCATGGAAGATATCGGCGGAACTGAACGGTAACAACAGCATTTTGAGCGTGGTTGGTAGTGGCGACTGAGTATCATGGATTCAATACCGGACTCCTTCATATTGTAAAATTATCAGTGTCACATAAGTAAATGATTGCTTATTACATATAGAGACTTCAGATCATCTTTAGGCTCTCAATCTAAAAAATTTGTCCGTTAACAACTGTGTAAATCACTTGTAGTTGTTGTTTCTGCTCTATAAGGGGCTCGGTGACCTATTGGCTACCGTTTTTGCTTACTGAGCAGAAAATCATGGGATTATTCTCAGGCTACTTTCCTACTAACACAAACTCCCCTTCCCGTGATAGATGTGGAGATGTAGAGGCATACTCGTTTTTTAACAGCAACGTATATCAAACTAACGTAAGGACGTGGTCGGCGCCGTGATTAATATATAAAGTACAGATCCTCCAGAATTTTCAACATTGTGACAATGGGTTGCCAATCCCAAGCCCCACTCACTTGGTTCCTTGTGCATGTTTCACTGGATCTGGTCAATCACGGAGTAGCAACTACAAAATGTACGGTCCTTAATGCTCAGGTTCATGCTCATATTTGGCTCTACAACTTTGACTCAGACGGCATTTCGATTAGAAGTGACGTTATCGTGTTACGATTTATCGAAAAAATAAGGCATGATTCAAAATGGTCGGATTTTTGGCACAAATGATTGCCCAAAACAAACAATTAAGCAAAGCTTCATGCAAATCGGAGAAGGTCGAGTCTGATTTTTCTTTTTGGCTTATGAAAAGCGTGGACTTTGCCTTTAAAAATTTGATAAAACACCTTGATGAGGAAACATTGTTAAGACCTTGAGATGTACCTGAAGACTCCCTGAAGAAAGTTTAACTAGATTCTTGTAGAGGTCTGAATTGTCCTAAGAGAGAATTCTAAGAGCTTGGACTTTGCGTTCAGAAATTTTCAAATGTCTTGGATGAGGAAACAATCCGATTCTTCTGGAGGTCTCAATTAAAAGAAATATTTCGAATTTATCTCAAGATCTCCACAGGAGAATTCATATATGTTCCAAACGGCATATTAAGAACTTTGGGATGTATCTGAAGACTCCCGAAAGAAAGTTTAGTTTAGCATGATTCTTCCAGAGGTCTCAATTGACCTCTAGAATAATTTTTAAATAATCCCAAGATCTCTATACGAGGAGTCCACTAAGTCTTAAATGACATTTGGTTGACGAAATAAATAAATAAATAGACCTTTTTAATCAAATGATATCATCTTTAGAAATTTTCATCTGACTTGGATGATGGAACTAACAGATTCTCCTTGACCGCTAGAATAAATTTAAAACTCATCTCAAGATCTTCAGCAGGGCATTTAAATATTTCTCAAAATGTATATTTAAGACCAATTAATAAATATGATAAATGATCTAGATCAGGAAACATTACAAGATTCATCTAGAGGTCTCAATTGACCTCTAGAAGAATTTTTAAATAATCCCAAGATCTCCATACGAGGAGTCCAATAAGTCTTAAATGGCATTTTTAGGCTA
Source organism: Ochlerotatus camptorhynchus (assembly GCF_037179485.1). Lineage (NCBI taxonomy): Eukaryota > Metazoa > Arthropoda > Insecta > Diptera > Culicidae > Ochlerotatus > Ochlerotatus camptorhynchus. The sequence continues at coordinate 131,076 of NW_027040553.1, forward strand.
TACTTTAGGACTCATAGAACGATTTATAACTACGAAATAGATGGTTCTAGAAATTTGAAATTTTGTAGAGCTTAGACATCGTGTTCAGACATTTATCAAATGACCTGGATGAGGAAGTAGCTCGATTCTTCCAGAGATTTCAGTTGACTTTTCAAAAAAAGATCGCCAGAAGAGAAATCAAATATGTCGCAAATGGCATATTTGAGACTTTCGGATGTACCAGAATACTCCTAGAAGAAAATTTAAGGAGAATTTTCTAGAGGTCTCAATTAACCTTCTTAAGAGCCTGAAGTTCGTTTTCAGAAATAAAAAAAAAAAACTGGATCGGGTTTCAACTGACATCCAGAAGCATTTTGAACTCATCTCCAGACCAGGCATGGAAAATCATTTGCAATTATTAAGTGCATTCATTTACATTCATTTGTCCCTAACTTTTTTCATCAACAGAATTCCGCAAAAAGATGTATGAAGCTTTTGTAGGTTTTGATATTAACTACAACTTTTGTTGAAAACCCAAATCCGTATCTCTTGTGCATGACGAACCAGAACAAACAGAATTCACTACTGTTTTTCAGTTAATGTATTTTACATTCACTGAAAAACAGTAACGAGTTCTGCCCGCTTTAATTCGTGATGCATAAGAGATACAGATTTGAGTTAATGGCAAAAGTTTTCGTTAATAACAAAACCTACAAAAGCTCTGTTCATGAATAAAGTTAGGGGTAAATGAATGTAAATGAATGCATGAAATGAATGTAAATGATTTTCCATGCCTGCTCCAGACTACCAGACGAGGAGTCCTGTATATCTTAAATGGCATTTTTAGGACCTTGGGCTGTACCTTAAAACTCTTAGAATGAAGTATCCCAAGCAGCATTTCTAGTTTTTTAGAGATTTTAAAGCATTATTCAAGTCAAAATCATTGTCTACAGAACCCGCATAAAACCAGAAATGATGTTACTTAGGATAACTAATAACTAGATTCTTCTAGAGATTTCTATTGTCATATGAGAGAATTCTAAGAGCTTAGACTTCGCATTCAGAAATTTTCAAATTTCTTGGATGAGGAAACAATCAGATTCTTTTAGAGGTCTCAATTGACCCGTAGAATATTTTCGAACTCATCTCAAGATCTCCACAAGAGAATTCATATATCCTACGATTGTCATATATTAGTACCTGAAGACTCCCCAAAGAAAGTTTAGCAAGATTTTTCTAGAGGTCTCAATGAACCTTTTTAAGAGCTTGGACATCTTCTATATAAATTTTCAATTGACTTGGATGATGAAACTAAAAAAAATCCCTTGACCTCTAGAGTAAATTTGAACTTATCTCAAGCTCTCCAGAAGAGCATTCAAATGATTCTCAAAAAGCATTTTTAAGACCATCAGACATATCATAAATGACCTGGATGAGGAAACATAAAAAGATTCATCTATAGGTCTCAATTGAGCTCTAGAAACATTTTTAACTCATCTCAAGGTCTCCAGACGAGGAGTCCAATATGTCTCAAATTTCATTTTTAGGACCTTGGACTGTACTTTGAGATGCCCAGAACGAAGTATAGCCACTAACTAGATTCTTCTAGAGGTCTCAATTGCCTTTTTTTTTAATTTCCAACTCATCTCAAGATCTCCTTGAAGAGCAATCAAATATGTCGCAAATGGCATATTTAAGACCTTGGGCTGTACCAGAAGACTCCTAGAAGGGAATTTAACAAGATTGTTCTAGAGGTCTCAAGTGACCTTCTTAAGATCTTGGAGCTCGTATTCACAATTTAAAAATAAAACCTGGATGGGGAAACATAAACCGATTCTTCTAGCGGTCTTAGCTGACCTCCAGAAGAATTTTGAACGAATTTCAAGATCTCCACACGAGGAGTCCAGTATGTGTTAAATGACATTTTTTGGACCTTGAGCTGTACCTTAAGACTCCTAGAACGAAGTATAACTACTAACTAGATTCTTCTAGAGGTCTCAATTGTCGTAAGAGAGAATTCTAAAAGCTTAGACTTACAAAATTCTTGGGTCGTAGGAAACAATAAGATTCTTCTAGAAGTCTCAATTGACCTGTAGAAAAACTTCGAACTCCTATGAAGATCTCCGCAGGAGAATTCGTATATGCCCCAAATGGGCTGTACCTGAAGACTGCCGAAAAAAAGTTTATCAAAATTCTGATGGACGAGCTTGGACATCGTCTTTAGAAATTTTCAATTCACTTGAATGATGAAACTAAAGAAAATCCTTGACCTCTAGAAGATATCTGAACTCATCTAATCTCCAGAAGTACATTCAAAGGATTCTCAAATGTTATTTTTAAGACTATCAGACATATGATAAATGATCTGGACAAGGAAACATAAAAAGATTCATCTAGTTATCTCGAGGTCTCCAACGAGGAGTTCAATATGTCTTAAATTGCATTTTTAGGACCTTGGGCTGTACCTTAAGACGCCCAGAACGAAGTATAGCCAGTAAATAGATTCTTCTAGAGGTCTCAATTGCCCTTTTTAAGAGCTTGGACATAGTCTTCCGAAATGTATCATATGATCTGGATGAGGAAACAAACAGATTCTTCTAGAGGTCTCAATTAACTTTTGAAACAAATTACAACTCATCTCAAGATGAAGAGCAATCGAATATGTCGCAAATGGCATATTTAAGACCTCTTAGAAAGAAATTCAGCAAGATTGTTCTAGAGGTCTTAAGTGACCTTCTCAAGAGCTTGGGCTTCGTCTTAACAATTTAAAAATAAAATCTGGATGGGGAAACATAAACAGATTCTTCTAGAGGTCTTAACTGACCTCCAGAAGAATTTTGAGCCCATCTCAAGATCTCCAGACGAGGCGTCCAGTATGTTTTAAATTGTATTTTTTTTTACCTTGGGCTATACATTAAGACTCCTAGAACGAAGTATAACTAATAACTAGATTCTTCTAGAGGTCCCAATTGTGAGAAGAGAAAATTCTAAGAACTTGGACTTCACATTCAGAAATTTTAAAATTTCTTGGATTAGGAAACAATTAGATTCTTCTAGAAGGCTCAATTGACCTGTAGAATAACTTCGAACTCTTATGAAGATCTCCACAGGAGAATTCGTATTCAAGTCCATGGGCTGTACCTGAAGACTCCCGAAAGAAAGTTTAACAAGATTGATGGACGTTTTAAGAGCATGGACATCGTCTTTAGAAAATTTCAATTGACTTGGATGATGAAACTAAAAAAAATCCTTGACCTCTGGAAGATATCTGAACTCATCTAATCTCCAGCAGAACATTCAAATGATTCTCAAATGGCATTTTTAAGACCATCAGACATATGATAAATGATCTGGATAAGGAAACATAAAAAGATTCATCAAGAGGTCTCACTTGACCTCTAGAAACATTTTTAACTTATCTCAAGGTCTCCAACGAGGAGTTCAATATGTCTTAAATTGCATGTCATTAAACTGCATTACAACTAGATTCTTCTAGAGGTCTCAATTCAATTTTTTTTTTTGGAGCTTGGACATCGTCTTCCGAAATGTATCATATGATCTGGATGAGGCAAAGATTCTTCTAGAGGTCTCAAGTGGCCTTCTTAAGAGCTTGGACTTTGTCTTAACAATTTAAAAATAAAACCTGGGTGGGGAAACATCAACCGATTCTTCTAGAGGTCTAAACAGACCTCGAGAAGAATTTTGAACTTATCTCCAGGCCACCAGATGAGGAATCCAGTATGTCTTAAATGGAATTTTTAGGACGTCGGGCTGTATCTTAAGACTTGTAGAACGACGTATAATTACTAACTAGATTCTTCTAGAGATCTCAATTGTCGTAAAAGAGACTTCTAAGAACTTGGACGTCAAATTCAGAAATTTTCAAATTTCTTGGATAAGTTAAAAAACAGATTCTTCTAGGGGTCTCAATTGCTCTGTAGAATAATTTCGAACTCATTTCAAGATCACTACAGAAGAATTCAAATATGCCCCGAATGGCATATTTAAGTCCTTGGAATGTACCTGAAGACTCCCGAAATAAAGTTTAGCAAGATTTTTCTAGAGGTGTCCATCGTTTGTAGAAATTTTCAATTGACTTGGATGATGAAACTAACAGATTCTCCTTGACCTCTAGAGGAAATTTTAACTCATTTCAAGTCCTCCAGAAGAGCATTCAAATGATTATCAAAAGAGATTTTTAAGACCATCAGAAATATGATAAATGACCTGGATGAGGAAACATAAAAAGATTCATCTAGTGGTCTCAATTGACCTCTAGAAACATTTTGAACTCATCTCAAGGTCTCCAGACGAGGAGTTCAATATGTCTTAAATGGCATTTTAAGAACCTTGGGCTGTTTCTTAAGACGCCCAGAGCGAAGTATAGCCACTAACTAGATTCTTCTAGAGGTCTCAATTGCCGTTTTAAGAGCTTGGACATCGTCTTCCGAAATGTATCATATGATCTGCATGAGGCAACAAACAGATTCTTCTAGAGGTCTCAATAAACTTTTGAAAAAAATTCCAACTCATCTCAAGATCTCCTGAAGAGCAGTCAAATATGTCGCAAATGGCATATTTAAGACCTTAGGCTGTACCAGAAGATTCCTAAAAGGAAATTTAGCAAGATTGTTCTAGAGGTCTCAAGTGACCTTCTTAAAATCTTGGACTTGATCTTCACAATTTTAAAAATAAAACCTGGATGGGGAAACATAAACAGATTCTTCTAGAGGTTTAAACTGACCTCCAGAAGAATTTTGAACACATCTTCGGACCACCAGATGAGGAGTTCAGTATGTCTTAAATGGCTTTTTTAGGACCTTGGGCTGTGTTACTAACTAGATTATTCTAGAGATCTCAATTGTCATAATATGTCTCAAATGGTATATTTAAGACCTTGGGACTCCTGAAGGAAATTTATCAAGATTGCTCTAGAGGGCTCAAGTGACCATCTTAAGAGCATGGACTTCTTCTTCACAATTTAAAAATAAAACCTGGATGGGGAAACATCAACCGATTCTTCTATAAGGTGCAGTTTAAGTCTTAAAAGCAGGAAGTAGATTTAAAAACATTCTTCTGGAGGTCTTAATTAACCTTTTAAGAGTTTGGACTTTGCCTTCAGAATGTTGCAAATAACCTGGATAAGGTAACCAACAGATTCTTCTAGAGTTATCAATTGAGCCGTAGAAGAATTCAGACCTCATCTCATCCACAAGAGAATTCAAGTATATCTCGAATGGCATAGTTGAGACCTTGGGGTGTACCTTAAGGCTCCTAGAAGGAATTGTAACAAGATTCTTCTAGAGGTCTCAAACAGAAAACAAACCGATTCCGAGAAGAAGTTAGAACTCATATCTAGATCTCTAAATGAAAATTCGAATCAAATATCGAATCGACCTTCTCCGATTTGTATGAAGCTTTGGGTAATTTTTTGTTATGAGATGTTTCACATATTTTGGCTAAAATTCGGCCATTTTAGATATTGTAAAATTTTCAAAATGGCGTGCTTGAAATTTTAAAAAAAGCTCTATTCTCGGATACCTTTGAAAGTTTTTTTGGGTATCTCCAAGGTATCGGAGTTATTATGTTGATGACCTCTAATCTACAAAAATGTTCTCTATGAAATCTGGCATCACTGGCCAGTGGTTTGGCAAGTCATCTACCAGACCTAATTACGATTTCGAATGTTGTTTCAGATGTCGAGAAGCTTAGCATCGTCCAATGGTCATAACAATCTACCAAGTTGAACAAGAACTCTTCTGAAGCTCCATGTCCTACTTCTTGGAAGTGTGCCCATTACATTAAAATCAAGTTAATAAAAAATCACAAAATAAGATGGATTCATCGTTCGTCGGAAACTCTATCATCTTAATTGCCACTGAAATTCCACATCTTCAGACCTTGAATCTCTTGGAAGTATTGCAACTGTGGATAAAATTGCACCATCACTGCTCTAATTAATGGGTGATCCCATCTCACACCAGGACCTAGCAGGAAGCCTCTGGCCTCCAGATCTCGAGATGAGACAGCAAGTGCCAATTCTCTGCGCCATCTCCTCCGCAGTGGCCTTGGAGAGTGTTCGTGGGAAATTGTGCAGCCGCATTGTTGCCTTTCAATGCGAGTTTCAAGTGGTTCCTCACTTGCTTTGCGAACCACGCAAAGAGGAAAAAGATAGGCAAGTGGAGTGGACAACAATACAAATGAGTCCGTCCGGACCCCCGCCGCCATCCGTGTGTCTGTGTGCGCGGGTTGTCGGTGAACGTCCTTTTTTTTTCCTCTTTGAGAAAAGAAATCATAAGGAACTGCTTCTGCTGCTCCTGCGGAGCCATATGACTTGTAAATTATATCTAAACAATTGTTGTTACGAGATTCTCACACGGACCTTCGGCCGACGACGGTGAGAATCCGGCCAAAATCCATTTAGTTCCGCCCGGCTCGAGTGTTTCCTCTGGATGATTTTTTGCTTGCCCTCACGTCCTGTGCTCCTGCAGAAGAGAACTGCGCTGCTGTTGTTATTAATTTGCGGATAGTTTCTCATAATATTTGAATAGAAGATTTCGTTGAAGTAAGAACCTTCAGAGGAGTAGTTTCGTTTTGACCGTGAGTTTTTCGTGGGCCAATTTGGACACTGGCCATTTTATCTAAAGTAATCTAACACTAACATATGCAGTTCTTGAAAGCCTCCTGGGAAATGATGGATATCTCTCCATAATTTGTCCTTTCTATTTGATAAATGTTTCACACCGAAGATGCGTCACACATGCCAAAATGGTCAGGCCTACTGTGTGGCATTTAAGGGGCAAGATGATTCAGAAGACTTCGGGCCTGTTTTAATCGAAGTTGGTCGTTGGAAGCATCTGGGCTAGAAGGTTAAGTGATGCCCTATTGAAAATTTTATAATTTCAAGTTTTATCAGTGTTTTAAATTATACCTCAGGTCTAAATCATGGTTAACAAGACTATGGTAACACCCAAATAATCACTAGGGAAGCGTTTCTTCATTACGGAGATCTTAAGACCTTCAAATCTGAAATTCATTTTTTTCCCGAACACTGGCAATTTTGTAAGACCAATTGTGGGCAATTGTTTTTTTTTTCTCTTGTGACTGCATGAGATCATTTGGATATTTTGGACATGACCAAAGCGAATATAACTGCTGCTAGTAATATTCAAAACCAAATTATCCGCACCAATCATTCCGCACACGTACGTCCGACCATTGCAAATATTAGTTACGTGCACAATTCAATGACACCTTGCCGAACAGCACCAAAAAAAAAACCACAACTGGGAAGATGCTCCAACCCCACGAAACCCGTCAGTTACCGCTGGATTGAAATATTAGCCCTCGCAGGTCTCCAGAATCAGCAAAACATCAACACAATCAGGCAAACCTTAGGCCGCAACCGACTGCCACAGTCGAGGAACAGGAGATGGGTGTACGGCCACCAAAAAAAATGCATTCCACTCCCAAATTCCCAAGAAATCCGACTGGGCGAAAAGTGAATGAAAGAGGATCTCCTGATAGTGGCGGTGGCGGCGCACGAAAATCACCCAACCAGCAAGCAAGACTGACGACTGTGGTGGTGCGTTTGCGAAAATAACCTATGAAGAAGGAAGCCCGTGCGCGAGAATCAGGATCGCCCGTCGTCGTCGGTTGAAGCCTGAAACAGATTAGTATGCTAAGTGCGAGACGGACGACTGGGTCCTCTCGTTCGTGCTGATGAAGCTGATGATGATGATGCAATATTTTCGGTTGCCCCTTACGGATGTAGTGGTGCAAGGAGATTCCCGCGCATTCTGAGCCCACCGGACGGCATCCTACCTGAGATTGCTCGGAAGAATCCCCGCGGGGAGCGCTGATAAAGGCAGTACGCGCTTGTACACGTACCCGTACTCTGTTTGTAATCATGCACAGCGAGCTCACGGTGGAGGCTACTCGGGGTGCACTATGGTCCAGAATGCGATTGTTGCGTGACAAAAATGAAGAATTCTTCAAAAGCTCAAAGGTGGACGGAGCCGGAAATGGACTGAATGATAAAAATAATTTGGTAAATGATAAAAACAGACACTTATTAATAATTTATGCAGTATGACCTAGGAATGCCCCGGAGATTTTTCCGAAAAATTTACATGAAGTTCTCCTCAGTATTCACTTTGCATTCTTAATAAATTCCTATTGAATTTGTCTAGGAATTATGTTTTAGTTCTGCTTAGGACTCCCATAAATTCTAAGAACTCCTTTGGAACTCTGCTTTGAATTCTTTAAAAATTATCAACCGAACATGCTTGAAACGCATGGAATTTTCCTGAATTTTCTCAGTAAGAAATCCTTTGTAATTATTCTCAGAATTTTCAATGAATCATTTCAGAATGCCCTTTGTAATTCTAAAGATGAAAATTTCCTAAGGATAGGCTTGCAGTGTACTAACAAATTTCATAGATTTCTTATTAAAAATTATTTGACATTCAAGTAAGAAGTCTCCTGGAATTCGTTTCCGAGTTCCTTTGAAGTTCTGTTGGAATTATTTTCAGATTTAATTGTAACCTTCCGTTTAGCTTACTCCCGAGGTATTCTCCGAAATTATTCCATGGGATGGTCTGGAATCTTTTTTCTCCTTGAAACTTCTTGAAATTGTCCATGGAATTTCTTTGGAGTCCTTCATTGAATTTCCTTGAAGTCTTCTTCAAAATTCCTTAGGAATTACTTGAAATCCTACCTTCAGGGTGGTCAGCAAACCGGGAATTTGAAAAGTAACCGGTAAAACCGGGAAAAACCCGGGAGTTCGGTGAGAGAACCGGGAAAAATAAATTAACCATACTATAGGAACAAATTTTAACACCATAATTTTAGAATAAACCATTAAAACAGAGTAATCCTTTACCAAATGAATGTCTTGCTCTATTTGCTGCATAATTTTCTTCAGTTTATTGAATTATTCTTTTGCAGGGTTTTAATGTTTCGTTGTTCAAAATTCTCACGATATGAATTGGAAGTCTGCTCTGAATTATCTTGAAATTATTATGAAATAAGCCAGAAAACACCCGGCGTAATAATAACCGTTGAATTCTTTTTGGAATTTCCTTGCAACCCCTTCTAAGAATTTACACTATCGATCATAAGTTTAAGGACACCCCCTTAAAAAACCATGCAAATATGGTTTGTTCAATGATCTCTCATTTTACGTTCGATTTTCGATCTCCAAAGGTTATTTGAATGGTATGAATGGGATAGCATAAGTGTTCTACTACTACTTTTATTTCAAAATTTGGCCAACCCAATTCTGAGAAAATCAGTCACGATTCTTCAGAGCAAATTTTGAAAAACATTGTAACTTTGGGTGAACTTTTAGCACACAAAATTTGAAAATTATATTGAACAATTTGCCTAAGAGAAAAGTTCCATTCAATACCTTTCAAATGATCTAAAGAGAACGAAAATTAGACGTAACATGACAGAGATATGAACATAACAAATTTATCTTGTTTTTTGGGGGTGTCCTTAAACTTATGATCGGGAGTGTAAATTTTTAAAAATTTATTTTGTTAATGAAGATAAATCCGCTAAGAATCCTGTTCAGGATCTATTAAGTTCAATGAGTGAAAATGAAATGTTTGCATAACAAAATGCATTACATTCTTTAAAAAACTCTTTGTAAGAGAATTTCAAAATTCCCCGAGAATTACATGGTTGCCCAAGAAAAATAAAAATTCCCTGAGGATTTCCGGTTTTCCAGATTTTTCTAAATAGTAGACACCCTTATTTTTTACAGTAGTTTTCTTCTTCTTCCAAACATGAGACGGAATACTTGTTGACGATTTGAGTCCAATATAGAATAGCCTTACTTCCCCAGTAACAATTTTGGTTTTATGATGGTTCTGAAGACCATGATTTAGACTTGTAGAATGCTTTAAAACCTCGATAAAACTTGCAATTCTACTTGGGTTACCCTTCTATTATTTGCTGGTTATTCTCTCTTTCAAACTAGCAAATTTTCTTCGCAAATGTTAAGAAATCATTTTCTTAATGACCATTCGGCATATTGACCATTTGGCCCAATGACCATCCTTCCTGAGCATTAAATATAACCTGTTTGATGTATCTCATGATAGGTCCTGATATAAAATAAAGGTATGGACCATTTTCCCGAAACACCAGCTCCCACACCTGGACCATGAATATCGACCCATCAACTCATGGACCAGAAACCAACGGTTTTACTTCCCTTCCTAAGGAAAGCGTGATCAGAGATGTTATACCTCAGAAAATCCCGACGGCGCCGACTGGAATTGAACCCAGGTCCTTTGGAGTGAGAGGCAGTCACGCTTGGAAAATTAATTAAGTGGAATTAAATGGAAGATAACCTTTTTTGCTGCCTTTATTTAAGCATTCCGCTAACAACCCAATTTCATTAATTCATTATGATGATAACCATGCCTTTAGGATTTTTTGCTTATTAGAGAGTTGTATATATTTTCTCCTTTACTTGACTTAAATCTTTGTTTTTTTTTAATTAGGTAGGTTCCGATTCTACAAATTGTAGTTTCACCAAGGGGATGAGTACTTAAGGGGGTTAGATTTTGATAAGTCTTAAGTGGGAATGGCACTGATGAAGATTGCACATTGTAGTCGAAATACGTATCTGTCATAGACACCAGTTTTATGGTCTAGAAATGTTAGAATGGATTTTGAAACGAACATTTCGATTTGCGGACAGCCAGGGAGCCCCTAGTTGGTAGTGAAGAATCTATCAGGGTGGCCAGGGAATCGATAATTAAAATCCTTTCTAACCTCGGGTAAGTCTCGAGTATTCGTACTAGAATTGAATCAAGTGAATTTTGTGACAAACAATCGGCTCCGTAAAGCTAACGCGATTGAGCTTTCCAAATAGATGAGCTAGATAAATAATAAAAAAAATTCGGGAAATATCCGGGAATCTGAAAATTAACCGGAAAACCCAGGGAACATTAATAACCTCAATTTTTTTCTATCAATATGACATTTTCAGCACATCACTGAATTCCTCTTAGAGTTATCATAAGCTTCCCTCGGAAACTTCTTCATAATTCAATTAAAAATCTCTTACGATAATTCTCCTATGAATTTTCTTGGAATAATTCTTCAGATTCCTCTGCACCTTTTATGAGAATTAGATTCTTTTCTCAACATTTTCTTCGAGCTCAGAACTTTCATCAGAAATCCTTTAGAACATCCTTAGACATCCTTAGAACTGTCGTCAGAAATCTTTTGGATTTCTCGTTTGTGTTTTCTTAAACTCTTTTAAATTATCCTCATTAAGCTATCTTCCAAATATGATTCCTTTATTTTTAGTCCAGGATTCTTCTGAAGCTCTTTTCTGAATCTTCCTCAGTATTCCAATGCAATTATCCTCAAAATACCTTTCGATTTCTGCTTATAATTCTGTTCTGAACCTTGATCATGAAATTTCCATTGAAATTCAGCTGCTATTCTCCTTGCCATTCCCATAAAATTCTTCTCAGAATCGCATAGGAATTCAATTTAGAACTTCTCCATAGAAATCCCTTGGAGTTCATATCCGCACATGGAGATGATCTTCTTAGGCCTTAATCTCAAAATTATCTTGTAATTCTGGTCAGAACTCCCATACAATTGGTCAAAAACAGATTGATGAAAATATTCGATTGGTATGATTGGGATTTGGTAGGAAATGCTTTCAAACAAGAAGCTTTTAGTGTGATAATTTATTAGCTAGAGAATGGTCTTAGAAGAGGGTAGATAGGTAGTTCCGTTAGAGTACGGCAGTATGAAAAATGAATAGAAGTTGAACATGAGGGAAGGACCATTAATGCGACAGTGCAAGTCAAACGCCCACTCTTTGCCTAACCCGTACGATGTACGCGGAGATTTGCAGTATGTCTTCAAATCTACAGGCAAAAAGTGTGCGCCTGACATTTCATCACTACCTAAAGCCCCACATTGCCGAAAACATTTCCAGTCGATGGTGTGTTATAATGCAATTCTTCTTTACCCAACTATTGTATTGCTCCTCTCGTCATGACCAACGTGGTCATCTCAGAGAGAAAGAAGTAGGGTGGTTGTTGCGTGCTGTACCATCATCAGCATTGTTGACGGCTACTCCCGCCTTAATGTGTTACATTCAAAGTGTTTTTATGTTACTTCATACGCGAAGTTGGCGATTTCCAGAGTTGGTTGGAAATGATATCTAACATGAAGCTTTAGTGTGATAATTTATTAGCTAGAGAATGGTCTTAGAAGAGGGTAGGTAGTCATTAGTTTCGATTTTTTTTAAACCTAGGATCTTAAAGATTTCTTTTATTACAGAATGGATAGTGCTAAAATATTCTCATGTTTCGAGGTCGCCAGGAAATTTTCCTGGATCTCATTTGTAATCAAGTTCAAAATTTCGAAAACAATTTCTTAATTCAGTTCATAATAATTAATCTCTCACTATTTACAATTGAGTCCACTATCATGAGGTCAAATGAATCTGTTGTAGGGCTTTGCAAATATCAGGTCTATAGCTTAAAAAAGTGATACACATTGATTTTTCTAAGTATTTGTAACTGATCCTTAATTGTGGGATGACTGTACAACGTATGAGATAAAATTGTTTCTTTTTTACTATTTAAAGTGACCCATTTTTTTTTAATACAGTTCCCCTTGTTAATCCGAAATACACTCAACTATCAGAGACCTCAAACTTTATGTAATATTTTTTCATAGACTGTACGGTTTAGATTGAAGCTTTGGACGAGATCAGATAACCAGTTTGGTAACTATTCAAACTTATGGAAGTCTAAGTACATAGTTGTAGTGGGAATTCGGCTATCTTTTGACGTAGAGCTACGTCTTTGTCGACTATACTGGGATGCCAATCAAAAAAATATGTGTGATGAAATAGTGTTAGGTTTTGAACGCTTGTAACTTTGCCATTTATAGATGAAAATAAAATCCAAATACGCCAATCGATGGGATATTACATAACGAATCTGCTAAAATAAATATAATTGTAATGGTAATTTTATCTCTGTTTTCATGAAATAAACGTGTTTCCCAAACCCAGTCATCATAATCGAGTACCACTTGGTTGCGAATCATTCTGCTTGAACCTGAAAAGATATAAAACAGCGCTGCTGTCGTGCCTCTGCTCATCATAATCTCGGACAAAACATCGTTAGCCCTCACAAAGCTAAGGTTGCTGGAAACGCAACCAACCTCCATCAGATTACTAATATTTTTCCCGAAGAATCCGAGATTACGGCTGACGAAATGTTGGCCTATATCAAATCATCTAAAAACATGAAGGCCCCAGGTTTCGACAACATCCTGAATCTGGAACTCAAACACTTGAGTTTCATATTGTACAATCATCTGGCGCTGATTTTTAGTCTGTGCCTCCGACTTGGCTACTTCCCTTCGTGTTGGAACCCATCCGGAAACCTGGGAAGGATCCGTGCTCTCCTTCAAGTTATCAACCAATCAGCCTTCTCTCAGGGTTATCAAATCTGTTCGAAAGAGCAGTGTACCACCGTCTCCTAACATCTGCCGAAGAAAACAACTTGTTACTCGAGGAACAGTTTAGTTTTCGGAAAGGTCGTTCGACCGTTCACCAGCTGACTCGAGTAACAAACATTCTCAGACGGAACAAGTCTATTTCGAAAACATCGGCCATCTGGCGTTGTTGGACGTTGAAAAAGCGTTCAACAATGTCTGGCATGATGGCCTGGTGTTCAAATTGCAGCAGTACGGTCTTCCAATCTTCCTATCGGACAGGACGTTCCGAGTCTCTCTGAATGGCATCACTTCGGATGCTTTCAACATCGGTGCCGGGGTTCCACAAGGAAGCATCCTTGGCCCCATTCTATTTAACCTGCTGTTCATCTCCGATATGCCGGCTCTCCCTGATGGTGGATCGTTGTCTCTGTTCGCAGATGACACATCCATCGTCTACAAGGGTATGTTCATCGGAGCTCTAACTGCCAAACTTCAGAGAGGCCTGGACGTCCTGTCTGAATATATTTCAGCAGCTGAAAGATCCGTATCAACGCGTCAAAGACCCAGGTCATCATCTTTCCACATTCTAAATCTCCCAAACTTGTTCCGGTGGAGAATAATAAGGTAGTCTACCTCGGCTTAACACTAGACAGCAAGCTGATGTTCAGGGAGCACATTGACAAAACGAAAACCAAGTGTAACATCTTTATAAGATCACTGTATCCACTCATCAACAGGAGGTCTACCCTGTCCCTGAAAAATAAGCTTGCTGTCTATAAACAAATCATCTATCCTGTAGTCGAGTACGGTATGCCAATCTGGGAGAGTTGCGTCAAATGCCATCACCTCTAACTCCAAAGGATCCAGAACAAGATGCTTAGGATGATCCTAAACCGTCCCCCGCGAACTAGAAATTCTGAGATCCACCTCCCTCAGACATTAGAAGAATGGAGAGTATTCATCCTGGAAAGGTTCAGGGACACCTGTCTGAGATCAACTAATCAGATCATACGTGTTCTAGTAGGTTAGGTTAAGTTTGGTAGGTTCTTGTAGACTGTTTTTGATTTCTTCTCTGGGATCATTTCTGGATGTGGCACCCTGAGCAATCAATAAAACCCATTGGATTTGCCTCATGCTAGATTTTTGTGCTATGTACAGTTCAGAAAAATTACGAAGACGCCATTTTGAAAAAAAAAATATAACCCTATATATTTTTTTTACAAAAATGCGAATGATTACATGAATACATTATTATGCAAATCGGAGAAGGTCGAGTTTTTCCGATGCATCAATTGGCGTGGAACATCCATGACCTTCTTCAAACTTCAGTTCCCAAATCAAACTCTGAAGTTCTAAGAAATATGCTGATCTTCTACGATATTCCCTGGGTCTCTACTTAAGTTCCTTGAACTGTTCGCTGAGCTTCTACCATTTTGACTGAACTTCTCGGAAGTTCCTTGAACTTAAAAGAAAATGTCCCAGCACTTCTATTAAAGATTGCACTCGAAAAAAAATGTGTATCCTTTTATTGCATGCGTAAAAATTGATGAAATTTTGAGTAAAACTAGTTAAGAGTGTAATACGTACATGAGCAAAATCTCGTCACAATCTTTCAAGTGGTTATCGAGATGGCTTCCAAGCAAGAAGTGCTCGACAAAAAATATGGGAGCGGTCGTGGAAAATCCAGGTCAGTCCCACAGGTGGATCGCGAAACAGTTTGGAATCGACAATTCGACCGTGTCCCGTGTGGTAAAATCGTTCAAGGAAACCCAGACGACCCAGCGGCGAAAAGCGAAGACGACCGTCCCCGTGAACGCAAGGAAGGTGAGGGATTACTTCAAGCGCAATCCGAACCTTTCGATTCGGGACGTGGCCAAGAAGGTCAATTCTTTCGTCTGGTTCGTCCAGCAGACCGGACTTCATATCTTCAAGGTAAGGAAGACGCCTAACTGAACCGATTAACAGAATACGGTGGCCAAATCCGGCGCCAGGAAGCTGTACCGCGAATGGTTAGTGCTGCCGAAATGCATCGTAATGGACGACGAGATGTACATTAAAGCGGACGCCAAGCAGCTCCTCGGCCTGAAGTTTTTCGTCGGCAAGTCCCACCTGGATGTTCCGGAGAAATTCTGGAAGAAGAAGATCAACAAATTTGCCAAGAAGTACTTAGTGTGGCAGGCGATCTGTGGGTGCGGCAGATTCAGTAAGCCGTACATAACGACCGGCACCATCAACGGCCTCCAGAGAAGCGAGCGACTACTAGATTGTTTTTGATGCTCCATTAACTTATATAGGGTAAATGTTGGCTTCGGCACCCATTGACTGTTTTCGGCAACCAAAATTTAAACGTTAATTTCACTATGTTTTCCCATCAAAGCACTTCCCTGAATGTGTCCAAACGATTGTTTAGCCTTTCAGCTTCAATCTGATTATATTTGAACGATCGAGCAATCCAGTAATGCTACATTTTTCTTCAAATAAAGCATACGCACTACAAAATGGGGTTGATTTCGAGTTGCCGATAATAGAACAGCTGGTTAACACGCAGTTCTAATGGGAAGGTTGCCGAAGAAAAAGAGGCTGCCGACAATAGTCACACTCACCTGAGAAGTTTGGAGCGTTGTAAAAACGCTTTCAAAACGTTTTGAAAAATTCTGTCGATTGGAATGGATTGAAAAGCAAGCAGCAGATGAATGTAAACAAACATACACATCATATATGTGCGTGACGCTGAGAAAATGCTAGTAGAAGTGCAGACGCTGCTTAGATTGACGAGAATACGTAAATTCCCCTATTAATAACAAAATAAATGGTTTAGAAACTTAACTCCAAAATTAACAATTCATTATTCAATTTTTTTAAATTGAGCGGGTATTGATAAATCCTAAAATTTGGATTACCTTTGGCCGCTTTCTTGTTGGCTCTACACAATCGAAAGCGTTCAGCAACGGTCCGCGTCTGTTTCGCAGGTTTCCCTGCCTCCTCCTGGTCTGTCACGCGCTTCCGATAATCGCGGAGATATTTTGCAGCCATGTGTTGAGACATTTTGAAGATTTTTAAAGAATTTCTCAAATAACACTTGATTCACTTCGAATATTGACTCTATCCAACGCGGAGTGTAAACACTGAAGCGCACTTACTGTACCAATTAGAATATACAGATAATGCTACAATGCAAATTTTTTTTTAATATTTATTTTAGAGATTTTTAGACTACAATGCATAAACACGATGGTGTTTCAATATGATGTCTGTGTTTGGGAAACAACCACAAAATCAAATTTTGATTGCCTTTCTTTTTGCACACGCTGGTTAGCTACACAAACTCCTCCCATCATGTGTAGTTTGCTATCAAGTAGCGACACTCTCCCTTTGCGTAGTTTGCCAATGTCAATCTGTGCGGTGCACATGTAAACGGATCCGGGGCTAAAACTAACTAGGACGATCCAACTTGGCCAAACAACAAATTCCAAATTCCTTCAACGGAAGGTGGACAGTGTAGGTACCATCAGGGTTTCGAACGGACGTGGAACTGAAAAGCTGCTCACAATCTTGCTCCACAGACCAAAATCTTTCCATACATTCTGATAGCGGACGTAGTGTGGCTGCATAGCAATGCTGATTCTGATCAATATTCTCAGTACCACCAGCAACAACCCATCCCAGACGGATTTCCTTAAGAATTGGAAGATCATTACCCAACACTAACTGTCCGGGTAGCATCAAGTGGAAGAAGAGTTTTATTCTGATCAAGAGATCAACTTGTCCGGGGATGTGGAAGGAAGGATCGGCAAGTGCTAAACCTGGGGGAATACTCCAAGAACGAACATCCAATTTTCTACTAGGGATAGGGCCAGTCACCACATTGGTGACCAAATATTCAATCTGGGCTTCATAATCCATACAACGAGAACGGAACGAAAGCTTTACTTTCTTGTCCAACACTGATCGTTTACCGACAACTTCAACATGGGTGGGAACTTCGTGGGAACTTCCAAACGCTCAATCAAGGAACGGGAAACTAAATGTGGTTGGGAACCACAATCGAGAAATGCACGGCAGGAATGCGAATTTCCACGGCTGTCAAGAACATCAACCATAGCCGTTAGCAAAAGCGTGCCATCCGACAAAGGAACCTTATGAATTGAGTTGGACAACGATGAAACACTTTCAATAAGAGGAATAACTTGGGAACTTGAGACAACTTGGTTTGGTTCAGACTGAGGATTTAGACTTTCAACTATGGGTTTAGGGTTATCAATGGGCCTTGAACTATCAACGGGCTTTGGATTCTTGGGCTCATGAAGTAGAGTGTTGTGTCTACATTGACACTCCTGGCAAGATTTTCCTGAAGGGCATTTTGAAGCAAGGTGGCCCTTCCGCAAACAATTGAAACAGAGGTTAAGTTCTCTTACCTTAACTCTCCGCTGGGGTACCGTCAAAGAAACAAACCTGTCGCACTTAAAATTGGGATGATTTGCACTACAGACATCACATTTCACTTCACTATTAGCTACGGATGTAGCCATAGCGAATGACTTTGCTGGTTGGGGTTTTGAGTAGGGTTTCAGGTTTGACTCCTTCGATGACTTCGGTTGGCTAACTTCGCAACGTTCTAACAATGAACATCGCTCCTTCAAAAACTTTATGGTATCATCATACGTTGGAATCTCCTTATGGGGAATGGTTACTTCCCACTGCTTTCTCTTTTCCGGATCCAGTGCACCGAATAGGATGACAATAACGAACCTTTCGGAAACTCCTTCCAAGTTCTGCTCCAACAGCCTTAATCCTTCCACGTGGCGGGTTACCTCGTTCAAAAGCTCCCTCAGCTGCTTGGACCATTCCTTGCTCATGCGCTTGAGACTCAATAAGCCGTAGATATGAGAGTCAACTGCCTTTCTTTCATCATCGTAAACGTCAAGCAGTAACTCCCAGGCGTGGACGAAATCTCCATCACTAAGCATCTTTGGGTCGATGAGTTTGGCAGCGGAACCACCTGCTAGTGCTCTTTCAAGGTGGTGTAACTTAACAGCGTTGGAGTCTTTGTACCTTGACATGACATCCGAAAACACTTGATGGAACCTTGGTCAATTTTCCGGTTTTCCATCGAAGGAAGGGATGGGAACCGGAAGTGGCTGTTGCTGAACGATTATTTGCGGCGGCTAACTACTCAAGGACTGGGACACGGACACTACCACAGGAGGTGCGGTATTTGGGATCGAATCTTGAATTAGACTTTCCACCAACGCAGAGGTTTCAATGTGGAGGGATTCAAATTGCAAGTACGTAGCGTCGTTGTCAACAGGCCGGTGGCAACAGGCCGGTGATTTGATGATGTAGTCTAAGGTATTCTTGAAAATGTGCCTCCAAATTTCGGGAACACACCTTCAGCTGTGCTATGGTCAGCTGCACGACGCCGACTTCAGCCAATTCTTCGATTCTTTTCCGAATTCTGGTCACTTTGGCTTTTGCTTGGCCCCGAAGGTGCACAAGCGTCTTTAATTCGGTCATTTTCGATCGTTTACACTTTTTTCTTCAGCCTGACTAGACTCACTAACACTACTACAATGTTCAGCCGAAACTTTTTCGGGCTTGTTTCTTCAGCCTCAACAGGCAGCACAAAAAGTTTCACCAGAGCCACGAAACTCTTCTTCATCAATCCATCCACACACGGGCAAACACACCGATGCTGCTATCCGGCTCGAAGGACCAAACTGAACCGAACACAATCCTTCAAAGCAAAGGACAATTAACGAGTTATTAACGAAAGATTAAGATAATCGATCAAAATCACTTGCACCCCTGCTTCCAAGTTTGGTTACAAGATTACAACTCTGGAGAGCATTTTGTGAGGTCGTTGGGGGCGTGTGTGGTTCTGAATATGGGCAAACAGGCACAGATAAATTCTATTCCAACACTTTACTTTAATAAGCCTGCTGGCCCTGAAAAGGAGCGTTTTGGTGCCAAAGTTGGTGATGATTTAACCTCCGAAACCGTACAGAGTGCGTCTGTGTCGCTTCAGAGCGTAGATGACATCCATGGCCGCTTACGCTTGGCGTGTTCAGTGTATGTGACAGCATCACGGATCACATTTTCCAGGAACACCTTCAGCACCCCTCGTAGATCAGACCGGAGATACGTTTGACACCGCCAAGGCGAACCAGACGACGGATGGCGGTTATCACGAAGAACCTTGCGATGAAGAGTGGACTACCTAACTTGTCACCACCTTCCTACTGCTGCTTTTGCTGCCTGCTCACCACGCCGTCCGAAGCGAAAATGAGTTAAGGCTAGACAGCAGCGCTCTTTTATGTCTTTTCAGGGCAAAGCAGAATGATGTGTATCGAGTGGTACTCGATTATGACGACTGGATTTGGGAAGCACGTTTATTTCATGAAAACAGCGACCACATTACGACATTACCACTTTTCAATAGTTTCTTATTAAAAAATCATCTGTCAGAAGCATAGATATTGATGCGTAGACATATTTCTGATCGATTGGTGATAAAATTATTGAAATTGGTCCAGGGGCAGCTGAGTTATTAATGCTCAAAATCTTTCATAATTTTGTTACATGTTCCATTTTCGGTTGTCACAAAGTGTACCTCCATGTAGAAAACACAGACGTAGTCCTGCGTCAAAAATCTGAGCGATTATGAAGGGCAAGCTCCAGAAAAAAAGGGAAGGTCTTCAAAAACGACAAGGATTTGAAGAAAGAGTGGATGAAAGTGTGTGAGAAATATAGCACAAGTGTTGCACAGGTTTTGATGGGTAGCGTTAAGTCCAAGGTGCGTCCATTTAGCCTAGGCCTAGAGAAGGTTGAATAATCCAACTTTGCAAAAGCATAGCTAATATGTGTTTATTTATTCCCTAAAATTTCAAAAATATCCGGCTTAAAATGAATTTTTGGTGATCATTTTTGTCTGTCTGAAGTTAGCTGCATTTCCTCCAAGTTCCCCGATATTATTAATAATTGAATTGAAGTTCCCTGAAGTTCTAAACTTTTACAGAATTGCCTGATCTATTCTAAGTTCATTAAAGTTTAACGAAGTACCCTGAAGCTAAAAGAAGACTTTTATAAAGTTTCTTAAAATTAATGAAAGTTTCGTTAACTTCAGTGAAGTTCCCCGATTTTGTTCAAGGTTCACAATAGTTCGAAGTTCTCAGAAACTCTACGAAGTTACCCTAATTTATATAAAATTTCCTGAATTTCTACGATGTCCCATGAACATCTACTAACCCAAGAAACAATTTTGGTTTTATGAGGGTTCTGTAGACCATGATTTAGACTTGTAGAATGCTATAAAACCGCGATAAAACCTGCAATGCTACTTTTTTTTCCCCTCTGTTCGGGACCTAACACTACTGCGACCAGTAATTTGATCTATTGTAGTATATCCCGTGTCCTTAGTTTAGTGCATGTCGTATAACTTCATCACTATTGAGAAATGATGAAGTATTCGATTTTTTTACAGTTGTCATTCTCGCATTTATCGCAAGGATCCGACTCTAATTGAAAGGTCCCGCTATTTATACCCTTCGGAGTGGTGAAACACCCTCCAAAGAGTCAAAATGGGATTCCTTAGCAACACAATTAAGGAATGACACCGATAATGACCATGCATCAGAACCCTAGTCTAACCACTTCAAACTAGGGAACAACGAATAGAAGATTAAGAATCAAATAAGCCGAGTCTTGTCACTATCAACAAGGCATAATAAGTAACAAGGACTAAGATGTGTTCCTTTGACTAGTGAAAAATCCTGTTCCCCTAATTTGAAGTAGTGAGGACTAGGAATGGACGGTAGATTTTACTCCCGTAACGTACCCCGAAAAGGTGATCTACCCACGTTACGGGGCAATGTTACTTGGGAAGTCCCTGAAGTTTTGAACAGTCTAATGAAGTTAGCTGAATTTCTCTAATGTTCACCAATTTCCATCAATGTTTGATGAAGTTCACCAAAGTTCTCTGAAATTGTACAAAATTTGCTGAAGCGCTACAAAATTATCTGAATTTCTTTGAAGTTTACTGAGCTTCTAAAAAGGTTTGCTGAGCTTTTATAAAGCTAGCTGAACTTCTATAGGATTTGCTGCACTTCTAGAAAGTATATAGAATTTCTACGCACTTCAATGATTGTCTACGAAGTTTTCGAAAGTTTTACGAAGTCTCATGAATATCTATGAGGTTCCTTGAAATTCTTCAACGTTTCCTTTACATCTAAGAAGTTCAAATCACATGATCTTCTCTTAACTAAGCTTTTTGGAAGACTCAGTTTTATGCATCTGAAATACTGAACACCTTCCTAAATTTTACAAGTAGCGGTGAAGACATCTCGTCGATCTCGTTGAAGATTTTTTTTCTATATACACCTGGCATCCCTGGGTTGAATCACTTTCACTTCACATAAGATATACTAGTAGTAATAGTGAGAATTAGTACGCTACCCTTATAAAATGCGATGAGGACATCGTAAAAGTTAAAGAACCATGGGCAGGGAGGTGCAAGACTGATAGTTAGCCACCCAACTAAAAGCCTGAGTACGGCTCTGATATAAGGTAAAATTATTGTTAATTTTGATTGAGCAATCCAAACGCTGTCGCCAATGCAATCAATCAAAATAACATCCACTGATAGGAAAAAGGGCACAAAGGATGACTTTGAAATGCATTCAAACCATTTGTGTCGGCCATGATCCGCATTCCGGACCACAGTGCACCGATGCCGAGCAAACTTTGACTGAGCGAATTTGTGTATTCGTTTGCCAAAGGCAAACACCGTATTGATGGATAGGAATGATAAAATTTTGAACTGTTACATTGTATAATTATGTTCGGGACTCTCTTCAATATCCGACGCCGACCTTTCCCGCTGTCTCATCCCGGTGATTTTATGATTAGCCTCTGCTAAATGTTTGAAGCTTCTCGTTCAACTAGATCCCAAAAATTGCTCACTCATCCGAATCGTGCCAAGCACTCGAGGCACGATTCTAGTTCGGCCAAGCATAATTCATTAGTCCCCCCAAGGAACTGGAGGTGCTCGACGAGATCATCGTTTCCAGTCACGACTCTCG
Source organism: Ochlerotatus camptorhynchus (assembly GCF_037179485.1). Classification (NCBI taxonomy): domain Eukaryota; kingdom Metazoa; phylum Arthropoda; class Insecta; order Diptera; family Culicidae; genus Ochlerotatus; species Ochlerotatus camptorhynchus. The sequence continues at coordinate 153,629 of NW_027040553.1, forward strand.
GCTTTGCTGGGTGCGAGATTCTTCTTCACACTCCGACCGACCGACCGCCTCAGGAATAACAACAATATCTAATGACCCGCAACCGATTGGGTGTCCGCCGGCCGGCCGCCGCCCGGGATGCCCAAAACAAGAAACCCAATCTAACCTTCCCCGAACGAAGGCCCCCGCCAGGCCTAAAAGATTAATGGCTCTGAGACGCGTCTTAGGCAAAAAGAAATAGATCTTCATCAGAAAAGAGAGTCGTTAAGTTAGGCGAAATTCCTGAAATGCCCCTCCCTCCATCGCCTCGCCGACGAATAACTACTATTGGTAGGGAACCTGATCCAGAAAAGGTTGCTGAACCCGCCGGCAACCCTCTCTCGCAAAAAAAAATATATATATGAAAACAAGACCGCAATTACTCCCCAAACTCCAACATGGCCAAATTAGTGTACTTACGAAGGAATTCCACTCTTTTCGACGCAAACCGCGCACAACTACGAGTGCTTTTATTACCTGCTAAATATCAATTATTGACCAAATAAATACAACTTTACACAAAACGCTCGCACACACGCGCAGCGCAGCACATCCGCCGAGATCCGAGAAGATCAAGAAGCGCACCCCGGAGACGACGACGACGACGACGGGAAAAAAAATTGTCTTTTAACGACTCCACTGAGCTAGCTTAGCTGTTCGTGATGATGTTGCTGATCATTGCCTGTTTGTTCTAAGCACTGGAAGATTATCGCTCATTCGCGTCAAACCCCCCTAAGACTCAAGTCTCGGCTCGGCCCGATTGACCAGCAAACAAGACGGATGAATGCCACACGCGACACACGCCGCGGCCCTGGTGCTAAAGAGATCTCGCAGCTCTGGGCGATTTCTCACGGGGTGGTGGTAATTTGATGGATCCTCCCCCTCGGAGACCCGCTTCCCCCCCATACGGTTAGTTCGTCGCAAACGCACATTTCGCGTCATTAACGTCGACTACGACATGATTGTGACGGAGATAGGGTCGTTTCGGCGCTGTGTGTAGGGCCATGGCGGGTTCTTGGAATTGTTAACCAGCTGTGATGGAGCTTTGCGATGAGGTGTGATTGTTTCCGGCAAAAGGTTTTACTTTCGGAGACACAATGTAGATCGTTAGATCGGGAGATGGGCCGGTTGAGATAGGGCTGGCAGAGCGATTACAAGTGTGAGCTCTGTGAGTGTAAGTATCTTCCGGGGTTAATATTTTTTGTCAATGGTTGGAGGTACGTGCTGGGAATGATTAGTGCGGATAATTTGGTTTATAATATTGCTACATCAAAATGATCTCATACAATCACACGAACACAGTTGGTCTTTGTAGACTGGGAATCCAAAAACTGCATTGACCATTTGTGGATCCAGTATTCAAATTGTTCTGGAACCCTCAATCTTTGAATTCCTCACATTGAAAGGCTCTTCTCACCTTAAAAAGTAAAGATTGATCTCGCCATCTATAATTATCACCACTAATCCCCTTGTCTCATCCTTCAATTTTCTCCATCCCTCAGGTCAGCCGGAAAGAGCGAACCCAAGATTGTAGGAGTTACGAAAATATTTGCACAAGTCATTCATCCTAATTGGGAAATTTCGCTCCGGTGTCCCGAAAGCTCTCTCTCTCTCTCTCTATCGGAAGTCGGTTGCTTCCTCTTCTAGCCATCGCTTTTGGCCCGAGTGAAAGGAAGCACGCACATCCTTAATCCGCAATCAAAACAAGGCAAAAGGTGCCGCCGACTCGCATTTCACCAGAACAGAAACCATAATAGCTATAATAAACTGTGAAGAAGGCAAAAATTGAGAGGAAATTATTGGCTTGTCCAGCAGCGCTCAGAGCCCAGTCCGGTCGTGCACATTCTGCGGAAAAATTGCCTGTGGTCGACTTGTCTTAATTTGTGTTTGAACAAGTCGTACTGTGCAAATATGGACATTGTTGTTATTGTTGTTGTTGTTGCCGTTCCTGTTCTGGTTCTGCGAGAATGGGACGCACAAGGAAAGGAAAACAAGGTCCATGGTCTGGATCGATCTTGACAAACAACATCTCCACGCACACAGCACAGCCAGTGGTTTGCCAAACAAGGCTCTACGTCGTCGTCAACGTTTGTGTTTGTCAACGCACTTAGTCGGTAATTTGAGAGGTACACGACAAACTTGCAGGTCCGTTCGGCAAACTGTCCCGTCCCGGAGTCTGTGTGATCAACCGTTACTTCGGCATGGATGGGCAACAACAGTTATGTGTGGGAAATTGTTCGACTTTCCCACATTCGACGGATCAGCTGCTGCTGCTGCTACTGCTGTTGTAGCGAGGAAGGAATCAAGTGGGTCTCTGGGTGCTTCCGAAAGGTCAGTGTGGTGTGTCCGTTTGGGACGAGGAAGCAGCAGCTCAGGTTGCTGTCAAACGGAGTTTGTTTATAGGTTTGAGGAATAACTGGAATTCGATTTCAGTTGATGATTAGTATCAAAGTTGTGGAAATTTTAAAACATTGGTTTAAGAAAAACCATATTTTGCAGTAGTTTCGGGTCTTTCGGATTACTATTCCGTGGCCTCCCATGTTCCTGGTTTGGTAACAATCTCAAATTAACTTGAATATCACAGCTACAAATGTTTTCGAAAAAAAATAATGGGAGCTCTAGGATCAGTTCCATGAATTGACCACTTCAACGGATGTTCCGTATATTCCGGAGTCCCGTCTCATGGCCCCTAAAGTTTCGAGTTATTTAATTCAATCTTATTACTCGAAACAAGTGAACCTGACATAGAAGCGTTGAGAGGGACGTTTAACGCCGAAAAAACATTTTTTTCTGGAAAATTTTGATTGTTCTAAAAACATTAGAAAAAAAATATCCAAAATCTAAGAAAACCAATGTTACCGAAAGTTCGATTTTTGCGGTTTTTGTTTATTGCAACAGTAAAACGACGATATGCTCCTTTCACCTTGGAAAAATACTCATCTACTGCGTAGCTACTCAGATTTACTATCCTGCCTTTTTTTTAGTCAGAAGAGCGGAGTGACGGGCAAGCGTCTAGGATAAACTTTTAAAAGAAGATTCTAAAGAAGAAAAGAATCATCTAAAGAAGAAGAAAAAGCGTCTAAAAAAGAAAAAAAAAGCTTCTAAACGGATCTTCCAGAAGAAGTTAGAGGAGCACAGTGACAGGCATGCGTCTTGAATAAGCTTCTAAAGAAAATGCTTCTAAAAGACGATTCTAAAAGAAGTTTCCAAAGATGAAAAAAAGCTTCTAAAGAAGAAAATAAGCTTCTAAAGAAGAAAAGAAGCTTCTAAAAGGATCTTCCTGAAGAAATCAGAGGAGCGCAGCGACAGGCATTCGTCTAGAATAAGCTTCTAAAAGAAGACTAAGACGATTCTAAAAGAAGTTTTCAAAGAAGAAAATAAGCTTCTAAAGAAGAAAATAAGCTTCTAAAGAAGAAAAAAGCTTTCAAAGAATAAAAGAAGCTTCTAAAATGATCTACCAGAAGAAGTCATAGGAGCGTAGCGACAGGCATGCGTCTAGAATAAGTTTCTAAAAGAAGATTCTAAAGAAAAAGTTTTAAAATAAGATTCTAAAGAAGATTCCAAAGAAGAAAAGAAGCTTTTAAAGAAGAAAAGAAGCTTCAAAAGAAGAAAAGAAGCTTCTAAAATGAACTACCAGGAGAAGTTAGAGGAGTGTAGCGACAGGCATGCGTTTAGGATAAGCTTCTAAATAAAGATTCAAAAGAAAAAGCATATAAAGAAGAAAAGAAGCTTCTAAAGGGAACTTCCAGAAGAAGTCAGAGGAGTGCAGCGACAGGCAAGCGTTTAGGATAAGCTTCTAAATGAAGATTCAAAAGAAAAAGTTTCTTAATGAGATTCTAAAGAAAGAGCTACTAAAAGAAGTTTCTAAACAAGATTCTAAAGAAGATTCCAAAGAAGATTCTAAAGAAGCTTATAAAAAAGAAAAGAAGCTTTCAGAAGAAGTCATAGAACTGCTACGACAGGCATGTGTCTATAATAAGCTTCTAAAAGAAGGTTCTAAAGAATATGCTTCTAAAAGAAGATTCTAAATGAAGCTTCTAAAGAAGAAAAAAAAACCTTCCAGAAGAAGTCAGAGGAGCGCAGTGCCAGACATGCGTCTAGAATAAGCTTCTAAAAGAATATTCTAAAGAAAAGGCTTCTAAAACACGATTCTAAAAGAAAGTTTTCAAAGATAAAAAGAAGCTTCTAAAGAAGAAAATAAGCTTCTAAAGAAGAAAAGAAGCTTTTAAAGAAGAAAAGAAGCTTCTAAACATATCTTCCAGAAGAAGTCAGAGGAGCGCAGCGACAAGCATTTGTCTAGAATAAGCTTTTAAAAGAAGATTCGAAAGTTTAAGCTTCTAAAAGAAGATTCTAAAGAAAAAAGAAGCTTTTAAAATAAGCTGATAAGCTGATTTTGCCCCGTAACGTGGGTAGATCACCTTTTCGTGGTACGTTACGGGATGTAAGATCTACCACCGATTCCTAGTCTTGACTACTTCCAACTAGGGGAACAGGATTTTTCAGTAATCAAAGGAACACATCTTAGTCCTTGTTACTTTTTATGCCTTGTTGATAGTGATAAGTCCTCGGGTTGCCTGGACCGAGGATGATCTTGAAACAAGGAAAAAATGAGTTAGTTAGTCTTCATCTATGTGATTCCTAATCTTCTATTTGGTGTTCCCTAGTTTGAAGTGGTTAAGACTAGGGTTCTGATGCATGGTCACTATCGGTGTCGTTCCTTAATTTTGTTGCTAAGGAATCCAATTTTGACTGACAAAGGGGCGCGCCTTTGGAGGGTATTTCAACACTCCGAAGGGTATAAATAGCGGAACCTATCAATTAGAATCGATTCCTTGCGATGAAGGCAAGAATGACAACTGTATCAAAACCGAATACTTCATCATTTTTCAATAGTGATGAAGTAATACGACATGCACTAAACTAAGGACACGGGATATACTACAATAGATCAAATTACTGGTCGCAGTAGTTTTATGTCCCGAACAGAAAAAAAAAAAGCTGATAAAGAAAAGAAATGCTCCCAGAAGAAGTCATAAGAGCGCAGCGACAGGTATGCGTCTAGAATAAGTTTCTAAAAGAAGATTCTGAAGAAAATGCTTCTTAAAGAAGATTATGAAGAAAAAGTTTCGAAAAGAATATTCTAAAGAAAATTATGAAAAAAGTTTCCAAAGAAGAAAAGGAGTTTTAAAGAAGAAAAGAAGCTTTTAAAGAAGAAAAGAAGCTTCTAAAGAAGAAAAGAAGCTTCTAAAGAAGAAAAGAAGCTTCTAAAGAAGAATAGAAGCTTCTAAAGAAGAAAATAAGCTTCTAAAATTAACTACCAGAAGAAGTCAGAGGAGCGCAGCGACAGGCATTCGTCTAGAATAAGCTTCTAAAAGAAGACTAAGACGATTCTAAAAGAAGTTTTTAAAGAAGAAAATAAGCTTCTAAAGAAGAAAAAAAACGTTTAAAGAAGAAAAAAAAGCGTTTGAAGAAGAAAAGGAGCTTCTAAAAGGATCTTCCAGAAGAAGTCAGAGCAGCGCAGCGACAGGCATTAGTCTAGAATAAGGTTTTAAAAAAAGATTCTAAAGTTTAAGTCATCTAAAAGAAGATTCTAAAAGAAGAAAAGAAGCTTTTAAAATAAGCTTATGAAGAAAAAAAAGCTCCCAGAAGGAGTCAGAGGAGCGTAGCGACAGGCATGCGTCTAGAATAATTTTCTAAAAGACGATTCTTATGAAAATGCTTCTAAAAAAAGATTATAAAGAAATAGTTTTTAAAAAAAATTCTAAAGAAAATTCTAAAAGAAGTTTCCAAAGAAGAAAAAAAAAGCTTCTAAAGAAGAAAAGAAGCTTCTAAAGAAGAAAAGAAGCTTCTAAAGAAGAAAAGAAACTTCTAAAGAAGAAAATAAGTTTCTAAAATGAACTACCAGGCGAAGTCAGAGGAGTGTAGCGACAGGCATGAGTTTAGGATAAGCTTCTAAATGAAGATTCAAAAGAAAAAGTTTCTAAGGGAGATTCTAAAGAAAAAACTTCTAAAAGAAGTTTATAAACAAGATTCTAAAGAAGATTCCAAAGAACATTCTAAAGAAGCTTATAAAGAATTTTATAAAGAAGGAAAGAATCTTTCAGAAGAAGTAATAGAACTGCTACGACAGGCATGCGTCTATAATAAGCTTCTAAAAGAAGGTTCTAAAGAAAAGGCTTCTAAAAGACGATTCTAAAATAAGTTTCCAAAGAAGAAAAGACGCTTCTAAAGAAGAAAAGAAGCTTTTAAAGAAGAAAAGAAGCTTCTAAAATGATCTTCCAGAAGAAGTCAGAGCAGCGCAGCGACAGGCATTCGTCTAGAATAAGCTTCTAAAAGAAGATTCTAAAGAAAGAGCTTCTAAAAGAAGATTCTGAAAAAAGCTTCTAAAGAAGAAAAGAAACTTCTAAAAGAAGCTAATAAAGATGAAAAAGATCTTCCAGAAAAAGTCAGAGGAGCGCAGAGGCAGGCATTCGTCTAGAATAAGCCTCTAAAAGAAGATTCTAAAAAAATTCATTCAAAAGAAAATGCTTCTAAAGAAAAAGCTTCTTAAAGAAGATTCTAACGAAGGTTCTATAACAAACTTCTAAAGAAGAAAAGAAGATGTACTTTCCGAAAAAATTCCGAATTTTTCAAAAGTAATTCAGCACTTTATGGAGTGATTTAATATATTTTCGAAGTGATTTTGAACATTTTTGGAGTGATTTAGTTCTTTACAAAGTGATTATAAACCATTCTAAATTTATTCAGTTCATTTCAAAGTAATTCCTAACTTCTCTGAGGTAAATCAGTACTTTTCAAAGTGATTCCAACCATTTCTGAAGTGATTCAGTACTTTTAGAATTTAGATTTTAAATTGATTCAGTATTTTCTAAAGTGATTTAGACTGTTTCTGAGGTGGTTCAGTTCTTTCCAAAGTGATTAGGAACTATTCTAAATTGATTAAATGCATTCCAAAGTGATTACTAACTTTTCTGAAGTAAATCAGGACTTTCCAAAGTGATTCCGAACATTTCTGAAGTACTTCAGTACTTTCCAAAGTGATTCCCTTTTTTAAAGTAATTCAGTTCTTTAGAAAGTGATTATGAACCATTATTTATTGATTCAATTAATTCCAAAGTGATTCTTAACTTTTATGAAGTGAATCAGTACTTTCCGAAGTGATTCCGATCATTTTTGAGGTGATTCCATACTTTCCAAAGAGACTCCGAATATTTCTGAAGTGATTCAGGTTTTTCCAAAGTGGTTATGAACTAAAAGAGGATTCTAAAGAAAAAGCTTCTAAAACAAGATTCTGAAGAAAATTCATTCAAAACAAAATGCTTTTAAAGAAAAAGCTTCTTAAAGAAGATTCTAACGAAGGTTCTATAATAAACTTCTAAAGAAGAAAAGAAGATGTATGAAGTGATTTAATATTTTTTCGAAGTGATTCTGAACATTTTTGGAGTGATTTAGTTCTTTACAAAGTGATTATAAACCATTCTAAATTGATTCAGTTCATTCCAAAGTGATTCCTAACTTCTCCGAGGTGAATCAGTACTTTCCGAAGTGATTCCAACCATTTCCGAAGTGATTAAGTACTTTAAGAAGTTATTCCTATAATTTCCGACGTAATTCAGTACTTTCCGAAGTGATTCCGAACATTTCTGAAGCGATTAGATTCTTTCCAAAGTGATTATGAACCATTCTAAATTGATTCAGTTCATTTCCAAAGTGATTACTAACTTTTCTGAAGTAAATCAGGACTTTCCAAAGTGATTCCGAACATTTCTGAAGTACTCAGTACTTTCCAATGTGATTCTCTTTTCTGAAGTGATTCAATTCTTTACAAAGTGATTATGAACCATTCTTAATTGATTCAGTTAATTCCAAAGTGATTCCAAACTTTTCTGAAGTGAATCAGTACTTTCCGAAATGATTCCAATCATTTCTGAAGTGACTCAGTACTTTCCAAAGTGATTTTGAACTATTCTCAAATGATTCAGTGTATTGCGTAGTGATGCCTAACTTTTTTGAAGTGAATCAGTACTTTTCGAAGTGATTCCGATAATGTTTGAAGTGTTTCCGTACTTTCCGTCGTGACTCCGAACATTTCTAAAGTGATTCAGGTTTTTCCAAAGTGATTATGAACCATTTTAAATTGATTCAGTTCATTTCAAAGTAATTTCTAACTTCTCTGAGGTAAATCAGTACTTTCCGAAGTGATTCGAACCATTTCTGATGTGATTTAGTAGTTTTAGAAGTGATTCCTATAAATTTCGACGTGATTCAGTACTTTCCGAAGTGATTCCGTACATTTTTGAAGTGATTAGGTTGTCTCTAAAGTGATTATGAACCATTCTAAATTGATTCAGTTCATTCTAAAGTGACCTAACTTCTTTGAACTGAATCAGTTCTTTTCAAAGTGATTATGAACCATTCTAAATTGATTCAATACTTTCTAAAGTGATTCCGGTCATTTCTTAAGTGATTCAGTTCTTTCCAAAGTGATTATGAACTATTCTAAATTGATTCAATTCATTTCAAAGTGATAACTAACTTTTCTAAAGTAAATCAGGACTTTCTAAAATGATTCCGAACATTTCTGAAGTACTTCATTACTTTCCAAAGTGATTCCCATTTCTGAAGTGATTCAGTTTTTTACAACGTGATTATGGACCATTCTTAATTAATTCAGTTCATTCCAAAGCGATTCCTAACTTTTTCTGAAGTGAATCAGTACTTTCTAAAGTTATTCCGATCATTTCTGAAGCGATTCAGTTCTTTCCAAAGTGATTTTCAGCTATTCTTAATTGATTCAGTTCATTCCAAATTGAATTAGTGAATTAGTACTTTCCAAACTGATTCCGAACATTTCTGAAGTACTTCATTACTTTCCAAAGTGATTCCCATTTATGAAGTGATTCAGTTCTTTACAAAGTGATTATGAACCATTCTTAATTGATTCAGTTCATTCCAAAGTGATTCATAACTTTTATGAAGTACTTTCCGAAATGATTCTGACCATTTATGAAGTGATTCAGTTCTTTCCAAAGTGATTTTAAACTATTCTAAATTGATTCAATTCAATTAACTTTTATGGAGTGAATCAGTACTTTCCTAAGTGATTCCCATTTCTGAAGTGATTGAGTTCTTTACAAAGTGATTCCGACCATTTCTGAAGTGATTCCGAATTTTGCAAAAAAAAAACAGAACTTTCTACTTTTCTGAAGGGATCCAATATTTTTAGTGATACCGAACATTTATGAAGTGATTTAGTACTTTCCAAATTGATTCCGACCAATTCTGAAGTGATTCAGCACTTTCCGAAGTGATTACGAATTTTTCAAAAGGAATTCAGCAGTTTCTGGAGTGATTAAATATTTTATATAGAAGTGATACAGAACATTAATGAAGTGATTTAGTTATTTTCTAGAATAAAAAAAAATCTAGATCCAAAACCTTGACACCAAAGTTTGGGAAAGTTTACGCAATATATCACCTAAATTGTGTTTACATATTGCTTAAACGAAGGAGATTTTTTTCCTGTGTACCGACAAATTTGTTCAAAATGTTTCTGAATGTTACATTCCTCCATTCAAACCTCTATTCAAGCTAGGACTGAAGCAATCGCAGCATGTGCGATGCCTTTAGTCTGCTTGACCGTAATCAGATTTAGATGTTATCGCAGTTCATGGTCAAGCTAATCCTATTATGTCCGAACGAAAATTAATTCCTTATTCGAAGAAACACTGCACTCGAAAGAAAAAAGGGTTCCCTAATCACCATCTGATTCTCTTAACGATCATTGTTTCCACATTCTATCGGTTCACATTGCCCAACAATTCATCGACAATGTAAATCCTTTCGAAAACTAACCTTTATTCCTTTGTTTTTCTCTTACAGGTAAGTGCGTTTTTCCAAACTGCTTCCCGGTAATCGTCCCGATGATCGATCATCATCGGGCTAGGCTAGGCACGATCAAGGATAGACAAGAGAATGGCGCCCCCTACCGACTGTCGATCACACCGTCGATGACATAAACTGAGTACGTATGAGTATTACAATAGTGGGACAATGGTGCTTTTGCAAAAGAACTCGGATCACTCCTAATCCCTGTGTTTGTGTCTTTTGTTGTAGCGAAAAGAGGATTTTTGTCTGGCCTGTCCCACACATGAGGGATTTAGACCTTTGTTTGTGTGGATTGTGCTGCGGTTACGCGTTGCAGGTGATCCGTTTGAACTGAGTAGACTCTGATGTCCCTGGATTTGGAAATTGCCATGTCCAAATTTAAGAATGTCCATCGGCGTCGGAAGAAAAATCAAGACATCGGCGAGCAGAGCGAGCGTGTCCGAATCCTGCAATCCTGCAGTCTAAGATTAACTCAAGCAAAGTACATCCAATGCAAGACCACACAGCTGGATCTGATAGCAGTTCAAACGTTCCAACACTGCTTCACAACATACCAATACCCGTCAATCAGCGGAGACAGAGCTGGTGTCCCAAAAAAGCTGTGCTGAAATTGCTCCTCCTTGAAGTTCACCAACCGAACATGTCGATATCTGAGTTCACCCACTCCTGCCGTGATGTCAAATGTCCATGAAACGGCACTAGTTCCATCCAGGTTGGCTACCCCAGGACCGTCTGCCTCATTCTAATGGGCAGGGTTGCCAGGTATTTTTTGAAAATATCAGGAAACCTATTCTTAAAACTCAGGATAGGCATTTTGGATATCAAGGGTACTAGGAACAGGCTTCCACTCGATACAAAATACGTCTTCAAGCGGAAATTTTTAAAGTAGCGTTCGTGTTACGACGGCAGCCGTTTCGATGCCAGCCATAGAGAGTTGAAGGGGCGCGAAAACTATTCCACCTGGGCATTTGCGATGGGGATGATTTTGATCCGTGAAGGAAGCTGGGGTGCCGTTGCAAATGATTTCAAGATACGAGCGTTAGCGACGACCTGTCTCAGTCTGGAGAGTTACAATTATAGTCTCGTCCAGTGTTGGCAAAATCAGCAATCAATTGATATTTTTCCGCTCTCATGCGCTCGTAATATCACGCGTGATATTGGAACAAAATTATCATGCTTGATATTAATTTTACAAGCTCCTTTGATATTGCGAGACTATTCACAACGTGCAAAAATCAAGCTGAGAGTTGACTCGACACAAATATGATTCCGTTGCACATCGTTTTCTTAGAAAGAGAAAGTATAGTTTGCTGTCTCTTTTTACTCTTTACCGATGGCAGACACGAAGTGACTGCTGCCAGCCGTTATGGGAAGTTTCGGTTGCATTAGGGTGTAAAGCAAAAATCATGAAACTCAATCTCACCACAGTTTGTTGAGATTTGCAGCTGGTGAGTTTCGTTAGCTTGATGTTCCGAGTTGCGAAATCACAGCTTGCAAAATCAACCGCAGTTGTTTGTTTGTTGATTTTTGTCTACGAAAATCAAGCGTAATCTTGGGCGTTGGTGAGATTTGATTTTTTTGATATTTTCCCAACACTGGTCTCGTCAAAGATGCATGGATCAGAAGCTTGGAAAAGATACCGGATTGACGCGAAAAATTGGATTGCTAACGGAAGTTGACCTCTTTTCGTCTGATCAATAGTTCGAGTGAGGAAGAATACGTCAACGAGCTGATGAGTACCAGTCATAAGCTCGCTTCGATTGACTTCAAGGTTGATGATTCGTGGTTGGTAGCGTTGCTGCTGATGGGGTTACCAGATCACTACGAGCCGATGATTATGGGGCTGGAAGTCTCAGGACCGAAACTTATTTCGGATGCGGTGAAGGCAAAGATCCTGCAATATGTGAAGCTCACAAGGGAACCTTCAAGTGGCAGTGATGACGGAGCATTGTACTCGCGAGGTGCGAATTCAAACAAATTCAAAGCGCAGATCAAGAAGAAGTCCGAGAAGACGTGCTTCAATTGTGGAAAGCTAGGTCATTTTGCGGCCAGCCAAATCGAAGTGGTATTTTGGGAGCGACGAGTCATATGGAACAATGGAAACATGAAGGTTTTGGAAAGGTTGAAATGCAGATTGTGGACGGCAAGATCGATATACATTTGAGTACTGAAGATTCCTGATTTGGTGGCTAATCTGCTATCGGTGAGTACGATCAGCAAAAGAGGCTACACTGTGATCTTTACTGTGAACAACTGTGAGGTGTTGAATGCGGACGGTGTACTGGTCGTCTCTGGCAAGGAAGAAGGTGGCCTGTACCAAGTCAATCAACTAGAGAAGACGTTTCTGGCAAGTGGAATTCAACTGTGGCACAGAAGGATGGGCCACCTGAACGAGACAAGTTTGAAGCAGCTCAAGCACGTGTCCAATGGTATAGATTTTCAAGTTGAAACGGTGAAGGATTGCCAAGTGTGTCTGGAAAGAATACAAGCTCGAAAACCATTTTTGAAGAGTGATTTCAGGGCATCAGAACTGCTGGAACTGGTACATTCTGATCTCTGCGGACCAGTGAGAGATTCCATCCTTGGGTAGCAGTGGATATTTTGTCAGACCGTCAGACAGGTAAAAAACTCAAAATACTCAGGACAGATACTGGACGAGTGATGGTTTGCGACGAATTTCGGAAAGGATGCTGAAGAAGGATGGTATCCACCATCAGAAGACCTGTCCGTACACTCCATAGCAGAATTGTACAGCGGAAAGAATGAATAGGACACTTGTTGAAAAGGCACGATGTTTGCTGAAAGAAAGAATTCTGGGCAGAGGGGATATCAACGGCAGCATACTTTGGAAACGATCACCAACGAGATCCGAGATGGAGACAAGACGCCTGAAGAAATCTGAACCGGAAAGAGACCTAAGTTTTCGGTACAAGTGTGATGGTCCATATTCCGAAGATCAAGTGCAAGAACTTAGATCCGAAAGTAGCAAAGGGTATATTCGTAGGCTATTGTGAGGACACGAAAGGATACCGATTGTCCGGAGAGCAACAAGTTCGAGATCAGCCGTGACATGGTAGTGATCAACGAAGATGTACAACATTTCAGCACAGGATGTGCTCAAGATGTTCAAGCAGGTATTGAAGAGTTCCTAGTACCTATTGAACGCCCTGATGAAAAGGCAATCAATAATGACGAAAGAAGAAGAAGTAGCAGGACGTTCGACGCGTCTGGTGAAGCTTTTGAAGATGCCTGCAGCGAAGTAAGAGGTTCTATCCAAAACACGACCGTAGATTTGACGTGGGAAAACGTACTCGGTATCAATATTCGGCGACTGTGTTAGGGAAACCACTTTTTCCCATCACGGAAACGCTCCGTTTTCTGATGACAAAATCACGCATTTTCTTGCACAAAACGCGCGGAATGTTTGGTTTATTCAATAGATAATAGAAAAAGCTAACATTGATTGGAGGAATTTGTTGCTAAAATTGTCCAATCATATAAATTCGAGAAACCTCACCTTATTTCGAAGTGTTTCTGGTGAATTGATTAGGTCATGAGGTATTCGGTAATTGCGAGAATTTGTATGTACCACTTCAATACTGTTAAGCATTTGACCACAAACGTTTGGTTGCTGGGCACATTATCAAAGAGCTTAAACAACAATTATTTACGGTGGTCCTGAAAAGAACCGTTTTTTCGTGATGGTTGAGTAATGCTGAGCTAATTGGGCGGATGAAGCTGGCGACGAGCAACTAAACCCGATCAGTAGCGGTGCGGCTTCTTCCTCCTTCTTCACTGAATCCAAGGCTCTTGAGGGCAGCCTTGATAGCTAGCTGCTTGCGGGGAGCCTTCCGTTGTGTACTGGAGAAAAATGTACAACGCCACGCGCCGAAAGCACTGCTGCAGCTGATCACGCGGTGATTGAATAAACACCGTTCGGCGAGACCGGATGGAGTTCGATTTTGAAATCTGTATTAAGGAAAGCGCTTTTTTCAGGTTGGACATTTGTGTAATTTTCAATAGTGACCTGTGTTTATTTAAGCAGATTCGTAGAAACATTTCCAATCGATTGGCTTGTTTAGAATTAAAATCCATCCGCTATTGACGGAGTTATATGTGGTCAAAACCTGATCACTTTTCGAAACGATTTTAGTTTTTTTTTCTTAAATTCACCAACAATATGTTGCCGAAAGACGTAATCCTACGTCAAAACTTCGAAATGATTGCAACAACTCCAGAGAAGATCAATGATGATCATGTAGAAACATTTTAATTGAAGTTCCGTTAATGGAAAGAATCTATTTTGCTGTAGCTGCTGTAGCTCTGTTAACGTCGTTTTGAGTGCCGTTGGTCATATTTCGTCGAGTAGATGTGATTTGAATTGTTACGTGATATGATTCCAAAGGATACAAAATTCGATCATACGGAACCATAATTCGGAATGTCTGTAACCGGTTGCACGGTGGCCCTATGGCTCTATTGTTGTTGTTTTGAGTGCCATTGGTCATATTTCGTCGAGTAGATGTGATTTGATGTGTCGCTTGATATAATTAAGTGAGATTTCGAATTTGACCATGTGGAACCATAATACGGAAGATCTGGACCGGTTTTACGGTGGCCATATGGCTCTGGGGACGTCGTTCTGAGTGCCATTGGTCATATTTCGTCAAGTAGATGTGATTTTATATGTTGCTTGATATTGTTATGACAGACAATAAATTTGACCATATGGAACCATAATCCGGAACATCCGGAACCGCATGTAATCTTATGAATGTTCTCTATAATTTCCGGGAGTTCCACGAAAAAAATCAATATGTTGTCTCGATGATATGTAAGATATATGATAAAGATTGAAAAAACACATTCTTGAATATATAGAAAAGAGGGAGGGTCCTGGGGGGAGTACCACGCAACAAATGTAAGAACCACTCACTCACAACCACTTAATTTCCGAAATCCACGTAAAAGAAATCGCGTATATTCCGGAATCCGCAGTACCAAAAACATCAGGAGAATCGCAAGAACTACAGAGAATTTCCGAGAACATAAGGGAAGGTCAAAGAACCTCAGAGCAATTTTATGAACTACAGCGAAATTTACAGAAGTTTAGATTGCTTCAGGAACAGAAGTAACACTGTACTTCAAGAAGTTCCGAGAATTCCACAAAAATTACGGAATCTTCAGGATAGATTCAAGTACATTAGGAAAAATGAGGGAAATTCAACATCAAAACTTTCGAAAACATCTGGAAAATTGCAGGAGCATCCAGGAAGATCAAAGACCACCAAGGCAGTGCCATTATCTTTAGAAACATTGTGGGAACTTTTAAGAAATACTGAAAACTTCAAGTAAGTCTAAAGAATTTCAGGAAAGTCCAGAGAATTTCAGAAACTTCCAACGTCCGAAGAAATTTCCAAAATTAAAGAGATCTTTACGTGACCTTCAAGGCATTTCCGAGAATTTCAGGAAATTTTCCATGGTAGCACTGAATTCTCCTGGATCCGGATAACAGAATCATTCTCCCAGCTCATTTCGAATGCGTTGCTAGTCCATCTAGGACGCTTGTTGGGTGGCAAAGAGTTTCAAATTATCATATCATGATCTACAGCGTCTTGAGTCCTTTGGAGAAGAAGCCCGACAATTGGCACCAACGTTTCGTAGACTCACGATCACGATCTCAGCTGGAGCCACGTCACATCCGCCGATGTTCTAGTACCAATGCTGGCCCGTGGCGGATGAAGGCACGTGAACCGAGACCACCACTTTCCCGAGCTCTCCAGCTGAGAGGTGATGTTCGCTGAGCAGAGGTCCAACCGAACCAAAAAAAAAAAAAAGACATGAAATGGCATTTTGAAGAAGACACAACTCTCCAGCGCAACAACACGCATGAAAATCAGCATATTATCGATCGATCGCTTCGCCTCGTTTCGCGGTTCCTATCTTGATTATGAGTGGATCTTCTTTTCGCTGAACACGAACTCGAATCGGCTGGACTATTCAAAGGCAAAACCAACAGAACCAACAACAGCAACAAAACCGTCCATTCATTCATTCTTTCGGTGGCTGGTTTCGTAGAATTTGCCGGCTTGTTTCTGTTTTGCCTGCGTCAGCCCACCGACCAGTGATGCCAGACTTCTCTGAGGTCAATTCCGTTGATGTCATAACTTTTGGAAATGAGGGGGTGGGGGTGGGAATTTGGCAAAGGCGCATTACATTCATTCCGTAGATTTTGCCTAAGGATCCCAATTCCTGCAAAATTTGATCGATTCCGTAGAACTGGCATCGCTGCCACCGACCCGCAGCCAGATGATTCTTATTCACATTTTTTTTTGCGGCGGCAGTCGTTGCACAATGTAAGGGAGAGGCAGAGAGAGCAAGCGAGCGAGTTGGGCCATCATCGTCTTCGGTGCTCGGGGAGAAGTGTTTATCATGATCATTTCGTTAAGAATGATGGGGAATTTTTTACCTATTTGAACATCCCGCGCGGTCCAGGTCCAGGTACTGAGCGCGGGGCTAAAGCGAGCACTTACTCTTCTCACTTTTTAAAAGGCCGGCGCGCAATTATTTCTAATAGATTTTTTTTTTTCGCTGGCTCGTTGCCTCCCCAATAGCGCAATTTGAATACACGAACTGCGGATCAGCCGACGATGGAGGACAGTAAGAGTGAGAGCGCAAACGGGCGGCGGGAGCGGAGGTGTTACGAAAGAATACTGGCGCTCCAGGAGGCTTTGGAGGTCTTGTTTCTATTGTGGCATTCCCGGTTTTGCTTTTTTTCTTTTTGTAACGGCCAAATTCCGGACGGTATGCCGATGTTGCTGGGTGTTCGGTTATTTGAGCTTATGAAGCAAGTGATAAAGCTGCGACCATATCTCCGAAACTGAAAGCTTAATTTCTAAAGGTTTCCATTTGACATTCACAGTTCACATCAAGTTCACATAACCAGGGGTATTTGAACTATAATGAGATCTTTGCGCTAACTCTTTAAGGACTGCTGTTTTGGCCATATGACCGAAACCCTTTAATCTAATGTACTATAACACAGCCATTCCATAGCAAAACGATATAGTGGTTCTCAGAATTTCGTAACAATTGGTAATTTTGTTCCTTATCGCAAAATGTTAGACCCGTATTTTTTTTTATTTATTGTGTCATTAGGGTGACCATTTCCATTTTAAGATAGTCCAAAAAATCATTTAAAAAAATTCAAAAATTTATAACTTGACCCACAAGCCGATTTCAAAGATCCAAATATCAAATGAAAGGCAATTAAAAATAATGTTAGAAAAAATATAATGATTGTATTGAAAAATATTGATTGTATTTGTTTTTTATGGTTTTCATGGTATGTTTCATGGTAAAATCAGCCATGTTTTTTTTTCGCTTTTGGTTATGTTTTTTTAAGTACTCAATACTCCTATGCGACTAGACTACCATGCGTCTCCATTGATACATAGCTAACATAGTCACATAATCTATACAACCTATTTTCAAGTCGCATAGAAGTATTGAGTGAAAACCCAAAACATGATAAGTTCAAACAAATATTACTCAAAAACGAAAAAAAAACACCGCTGATTTTTTGAGATGTTGTGTAAAAAAGCCTAAATAATTTTCAAGGCGAAATATTGCGCCCTCTGTCTACAAACCATAAAAGCCATAAAAAACAAATTCAATCAATGTTTTTCAACATAAAATACCAATATTTATTTATACTTATATTTTTTTCTAAAAAGTATTTTTAATTATGATTAATGATATTTTGATCTTTGAAATAATTCCAATGGTTTAAATGTTACGAATTTTTGAAAAAAAATCGATTTTTTGGACCACCTTAAACGTAAATGGTCACCCTAAAGACAACATAAAAAAAATACGGGTTCAATATTTTGCGATAAGGAACAACACTACCAATTTCTGAGAACCACTATATCGTTTTGGTATGGGATGGCTGATAACCTACCATCGGTAGTTACTGAGTCGAAGTGAATTATTTCACTGTCGGTAGCACATGATGGCCACTGAACCTGGAAAACCGGGAGAACCGGGAAATACGTGGAAATGTTAATGCAATCGTGAAATATGTACAGTCAGGAATCCTTATTGCCGAATCCTTATTACCGGGCTATCCGCGAATAAGGGTACCCACAGCTTATGGGATTATCACTAATAGGGGCTGTGGTGGATTATCTCATTTGTTTCAATATATAGAGCTTTGACAAAGTTGTTGAACTGGGATAGACCAACAAGCCTGTGTTATTGGATTCAGGTTTAATTGGGAACTACGCCGCTAGAGGCGCTACACTTTTATGTTACTTATCTTCTTAGGTCTTAGGTCCAGCATAGAATATTTCGTGATCCTGGTCATGTAGAAAGTTGCTGTCTTCAACAAAGTTCTTCAAGTGACCAAGTCCTTTCGGATGGGGCCATATTAGTTCAGAACTCTCTCACTACGCAGCGCTAGTGTGCACATGAGCTTCCTATATAAGCTGTATCTTTAAATCCTGGCCATATAGAAGGTTACAGTCTTCAGCAAAGTTGTTCAAGTGACCAAGTCCTTTCGGATGGTGGCCATATTAGTTCGGAACGCTCTCACTAAGCAGCGCTACTGTGCATATGAGCTTCGTATATAAGCTGTATCTCAAAATCCTGGCTATATAGAAAGTTACTGTCTTGAGCAAAGTTGTTCGCGTGATCATGTTCTTTTGTATGGTGTTCATATTTGTTCAGAACTCTCTCACTAAGCAGCGCTAATGTGCATGTGAACTTCCTATATAAACTGTATCTCGAGAACCTGGCCATATAGAAAGTTGCTGTCTTCAACAATGTTTTTGAAGTGACCAAGTCCTTTCGGATGGTGGTCATATTATTTCAGAACTCTCTCACTACGCGGCGCTATTGTGCACATGAACTTCCTTAATATGTTATGTATGGAAAGCTTGTCCATATAAGATGTTGCTGTGCAATGTGAGTACACGAAACGGAATAGGAATGACGTGTAGAGAGGCTGGAAATCGATTTCGGACGCCATTATTCACAAATCTGCACCTGGAAAACATCCTAGAAACTCTACTTTCAATCCCAATAATTCCCTTTCCATCTTACCGCATCCTATTCTGTATCCGCAAAATCCTTATTTATTCTATCTTCTATCCCATCATCACCCACATCTGTCATCACAGCGAAGAATCAAAGTCATGCAAATCCTCATCAAGAAGATGAGGCATCAGATCGTAATAAAATCACTAGGGTAAACGCACCAATAGTGGAGGTACGCTAGTGCAATGTGTTCCTAAAGTGGCTTATGGAGTCTCCATAAGCCACTATAGGAAAACATTGCACTAACGTGCCTCCACTATTGGTGCCTTTACCCTAGTTCATAAATTTGTAACTACCTATGTATTACATAAAAATACCGCAGTATTTGCTCACCGCAAAAAAAAACTCCCTCCGTGACAATGATAATCATTGCCGTGACCAGGATTCGAACCTGGGTTACTACGGCCACAACGTAGGGTCCTGACCACTAGACGATCACGGCTGTCGAGAGTCGTGAGTTAATGTTTAAAGAAACGGCAACGTGAACGTCACAATGCAATTTTCTTTCTAACGTCGCATGAAAACGAACCGAGTGGACATACAAGTTCAAAATCAACTGTATTTCACCATATGAATTCATTCGATGAACGGGTGAGGTTAGGCTTTGTGGTATTTTTACCTCGCTTGTTGCGACAGATTGTGAAATTCAATTTTCCATCGCTACGAGAACAAACAATTTACAATCAGTTGGGGTTGAATTGTACTCAGTGCGTTACTATTACTAGGTATCCCTTGAAGTTTTTTTTTTAGTACATTCAATTTCACCTAAAATTGCTGCAGTAAATTTCATCCACAATATCAATGGCGCTGCGTTGTATTAAAAGTCCAGGGTTTAGAACATAGTAATTACGTAACAAAAAAAAATGTTGAGTTGTTCAGTAATCAAATTTGAAATAGTGTAATTAACATTGTGTTGGTATAATTACAGTAATAAAAATGTGATATGAAATCCAGCCACGTAATTAATGTAATTAAAATTGCAATTAGTGTATTTAAAGTAATTAAAAGCATTGAAACGCCAATCTGTCTGATATCCGTTTCTATTTTATAGCCCGTCTAATATGTCATGTTGCGAAATTCATTTCCTAACATTCTTTTCGGTAAACGGTATAGTAGATTGTAGGAACATGATAAAAAGCTCTTTCAGATCATCTATTGTGTCATATTATTTCGGAAAATTTCTTTCAATGACTCTCATTCGTGTCTATTGTATAGTGCTCATCTATTGTGCCATGTTGTGAAATAACTAAATAAATAAATAAATAAAAATAAATTTATTTAGTTTAGTAAATTAGTAAATTATTTAATTAAAAATTAGTGAATTGGTGAATTGGTAAATTAGTAAATTAATAAATTAGTAAATTAGTAAATTAGTAAATTAGTTAATTAGCAATTAAGTAAATTCGATAATTCGTAAATTAGTAGATTATTAGATTAGTAAATTAGTTAATTAGTAGATTAGTAGATTAGTAAATTAGTAAATAAGTAAATTAGTAGATTAGTAATTTAGTAAATTAGTAAATTAGTTATTAAGTAAATTCGTTAACTAGTAAATTAGTAAATTAAAAATTTGTAAAATAGTAAATTCGTTATTTAGTAAACATGTTTAATATTAAATTAGTTATTAGTTCTTTCAATGACTCTCATTCGTGTCTATTGTATAGTGCTCATCTATTGTGCCATGTTGTGAAATAACTAAATAAATAAATAAATAAAAATAAATTTATTTAGTTTAGCAAATTAGTAAATTATTTAATTAAAAATTAGTGAATTGGTGAATTGGTAAATTAGTAAATTAGTAAATTAGTAAATTAGTTAATTAGTAAATCAGCAAATTTGATAATTAGCTATTTAGTAAATCTGTTAATTATTAAATTAGTTAACTAGTAAATTAATAAATTAGTAAATAAGTAAATAAGTAAATTAGGTAATTAGTAAATTAGTAAATTAGTAAATCAGTTAATTAGTAAATAAGTAAATTAGTAAACTAGTAAATTAGTAAATTAGTAAATTAGTAAATTAGTAAATTAGTAATTTAGTAAATTAGTAAATTAGTAAATCAGTTAATAAGTAAATTAGTAAATAAGTAAATAAGTAAATAATTTAATTACTTAATTAATAATTTCGTAAATAAGTAAATTCGTAAATTAGTAAATTAGTAAATTAGAAAATCAGTAAATTAAAAAATTACTAAATTAGCTATTTAGTAAATTAGTAAATAGGTAAATTAGTAAATAAGGAAACTAGCAAATATGTAAATTAGTTTAATAGTAAACAAGTAAATTAGTAAATTTTGTAAATTAGTAAATAAGTCAATTAGTAAATTAAAAATTAGTTAAATAGAAAATTTGTAAATTCGTTATTTAGTAAATCTGTTAAATATTAAGTTAATAAATTAGTTAATTAGTTAATAAGTGAATAAGTGAATTACTAAATTAGTCAATTAGGAAATTAGTAAATTGATAAATAAATAAATTAGTAAATAAGGAAAATAGTAAATTTGTAAATTAGTAAATTAGTAAGTTAGTTAATAAGTAAATTAGTAAATTCGTTAATTCGTAAATTAGTAAATTAATAAATCAAAAAATAAGTAAATACGTAAATAAGTAAATTACTAAACAAGTAAATTAGTAAATTAGTAAATTAGTAAATTGGCAAATAAGTTAATAATGAAATAAGAAATTAGTTAATGAGTAAATTAGTTAATTAGTGAGTAGGTAAATTAGTAAATTAGTAAACTCGTAAATTCGTTAATTAGTAAATTAGTAAATTGGTTAATTATCAAGGTTGTAAATTAATAAATTCGTTAATAAGAAAATTAGTAAATTAGTAATTTACACACTTAGAAATTATCGCCGACTTCGGTAATTTTTACCGAAATCTGAACAACTGAACTTTTCGGTAAAATTTATGCAATTCAATTCAATTGCTTGTCTGCTACTTTGAAACTAAATCTCCACTTAAATGACAAGATTTAATTATTTAAACCAGGTTGAACATGTTTTGTTATTATTTTCAAATTCATTGGCCTTTAAAATAAAGGTCAAAGTTTTACCGAACGTTCAGCTGTTCTGAATTCGGTAAAATTTACCGAACACAGAAACAAAATCTTAGTGTGTAGTAATTTAGTAAATTGGTATATTAGTAAATTAGTAAAGTAATAAATTAGAAAATCAGTAAATTAAAAAAATTAGTAAATTAGCCATTTCGTAAATTAGTAAATTGCTTAATTAGGAAATTAGGAAACTAGCAAATATGTTTATTAGTTTAATAGTAAACAATTAAATTAGTATATTTTGTAAATTAGTAAATTAGTAAATTAGTAAATTAAAAATTAGTAAAATAGAAAGTTTGTAAATTCACTATTTAGTAAATCTGTTAAATATTAAGTTAATAAATTAGTTAATTAGTAAATAAGTGAATAAATAAATTACTAAATTAGTAAATTATAAAATTAGTAGATTGATAAATAAATAAATTAGTAAATAAGGAAATTAGTAAATTGGTAAATTAGTAAATTAGTAAATTAGTAAATTAGTAAATTAGTAAATGAGTTAATAAGTAAATTCGTTAATTTTTAAATTAGTAAATTAATAAATAATAAAATAAGTAAATAAGTAAATTACTAAATTAGTTAATAAATAAATTAGTAAACTAGTAAATTGGTATATAAGTTAATAATGAAATAAGAAATTAGTTAATTAGTAAATTAGTAAATTAGTAAATTAGTAATTTACACACTTATAAATTATCGCCGACTTCGGTAATTTTTACCGAAATCTGAACAACTGAACTTTTCGGTAAAATTTATGCAATTCTATTCAAAATTTCTGCTACTTTGAAACTAAATCTCCACTTAAATGACAAGATTTGATTATTTAAACCAGGTTGAACATGTTTTGTTATTATTTTCAAATTCAATGGCCTTTAAAATAAAGGTCAAAATTTTACCGAACGTTCAGCTGTTCTGATTTCGGTAAAATTTACCGAACACGGAAACAAAATCTTAGTGTGTAGTAATTTAGTAAATTAGTAAATTAGTAAATTAGTAAATAAGTAAATTAGTAAATTACTAAATTAGTAAATTGGTGAATTAGTAAATTAGGAAATTAGTAAATTAGAAAATTTGTTAATAAGTAAATTTGTTAATTAGTAAATTATTAAATTAGTACATTAGTAAATTAGTAAGTAAGTAAATAAGTAAATTGGTTCATCTTTTGTGCCATGTTGTGAAATGACTAAATAAATAAATAATTCAGTAAATAAATAAATAAATAAAAATTAATTTGTTTAGTTTAGCACATTAGTAAATAAGTAAATTAAAAATTAATGAATTGGTAAATTGGGTAATTGAAAAATTAGTAAATTAGTAAATTAGTAAATTAGTTAATTAGCAATTTAGTAATTTAGTAATTTTGTAAATTCGTAAATTAGTAGATTATTAGATTAGTAAATTAGTAACTTAGTAGATTAGTAAATTAGTAAATAAGTAAATTAGTAGATTAGTAATTAAGTTAATTAGTAAATTAGTTATTTAGTTATTTAGTCAATTAGTAATTAGTAAATTAAAAATTAGGAAAATAGTAAATTTGTATATTCGTTATTTAGTAAATTTTTTAAATATTAAATTAGTAAATAAGTAAAATTAGCAAATTTTTAAATTAATTATTAAGTAAATCTGTTAATTATTAAATTAATAAACTAGTTAATTAATAAATTAGTAAATAAGTAAATAAGTAAATTAGTTAAGTAGTAAATTAGTAAATCATTTAATTAGTAAATTAGTGAATTAGTTAATTAGTGAATTAGTTAATTAGTTAATTTGTAAATTATTTTATTAGTAAATTCGTAAAATAAATTAGTAAATAAGTAAATTAGTAAATAAGTAAATTAGTAGAAAAGTAAATTAGTAAATAAGTAAATTAGTAAATAAGTAAATTAGTAAATAAGTCAATTAGAAAATCAGACAATAATAAATTAGTAAATTAGTTAATTAGTTAACTAGTAAATTAGTAAATTAGTAAATTAGCTATTTATTAAATTAGTGAATTGGTAAATTAGTAAATTAGGAAACTAGCTAATATGTAAATTAGTTGAATAGTAAATAAGTGAATGAATGAATTTTGTAAATTAGTTAATTAGAAAATTAGTGAATTAGTAAATTAAAAATTAGTAAAATAGTAAACTTTTAAATTCGTTTTTTAGTAAATCTGTTAAATATTAAGTTAGTAAATTAGTAAATTAGTAAATAAGTGAATAAGTAAATTACTTTATTCGTTAATTAGTAAATTAGTAAATTAGTTAATTACTAAATTAGTAAATCGGTAAATAAATAAATTAGTAAATAAGGAAATTAGTAAATTTGTAAATTAGTAAATTAGTTCATAAGTAAATTAGTTAATTCGTAAATTAGTAAATTAGTAAATTAGTTAATTAGTTAATAAGTAAATTATTAAATTACTAAATTAGTAAGTTAGTAAATTAGTAAATTAGTAAATTAGTAAATTGGTTAATAAGTAAATAAGGAAATAAGTAAATTATTAAATTAGTAAATACGTAAATTAGTACATAAGTAAATTCGTAAATTCGATAATTAGAAAATTATTAAATTAGTAAATTGGTTAATTAGTAAATTACTTAATTAGTAAATTCGTTCATTAGTTAATTAGCAAATTAGTAAATTACTTAATTAGTAATTTGGTGAATCAGTAAATTAGGAAATTATTAAATTAGTAAATTAGTAAATTAGTTAGTAAGTAAATTCGTAAATGAGTAATTTAGCAAATAAGTAAATTAGTAAATTAGTAAATTAGTAAATTCGTAAATTTTTAAATTAGTGAATTCGTAAATTCGTCAATTAGTGAATTAGTAAATTGGTAAATTGGTAAATTAGTAAATTAGCAAATTAGTAAGTAAGTAAATTCATAAATTAGTAAATCAATAAATTAGTAAATGAGTAAATCAGTAAGTTAATAAATTATTGAATAAGGAAATTGGTCAATTGGTAAATTAGTAAATTAGTAAATTAATAATTTAGGAAATTAGTAAATTAGTAAATTACTAAATTGGTAAATTAGTCAATTAGTAAATTGGTAAATTAGTAAATAAGTAAATTAGTACATTAGTAATTTAGTTTATTAGTAAATTAGCAAATTAGTTATTTAGTAAATTTGTTAATTTGTTAATTAGTGAATGAGTATATTATTAAAATTGTTAATTAGCAAATTAGTAAATTTGTTAATTAGCAAATTAGTAAATTTGTTATTCAGTAAATAAGTTAATTAGTAAATTAGGAAATTTGTAAATTTGTAAAATAATATACAAATACTTTAATTTTCTGTTCCGCTATGTTCCTCGTTCTGTTGTTGCTTTCCTCTTGCTGCTTCCAGGTCTTGCGCATGGTTCTCCTCCATCTTGCATAAGAAACATTTGTTTTTTTATCCGGTCGTAGAATATGTTCCCTTTCATATTGAGAATAAGAAGCGAGGAGGGAATCTCCTTTTTCACATGTCGAGGCCCAGCTTCGCATGGAAATTCTCTCGGACAGGGTCATAAGATATCATATTAGAATTAGAATAAGATCATATCCAGGTTGGCGGGACCTTGGGAAAGAACTATCTGAAACTTCGGCCGAAGATGTGATTCTGGTGTATGCCGAAACCCAAGCAACCAGATTGTAAAAGCTGCACATCATGCGTCAAAATATTAAACATCATGCGATACATTTTATTCTATTTTTGCATCTAGTTTGTTAATTTGAATGGCTCAATCGCGTTAGCTTTTCGGAGCCGATAATTCGTGGTTCATTGTTTGTAACAAAATTCACTTATTTCTATGTCTAGTAGGAGTTGAGCCGAATACTCGCGGCATACACGAGGTTAGAGAGGTACATTGTCGAGGGATAGGATCAGGAGAGGAGCTTGCGGGTGGGCTTTTGTTGCATAATCAGAGCGTTGTCGCCAGTATGAACGGTAGTGCGGTTCTAGATTCGTCTGGAGTTCGACCGGCTATGGTGACCATTGGGCGACGCAGAGACTCATCGAGATGGAGGGACAAGACAAACAAAAACTACATTTTATTCTAATTTTTTTATGACTTTCTCAGTCTAGAGTAATCCAACCCGTCAGCCGTTTATTGTGACCGAAACGTCGGGCAATACACAACTGACCGCTTGGGTTACCCTAGACTGAGAAAGCCATAAAAAATAAATCTCTCCACACACCAGTCGAACAGCCTAATAAATCAATAATTAATTATCTTGTAGCAATCTATGATTCTATCGGTACATTTTGATACGACTTCTATTGAGCTAATCATCATCTTATCGCCATAAACATTGCACCGCCGGAAACATTGTCACACTAGTCGCAACTAGTGAGAAGTGCAGTTGTTTACAAAGCATTCCCCTGAAGGCAGCGCCATCGGCGGCGACAGGAAGTACGTTTCCAGTTTGTTATGCTTCGCACAGTGCAGCCCAAACAAAAACATAACAAGTAGTCACAATGTACGGCAGGGCCAATCGCATTAACCGTCGATCGGTCAAGTACATAACACTTTCTTCCTCGCTTATCAGCGATCTAGTTCTAGCCGTATTTGCAACCAAGGTTGCAAATACTCATTACAGCTAAGACAAATAATTCGGAATTATAGAATAATTAGAAGCTATGAACATAATTTTATTTTACACTCACTCACTCACTCACTCAGCAATCATCAAATCGCTGGTTGTCACTCATAGAAAGCAAGATTAAAAGGTTTTATGTGTCAAACACATACTTTGCAACCTCTTCTTCTATCTTAGAATCCAATTATTTCATAAAAAATCAGTACACGGTTCCTAACCTCACTTTTTGCTCCCTACAATTTTGCCTCTGAGTAAAAGAGATGACAACGAATGGGAGCCAAAATAAACCAACCAAAACTGGTCGTGGACTAATCTATTCCCAAAAAAATATTTATTTAGCTACAATGACTATTTGCAACCTTGTTCAGAACGATGCCGCTTGTATATGTATGAATTAAATTAGAGATGGCCTCGTTTCTCGCGTTTCAGTTGTTCCCAATTGTGACGTGATGCAATCAAATGCTTCGAGAGCACCATTGGCAGCAGCCAACGGATTTGATGAACTCTTGAACTTGGTGCTTCTCAACGCAACGGATTTTACTTCGTGCCATAAATTATTTGCATTTCTGAAGGAGCACCAGATTAGAATGGGGCAAGAACAGTCGATTGTAGCCTTGAACTGCATACTGCATTTGAGTTCCGTCTCAGCGTAATCCACTTGACGTTTCCGCTTACTTCGAAACGCTTGGTCAGGGATGGTTCCACCCGTTTTGATTTGGTATTATTAAGATTCCGCTCCATGAATTGCCACCAAACGATTTAAAATATCAAGAAATCTGAAAGCTGAAATGATTCCAGGATTTCCAGCACTTCGAGAGCTTTTGGAGCTTCGATAACTGTCGTAACTGAGTGCACTCCTCAAAATATCGTAATTCCACAAACCATCGGAACTCCAAGAAAATCGGATGATTGCGAAATAAGCATATTGGCAACTTATGAAATTTCGGCACACTTTAAAGTTCTGGAGAAGTTCTAGAAATTCTGATACTTTTAAACTTTCATGACTAAATGAGCTATAGCACTTCCGACACTTTCAGGTTCGCAAGAGCTCTTAGAACTCCAGGAACTTCTGGAGCTCCAGCAACCCTTAGAATTCCTGGAAACTTTGACCAGCAACCCTCAGAACGTCAGGAACTTCTCGATTTCCAGCAGGCTCTTAGGACTCTGGGAACTCCAAGAAACTATGGTACTCTTAGACTACAGTAATTGCAAGAACTTCCACGAGCTTTCCGATCACTAGCAGCTCTTCAACTCCAAGAAAATTCTGTACTCTGCCCACTTCCCGATACCGCAAGGAAATTTAGCAATTCTTCGATGTAGGTACTGAATTGAACAATGTAAAAATGGGCCAACATGACTAAAAAAATAAAAATTATTTAAAAATGTCGAAACAGTCCTTACAATGCCAAAAGGGCATTACAATGACCAAAAATGCTAAAACGACTTCAAACTGGTCTTCGGTAAACGTCCAAAAATATAAGAGAACTTTCCAGAAGTTCTTGTAACTACTTAGAAGTTTTGGGAACTGCACAGAAGTTCTGTGTACTTCTCACAAATTCTAGATCTCGGAACGTCCCAGAAATTCTGAGAGTTTCCCAGAAGACCCTCACACTTCTCAGCAGATCTAAAAAATTCCCAGAAATTCCGTGAACTTTCCAAAAAATCCGAAAAATCCGAAATTCTGAGAGCTTTCCAGAGTTTTCAAAGATTTTACCGAGAATTTCTCGGAAGATATGATAACTTCCTCGTGCATTTAAAACAAATTCCGAAAACTTCTCAAAAATTCGGGGAGCTTTCCAGAAGTTCCATCAATTTTCCAGAAGCTTCAAGTACTTCGCAGAAGTTCCGAGATCTTCCCAGAGTTTGCGAGAACTTCTTAAAAATTTCAACAATTTCCCATTATTTTCGGGAGCTTGCCTACTCAGAA
Source organism: Ochlerotatus camptorhynchus (assembly GCF_037179485.1). Classification (NCBI taxonomy): domain Eukaryota; kingdom Metazoa; phylum Arthropoda; class Insecta; order Diptera; family Culicidae; genus Ochlerotatus; species Ochlerotatus camptorhynchus. Next base: position 182,185 of record NW_027040553.1, read on the forward strand.
GTTCAAAGTACTGTGCAAATACTGAAATAACGGCCCGGAAATTTCTAAATCTTCCTAGAAGATCCTCGCACGCCTTAGCAGATCCGAGAAATTCCCTGAAAGTCCTAGAACTTCACGAAAAATCCGAGAATTTTTCCAGAAATTCTGAGAGCTTTCCAGAATTTTCCAAGAGTTTCCCATAAGTTCCGAGAATTTCTCAGAAGATCTGATAACTTCCCAAAAAATCCGAGCATTTACAACAAATTCCGAGAACTTCCATAAAATTCTCCAGAAGATTCAAGAACTTCGCAGAAATTCCGAGAACTTCTCAGAGTTTCCGGGGAATTTCCCAGAAGACGCGAGAACTTCTTAAAAAATTCAAAAAATTCCCATCAGTTCTGAGCGGTTTCCAGAATTTCCGAAAGCTTGCCTGCTCAAAAGTTTAAAGATTTTTACAATAATTCAAATAACGGCCCGGAAATTTCAAAATCTTCCCAGTAATTTCTGCATGAACTTTTCAAAAATTTCAAAAATGTACGTGAACTTTCCAGAAGTTCTGGTAACTACTCAGAAGTTCCGGGAACTGCACAGAAGTTCTGTGTACTTCTCACAACTTCCGAGTACTACTGGATCTAGATCTTCTAGATCTCGGGACGTCCCAGAAATTGCGAGAGTTTCCCAGAAGACTCTTGAACTTCTTAGCAGATCGGAGAAGTTCCGAAAAATTCCTAGAACTTTCCAAAAAATCCGTTAGTTTTTCCAGACATTCTGAGAGATTTCCAGAATTATCAGAAAGTTTTCCATTAGTTCCGAGAATTTCTCAGAAGAAGATTCAAGAACTTCGCGAAAATTCCGAGAACTTAGCTTCCGAGAACTTCCCCAGAAGACGCGAGAATTTCTTAAAAATTTCGAAATCTTCCCATCAGTTCCGAGAGCTTTCCAGAATTTCAGAAAGGCTTGCCTTCTCAGAAGTTCAAAGAACTTTACAATAATTCAAATAACGGCCCGGAAATTTCAAAATCTTCCCAGTAAATGCATGAACTTCTCAAAAATTTCAAAAATCTACGTGAACTTTCCAGAAGTTCTGAAAACCATTTCCGAGAACTGCACAGAAGTTCTGTGTACTCCTCACAATTTCCGAGTACTACTGGATCTAGATCTTCTAGATCTCGGAACGTCCAAGAAATTGTGAGAGTTTCCCTGAAGACTCTCGAACTTCTTAGCAGATCTGACAACTTTCCAAAAAATCCGATAATTTTCCCAGAAATTTTGAGAGCTTTCCAGAATTTTTAAAAAGCTTCCAATAAGTTCCGAGAATTTCTCAGAAGATCTGACAACTTCCCTTAAAATCCGTGCATTTACAACAAGCTCTGAAAAAACCCGAAAATTCCGAGAGCATTTTAGAAGTCCCATGAATGTTCCAATTGATTCAATAACTTCGCAGAAATTCCGAGAACTTCCCCAGATGATGCGAAAATTTCTTAAAAATTTCAACTACTTCCCATCAGTTTCTAGTGGTTTCCAGAATTTCCGAAAGCGTGCCTTCTCAGAAGTTCAAAGAACTTTACCATAATTCATATAACGGCCCGGAAATTTTGAAATCTTTCCAAGAACTTCTCCAAAATTCCAAAAATATAAGTGAGCTTTCTATAAGTTCTGGTAACTACTCAGAAATTCCGAGAACTGCACAGAAGTTCTGTGTACTTCTCACAATTCCCGAGTACTACTGTATCTAGATCTTCTGTATCTCTGAACGTCCCAGAAATTGCGAGAAGCTCTGTAACTCGCAGAAGACTCTTGAACTTCTTAGCAGATCGGAGAAGTTCCGAAAAATTCCTAGAACTTTTCAAAAAATCCGTTAGTTTTCCCAGACATTCTGAGAGATTTCCAGAATTTTCAGAAAGCTTTCCACTTCTTCCGAGAATTTCCCAGAAGAAGATTCAAACACTTCGCAAATTCCGGGAACTTTGCAGGGTTTTCGAGAACTTCTCCAGAAGACGCTAGAATTGCTTAAAAATTTCGAAATCTTCCCATCAGTTTCGAGAGCTTTCCAGAATTTCCGAAAGGCTTGCCTTCTCAAAAGTTCAAAGAACTTTACAATAATTCAAATAACGGCCCGGAAATTTCAAAACCTTCCCAGTAAATGCATGAACTTCTCAAAAATTTCAAAAATGTACGTGAACTTTCAAGAAGTTCTGGTAACCACTTCCGAGAACTGCACAGAAGTTGTGTGTACTTCTCACAATTTCCGAGTACTACTGGATCTAGATCTTCTAGATCTCGGAACGTCCAAGAAATTGCGAGAGTTTTCCTGAAAAATCAGATAATTTTCCCAGAAATTCTGAGAGCTTTCCAGAATTTTTAAAAAGTTTCCAATAAGTTCCGAGAATTTCTCAGAAGATCTGACAACTTCCCTAAAAATCCGTGCATTTACAACAAGACCTGAAAACATCCCGAAAATTCCGAGAGCATTTTAGAAGTCCCATGAATGTTCCAATTGATTCAATAACTTCGCAGAAACTCCGAGAACTTCCCCAGATGATGCGAAAATTTCTTAAAAATGTCGACTACTTCCCATCAGTTTCGAGAGTCTTCTTAGAAGTTCAAAGAACTTTACCATAATTCAAATAACGGCCCGGAAATTTGAAATCTTCTCAGGAATTTGCAAGAATTTCTCCAAAATTTCAAAAATAGCTTTCCAGAAGTTCTGGTAACTACTCAGAAGTTCTGAGAACTGCACAGAAGTTCTGTGTACTTCTCACAATTTCCGAGTGCTACTAGATTAAGATGTTCTAGATCTCGGAACGTCCCTGAAATTTCGAGAGTTTTCCAGCAGACCATTGAACTTCTTAGCAGACCCGAGAAGTTCCGAGAAATTCCTAGAACTTTCCAAATAATCCGATAATTTTCCCAGACATTCTGAGAGCTTTCCAGAATTTTCAGAAAGCTTTCCATTAGTTCCGAGAATTTCTCAGAAGAAGATTTAAGAAATTCGCAAATTCCGGAAACTTTCCAGGGTTTTCGAGAACTACTGGATCTAGATCTTCTAGATTTCGGAACGTCCAAGAAATTGCGAGAGTTTCCCTGAAAAATCCGTTAATTTTCCCAGAAATTCTGAGAGCTTTCCAGAATTTTTAAAAAGTTTCCAATATGTTCCGAGAATTTCTCAGAAGATCTGACAACTTCCCTAAAAATCCGTGCATTTACAACAAGCTCTGAAAAAATCCCGAAAATTCTGAGATCATTTTAGAAGTCCCATAAATTGTAACAATTGATTCAATAACTTCGCAGAAACTCCGAGATCTTCCCCAAATGATGCGAAAACTTCTTAAAAATGTCCACTACTTCCCATCAGTTTCGAGTGCTTTCCAGAATTTCCGAAAGCTTGCCTTCTCAAAAGTTCAAAGAACTTTACCAAAATTCAAATAACGGCCCGGAAATTTTGAAATCTTTCCAGGAATTTGCAAGAACTTCTCCAAAATTTCAAAAATAGCTTTCCAGAAGTTCTGGTAACTACTCAGAAGCTGTGAGAACTGCACAGAAGTTTTGTGTACATCTCACAATTTCCGAGTACTACTGGATCTAGATCTTCTAGATCTCGAAACGTCCCTGAAATTTCGAGAGTTTTCCAGCAGACCATTGAAGTTCTTAGCAGATTCGACAAGTTCCGAGAAATTCCTAGAACTTTCTAAAAAATCCGATAATTTTCCCAGACATTCTGAGAGCTTTCCAGAAATTTCAGAAAGCTTTCCACTAGTTATGAGAATTTCTCAGAAGACCGGATAACTCTCCGAAAGATCTGAGCATTTACTAAAAATTCCAAGAACAGCTTTCCAAAAGAAATTTTCCATAAGATTCAAGAACTTGCGGAAATTCCGAGATCTTCCCAGAGTTTCCGAGAACTTCCCCAGTACTTCTTAAAAATTTCGAAAATGTTCCATCAGTTCCAAGAGCTTTCCGACACTCCAAAAGCTTGCCAGAAATTCCGAGAACCTCTTGGAAAATTTGTGAATTCCCCAGTAGATCTGAGAACTTACAAGAAATTCCCATTATTTCCAACAGATTCGTACAAGATGCGTGCACTTCGAACGACATTAGCGAATTATCCACGATTTCTGTGAGCATCCCGAAGTTCTTTTCAAGAACTGGTCAGAAGTGCGTTGAATTACACATACATTCCTAGAACGTTCCAAAAATTCCGAGAACTTCCTAGAAGATGGGTGAATTTCACAGTAATTTCAAAGACTTCTTCGAAGTTCAGAGATCTTTCCAGAAATTGTGCGAACTTCACAGAAGTTCTGCACTTTTTCTAGAAATCCCATGAACTTCTCAGAAGTTCAAAGAACGTTCCAATAATTCAAATAACGACACGAAAATTTCAAAATCTTCCCAGGAAATGCAAGAACTTCCCAGAAGTTTCTGGAATTACCCGAATGTAAGATTCTATGGAAGTCCGAAAACTTCACAAACATCCCTAGCACTTAGAACATTTTCCAATATCTTCCCAGAATTTCCAAGTACTTCCAGGAAGCTTCGAGAACTTCACATAAATTGCGAGAACTTCTCAGAAGTTATTCGGAACCTAGAATTTCCCAGAAATCAAAAGTTTCGAAAATTCCGAAAACTTTTGAAAGTTTCAAACATTTCTGGTAAGTTCTCGGAATATCTCAGAATTTTTGGAGTGTTCTTGGATTTTCTGTGAAATTCTCGAAATTTTTGGAGAGTTTTAAAATTTAAAGTTGGAAAGATCCATTGATGATAGATCCGAGGAAACATGAATTGGTCTAATTTTGTACATTCGAAAAAAATTCTGGAAGTTTCTGGTTAATTTTTGGATCTTTTCAAAAGTTGTCGGAGTTTGTGAGGAATCCTCAGAACTTCTGCGAAATTCTCAGAACTTCTGGAAATGTAAAGTTACAGTTGTCTTTAGAAACACCAAAATGGCCTGGATGGCATTTAAAATGCCAAAACAACTTAAAAAGCAGCAAAAGGGTTAAAAGCTCCTAATACACCAAAAGTCTTATGCGATCGTTTCAAAGAACCAATTTTCGCAATTTCTCGTTTGTCAATTTTTTGTTTCTCGAATGTTTATGATTTTCTAATGTGCATATCTTGCGTGATCAATTTCCGAAATTGAATCCACTTGCGTCAACGCGATTGATCGGTGCTTTCGGCTTGACCGAAACGATCTTCTACAGTCTTTGCATATTTAACTAGTTCTGTAGTCACAGCCGCAAAAAAACCCAACTATTCGCCCTAACTGGATGGCAGTGCTTGTTGCCATTTTATTTGCCCACTGTTCGTCTATTGTAAACATTATATTTCATGGCCGACCGGAGGTGGTCCCGGAGTGACTTGCTCATTCAACTTATTTCATTGCTGATTTGAATTGAATGAATTGAGATTTCAAATATTGATCTATCCACCCTCCGGGAACATTCCCATGGCCAATTTCACACCATCTTCGCCGAACAGGAAACGATCGTCATAATCCTCACAGCCATTTGGCAATCCTTCCCAGCTGATTTTCACACGAAGCTATCTCCGTCGGTTGTAGATATTTCACACCTTTGGACATTCGGCCTCCGAGACCCACAGCGGAAGTGTTCATGGGAATTTGGACGTCTGGTATTTTGATTTATGGAATTATTGCATCGTCTAGCTGGGACGCTGCAAGTGCCGACGCCCGGTCGTACAAAAGAAATTGGACCAAAAATTCGAATGCCGATTGCACTTCGGGTGTTTTTTAAACTTTAAATTCCTCTTTGTGATCGGGGCTGTACCGATCCTACCTGACCGTGCCCCTCGTCACTTTGCGCACAATAAGCGGATTAAGATACGTCTCTTCGTGTGTGGGTGTGCGATTTTTAGAAACAAATGTTAGGATTTCGAAGCTGGAAGAACACTCGGTTTTGCACTAGAGAACCAGGCTCGGTAGAATTAGGTGTGCCATTGTTTGAACGACAATGAAACAACAGGCCCGATGACCACAAATGAAGAATGAAGGCACATTGGAATTTTCGGTGGACCTGTTAGCTTGAAACGTTGCTTCGCTGGTAGTCAGCGGGATGTAATGGGTCGGTAAATGTCAATGTCAGCAGGGATTACACGTTTGGCAGTTGAGTGACGGATGGGGGTAGATTTGCAATCAAAGTTTTCTTAGCTCAAATTGAGAAGGTTATAGAAGGATGAAAGCTTAGCTTTCAATCGAAATTAACCAGAACTCAGGGTGTCAACTACCTTTAAAAAAACCTGGAAGATCAGGGAATGTTCATTAAATTCACGAAATATTTCGCAATCCTTATTCAAAACTGCATTACAAACTATAGTGGTATCACCAATCATGTAGGAAAGTTAAACAATGTTTTTTAAGAAGGCTAAAACTTGAGCAATTTCAATCCAGGAACAAGTTCTTGGACTATTTTTTTAAGATCCAAGACGACGACCATATCTTCAAAGTTCTGGGACGTATTTCAGTTTCAAGGTTTCGTTCGAATTTTGCAGATTGCGGACTTAGGTTTATATTAAAAGCAAAGTCTGAAAACAATATTCTTGATCATTTCAACGAATTCCAGACTTATAAATATTTTCAATAATCTAAACCAGAAAGATTTGCAAAGTTTCGTTCTCATGAAAATGTTTTAAATTTTGAATTTAATTTTGTTTCAGTCTTGGAACAAAAACGACGGTTGCAGGTCCTTTGAAATTTATCGGATCTCGGACTTGGAAACAGCTTAATAATTCTAAATTGATTGATGAGCTTTTTAGTAAAATAATTGTATACCTTATGTTGTTTTTCCTTTCAATTCTACTACTATCACTTTTACTTTTACTAATTCACTTTCACTATCACTTAAAAAAAAACTTTAACAGATACGTATATCGTTTAATACTTGCAAACTTCTTCTGTGTCCGTCATGGATTAGTGAAAGTGAAAGTGATACAATAGTATTAGAATCAAAAGGAACAAAAACGTAATAAGGTTTAGCTCAATTAAGATCTTGGAAAAAAACATAAGCTCATGATAAAACAAACTTTTTAATCAAGATTCTGGATTAAAATAAAACAAAATCACAAGCTTTGCAGTATTAAAAAGATTCCAGACATAAAGGGTGTCCACGATGAAATTGCCACACTATGAAATTGCTCTAACTTTTTAACCGTTGGGTAGAATTTAATGAAAATTTGGGTGGATTTAGTTCATAGTGCATTATTTACATCCTGCAAGTTTTAAAGTCCTGTGATCAAAACTCGCGGAAATGGAGTCGAAAGAACAGCTCGTGCGTGATAAAATCTTGCGCATTCATCACGAGAACAAGGATCTCTCGCATCGTTCCATCGCTAAAACGTTGGGAATCGCGAATTCCACGGTGCCGCGAGTGATTAAGCGGTTCGAGGAACGGTTGACCACCGATCGGAAGCCCAGAAGTGAAGGAAAAAGTATTCCGTACAACACCAAAAATCACAACCGCGTAGTTGGGGCCTTCAACCGAAATCCGAACGCCTCCGTTAGGGATGTGGCTAAGAAGCTGCACCTAAGCCGAAGTTTTGTCCAGAAGGCCAAAACTAAGGCTGGGCTTCGAACGTTCAAGGTACAAAAGGCCCCTAATCGCGACGAGAAGCAGAACAAGTCCGCCAAAACCCGTGCCAGGAAATTGTACCTCAACATGCTGACGAAAGTTGAATGCTGCATCATGGACGACGAAACATATGTGAAGACCGACTTCAAACAGATCCCCGGCAACCTGTTTTTCACGGCCAAGGATAAGTTCAGCGTTCCGGAGCATGTCCGCACTCAGAAGATGTCCAAATTTGCGAAGAAATTCCTGGTTTGGCAAGCCATCTGCACGTGCGGGAAGCGGAGTGAACCTTTCGTGACCCAGGACACGATGAACGGACAGGTGTACATAAAAGAGTGCCTCCAGAAGCGGCTGCTTCCTCTCCTGAAGGCCCACAACGTCCCAACAATCTTCTGGCCGGATTTGGCCTCATGCCACTACTCCAAGGACGTGCTGAAGTGGTATGCGGACAATAAGGTCAATTTCGTGCCGAAAATGTTCAACCCTCCCAACACTCCGGAGCTCCGCCCCATCGAGAAGTACTGGGCGATTATGAAGCAGCACCTTCTTAAACGACCTAAGGTAGTGAAGACAGTCGAGGAACTGAAGAAAGTATGGGTTTACATGCAAAAAACGGTTGATTCACAGGTTGTGCAGAATCTTATGGCCGGGGTTAAGGCCAAGGTGCGGGCATTTGCGTATGGACTGTAAATAAAATACGAGTAAAATGGTAAAATGAAGTTTAATAGTTATTTCTCAATCCCTGAAAATTTGATGGCAATCGGATGAAAACTCGAATTTTGCGAATCAATTTTGTGTGTGGCAATTTCATCGTGGACACCCTTTATAAGGTCGCAAATCTCCAAGAGGCTGTTCTTTTAGTAAGAAATAAATCAGTTACCGCACGGTAACCTCAAAATAACCAATATTGACTACAAAGTAAGCATTTTGGAGGGAGACTGGGACTACCCATTAAATGAGTAAAAATATTACCCATTTATGAGTACTTGTTACTCAAAAATGCATACTTACTACTTGTTTTTGTAGTTGTAATTACTCATAAATGGGTAAAATTTTACTGGGTAGTCCCAGTTTCCCTCAAAAATGCTTACTTTGTAGTAATTATTGGGTATTTTTCGGTTACCGTGCGCGTATCAGGCATAGAAAAGGTACAATATTCCGAAAACTACACTTCACACAAAAATTAAGGGAAGCCACGGCAAGAAATATGGAAGGGAAATAGTGTTGAGTGTTGATTTGGAGAACCAGCTAGGGGATTGGGTTTGTATGTGCGCTGCTTCTGGCAGTCCCAAGACGACCAAAAAGATCTTGGAAGCTGCTAAAGACCTTGCGTCACTAGTTGGGCGTAAATTTAAAGGAGGAATTCCATCGTCAGGTTGGCTGAAAGGGTAACCACCGATTTTCCGAACTACCACGAAAGCGCCGAAAGAATCTATTAATATGAATTTACATTGAGCACTTCTCATACACCTTCTGTGTGTGAATTAACTTGAAATAAAATGTTAGCAAACTAAAAATTGCTAACTGTAACTTATTTCCAAAAAAAAAACTCCTAGGAGAAAAAAAAATAAAACCGGAATTAAGTTCTGATATTCTGTCATTTTAAGGCAGTCCAAGGCACTCAATTTTGTTATTGATTTTGTTATCAAATTTGGAAGTAATGTAAAGTGTCGCATGATAGGTTTTAGTCCTTCCATGTCAAAATTAGGTCCATGTTCCACATACTCTGGAACTTGTTCCGGCCATATCTCCGGAACCAGTTGACCGATTTCAAAAATATTCTATAGCTTTCAATGGGACCACAATACCTATAGTTTGACGTTAAAAATTTTCCAAATCGGGTCAATGATTTCCGAGAAAATGAACCATGATGAATAGTTAATGCGTGGAAAGTGAACTTTTTTTAAAACGAAGTTAAACTTAAATTTCTTGATTTTTTTAAATAGCAAATTCATAAAAAAAAAAAAACTGTATAAAAAGGGTTTTTTCATGACACCAATAAGCTCTAAACAAAGTTTTTGAACAAATATGGGCTAAACTAGCATTTGCAAAAATAGGTCCAACCATCATCATTTTTTAGGTCCAACCAAGATCAGCATAGGTCCAACCAACATCATAATTCTTTGCTGAATAAAAACATTTTATAAAATCATTTGCTCATAATATTTAACTTTTTATGTTATTATTAGAAACAAGAAGGGTAGATCTTTCCCCTAATCACGTATTTTTCATAATTATATGTTGAATTCATAAAAAAAAAATACGACATGAATGTTGACGTCGTGTGAAACCGGCCTAAATAGGTCCAACCATCATCAGTTACCCTACTTCAGCATTGTAAAGAAGCAGAGTAAAAACTGTTAAACTGCACAACCTAGTTGACTGTAAAATAGCGTCCAAAGTAGCGCTAACACAGTTTATTAGTTGAGAACAGGTTGTTTAGTTATTGAAAAAAGCACTTTTGATCTCTATGTTATGCAGCAAGAGTGGTTGGTTGTGTAGAAGCCATCAAATAAGTAATATGTTCGCTTTATTTGCTTTGTTTTGAAGCTAAAAGTTGAAAGTTAATTAATATTTGCATAGAAGTGACATTAACGTTTGTTGGGTGATGTTATTCAATGCGACTGACAAATTGAATAATGGTTGTGAAAAAGTTGAGTAAACGCTCTCCAAAACTATTTTGCTAGTTTCTGCTTGAAGCTGTATCTGCAGCTTTATGTCAGCTACTTTACAGCACAACGCTGGAAAAGCTGGCTTATAAAGCTGAAAATGTTAGGAGGCGAGAAGTCCAAGATTATTCTAAGCAGAAGTTTATGAAATTTCGGAGGTAATTGCATGGAAATTCTAAGGAGAATTCAAATCAATTTCAAATTGATTTATGGAAGGAGTTCCTAGAAGAATCAATAAAAAAACGAAATTGATCTACTTCAACTAACCATGTGTTATTGCTTCACGTGTGAATTTAACGATTTACATAGTCGGAGATGCTTAACGTCACTTAAAGTGGAGATTTTATATGATAGATGAGGAGATTAAATTATAGCACTTTGTTTACTCCCCTGACGAAGCCGACATTTTACACTATTTGATGTTAAGCATTTCCAACTACGAAAATAATCTATTTCCAAGAATTATGATGATTGTTCTGCAAAGAATTTCAAGAATGCAATATTATTTTTGTAAATGCTTATTTGCTTCTAAGTTTAAGAGAAGAGGAATTATTCTAAAAATGTTCATGAGATCATTATAAAGAATTGCTGTGAAAATATCAAGATGTCCTATGGTTTTATCATAGTCTTGTAGACCATGGTTTAGAGTTAAAAATGCTTTAAAACCTTCATAACACCTGAAAATGTTGCTACATCTCTTTAGATCCTGTTAAGTGCAAGATGTCCTATAGACTAGCAGCTTAAGTCCAGTGAACTTTCAGTCTTGTGGAGTAGTTTTTTTTTCAGTATTTTGGACTTTGGATCTGCCGTGAAAGTTGTGTGAAGTAGTTCCTTTAGTCTTGTGGGGGTTTCCTTTAAATCCCATTTAATGCTGCAAACTAGTTTTACGACGTAGTGCGGTGTTCTAGCTTTTAGCTATTTAGCTTATCAATTCGGTTGTCGAAAATACGTCACGATCTTTTGGGCAAAACAAACTCTTATAATGTAAACAAAAATGTTATGCAATCACGGAAGACCAGGAGTAAGGAGTTGTTATGGGAGCAACGATGTATGCGAGGTCAATCGTAGGCAACCGGTTTGACACTTGACCTGTTAAGGCGAATCGCTGTGGAAACCTGATTTCTGATTTATTTTATAATCACCTCGAAATTTTGAGAGCAGAATTATCAGCTCTCACAAAACATACAACAATGAAACTTGAACTTCACGTTTGCTGCAGTGCAGCAAACAGGGAGTTCCAAATTCATGAGCGATGTCTGAATAGTATCCGAGGGACTTTGTCTGGTGAAAATTGATTTTTATGAGCCCTCATATGCGAGCAATGTGGGATGCTGTAAGTCTGTTAAAATCTCCGATAGTCTGGTTATGGAATTTGTTTCAGTGTAAGTGATCGTTATGTACTTACGATTACGTACACAGAAACAAACGGACTCCACAAATAAGTCCTCGCCAGACATAGGCCTATTGTTGTTAACAGGACCAGGAGTGTCAAACCGGTTCCCTTCGATTGACCTCGCCTACATCTCTGCTCCCATGACAACGCCCTACTCCGGGTCCTCCATGATTGCATAATATTGTTGTCTGGAGTGGATCAGAGCAGGCCAGAGCAAAGCAAAACGACCGTTGTTGGAGCATAGCACAAGCAACATTGCCCGTAGGCGTTTTGCTAGATGCCCTTTTCTGATATGCTGCTCCACCACGATGGGAGGGACGTGCGAACAAAAAAAAAACATAAGAGTCAGAGGAGAGACGAGTTCAGGATCGCAGCATCCAATTTCTGCGAGTTTTGTGTTTTGTTCGTTACTCTGCGATTTCATCCGGCAGCAACGGCAGAACGAAACAAATCTTGGTGGGGGTCTCTTGCTTGGTTTCCAGTCGGTTTTATTATTATTAGCGATCGTGTTATGTTTTCTTTTTCGTTCGTGCGTATTTCCAGAACTTGGTTGGTTTCAAGGGTATTAAGAATTAAGATTAATATCATCTCAGTGCCTGCCGACACAAGACTTCATGCTCCGAGCGGTGATCGTCGTGTCCTCGGGTTGCGGCGGGGAAGAATGTCTTGTGATGGTTAATTTAAGCTGACTCCTTTTTTTTTGTGTGTATGTGCGATGGGGTCTCGGATGGGGTCTCTTCAGCGGTGAGGTTGATTTGCTTATTTTGGATCAACTCTCTTCCAGTAGTAGTCCGGGAGGGCACGATAATTAAATAAGAAAGTTGATATGAGTTGTTTTCTTTTTTTGTCTCTTTGCACTCTACTCAAATGTGGATTCTGAAAAAAAAATCCCATTAACAATCGAGCGAAGCGATGCTTCGCGAGTTAAAAGTTCAGTGAAATAAGCAAAGGTGACAATAATAGTAAAATTATGCAACGGTTCGGGAGAAGACCGTAAATGTCTCGAATTTTAACGATTTCCGTTCTGCGAAATCGTTGATAGGTGTGCCACACCTTGTTTATTCTGATTGGTTGGGCTTTCATCAGAACCTTGGGAGATTTGCAAAGGTTAAAGGAACCATATACCATCGTCCAGATAATGCGGATAGTGTTTATGCATATAAATCTATTTTGCTCAAATGGCGTGATAACTTCGTGGGAAGTTTTCTCCGGGGGAAGTGCAAAAGACTTCGAAGAAATCTCTGGTGAAGTCTCAGCATTAGGGCTCAAAAATGTTCAGGAGTCTCTGGGGTCGGGTCCAGTTAATTTGTGGATCTGTTGTTTGACTACTAAAGCTCTGTAGACTGTAGACCATGAAGGTCCAGGGACCTATTCGGGAAGCACATCTGGTAGATTTTTAAACCGGGCTCGATTCAAGGGCGTAGTCAGGTTTCGAAACAGGGAGGGGGCATTTTTTATGATGGATGATTAGGATAACGCCGAGGTCACTAGGTGAAATGAGTCATTTTCTCGGAATTGAAACTTCTGTAAAACTGCAAAGTTCGTTTCAAAATTCTTTTGAAATGAATTTGAGAATCGTTCTGAGATTCACCTGCAAATTTTCTTTATAACAGTTCAGAAATTCTATGCAGAAAATTCCTAGCAAAATGAAATTTATCTCAGGATTAACATCGAATATTTAATTATTCTGTAATAACTTCGATTGAATTCTTCATAAAAATTTCCCGTAATTCACCTTCAAAAAGTCTTCGAATACTTTTCAAACCTATCAATATTCTTCTCGAAATACCGATGGAATATATTTCCTGAGTATTCTTATCAGAATTCGGTTGGAACTCTCTCCAGAATTGAACTGACGTGATTTTAAAATAATCATGGAATTTTCCCTAGAATTATTTTTGATCTATCATCAGAATTAAAAACCGTTGGATTTTTCTTGAAATTACCATCAGATATCTCTAGAAATTCTTCTCAGAACTTTTTTGGCATTTTCATTAGAATTAGAATCCAGGAATCCTTTATGTAATCGTCGTCTTTTCACAATCGAATTTTCGTCTTAATGTTTATCTGGAGCTTTTCTCACAATTACTTTGCAACTCTTTCGTCCAATTGACTTGGAGTTCTAATCAATACTCTCAAAGAGTTCTTTCCATAACTCCCTAGAAGTTTATCTTTGAAGTACTTTGGTGTTATTGTTAGATTTTTTAAAATCTCGTAAACATTTCTTTGGGGTATTCTTAGATTTTAAAAGCCCTTCAAAGTGACTGTATCCTAAAAATTGAGTCCAATCTAAGGGTCTTGACATTTTTCAAGGCACAGAATCTTGTTTGTTCTTTTAAGGATGAACTAGTTATCGAAATTCAAAGACTTTTCCTGGTTTTTCCGGAATCTATTATCTTCTTGGAATTTTTAAATAAATTCAGCAATTTTATCCACGACGCAATAGTTCAAAAATTCAAATCATGTCAAGTTCAAAAAAAATTCAAATCTCTGCGTTTTTTCTAGTTTAAGAGAAGTTTCCTATATAAATAATTTTCTGTCAGATCAATAACCTACAGTCAAATTCTGTGAAATTTAGAGAAGCTCGGTGAACTTAATTCAGGGATGTTCAATAGCTTCCAATCTGAATTCGGTAACGCCTAAAACGGAAAGGGTAAGTCTGACAGCTCCCCTGTCTGAGAATGCAATGTTTATTTTTTTTAGTATCCATGTATGGAAAATACAGTTTGTAGATGAAAATCACGACTAATGTTTGAAAAAAGTCTAAAATAATGTAAATAATTATTTTTCGCAGTACTTCGGAACGGTTGGATTTAGGAAAAAATGTGTTACATGCAAATTTATTCGAAATCACGCGTAGAATCCATTTTTGGTTTTAATTTACTCAAAAATGTGTAACTTAAATGTGTTACAAAATTTGATACAATAAAAATAAAAATCATAAAAATATGTTTAAGTATTTTACCATCTGTCACCACTCTCCATAAAATTTTAGGACATAACTTTAGCTTTCTTCGCACACAAAACAGCTGTTCCAGGCAAAATAGCGAATATAAAATAAATTTGTATGCAATTTTGCGTAATTGTTTGGGCAATGATTCACATTTATGCTAAAATTGGGCCATTTCGGATTTTGTAAAATTTTCAAAATAACGTCCTTTAAGTTTTTTAAAAAAAATTAGAGCACGGAAACGTCATTTCTGATCTAAATGACGACTGAGCAGTTGACTTTTGTCAATTTTCAAGTGTCCATGGTTTTAAATATTTCATAAACTTGCATTGTTTATAAGCATTTTTAAAAAATATTTAAAACTGGAGATATACTTTTTGAGATATTTGAGTGTTTAGAATTTTTACTCAAGATTAATCAAAAAATACCGTTCGTATTTCCTCCCAAAAAGGCTTAATTTTTCTCTACAACTTTTTTTTTAAACTAGTTCGTTTATTTAGCCTCAGGCTCAGTCATGTGGGACACTTTGCGGAGCCAAAAATCAGTAATGTTTGAATTTACATTTTAAACAGCATTCGTTCTAGTTTAGTATTGGGCACCAATTACTCGTTGCGGGCTTGAGGTTAATGGGTAACAATCTCAATTGGAAGGAGCTACAATTTTTTCTCGGAGGTTATTTCGATCTGAAGTGACGTTTTCGTGCTACAATTTATTGAAACCCGAAGAAGGTCAAGTTTTTCCGATTGGTCATTTGGCGTGGAACTGCTCAGAAAACAATTTTCAAGACTTGAGCCTGCGTAATTTTGCCAAACTTCGAAAAACTTCCTAGATCCCAGTCCAAGAAAAGACTTGAAATGTTTGAAGATCCTAAGTAAAATTAAGTACACTTTTAGATGCTTGCACAACTTGGGATTCGGTGTTGAAAACAGTGTAATCCTACTCCATAACTTCACTAATTTCGAAAATAATCCAGTTGCTCTTTTGCATATCTACAGACCGAGGGGGACGATGCAGAAAAGATTGTGTTTTGCTGTGGCTAACTGCACGCATGCTGAGTAGATAGAAGGAAGATTTATGTCGATTTTGAAGATTTCCTGCAAAAAGATGACGCACGATGCAAGTAGATGCGAGAAATGAAAGATGATTTTTCGAAGATTGATTCGCTTGTGTGAGATTTTCTGAGCATCTAGAATTGAGATTTAGATGTGTCGCCCCCCTCGCTACAGACCGTGTTTATATGGAAGCTTCTTGTCTTCGGCAAAGGTGTTCAGATGAACAAGACCTATTCTAGGGTAAACAGTTGAACTTCAGAAAAATCTTGAAAATTTTCAGTGAAAATCATAGAACTATATTAATTATTTCGTTTTGGTTCCGAGAAAATTGTGGGAGCTTAAATAAATTTCAGACATTTCAGAAAAATTTCACAGAAGTGCAGTTATTTTCAGAAGCATCTTGAGAACTTAAGTCTATGGAGGAACTTTCATGAACATTGGCTAAATGTGGGAGCATTTCAACGAAGTTAGCTAAAAAAATAGGGGGATTTTCAGGAGGAGTTCATTAGTATCAGGAAATTTGCGGGAAATTTTAAAAAGTTCCCAGATTTTCAAAGAACTTCAGAGATGTAAATAATTTCTCGGAAGTTTTAATATTTTTTGGTCAGTTCAATTAAATTCAGGGTAGTAAAACAAGCTTCATGAAAAAAGGCAAAAACATTAGAGAAGTTTCGAGAATTTCAGCGAATTGTTAAAACTTTAGTGAAGATCCATGATCGTTAGAAGGAGGAAAATTGAGGAAACTTTAGGAAGTCTGAAAAAGTAGGCAGTTTCATTAACTTCAGGATAATTTTGGGAACAATCAAGTATTTCTTTAGACCTCAGAGTAGTCCATTCCGTATTATTCAACGGAGATTTCTCATGAAAATTCACTTGGAGTTCTCCTCAGCATTCGCTTTGGATTCTCCCGAATCTCTCATGGAATTATTCTAGAAACTCGCTTGGAACGCTTCTCTGAATTATCTAAAAAAAACTTCAAGGGACAGCCCTATGGGGTTGCACGCAATGGTGACGTAGGACTACCTGGTCTTACATATATAATAAATTTTATTTGTTAACTGCAGCAGGAGCTTGATTTTTGTGTAGGAATAGGAATTTGAGCGGGGTTTTCTCTTACTCTTTAGTATGACGCGCTTGGCATAAATGGCCCACAGCGACTCACGAAGAGCTACTGATTCCGATCAATAGCGGTGCGGCTTCTTCCTCCTTCTATGGATGCTCATGTGGGCTGCAGCTCACTGCTTGCAGGCAGCCTTTCGTTGTGTACTGGAGAACACCACCACTCACCACGCGGTGATTGAATAAACACTGTTTGGAATACAACTTTGAAATCTGTGTTAGGGAAATTGCTTTTCGCAGGCAATCGGTGATAGTTTTAATCAATATAGCAACAGTTGCACATTCGTGGAATTTTCAATAGTGACATTTTGAAAAATAATGAAGTCTTAATTTTAACAGATTTGTAGAAAAAATTCATATCGATTGGCGTATTAAGAATTAAAATCCATCATCTCTGAATCAAAATCAGACCACTTTCATGCCGCGACCGACTTTGGTTTTTGAAATCGCACCCCCAATGTTGCCTTAAAGTAGAAACATATCTAGATAGAGCTGGAATGAGGTGTAACAGCTTTTGTAAACAATGACTTCTCTCGATGATTTTTAGGAATTTAAGGCCCACGCAAACGAATATCACCGTCGGCTAGGGGAAATCTTATCCTACCTGATGGTGATGTTGATTTGCGTAGGCGAGCTTTGTCTTTCAAAATATCATCGAAAGAAGTCGTTGTTTACAAAATCTGTTACGACCTAAAACATCCGATTGATGACCTTGACAAATGTCTAAAAAATAGTATTTTACGAATTTATGGTGGTCCTGAATCCTGTCGCGATGGTTGAGTAATGCTGAGCTTTTAGGGTGTTAAACACAGATGAGGCTGGTGAGCTGTATGTTGTATGGAATGAGGGTGACGCGCTTGGCATAGATGGCCCACAGCGACTCACGAAGAGCTGCTGATTCCAATCAATAGCGGTGCGGCTTCTTCCTCCTTCTATGGATGCTCATGTGGGTTGCAGCTCGCTGCTTGCAGGTAGCCTTTCGTTGTGTATTGGAGAACATTATTCACTGCTGCTGCAGCTGATGCCAACGTCCGGACACCACCACACACGGTGATTGAAACCGAATCCGATCAACGGTTGAGGCCAACCTTGGTAGTTAGCTGCTTGCGGGGAGTCTTTTGTTGTGTACTGAAGAACACCACCACTCACCACGCGCGGTGATTGAATAAACACTGTTTGGTGAGACCGGATGGAATTCAACTTTGAAATCTGTGTTAGGGAAATCGCTTTTCGCAGGCAATCGGTGATAATTTTAATTATCATAGCAACAGTGACGTTTTGAAAAATAATGAAGTCTTAAATTTAACAGATGCGTAGACATATATATGATCGATTGGTGATAAAAATTTTGAAATTGGTCCAGGGGCAGCTGAGTTATTAACGTTCAAAATCTTTCATAATTTTGTTACATGTTCCATTTTCGGTTTTCTCATAGTGTACCCCCCATATAGAAATCACAGACGTAGTCCTACGTCAAAATATCACCAGAATATACTTAGAATGCTTCTCGGAATGGCTCGGAATTGAAATATTCCTCAAAATTTCGTTGAAACTATCCTTCGAGTTCAATTTTTTTAAATTTTCCTCTGTTTTACCTTAAAATTCTTCTCAGTATTCTCAGATTCTCAGAATTTTCATTAAAATTCGTTTCAGATATAGTTTTGAATTTCACTCCTTTCCTTGGAATTCTACTTCACGTTGAAAGTCTCCTTAGAACTCATTTGCATTTCTCTCCACGAATTCCTTAGATTCCTCCTCATAATTTGCTTGGCAAACTCTCCTGGAATTATTTTCCGAATTCCTTTGAAGATCTTTATGGAGTTATTCTCATATTAAATTGTAATACTCCTTTCAGCACCACTCCCTGAGTATTCGCCAAAAAATTCTAAAGAATATGCTCTGGATACGCTTTCTCCCACAAACTTCATGAAATTATGCTCAGAATGCACTTGGAATTTTCCTCTGAAGTTCACAGGAGTTCAGCTCCTGATTAATTCTTATGAGTTTTCATTGAAAATTACTTTGAATTCAATTTAGGGGTTCATTGAAGTTCTACTCAAAACTATCTCAGGATCCACATGAAATCTTAAATTCCTCAGAACTGTCTTGAAAGCAAATTGCTCTTGATGTTTTTTTCTCAAAAAAATTAATAAGGTCTATTGTGTTGGAGTGTTAGACTGTGAGGTTTTTCAATAATCAGTTTCGGCTTGGCAGTCTGGCAATCACTCATCAGAACAAATAAATTTTGTAATTTGTCCATACGTTTTGGCTCTGATTAGGGCCTTCTTCAGGGCAAACTGAGTGAGTGCAAAATATATATAAAATCAGGGTGCCTTCCATTCATTTTGACTAAAAAATGTTTTATTAAATTATAGAACAATAGGATATTATGATGATATTTTGTATGTGTAAGTAATAAGAAAAGATTGTAAAGTTTGTGTTTCACACATCAAACCTGCAATTTTTAGCTTTGACAGAGTCACAATGAGCGTTTTTCTGATCGCTTCTTCGCGAAGAGTGAATAGCGAAGAGTGGGTGAGATAAATTACAAAATCGCTTATTGCGACTCTCATGTAGCAAAATTGGCAGGTATTATGTGTCAACCACAAACTTAACAATCTTTTCTTGTTGTTTACGTCATCAAAATATTTTCATAATGTCTTATTATTCCATAATTTCTTAAAACATTTTTTTAGTCAAAATGAATGGAAGGCACCCTGTATAAAATTTGAAACAATTAATTCTTAAAATAAAATTCCCCTCGGTTTCCCTGACGAAGGCCTTAATCAGAGCCGAAGCGTAGGGAAAAATTACAAAATTAATTTGTTCTGATGAGTGATTGTCATACTGCCAAGCCGAAACTGATTATTAATGAGAACTTTAGAAATTATAATAAAATTCCATGAGCCAAGGAATGTGCAAAGAATTTTACCCCAGATTCCTGAAAATTCCGTGACGTAGTATAATTTTTAAGTTTAGATTTTCAAAAACTTGTCCAACTTTAAAATTTGTGGGAAATATGCCTGTTCCAGAACCAAAAAAAAATCATTTCAAACCTCAGATTTTTAAAATTCTATTTGTTAGTGATTAATCTACTCTGGATCTATAGAGTTCAATAAGTGAATGAAAATAACTAGGAAAATTAAATGGTTGTATTATAAAATGCATTCGTTTCTTTAAAATATTCTTAGTAAGAAAATTATTGCATTCCCTGAGTAATGATGAGATTCCCTGAGACTTCCAGGTATTTTCAGGAAAAATAAAATTCTCTCAGGATTCCCGGTTTTTCAGTTAGTAAACACCCTCGCTAATACCGTGGGTATAGTCATAAATTTTCTATTGAATCCTTCGCTTTAAAGGTTCATAGTGTACATAAGTTTTTATGATATACTAATTGAATAAGTCAAACATCATCAAACTGCATGGCATCATCATGCCATGGACTACTTTTCTTCTCTGAGGTCACTTTTTGTTCACTTTTCTGCAACTACAAGTTCCTATTTGGTCACTTTTTTCTTCAACATGGTCACTAACATCGCTAATTTTGACAGCATTAATCGTTACCAGAGTTTAAAACGCAAAAAAAAAGTTTCATAAAGTCAAAAGGCTTTTAAACGCTAAATATTATCTCTTAAAACATTGAAAAAAAGCTTTCAACCCCAAATAAAGCTTTGAAATCGCCAGAGGAGTGGTGAATGCAGCTGTCTACAGCCCACAGGATTTCACGAAAATTTAGTGCTTTTGTAAGAGCTTATCCAAGCGAGCTCAAGGGCAAGTCTAGAAGACGGTTTGGGCAAACCAAGATAATTTAATTAAAAGTATGAAGGTGACGTGAGGAATGCCCAGAAGATTAAGGAGCTCGGTGGCCTGGTGGTGACCGATTTTACTTACTGAGCAGAAAATCATGGGTTTAATCTCAAGCTCCTTCATATTATAGAGTTAAAGTATAAATCATTTGTCTTTGGTTGGGGGAATGAGTACGTAAAAGAAATAATATTCGAGTTTTAGGAAAGACGTGTTGATCGGAAATCTATAACAAATCCTTCTCAAGAGTAGTGAGTAGTTGTTATCGTCGTCGGTGAGGTCGCCGCCGGGATCGAAATCTAGTAACAACAACCTGAACGGAAACTTGATCGTAATTGTTTTGTGATTTAAGGTGCTCGGTGGCCTAGTGGTGACCAATTTTGCTTACTGAGTGGAAGACCATGGGTTCAAACCTAAGCTCCTTCGCACTATTGAATCGTTAGAATATCAATTCAGCATATCGTTTACCAACCCTTTTTCCAACATCGCAGTGAAAGTACAGAGGTGTTCTCGGCTTTCATTAAAGCGAGTATTACGTCAACATATTCCTACCCATTCCTTTCTTGACCAGCATTCGGACGTAACCGGCGCCGGTATTGCCTAGTTTTAGATCACGTCTATTGGTTCTCTGTGTAATTACAGCTGATCGGGCAATAACGGAGTTGCATCCTCGGGCGGTCAATCATGCACATGCTCATGCTTAAGGAATGTCCAGAAGCTTTCCACTTGGAGATGACCAATTGGGTATACCTAAATAGTCCAGAGAAGTCCAAAGAAATCAATATAAGTCTAGATAATTTGAAGAGCATGAGCAAGAATATGTTCAGAGGAGTTCAACCAAGATAACTTCTAGAGCATATTCAGCACGCTGCAGATGTCCTGAGATGTTTTTTCAGTGCCTATTCAGAGGACTTCTGAGACATGTTCATAGGATTCTGATCATTTGATAATGACCAGAAATGAAACTATCACAAACAGCAGGTCTATCTCAACTTCAGCAATCATCATGTGATCCATTTAACTTGGTTCATGTCAGTGCAAAGCTCCAGTGGAACCCCCTTCGTGACCGCGCGCGCACCTGTCACGCCAATCAGTCCTGCCAAAAGCTTATCTTTATGAACACACTTAGCACAAATCACTACCGAAAAACAAGCAACTTCCCAGCAAATTAGCTCTCCCATCCATCCATCCATCCATCCATCCATCCATCCACCAGTTGCTTCTCATTGAAGCGAACCTCGGCCAACTGGCCACGCATTATTATCATTATCATCATCACCGAATCAAATCGTAAAACACACGCGAATTACCTCCTCTCTGTCTTCCGTCTCCCAAGAAGAGAATAGCCCCCCTTGCCGATCGAAAAACAGAGCTTTGGTAATTCGCAAAGTGATCAATTAATTTACAATTTCATCCCTCCATCCCCTCTTGGCTGGGCCGCCCCGGGTGCGACGAAGTTGCGTGCGGAGTGGGAAATTAATTCGATTTATTATAGAAATTACCCTGCGGGCGAGAAGAATCGCCAATCAACAACGAGTCGAAAGAAAAAAAAAGCGCAGTGCAAACCCCAACCTGACCTGACGGCCGAGCACGAATCTAATCACTTGGCCAGCAAACATGATCATTTTCGGAGCCTTCCTTTTGAAGGGGGGGCCGATGCTTCAAAAGATTTGCACCGAGCGATTTTCGCGAATAGGCGACTCGAATGGGTGTGGCAGGCAGATGGAGAGAGAACACCACCAACAACCTGGCTCTAGCTCCGGGGACTTGGGAATGCGGGGAACGGTGGTTTGTTTGGCGAAATTTATGGCGGCTCATAAACAGCAGATTCGTTTGAGTGAATTTGGAGATTTTTCTTGCGCGAAACGATTTGCACCGCAAAAAGGTACAACAGCAGGAAATGGCATGTAGCTCTGATGTTGGGAAGGAGGCAAATGACGACAGTTAGGGCGATATGCTATCTAATTGCTTGCCGGCTTCGCAGGTGATAAAACACGTATTTTGATGGGACCAGTTTGGGGGGGGGGGGGGTGCATTCGTGCAAGGAGTGCAGCTATTTCTAATTAACATATCCGGGTGAAACAATACTGGAGAATGGAATGAGGAATCCAAATTTTCTAAATTATTGAGGTGTTTTTTTCTGAGAACATTAATTCAACAGGTTAGAGCTGATTCCGGAATACTAAAGTGTCCTAGAAATCATTTGACTGTATTCAGTCCTGTCTTATACTATGTCTTATGTATACTTCTCCTTGAGTCTTCGAAACTTTTCCACAAGCTCTAAAATACACGTTCGGAAGGACCTATGAATTTTCTGGAAAGCAAAAAAGGTGCAAAGCACAGCACATTACTCCAGTAAGCCACAAAATTATAGTAAAAACACACATGTCACCACACATCGTATACAAAAAGGAACAAGAATGTTTGAAAGACAGCATTTAGAAATTATACAGTAAATTAAATGTTAAAATTTTGGAATCATATTATTTACATTTGAAATTATCTAAACAATTTCCTCACGAATTTTCATCATTCCTAACAAAAGTAAAAATTGCAGAAAAACGTGAATCAGAAAGAAAATCACGTGACGAAAAATTTCAGCAGTTAAAATTAAAAGGGAAAAGTGCAATAGTGCAACCCCTTGATGGTTTTGTCATCAACAAGTCAACAGATCAATTAAAGATATAATAAAACGGATTAAATTACGCAGTAACAACAAAACGTAACGTAGAACAAATCATCATAGACATACCAACTACCAACCGAACACAAAAACACAGCCAGAACATTATCAGAAGAAACCATCAAGAAATGAACACAAGAATCACTAAACAACAAACTAGAAAGAACAATCATAAAACAATTAAATGACAAACCAGTATACTACAGAAAAGCGGACAAAGAAAACGCAATAGTCATTTTGGACAAGACAGACTATGACAACACAATGATAGAGAAACTCAACAACGGACTATACAGAAAACAAAGAAAAGACTAAATGCCAGAAATACAGGGCTGATAGCGGGTCACCTTTTAGTGACTTTGTCACTTTTTTTAAGGTGGTTACTAAAAAGTCCCTATTTTCGACAAAAAGTCACTAAAGTCACTTTTTTCGCCATTCCCGCTTGAATTGCAACGTAAAATTCGTTAAAATATTGTTACAGTGCTACAGTATGCTAAAATGACGAAAATTCGATGTCACCGGGATTCTTCTTCCTCTCTTTAAAAAATCTCAAGACCCTTGGAACATACTAGATTTTCAGGATACAGTTACTTTGTACAACTATTAAAAGAACTTTTTTCCAAAGCAGTTTTGAACAGATTTTAGAATAGATTCTAGAGATAAGGTACTTCAGACAAAAAGTTCTAGGGATTTTTGGGTTGAACTATACGAGGGATATGACTAGAGCTCAAAGTCAATTGTGTGAGATCAGTGTTTTTTTAAGTAGCCCTGTGAACAATTTCTTGGGTACAACTTGGACTAGGAACAGAAAGCATTTCCAGATAATTTTAAGGAGAACTCCATGTGAATTTTCAGTAGAACTTAGAGGAGAACTCCAAGACAACTCAGAGGCGAAGTGCATGGAAATTTCTAAGGAGGTGAAATCTTTAAAAAAGTTTATAATTCAAAGAGAATTTAAGGACGAATTTCAGGATTTTTTTAGTGTTCTGCAGATAATTTCTGCACTGTTATTAATAAAGAGATCTTAAGCGTAAGTCCCCGAAATTTTAGCCCAAACTATTGGATTGGCTAAAAAATCTATAACCGTGAGTTTAGACAAATTCAGAATAATTTCATGATGTGCTGAAATAAAATCGAGAAACCTTAAGATGTTCCGATAGATTCAGTACAGAGACCTTCAGAAAATTTATGAAAACTTCAGAAATTTTTCAGAAATTTCACAGAAATCAAGATTCCATGGAAGTTTAAAGGTGTTCGAGAGGAGTTCCTTGGTATTCTGGGATGTTCCGAGAATTCTATGATTGATCTGAAAACTGGAGAAGATTCAGGGAATTATAAATATGTAAACATTTGATAAATTTAGAGAAATTAAGGTAAACATTGAAAACTTCAGGGCTAGACATTCCAGGGAAAATTAGTGATTTAAGGCAAAGCTCCGTGAGCGTTTATATACTTTATAAAACTTAAAGAAAATTGTAGAACTCAAAGGCATTTCAATCAATTCCAGTAAATTGTGGGTTCTTTCAACAAAATACTAAGATATTCAGGGCAGTCTAGAGAATTTTAAGAAAATTGAGGAATATTATGGGCAGTTTTCAAAGCATCGGGAAACTTTAGACTATTGAAGAAGCTATGAATTAGTTTCGAAAATTGAACTTTAGAGATCATTGAAGAACTTTAGAGATGTTAAGAAAATTATTGGGGTTTTCACATAAGACCAGAAGTTCACGGAAGCTTAAATATTTTTAAAATTAAGTTCAATTAAATTCAGGGTAGTGCACAAGCTTCATGAGAGCTGTAAACACTTTAGAGAAGTTTAGAGAACTTTATAAAAGACATTGATCTCGCTAAAATGCTAAAAAATAACTTCAAGAAAGAACAGATATTCCAAAGCAGCGAAATTACATAATTTTAAAGAAATTTAGAGAATTTCTGTGAATTTATAAAACTTTCGAGAAGATTAATGATCATTAGGAAAATTGTGGAAACTTTAGGAAGTCCGAACAAGTTTAGAGATGTTAAAAACAATGATGAGAAGTATTGTGAGCATCAGGCTAGAACTTCAAGGCAAATTCATTAACTTCAGGAATATTTTGAGAACTTTCAAGTTGTTCTGAAGGCCTCCATTACACATTCAACGGAGATTTCGCATTAAAATTCGCTTGGAGTTCGCATCATCATTCGCTCGTATTCTCCCGAAACTCTCATCGAATTATTTCAGAAATTCACTTGGAACGTTTGTCTGAATTCTCTAAAAAATATCATAGGAATATAGTTAGAATACTTCTCGAAACTATCCATCGAATCAAATTTGCTTTTAATTTTTCTAGGAACTGCCTTCAAATTCACCTCAGTAAGAAATCCTATGAAAAGCTTCTCAGAATTTGTATTGAATTCTTTTCAGATTTCTTTTTTAATCTCACTCCTTACCTTGGAATTCTACTCCTACTTGATACTTGATACTTGAAAGCTGCCTAAGAATTAAATTTCATTTCTCCTTACAAATTCCTTAGATTTCTCTCCTTAATTTGTTTGGAAATCTCTCCTGGAATTATTTTTCGAATTTTTTTGAAGATCTCCTGGAGTTATTCTCAGATTTAATGTTTTAGCATCTCCTTACCCCCTTAGTGTTCACCAAAAAATTACGAGGACTTATGCTCCGATTTCAAATGTGTGAATGAAAATAACTAGGAATATTGAATGTTTTTTTAAATACATTCTTTTCTTTGGAAATTAAATTTCCTGAGTAATGAAAAGATTCCCTGAGACTTCCAGGTATTTTCAGGAGAAATAGAATTCCCTGAGAATTCCCGATTTTCAGGATATTCCAGGCAGTAGACACTTGGAAGTTGAATCAAAAATTTTCTATTGAATCTTTCCTTTTTAAGGTTCCTATCGTACATATATAAGTGTTTACGAGATTTGTCTAAATCATCAAACATTTATTTGGTATGCCATCAGAACGAGTAATTTTCTTCCCTTAGGTCACTTTTCAGTCCCTTTTTTACAACTATAAGTCACTATTTGGTCACTTATTTCTTCAACATGGTCACTAAAATCACTATTTTTGACAGCATTGATAGCTACCAGCCCTGGAAATAGTGAAACGTATGGATAGAACCATTAAAGAATGCAAACCAATTGTTGAAGACATAGAGACGACTGAAAACACCTAACCCTACAACCCTACACGACCAAGAAATAGAGGACAACCAAAAATACACAAACCAGGAAACGAAATTAGAGAAATTATATCAGCAGAAGGATCACCACCACATAAGATAGAAAAATGGTTAATCAAGGAATTTTAGACACTACGTCCAGAAACAGAATCAAGACAAGTTCTAAATACCAAACAATTCCCAGAAAAACTACAAGACTTAGGTAACATTGAACATGACCAAAATCTGGTTTCTTCAGACGCAGTAGCACTTTTTCACAGTGTACCATTCAAAGAAGCCATAAATCTATTAGAAGATTGGTTACTTCGACAACATAGTGACGCAATATGGAAAATTTAAGTTCGGACATACAGAAAACTGACTAGACTGTGTATGGAAGAGAATTACTTTACATTCAGAGGTGAATATTGTAAACAAACGAATGGAGCAGGGTAACCCTCTATCTCCTTTCTTATGCGAACTGTACATGACTAAACTAGAGAGTGTTTTAAGGAGAAGGGATTGCCAATCATCCTAGAGGCCATTAACAGTGCACATAGGGATAACAAGTTCACTTATGAACAAGCGAGGGATGGAGTGTTACCGTTCTTCTTCTTCTTCTTCTTCTTCGCATTTCAAGCTTATTGCATATCGCATATTAGTTTATTGCGTGCTCTCAACTTAGTGTTCTAGATGCACTTCCACAGTTATTAATTGAGAGCTTTCGATGCCTGTACCATTTATGCATTGGTATAATTGTGTGGCAAGTCCAATCATACCTCTATGCCCAGGGAAGTCGAGACATTTTCCAACCCGAAAAATTCCTAGACCGGACCGGGAATCGAACCCAGCCACCTCCAGCATGGTCTTGCTTTGTAGCTGCGCCTTTACCGACTGAGCTAAGGGAGGCCTCGTTCTTGGATGTTCTAATTAGTATGGACTCTACTTCACTGACATTTGCAATCTACAGAAAACCGACGAATACGAACATAAAGCGGCTGCTTTTTACCACATCATCCCTAGACTAGAGACTTTACCCAAGAGATACTCAAGAAAAATCGTCCCGGCTATAACTGAAAAACACAGAAACAACGAAAACAAAAGATCATTGACTACATTAACACCAATACAGAAAGCCTACGACGAGTGTTTGTAGATTACGACCATTACCTAACCAGACCATTACGAACTAAATTGACAAAATTTGGCATTGACATTGTTTTCACCAGCTAACGATTTAGGAAAAGCAGGAGTTTACTAAATATCCTGTTGCCAGTGTGACAAAATATACATAGGACAGACAAAAAGAACTTTAAACACAAGATATAAAGAACATTTAGCAGAAGCGGCAAAAGCTACTAAGGATACGAAAAAAGATCCCAAGTAACATTTTCTCAACACCATACCTGAACTACACTACCCTATACACGTTTATAAGGAATAGAAGCAATGCTTTTTCTTTTAGTCTATGACTAGACACTGAAGAAGTTTGCAAGTAGTAAACGAAATACGTATCTGTTATAGTTTAAAGTGATAGTGAAAGTGAATTAGTCAAAGTGAAAGTGATACAATAGAATTAGAATTAAAAGGAAAAAAAAAATGGTGGGGTTGTGTACAAGACACGACAGCATGGTTGACATAGACTACGTTGAGGTGTTCAGTGGACTTCTCGTGCATTTTTCTTGATATTGATTTAAAATACAGTAGAAGTAACTTATTTCCTCAATTTACTCCATTTCCTCTCCTTGGCATGTCAATTTCCTCACCCTTATTAGTTATTTTTCTGACTGTTTCTGGATATTTCCTCATATGAAACACTTGTCTTGTCTTGCTCCGTTATAAAATATATTCCCCGTGTACACTTCAATGCCCATCCCATCTCCGTTGAATTTTTGTTATGGATAACACGTTCAACCAAACGCTTGATCGCAATGGGATACCTCCGGTGGGAAATCGTTCACAAGCATGTATTGCACATCACAGCCCAAGTAACATTGTTAGTTTTATTGAGGTTTTAAAGCACCCTTCAAGTCTAAATCATGGTCTACAGTACCCTCATAAACCCCAAATTTTTATTTGGGAGGTAACCAATAAGCCCGCTAATTTGGATTGATTTTGTTATATAAAGCCAACATAGACTAATACAGGGCTTTGCCGCATTATTAGTCGGATTATTACTAAGCAGGCTTGTTGGTTACTTGGTATTACCCCCTCACTTTCTTTCCATCAGCATAATAGAAAATTTGATATTCAGAGTTGTGCTTTCACAAAATTAGAAAGTTTGGTCCATGTTCAATATTTAATCATAATTTGCTACTTCAAGCAATCAAAAATTTGTCCATCCAAGCAGGATTCTAATTCTAAATGTTCTTTGGGTAACTTAACGTAGGAGTTTATCTGCCTCTCAAGAACATAATGAGGAACTAGAACTACAAGTATTCAGAAATATATCTCTTAACTGTTTTCCCATTCTTGCATTTACACAAAGACGCTCAAACCCATTTTCAGAGGTTTAATTTTTGTTCAACCGAACTAAACACAGCACCACCCAGAAACTTGCTAATCCACTTGGTGCATGAATTCTGTTTTTTTTTTAACTCTTTATTTGTTCTAAATTCAAAATAAATTACATTTCATTTTTAACCTAGGTGCTCCAGTTACTACAGTAACGTACCAGCCTTAATTGTTATGATATATATCTAAGTGTTTTTACATTGTTCCTGTCTTGGCAATTCAGTATTTTAAACAGGTTTTTAAACCTGCATGTCAGTATAACAATTGGTATCTTAAAACTAAAAACTTACACTAAATCTTATCTAAGTATAAAGGGAATTAATCGTTGCAATTGAGGATTGCAACAATTTTTGCCTGTAATTATTAATTATTTTGTTGGACATTTGTTCTAAAGTCTCAACATTCGAAATTTTATGTACTTCGGTAGTACTGTACCAGGGAGGCAACTTCAAAATCATCTTCAGAACTTTGTTCTGAATCCTTTGAAGTGCTTTTTTCCTGGTAGTGCAACAACAAGACCATATTGGCACAGCGTAAAGCATGGCCGGTCTAAAAACTTGTTTAAATATTAGAAGTTTATTCGTCAGGCAAAGTTTGGATTTCCTGTTTATAAGAGGATACAAACATTTTATATATTTGTTACATTTGGCTTGAATGCCCTCAATGTGATCTTTAAAAGTTAATTTTTGGTCAAGTATTAATCCAAGATATTTCACTTGGTTTGACCAGGAAATTGGAACTCCGTTCATAGTGACTATGTGACTACTACTAGGTTTCAAAAACGAAGCTCTAGGCTTGTGTGGAAATATTATAAGTTGAGTTTTGGTAGCGTTGGGAGAAATCTTCCATTTTTGTCAATAAGGAGAGAAAATATCTAAACTTTTCTGCAGTCTGCTGCAAATAACACGAAGACTTCTTCCTTTAGCGGAAATGCCTGTGTCATCAGCGAACAAAGATTTGTGGCAACCCTGAGGCAAATCAGGGAGGTCCGAAGTGAAAATGTTATACAATATAGGCCCAAGAATGCTACCCTGAGGAACTCCTGCTCTAACA
The DNA here is from genome assembly GCF_037179485.1 of Ochlerotatus camptorhynchus. Classification (NCBI taxonomy): domain Eukaryota; kingdom Metazoa; phylum Arthropoda; class Insecta; order Diptera; family Culicidae; genus Ochlerotatus; species Ochlerotatus camptorhynchus. The sequence continues at coordinate 212,142 of NW_027040553.1, forward strand.
GGTAGTCGATTAGATTTGGAATTTTGATAATTTACCTGCAGAGTTCTGTCAGTTAAATAATTTTGAACTAATTTCATAATATAAAGTGGAAAATTAAACTTTTTCAATTTAGCAATCAAACCTTCATGCCAAACACTGTCGAATGCTTTTTCTATGTCTAGAAGAGCAACTCCAGTTGAGTGGCCTTCAGATTTGTTTGAACGAATTAAATTGGTAACTCTTAAGAGTTGATGAGTAGTTGAATGCCCATGGCGAAATCCAAACTGCTCATCTGCAAAAATTGAGTTCGTATTGATGTGAAGCATCATTCTATTCAAAATTATCTTTTCAAAAAGTTTACTTATTGAAGAAAGCAAACTTATTGGGCGGTAGCTAGAAGTTTCAGCTGGATTTTTATCCGCCTTCAAAATTGGAACAACTTTTGCATTTTTCCATTTATCAGGAAAGTATGCCAAATGGAAACATCTGTTAAATAATTTTACCAAGAAAGACAAGGTACAAGTTTTTTGATGAGGATATAGAAAATTCCATCATCACCTGGAGCTTTCATATTTTGAAAATTTTTAGTTATAGACCTTACTTCGTCCAAATCAGTCCCCCAGGAATCATCAAAAATATTTTCCCGAGAGAAAATATTCAGAAAATCCCGAGCAACCTGATTCTCAATAGGACTAGTAAGACCCAAACTGAAATTATGGGAACTCTCGAATTGCTTAGCAAGTTTCTGAGCTTTTTCCAAATTTGTGATCAAAATTTTACCACCTTCTTTAAGCGCTGGAATAGGCTTTTGAGGTTTTTTCAAAAATTTTGTGAGTTTCCAAAAGGGTTTGGAACTCGGGTCTAATTTAGAAATATTATTTTCAAAAGTTTTGTTCCTCAGGGCAGAGAATCGCTTTTTAATTTGTTTTTGCAAATCCCGCCAGATAACTTTCATGGCAGGATCGCGTGTTCTTTGATATTGTCTCCTACGGACATTTTTAAGACGGATCAAGAGCTGAAGATCATCGTCTATTATAATTGAATCGAATTTAACCTCGCATTTTGGTACTGAGGCAGCTCTTGCTGCAACTATAGAAGTAGTCAGAGATTCAAGAGCATAATTAATTTCATCTTTGGTTTGCAAAGGAATGTTTGAATCGAAGTTATATTCCATAAATGTTCGATATTGCTCCCAATCAGCTCTATGGTAATTGAAAGTAGAGCTGTTGGGATTACAAATTATTTCTTGGGATATTTCAAAAGTTACTGGAAGGTGATCAGAACCGAAGTCAGCATGGGTAACCAATTGGCTACAAAGTTGACATGAATCAGTTAAGACCAAATCAATAGTTGAGGGATTTCTTGCAGAAGAAAAGCATGTTGGACTGTTTGGATATTGAATAGTGTAATAACCTGCAGAATAATCATCAAACAGAATATTACCATTGGAATTGCTTTGAGCATTATTCCATGAGCGGTGTTTTGCATTAAAATCACCAATAATGAAGAATTTAGACCTTTGACGGGTAAGTTTCTGGAGATCACCCTTGAGAAAATTCTTTTGCTGGCCTACGCATTGGAATGGCAAATAGGCAGCTATAAACGTAAGTTGTCCAAATTTTGTTTCAACAGAAACTCCCCAAGTTTCAAAAACTTTGGTTTCAAATGAAGAAAGAATTTTATGTTTGATTCGTCTATGAATAATGATGGCAACGCCACCACAGGGTCCATCAAGACGATCATTTCTATAAATCAAGTAATTTGCGTCCTTCTTAACCTTATGGTCAGGTTTAAGGAACGTTTCAGTTATAACGGCAATAAGCACGTTATGAACTCTCAAAAAGTTAAATAGCTCGTCTTCATTATCTTTAAGAGATCGAGCATTCCAATTTACAATATTTAATGCTTTAAAATCCATTACTGAATTTTAAAGTCATGACAATATTATTTGCAAATTTTACTCCAGTTTGAATAGCATCAAACATGGAGTTAGATTTAAGCATATCAGAAATCATGTCAATTAATGATTTCTGTAAAAATTCCATTTTAGGGGCAGCAATGCTTCCTAAGTCAAAATTGTCAAAATTTCCGTTAGAATGACTTTGGTTAGTATTTTGATTTCTACGCGTTGCAATAGCAGCATAGGTAGCTCCATTAACTCGCTGAACATTGTTAGCAGCGAGGGGAGTAGGTACAGATGAAACATTTGAAGCAGGGGTGATATTTGTACCTACGGGTACGAATGTAGAATTTGTTCCTCGCTGACCGTTGTTAACAGCAGAGGAATTTGTACCTGGTCTGAAACATGAAGCGTTCCCTACCTGTCGCTTAGAACGAGATTGTAGGATCGCTTTGCGAGTCTTACATTCCCAAAAATTGGATTTGTGGTTTTCACCACAATTTGAACATTTAAATTTCTTAGGATCTTCCTTCACAGGACAGCCGTCCTTTGCGTGAGAGGAATCACCACAATTCATGCATTTAGCTGGCATGTAGCAATTTTTAGTTCCGCGACCCCATCCCTGGCACTTCCGGCACTGAGTGAGATTTTGGAAATTTCCTCCAGTCTTCCTGAAGTGTTCCCACTTCACTCGGACATGGAGCATAAGGCTAGCTTTTTCCAAGGCCTTAAGGTTTTTTAGTTCACTAGACTTGAAGTGAATCAAATAAAAATCATTAGAAATCCCGTTGCGCGAATCGCCAGGACGGGATTTCATTTTCATTTTGATTACTTGGAGTGGCACAACTCCAAGTAATTTTGCCAGTTCATCTTTGATCTGATCCAGGGATTCACCACTGGGCAGTCCTTTAATGACAACCTTGAACACACGTTCAGTTTTGGTGTCGTAAGTAAAAAAATTGTGCTTCTTCTCAGTAAGATACTTGAGAAGACATTTAAATCCGTCCAAGGTTTCAGCCAATACACGGCATTCACCCCGACGTCCAATTTGTAGTGAAAACTTAACTTTCACGAAATTCAAAAGTTCCATGCGAAGAGCATGGAAATCGGTAGTGGTTATCACAATAGGGGGAATCTTTTCCTTCTTGGCATTAAGCCGGGAAAGTTTACTAGAATTTTTCTTGGATGATGGATCATTCTCATCATCCGTGAGCAAATCAAATTGATTACTCAAATTAATTTCTTCAGAAGGGGGGTCAAGAGTTTGCCCCTTTCTTTTGCGTTTAGGCGCCATGGCGGCAGTAAATTTTTATCCAAATCGACTTCCAAGCAGATTATTATAAGAATCTGAAGGATCGAAGAGGAATTTTCCAAATCGATATCCAAGAAGGATTACCTCGGGTAGGGTTCAAACAAGGATCGAAGAGGAATAAAGTTGAACAAGGTAGAAATTTTACAGGTTGAGCACTGAAAAGTGCTGTTTAAATTTGTTGTAGCTTTAGGTAGTAGTAACACTTCCTTCAGCAAAAAGCAAATAGATCCGCACGGCAAGAGAGCACGATGCGGACTGTGCATGAATTCTGTAACAAACAACAAAGCAAAGCTCTACTTAAAGATATGAATGATTTTTTACAGTCCCCCTGGATCTCACTTCAACACAAGGACGGCCCAAAATCATCAAAATTCAGTTCGCAAAGCAGAATCTCACGACCACTAGCGTGTAAATTCATAGGATTTTGACAGTTCTTACAGTAATGCATTTGTAGTTTAGACAGAAACAGAAAGTATCTTTTGTGCAGAATATGTAAAAATAATCATCTGAAGTCCATGTTAATCTAATTGCATATAAAGAGGTACCAGACATGTTTTACACTATTTTGTAGCTGTGAGAGGTACAGCATACATGACATTCACATTTTCTCTTAACTTGAATTTTTGGCTCTTTTGGCGGGTGAAAAAATTAACGTCAATTCTTTTTAGGTTGTCGTTATAGGAAGATGGGAAGGGGGCTTGTTATATAAAAATATATTGTTTGAACGGGACCGAAAGCAGTCTCAATACCTCTTTCTGTAAAATATGTGTGGTCCTGAAAAGGACCAATTGTTCGATATCCACAAATTCCACATCCTCTCCACCCCATCGTTGGTTGTCATCAAGGTTCTCACGCTGACTGCTGCTATTTTACCACACAGTCCGTCCGATGCGAAAATGAGCGGATTCACAACAGCAGCGCTCTAGCCTGACTTGCTGATTTGCTCCTGCTTCTGCTTGTCACGCCGTCCGTAGCTTTAAGGGGAAGTTCACCGCTCCGAAAAAAAATAATGACGTTTTGATTTTTCTAAAAATATTGAAAAAAAAAATCAAAATAAATCACATTTTTTTTTCTAATTTTTCAAAAAAAAATCACGGGCAAAAACAAGTTTTATAAGTCATTATGGCATAAAGTTGGACTCAAAAAACCAGAAAACATCGACTTTTCGGTTTTTCTGAGAGTCCAATTTTTTTTATGATGAGATAGAAAAAAATATTTCTATATGTAATTTTTGACAAAAATCTAAGGAAGAATCTGATTTTCTTGAATTTTTGATAATTTTTCCCAATATTTTTAGAAAAATAAAAACGTACAAAAAAATTTATTTTTTTTTATTTTTGGGCCGGTCAGCTTCCCCTCAATGAACGGAGGAACGACAGCAGAGCTCTTTTATAGTTTTACAGGTTCAAGCAAAATGATGCGCAAACAAATGGTACTCGATTATGACCACTTGGTGGACATTTTTCAACTTTGTTTTTTGTTGAGAAAATTGAAAAAGCATTTATTGTAGCAGATTGCGAGAGTAATTTTCTATCGATTGGTGTATTTGGATTTTAAGTTCATCTATAAATGACAAAGTTATAAGCGTTTAAAACCTTACACCTTTTCGTAACGGTCGCAGTCGTAAGACGTAGTCTACGTCAAAAACAACGTTTATGCTTTGAATGTCTCTTGGGAGTTCACTGTTATTTTTCTAATAGTCTACAAGTTCTCGAAATTGATTTATTAATTTTAGGCTTTCCTTGAAAATCCTCTAAAATTTATATGGAAATCTTCTGAGTCTTCTAGGAGAGGTTTCTAAAGCTCCCCTGTAGATTTCCATTTCTCACTCTCGTTAAAAGATCGAACATAGAAAAGTCAAATTGTCTAAGGTAGAATTCTCTCTTGAATGGTAGTAAAACTACCAAAAACGAATTCGACAAAAGGTTGAACGAAAACTAGGCAAGTGGTCAAAAGATCGAACGCACAAAAAGTCAAATTGACAAAAAGATCGAATTGTCTCTCTTGCATTTGAATGGTATTGAGCAAAAGGTCGAAGTAAAAAGAAGTCGAATTATGAATAATTGTAGGACAATAGATCGAATTATCTCTCTGGAATAGGACGTGGATATATGGTCGAACGAAAGCTAAGATCTAAAAAGGTCAAAATTTATATAGGGTTGAGTTCTCTTTCTCGAATGCTTCTAGGACAAAAGGTCAACATGTTGATGAAAAAAAAAAAGGTCAAACTAGAGCAGTTCCAGGCAAAATAGCGAAACAAATTAATTACTGAATCAACCTTCTCCGATTTGCATTAAACTTTGCATAATTGTTCGTTATGGACAATGATTCACATTTTTGCTAAAATTCGGTCGTTTTGAGTCTTGTAAAATTTTCAAAATGGCGTCCTTGAAATTTAAAAAAAATAGCACAGAAACGACATTTCTGATTGAAATGACGTCTAAGACAAAAGATTAAGTATTTCTGTGAAAATTAAACATGGTAATTTGTTTTAGTAATTTTGACTAAAAAATCCAAACATGTTTTAAAAACGCCCATATTTCATAAAGTATTTTTTCAGTGTCTAGTCAATGTCATAGCCTATGACTAGACACTGAAGAAGTTTGCGAGTAGTAAACAAAATATGTACATATCTGATAAAGTTTGAAGTGATAGTGAAAGTGATAAAGTAGTAGTAGATTTAAAAGGAAAAAAAACAACGTAAAAGGTAAAAGACAAGCGGTGCCGGTGGTGTAGTGGTAAGCACCCCAACAGGCCTGTGTTCAATCCCAGTCGGCGCCGCCGGGATGTTCTGGAGGCATTACATCTCTGATCACACCTTCCTTCAGAAGGAAGTGAAGCCGTTGGTCCCCGGTTCATGAGTTGGTGGGTTGATAGGTAGGGTCCAGGTGTGGGAGCTGCCTCCCTGGCGTCGGTAGCATTGGTGCTGAGCACAGAAAACAAGATCGACGGAAAACAAATCAAAGAAAAAAAAAAAGAACCTGGAAATTTCAAAGAAAATTTATCTAAAATTACTTGAAATTATGTACCGTGTTTATTTTTCCTGGAAAGGAATTTCCTGCTACTTTGTCTCAGACGTCATTTCGATTGGAAGTGACGTTCTTGATATATGATTTGTTGAAAAATCTCAAATACGCCACTTTGAAGTTTTTTGTCTGATTTTTGTTTGTTTGCAGCTTTACCTGGAAATGCTTATTGAACAGGACCATTTTTTGTTATTTAAGTTTTTAACATATGCTTCGATTTTTTTTTTAAATTGCTGACATAATATTTGCCGTGTATATTTTTCCTAGAAAGACAATTTTTTTTCTCTAAAAATTTGTCTCAGACGCCATTTCCCTCTTATTTGTGTTGAGGTAAATCTGTTGCGGTGGTACGTGAGTACCCGCAATGGATGTTTTAGATGATGGCGGGGGGTTCTCACTCTCCGACGATGATTCTCTGCTGGATTTTCCTTCTTCTGAGGCGATGAATACCTCTGGTGGTGATGGGTCAGCCACCAATAAGTACACCGGAGCGTATCCAAAGGTTATACGATCTCCACAGCCACCTACTCCATCAGCTCCACCATTCCCTCTGCTCCATCCGTTCCCCCGAGAACATCACCTGCCCCCCACTCTAAGGCTAACCCAGAAGACTCGAAAGGCCCGTGCGTTGTCTTCTTCCAACGTAAAATCAGATTTCAAAGGATTTGATTAAATATTTTTCAGCCGTGACCAAGATTTTGAAAGTAAGACCAAATAAACTACGTGTTACCGTTAGCGATCGTGTGCAGGCAAACAAAATTGTTGTATTTGAGCTTTTTTTGTTAGAATACTTACTTGATACTTGATACTTGATGGGCTACGAATCGCCAGGTTGATTCAACGCCGAACGAAGTACTCTTCTCCATTGGACTCGGTCCTGAGCCAATCGCTTCCAGTCGCCATGAACGTTTAGCGACCTGATGTCCTCCTCAACTGCAAATAGCCAACGTGTCCGAGGTCTACCCCAGAGTCGACGACCTCTACCGGGTTCTCTGCTGAATATAATATTTGCTTGTCGTTCTTCCGGCATCCGCACTACATGCCCAGCCCACCGTAGTCTGCCGTGTTTTATAAGCTTCACTATATCCGTACCGTTATACACTTGGTACAACTCGTGATTCATGCGACGCCGCCAGATGCCATTCTCCTGTTTACCGCCGAGTATTGTTCGCAGCACCTTACGCTCGAAGACACCAAATGCTCTCCGGTCAGACTCTTTTAACGTCCACGATTCGTGGCCGTAGAGGGCTACCGGAAGTATCAGCGTCTTATACAGAGCGAATTTCGTTTTCGTTTGCAGGCTACGGGACTTCAGCTGGCTACGTAATCCGTAAAAGGCCCTGTTTGCAGCTGCAATACGTCTCTTCACCTCGCGGGTAACATCATTATCGCATGTCACTAGTGTTCCAAGATACACAAATTCTTCCACTACCTCAAATTGTTCACCATCTAACAACACTACACTACCAACACCACTATTGCTCCCACGCTGTCTACCGGCTACCATGTACTTCGTTTTGGTAGAACTTATCGTGAGCCCAATCCTCGCCGTATCCCTCTTAAAAGGCACAAACGCCTCTTCCACTGCTCTACGGTCAATTCCGATGATATCGATGTCGTCCGCAAAGGCAAGGAGCATGTACGATCGTGTGATGATGGTACCGTTCCTCTGCACACCAGCTCTCCTAATCGCTCCTTCAAGAGCAATGTTGAACAGTAAGTTTGAAAGTGCATCACCCTGCTTCAATCCATCTAAGGTCACGAACGAGGTCGAAATCTCATCTGCAACCCTTACACTTGATTTCGATCCATCTAGCGTTGCGCGAATCAGTCTAATTAGTTTCGCCGGAAAACCATGTTCTAGCATAATCTGCCAAAGCTCATTTCTCTTCACTGAATCGTATGCTGCTTTGAAATCAATAAACAGATGGTGAGTCTGCAAGTTGTACTCCCGGAATTTATCAAGGATTTGACGCAGGGTAAACATTTGATCCGTCGTTGATCGGCCCTCACGAAAACCAGCCTGGTATTCACCGACGAAGGACTCCTCAAGCGGTCTCAATCTGTTAAACAGAACGCGTGACAGTATTTTGTACGCCGAATTCAGAAGAGTTATTCCTCGATAATTGGCGCACTCGAGTCTGTGCCCTTTTTTGAATAATGGGCAAATGAGGCCATCCAACCAGCTAGCAGGCAGTTCTTCGTCCTCCCATATCTTCGTTAGAATACGGTGGATTGCTTGATGCAGCTGCTCACTTCCGTGTTTGAAAAGTTCGGCCGGGAGCTCGTCCTTCCCAGCAGCCTTATTGTTTTTCAGCTCACGTATTGCCTTTTTAACCTCGTCTAGCGTTGGAGGCTCCACAGCTTGATCGTCGTCTGCGATGTTTACTCTGTTCCTCGATACTCCCTCACTCTCTCCATTCAACAATGTCTCAAAATGTTCTTTCCACCTGGCAGCCACCATTGTTTTATCTGTCAGCAAATTCCCCTCAAGGTCATTGCACATGGCGGGAGATGGCGCTGTTTTACTCCGCACACCATTGACAGTCGCGTAGAACCTTCGCATATCGTTCTGTTCCATACTTTCTTGCGCCTCAGCAATCACGCGTTCTTCGTATTGCCTTTTCTTTCTGCGGTGGGTTCGTTTCTCAGCTGCCCTTGCTACCTTGTACCGCTCTCTGTTCAGCCGGGTACCAGACACTAACATCCGGCTTCTGGCAACGTTCTTCTCATCCGTCAACCTCTGGCACTCCTCATCAAACCAGCCATTACGTGGTCGTCTTTGAGCTGTACCTATCACTTCTTGTGCTGTTGTGTTCACCGCTCCGTGGATTGTGTTCCACAGATTGTTGAGGTCCTCGTTCACGTTGATTTCGCTAATCCGCTCATCAAGCTTCTGGCGGTACTCTGCAGCAACACCTTCTACTGACAAGCGATGGATATTGAAACGCATCGATCTCCGGTTCGTTGAATTCGTAACGGTCGATAGACGCGCCCGAATTTTGCAGACAACAAGATAATGATCTGAGTCAATGTTAGGCCCCCTAAAAGTCCTTACATCAATGACATCTGAGAAGTGCCGTCCATCCACCAACATGTGATCGATCTGGGTGCAAGTTTCGCCATTTGGGTGTCTCCAGGTGTGCTTTCGGATATTCTTGCGTGCAAAGTAGGTGCTACTGATGACCATACCTCTAGCAGCGGCGAAGTTTATCAGTTTCAGGCCGTTATCATTGTTTACTGTATGTAGGCTCTCTGTACCAATGATTGGACGAAAGAAATCTTCCCTCCCGACCTGCGCATTTGCATCTCCGATTACAATCTTCACGTCGTGTTTTGGGCACTCATCATAAGTTTTATCGAGACTGTCATAAAACGCGTCCTTCACGTCATCGGATTTATCGTTGGTTGGCGCATAGATGTTGATCAGGCTGTAGTTGAAGAATTTGCCCCGAATCCTTAATACACAGATGCGGGCGCTTACCGGTCTCCACCGCATAACACGCTTCATCTGCTTCCCGATCACTATGAACCCTACTCCATGTTCTGCCCTATCGCCACCGCTGTGATAGATATGATACTTGAAGGAAGTGTTGGCGATGGGATCCACCGCCCGGAATTCACGTTCTCCAGATCTAGGCCACCGTACTTCCTGAATAGCAGCTACGCTCACATTCACTTTTTGCAGTTCACGAGCCAAAAGGCCCGCTCGTCCAGGTTCATTTAAGGTTCTGACATTCCAAGTACCGAGTTTCCATTCATTGTCCTTATTTCGTTGCCGGGTCGGTTGCCGAAAATTCCGTTCGTTGTTTTCTCTTTCTTCGTTTTTCTGAGTAATGTTGGGGGTTTCAGTATGCTACCTTACCGGGGTCGCGATACCTACATGATGTTGGTGGGGCTGCCACCTTAGGTGTAGCTGACGTGATACAGCATTTCTTATTCAGCCGCTCGCTCCGAGACTGACGCTGTTTGAGCCGCACCTCCATGGTGAACAGACGCTCGAGGGTCGCACCTCCTCACTTTGCTATCACCACGATCCGGATCCATGTTTTTATCGTGGTGACATTGCCCAGGCTACGCTACCAGCATCTTTTGCTGGCGGTCTTTGTCATCGGCTGACCCGTGGAAGCGTGAGGTAGGAACTTGTGAGGACCAGAGCTGTTGGGACAACACTCCTTCCAGTTTGTCGACTCACCATTTGTAGCCCATCGAGTGTATATTCCAAGTAAAGAAGTTGAAATCGAGGGAGTTGTTACCGAAGTGAGTATAACTCGTGATGATTTTCTGAAAGAAGGGGTTGGTGTTTTGAAGAACCCTCACCTCCCGAAACTTAAAATACTAGACTGCATTCAAATGCATTCAGTGTCCCTCGCTGGAACGAAGAAAACTTCTCGCGCAACACGAGAAAAAGGCCTATCATTGTTGATCGATTCTCTTAATCGATTTTCTCTTTAGCGAATAAACTGACTGCAAATGAATATCCCATTGAGTGTGTTGTTTCAGGCGCAAGCTAACATTATCTTCTGTCGAACTGTACTGTGAGCTTCGTTTATATCGCCGTGGTAAACCAAAGAGAAAGTCGATGAAGAGAATCGATCAACGAGGATAGGCCCTTTTCTAATGCTACGCAAGACTTACACGCTTTCGTACTCGTTTCGTGTGACCTTCGCTGGGTCAGTACTACCAGATTACGTCGCGATAGGGATGATCCGATTACCTGTGCGCTTGTGTGTACCAAAGGTAATGAACTGCACAAAATGTAAGCGACTACGGCATACTGCGGCTTTCTGTGGTAACAAGCCACGCTGTGATCAATGTGGGGAGAAACATTCGGAGGGTTCTTGTCGTGCCTCCCCAAAATGTCCTTATTGTTTGGAAATTCCGATGATACAAACAGCAGGGAGAAAAACTCCAGCGGTCTTTGAAGGCTCGCGCGCAGCGTTCCTTCACGGAAATCCTAAGATCAGTTACTCCATCTTCCCGAGTTCCTCCGTGTAGTAGCCCCTTCGACCTTCTCTCGGTTAATGACCCTAATGTTGGCGAGGGAAGTCATTTCGTTTTCAAAGCCCCACCTAGTAAGCGATCCAAAATGATCACGAAATAGCCTCAGGAGGCCTCTCGTATTGAACCTCGAGTCATCTGGAAGAAACCAGGAAGTAGCGATAATGTTCCGAAAGCCCCTCCACCGGGTTTCAAACCATTTGATGTTTATAGGGACTTTCTACGGCTTCCAGCTTCTTCCAAGGCTCCGGATATTCCAGTTCCACAGCCAGGACTACATGCAGCCATGTTCACGTTTTCAGAAATTGTATGGAATTGATAATAAGCCGCGAGTATTCGGACACCTTTTACCTAACTCTATTTAAAAAAAAAAACATTGTAATAAACAGGGCTGGTAGCGAGTCACTTTTTAGTGACTTGGTCACTTTTTTCAAGTCAGTCACTAAAAAGTCTCTTTTTTAAGGCCAAGTCACTAAAGTCACTTTCACTATTTTCAACTTTTTTAGCGTGAATTTATTTCAAGATTGATTATTCTTTGCGTTGTGACGTTTAATCGTCTTTCTCTATATACAGTATGTCTACTCATTTTTCTGGGTAAAATTACCTGTGTTTTCTAAGTAAGTAAGTCCAAGATCTAAAAGTATCCTGATGAATGTGGGCGTCTTAGTGGACTACCTGTATAATGAGAGAGAGAGAAGGATTAGTAATTTCCATTTAATTCCACTACCTTACGGTAGGTAGTGGAATTAAATGGAAATTACTAATCCTTCTCTCTCTCATTATCTAAAAGTATTCAATGTCTGGAAGTTTTGTATTCCATGTACAAGTTCAAGATATTGAAAACATTCAAAGTGCCAAAGTAAGGTAAACAAATAAATGATTTATTTCATGTTCGTAATTAACTTTATGAAAGATTATAGATCTTCAATGCAGTCCCATCAACTTTACAACAATTGTAGGAACTTTGGAGAAGCTCTGAGGAATGAAAGGAAATGCTGCGAATTTCAGTGAAGCTCTATAAACAAACTGTAGGAACGTAAGGGAAGTTAACACGCTGAAAATATGGGAAACTTACTAGAAGCTGTAAGAACCTCAAAGCGGTTCTTTTATGAAGTTCCTAGAATTTCAGAGAACTTCATAGGTGTCAAGCGAACTTGAGAAATTTAGAAAACTTGAGGGGTATTGTGTAATTTTTTAAGAAGTTCTTAGCACCTCAGAAAAGCTAGATAGATTAAAAATCTATAATCGTAAATTTTGATAAATTCAAGATAGTTCCAGGATGTGCTGAAAAACAAATCGAGAATTCTTAAGATGTTCCGCGAATTTCAGGGAAGTACAGAGACCTTCAGAAAATTTATGAAACTTCAGAAATATTTCAGAAACTTCACAGAAGTCGGATGAATTTCAGGGAAGTTTAAAAGTGTTTACTGGAATTCTATTGATTTCCGAGCAGAACCGAGATCTTCAATAGAACAAAGAGCTTTATGGAAGCTTCGAGAACATCAAGACAGGTCAGATAATCAAAGGGCAGTTCAAATAATTTCAAGGAAATATTAGAAACCCTCAAGAAGTTTCGAGAAACTCAGTGAATTTCCGAAAACTTCAGCAAAGCTCCGAGAGAATTCCTGGAAATTTTATGAACATCCGGAAAACGTGAGAGTATTTTAAGGGTGTGTATCATGGAGGTTTCAAGAACTTAAAAATGCGAAAATTCAGCTAAGTTGATTAGAGAACATCAACGAAGAACTTTTAGCAAGCAGCGATATCTTTAAGAAATTCCAGAGAACTAAATATATATATGTTTAGATAGTTTAATGATATTCAGCGAACTTCCGATTACTTCGCGGACGATCAGAAAGCTTCAGAATAATCCCATTAACTTAACCCAATTTGCACCAACTTACAAGGAGTTCCGTGGAATTATAGGGTATTCCAAGAATTCTATGATTGATCCTTAAACGTCAGAAGCGTCAGGGAATTATGAATATATATCAGAAAATTTGCTGGATTATTAAACAAATTTAGAAAACTTCATGTAAGCATAGATAAGTTCAGGGAAAAGCTAGTGTTATAATACTTAAGGAACATTTTCGAAACTTCAAGGCAAATTAATTGATTTCAGTAAAGTTGCGGGTTCTTAAAAAATACTGATAAATTTAAGGCAGTCTAGAGAACTTTAATGAAATTCAGTAATCGTTTAGGCACCAGGAAAGTCTAGACTATTGAAGAAATTTTAAATTAGTGTCGATAATTTAAGGGAAGTTTTATGAACTTCAGAAAAATCTGGAGAACTTCAGTGAAAATCATAGAACTATATTAATTATTTCGTTCTAATTCCATGAAAATGGCGAGAGCACAAAAATTCCATAAATTCTCTAAAACTTCGGAAACTTCACAGAAGGACAGTGGTCTTCAGAAACAAAAAAGATTTTTTTATTTTTTAAGTTTGTTTCTTATTGAAGATTAATCCACTGTGAATGTTTAAAGTTCAAAGTGTGAATGAAAATAACGAGAAAAACTAAATGGTTGTACAGTCGTACCTCGATATAAAGCAACGTTACGTTATATCGAGTTACGTTATATCGAAGCAAAAAAAAAATATTTTTTTTTAAATCGAAAATTGTTTATCGTAGCCCAAAGATGACCCAATTTTTTTTCTAGTCATCTAACAGGTTTACAATACCTTTCTTATATAATTTTCCCCAATTTTATTAGATAAGTTCCCAAAGCTTACATGAAAGATATGAAAATGAAAAAAAAGTACTAGGGTCTGTGCCTAGGGGCACGAACGGAAGGTTGATGTAGGACCGCGATTGGTCGGTAGACTTGTTTTTGTGCTTAGTTCTTTTCGTTGTTTAAAATCGATATCCTTAAAACTCTTTAAATATTTCAAATGGTGCCGTTTGTGTGAAAATGGAATCGATACCAACAGTGAATGAATTGCGGCACCGGTGGTTTAGTGGTAAACGTGATTGCCTCTCATCCCAAAAGGCCTGGGCTTCAATCCCAGTCGGTGCCTGTGGGGTATTTCTGAGGCATAAAATCTCTGATCACGCCTGCCTTCGGAAGGGAAGTAAAGCCAACAGTAAAGCCGTTGGTCCCCGGTCCATGAGTTGATGGGTCAATAGGGTAGGGTCCAGGTGTGGGAGCTGGCTCAACTTTAGTACAACCGCTGCATTATTTTAATATTACCGATGAGTTTTCTACCGGGGTCTCATAGCCTAGTCAGTAAAGGCACGGTATTACATTACCAAGCCAGAGGCGCCCGGTCCGGTCGAGGGAATCTTTCGGGTTGAAAATTTTCTCGACTTCCCTGGGCATAGAGTATCATTGTGCTTGCCACACAATATACAAATTCATGCATTGGTAATGCATTGAGGCGAATCTAGGAACCTAATGAAACGTGCCACACAAAGAAGAAGTGTTAGTTTGTGATGTCCGTGCAAGTGAATATAGATTCATCCCATCCGTTCGCGATTCTGATTAGTACGCGATATATTCATATTTTATTTGTTAAATTTCTTAATTGTTCAATTGTTCTATTTTCACTATTTGTACTATAAATACATCAAAAAACTACAAGGGACAGCCCTATGGGGTTGTACGCAATGGTGACGTAGGACTACGTGGTCTTATATGAAAAATGTTATTGCAGAAGGAGATTTTTAACAAATTTATGGTGTTCAACACTGATGAAGCTGACGAGCTGTATGTTGTTTGGAACGAGGTTGACGCACTTGGCATAGATGGCCCACAGCGGCTCACGACGCGCAACTGAATCCGATCAGTAGCGGTGCGGCTTCTTCCTCTTTCTTCGATGAATCCAGGGCTCTTGTGGGCAGCTGCTTGCGGACAGCCTTTCATTATGTACTGGAAAACGTCACGCGCCGAAAGCACTGCTGCTGCTAATGACGATCGGACACCACCATTCACCACGCACGGTGATTGAGTAAACACCGTTCGGCGAGACTGAAGGAAATTCCGTTTTTAAATCTGTGTTAAGAAATGCGCTTTTTGCTGGCAATCGGTGATAATTTTGATCGCCATCGCAACAGTTGCACATTCGTACAATTTTCAATAGTGACCTTTTGTAAATTGATAGTCTTATTCTCATTTGTAGAAAAATTTCCAATCGATTGGCGTTTACGAATTAAATTCCATCATCTCTGGATCAAAATCAAACCAATTTCATGCCGCGAGCAACTTTGGTTTTTGTAATTGTGGATTGTCCTAAAAATACATGGTATGTTAGATTGAAACTTATGGGAACTTATATCCGATTAATGACCTTGAGAAATGTCCAGAAAAAAAAACTATTTAACAAATTTATGGTGGTCCTGAAAAGGAACGTTTTGTCGTAATGGTTGAGTAATGCTGAGCTACTATTAGGGTGTTCAATACAGATAAAGCTGGCGAGCTGTATGTTGTTTGAAACGAGGGCGATGCACTTGGAATAGATGGCCCACTGTGGCGCACGACGCGCAACTGAATCCGATCAGTAGCGGTGCGGCTTCGTCCTCTTTCTTCGTAGAATCGAAGGCTGAATCGAGAGCATGCAACTAGCTGCATGCCGGCAGTCTTTCATTATGTACTGAAGAACGCCAAGCGCCGAAAGCACTGCTGCTGCTGCTGATGACGACCGAACACCACCACTCACCACACGCAGTGATTGAATAAACACCGTTTGGCAAGACCGGAGTGAAATCAATTTTTAAATTTGTGTTAGGAAAAGCGCTTTTCGCAGGCAATCGGTGATAATTTAAATTATGATAGAAACAGTTGCACATTCGTGCAATTTTCAATAGTGACCTATTGACAATTGATAAAGTGTTTATTTTAACAGATTTGTAGATGAATTTCCAATCGATTGGCTTGTTTAGAATTAAAATCTATCCGATATGGACAGAGTTATAACTGTTCAAAATCTTTCATAATTTTGTTACATGTTCCATTTTGGATTTTCACAAAGTGTACCCCCATATAGAGATCACAGACGTAGTCATTCGTCAAAATTGCTGGATGCTTTCTCCGTCGAATGAAATATTTCCCAGTATGTATTGGTTTATTTCTCCATTTATAAACTTTTCGTTACATGCCTCCCATGCCTGAAATAATAAAAATCTGAGAGAGAGGAGACAGCTTTGCTATCGATCACGCAAACGTCATCGAGATCCAGTCATGAACTGTCACTGCAAACTAGGCCGAACATTAGAAATGGGACTATCATCCTTTTGAAAACAATTTTTTTCGTGCGGGCCCAGGCTTGGCCTCGTAAACCAACAACACGATTGGGTAGAGGAGAAAAAAAGAAGACAAAGAAAACAAACCATCCGTCATTGAGCTGGTTTCTCTCTCAAGGATAAAAATGATGTTTATTCAAGAAGTCGGCTATGGCGTATTCGGCCCCAACCTAGAGGCCTTCCTAAGCCTACATCGATCTTCTCGGCTGAGGCAACTGCCATCTTCTCAGCCGTTACGGAGTCCAGTTTTTCCTGGAAGGCCAAAGAACCGAAGAACCGACACCCGTTGGTGTAAGCAATCAGAATGGCTTCGAACAGTAACACCGTATATGTCTGGATTCCCAGCCACTGCAATATCAGTGGAAACGAGGCAGCGGACAAGCTGGCAGCGATCAGCAGATCGAAAACACCAGTGGAACCGGTAATCCCTGCAGCGGATTGTGGTAATCTAGACTAGAGAGTGTTAGTGCGGAGGCACTTCAGTACTTAGAGGACAAGGAAGAAAGAGAGTTGGTTACACTGAGACCAGTGAGTGAATAATAAATATTGAAATATCACACGGATTTAAAAATCTGGATCAAAACGATCATCGCTTCGGCATGGGACAAGGAATGGGCTAATACCCGAGATCCTTTCTTACGCAAAATAAAAGGAGATACGAAATGCTGGTCCGACACCAAAAACTGGAAGGACCAGAGGGTACTGTCCAGGTTACGATGCGGGTACACCAGATTCTCACACGATCTCGGATCCCGTGATGGATTCCACAAACAATGTATGGGGTGCTCAACCAAAATGTCAGTTGAGCATTTCATAATAAATTGCCCTGCACATCAAAACCTCCGAGACCAATACGGTATTGGTCTCAGCATCAGAGACGCATTATCCAATGACCCAGACAGGGAAAGATCTCTTCTCGACTTCCTTAAAGACACAGGCTATTATCAATATACGTAGAACCCTGCAACGAACAATGACACGACAACGGACGAACGACGGCAGTTGGACAACACCAGCTCTCTAAATGACATGTCAAACGGAAGAACAACGATGACAACCCCGCAGGCTACGGACATAGACTCTCTCTCTCTCTCTCTCTCTCTCGGAAATTAACCACAACTTCGTTCACCTTCCTTACTGTTAAAACAATCGGAACAGAGCTCTGAGATACTTAAACTCTGTAACAAACACTAGATGTAATTTATTTATTTTCTCTCTCCGGGACCCCCTCAGGAGCCCCAATCCTTCAAAGATACGAACCAGTTACAGGCTGAAAGTCTCTATAATAAAGCAAAAAAAAAATGTTTATTCAACCCAGTGTTATATGAAAAATTTAATAATACTATGTATAAAATAATTTAAAATGGATTTGTAACAGTAATAATCGATTGTGAGTTGATATTTTTCAATTTTTAGACTTAAAAAAAAAGTTACGTTATATCGAGGTGGAAGTTACGTTATATCGAGTTACGTTATATCGAGTTACGTTATATCGAGTTACGTTATATCGAGTTACGTTATATCGAGGTTGCTTTATATCGAGGTATGACTGTATTTTGAAATTTATTATTTTCTATAAAATATCCTTAGTAAGATTTTTTTTTTTAATTCTTTGAGACTTCCAGGTATTTTAAGGAATCAAAAAAATTCCTGAGGATTCCCGGTTTTCCAGATTTTTGAAGTTAGTAGACACGGTACTTATACTGTGGGTCTGGTTATAAGCTTTCTTTTGAATCTTTCACTTTAAAGTTTCATATCGTACATAAGTGTTTATGAGATAATTATTTATTTAATGCACCTTCTTTTAGGTCACTTTTTAGTCACTATTTTTACAACTATAAGTCACTATTTGGTTACTTATTTATTCAACATGGTCACTAAAATCACTATTTCTGACAGCAGTGATCGCTACCGGGCCTGAAAAAAGAATGAATTTCGTTAGCGTTAGCGTTAGCGTTGTTATGATATACTTCGTAGATTGGATACTAGCGACACTCACGTCTCCTCTGAAATTTTCAGTTAGTCTACTTTCAGGAATAATGCTTACTCCCCAGCATTGGTTCCAATCTAAACAAGAGTAACAGAAGCATGACTGTTGCTATTCCCGGCCACGCCCATCTTTACCATAACTAGGGATAGGTGTCAAAAGAAAAATGAATTTCGGCTCCGTGAAGTTTCCGCCTTTGAGCCTTGATAAATAAATGAATTTAAAAAAAAGATAGACCAACTACCTGTATGATTTTGAATTTTGACATAACAACATTCCCATGATCAAGGCAACTTCTGAGTATCGAACTCAACATTTTTTTCTTCATTCGTGGCTGGATGCTTATTATCGTCTATGTTGTTGTCAATATTAATATTCGTCTTCATCTTGGTGGGGATGATTTTGAGGACCAAATGCAAAATGATTATTTTCATTTTATACCAATGTAGTGCTCATGGACGTGTCGTGTTGGCTTTTACTCATAGATCGATGGCAAATTATTGCCTCATGCTGAATTGATGATAATATCGAGGTTTTAGGCTCTGGGGTCGACAATATTCAAAATAATTTTCCTTAAATGAATTTGATTATTTTTCTTTTGAGGATCGCTTCTGATTTTGACAACTTTGGGTTGGATAATCAAGTACAGGTGAATATAAGCAAACGCGTATTCGTCGATGCATAACGAACACATTTGTTCGTTTCGATCGTACGTGACAGCAAAGATTTTCAAAATAAACGCAATTCATCTACATTGGGTTTAAGGGGGTATTCCCGATCTTTTTTTTTTTCAAAATATTAAATTTTTTTTTTCACTTTTTTTTGTACTTTAGACTATATACTTTCATCCCCCCAAGCCGTTTTCCGATCAGCGAATTCGGTGTCCAGGCGTAGCTGACTAATGGTAAGAACCCCCAAATGGTTTTAACTAAAGTCAAAACTTTAAACGCGTTTTTCTCGAAACCACATTTTTTTTATCGGGCGAAGATTTTTCTCAGAAACTATAAGAGATATTGACTTGAATCTTTGCGCATTTTGTTCCTTATTAAATTCTTTGGAGCTTCTCCCACTTTCAGCCAAAAATATTAACATTTAACATTGTTTGAAGCACCTTAAAGCTGCAAAAAAGCGGGCTAAAAATCGCCTGTTTTTTCATATGGCCGCCATTTTGTTAATTTGCAAGATTTTTTGCTGCCAACGGGAGAAGCTCCAGAGAATCTTATGCAGATTATAATTTCATCACGAAATCTGTTTCAGATGAAGCCGTTCCAGAGAAAAGTCTTCGCCCGTCCAGGCGTTTGCGGCGAACAGGGGTCTGTTTGCCGCCATTTTGTGACGTCAATAATGTCTTTTTTTATGTCGAAAAAAATTTATTTGTAAACTTTAATGTTCAATAAACAAGAATCCCAAAGAGTTAGGCGCATTACTATTCATTTTCCTTGAAAAAAAATTAATTGAAAAACAGGCCGAAAAAAGGCAAAAGATTGGGAATACCCCCTTAAGCGATAAAAAACAGACACCGCTCATGCGGTTTGAGGTGTCGCATTAGAGGTTTTGGTCCAAGTCAGAAGCCGGCTACTTCCCCGGAGGTACCTGGATGTAACGAATGTGATCCTGGACACTCAATATGGCCACCATTGAGCCTGTTTTCGAACTCTCATGTGTTTTGATATCTAGATAGACCTGGAATTAGAGCGTAACAGCTTTTGTAAACAGTGACTTCTTTCGATGATTTCTAGGAATTCAAGGCACGCCCATGCAAACCAACATAACCATCGGGTAGGGGAACTCTTCATCCACCCGATGGGAATGTTAATTTGCGTGGGTGAACCTTGACTTTCTAAAAATCATCGAGAGAACTCATTGTTTACTAAAGCTGTTACGCCCCAATTCCAGCTCTATCTAGATATGTCGCATGACGTGTTTGATACGTTTTAAGTCACGAGCTACATTATTTCGTTTCGCACACATACTTACTCACAGACATGTTCAAATCTCGAAGACCTGAGTCGAATGACATATGAATCTTGGCCCTCCAAGCTTCGAATCGTAAGTTCATTTTACAAGTGGCATGGCATGTATACACTTCGTTGTATGAAATGAACATGTAAATGTAACAAGTTGCAAACTCTTCAAAGCGTGACCATCATTCGATCCTTTCAGTTGTTCCGGAGCTCATCTTTCCATAAAATTCTCACACGTATCTTCCATCATTGGACAGTGGTCCCCACATCTGAATCAATCCGTCAATAACCGGATTATCTCGAGCAATGAATGACCATTCCCAAACAACGGCCAACACCGAGCTCAGGTAGGCCTCCGTCCCAATGTAGGTATCATGTTCCCAATAACAAGAACCGAGCGATGCTGGCAGAACCAGTGAACCGTTCGGAGGAAGAAATTTGTAGCGGGAAATTATGCATGAAATACCCGGCGGCGGCGGCGGCGTTGGCGGTGTCCTTTTCGTCCTTTCTTCCATGTTTCTTTGAATCTCGCTTACCGGGAACGGAAGAGGGCAGCCCAAAAATGAACATCTCAATCCGGAATGGGACTGTTTTGCCATTATTGTTTGAACAGAGCTTTGCCTTCCTGAGAAATAATGGTGTGCGAAAAATCTAGCAAATTCCTTTCGAAGGAGATATGCCTGCTTATTGGGTTCCTCATCGATCACTTCGGCACACATATATTGGTAACAAGTGATAATTGATGTTTCAATTAGCCCAGTGCGAACAAAGGGCAGTCAGTCTTTGGCTTCGTCGTTCGCTTAAGAAGGAAGTGGTTCCTTTTCTCAAGATCACTTCACAGGCAATGGTTTCGGAATTATTTGCTCAAGCTCGACGTCGTCGGTGGTCACGGTCGACGATGGGAGTGGTAGCAGCGTTCCCATGGTCTTCTAAAAAGAGACAAAATTCAGACTTATCGTTTGATTGTAGATTGACACCTTAACTCCTGGCGGAGACGATGGACTGTTGTGAGCGTAGGCAGGCACTGATTACCATATCGGTGCGATGCTGCGAGGTTGTCTTCTAGTTGAAGGAAGAGCATCAAGAGGACATCTGTGGCGTCGCATGACAAGGATTGGCTTTTTTTTAGTGGTGTGGTCTGTGAGCTGATAAATCAAGACGGGTTTATTGCTGTAGATTTTTTGACTTCATAATCGGCGTCGTTAGAGAGCCGCGCGATGATAAAGTGCTGGAGATTATTGGCTGAAACGAGCGGAGTTCTGTGGGAATAGGTGTTATCTTTTATGTTCAGATCTCTATGCTTTTTTGTTTGTGGGACTTTGTAGGGGAAGGAGCTGTCCATTTGTTATGTCCAGAAAACTCTTTCAGATAATTTTTCAAAATTAAAGAACCCAATTGTAGAATTTGGTTTAGAAGTATTCTAGAAATGTTCTCTTGAATCCATTAACTGTTAACTCATCTGACGTAGAAAAAATACACCTAAACTTAATAACGGCTAGAAATTAGATCACAACCATCCCTCAGCCAGCTGTCATCTGTCAATGCTCCCACGAAACACGCTTCGAAAGAGTCAGTTCGCTGTCATCATCAGGCGTCGTCAAGTGTTTCTGTTCCTCGCACTGTGTGAATAATGCTGGTGGTGGGCGCATGCTAATATTATGATAACCTATACACACACACACATACTCAGAAATGTGCGCAGGCGTGCTACAGCAGAACCTAACGGAAAATTGATCCTGATGTGGACTTTCCCCTCGTCTTCTCAATTTGTTCCCTGTATAGACAGTGCTGGTGGATGATTGCAATCGCTTGCTCTCTTTCTCGATCTAAAATATGTAAAGTAACGGAAAGTGCGCAGCGCAAATCATAAGGGCTCATTCATGCCATATGTCACTTGGCTGGTTCGCTTCCCCCCTCCCCCTGCCACTCTGTCCCAATCACCCAATCCAACCCGCGTCAGTGTGTGATATGTTTCAGATATCAGACTGCCACAGCGCTCCTCATGTTTCATTGCACGCGGCTTCGTCTGTCAGTCGGTCGGTTTTTAGTACGAGCTGTGAAGAAACTAAGTTGTTGGTTGTTTCACCGAGCACAGAGAGACCGTTGAGAATTGCTTTTGATTGCACATGTTTGTTTATCACAACAGCGACAAACGGCCAAACGATGGCTATCGGGGCCCGGGACATTCATCTTTTTTTGCTGAACCAGACACGGTGACATCATTTCCTCCGTCTTTCTTACTCTCTCTCTAGCTCTGGGCAGGCGAATCAAATGGCTGGGCCACCAAATGAATGCTCTACTCTAATATGTGACATGGTTGCAAATTTGTTTTGGGTGATTTTTTTTATGGTTGCCTGTGGGGAAGAGTTGATTGGGTGTATGCCAACATTATTATTTAGTCTTTACTTAATTAATGGCACCCAGATGTACAACAAACCTGATGACACAGTGAGTGGAGCAATTTTTAATAGATCAATGATAATAGACGCTAAATACTTGCCAGGTCTTTGAAAGCCCCGTGCCGTACTGGAGAAACGCTTCCAAAGCAACAATTTTGGTTTTATCATAGTCTCGTAGACCATGATTTAGACTTGAAGTATGTTTTAGAACCTTTATAAAACTTGATGTTGCTTAGGTTGTATGATAGCGCCGATATTTTCATAACCAGAAGTTTAAGATGACTACGATCCAGGGCTCGTAGCAGATCACTTTTTAGTGACTTCGTGACTATATTGAAGTCAGTCACTAAAAAGTCACTTTTTAAATCAAAAAGCCACTAAAGTTACTATTTCTCTAAAAAGTAAGTTTTTCACAACCAAAATAGAGTGGAATTGAAAATATCAACAAAATGTTTCAATTAACTACTTGGCACTAAGGAAGTCTACATGACAAAATATGCATATCTGTTAAAAAATTAAAAATTTTAACCAGGGTTGCCAGTAAACCGCAAACATTCAAGGAACTTAAAAAAACAGGAAAAATACTGGGAAATGCCTTCAATTTCGATTACGAATCGGGGAAATATACCTCCTTTCCCCGAAAATAAACTCTAAACCTTGAAAACTTTTAAATGGTATTGGTCTGTACTAGATCTTCAGAAGTCTTTTAAAGGAATTCTAATCTCATGTTAAATTAAGTGCTCTGAGGGCCGATTTCTTCACCTCCGCTCGAAATCTTAAATCAGATTTACCAATATAGTTAAACCTGTTTCAATGCTTAAGCGGAGTTGAAAAAACCGGTCCTGAGACTGACTTATACGAGCGCCACTTTCGATTATTGTTTAAATGATTAAAGAAGCAAAATTCAGCTCCGAAACAATTTCGGAAATAATTCCAATATAATTGAGACAAGAGGTCTATGTGCATTATAACTAGAAATACTCAGAGGGAGAGCTGGGCGGAGAGAATGTTTTGAGTCAAATGAGCTGCCAAAATCTGAGCCAATCGAATATTCCCATCAGATTTTGTCCGAGGATTTATTTTATTTGATTAAATTTAAGAGTATTGCAATCGAACAGAAATTCAATCACCTTTATGTTTGGTGTGCTTCTCAAATTCAACTAGTGTTTGGAATCAAAAACAATATTCTAGCTCTATTGAATAATTCATCTTAGTTGGTTAATTGATGGCACCATGAAATGTGCCAAATATTGCGATCCAATCAATTATTATTTTGCACGTAAATCGAATCAAAAATTAAAGTCATGTGAAATGCTGGCTTCTAGCAAGGGTTGCAAGATAATTTAGGTACAAATCCCTGCTGCCGAATTGTATTTTGTTTTCTCCGCCTATCTCTCCCTCTGAGTATTTCTAAGTATTCTATGATGATTGGATGAGGATTCTAGGTCCAATTCTAATAAGAATTCAAAATAGGTCCTGATTTTTTTTAAGGGAGCTCTGAGAGATGATCTCTGCTGATAGTTCTAAAAGAATTCTGGGGTGATTTTTGAGGATATTTCCAAGAGAACTCTGAAGAGTTCGAAATAAATTGCGAGAAGAATTCCAATAGTCGAATCAATCTCAAAGGAACAAAGAAGAGTTTCAAGAGTTGAGATGAATTTTGGTTTTGAGAATTCTGAGAAAATACCGTGGGAATTCTGAGGAAAATACGAATTGAACTCCAATAGAATTCAGGGCAGAACTCCAAGATTATTCTAAGCACAAATTTATTAAATTTCTGTGGTTAATTGCATGGGAATTCTAAGAAGAATTCAAGTAAATTTAAAATGGATTTATGGAATGAACCTTCAAGGAATTCCTGGAAGAATCGTTAAAAAAATCAAAAATACTCTACTTTAACTAGGGGAATTTACGTATTCTCGGCAACTTAAGCAGCGACCTTCTTTCTATAGCCTTTTTCTCTAAGGAACGCTCACATATGCAGTATTGGTTTGTTTACAATCTTTTGCTGCCAGCTGCTCTAACAATTTCAGTCGAAAGAATTGTCAAAAACTGTTTTGAAGCGCTTTTACAAAGCTCCAATCTTCTCTAGTGAGAGCGAGTATTGTCGGCAACCAGTTTTTCTTCGGCAACCGTTCCATTTGAACTGCATGTAAATCTGCTGTTCTATTATCGGCAACTCGAAATCAACTACAATTTGTAGTGCGTGTATTGCATTTCAAGGAAACCTTGCTAGATTGCTTTTTCTCAGTGGTAAAAATATAGTCAAATTGAAGCTGAAAGCATAAAGAATCGTTTGCATGCATTCAGCGAAGTGTTTCAATTTGTGTTGCCGAAAATAGTCTGTCATGCCGAAGCCGTCATTTCCCCTAATCATAGTTCATTACTTTTTGCGTTAAGTTATCGATATCAGAATTAAAGGGAACATTTTTTACGATGGATGAGGAGATGAAAGTATAGAGTTCATAGTTCCGTTATAGTGCGGCAGTGTGAAAATTGTATACAGAAAGCAGAAAACGAGTAAGGGACAATGTTGAGGAGAGCAATCGGGTAGATGCATGTCAGATGGCGACTTGAGGTGAAACAATCGATAGAACTGATTCCGCACATCGGTGTTCATCCCTTTTGCCAGTGGTGGCGGGGGGAAATACCGCTCACCATCCATCAACGGGTGAGTTTGGTAAAAGGAATACTCGATCCGATTCGTGCCATCATCAAAATTGACCTTTGTTCGCATTCTACTTTCTATATACAATTTTCACATTGCCGTACTCTAACGGAACTATCAACTCTACACTTTCATCTCCTCAACTATCGTATAAAATTGTCCACTTTAAGTCTGATATTTGACGTTAAGCATCTTCAACTACGAACAAAATCTCTTTACAAGAATTTTGTTAATTGTTCTGCAAAGGATTTTAAGAAAGCAATATTATTTTGTTTAGCCTATTTTAGAGGCAAGTTTAAGAGAGGGGAAATGATTCTAAAAAAGTTCTTGAGATCATTCTGAAGAAATTTTGTGAAAAAATCTTAGCGAATTATCAAAGTTATCTACTTCTAATTTTAAATCTTTCGAACGTAGCATCAAATTCAAGATCTCCGATAACAAAACAAAAATACTGTCGTTGTAATGATCTATTTAACCCTGTTTGAGCTAGCGGCTTCATTGGTTAATAAATTAATTTAAACGTATATCGCACAAACAGTAAAATTAAAAAAAAATCCCGGGAAAATCCGGGAATTGCTATTTGTCAATCATCATGTATAACGTAATCAAAAGGAAATTATTCAAATCACTTCAAATTCTCTTTATAGGAAATTCCTTTGTGAGATTCGATATAGTTAGAAGAATTAATTAAATTGTCATTTTAAGTTGCATGACATAAAAAAATAATTTCAATATCAAATCAAATGTCACTATTGATTACTTATTTATTATTTAAAAGTTACTATTTGGCCACTATTTCCGTAATTTTAGTCACTAAAGTCACTACTATACATATATCGCCTCCGCACTACCAGCCCTGAGGATCCCAAAATACAGTATGAACAAGCATTCCATATACACAATTGCACCACATTGTTGGATATTTCCAGGGTGGCAAGTAGACTGCGGAAAAGCCGGGATTTTATCTTCACCAGGAAAATAATCTTGCTTCAATTATTTAAACAATGGTGATGAAGGCACATACTTAATCAAATCCGATGTCAATGTTTATTTTTATAAGCAGATCAAAGCTAATCATTTCGTTCAAACTAAAACTCCCACGCAACTAAAAATTTGCTGCAAGATGAGCAAAATTTACTTAAAGATTTAAGTAAATGTTTTGCTTATTCATCGATATTTTCATGAAATTTTTCGAATCAATTGGATGCATGGAAGAACTGAGTAAACATTTAAAACTGTGTATGCCATTGGTAATTGCTCAGTCGTCTTAAAGTACATTTATTTGTATAATTAATTTGCTTCCTATTTAACATAAGAGTGATACTGATATCAAGATAAGTACTACGGTTTAGCTAAAAAAAACCATTCCAAAAGGGTAGAATCTGAGCCAAAAACTACTGACTCGATTGTATATCTTAATGTTCAGTCTTTAATCTGCCTTTTTTGTGTTTGCACTGGGTTAGAACTTTATTAATATTCTTTCAGTTTCTCGCCTGATTCGATCTACTGCTGTATGTTCCGAGTCTATGCGCAATATTCTGCTTAGTAGAATTAACCTTCGTTTGCTTTGCTACTCATTGCCCATGATTAATCATACGAAATCGTATCTTGTACCAAAACCCTAAGTTTTGCAAAGTCTCAATACCTTCTACTTATAAACACTCAAGGACCTGTTACTGTGACTCCAATGGCTATTTTAAGCCTGTTTTAAATGGACCTGGTCTACGATTCAAGGTTGGCTTCTGTGATGATTGGTATCACATAAAAGGTAAAATAGGTAGCACCATCTTCATCGAGATGTAAGTATTATTGACAATAATCAACGATATTGAAACATGCGCGTTTAATCCCGACAACTTCTATTTCTGCATGTCAACACCTTTGACTCTCCTTTCTCTTATCCTTCACCCATGCATCTACACTTCTACGTTAAGAATCAACTTAGCCCTCATTTATTTTCGACAGATTTCAATCGACTCGCATGTTTTCGTAGACGCTATGCTTCTGATTATCTGATTATTATTTTACATATTAGAATAAATCAAAAATTCGGGATGAAGAGGGACCAATTGAAGTGATTTGCATGGAGAGAGTGAAGATGTCAACACCCTGTTGCCAACATTTCGTGGATAATGGACGGGCTCTTCTCCCCATTTATTTGCGCATCTTCCTGTTGGATGGCTCTCACCTCTCTCACCCCTACAAAGGTTTTAGCTGGACGATTTATCTTTAAGATAAATAAATATGACAATTTAACCAGGTTTGCAAACAAAATCGAACTGGTTACAGTTACAGATATAAATTTGCTCTAGAGTTTACAGTTGCTTTACAGCGATATAAATGTGGCAAAGCTCAGGCGTCCACCTCTTAGTTCGACTTTTTGTCCACCTAAAATATTCATAAGTATTACAAGCAATCAAGAGTTAATGGACAATTTACAAAGCATCCTATTACATTAGCAACCCCGCAATCTGATGCTATCATAATTTTCAACAATGTCAGGAATGCTCATGAACCCCCGACATTTGCCAGAAAACTTACTACTAACTCAAGGTACCTTCCAAATAAGCTTCAAAATTGCATTTTGTTTTTATCAAATGTTAAATTCAGTCCTCTATATCCGTAATACGCGCGCCGCGAGGCTCAAACCTTTGTAGACTACTTTTTTTAATTAATCTACTACTGTTAATTCAAATTTTAAAAATCATCACCATCGTGGCGAACAAAAATAGTTTTTGCAGTGCTACAATCATTATTAAAAAGTTATTATGACAGCTATCCATACAAAATAATCCGTTAGAGATAATTCGTCAATTCATAAAAAGATCACTGGAAAACTGTTCAAACGACAGTTTTAACGGGAAACATACCGTTCCGAAAAAAAATAATTAAGTGTCGATTTTTCTAAAATTATTGGGAAAAGATATCAAAAATCTAAAAAAATCACATTTTTTTCGTATTTTTCAAAGAAAATTCACATGCAAAAATATTTTTTGTAATTTATCATGGCATAAAGTTGAACTCAAAACACCACAAAACATCAACTTTTCGGTTTTGCTGAGTCTAATATTTTTTTCATGATGAGATAGAAAAACTATTTTTACATAAAATCTAAGGAAGAAACTGATTTTCTTAGATTTTTGGTATTATTTTTCAATGTTTATAGAGAAATAAAAACGTGCCGGAAATATTTTTTTAATTTCGGGCGGTAATCTTTCCCTTAACGTGTGAAATGCAGTGTCTTTTAAATTCTGTAAGTGTTACTGAACGTTTGATATGTCTAGGCATCGAATTGAAAACATTTATTCCCTTCAAATATAATGAATTTTGTGAAGCACAAGTCAAGAAATGTGGTGTTGTTATTTCAACCGCGTTTCTAGTATTATATCTATGAAAGTCGCTTCCTCTTTCAATTCGAACACACAAATATCGAGACAGCAAACTGTTAACTACTTTAAAAATGAACACCATAGTCAAATATACAATTATTTGCTTCACCGACAACCTTTGTAAGGCGTCTAGCATCAAAGTTGAGGAAGTGAATCTATTACATCTCAATATCAAACGCATTATTTTATTCTGCAAGCGCTGTAATCTCGATATTTGGCCAGATATAAAATGGAAGGGCAAAAGTCTAGATGAGGAGGGATGATTGATTTGTATAGCTGTATTTTACTGGCAATAGTTAAATTGTTTTTCAATCGACATAGAATTCCATACTTCTTGGCAAATTTTCTTGATCACATTGTCAATGTGAGAGTTGAACTTAAGTTTGCCATCAATAATCACGCCAAAATATTTAATCTCCCGAACGCGATCAATAGTCTCATCATCAATTACAACAGAGACGTTGTCATTTAATCGATTCCGCGGAATTATCATAAGTTTAGTTTTACTTGTATTCAATTTCAACTGCTCATACTTCAACCATCTACTTAGAGAACGCAAATCTTCATTCAAGTGTAAAACGGCATCATCTAAATCCTTAGCACACAGTATCGTCTGCAAACAGATTAATGTCGCAAAATCGTAAAACACGTCGCAAGTCGTTAATATACATAATAAATAACAGGGGCCCTAATACACTTCCCTAGGGCACTCCAAGGTTATTCCCCACGGGACTGGAAACAGAATCATTAAAAACAGTCCGTTGAGTTCTGTCAGACAAATAGCTTTCAAACCATTTATATGCAGTACTCGTAATTCCGAAGCGCTTGAGTGATCTTAACAATAAGGGCCTAGAAATTGTTTCAAACGCGCGTTAAGATCCAAGAAAACAGCAACAATCGTATCTTTACACTCCAAGTTATTTGTCCACTTTGCTAATTCCAAATTCAACGCGGTTTCACAAGAATGACCTTCCCGATATTCCGATTGTTCTGGTACCAACAAACTATTACTATTTAAATACTCCAACAGCTGGCCTTTAACAACAAGTTCTAAAAGTTTCTCTAATGTGTGCTTTAATAGTTCCAGCAACTTTTTTCTGCTTGATCAAGTTCAACAGTGACACATCATCATCATCATCATCATCATCATCATCATCATCATCATCATCATCATCATCATCATCATCATCATCATCATCATCATCATCATCATCATCATCATCATCATCATCATCATCATCATCATCATCATCATCATCATCATCATCATCATCATCATCATCATCATCATCATCATCATCATCATCATCATCATCATCATCATCATCATCATCATCATCATCATCATCATCATCATCATCATCATCATCATCATCATCATCATCATCATCATCATCATCATCATCATCATCATCATCATCATCATCATCATCATCATCATCATCATCATCATCATCATCATCATCATCATCATCATCATCATCATCATCATCATCATCATCATCATCATCATCATCATCATCATCATCATCATCATCATCATCATCATCATCATCATCATCATCATCATCATCATCATCATCATCATCATCATCATCATCATCATCATCATCATCATCATCATCATCATCATCATCATCATCATCATCATCATCATCATCATCATCATCATCATCATCATCATCATCATCATCATCATCATCATCATCATCATCATCATCATCATCATCATCATCATCATCATCATCATCATCATCATCATCATCATCATCATCATCATCATCATCATCATCATCATCATCATCATCATCATCATCATCATCATCATCATCATCATCATCATCATCATCATCATCATCATCATCATCATCATCATCATCATCATCATCATCATCATCATCATCATCATCATCATCATCATCATCATCATCATCATCATCATCATCATCATCATCATCATCATCATCATCATCATCATCATCATCATCATCATCATCATCATCATCATCATCATCATCATCATCATCATCATCATCATCATCATCATCATCATCATCATCATCATCATCATCATCATCATCATCATCATCATCATCATCATCATCATCATCATCATCATCATCATCATCATCATCATCATCATCATCATCATCATCATCATCATCATCATCATCATCATCATCATCATCATCATCATCATCATCATCATCATCATCATCATCATCATCATCATCATCATCATCATCATCATCATCATCATCATCATCATCATCATCATCATCATCATCATCATCATCATCATCATCATCATCATCATCATCATCATCATCATCATCATCATCATCATCATCATCATCATCATCATCATCATCATCATCATCATCATCATCATCATCATCATCATCATC
Source organism: Ochlerotatus camptorhynchus (assembly GCF_037179485.1). Taxonomy (NCBI): domain Eukaryota; kingdom Metazoa; phylum Arthropoda; class Insecta; order Diptera; family Culicidae; genus Ochlerotatus; species Ochlerotatus camptorhynchus. The sequence continues at coordinate 243,415 of NW_027040553.1, forward strand.
ATCATCATCATCATCATCATCATCATCATCATCATCATCATCATCGTTAATTGTGTGCAAAACTTGTTATAAGAAAACATAATAATTTTGTGGAAAATTTTAGAGGAATTCTTAAGATAATTCTAAAAGAATTCTGTGGAGAATTCCCAGGTTATTCAACTAGAAGTTCAAGGTAATTTTGAGAAGTATTTCAAGAAATTTATGGAGATCGTGTGTAAAATTCCAAGGTGAGTTAGACGAAAGTTCCAAGCGAATTTCGAAAAAAAAAATCAAAGGAATATAATTTTCAGAATAATTCTAAGTGAATTCTAGGAAGAGTTTGAGAAGAATTTGAAAGATAATCCCAAATATATTTCAAAAAATTCTATCAAGGGCATTTTGAGGAGAATTTCAAGCGGTTTAAAGTAAGCCTACGACAATGTTTTGGGAACAACCTGGGATGGATTTCAAGAGCAGGAAACCCCTACAGATAATTCCTAACCAAGGAGTCAAAAATATCTCAAAATGACAAAATGACAAGCGATCAACGAACCGAATAATAACGCTATGTCAGAAGTGGAAAGCAATAATGATATAATCTTCTTCGTTCTTTTTCATGACAAGCAGCCTGTGCGACACAACTCACTCGGGGCGGTAGAAGTAAACGAGCAAATTGTTGGCAAGCTGCTTCACGAAGTAGAGCCGAAGATGATACACGTGTGTTAATGGGAAGTTTTTTGTTATGTCTTTTCTCGATTCATATCAAGCTATGTCCTCATCCGTGTATATTGCAACAAAACAGGCAAGCAATATATCATTATCCTTCTACCACTCGGATCGAGCTTTGTTATAGAGCGAGTTTGTCATGGTAGTCGTAGCAACCGTTTTGTCTGTATCGTTGGTTGCTTTATGTGTTTGGATTCGCTGTTCCTAACCAATTCTGATAAGAATTTCAAGAAAAGTCTGAGGTAGACTTTAGGGGAATTGTGAGGAGAATTTCATGCTTTCTAAATTCTAAAGGACGCACCATGAGATTTCTGTGTACGCGTCTGTATACAAGGAATGAAAAATTTATCCAAATGACAAAATGACAAGCCATCAACGAGCCGAACGATAACGCTTTGTCAGAAATGGAAAGCAATAATGATATAATCTTCTTCCTCTTTTTCATGACAAACTGCCTTTGCAATGTAGCTCGCTCGGGCCGCACAGTGGGACGAAATAAAAAAAAAAAAGGCCATTTGCGACGAAACTATTGAGTGCATCGTTTTGAAGTCTTCTAGAATGTTTCTACAGTTTTTTAATTCTAAATTAAATTTTGTGCTTATGGGAGGTATACACTAAGATAAAGAAAAATAAATTTGTTACATTTTGTTAAAATTGATGATCATCTATGGAAACATTGCAGTTGAAGTCATTTCAAGAAACTTTGTCGAAAATGTCAATTTTCCATCTCTCAAGTGGACTGAGTTATAGGGTGAAAATGGAGTACAAACGGTAGTACAGGCCGGACTCGATTATCCGGAGGCTCGATTAACCGGAGGCTCGATTATCCGGGGCTCGATTATCCGGAGAAAATGGCTCGATTATCCGGAGTCATATTTTTTTTTCCTATCTTGCAAATTATTTTTCATAAACCGCTTGGAAAACCGACTTTCGATCCGAGGACGAGTAACATACATCATTCGACTCAGTCTGACAAGATCGGGAAATGACTATATTTAAGTGTTTGTGTGCATTTGTTACAAAATCCGGCGTTAAAGGGTTTTCGATTAACTTTGACCTGAAAGGAATCCAACATATCATGTGCCACAACAACATACAAAAACTGAATCCCATGATGGTCCGTTCACTAATTACGTCACGTTTCGGGGTAGAGATGAACCAGCCTAAGGCTGAAAGTCTCGTTAATAAAGGAAAAAAAAAAAAAAAACGTCACGTTTCAGGGGGACGGGGAATGGCAACCAAAATTTTTGAAGATCCGTAAAAAAAATGTACCAAAACGTCTTTAACCCTCCGTTACTCGTGCTGTTGTACTTTGTACAACACACATGAGTTTTCCATTGCCATTTTGTTGCTGAGTTACCAATCGATCTGAAACCAACGAGTATTCCTCAAAAAACTTGTTTTGATCTAAACAAGCTAAACTTTGATTACAGTAAACACCTAAAAAATGCTGATAATAGAGAAAATGTAAATGGAAACCGAGAAAACTGTGACCATACTACGTGGGATTTGACTTAATTGATTACAACATGGAATATATCAAGATTGTGACAAGATAGAAAGTTACTGTCTCTGACAAAGTTGTTCAGGAGATCATAGCCTTGTCGCTGGCGGACAGTAGTTCATAATTTTCTCACTACGTAGCGCTAGTATACATGTGAAATTTTTGCATGTGACATATCTCGAGATCCTGACCAGATAAAAAGTTACTGTCTTTCACAAAGTTTTTCAGGAGATCAAAGCCTATTCAGAATTTGCTCACTACGCGACGCTAGTATACACGTGAAATTCTCATATAAAATATCTCGGATTCCAAACCATATAGAAAGGTACTGTCTTCGGCATAGTTGTTCAGGATGTCAAGGCTTTTTCGCAGGTGGACAGTAGTTCAGAGTTTTCTCACTTTGCGGCGCTACTATAGATGTGAAACTCTTGCATATAAAATATCTCTAGATCCTGACCAGATAGAAAGTAAATGTATTCGGCAAAGTTTTTCAGGAAGTCAAGATCTTTTTGTTGGGTGACAATAGTTTAGAATTTTCTCACTATGCGGTTCTAGTATATACGTGTCTTTCTCCCATATTCAATAGCTTGAGATCTTGATCAGCTAGAAAGTTGCTGTCTTCGGCAAAGTTGTTTAGGGGGTCAAGAATTTTTGTCTGGTAAACAGTAGTTAATAATTTTCTCACCACGTGGCGTTAGTATACATGTACACTTCTCGCATATGCTATATCTCGAGATCCTGATCAGATAGAAAGTTGTTCAGGAGGTCAAGGTCTTTTGGCTGGTGGACAGTAGTACAGAATTTTCTCACTTCATGATGCTAGTATACATGTGAAATTCTCGCATATAAAATATCTCACGTTCTTGACCAGATAGAAAGTTACTGTCTTGAACAAAGTTGTTCAGGAGTTCAAAGCCTAGAGCCTTGAAAATTCTAAACTATTGTTCACCAGCCAAAAAAATTGACCTCCTGAATAACTTTGTTGCAGACAGTAACTTTCTATCTGATTAGGATCTCGAAATATAGCATATGCAAGAAGTGTACATCTATGCCACGTGGTGAGAAAATTCTTAACTACTGTTTACCAGCCAAAAATGCTTTGACCTCCTGAACAACTTTGTCGAAGACAGTAATTTTCTCGTGTTATAAAAGTTGGCGGCGTTGGCGCGAGTAACGGAGGGTTAAGATCAGCATTGACTATGTCAGCATCAGACATAACATCGAATTCCGCATTCTCGTCTTCATTTTCGCCTGCAGCCGTTTTATCAGCAACCATCAGTTGAATTGTTACACTATCATCCCTAGAGCACCGGAACTAATAATTGCAATGTTAACATTTCAAAAATATTAATGGAAAATGGTCGAAATTGATCGAGTGCGTCAAGTTAGGAACCGCGTCAAATATGGTGCCTTCACGCCGTGATTTTTAGCCAAGCTCAACTTTGTCTCTACACACTCGTGAGAGTCGCGAGATTACGATTTTTCTCAAGTTGGCGTTGGCTACACGTTCGCTTCTCAAGCGGATGGTCCATGGGGTTCAATTCCATTGATCTTCTTATCGAATTTTGATGTATTTTAATGTAATGCCTCATGATAGGTTATTATCCAAGTCCGATTCTGGTGACTTCCAGGGGCACCTGGAACTTGTCCGGAAGTGGCCAATATGGTCCAAGGTACTTAATTTTTTCCACCATTGATCTGGTTATCGAATTTTGATATAATCTGATGTGTCGCATGATAGGTTATTATTCAAGTCTGGTTCTGGCCACTTTTCCGGAGGCACCCGGAACTTGCCCGGAAGTGGCCAATATGGTCCAAGGTACTTAATGTTTGCCACCATTGATCTTGATATCAAATTTTGGGACCACTAAAAACATTAAATGAGACCACATGAGACCAAAAAAAAAATTTTTTTTTAATGGCTCAATTATCCGGAGTGAAATTTTTTTCAAGACTCCGGATAATCGAGTCCGCCCTGTAGTTTGAATTTTTCAATTTTTTCAAGGTTGTACAAAGTAAGTGATCTAAAAATGCATAATTCAATTGACCCAAGTTCCTTCGCTTACCGAAAACTGAATGGCCGGTTCAACGAAAGCCTGTGGAAGAACAAGTACGGCAGTTGTCCCATCATCAGGAAGTAGTACACGACCCGATTATCGATGTGACCCGCTTCTCAAGTTGGCATCACTTCCACTACGTGTGTAAAGCAGCAATACTGTTCAAGGAACACGATAAGGGTATCTTCGGAAGAGTTTGCTGAAGCGGACAACTTATTGTGGCGACAAGCGCAGGAGGAAGCGTTTTCACAGGAGTATCTGATACTGAAAACAAAAAACGATGGTGAGAACGAACCAATGGTGGACAAATCGAGTCCACGGGAGTCATTAGAATGGGCAGTCGTATTGGGGCTGCTCCATTCGCCCCGTACGAAGCTAAGTACCCCATTATCTTGCCGAAAAAGTATCCGATAACCTTCCTTCTTACTGACAGCTACCATCAACCAAAGGTTCTAAGTTCCTGCTTTGCCGATTGTCAGCGGTGCAAGAACTCCAAAGCGCTTCCTCGGATCCCTCGGATGGCACCGTTACCAAGAGCTCGGCTGACTCCGTTCGTGAAACCGTTTTCGTACGTTGGTATTGACTACTTCGGTCCGATGTTGGTCAAAATGGGAAGAAGTCAAGTCAAGCGCTTTATTCACCTGCTTGACCATCACATGGAGGTCGTCCACACTCTATCGGCGCAATCGTGCATAATGGTATTTCGGCGGTTTGTGGCACGGCGCGGGACGCCTCTAGAAGTGTACAGCAATAACGGCACCTGTTTTGTCGGAGCGAATCGACAACTGAAGATGGAGATGAAGAAGATCAATGAAAACTGCACATCAACATTCACCAATGCGCGCACAAAATGGATTTTCAATCCACCTGCAGCACCGCACTTGGGTGGACTGTGGGACCGGATGGTACGATCTGTAAAAACAGCCATGCTTACCATTGGGGACGGACTGCGACAACCGAACGAGGAAACTTTCAAAACCATTGTTCTAGAAGCCGAAGCAGTCGTCAACTCACGTCCTTTAACGTACATCGCTCTCGATTCGGCTGATCAAGAAGCACTTACGCCGAATCACTTCCTGTTGTATGGGACACAGGGAGAAAATCAACCAGCAGTGCAGCCAGTAGACTATTGTAGCGCGCTGAGAAATAGTTGGAAGCTAGCTCAATGGATGATCGACGAATTCTGGCGCCGATGGACTCGTGAGTACTTACCGGTGCTGGCCAGGCGGTCCAAGTGGTTCGAGCCGGTGAAGCCACTCCAGGTGGGTGATATAGTGATCGTGGTGGACGATATGACGAGGAATCAGTGGCGGAAGGATCACGGAGGTTTTCGTAGCTCCAGATGGACAGGTCAGGAAGGCTAGGATTCGGACAGCGAAAGGGATCATCTTGCGACCGTCAGTGAAGATACATAGCGGTCTTGGACGTCTTCGGCAGTCCCGGACCACACGGGTCGGGGAATGTTGCGACAACCACTGGGTCGTCACCGGGCGATTGTGTGAGCGGGTGCTCCCTCGACGTAGCTGAATGACAGGAGTGTCAACCTTTACAATTGCAAGTGTATAATTATTGTGAGAAGAGCAGTATTTTCACTTAACCACGTTCCAAATTAGATACGAAGTATAATTAAATTATTTGGCAGTAAATTACTACTTTCATTTGATTTGCATAAGTAAGTTTGAGCTATGGTAGTGTTTTAGATCCACATTTATACTAGAGTTCATAAATACGTAAGCCTAAATATATAACGTATGAAATTCTTAACTAACTTGAATTATAACCTAGATTCACCGATAGCTCAAATCATAGATTGATTAGATAATTGGCATCTAAATTTATTCCATTTACACTGAAATGTAAGTATTACGCTATATGCTAAATTTGTTAATCGCCACATAAAACCTTCTACAACTCCGATCAAGCTATATTACAGAGAGAGTGTATCGTGGTAGTAGTAGTAAGCGATTTGTCTCTATCGTTGATTGCTTTATGTGTTTGGATTCGCTGGGTGTATATCCTTTTTAAAAAAATTCTCCGGCGCTCATTTTGAATATTTTCGTTAATTTTAGAACCTTGAAAACTGTTCGAGACACAGAATCTATAAATTTTCTCTATTTCTGGGATATTGAATGCACTTCCATAGAGGATTTTCCCTAATTTGAGATCTCACGTACACTGTTAAACTTAATGAAATTTCAAGCCTCATATACTTGAACAGTTTTCTGAACAGACCCAGGATATTGCAATTTGTTCTCAATCGAAGTCTTAGAATGTTGATTTTTTTTTTTGTTAATCCTGGATCTTGTCATTTTTGTGAACGGATTCATATTTTATTTTAATGTTCGAATTCACAAACTTATTTCAATATATCTTTGCCAGTCGGGTTACCCTAAGCGCAATCTTCCTGTTCAACAATTCTCAAAACGTAAACAAATCTCGCGCTACGCGTTGATCGATTATCTTAATTTTATCTTTCGCGAATAACCCGACTGCAATAGAATTTCCCATTGAGTGTGTTGAGGGATTCCATCCAGAATGAGCTGAAAAAAACTGAAATCGTGCTCGACCATCTTCGATTTGGATGATACTTTGCCCATATTTTCAGTATGATAGACCAAGTATTTTCCGCAGGCGCTTTTCAAAAATTACCCTTGAGTCAAAAGGGTCTCCTCTCCTGCGGAAAATACTTGGTCTATCATACTGAAAATATCATCCAGATCGAAGATAGTCAAATTTGGTGACTGACCGATTTGGCGTGGAATTGGTCTGTTGTTTCAGGCGCAATCCAACATCATCTTCTGTCGAACTGTTCTTCTGCGAGCTTCGCAAGAAATTCATTTATGTTGCCGTGGTAAACCAAAGAAAAAATCGATGAAGAGAATCGATACGCCCTTTTCAAATGTTACGTGAGAAATAAAAAGTTATTGCTTTAAATCGATACAAATTAGTGAAACTAGAAGACCCTATGCTTTTTGGAACCGATTTCGATATGTTTATGGCTCTAAATTACGATTTCAATGTTGTTGAATAGGTAAAAAGAGAGGTTATGAGACGCCACAGATCTTTGCAAATTGCTTAGCATTATTCCAAAATGTCTTTAAAATTACTTTTAGTTTCTTCAGGAATTCTGTGCAGATTATTTTAGGAATTCTCTCAAGAAAACTCTTGAGATTCACTATACATTTATCTTCGTATTCTTAATCATTCTCGCGAGAATTTGCTTTAATTTTTGAATTCACATGGAGAGAGAATTTACACAAGTACTAAATTTCTTTGTATTTCACCTCAAAATTGCATGGGAATTTTGCTTACAATTTAATCTCAAAATACCATTGAGAGGATCTCAGGAATTTTCTTGCACCCAAAATTATAAATGACCTGAGATTCTCGTCTATATAGTCAAGTTCCATTTCCAGAATTCCTTTGGAATTGTCCCTATAATTCATCTACAATTCTCCTCAATTTATTCGACATTCTCATCTTAGTGTAAGAATCCTAAAACGTGTCCTTGTGTATAATCTAATCTAATCTAATCTTATCTAACACCAACACCAACACAGCCAGTTCTTGAAAACATCATGGAAAATGATGAATATACCTCCATCATTTTTCTTGTCTATTTGATATATGTTTCACATCGAAGATGCGTCACACATATCAAATCGGCCAGGCCTAATGTGCAGCATTTAAGGGACAAGATGATTCAGAAAACATCGGGCCTGTCCGAATGCCCCCGGTAAAATGAGTAACGGCAAACTTGTAATGTTTGAAAAATCCTAGTTATTAACAAATTTTAAATCTATTGGTGCCATATGAAACTACATACTTTGAACATCATCTATTCGGTTTCAATAGATATAAAATCTATAGATAAATTGCTGAGCAATGGTTTTTCAAAAAATGACAATTTGCCGTTACACATTTTACAGAAGGCATCGTGTTCGGAATATTTTAATACGCCATTCTCCTAAAGTTTAAAAAAAAATATTAAAAGTAGCCTAGCCTCAAAATGTTGTAATGTTATGTTATCCTAAAAACATTTCGCAGTCCAACAATTAAAACGTTATTCCGTAGATTTCATTTCCCATGCAACCCACATGTTCTATAACAGTTTATATAACCTCTGTATGACTGGTTTTGGTTGTACAGCAATTAACTCAATATAATTCTATAAATTTGCGTTACTTGAGTTTCTCCAATTTTTTTACATTACTGATAAAATTTCGGTCTTTCTCCAGTGACATCAATTGCTGAAATCAATCATGCTGGGAGTGAGTAGTGATTCATCTAAAAAACATTCTATAATGAAGAAACAAAATTCAATGGCCACCCTGAGTATATGTAATATAAGAAAAACAACATCAAGCTTGGTTTATGAGGTCAGTTCAGGGTTAGTCGCATTATTCGGCCAAATTTCCGTTCGACCTAATGTCCATTCGGCAAATCGTCTATTCGGCCAAATGTCTATATGTCAAACGCCCATGTGCCAAACGTTCCGTACTCTATCCACAGGCCTTGCAAATTTATGCTACGATAAGTCCAGTAGCAAGAGGATAAATCAGATGACTTCAGGGACAATCCTTGCGATCTTAAGAGGCAAGTTCAGTGGGAAGATCATGCGTCTTATCTGCCAAGTCTAGAGATCTTGAATGATTTCCAATTCTAGGCTGCACAGATGGGGTACATTTTTTGAGTTAAAGTTTCTGAAGCACTGCTATTAGATCAATTTCACATCAATTTAAATCGAAGTCAACGAAAGAATATTTAAAGGATTTCAGTAAACATTTCCGATTATCAGCTTAGCTTAGTCATCTACTGTCCGTCCGCTTTGTTTGAACAATTCTAACGCCCAAACGCCATACGAAGAGGACCGGCACGAATCGCACTAAGCTTTGTTATTCAATTATTTAACTTCAATTATATTTCCTGTGCTAACAAAAGCCATCCTCCCCGTCAGATGTTGTATCCATCCATTCAGTACCACATTAGAAGGTAAGTAACCGACGACCGACCGACAGACAGCCAAATCCCAAGAAGACACACACACTCGTCGGTCGTTATCCATCACTTATGGCGTTCGTCGTCTCAGTGCGTCTGGGAAGCTGTGAATGAATGACAGCCATTCCGCGTGAATGAACATTCCTCCATGCCGAAATAAGCACGCCGAACCCTTTTGTTCGACAAACAGCAACAACGAGAGCGCTGTTTTTGCATAAATTTTCTCCAGAACACCAAAAGAGGTACTCATTAGCTACAGTCTGTGCCCGCCCGCCACCTTGGAGGTAGGTACTTGTGTATGAAGATGCGAAGCAATGATGTTCCTTCCGTCCGTCTGCTGTTTCAATTGAAGCAAAAGTGCCAGGACCAGGTTTAGAACATTACTCGCGCACTCGGTGTGGTGTGTGCGGTGATTTGAACAAATTGGCAACAGCAGCAGTCCATTCTTGGGCTTGGCAACAGCCAACTGGCTTCAGTTGGGGCCTGTGGGAATCGTCTGGGGCCCGTCGTCGCCAGGATCATCTTGTTCTTTAATCATCACTTTCAGTTTCAATTTCGAAGGATGTTCTTATCAGCAGTCAGTCAGCAGCACTAAACCCACACACAGACACACCTTTTGGCTGAAAGTGAAAGAGAATTGAGGATCTTCATTTAAATGCCGCCTCTCAGCTGACCAACCTACTTGGGCACAGGAAAAGTCCTTGGGAAAAATTTGCTCGCTTTTCAACATCTGATTGCACTGCACTTGCACATATCGGCGTTGTTTGGCTCGATAAGAGCAATTTAAAGTTCTCACGGCCAAGTTCGGTCTCGACTTGTGTGTTGTTGATAGCTCTAGTACAGAAGGGCTTCCAGTCGGGATTCGATGAATGCACTTTTCAACTGGCCTAATTATAGGTATTAAATTAAATTGGGTTAGGATGATCATGCGAATGCGCGAGCAAAACATATTGATTAACGCCGCCGAACACTGACTGACTGCCTGCCTGTTGCCATGCGCAGTTTGGTAAATGGAAGTTTTGGCGTTCTAAGGAGTTTGGCCATTTGTAATTCGTTCAGTAGGAAAATAGGTTTCAACTGTCGAAAGATCTTTTTTGATAAGCTAATTGCATCGGAAATTTACATAATACATACATCAGGTTTCAAAAGTATCATGAGACTAATGAGCAGTTCCAGGCAAAATTGAATCGACCTGCAATGATTCACATTTTTGCTAAAATTCGGCCATTTTGTACCTTTCTGATCGAAACGACGTCTGAGACAATGTTTTAGAGAAAAATAATGTCTTTCTGGTTTAAGTAAAAATTAAAAAAAAAGATAAAGACCTAAATATGTATTAAGATTTTTAGATTTTTAGATTTTTAGAATTTTTGGATTTTTGAGACAGGCTTGCAATTGCTCATTACAGCTAAAATGCTAGTTTTCGTAATTATGAAACTATGGGATACTATAATTATTTAAGTGTCCTGAGCGCCATCCCTGGCGCAAAGGGCCAACGTGAAAGATCTCCATCCTGGGCGATTGTTTGCTTTCGCCTTGACCTGGGCCCAGGTCAAATTCCGGTCGACTTGCTTAATCTCCTTGTTTAGGCTTCGCCGCCATGAGCCCCTGGGTCTGCCTCTGCTGCGATGTCCGGCTGGATTCCAATCCAGCGCTTGTTTGCAGATTTCATTTCCGCTCTTCCGTAGAGTGTGGCCAACCCACCTCCACTTACGTTCCCGAATTTCTGTCGATATCGGCTTCTGGTGACACCGTCGATGGAGCTCGGCATTCGAAATCCAGTTGTGAGGCCACCAAGCACGAATTATATACCGCAGGCATCGGTTGATGAACACCTGCAGCTTCTGTGTGATCTCCGCTGATACGCACCATGTTTCGCTAGCGTACAGCAGTACAGATTTCACGTTAGAGTTGAAAATTCGGATCTTCGTGCGGAGACTAATCTGATTTGACTTCCAGATGTTTCGTAAACTCGCAAAAGCAGCCCTTGCCTTCTTGATCCGTGCACCTATGTCACTCTTGGTTCCGCCGTCCGACGCTATCTGGCTGCCAAGATATTGGAAACTTTCAACCTTCTCCACTTCCTGACCAGCTACCGTAAAATTGGATGGATTTCCCGTGTTGATATCCAACGATTTAGTCTTGCTGACGTTGATGTTGAGACCTGCCGCTGAGGAGCGTTCGGCGAGATCGTCGAGCTTACTCTGCATGTCAGAACGCCGTTGTGATACTAAAGCAACGTCATCCGCCAAATCTAGGTCGTTTAGATGCTCCATTGTAATAGGCTGCCAGAGCAACCCACGGTTCGGCACACGGTCGATCGCACCAACCATTATCTCGTCGATTACGATGAGGAACAGTAGCGGTGATAGAATACATCCTTGCCTCACTCCAGCGACTACCCGAATAGGGTCAGATAGGGCTCCGTTGTGCAGCACCCTGCACGTGAAAGCCTCATACTGAGCTTCGATGAGGTTGACGATTTTATCCGGAACTCCCTTGCGCCTTAGGGCGCCCCACAGGTTTTCGTGGTTGAGTCGGTCGAAAGCTTTTTCGTAGTCAATGAAAACCAAGTAAAGGGACTCTTGGAATTCGTTGACCTGCTCCAAGATTATGCGGAGCGAGACAATATGGTCCACACAGGATCTTCCAGCACGGAATCCCGCCTGCTGCCGTCGGAGAGTCGCGTCGATCTTCTCCTGTATCCGGTTGAGGATAACTTTGCATAGAACTTTGAGAACACAACACAGTAACATAATGCCACGCCAGTTATCGCATACAGTTGGGTCCCCCTTCTTTGGGACCTTCACTAAGACGCCCTGCATCCAGTCAGCCGGAAAAGTCGCGGTGTCCCAGATATTGCAGAATAGTTGATGCAACATTTGTGCAGATAGCATGGGGTCAGCTTTGAGCATCTCTGCTGATAAGCGATCGACCCCGGGAGCCTTGTTGGATTTCATGGTTCGGATAGCAGCTTCGATCTCCGGTAGGGATGGCGCCTCAGAATTGACGCGAGTGATGCGTCGCACTCTTGGCGGTTCATGCCGAGATGTTGATGGCTGGTTGACCGACGAAACTTGTAGAAGCTGTTCGAAGTGTTCAAACCAGCGTTTCAGCTGATCAGTGGGGTCGGTGAGCAACTGACCAGTCGCGTCCTTCACTGGCATCCTAGGATTCATCCTTGCTCCACTCAGGCGTCGTGAGATATCGTAGAGAAGACGGATATCGCCTGTTGCTGCGGCTTTCTCACCTTCATCGGCTAGGGAGTCCACCCACGCTCGCTTATCCCGCCTACACGAGCGCTTCACTTCCTTCTCGAGAGCCGAATACAGTTGGCGGGCCTGGTTCTTCGCTCCTCTGGTTCTCGCCCGCTCTATCGCGGCTTTTGCATTTCTCCGCTCCTCTATCTTCCTCCAGGTGTCATCCGTGATCCACTCCTTTCTCTGAGCGCGCAGCTCGCCCAGGTTGTTTTCACTCGTTTCAGTAAAGGCATCCTTGATCGCCGTCCATTGCTCTTCTACGCTGCCACCATCAGGAATATCCGCAGCTCTGGTCTCCAGTTCCTCGACGAATGACCTTTTTACTGCTGGATCTTCCAATCGGCGTGTGTTGAATCGCCGTCCGAGCCGCTCCTCCCGCCGCTGGACCCGCGCGATACGAAGGCGGATCTCTCCAACGAGGAGATGGTGGTCAGACGCGATGTCGGCACTGCGTTTGTTCCGAACGTCAAGTAGGCTCCTTCTCCATTTTCGGCTGATGCAGATGTGGTCGATTTGATTTTCGGTATGTCCATCACGGGAAACCCACGTGACTTTGTGCACTGGTCGATGGGGGAAGAGCGAACCCCCGATCACCATGTTGTTATTGCCACAAAACTCTGCCAACAGCTCACCGTTTTCGCTCATTTCGCCAAGACCATGGCGCCCCATGACACGCTCATAATCCGTGTTGTCGGAGCCGATCTTCGCATTGAAGTCGCCGATGTAGATCTTGATGTCACCTCTCGGAATTTTATCCACGACTGCATTCAGTTGACTGTAAAAGTTCTCTTTGTCCTGTAACTCGGCAGCATCGGTTGGCGCATAACATTGGATTATGGTTAGGTTACGAACCCGCGTTCTGAATCTGGCAACGATTATCCTCTCATTGATAGGTTCCCACTTGATGAGCGCCGCATTTGCTTGGGCGCTAAGCAGGAAACCAACTCCACGGTGGCGGGGAGCGTTTTCACCTCGAATACCAGAATAGAGTAGTACCTGTCCCGACGGCAGCTTGTGTTCTCCAAAGTTTGGCCAACGGACTTCGCTTAGTCCCAGGATTTCGAGCTTCATGCGTCGAGCCTCGCTGGCGAGTTGTGCCAGCTTCCCCTGTTGGGCTAGCGTTAGTACATTCCATGTTCCAATTCTTATCCGTTGTTTTGCGCTAAAAGTCGTTGCCGTAATATCAGTCCGTGATCTTTCTCTATTGGTTTCTGTAACAGTTGTAAAGTTTCGGGGACAGTAGGTAGTTAGCCTAAGGTCTCCTATCCGCCGTGATGGGGCTGCCATCTTGGGTATAGCTTTCGGGGATAAGCATTTCTTGTTTCAGCCGCTGGATGCCAGGCAGACGCTGTTTGAGCCGCACCTCCATGGTGGACAGACGCTCAGTTATTGTGTGGATGGGGCTGCCATCTTAGATTTAGCTGACACAATACAGCATTTCTTATTCAGCCGCTGGATGCCAGTCAGACGCTGTTTGAGCCGCACCTCCATGGTGAACAGACGCTCAGGCCGTGTAGGCCGAACCCGCTAGGGGCCCCCTTCCCTGTCAGCATATGACCAAAGCTCCCACCGGGGTTGGTTACCCGATCTTCGCTAAGGTTGCTCATATCCCAGGAGACACCACGAGGAGGTAGGGATAGGAGTTACTGGGTAAGAGGCTAATGGACCACTAATGGGGTCTATTTTATCCTTCAAGTACTCGCGGTACTGGTGGTACGCATTACCCAGTCGTTTGCCCCGCTGGCCAATGGCCAGCGGTGATGAAAAGAATATGATACTTTTACATCATCCCATATGATGATACTATAATATATACTATGATACTATAATGATAATTTTTATTTGTAAGCAGCAAGAAGAGGTGGTAAAGTTTGTGTATGACGTATAAAATTTGTCGATTTTGCTTTCAGAAGGTCACAATTAGCGATTTTATGATCGCTGATTGCTCGCTCATCGCATAGCTCATCGTTACAGCTAATCGCTATCTTGACCCTCTGAAAGCTTAGTTGACAGGTTTTATGTGTCATACACACACCTTACCTTCTCTTCTTGCATCTTGTAAATAAGGATTATCATTAAAACATCTCATAGCTTCATAAATAAAAAAAAACATTTTAGCTGTAATAAGCATTTGCAAGCTTGTTTTGAGATTATAAGATTTTAAGATTTTAAGATTTTAAGATTTTAAGATTTTAAGATTTTAAGATTTTAAGATTTTAAGATTTTAAGATTTTAAGATTTTAAGATTTTAAGATTTTAAGATTTTAAGATTTTAAGATTTTAAGATTTTAAGATTTTAAGATTTTAAGATTTTAAGATTTTAAGATTTTAAGATTTTAAGATTTTAAGATTTTAAGATTTTAAGATTTTAAGATTTTAAGATTTTAAGATTTTAAGATTTTAAGATTTTAAGATTTTAAGATTTTAAGATTTTAAGATTTTAAGATTTTAAGATTTTAAGATTTTAAGATTTTAAGATTTTAAGATTTTAAGATTTTAAGATTTTAAGATTTTAAGATTTTAAGATTTTAAGATTTTAAAATTTTAAGATTTTAAGATTTTAAGATTTTAAGATTTTAAGATTTTAAGATTTTAAGATTTTAAGATTTTAAGATTTTAAGATTTTAAGATTTTAAGATTTTAAGATTTTAAGATTTTAAGATTTTAAGATTTTAAGATTTTAAGATTTTAAGATTTTAAGATTTTAAGATTTTAAGATTTTAAGATTTTAAGATTTTAAGATTTTAAGATTTTAAGATTTTAAGATTTTAAGATTTTAAGATTTTAAGATTTTAAGATTTTAAGATTTTAAGATTTTAAGATTTTAAGATTTTAAGATTTTAAGATTTTAAGATTTTAAGATTTTAGGATTTTAAGATTTTAAGATTTTAAGATTTTAAGGTTTTTTTTTCTATGATTTTGATTTTTTAGTTTTTTAGATTGTTAGGTTTTTAGTTTTTTAGATTTTTAGATTTTTAGATTTATCGGTTTATTAATTTATAGATTTTTTTGATTTTTTTATTTTTTGATTTTTTGATTTTTTGATTTTTTGATTTTTTGATTTTTTGACTTCTTGATTTTTTGACTTTTTGATTTTTTGATTTTTTGATTTTTTATTTTTTTGATTTTTTTGATTTTTATTTTATTTTGAGATTTTTTGATTTACTGGTTTTTTGATTTACTGATTCATTGATTTATTGATTTATTGATTTTTTGGATTAATTGAGTTTTTGATTTTTGATTTATTGATTTATTGATTTATTGATTTATTGATTAATTGATCAATTGATTTATTGATTAATTGATTTATTGATTTATTGATTTATTGATTTATTGATTTATTGATTTATTGATTTATTGATTTATTAATTCATTGATTTATTGATTTATTGATTTATTGATTTATTGATTTATTGATTTATTGATTTATTGATTTATTGATTTATAAATTTATCTTAATTTATTTATTTATTTCTTTATTTCTTCATTTCGTCATTTCTTAAATTTCTTTATTTCTTTATTTCTTTATATTTTTATTTCTTTATTTCTTTATTTCTTTATATCTTTTTTTATTTATATCTTTATTTCTTCATTTCTTCACATCTTTATTTCTGTATTTCTTTATTCTTTTATGTCTTTATTTCTTTATTTCTTTATTTCTTTATTTCATTTTTTCCTTTACGTCTTTATTTCTTTATATTTTTTTTTTTATTCCTCTATTTATTTATTTCTATATATCTTTATATCTTTATTTCTTTATTTCTTTATATATCTATTTCCTTTTTCTTCATTTCTGAATTTCTTAATCTCTTTATTTCTTTATTTCTTTATTTCTTTGTTTCTTTATTGATTTTTTTTGCTATGATTTTTTGATTTTTTGGTTTTTGATTTTTTGATTTATTAATTAATTGATTTATTGATTTATTGATTTATTGATTTATTGATTTATTGATTTATTGATTTATTGATTTATTGATTTATTGATATATTGATTTATTGATATATTGATTTATTGATTTATTGATTTATTGATTTATTGAATTATTGATTTATTGATTTATTGATTTATTAAATTATTGATTTATTGATTTATTGATTTATTGATTTATTGATTTATTGATTTATTGATTTATTGATTTATTGATTTATTGATTTATTGATTTAATGATTTATTGATTTATTGATTTATTGATTTATTGATTTATTGATTTATTGATTTATTGATTTATTGATATATTGATTTATTGATTTATTGATTTATTGATTTATTGATTTATTGATTTATTGATTTATTGATTTATTGATTTATTGATTTATTGATTTATTGATTTATTGATTTATTGATTTATTGATTTATTGATTTATTGATTTATTGATTTATTGATTTATTGATTTATTGATTTATTGATTTATTGATTTATTGATTTATTGATTTATTGATTTATTGATTTGTTGATTTATTGATTTATTGATTTATTGATTTATTGATTTATTGATTTATTGATTTATTGATTTTTTTATTTATTGATTTATTGATTTATTGATTTATTGATTTATTGATTTATTGATTTATTGATTTGTTGATTTATTGATTTATTGATTTATTGATTTACTGATTTATGGATTTATTGATATATTGATTTGATTGATTTATTGATTTATTGATTAATTGATTTATAAATTTATCTATTAATTTATTTATTATTTATTATTTATTTATTTGTTTAGTTATTCAGTTATTTCGTTATTTAGTTATTTAGTTATTAAGTTATTTAGTTATTTAGTTATTTAGTTATTTAGTTATATATTTATTTAGTTGTTTAGTTATTTATTTATTTATTTATTTATAGTTAGTCAGTTAGTTAGTCAGTTAGTTAGTCAGTTAGTTAGTCAGTTAGTTAGTCAGTTAGTTAGTCAGTTAGTTAGTCAGTTAGTTAGTCAGTTTTTAGTCAGTTAGTTAGTCAGTTAGTTAGTTAGTTAGTCAGTTAGTTAGTCAGTTAGTTAGTTAGTTAGTTAGTCAGTTAGATAGTCAGGTTTTAGTCAGTTAGTTAGTCAGTTAGTTGGTTAGTTAGTCAGTTAGTTAGTTAGTAAGTTAGACAGTTTGTTAGTCAGTTAGTTAGTCACTAAGTTCGATGGTATCGTGGTTGGAGTTGGGTACCACTTCATAATGTTCTCGGCGGCACTCGGATATCTAACAGAGAAAGAAGACTCACGCTGTCAACATCCCCATTCAATAACTTGGCAACAAATGCTACCTGTTGATTAATCCGTCGACGTTCCAGGGTTTCCAAACTCAGCAAATTGCAGTGATCAGAATACGGCGGGAGATTTTTAAAAACGCGCCGCGGTAGGTTACACAATGCCACTCTGATAAACTTTCGCTGAACACCTTCGATCCTCAAGTTCCAAGTCAACTAATGAGGAATCCGGACCAAGGAGGCCTTTTCCAGGATAGGTCGAACAAGGGAGCAATAAAGAGCTCTCAAGCAGTGTGGGTCAGAGAAGACTTTTGATATTTTCAACTCGAACCCTAACTGACGGTTAGCCTTGGTGATCACAGCAGTACGGTGGAGGTTAAACGTTAATTTATGACCTAGTAGAACGCCTAGATCGCCTAACGCGGTTCTTTGCAGTATAACACCGAGCAAATCCACGTTCGTTTTCTTTTCAAAATGTTCTTTTGCCATTGCAGTTCAATCACACAGAATAGTACAATCACTCAATACGCGCCCACTATGTCCAGCGTCTATTGCAGGGGCGCAGTGACGTAGTGGTGACCGTTTTTGCTCTCTATCAAATCGTTTACCAATACAAAGTATTACCTATTACCTGCCCTTATCAACGCTTCAGGTAAATTCTCGGCTTTCAAGCAAGTATTTCCTACCGGGTATTGCACAAAATCAATGAGATCACTAGAATTGGCGCATTGAAGATAAACGCTACTCCCAAGCACCATCTATTGGTTTTCTGTGCAATTACAGCTGACCGTTGGAATAATGACAACAAAGCCAAAAGAGAATTTACTGAATCTAATCCTTCCAAAAGATCATCGAAGTGTTCCTAATGGGAACTTCCTGTAGCTTCGAAATGGCGCTATGAGTTTAAGTAGTTTCTTCTTAAAAATTCCTTGCGTGTGATAGCGAAGAACTGATCCATCACGATTGTATGTTGTTGATCCAGACATCGCGCTCGCTGTTACGTACGCCCCTCTTTTTTTCATTTTGTTTCAAAAGTTCAGCAATCGCCGCGCGATTCGTTCCCGAACGAGATGATCCTAAATGAAGCGAAAATTTATGATTTTTTTTTTTTAGCCTGCTATCCGGACTCTATTTTGGCTAAAACATCAATCAATCACGCACAAAAGCAACCCATCACAAGCACGCATTTTGCTTTAGTGGTTTGAGGGGGTCGAAAGCGGTGAAGGAGGGGGGGGGGGTAGGGGAAATTGCTATTGGATTCTAATGGTTAATATTTACCGATTTTGGCTGCGGTGGCATGGTGGCAAATTAAAATTGATGCTTCGCTGGACGATGATTTGATGGGTTTTGTATGTGATGGAAAATTAGTGCGAGGTAGAAAATTTGTTAGAACTTCCTGATAGAGAATTGGGGAAGTTTGTTAGGCAAACTACCAGTTTTGTGTCTCCTTTCAATGCGTTTGGATATTACGTTTTTTGTGAGGAAAATCAGAACACTTGTGTGAAATTTATGTCCAATTCTCTTTCAAACTAGAGTCTAAGCAAGGTCAAATACCTTACATCTCATGCTATCTGCAGTTGTCTAATACAACGCCTACCCCATGTAGAGTAAATATCTCACTGATCTCACTATGATCGTTAAAAAACAACAATTATCTTTCGACATTGTTCCCCCTCCCTTCAACAAACGATGAAACATCCGAGCCGACGACGACGACGCCCTCATCCACGCAGCTTAGCTGCGGGATAAACAACTCAGACGCCCTCCAGTACCGAAATCATACCAAAACGAATTCTATATGAACTACCTCCTCTCCCCGCGCGCCGGCATCCCTATTTCCGCATCCAGCATCCAGATTCTGTCGATCTGAACCGGCCGGTTACTAGGCATGTACTCTTTACAACAATCACACGAGCCAGCTCCAGACCCCAGCAGGAGCTCCACCAGCCATCTTCCAGACCGCCATCACCTTTACCAGGCCACGCTGATGCCGCGAGAGCTGGGTCAACTTTTCCGTTGGAATCTTTCTTTCCTTCGAGCATCATCATCGCCGTGGCAACGGCGGCGTTGGAATTGATTTAAATTTCCATACGACCGACCGGCCGTGTGTCGGATAAAAGTAGGTTGTAACGAACTTTTCTCGCCTTGGCCTTTCCGTCCTTTCGCGTTCTGTGTGGCACTGGCACGAACGTTGCTCTCCTGCTTCTAAAAGCGTTGGGCCGGGCACGGGCATCCTCTGAAGTGCGCTTTGTGGAGGCTGCGCGATAACGAGTGCTCAGCCAATGTTGCAAATGTGTCGCGTCGAATCGAGCATATCAGTGGGTGGTTTTCATATGTTGATAAATTCTCGGGAAGCTGAACTGTTCGATGGACGTGCCGCATTGTTGGCAGAATTAAATTGAAATTGAAAACTTAAGCTAAAAATTGAACTTGAAAATCAATCGAAAATCGAAAATCGAAAATTGAAAATCGAAAATCAAAAATTGAAAATCGAAAATTGAAATTCGAATATTTAAAATCTTAAATTGAAAATCGAAAATTGAAAATCGAAAATTACTATCGTTTTGCTATGGAAGTTAATTCAATTCGCCTATACATTGCACGATAGACACTTTTAAAGGAAACAAGTTTTTCTAACAACAACTTTTCCATATTTTTTGTTAGAGAGTGGGAATGTAAACTGTCAATCTTTTAATTATTTGTTTAATGAAAACTCAGACCATTCTCTACAATCCACTCATAGGTCACATTTTTGTTCCCTTACAGGGTTGCTGGTGTGCCAAAAAGTTTCTTTGAGTTAGGAAAGCTCTTAACGCTCGTAAATTTATTAAATTTTCAAGGTTTAGCACGAGTTCCTTAAGCTCTTGAATTCGTAATTCTTGCGGTTGATTGCCCGCAAAGTGCCGGAGCTCTCAAGAGTTGCTAAAGTTCTCGAGGCTCCTATAGCTCTGAGAGTTCTTGCAGTTCGTGCAGTCTTAGAGTATTCGTATTTTTTGGTGGTTCTCGAGAGTTTTCTTAGGGTTGCTTGTGATTGAAAAGTTTCGGAGAGTCGCTATGCCACTATGCTGGGGCCGTGCCTATTGATATCTTATTAAACATAAGTGAATGTCAACGAAGTTCTCTAAAATTCATCAAATATTCCTGTACTTCTACATAGTTTCTTGAACTGAGTCCTGAAATTCTGTCCAATCCATGGGGTTCGAATTTCCTGAGCTTATATGAAGTTGCTTGAATTTGTGGGAAGTTCTACGACCTCCTGGAAAGTTCAGGAAATTGAGGGACGGCCCCGTCGTAGTGTTTTTTCTTTCTTTGGATTTGTTTTCAGTCGATCTTGTTTTCCGTACTGAGTACCAATGCTACCGACGCCAGGAAGTCAGCTCCCACACCTGGACCCTACCTATGGACCCATCAATTTATGAACCGGGGACCAACGGCTTTACTTCCCTTCCGACGGAAGGCGTGATCAGAGATTTTATGCCTCAGAAAATCCCGGCGGCGCCGACTGGACACCTATCACGCCAAAGTCACGAGTTCAAATCTCGTGACCCAAGTGTGTTGAAGTTACTATAGTAAAAAAATTACGGAAACTTCTAGAAAGTTCCGTGAACTTCTAAGATTTTTCCATAACTAAAACACACTACAACTGAACTTCTTCCAAGTTTGTTGAACTTGTACGAATTTCCTATAGCTTATTCAACTACAAAGTTCTCTTATCTTTACTTCTAGTACCATTTACCAACTTCTCTGAACTTCTGTCAAGTTCCATTATTTTTTCCAAGCTCTCTTAATACGACCATGATCTCAGAACATACATGAGTCTCTCCAAACTTCCGGGAAGTGCCTGAACCTGTTCTATGAATTTCCCTGAATATCTGGGCACAACGAAGTTTCCAAAACATACCCCCTGAAGTCCGAAGAAGTGTGCTGAACCGCTACGGCATTCCCTGATCTTCTTCCAAGTTCATAGATATTCTACAATGTTTGCCGAATTTCTACGAAGTTCTCTGAACGTTACAAAATTCCATGCAATTCTATGAAGCTTCACGAAGTTCTTCGAATTGCGTCGTAACTCGCTAAACTTCTACGGAGCTCGCTGAAGTACTTTGACGTTCCCTGCACTTCTACGAATTTCGTTGATTCTCTGCGAAGTTCCCTGAAGTTCTACAAAGTTTCCCGAACTTCTACGGAATTGCCTTAACTGTACCAAGTCCATTAAACTTAAATGAAAAGCTCTGAAGTTTACTGAACGTAAGCAAAGTTATCGAAGATTCCCAAACTTAGTTCGCGTAGAAGTTCCGTGAATTTCTCCGATGTCCCTGAACATCCACAAAGTGCCTGAAGTTCAAATAAGTTTTATAAAATTAAAGGAAAACCCCTGAACTTCAATGAAGTTGCCCGAATTTCTTCAAAATTCGATAAATTTCTCCTCAGTTCGCTTAATGAAAGTTTGATGAAGTTCCTCAATGTTCTCTAAACTTTTACAAAAAATGCTGAAGTTCTACCAAATTATTAGTTTTCTGGACTTTCAAAAAGTTAGCTGGTGTCCTATAAACTATAAAACTTGTATAAAGTTTCGAAAACTTTTACGCAGTTCCCTGAACTTATACGAAGTTTTCTTAAGTTCTACGTTTGCTAGTTAGTGAAGATCTGTGTAGTTGTTTGAAATGTTACAACTGAACTTTAACGAAGCTCCCCAAACATCTATGAACTTCTCTGAAAAGTGAAATGATGTTCTCTTAACTTCCGCGAATCGCACTTGACTTCTGTCAAGGTCCCTGAACTTTTGTAACTCAGTAGAGTCAGTTTTACAAATCCGACACATTGGACACCTTCCTCCGCCCAGAAATGTTAAAAGTAGCAATTAAGACATGTGAAGACATTTCGTATATCTCGTTGAAGATTTTTTCTAAATACACCAGGCATCCATCTGACGTTCCAATGCTTGGACGATGGTCCTTTTTGCATTCCTTCAAGTTTTCTAAAATTGGTTGTTTTTCAAGCCGTGAAAAGGTTCTAAAATACTTGATTTTTTCTAAGGTTCTAAGGGTTGCTGGAGTTCCTGAAGTGATGGAGGTTTCCACAGTTTCAGACGTTGTCTGAAAATTCAAAATACTCAGGAAGGTTTCCCGGAACTGCAGAAGATTTGAGAGCAGTTTCTGCAGTTATTGAAGTTCCCAAAGCTCTCAGTCGATGCTGTTAGATCAGTTCCGCAATCATTCTCTGCTGGTTTCTGTGACAATTGATAAGATTCGAGAGCATATAGACATCAGGATAGAGCTCGCTTCCGGGGATACGTATGCAAGAACTTCTCAATACTGGACGGAACATCTAGTTCTACAACTGTTTTCTAAGTACTCCAGGATTGATTGATTTGCTGCAGGCTGGTTCATCTCTGGAAAGATAATTCTCAAAAACGGAAAGTCCTGGAGCTTCCGTAAAGTTTCGAAACTTTCGGAACTTAGAAGGATCTAGACTAGACTAGACTAGACTAGGCAAGTTGTAGGTGTGCCGGGAGTTGAAATTTCGAATGTTCTGAATTTTCCCGAATTTCTGGCTGCTCCGGGGGTTGCTGAAGAATCTAGAGTTCTTGAAGTTCCAGTAGTCGCAAAAAGCTCCGAACGTTCCGGAGTTTCCGAAATAGTTCTACCAGTTTATTTTGAGCTTCTTTTATCCGATAATTCTAGAGCGATTGGTGTTCCTGAATGGTTTACAGTTTGGAGACTTTATGGAACTTTCTACTTTTGCCTTTTTACTGATCAGGGAGTTTGGGAGTTTTTGGATTATCGAAGTGTCCATGAGTTCCCTGAGTGTTCTGTAACTTTCAGAAACTTCCGAAGCACATGGAGTTCGACCTTTAAAGAGGTCAACAACTCCTTGACTTCTTCTAAAACTTTTTAAAGATTTTCAGAACTGCCGAGGTTTCTTCTTCCAAACCGGCCTTGAAAGTTGTACCGAAACTGAAATACATTTCCTTCCTACGTCACCACATTCACATCTAGCCAGCGAAACAACTCCCATAGCAAGCATTCTAATTAGTGGCCCGATCACCATCATCAGCTGAAACGAAACGAACGCTAAACTCAATTGACTCCAATTCGTCTCGCGGGGCATTATAGGCATCATTCTCAATTGGCGTGCTCTCCACCGCAACAAGCAACTAGGTCCAAAGAAGTCAGCCAGTGGGCACCACCAATTGATATTAATTTATTTGTATCCACCATATTCTCACCACCGACTGGCCGGACGGACACAGCGCGCGTAGCTGATGGGGATGATGAGCGCAACCGTTCCGGTCTCGGTTCTCAAGCGGAGTGTGACACTTTCTTTTTCATCGCACTTGGTCACGATCGATAAAAGCGATTTTGTTTGATTGAATCCA
Source organism: Ochlerotatus camptorhynchus (assembly GCF_037179485.1). Classification (NCBI taxonomy): domain Eukaryota; kingdom Metazoa; phylum Arthropoda; class Insecta; order Diptera; family Culicidae; genus Ochlerotatus; species Ochlerotatus camptorhynchus. The sequence continues at coordinate 267,516 of NW_027040553.1, forward strand.
TGGGGAAAAAGGGGTGAAATTTTCTCACGGATTGGTCGTTTCACCGAAAGGGGTTTTTCGGTGATTTTGAATTGTTATGACAATGTTTGAAAATCGAAATAAAGCAAGTTTATACATTGAAAGATGGCCAATTGCTAGACTGAAAATGGAGATTGCCAACAATTCAAATCATCCGATTTAAGACATTCGGTGAAATGGCCTTTGAATCACCTTTTTTTTATTTCAATCAGCGAGTGACCGTTATAGATTTTCGAAGCAGAAACGTTTCTTTGCCTGTAAATTCATCTCGAACAAGGATACATCGAAGCGTCGAACAAAGGGAATCAGGGAAACTCGTTGAAACGCCCACTTCACAGCAAGTTCAAACATGACTGCGACAATTTTGGGACAACAATCAGCGCACTTATTGTCTAGCTTGGCGTATGTGGAATTCTCAAGTCGATCGATCCAGGCAAAGAGGGGAGGTGCCGGCAGGTGCCGTCCCCGATCTGCCTTCTTTCCGAATCCGGTGGAAAAGGGGTTGTCTGGTTCGATTTACAGTCTCACGCCTCAGCTTCAGTCGCCGCTCGGAATTATCTGGCACCTGGACCAGATTCGAGGCTACGGGGTTGTTGCAAAAAATTATCCATACTTTGATACAGTATTCGTTTCCATTATCTTGAATTACACACGTTAGGAGTTTTTTGCTCTCTGATCCCCTCGAGGATGGGATTTCCCATCTTCGGGACGTTTCCTTGTTGAAGGTCCACGACCGACTTCGGCCGGTGCAAGCACATGAGAAAATGTCAAATTTTCGTGGTCCTTCTCGGGACGGACTCTAACCAAGGGAACCCGACGAAGACGACCCCTCTCTGTCTTTAATTCCATCTTCAGAAAGTACACGCACATGCAATGACTACATACGCTTCCTAAATCATACCGTCATGATCGTCAAACATTTTTACCTGTTCCAAAATCCCTTTTCATGCTCATCAATTTCCGCAAGCGGAGAGACGAGAGAGAGAGAGAAGAGGACCCCACCATGCAATCAAATGATGGGAACTTCCTATCCTGTCCTTATTCCTTCGACAGCGACGACGGCGGCAGTCGGAAGGAAGCGCGAATAAATGGGAGATTTTTATGTAAAAATCTACTCATCTACCTTTTCATTAATCCCTTTTCAGGTTTGTTGGTACACACGGTCTAGGACTACGACGACAGGAGCATCTTGTTGGCTCGGATGTCCTTGAGATGAGCGAGGAGCTAACTTATAAGGGGATGGATGCGTGAATGCCCGATAAAAGTTTGTGCTTGATCCGGAAAGTATCCGGAAGCTAAAATCGATGGGCAGGTGATGTATTATTGTGCTTAGAATCCCAGTTACATATCCCATATTCGCAGGAATCCAGCAGTAATTCTTAGGTCCCCGATCAACAAGTCCAGAATAGTTCAGAGTGATCATTTGGAATGTAAGGCTTCTTGCCACAATCCATCATTGTGTTCAAAGTTCTTCAAATCTTACCCTAGAATTCCCTCAGACCTGTTCCAGAACTAAACCTTTTCATAAGCTGCTTTGGACATGCAGGGCTGATAGTAGGTCACTTTTTAGTGGGTTGGTCACTATTTTGAGGTCAGTCACTAAAAAGTCACTTTTTACACCAAAAAAACACTAAAGTCAATATTTTCCAAAAAATAGTCTCTAAACTCACTTTTTCCCATCAATATAGGGTGTGAAAAATATCATTAAAATGTTTAAAATTAGAACTTTTCACTAAGGAAGTCTACATTAGTTATGACGAAATATGCATATCTGTCAAAAAATAAACAATTATAGCCGGACAAATTCAAGGAATTTTAAAACACCGGGAAACAAACAAAAGTTTTGAATTTCGAGAGAGCAGCTCCAAAACAATTTTTGGAAGAATTCCAAGATAATTGAGAGACGAGCTCCAGGTGCATTGTAACGAGAGTTCTGAAAAGAATTCTATGACGATTGGATGAAGATTCTTGGTCCAAATTCTAATAAGTTTTTAAAATAAGTTCTGATAAATTATTTAAGCAAATCTCGTGAACTCCAAAGGTCTCCAAGCTCAGCGAATAGTAAAGGGATTCTGGGACGATTTCTGAGGCTGATTCCAAGAGAATCCCAAAGAATTCGAATGAAATTCCAAGAAGAATTCCAATAGAATCAAAATGGAACTGTGAGAAGAGTTCCAGGGGTATTCTGAGGTGGATTTTTTGTTGAGAATCTAAACTCTAAAGTTTAGAACAGAACAGAAATTTAAGACATTTCTGAGGTTAATTGCGTGCGAATTCTAAGGAGACTTCAAGTAAGTTAATGATTCTAAAAAAGATCTTGAGAACATTGCGATGAATTTCTGTAAAAATTTCTTAGCGAATAATCAAGGTTAACTTACCTAGATACATTGAAATTTTTAAGATTTCGAACGCAGAAACAAATTTAAATTATACTAAAAATACTGCAGTTGTAGTAATGATCTATTTAACCCTATTTAACCTAGTGGCTTCATTGGTTTATACATTAGTTTAAATGTATGTCGCACAACCAGTAAAAATACAATACTCCAGGAAAACCCGATTTTCTGGTCATCATGTAAAATGTAATCAAAATAAAATTATTCAAATCGATAAAATTAAAGGGATTTATGAAATGTTCTTTTAGGTTCCATGACAAAAAATTAATTTATTTCAATATCAAACCGTATTTGAATTTCTGAGTTACCATATTTATTATTTATTTCTTAAAATTGTCTTAAAATTCCAAAATGGCCTGAATATGTGATAATGGCCCTAAACACGCCAACAATCGACAGAAAACGAAAAACAAAGATCCAAAAATGTCAATTGGCCTAAAATCGGTTTTTAAAAATTACAAAATAGCCCAAAAACGCCAAAAATGGTACGAGAAACGAGATAAATTACGCAAAAGCATAATGACCCAAGGCACGCCAACAATTGACCGATAACTATAACCAATTATCTAAAAATGTAAATTGTCCTAAAATTGTACAAAAATGGTTCAAAAACGGCAAAATGTCCCAATTGGCTTTGAAATTGCAAAATAGCAAAAATTCTGCAAAAAACGAGATAAATGGTACCAAAAATGGTCATAAATTGCAAAATTGATCTCTACACTGGCTTTAAATTTGCGAAATAGCCCAAAGATGCCAAAAATGGTGAAAGAAAAGGAGATAAATGAAGCCAAACATGGTTAGAAATCGTACAAACATGTCATAAATGGTAATAAATTGGCAAAATTAATCTTCCAAACAGGTTTCAAAATTGAAAAATTGCCCAAAAAATGATTTAATTGGCGATAAAAATGTCACAAACAAACGGAGACAAATGGCCCCAACACTGGTCCAGAAAACATGCCAAAAGTGCCGGAAATTTTAAATTGGCCAAAACTTTCCAAACTGGCCCCATTAACACTCCAAAATGGCCTGGAAACGCCAAAAATGGTCCAAAACTAATTCGCCATAAATGGTGCAAAAATGTCAAAATTGTGGTTCCAATATGATCCAAACATATTCTAATGGCCCTAACCACGCAAAAATGGGTCAAAAAATGTCAAAACAGCCTAGACTTTCCAAACTGGTTATTAACTTCTGTAAAGTCCTGAAAATTGTGCAAAAATGTCAAAATGGCAAAAACAGTACAACGAAGTGGCTCCAAGGATAGATAAAAATGTCAAAATGACCTTCTAGACTGGCTTTAAAATTACATAATGGCCTGAAAGATTCTAAAAATGCACAAAAAAAAAATCTAAACCGGTGCAAAAAAACTAGAAAAATGGCCGAAAAATTACATAATGACCCAAAACATGCCAAAAATGTCAAAATGGTTCAAAACACCCCAAAAATGGTGCAGAATTTCAAAATGGCCTGAAATCTCCAAAAAAAATCACCAAAAATGTACCAAAATCGGGAAAAATTGTTCGAAAATGGTTTTAAAACTGTCATAATGTCCCAAAACATGCCAAAAGTGGTTCTTAAATAGTTGCGATATTGTTTTAAGAAAAATGGTGCCAAAAATGGTCAACAAATGTCATAACGGGTCAAAACACCCTAAAAATTGTCCAAAAATACCAAATTACCTAAACATGTAATACTGGCTTTTAAATTGCAAAAATAATGCCTGTTATTGCCAAAACATTTCCCAAAAAATTTCAAAAATCGTACAAAAATCGAGAAAATTGGTCAAAATGGTAAAAAAAACACGCCAAAAATTGCCCGAAATTTTAAATTGGCCTAAACTTTTAAAATTGTCCACATAAAAATTTCCCAAATAGCCTAAAAAGCCAAAAATGGCCCAAAATTGGTCATAAATGGTGCAAAAATGTCAAAATGGCACAAAAAATAAGAGTGGTTTCAAAATTCTTCAAACTTGTTTTAATGGCCCAAACCACGAAAAAATGGGTAAAAAATGTCAAAATAGCCTAGACTTTTCAAACTGGCTATTAATTTACTGTAATGACCTGAAAACACAAAATAGGGCAAAAATGCCAAAATTTAAAAAATAAAATAAAACGAGCTGGCTCCAAAGATGGTTAAAAATTTCAAAAAGACTGACTTTAAAATTACAAAATGGCCTGGAAGTCTAAAAATGCTCCAAAAACTTGCCAAAAATGGCGCAAAAATATCTAAAAAAAATGGCGTGGAAAATGTCAATGACCCAATTTTCTCAAAAATTTAAAAATGGTTCAAAACACTCCAAAAAAGATACAGAATTTCAAAATGGCCTGAAATCTAAACAAAAAAACGACCAAAAATGAACTAAACACGGGAAAAAAATTGTTGCGAAAAGGTTCAAAACTGCCGTAATGGTCCAAAACATGCCAAAAGTGGTTCTTAAACAATTGCGATATTGTTTTTAAAGTTCCAAAATGTCCTGAAAACTTAAAAAAATGGTCCAAAAAACGCCAAAAAAGAACAAGAAAAATGGTGCCAAAAATGGTCGAAACAATTGTCCAAAAATACTAAATGACCTAACCATGCAATACTGCCTTTAAAATTGCAAAAATAATACCTGTTAATGCCAAAACATTTCCAAAAAAATGTCCACAAAAATCGCTGCTCTGAAAATGGTCAAACAACACGCCAAGAATTGTTTGAAATATTAAATTGGCCTAAACTTTCCAAACTGGCTCAATGCCAAAATGGCCCGAATCACGCCTAAATGGTCAAAAAATGTCAAATTCCATAATGGCCCGAGAATGGCCACAAAACGAGCAGGCGCCAAAGATAGCTTGAGCTTGAGCTTGAGCTTGATTGACCGCCCACGGTTGCTACTCTGTTACTGCCAGATCAGCTGTAATTACACAGAGAACCAATAGACGATGCTTGGGACTAGCAATCATCCTCAATGTGTAAAAACTGGTGATCTTAAATTAGGCAATACCAGCGCCGGCCGCGCCCGAACACAGGTCAAGAAAGGAATGGGAAGGATTGTGTTGACATGACACTCGCTTTGATGGAAGCCGAGAACACCTCTGCACTTCCACGAGGAATCACTGGGATGTTGGATAAGAGGGTTGGGTTTGCAGCAGGGTTCGTTTTGGTAAACGATAAGCTGAATTGATGTCCTAACGATCATATAACGCGAAGGAGCTTGGGACTAAGCCTACGGTCTTCTGCTCAGTAAGCAAAAACGTTTGCCACTAGGCAGACGAGCACCTTTTTAATCACCTAGTTGCTGTTATTACCATGTAGTCATATTAACAAATAAACCGATTGACGAATCTTGAATGTGGATGGGCCTGAGATTAGACTCATGATGTTCTGCTCAGTAAGCAAAAACGGTTGCCCTAAGGCTACCGAGCCCCTCATATCACATAATACCGTTGCTCAAATTTGTGTATCCATTCAAACCCGGAACCAACGACAACAACGAGTTTCGCAAAATACACGATACACAAGCGATTTTACCATAAATCTCTTTGATATGTAAGGACCTGGGACCGCGTTTTTCTGCTCAGTAAGCAGGCCACTGTAACCGACGATCTTTCAAATCCAAAAACTAAAAACTACGAAAAAGTACTTAGGCCTTCATTAAGTTCCACTTTCACGCGACGTTCAATGACAGGGTCCTATCCAGGATTACATCTGAAAAATCCAAATCTGGCCAACGCCCACCTAAATCTGTTCTAATCCACCTGAAATGACTAACGAATGGAAGACTTTGACTACCCAGCCATGCAATAGTCTCATTCCGTGCCTTATGGCAACTTGATGATTCTATTGCGCTCATCTTTTGGCACCACCCAGGGGAGACTTGGTCCTGTACCCAATGCTTAACTTATCTCCATTCCACTCAGCTACTCGCAATTTCTTGTGATATAGTGGGCGGAATATTATTATATGAGACAATTCAATGCAGACGTCTTTACAAATTTGGCAGATCGACAGGTAATCGGTTAGTTACCACGATAGTTGCTATTCAACAACTCGACAACGTCCCATCGTCAACGCCTGCTATGATAATTTCCCATTGCAGACGCCAACGAAATGACGTCATCGAGCTATCGATCAACTACCCTGGTTATCGCCTGGTACCTTATAGTACGATGCTAGGAGGTGAACCGGAAGAATCGATGAGCTACCTCTCCCCCCAAAACGAAAAGGCACCAAAGATAGTCCAAAAATTTCAAAATGGTCTAGTCCTTCTAAATTGACTTTAAATTTGCAAAATGGCCGAAAATTCCAAAAAATGCCTTCAAAAATGCAACAAATGGTGCAATAAAATTACACTACTTTTGTCATAATGCCCCAAAATATGCCACAACTAGTCCAAAAATCCTTCCAAAACTGGCTTTAAAATTCCATGAAAATTAGAAAAACCGCAAAAAAGCGAGAAAAAAAGCACCAATAATGCCATAATGGCCTAGACTTTCCAAAAAATTTCCTCCCCCATGCTTACTCTAGTGCACCACGTTTTTTTTAACAATAGATTTATGAAAGTTTAAACGATTTTTGAGATTTCCACATGATATGTAATAATGCTAATATAGTTAAGTCAATATCTCAAGACACTTCAGAGAAATTGGTTTTCAAAACCAGTTTTTTTTTTTTCAAAACGCTCTGGGCAGGAAAGAGTTGAAATGTCGAAAAGGCATTGTACCCGCCAATATAGTTTTGAAACAGCTGAATAGTCCTGAAATTAAATCATCGAATAGCTCAAAAATGGCTTTAAAATTCTTTAATGATTTGGTCCGAAAACTCCAAAAAATGACTTAACCAAAATTCGACAAAAATGGTTCAATATTTAATATCAAATGGCCTAGACTTTCCAAAGTAGCTTTAAAGCTCCAAAATGGCCTGAAAACTCTAAAAAATTGCCCAAAATACACCAAAAATGGTGCAAAAAATGTCCAAACTTGCTCTAAACTTGCAAAATGACCACCAAAATGGCATTTAAATTCTTAAATTATTTTGGCCCAAAAATTATGCCAAAAATGGTTCAAAACTCGAGATAAATCTCGATGAACTTTTCAAATGGTCCTATCTGCTTTGATCGATTATCTTCATCGACTTTCTCTTTTGATAACCACTGCTATAGGAACAGATATCGCGTTAATTTTACAACATTCCACTTCGTCAGCAAGTTCTCATCAGTTGGCAAGTGGAATGATGGTGATTTGGGAAGATGGTTACATTCTATTCTCCCACACGTGTCGAACAAACCATGAGTCAAAGGGTTGGACATGAGCCGCGACTTTATACGCGTTATGTCAAGGCTTATGTCCAATCACTGCTCGTTAGACTTGCACTCCTATCGAATTGGGCTCTCAGACAGCAATTTATGGAAAACAACCCGCGATACCCGTTAGAGATATTTTGGCGAGCCGAGATCTCGACTATTTGAATTTAATTTATGTGTTTTTAAAACGGATAGATCTGAGGATTTAGTAGTTAGTGTCATCTTGTGTTCTCCCAAGTTGTTAGCTGCCCATCGGTGTACCCCCATGTTTGTCTTTTTCATCAGAGTGTCGCCTAGTTCGAGATGAAGAGCACATTGTTTTCCAAGCCTTGTGTTCACAATTCCTGCCCTGCCATCCATTTGTTACAATTTGTTACCCCTAACCTCGAGATAGAAGCGAGTAATCGGCCCCCGCTTTACTAACGTTAGTTTTAAGTAATTTTGTAATCAAAAACAATTAAAATCGGCTCCGCAAAGCTACAGCAAATGAACCTGGATAAATAAACGCATTATAAAAAATATGGAAAGGTTTTGCAGCTGAGTTATTAACGGAAGAGAAAGTCGATGAAGAGAATCGATCAATGCAGATAGAACCTTTTGAAATATTTATCTAGAAATGTTGTCAAAAAAGGGTCCAAAAATGTCACAATGGTTCAAACCACTCCAAAAATGGTGCAAAAATGTCAAATGGTCTAGACTTTCCAAACTGGCTTTAAAATACCAAAATGGCCTGAAAACACCCAAAAGTGTTCCAAATACACCAACAATGCTGTAAACAAACTAGAAAATGGTTCCAAAAATGTCCAAACTTGCTCTCAAATTGCAAAATGGCCCGAAAAAAAAGCAAATTGTGCTCAAACAAATGTCCCAAAATACTCCAAAATTGGTGCAAAAAAACAAGAAAAATGGCGCAAAAAAGTACTAACTACCCAACCCCCCAAAAATGTCCAAACTTACTCTCAAATTACAACATGAAAATGCAGAAAATTGTTCAAAATTCCATTAATGAGGAAAATGGCATTCATATTCTTAAATGATTTTAAAACGGTCCGAAAACTCTAAAAACTTATCCAAAAGTGCGAAACATACTGGATAATGGTGTCTAAAAGGTCCAAAAATATCATAATGATCCTAATGGTTCAAACATGTCAATCTGGCTGGTTAAATTCCAAAATGGCCTGAAAACAAAAAAAAATCACCTGATGTCCAAAAATGGTGCGAAAAATTAAGAAAATTGCCAATGGCTTAAAGTTTCTTTAATAAAGTAACCTAACCTAACCAAACGATAAAATTGTGCCAAAACTATTCCAAAAATGTTCAAACTTGCTTTGAGATTGGAAATTGCCCTGAAAAGGCAAAAAAGTACGCCAAAAATGGACCAAAATTGTAAGCATTTCCCGGAAAAATAAAAAAAATGCCCAAAATACACTATAAATGGTGCCAAAAACGAGAAAAATAGCACCAAAAAATGTCAAATGGCATCATTCTCCAAGTATGCCGAAAATGGTTCAAAGCTGTCCAAACTTTCTCTCAAATTAAAAAATGGTCTAAAAACGCAAAATAATGTTCAAAAATCCATTAATAAGAAAAATGGCATTCAAATTCTTAAAATAATTTCGACATGGTCCGAAAAATCAAAAAACTACCAAAAATGGTTCAAAAAACGAGATGAATAGTGTCAAAAAGCCTTAAAAACGTCACAATGGTCCAAAACAGGCTTAAAATGTTTCAAAATAGGAAAATTTCCTAGACATTCTAAACTGACTTTAATATTCCAAAGAGGCTTGAAAACTCAACAAAAAATGCCTAAACTACACCTAAAATGGTGCGGAAAACGAGAAAAATGGCCGAAAATGGTTTAAAAGTGTCCAAATTTGCTTCGAAATTTAAAATGGCGTGATAAGTCATTCTTTTCCTTTTCAAAATTCCACTTAAAAAGAAAAATTTCATTCAAATTCTTAAATGATTTTAAATTAGCCTGAAAACTTTAAAATCTGCCCAAAAATAAAATCTAAAAAAAATTTAAAAAAAAACTAGGAAAATTGTGTCACAAAAAGTCACAGTTGGATGCAATCGAGCAGGTCCAAGCAAAATAGCGAAAAGAAATTGAATTTTGTCCGAATTAAAGAAATTAAAAGAAAGTCCGAATTAAAGAAAAAAAGAAATTAAATTTCTCCGATTTGTATGAAACTTTACGTAAATTTTTTGTACAAGCATTTATTCACATTTTTTTCACATGTTCACAATTCGTCCATTTTGGATCTTGTAAAAATTTCAAAATGGCGTCCTTGAATGAATGATTATAAAAATTGTTTTATTGAAACGACATTCCTGATCGAAATCACGTCTGAGTTAAACTAATAGAGAAAAATATTATCTCTCTGGAAAAAATAAACACAAAATGTTGTTTATACATGTCTCAAAACGTCCTTGCCCGATTTGTTTATTTTTTTATTCAAGAAAACGCATTTGATAAATCCAAACTTTTGGATTGTTCAAAACCATGGACACTTGAAAAGTGACAACAATCGTTGAGCAATATTTTTGGTCAAATTTTTAAACTTCTTGACAATACGCTTTTTTGTACGCAGAAAATGATTTTAAATGTCTCAAACATTGTTTTTGAATATAAATTACATGAAAAAACGCTTTAACAAAAATATCAAAAAATTTACCAAAGTTTGTTTTTGTCAATTTTTAAGTGTCCAAAATTTTAAAGATTTAGAAAATTTGGATTTTTTATGAGTTTGAAAAAAATAGACAAGAACATTTTAAAATATTAAGGTTTTTAATATTTTTAATTACTAAAAAGTCACAATTAACACAAAAATTTAAAATCAATTTAAATTATGAATTTAAAATTTGAACACGATAGCATTTTAAAATTTGAAATTTTAAAATTTTGAATGTCGAATTTACAATTTATAATTTTGAATTTTACCATTTCAAATTTAAAATTCAATTTAAATTCAACATTTAACTATCTTCATTTAGCATTATGTAAAGTTTGTGTTCAATTTTACTTCCTTAAATTGTTTGATTAATTTATTTTTAATTTTTTTGTTCTAATGAATATTGATAATTTGCGGTTAAAAAGACAAATTCGAATGGAGCTGTGGTTGTTTCGACCACCGAGTTCGACCGCACTGGACTGCACTGGAAAAAAATCTGGAATGAAATATTTAACGTAACACATAACATAGTAAACATTTCATAGTTATCATTTTATAATTTATATTGAACATATTACATTTAATATTAAGCATTTATCATATAGCATTTTACATTTCTAATTTAACATTCATAACATAAAATTTAAAATTGAGTAAAATACCATTAAACATCCATAAAATAATAAATCATAAATTTAAAATGAAAATGTCAAATGGTAAACGTCAATACCATTTGACATTTTCATTTTAAATTTATGATTTATTGTTAAACATTTAACAGGAAAATTGAACTATCAAAATTTAAATTTTAACATTGAAAGTTTAAATTAAATGTTTAACGTTAAAAATTAATTATTTTAAATTTTAAATGTAAAATTCAAATCTGAATATTTAAAGATTGAAAATTTACATTATTGATTTTAAAATTTCAAAATTTAAATTATGAATTTAAAATTTTATCATTTAAATCATTAGCACTTTAAAATTTGAACTTCTTAATTCACCATTCAAAATTTGTCAATTTATAATTTATAATTTTAGCATTTTAAATTTAAAATTTAATTTAAATTCACCGTTTAACAATCTTTAATTAAAACAAGTTAAAGTTTGTGTTCGATTTTACTTTGACATTTTTTCAGTGTACATCAGTTCTGACTCTGACAGCTGCGGTACTGACTATTCGTTTTCCTTTGCTTATTCTTATTTTTATTCTTCTACTACTCTTTCTTTACTCAGCCAAATGGGAATTTTTATGTGGAGCAGCAATACTTGAATATTGAAATTCAATTAGTTTGAAGTTGCGATAAATTATAACTTCATTGTTTAATTTTTATGAATTTGATGAATTTTGATGATTTTTGAACTTTTATTAAATAAATTGATGAAATTCGAGCATTTTTTTAAATTTAACATTCAAAGAATTTCTAAAAATTACAATATTGTGGCAAGTTTTAATTTAGTTAATTAGCACAAGAAGTCATTATTTACGATAACAAAGAAGCCAATGAATGAATTGAGTTAAAATATCCATTTCTTTTACAATTTTTGTTTTTTTTCAGCTTCATTTTCTTTGTTTACTTATCATTTTTTCGGTTTCTTTTTTGCATTCTATTTCCCTTCATTTCTCATTCAAATAATGATTCTGCTTGGCCTCATGATTTTCGTTTTCTCCATTTCTAAATTTCCAGTACATTGTTTCGTTTTCTTCTCTTTAGTTATAGATTTGTAAAAATCCTTTTACGAACTGTTTCGTAAACGTAAACGTTTTCATTTGAACGAGATTTATTTCTACTCGGGATCTCCTCGTTGTTCTCGATGGGTCCACCCAGGTAGACATCGGAACGAATTCGATTAGAATTTCAAATAAATCGGAAGAAGTGGTGCTCGGTGCATCATTTGCCTACTCCCATGTCCCTTCCCCGCTCCTAATAGTGATGTGTGTGTTCAGCTAAAACTACCGCTACTCTTGACTGTGATCTTCACGAGTTGTGCATATGTACATATTCAACTACGGCGTTCACGGTGCGAGGACACATGTTTATGTAAGGTATTCAAATCGATATCGCCAGCTCTTGGAGCAACAGTGGGTCGACTGTCATACGGGTTCGATTATGCATTCAAACCCAGTTCTAAACAAATGCACACACATACAGTCGGATGTCGACGAAGATCGTTGACCCCTCTCTCTCTCTCTCTGTACAGCAGTTATAGGACACGGGATCGATTGTGGTGTAGTTTCCCAAACTACCTTCGACGAAACGGTTTTTCTGATTACTCGATTCAACTCACAAACGTTTCTAATCAGAGGACAATCGAAAGTTTGATGAGTCTCCTTTCATCGCCGGGGTCGTCGGGGGAAAATAGGGAATCTGTGCCACTCTTTATGGCATCCCATATGTGTTATCATTGTTGAGGTTTTCGAAAATCCATTCAGATGGAACGAGGATTAGCATAGCAGTTCGGTGTCGCATGTCTGTGTCGCAGGTATCTGTAACGGATTTTGTCTGCCACAATGTTAGGTAATGTGGACAAAATGTGGGTGTGGATGGGATAATGGATTATGCTAGGGCCGTGCAATAAAACTGCAGATTGGGAAAGTAAACAAATGACTTCGGGGATTGGTGTTGTTAAAGTTTGCCAATTTTTGGCACATCATCACAGAACTGGCCGTTGGGCTTCCGTTTATGGAGGCCTAATTTGATCCGGTCCGTTACGGAAGATTTATGAGTAAATTTTGAGGAAATTCTTCAAGCAGCTGTTGATGATTGTTTTACGGTATTCTTAAACAACTTTCCGAAAATTGATCTTGAGATCAAGATGGATTTTTTAATATTAAAAATTGGCGATGGAATTTGGATCATCCTCGCGGTCATTACTGTCCAACAGTTATCATAAAAATAAGTTAATTGAGAGTAATTATAAAAGCAGCGAAATCAGTGAAACCAAAGTTGCATCAGAGAAAATATAAGAATCAGAATATTCAAAATTTAACAGAAACTAATAAATCAAAGAAATTAAAAAAAAAAAACAAAAATTCGTTGAAATCAGAAAATTAAAAAAAAAACATGAATTCATTCACTTATGGTGAGATATGACTCTCCATACAAATATATAATTTTATGGAACATATCCGGTTGTGGCCAATGTGGTCCGATGTAATATTTATGATTCCAATTCATCCTTTCGAATGAATGGTTTGGCCAGTTTTAGGCCATTTCTGACATCATTCATGGCCGGTACTCTCTGGACCATGCTGTGGGCTAGATTTTCAGAACCAGTTCAATTGCGTTCTAAGGGCCCATGATACGGTTTGTTTGGCATCTTTTACATCCAATTTGGTACAGTGGTTGCCACATGCATATACACACAAACACAAGCCTACGATTGTACGATCGTAGAAGGATTAAAGGTCGAAACACAAAATGACAAAAGGACGAATCAAGGTTAAAAGGACAAAAGTTCGAATAGACAATTGTCAAATTGTCCTCAGATATCGCTCGATTGGACGTAACTCTGGACAATTTGGCGGATTTGCGGTTTTTGGTACATGATTTGCTTCGTACCACTCCATCACAGTTTTAACATAATGGCATGATGCCAAATCGGGCCAGAACAAAGGGTTTTCTTTGTGGTTTTTGATGAAGGGGAGCAATTGCTTCTGCAAGCACTCTTTCTGGTGAATCTCCTTGTTAGTTGTGCCTGTAGTGACGAAAGATTTACTCTTTCGGCCACACGTGCAAATTACTTGCCAAAAAAGGTATTTTTTGGGAAATTTCGATGCCTTTTTCGTCATGAAATACTCAGCTGTAGCATTTTTGGTCATAGCAGAATAGAAAGCCAGTCCTGGAAGCTGCTTGAAATCCTCCAGAACATAATTTTCAACGCATGAAAACTTCGTCAAATATTCGCAGTACAACCCGACGAGCCCGTGATTTTGCTGTCAAATTCTGTTTGTCGTTGCGATTTGGAACTGTTTTTACTTTATACCACTTCAGCCCCAAACGCTGTTTTGATTTTTGGACAATACCCGGTGACATTCCTATTTTACGAGCCACCGTTCGAACAGAGAGATTCGGGTTTTCCTTTAATATCCTCTTCATCTTTCGGTCCATGGCAGGATCAGCACGTCCAATGTTTTTATCACTTCTCGGTTTCCTCTCCACCGTCAAACGTTCCGAAAATGATTTGAGCACACCGTGTACAGTGGATTGTCCATGACTAGACACTGAAGAAGTTTGCAAGTAGTAAACGAAATACGTATCTGTTATAGTTCAAAGTGATAGTGAAAGTAAAGAGTGAAAGTGAATTAGTGAAAGTGAATTAGTGAAAGTGAATTAGTGAAAGTCAATTAGTCAAAGTGAATGAGTGAAAATGAATTTGGGAAAGTGAATTAGTGAAAGTTAAAGTGTTACAAAAGTAGTAGAATTAAAAGGAAAAATCGACGTAGAAGGCAAACATGGAATGTAAACACTAATGATAGTCTTTTTCATCAATGACTCCCAGCTGTACCTCAGCGAAATTTTTCACTCCTGCACGTATTTCAAAAGTTACAGTGATTTGAAGGTGTTCGGTTTAATGTTGGATACAGACCTTATTTACTAAAATCCACAGGCAAAAGTGCGCGCGTTTGACTTTCCCATATACTGTCTGCGGTCTGGAAATTTCGGCAACGTGGGGCTTTAGGTAGTGCTGAACGTCGCTAGAACTATTCCACAGCCGCAGACGCAGAGCAAGTCAAACGCGCGCTCTTTTGCCTGTGAATCCACGAGTAAATACCTCAAATCCCCTCACCCATCAAGTGTGAGCTAGGTAAATGAGTGCACATTTGATTAGTATTGTACCATTAATAGCCCTTTGCAAACAGAGAAATTAAAGAACCCAGAAGAATCAGAGAAGTATCAAATAACTTCGGAATTATAAATGAAATTGCTAATCCAAATAAATAACGGATACGAGAAAAAAAATATTAGAGAAATCAGAGTGCTCAGAAAAATCAAAAGAAAAACAATGAGGGATATCAATAAAATAAGACTAATTAACTAAATAAACATTGAGAAACCAGGAACTTAAGGAAAAGCTTGACGCAACAATCCGTGAAATCCAATATTTTAGAAAAAAATAAAATATTAGAGAAACTGAATAATGTTGTGAAATCAGAGCAATCAGCGTAAACAAAGGAAACAAACAAATTATAGGAATCAGAAAGCAAATCAGGCAAATCGAAGCAATCTGCCCAATCAGAAAAGTCGTCAATTACAGAAGACCAGTTGCACGCCAATTTTTTTTTTTAATCTTTATTTATCTTATCTTTATCCCAAGCTGAAGTGCACGCCAAATGACGAATCGGAAAAACTCGAACTTCTTCGATTTGCATGAAACTTTGCATTATTCTTTGGGCAATTATTCACATTTCTGCAAACAGTCGGCCATTTTGGATCTTGCAATTTTTTCAAAACTGCGTCTTGGCATTTTTCCGTTTCCATTTTATTTGTTTTATTAATTCTTATATCTTCAATTTAAAAAAAAAATATTTAGAAAAAAGCTCATTAAAAAATGCAAGCTTTTGGAATATTTAAAACCATGAACACGTAACAAATTTTCAAAAACCGTAGAACAAAAACTATTGATCACATTTTTGAACTTGGCGATTGAGGGTTGGGATTGCAGCAGGTTCCGTCAGTAAGCAAAATCGGTCGCCACTAGGTCACCTAGCTTCTTACATCACAAAACAATTACGATCAAGGTTCCGGTCAACTTGTTACTATCCTGGCGGCGCCTCAGCAACGACGACGACAACAACTGCTCTTGACAAGGAGAGAAGGAGAAGGATTTGATATGGATCAACCGAATTTCTTCTTGGGATTGAAACCATGCTTTTCTGCTTAGCAAGCAAAGCTCCTTATTTCACAAACAATTTGCAGTTACTACGATTTGTTATAGATTTCCGATCAACATGTATTTCCTAAAACATGAATATTATTTCTTCTACGTACTTATTCCTCCAACCGAATTTCAACACGCTTTATCTCATATTAAGAATAATTCCGATTCACACAAAAACTCAATAATGTGAAGGAGCTTGAGATTGAACCCATAATATTCTGCTCAATAAGCAAAATCGGACGCCACTAGGCCACCGAGCTCCTTATATCACAAACAAAATTACGTTCAAGCTCCTGTCCAACTTGCTGTTACTAGATTTCGGTCCCGGCGGGGACCTCACAGACGACGACAACAATTGCTCTTGGGAAGGATTTGACGATCTTCTATTCAGTAAACAAAAGTGGCAATTAATTTTTTGAGACGTTATTTGTTAGATATTGAATTAAATTTAAACAAATAACTGGAAAGACTTATCCGAATGATCTGTAATTACCCAGCCTCCTAATGTTTCATAAACTTAAAACAATCGAATTATTCGTCGCGGTTTCGAAGAAATTCTCGAACTTTTCAATCAATATGAGCCATCCAGCGGCGCACAACCAATAGTTGATCTTAGCTGCCGTTTTGATGACTGTACCTTTTACCTTCCGTTTCCTCTTCATAATTGCCCAGTAGTTTTCAATGGGCCTAAGCTGGAGATAATTGGGCAGATTGAGGGTTTTCGGGACATACGAGGACTCCGTTGTCATTGTACCATTGTTGACTTCCCGGCTGTAGTGACAACTCGCAAGATCCGGCCGTAATTTCACCGGACCATCATGTGACTGCATGAAGAGCAGAATTCGCTTCTGGACACATTCGGTTTTGAAAACCTCCGAGTTCATCATTTTCTCAGTGACGAAAATCTTTGTCTTCTGGCCGTAGCTGCAAATTCCCTGCCAGATCATATATTTGTGTGCGAATTTATCCGCGAGGCTTCGCCTTGTAAAATGTTGGTCCTGGAAGCTGTCCGAAGTCGACCTTTACATAGGATTCATCATGCATAAGAATGCAGCCACCGCACTTGGTCAGCAAGTTGTCATACAGTTTTCGAGCACGGGTTCTAGCTACGGTATTCTGCTCGAGTGATCGATTTGAAGCCTTGCAGCGAATTCGTTGCACTGTTCTATGGGCGGCATCATACTTTTTACTCAAATCGCGATCGGACATACCTGAGTTGCTTCTGATGGACCTCACGACCTTTTCATGAAGCGGTTTACTTTGAGGCTTCCGATTCGTCGTCAAGGTTTCCCTGTAGGTTTTGAGCACTTTGTTTCTAGGAAAATTCAACACTTTAGACTGCTTGGACGCCGGACACGATGGATTTTCCAGGTTACTGTTCACGATTAATTTCTACGCTCCTCTTGCATGGTGACTGTCTCTAAATCACGAGCGTTTTATGAACTGACAAATACACTGTTATTGTTATTGTTGTTGTCAACAAATAGACGTCAAAAGCTTACAAAATCGTCCACTAGGAGCGCTGTGATAAGCAAAGTTTGTTCCATTACTAAGTGGGTCATGGTTTAGGCCTCAATTATGGTGATAAACGCGATAATTTTTTTATGTATGGAAAACACGGCTCGAACGAATACGAAGGCTGAATAATAAGTGAATTTAAAGATGTTTCATCATCGAAGAGCTGAACATAAACTTAAATAATTCAATTAAATAGATCTAGCCTGAACGAAGGCTGAAAAAAGTTAATCATAATAATATAAATCCAAAGATTTTCCATCATCGATGGGCTGAAACAAATAAATCAAAATTCCCAGCCTGGACAAAGGCTAAAAAAATTAATCTAAAGATGTCTCATCATCGAGGAGCTGAAAATAAACTTGATTAAGTTGTTGTTGTTGATTCTTTTTTAAGGAATTTTCTGATAATTTAAATCAACTGACACAATGGTACTTTTGTAACATCTGTGTCACAAATGTTGTGCTGTTAATTCGAAAGCTACACGATAATCTGATATCAATAACGATACTTCCATATAATTTTCACTGGCCTGAACCCTCATCACTAATCCCAATCACACACTTCAGCTAAAGATCAATCTCAAAAACTCACAAAATGAAGAAATCTAGAATAATGATCACAAATCTTTAAAACGTTCTTCTACTGGAACAAACTTACCAAATCCAACTATGATCGTTAGACTGATGCAAAATTTGAAATTTTCGCTCCACAGTGTTCAAACGGTTTCAAATCGGCTCCTGATCAGCATCCGAAAGTTTAAACTCATTTGATAAGAAACTGACTTGGCACAAACCATTTGAAGTTTATATGGAAATTACTATGGGAAAACAAAAGTTTTTGTTCAGTGTCTTCTAACTTTTTTTTACATATTCTACTGTTAACAAATTCTATTACTATTCTTATGGGAATTTTTATCAGCTACAACTTTGCAGAATATCGTTTTTCAGCCAAACGTCAAATTAAATAGTTATTAATTGCTTAAGAGATTGATAATCTTATGGCAAGATTAAGCAACTGTATTGTGGGCAACACTGTATTCTGCAGTGTGACATAGTAGCCATGATTTTTGTCCTCTATTCTACGCGCCATAAACACCAATGTTGCCTGCTGAACAGTTGATTGAGCATAATCATAAGATATCAGTGACTTGAATCATTAATAATTGTTGTTCCTTACTTTCGATCGAAAACTGGTCTTCAACAAAGTTGTAGCAGAGAAAATTGGAACGAGCTCAGCTATCATTTTCTAAAGTAGAGTGAACTGGTGGGTTTTGAGATAGATATGAACCGAAATTATGCTTTTTCCATAGTAATTCCCATATAAACTTCAAATGGTTTGTGCCAAGTCAGTTTCTCACTAAATGAGTTCAAATTTTGGGAGGCTAATCAGGGCCCAATTTGAAACCGTTTGAGCACTGTGGAGCGATAATTTCAAATTTTACATCAGTCTACCCAGCATCCTAACAGAAATACTCGTATGTCATTTAGCTGTCTTGCAGTTGACTTGTTCTTTAAAACATGATTAGTTCTTTGACAGATTAAAGCCAGCATCTCATGAAAGTCTTCTTCGAGTAAAGGGTGTCCACGATGAAATTGCCACACACAAAATTGATTCGCAAAATTCGAGTTTTCATCCGATTGCCATCAAATTTTCAGGGATTGAGAAATAACTATTAAACTTCATTTTACCATTTTACTCGTATTTTATTTACAGTCCATACGCAAATGCCCGCACCTTGGCCTTAACCCCGGCCATAAGATTCTGCACAACCTGTGAATCAACCGTTTTTTGCATGTAAACCCATACTTTCTTCAGTTCCTCGACTGTCTTCACTACCTTAGGTCGTTTAAGAAGGTGCTGCTTCATAATCGCCCAGTACTTCTCGATGGGGCGGAGCTCCGGAGTGTTGGGAGGGTTGAACATTTTCGGCACGAAATTGACCTTATTGTCCACATACCACTTCAGCACGTCCTTGGAGTAGTGGCATGAGGCCAAATCCGGCCAGAAGATTGTTGGGAAGTTGTGGGCCTTCAGGAGAGGAAGCAGCCGCTTCTGGAGGCACTCTTTTATGTACACCTGTCCGTTCATCGTGTCCTGGGTCACGAAAGGTGCACTCCGCATCCCGCACGTGCAGATGGCTTGCCAAACCAGGAATTTCTTCGCAAATTTGGACATCTTCTGAGTGCGGACATGCTCCGGAACGCTGAACTTATCCTTGGCCGTGAAAAAAAACAGGTTGCCGGGGATCTGTTTGAAGTCGGCCTTCACATATGTTTCGTCGTCCATGATGCAGCATTCAACTTTCGTCAGCATGTTGAGGTACAACTTCCTGGCACGGGTTTTGGCGGACTTGTTCTGCTTCTCGTCGCGATCAGGGGCCTTTTGTACCTTGAACGTTCGAAGCCCAGCCTTAGTTTTGGCCTTCTGGACAAAACTTCGGCTTAGGTGCAGCTTCTTAGCCACATCCCTAACGGAGGCGTTCGGATTTCGGTTGAAGGCCCCAACTACGCGGTTGTGATTTTTGGTGTTGTACGGAATACTTTTTCCTTCACTTCTGGGCTTTCGATCGGTGGTCAACCGTTCTTCGAACCGCTTAATCACTCGCGACACCGTGGAATTCGCGATTCCCAACGTTTTAGCGATGGAACGATGCGAGAGATCCTTGTTCTCGTGATGAATGCGCAAGATTTTATCACGCACGAGCTGTTCTTTCGACTCCATTTCCGCGAGTTTTGAGCACAGGACTTTAAAACTTGCAGGATGTAAATAATGCACTATGAACTAAATCCACCCAAATTTTCATTAAATTCTACCCAACGGTTAAAAAGTTAGAGCAATTTCATAGTGTGGCAATTTCATCGTGGACACCCTTTACCGTGGTTGTCACAAGCACATACACATAAACACAAGGCCACGATTATAGGATGAAAGGTTGAAGGACTAAACTACCTATAATCGCATATAAGTCCCATATGGATTTTCGTTAATTTTAAGATAACAACACTACCCACTATCAATTGGCATCTACTTTCATGTTATGTGATAAAACTATGGACTTTGATCTTGAAAAAAATTAAAACAACATCAGGTCAGTTTGACCCATCAAGCAAAGTAATCGCATATCAGTCCCAGTTCTGCTTTTTAAATTGCCATATTTTTCACTGAAATAACAATACATCCAAGCATCATTGCAAGTGATTTTAATTTGAAAAAATATCACTAAATGCACTATGATTTTTCAAATATTTGATAGGCCCTTTTCTCGTGTTGCGCGAGATACAAATACGTAAAGCAAAAAATCGGGATTTTCCCCTCTATTTAACAATAATGGTGGTAAGCTCTCCCGTTCAAAAATGTTCAGCTACTTTGATGTCGACATCAAAGTAAATCTACACGACTTCAGGTAAATATTTTGTAGATCATCCGAACAGGGTTGGTATTAAAAGTTAATCCGAGTTGGAGCTGACTGACGCTTTACAAGATCCCCCTTCTCTTCGAATTATGCAAAGCGATCTCAGTCCCTCTTTCTATTTTCAAAATTGAATAAAACAATCACAATCAACAGAGTTGTTCCCATATGCCTTCTAGACTAACATTTGAAAAGGGTCTAACTCCAAAATGACCATATCGAGAAAATTGCTTCCGAATTTTTATGACCTAAAAATTAATCCTATTTCACGACTTTCCATTTTCTGGGTGATTTCATAAGCTTGACATATAGTTAATAGTGTAATCTATCATCATGCATCTCTAAAACTCAAAAAAAGGTTTTCTTTGTCGTGAAATTGAGAAGAAAACATCATACAGCCTGATAATTTCTTACATGTTGCTACCCCCGGATCTTCCATCCTTTGAACTGCCAACACTGGTGATACGCCGTGGAACTACACCCTCGAGATTTTTTGTTTCTTATTCCGCCTTGGTTCTTCGTTCGCAAATTTTGTGAGAGTGGAATTACGCCCGGAGATTTTTTTTTGGTCTTCTTTTTGTTCGTTGTTTACACGTGAAATATCAATCGGATGCATTTCAAATGAATCGAGCGTGACTAGATGCTACAGAATCAGTACGTTTGGCGTATTGAAACAATATAATTCTATATAATATTCTCGTAGTTCTGGTGCAAGGCGTAACAACCAGATGCATAGAGTTGAAAGTTAGAAATAATCCATGCAAGAAGAAACGGTTTTGATTATTTGAAGTGATATTTTCTTCTACTTTTTCGTGTTTATCGAGTAGTTTGTGAACTGTTCTCTCTATATGTGGCAAAATATTGTTTGTTTACATTTTGGAGCTACGCCCTTTTCAAATATTAGTCTAGTCTTCGTCCTGAATAAGCTAAAATCGAACACGAATCTTTCTGATTTAAATTAAGCCTTGTCTATGTTTTCGTCAGGGCTAAAATGAATCTTCCATAGATATTTAGACCATTTTGGCGCAAGAGTCATATTCAGGGGTTGAAACAGTTGACGTTTTTTACTACACTCGCTTCGTTGTCGTGCGCGACAGTCTGTTTGTATTCGAACACTCATGCTCTACCGTCGTCTCTCTCACACAACACGAGCGGTAGAATAACATTCGAGCTAAAAGAAAATTATCATAATAGCTATCTTGTGACATGTGTGATTTCGTTGTAATTCCTCAATTTGGTGTAAATCAAACCATTTCTGATCAGAAATATTATTATTAGGACATCATTGCTTGCTTTTTTTCAGAATTCACACAAGCACACCATCAGCAGCTCTTATTATGAGAAAAACTAAAAACCATACATTCGTGACGGTCTTCGGCGACGGTGTCATATGACAGAGCCTGTCATACGACATTTTAGTTTGGTACTGTACTATGATAGCTTGTTTTGCTAGTGTCGGAGGCAAAGGCAGTCAATTATCCCAGAAAATGTGTCGACTACCGTGACCGCTTACAAGCCTGGTCATATTTTAAAAAGGCGTATGTAGGGGAAATGCAGGTAATGTCGGCCTAAGTGTCCCTAATTTTGGCCCATACATAAATTCAGCAATCGACTAAATTTTCAATAGCAACCAAAAATATCCATTAGTAACGTCCCAATAACGCGTTCATCTAGATAAAATTGATAAATAGCAGATATATGGCGATGGGCCCAATCTTAGATCCATAGGCCAACATTAGAGACATTTCCCCTATGTTCAAGAACACTATGCTAAAAACTATACACTAAAAAAAATAATGGACCAATTTTTTTTAATTCATTATAATTCATTCACTTCA
Organism: Ochlerotatus camptorhynchus; assembly: GCF_037179485.1. Taxonomy (NCBI): domain Eukaryota; kingdom Metazoa; phylum Arthropoda; class Insecta; order Diptera; family Culicidae; genus Ochlerotatus; species Ochlerotatus camptorhynchus. Next base: position 290,534 of record NW_027040553.1, read on the forward strand.
ATCCAAATTTTTATTTTTATTTTTATTCTATCTAGGAAAAATACAAGTCAAGTAGAGACTTTTAAAAATATTTCTGAGTTGGTACAAACTTTATTAACAGATTTTGTAGAAGACCTACTTTTTATGAATTTTAGAAAGTCTATGTTTATTTACAGATATCTATGAAAAATTCACAGATATTTGTGAAAAATTACAGGAAATCTGCGAAACTGTTTACGAACGTTCAGCTGTTGAGATTTCGGTAAAATTTTACAGATTTCTGTAAAAATGTCTAAGTGTGTGTGCTATGTTTCAATGCCTAATATCACTGAAAACAGCAGTAAACCATTTTCGCCAGATTTTAGCCCTAGTTACTCCCCTGTGCAATGGTTCGAATCTCGCCATTTCCCTCCGTTGCTGGTAGTAGTTCAGTGGCTGCTGGGCTCCGTTTATCGCTTGCTTTATTGGTCTCCGGAATCACCACGTCCATCTTCACCATCTCGTCACCTCTGTTGCCTTGCTCTTGATGTGCAACGATGCATCTCCAGACACTACACCCACGTACGTGCAGCTATCTGAGCTGCTACCACTCGTCTTATTCAGCATCTTTCTGTTTTTTCTCCTTTTATCTTGGGGGAAGAAATCATTCAATTTCCTTCCGTCTTGCATAAGAAGCATTTATTTTAATTCCCTTCATAAAATATGTTAAGCAAGGAGGGAGTCTACTTTTTACATGTACATGTCCAGGCCCAACTGCGCAGGGAATTTCTCCCGGACGATGCGCTTCTTACCTCTCAAATATATCAAAATGGTAACTTTTTTTCGTTTTGTGTCCACCGTTTTTCAGTTAATGTTGCCCGTTTTCTGGCCATTTTTGCGTTTTAAACCCATCCTTGAATGTGGGTTCATCCGTTAGTTTTGGCGATTTCGAGGCCATGTTAAGGCAATTTTTCGATCTCGGGTTTACTACGATCACTTTAAAAACGAATGTTTCTAGTGAAAATCGCAATACCACCCTAAAACCGTCCGTCGTAGTATTAAATTGTTTAACGATTCCGACTGAGTTGTTGACTCTCAATGAAACGAATCCCCAAAAAAAAGTCTGCCTTTTCCACTGCTCAAGTCAAGGCGCGCAAATACGAATGTCGCTGCTGCTGTTGCCGCCGAGCTAGTTTCCCTTTAATCATAAGAACCAATTTGGCGAATTTTCTTTTGTTCCCCTCTCGAGCTTACAACAACCGATGACGGCGACGGCGACGAAGAAGATCGCAAATCAGAGCGCGAAAATCGTCTTTTCTCTGCTGCTGCTGCTGCTGCTGCTGCTGCTGCTGCGGCAACGTAACCTTCCCTGACAATGCGCCTAGTCGGTCTAGGCTAGGGGAGAAGAGCCACAAAAGGTAAACAATTAGCTCTGTAACGAATACGGAAACAATTACCTTCGGTCGGTCACAAGAATGGAGGAAGAAAGTGGCGCGGAGATTCTTGGGATTTTTGAGACACTCACACACACACACATGGTGGTGCGGCGGGAAGATTCAGGGGTGATTTAAATCACGGATTTTTGCCTGGTCAGATGGTCAGCTGATTGAAGGCAGCTTGCAAAATTTTCGGATGCATCAAGAATTCAGTGGTGGAGTGTTGAGGAGTGAGGGCAACTGGATGATGCGGAACTGGATTTCTCTTCGCCAGTCAATGTTGACGACTGACAATGGGCTCTTTAATGAGATGGGAAATTGTCAGACTTTGGTGGAAGACTGACATTTTCCAAATATTTTCACACACGTCGTCGTGGATTTCCGCTCCGGAATATTTCCCATAACCTTTCTCCAACCAGGTCATTGAATTGATTATCATTTTTTATTTCGTTCAAAATATTCCAAATACAGGAACGCACCAGATGACGCTAGACGCCACGGAACGACATAAAAAAGGTGAAAAATGCAAATCCACAATAGAGCACCGAGACGGAATATTTGACTTTCATTAAAATACCTTTCTCCCCTATAAATGGTAGGACGAGCGAGCATTCGGAACGGTGCCATATGATCCGATGGTAGCGCCCCATATGTGAATGAACTCACAAAGGACCAAACAGCAAAAAAAGAAAAAGAGCGGGAAGGAAGCAGTCCTACAACTAGGTCCTTAGTTTCCTTTTTCACGCAGCACTAAAAAATGTGCCCGACGACATTGCTGTTGGATAATTATCCTGCTTTTTGGCGCGCCTGTGTCGATGAAGGCATTTTCCCATGTAAAAATCGGCTCACGAAGGACTCCGTTTTGGAAACTTGAATCCTTTCGGCAACATGTGCTACAAAGAGCAACTCCATTCGATGGCGGAACGGACAAATTGTCCCAGAGTTCTGCTTCAGTAGGACCTGTCTCCTGTGTGTGCGTCTGTGTTTTTTTGTTTGTGCCAAGAAGGACATTGAACCATATGGTCTGTCGGTATGGTTTGTGAATCGAATTGTATACACAAGTGATTTTTGCTTATGACAAATTGTTTCCAATGTGTTAAGTTATTGTGACACAATCCTGGATACGCTTTACGGTGCCAAATGTAATTTTGTTATTTTTTTTAAATTCTGTGCCCATTTCGATCTTTTATCTATTTTTGGTCTTTTGTCTATTTAAAATTTTTGCTCATTCCACTTTTTTGTCCCTTTCGAACTTTAGCCCATTCGACATTTGTCCATCCGAACTTCAGTCCATTCGACCTTTTATCCATTTCGACATTATGTCTATTCGATCCCCTTAAAATTGAATCGACCTTTTGTCTCTTCGAGCTTTTATGCTTCGACCAGTTTTGTGCTTTCGACCTTTTATGACTTCGACCTTTTCTCCCTTCGAGCTTTTGTTTTTCGACCTTTTGTCTTTCGACCTTTTGTGATCCACGCCAAATGACGAATCGGAAAAATTCGACCTTTTACGATTTGCCCGAAACATTACATCATTGTTTGTTATGGACAATGATTAAAAATTTTGCTAAAATTCGGCCATTTTAGATCTTGTAAAATTTTCAAAATGGGGCATTTGAATTTTTTCAAAAAATTGTAGCACGGAAACGGCACTTCTGATCAAAATGTCGTCTGAGACAAAGTTGTAGAGAAAAATAATGTCTTTCTGGGAAAAGTATACGCACAATTTTTTTTGATTAATTTCAAGTACTAATTCCAAAAAATTTTGAAAACTAAAAATATCTTAAAATGTCCTTGTCCGATTTATGATTATTTTTAAATGCTCATGAAAAATGCAAACTATTGGAATATTTAAAATTATGCACACTTATAAATTGACAAAAACCGTAAAACAAGATCTTGTGATCAAATTTTTTATCTGTTTGTTAATACGTTTTAATATAATTTATACTAAGAAAACAATGTTTGAGACATTTTAAATCATTTTCCTGTGAAAAAAAATACACCAAAATGAGTACAAACAAAAAGTTCAAACATTTACCAAAAAGTTCTTGTTCAACCTCATTTGTCAACTTTTAAGTGTCCATAATTATAAACATTACAATTTGAATTTTACATTGGCTTTTGTTTAAATATCCAAAATGGTACAAGGACATTTTAAGATATTTACGTTGTAAATTTTTGTTTTCAATGTTTACTTGATATCACTGAAGGGATGTTTTTGTATATTTTTCTCTACCACTCTATGCTGGTTTCGTGCATCAATTTTTTGAAAAATTTCAACGACGTTATTTTGAAAAATTTACAAGATCCAAAATAACAGATTTTTAGCAAAAATGTTATTTATGTGCTATAACAAACAATTAAGCAAAGTTTCATACAAAACGGACGAGAAGGTCAATTCAAATGTTCATTTTTTTACCTGGAACTGCTCCATAGATTTATTTCTATCAATTAAAGTACCGGACGAAACCACCTAGTACTTTTTTCACTCCTAAAAAGTTCAAAGAGCTGGATGGAGATGAAATTTCCTGAAATCTTGACTGCTGGTTGGATAAGTATCCAAGACTGATCGGTATAATTTGAGCTTGGTTGATGAAATTAGTATGAATTTGGGCGATTTTTTTAAAACAACTGTTTTTTTGTATTTCTTTTTTTAAACTGCTACTTATTGCTAACTCATTTGGTTTACTATGCACACTTAGAAATACCTAACCTTACACGTGACAGAATCCATCTTTGACATAAAGGATGAGACGTAAACAAACATGTCATGTAAAATTAAATGCTCTGAGACTGAAAAGTCCGAAAGTACGTTTGATTAAGCTGAATTTCGCGTCTATTATAACTCAATTTTATGTCAAAATTGACGCTCGTATATGTCAGTCTCAGCGCACCTAAATTTACATCAATTTTTCTAAGTGTGTGGTTCAAGAAATTGCAGTTTAAAAAAAGATATACCAAAAAGAGGTGTTTGCTTGAGTTTCATACAGATTCCGTCAATCAAGCTTAAAATTATACCGATAAGTCATCGATACTTGGCCAACCACCAGCCAAGATTTCAGACAGTTTAATGTGCATCCGGCAGGGTTTGAAAAGCGCCTCAGAGCGTTAGCAAAGGAACTTTGTGCATGCATCTCACAACACTCGACAAAGAGTGTGTTGTTCTCCCATTTACTTTGCACACTCTTTTCCAACTAATCTGTGAGAAAGCGATCCACACAATGAGCGGTACACTCCGTGTGGCGCAGTAAGCGAATACATATAATACAATACAACAAGCGCTAATATCTTCTTTGAGTTCTTTGCCGACTTTGCTTACCACGACTGCATGCGAAGGAGATGAAGAAAGGCGTAACGAAGAAGAATTTTGTCTATTTGCTGGGTTTTCCATTTGCAACCCTACACTGAGTGGCGCTCTTTGCGTCGGAGCGATGGCTACACATTGAGCTTTCGTTATTTCTGGATGTGTGTCTGCCTTCTCTTCTCCGCTGCTTTACACTTGCGCAGGATGAAAGACAAGCAAACTTTGTGTTAGCTGGATTCTCACTTTGTTTATTTCACAAAATCAGTACATTGCGCGCATTGAGTGATCAGATGACAACCCTGACATCCGGAAAAGTTAAAGCTCATTGCATTTTCATGGGGAGAAAAAACAAACTACGAGGTGATGTACTTTTGTCCGGTACTGTATATATCTATCGATCTATCTATCAGTCTATCTATCTATCTATCTATCTATCTATCTATCTATCTATCTATCTATCTATCTATCTATCTATCTATCTATCTATCTAAATCTCTATCGATCTATCTATCAGTCTATCTATATATCTTTCTATCTGTAAATCTTCTCATCTACCGCTTCCGGGTCATTTAGCCTAGTTGGTCGGAAGTCAAAAGGTCGAAGGACAAAAGGTCGAATGGACAAAAGGACGAAAGGACAAAAGGTTGAAAAGGAAAAAGGTCGAATTGAATATAGAGGGACAAAATGTCGAATGGACAAAAGATCAAATTGACAAAAGGTCTAAGGGACAAAATATAGAATAGACAAAAGCATCCATCCATCCATCCATCCATCCATCCATCCATCCATCCATCCATCCATCCATCCATCCATCCATCCATCCATCCATCCATCCATCCATCCATCCATCCATCCATCCATCCATCCATCCATCCATCCATCCATCCATCCATCCATCCATCCATCCATCCATCCATCCATCCATCCATCCATCCATCCATCCATCCATCCATCCATCCATCCATCCATCCATCCATCCATCCATCCATCCATCCATCCATCCATCCATCCATCCATCCATCCATCCATCCATCCATCCATCCATCCATCCATCCATCCATCCATCCATCCATCCATCCATCCATCCATCCATCCATCCATCCATCCATCCATCCATCCATCCATCCATCCATCCATCCATCCATCCATCCATCCATCCATCCATCCATCCATCCATCCATCCATCCATCCATCCATCCATCCATCCATCCATCCATCCATCCATCCATCCATCCATCCATCCATCCATCCATCCATCCATCCATCCATCCATCCATCCATCCATCCATCCATCCATCCATCCATCCATCCATCCATCCATCCATCCATCCATCCATCCATCCATCCATCCATCCATCCATCCATCCATCCATCCATCCATCCATCCATCCATCCATCCATCCATCCATCCATCCATCCATCCATCCATCCATCCATCCATCCATCCATCCATCCATCCATCCATCCATCCATCCATCCATCCATCCATCCATCCATCCATCCATCCATCCATCCATCCATCCATCCATCCATCCATCCATCCATCCATCCATCCATCCATCCATCCATCCATCCATCCATCCATCCATCCATCCATCCATCCATCCATCCATCCATCCATCCATGAGCGTTTTAGTAGAATAATTGTATGTATACCTCGTCACCCGTCTTTCTAATATGTTGTGAGTACCAGGAAATGAAAGTTCGATTCCCTCTCCAGCTGGTGAAACTTTTCGTAGTTCACACCAACTGACGAATCGACCAAATTCCATGAAACTTCGCATAATTGTTCATTAGGGGCAATGAACCAAGTTTGTGCTGGAATTCGGCTATATCCTCGCTTAATTTTTCAAAATGGCGTATTCGATATTTTCCAATAAATCATAGCACGAAAACGACTCATCTAATTGAAATGATGTCTGACACAAAGTTGTAGGAAACTGGATTATTTTTTCAGAAAAAAATGTACGCTTTGAAAATAAATTCCAAATTTTAGTTAAAAATTTAAAAAAAAACTTATGCTAACTTTTTTGTCTGAGATAAATTTGTAGGAAACCGGATTGAATTTTTAGAAAAAAAAATCACACTGAAAAAAAATCTAAATTTAGTCCGAAAATTGAATTGTTGAAAACTTTAATAACAAAAAAAGTACATGTTTAGATTTTTAAACGTATGTTTATTTGAAAACTTATTAAAAAGCGAACTTTTCTGATATTGACGAATGACAAATAGGAAAAACTCGACCTTCTTCGATTTGCATAGAACTTTGCATAATTACATTTTTATTAAAATTTGGTCAGTTTGGATGATGGTATTTTTTTTTTTTCAAAATGGCGTCTTCGTCATTTTTCACTAAATTTTAGCACAAAAACGTCACTTCTTTTCGAAATGGCGTCTGACACAAAGTTGTAGAGAAAAATAAAGTCTTTCTGGGAAAAATATACAAGGTACTATTTATTTAGTAATTTTGAGTAAAAGTGTTAAATACTCAAATATTTCTAAAGGTATATAAAGCATGAAAAAAGTTCCAACATTTTAATCAAAATTCATGCTTTACAATGTTGGTCAGTTTTGAAGTGTCCATTGTGTCCATTTCAAAATCTTAAAAATGTGCTCTTTTTCACTGAAGTCAAAAATGATTTTTGGTGAAAAATTTTAATTTATTTTTCAGTGTGTATTTTTATCTGAAAATGCAATCCAGTTTCCTACAACTTTGTCTCAGACGTTATTTCGATTGGATGAGCACGAAATATGATTTATTGAAAAAATATCGAATGCTACATTTTGAAAAATTATGCGGGATTCAAAATGGTCGAACTTCCAGCACAAACTTGGTTCATTGTCCCTAGCGAACAATTTTGCGAAGTTTCATGGAATTTGGAGATGTTTCTACCATATTTCTGCAAAAGGAGAGTTATTACCTATTCAGACATCAAGTATTGCTCGAAAATTGATAATTCTTCTCAAGTAGGGGAAATGGTTCTAATGTTGGCCTATGGATCTTAGTTTGGGCCCATCGCTAAAAATCTACTAGAGAGAGAAAGAAAACGTGATTCAACATGTTTGCAAGCATCAGAAGAAATGTCGCAATCTGCGTTATTTGATTTTCTCCCGGACCAGAAATTAGTGGCATCGCGAGTGATAATTTTTAATTTCAGTTTATTTACGCGCTGCAAGGTGCGTGAAAGAGTTCGGCACAATCGGTGTTGATGTGGCTCGCTGCTTGAAACTTTTTTTTGTGTGTTCGAAAGAAATTGATCGAAAGTGTTCCAAAAGTGCTTCTGAACGTGTTTCGCAGTTGGGAGTGGTGAAATTCGTAAATTCGCGGTTCATGTTCAGTGAAAATTCCGTATCACAAAATTGCTCACCGAGTTCCCTTTTTTTGCCGTTTGACGACGACGGGCATGTTCTTATACATATCTCGATTGCATTTTCGAGGGGACGTCCAGAGAGCCTTGAGATTTAGGCGTTGTTGATTTTCCGGGCAGACGAGTTGGTCGCCGGTAAGGTCCAGTAAGTGCTGTCAGCAGATGAATCAAGAGGTATTCGAAACAAAATTGGTAAGAAATGTCCATTCAAATCGTTTTATTACAGTTAAACAAATTTCAAAACTATATACGTGCCAGATTTGGAAATAATATTTTTTGAATCTGGAAGTGTGTTTATGATACCATTATCCATTTGATAAAGGTAGAGTGAACATGCGGGGCTTATTGTAAGTAAAAGTGACCTCGGAGTGGTCGTGAATTACCAGGCATTCTGAAATGGGTCACTGGAGCTGCAATAGAGCTAACACCTTCTAACTCCCGGACTAAACCTGCTTTAATTGAAGGGTAATAAAAAGCAGTTTTCTTCCATAATAACACTGCCGGACAGTGGGGGTTAGATTGTACACACACACACACATCGCTAAAAATCTACTATTTATCAAGTTTATCTAGATGAACGCGTCATTGCGACGGTACTGTTGGATATTTTTGGTCGCTATTGAAAATTTAGTCGATTGCTGAATTTATGTATGGGCCCAAATTAGGTGCCGACATTACATCCATTTTCCCTATTCGGTAAAATAGTATTCGATCAAATGAAATTCGGCTAATCGGCATTTGGTTTAATGGCCGGACATCGTATCTATCTATCTATCTATCTATCTATACAGCCATTCCATAGCAAAACGATATAGTGGTTGTTAGAATTTCGCAAAAATTAGTAGTTTTGTTCCTTATCACAAAATATTATTTTGTTGTCATTAGGGTGGTTCAAAAAATATTTTTTTTTTCAAAAATATTATTTTTCCAAAATTTATAACTTTTGAACCACTAGGCAGATGTAAAAAATCAATATATCAAATGAAAATTAATCAAAAATACTTTTTAGAAAAAATATAAGGTAATATTAAAAAAAATGATTTTCTATTGAAAAACACTGATTGTTTTTGTTTTTTTTTTCAAGGTTTTCATGGTTTGTGGACAGAGGGTGCAATGTGTTTTTTTTTATATTTTCCCTTGAAAATTTGGGCTTTTTACACAACATATCAAAAATTCAGCATTGTTTTTTTTTCGTTTTTGAGTTATATTTTTTTAAAGTTATCATGTTTTGGGTTTTCGCTCAATACTCCTATGCGCCTAGACTTATAAATTTTTCATAAAGTATAGAAATTACCACCCTAATGACAACATGAAATTCTGAGAACCACTATATCGTTTTTTTTTACCTAGGGCTGAAAGTCTCCTTAATAAAGATAAAAAAGAAAAATATATTGGGAAAATGGATGTAATGTCGGCCTAAATGCCCCTAATTTGGGCCCATACATAAATTCGACTAAATTTTCAATAGCGACAAAAATATCCATTGTACCGTCCCAATGACGCGTTTAACTTAGAAATTACTATTTTTACACGAGACGTAATTCAGTTTTGACGTAAATCATGGAACGAAAACAAATATGGCATGTGAAATTAAGTGTCATGAAACTGAAACATATGCAACTCGATGGAAAGTGCGTTTGATTGAATTGATTTTCTCGTCCTTTTCAACTGATTCGTATGTCAAAAGCGCCGCTTGTATGTGTCGGCCTCAGAGCACTGAAATTAACATGTCTTTTTCGTAGTGTGTTTCTCCTATATATCGTTTTGCTATGGAATGGCTGTAGTATGTACCTATCTATTTATCGATCTATCTTTCTATCTATCTGTCTATCAATCTATTTATTTATCTTTCTTCTTTTAATTGGTTCCAATTCCATCCAAATCAAAACTCACCTCTAGCATTTTCCCAGTTTCCATTCCCAAAAAAAAGAAACAAAGAAAAAGTCACCGCTCTTGACTACAACGGCTTACGCTGTCTCCAGTGTCATCCAGGCAGTTTGCACTTCAAACCTCCCAATCAGTGCCATTCTTGGCGCGCAAAGATGCAATTCTCCGTCGTCCAGGAGCTACTTCTCGTCCCGAAAGACATCCATCGACGGCAGGAGCTGCAAAAGATTTCCGACAACCGCGCAGGACTCTTCTAACTAGGGTGAACATAGGGTGCCGGCCAGATTTTTGCGCGCACGCACAGGTAAAGCCATAGACGGCCATGTGGATCTCGGTGCTGAGGGAAAAGGGCACGGCGGAAGGGAGAGGCCGGATGGCACGTGCCCCTTTTTGGTGTACGGACGGAGTACTATTATTATTTATGTTTGGTAGGTACCACCGCTGTTTTTCTGCATTAACCGAGAGTGAAAACTGCAGATGGTACGGAGTTGACGTTTGATCAACTCGGAAGGAAGGAAGGAAGAATGGGAAATAGGGGAGGACGCATTTTCGGTAGGGATCTGCGTGGCGCGCTTTTCGATTATAGTTTTTTTTTTGGGTTAGGTGTTTGATGGATTTGCTTCGCTCTTGTGCAGCGGGGTGCATTTGTGGAAGACTGAGGGGAATCTTTCTATCGACCAGCAATTCTCTGATCCGCGACTGATAACCACGGTTGAGTGGATGTGAGCGACTCTTCCTACTTTCAGTTGTTCTAATTGTTAACGCCCGAACGAGGAAAACTTTACGGAGCCGTTTTCATAGGAACTCTTGAACACCCCTACCGGACACACCCCTTCGAATTCTAATCAAATTGCGCAAGTGCCATCTAAATAGTATCCGAGCGTTCACCCTCTCACAAAGTTCGATTCCAACTAGTTCGGAACCGGTCGGACGTTGGTACGGCATTAGCTCAATCCGCTCCGTCACAGCAGTGCGCTACCACGAGGACGGACTAATACCACCAGCTTTGGATGTACTTGTCCCTCGCAATATCGCCCTCGTACAAACAATGGTGCGCAGAATTTGAACAGATGCGAGAAATCCCATCATCAGAGCCACCCCTATGTTCGGTGATAAGCGATGCCAGGGAGCGCACTTTGTACTCGATGGGATTGCTAGCACCTGCGCCCATTAGAAATGCTGCTTTACATGCTGGTGGTGGTAGTGGTAGATTTCTATGATTAATGCAATCCCAAACATGGGTGAATGATCTCTAACGAGGGTGCGCATGATCGACTCCGGATGAGGACACTGGGCCCTGAAATGGAAATCCACCGTCTTAAATCACAGCCAAGTGGCCGCTGGCCGGCCTATCCTTGATTATTTTTCATTTCTTCTTCACCTTTCTTGAAACACCCTTTTCAGTCGGTACCTACCTTTTTGCATACCAAATCAGGCTCTATCAGCAGCCGTACCGTATAATTTCGCGCGCCGAGCGCCAATTTTTGCGCAAAATCTACCCCTGATTCCTCTTTCCGCGAACCGCGAGCTCGGCAGTCGCGGTCGGTCGGTCGCTCGGTGGCGAATCTTCTTTCAGTTCTAGTTGTTGAAAGAATCGTCGTCGTCGTCGCGACTTGCTCTTCACGAGTGTGCGTAGCAGGTAGCTGAAGAAACGTGCAAAGCACTTAAAGGAGGAAATGTTAAAGGATCAGAAACTACCTAGCCTAGCAGTAATAGCCCAGGACGACCTTGTACAGCTGATGGATTGCGAAAATGTCTGTCGACTATGGTGAACCTGTTTTTTTTTGAGTTTGCAGATTTTTTGTGTGGATCTGGCTTTTATTGCTCTCATTATACGCACGTGCTTGTGTTAGTGAAATTTGAGGCGAGATTTGAATTGGGGTGGTAGCGAATACTCTCGGCTCGGTTTCCTTTTTCCGGTTGGCATGGTTTGCCGTAGAATTTATTCGCAAGAATCAGCTGAAAGGTGGAATTGGGAACATTAGAACCAGGGCTGTGGAGTCGAAGTCGAAGAAATAGAACTGACTCCGACTCCGACTGTTATGAAGAAAATATTTAAAACTAAAACCTACTTTTTGGTCCACGTGGAACTTTTTTGGCACAAGATTCATTCGATTGAATTAAAATGGGAATTACGAAAACTAACATGAACCGTTTAAACAATTATTGATGATTATAATCTAACCAATTTTTTTAAACTGCAGCTCAGTAAGTTTAACTTTAAGTGTTTTTATGTTTTTTTTAACTCTTTATTTGTTTCAAATTCAAAATACATTACATTTTATTTTAACCTGTGCTCCAGTTACTACAGTAACTTACCAGCCTTAGTTGTTATTATATATGTGTAAGTGTTTTTTACATTGTTGCTGCCTTGGCAATTCAGTATTTTAAACTAGTTGTTTATACCTGCATGTCATCTTAAAACTAAAAAAATACACTAAATCTTATCTAAGTATAAAGGGAATTAATCGTTGCAATTGAGGATTGCAACAATTTTTGCCTGTAATTATTAATTATTTTGTTGTTCTAAAGTCTCAACATTCGAAATTCTATGTACCTCGATAGTACTGTACCAGGGAGGCAACTTCAAAATCATCTTCAGAACTTTGTTCTGAATCCTTTGAAGTGCTTTTTTTCCTGGTAGTGCAACAATTAGACCATATTGGCACAGCGTAAAGCATGGCCGGTCTAAAAACTTGTTTAAATATTAGAAGTTTATTTGTCAGGCAAAGTTTGGATTTCCTGTTTATAAGAGGATACAAACATTTTATATATTTGTTACATTTGGCTTGAATGCCCTCAATGTGATCTTTAAAAGTTAATTTTTGGTCAAGTATTAATCCAAGATATTTCACTTGGTTTGACCAGGAAATTGGAACTCCGTTCATAGTGACTATGTGACTACTACTAGGTTTCAAAAACGAAGCTCTAGGTTTGTGTGGAAATATTATAAGTTGAGTTTTGGAAGCGTTGGGAGAAATCTTCCATTTTTGTAAATAAGAAGAGAAAATATCTAAACTTTTCTGCAGTCTGCTGCAAATAACACGAAGACTTCTTCCTTTAGCGGAAATGCCTGTGTCATCAGCGAACAAAAATTTGTGGCAACCCTGAGGCAAATCAGGGAGGTCCGAATTGAAAATGTTATACAATATAGGCCCAAGAATGCTACCCTGAGGAACTCCTTTGGTATTTTGATAATTTACCTGCAGAATTCTGTCAGTTAAATAATTTTGAACTAATTTCATAATATAAAGTGGAAAATTAAACTTTTTCGATTTAGCAATCAAACCTTCATGCCAAACACTGTCGAATGCTTTTTCTATGTCTAGAAGAGCAACTCCAGTTGAGTAGCCTTCAGATTTGTTTGAATGAATTAAATTGGTAACTCTTAAGAGTTGATAGTTGAATGCCCATGGCGAAATCCAAACTGCATCTGCAAAAATTGAGTTCGTATTGATGTGAAGCATCATGCTATTCAAAATTATCTTTTCAAAAAGTTTACTTATTGAAGAAAGCAAACTTATTGGACGGTAGCTAGAAGCTTCAGCTGGATTTTTATCCGGCTTAAAAATTGGAACAACTTTTGCATTTTTCCATTTATCAGGAAAGTATGCCAAATGGAAACATCTGTTAAATAATTTTATCAAGAAAGACAAGGTACTCTCTGGGAGTTTTTTGATGATGATATAGAAAATTCCATCATCACCTGGAGCTTTCATATTTTGAAACTTTTTAGTTATGGACCTTACTTCGTCCAAATCAGTCCCCCAGGAATCATCAAAAATATTTCCCCGAGAGAAAATATTCCGAAAATCCCGAGCAACCTGATTCTCAATAGGACTAGCAAGACCCGAACTAAAAATTATGGGAACTCTCGAATTGCTTTGCAAGTTTCTGAGCTTTTTTCCAAATTTGTGATCAAAATTTTACCACCTTCTTTAAGCGCTGGAATAGACTTTTGAGGTTTTTTTTTTCAAAATTTTTGTGAGCTTCCAAAAGAATTTGGAACTCGGGTCTAATTTAGAAACATTATTTAAAAAAGTTTTGTTCCTCAAGGCAGAGAATCGCTTTTTAATTTGATTTTGCAAATCCCGCCAGATAACTTTCATGGCAGGATCGCGTGTTCTTTGATATTGTCTCCTACGGACATTTTTAAGACGGATCAAGAGCTGAAGATCGTCGTCTATTATAATTGAATCGAATTTAACCTCGCATTTTGGTACTGAGGCAGCTCTTGCTTCAACTATAGAAGTAGTCAGAGATTCAAGAGCATAATTAATTTCATCTTTGGTTTGCAAAGGAATGTTTGGATCGAAGTTGTATTCCATAAATGTTCGATATTGCTCCCAATCAGCCCTATGGTAATTGAAAGTAAAGCTGTTGGGAGTAGAAATTATTTCTTGGGATATTTCAAAAGTTACTGGAAGGTGATCAGAACCGAAGTCAGCATGGGTAACCAATTAGCTACCAGGTTGACATGAATCAGTTAAGACCAAATCAATAGTTGAGGGATTTCTTGCAGAAGAAAAGCATGTTGGGCTGTTTGGATATTGAATAGTGTAATAACCTGCAGAACAATCATTCAACAGAATATTACCATTAGAATTGCTTTGAGCATTATTCCATGAGCGGTGTTTTGCATTAAAATCACCAATAACGAAGAATTTAGACCTATGACGGGTAAGTTTCTGAAGGTCACCCTTGAGAAAATTCTTTTGCTGGCCTACGCATTGGAATGGCAAATAGGCAGCTATAAACGTAAGTTGTCCAAATTTTGTTTCAACAGAAACTCCCAAAGTTTCAAAAACTTTGGTTTCAAATGAAGAAAGAATTTTATGTTTGATTCGTCTATGAACAATGATGGCAACGCCACCACAGGGTCCATCAAGACGATCATTTCTATAAATCAAATAATTTGCGTCCTTCTTAACCTTATGGTCAGGTTTAAGGAACGTTTCAGTTATAACGGCAATATGCACGTTATGAACTCTCAAAAAGTTAACTAGCTCGTCTTCATTATCTTTAAGAGATCGAGCATGCCAATTTAAAATATTTAATGATTTAAAATCCATTACTGAATTTCAAAGTCATGACAATATTGTTCGCAAATTTTACTCCAGTTTGAATAGCATCAAACATGGAGTTAGATTTAAGCATATCAGTAATAATGTCAATTAATGATTTCTGTAAAAATTCCATTTTAGGAGCAGTAATGCTTCCTAAGTCAAAATTGTCAAAATTTCCGTTTGATTTCTACCCGCTGCAATAGCAGCATAGGTAGCTCAATTTACTCGCTGAACATTTTTACCAGCGAGGGGAGTAGGGGTGATATTTGTACCTACGGGTACGAATGTAGAATTTGTTCCTCGCTGACCGTTGTTAACAGCAGAGTAATTTATACCTGTTCAGAAACGTGGACCGTTTCCTACCTGACGCTTAGAACGAGATTATAGGATCGCTTTGCGAGTCTTACATTCCCAAAAATTGGATTTGTGGTTTTCACCACAATTTGAACATTTAAATTTCTTAGGGTCTTCCTTCACAGGACAGTCGTCCTTTGCGAGGGAGGAATCACCACAATTCATGCATTTAGCTGGCATGTAGCAATTTTTAGTTCCGTGACCCCATCCCTGGCACTTACGGCACTGGGTGAGGTTTTGGAAATTTCCTCCAGTCTTCCTGAAGTGTTCACTAGACTTGAAGTGAACTAAATAAAAATTATTAGAAATCCCGTTGCGCGAATCGCCAGGACGGGATTTCATTTTCATTTTGATTACTTGGAGCGGCACAACTCCAAGTAATTTTGCCAGTTCATCTTTGATCTGATCCAGGGATTCACCACTGGGCAGTCCTTTCATGACAACCTTGAACACACAAAATTATGCTGCTTCTCAGTAAGATACTTGAGAAGACATTTGAATCCGTCCAAGATTTCAGCCAATACACGGCATTCGCCCCGACGTCCAGTTTGTAGTGAAAACTTAACTTTCACGAAGTTCAAAAGTTCCATGCGAAGAGCATGGCAATCGGAAGTGGGTATCACAATCGGGGGAATCTTTTCCTTCTTGGCATTAAGCCGGGAAATTTTACTAGAATTTTTCCTGGATGATGGATCATTCTCATCATCCGTGAGCATATCAAATTGATTGCTCTAATTAATTTCATCAGAAGGGGGATCAAGAGATTGCCCTTTTCTTTTGCGTTTAGGGTCATGTCGGCAGTAAATTTTTATCCAAATCGACTTCCAAGCAGATTACTACAAGAATCTGAAGGATTGAAGAGGAATTTTCCAAATCGATATCCTAGAAGGATTACCTCGGGTAGGGTCCAAACAAGGATCGAAGAGGAATAAGAGTTGAACAAGGTAGAAATTTTACAGGTTGAGCTCTGAAAACTGCTGTTTAAATTTGTTGTAGCTTTAGTAACACTTCCAAGAGAGCACGATGTGGACTGAGAAAATGCACTTAATCTTCTAGTTTACTCGGTATATATCCGTTGCAGGCAATATTTTGATAGATGTTTATGTTTTGAAACTTGGTAGATTGAGAGGTTAAGGCGACACCAAGAGAGTAAAGAGAGATGATCAACCCGATTTGTACCTTCCTGAAAGTTGTCCTTGATCGCTTTCTACTCTCTATATACTATTTTCACACTGCCGCACTCTAACGGAACTATCAATTATATACTTTCATCTCCTCCTCTTCTTCTTCTTCTTCTTCTTCTTCTTCTTCTTCTTCTTCTTCTTCTTCTTCTTCTTCTTCTTCTTCTTCGCATTTCAAGCTTATTGCATATCGCATATTAGCTTATTGCGTGCTCTCAACTTAGTGTTCTAGATGCACTTCCACAGTTAGTTAGTTGTGTGGCAAGTCCAATCATACTTCTATGCCCAGGGAAGTCGAGAAATTTTCCAACCCGAAAAATTCCTAGACCGGACCGGAAATCGAACCCAGCCACCTCCAGCATGGTCTTGCTTTGTAGCTGTGCCTTTACCGACTGAGCTAAGGGAGGCCCCATTTCATCTCGTCATCTATCGTATAAAAATGGCCACTTTAGTCTGTTATTTGAAATTAGCATCTTCAACTATGATTTAGACCATTTTTCTCCAGAGTGATTCAACATCGTTTGGAGTTGTGCTCATTTTTTTTTTTTTTATTATAGTCACTTTTACACTCTTGGGTTATTCGTGACTTGTCCGGGGGTGAGATTTGAACTCGTGACTTTGGCGTGAGAGGCATGGATGTTAACCACTGCGCCGGGGTCGCCCCCCCCGTGTACAATTTATTTTAAAATCACTATTTTTATTAAAATTTGTAAGTCATATCATTAGAAAATAATACCATTCCGTTCAACGTTGTTATCAGTTATATCGGTTTAAACTACCCATACACGTATAACAGTGCCATTAGAATATGGTAAGATGTAATTTATTTTGGCACGTTTTCTACAGATTCAAACCCATTTTTTTTAAATAGTTAGAAGATTAATATGACAAATGATTTTTGCAATCTCGAAAAACGCATCGAAAAAAAAAACTCAGTTTCAATATTTGGGAAACGCATTGAAGTATTGCACCTACTAGCATGATTTGCAAGTGTTTAAGTACGTGACCAAGAAGTTCTTTTTAAAATGTCTGTAATATCTTCTAAAAAACAATCGATTAATTTCCAAATTATTTCCCATGATTTTTTTTGCTTAAATGTGATGATGGAATTTTTGACGTAGGACTACGTTTGTGATTTCTATATGGGAGTACACTTTGTTAAAACCGAAAATGGAACATGTAACAAAATTATGAAAGATTTTGAACGTTAATAACTCAGTTGCCTCTAGACCCATTTCAATAATTTTATCACCAATGGTTCAGAAATATTTCTACGTATCTGTTAAACTAAAGACTTTATCATTTTTCAAAATGTCACCATTGAAAATTTCATGTATGTGCAATTGTTGCTATAATTGAAATTATCACCGGTTGCCTGCGAAAAGCGATTTCCCTAACACAGATTTCAAAGTTGAACTCCATCCGGTCTCACCAAACGATGTTTATTCAATCACCGCGTGGTGAGTGGTGATGTTCTCCAGTACACAACGAAAGGCTCCCCGCAAGTAGCTAGCTATCAAGGCTGCCCTCAACCGCTGATTGGATTCAGTTCCAATCACCGTGTGTGGTGGTGTCCGGTAAGCAGCAGCAGCAGTGCTTTCGGCATTTGGCGTTGAACATTGTTCTCCAGTACACAACGAAAAGCTGCCTGCAAGCAGTGAGCTGCAGCCCACATGTGCATACATAGAAGGAGGACGCAGCCGCACCGCTATGGATCGGAATAGCTCTTCGTGACTCACTGTGGGCCATCTATGCCAAGCTCGTCACCCGCATTCCAAACAACATACAGCTCACCAGCCTCATCCATGTTGAACAACCTAATAGCTCAGCATTAACATCACGACCTCGGGGCCTCATAGCCTAGTCAGTAAAGGCACGGTATTACCAACCCGGAGGCGGCGGGTTCGATTCCCGGTCCGGTCGAGGGAATCTTTCGGGTTGGAAATTGTCTCGACATCCCTGGGCATAGAGTATCATTGTGCTTGCCACACAATATACAAATTCATGCATTGGTATTGGCATCGAAAGCTCTCAATTAATAACTGTGGAAGCGCATTTAGAACACTAAGTTGAGAGCACGCAATAAGCTAAAATGCGCTTAGCAATAAGCTTGAAATTCGAAGAAGAAGAAGAAGAAGAAGAAGAAGAAGAAGAAGACCATCACGACAAAACGGTCCTTTTCAGGTCCACCATAAATTTGTAAAAGAGTATTTTTTGGACATTTACCAATCGGATCAATCGGATGTCAGTTTCCAGAGCTGGAATTAGGGCGTAACAACTTTTGTTAACAATGACTTCTTTCGATGATGTATTGAAAGTCATAGCTCGCCCACGCATATCAACATCATCATCAGATAGGGTAAGGGAAGTCCACTCGGCGGTTATGTTGGTTTGCGTAGGCGTGCCTTGAATTCCTAAAAATCATCGAGAGAAGTCATTATTTACAAAAGCTGTTACGCCTAGTTCCAGCTCTATCTAGGTATGTTTAAATCTAACATACCATGTTCTTGAAAGCAGAAAATTGCACGAATGTATAACTGTTGCTATGAAAATTAAAATTTTCACCAATTGCTTCCGAAAAGCGATTTCCCTAATACAGATTTCGAAGTTGAATTCCATCCGGTCTCACCAAACGGTGATTATTCAATCACCTCGTGGTGAGTGGTGGTGTTCTCCAGTACACAATGAAAGGCTGCCTGCAGTCAGCGATAGAAGGTGGAAGAAGCCGCACCGGTATTGATCGGAATCAGTAGCTCTTCGTGAGTCGCTGTGGGTCATCTTTGTCAAGCGCGTCATACTAAAGAGTGTAAACAGAGTGAACTCCGCTCAAATTCCTATTCCTACACAAAACACAAGCTCCTGCTGCAGTTAACAAATAAGATTTATTATATAAGACCACGTAGTCCTACGCCACCATTGCGTACAACCCCATAAGGATGTCCCTTATAGTTTTTACTTTTGTTCCGGATTTTTTTGAAATAATTGTATTTTGATTGAATCGGAGTGGGAGTCGAAGAGTCGGATTCGAAGTCGATCGATTTTCATCCGACTGCACCGTCCTGCTTGTGACTCAATATTTGAATAATTAATTTGAGATACCAACATAAGTAAATTTTTTAACGAAAATTATCTTTTAGCAGTTTTTGGATCTGCTTAGATTAATATACCTCCTACAAATATCATTAAAATTATATGACAGAAACCATTTCAAATTTGGATCGAAAATAATTATTTGTAGAACAACCACAAGATCTCCGTTCGGTTATTTGCTGTTTTTTCTGCAAATGGACTTCTGCGGTTTCTCAAATAAATTATTAATTTCTTTTATAGAGACGAAACAGCCTTTAGGCTGAAGGCTGTTTCGTCGCTATAAAAGAAAAAAAACTACAAGGGACAGTCCTACTCTCCTACTTGAAATTACTGAAAATATTTGATTGTATTTTTTTTTTCAAAAAACCATTATGTTTCTCTACAGCTTTGCCTCAGACGTCATTTCAATCAGATGTTTCGTTTCCGAACTACAGTTTTTTTTTTCAATATCAAAGACACTATTTAGAAAGTTTTACAGCATTTTAACAAAAATGCGAATCATTGCCCATAACAAACAATTATACAAAGTGTTATGCAAATCGGAAAAGGTCGAATTTTTTCGATTGGTCTATATATTTTTTTCAGAATATCAATCATGCTTGGAACATATTTTAAAATCTTCGTCTTGGAGAAAATTCTACACTCAAAAAATTCCACACGTCATCATCATGTGTCTCACACTTAATTTTGCGCTTATTGTGAAACACATCCATTTCATGTGTGAATCTTATGCTATGAACCATGCCTGAACACTTGGATTCTATGTGCCTCATATGGTGATATCAATAGCTTTGCACACCATAGTTCAATATTCTACTTTATCGACTTCTACTTTACGGACTCTAAAAATGAATCGAAAAATATATAAACAAAACTTCCAGAGACCTGAGCTTTCACATATCTTTTTAATGGGTCTGATTTGGGATTCGAGCATGGACTGCAACCGGAGTCTTCGTTCGATCGTATTGAAATGCAAAACACTTTAAATCCATCTGTTTTGAACAGCAGTGTGATACAATGTGCAATACACTTGAATAGATAGTGAAAGATTTTCAACATTTCAAAGTTTGAAACACTAGAAATTAACGTGTGTATAACACATTGAAGCAAGATGAAATACACTTAAAGTAAATGTGATTGTGCATTTAAAAAATCAAGTGTTTAAACACTTCGATCAAACGTGTGAAATTTGTTGAGTGTAAGAGCTTATACTTTAGAAAATTGGGGTAATCTCCTAAGGGGGATTTTGGATTCCGTTATTTTTTTTTGCATTTCGGGCTTCGGAACTGTTTTGATTATCAACAATTTTTTTTTTAATCCAACAGTCGAGAAGATATCAAGATCTCGATCATCAGAATAACAAGTCATACATATTAGAATTTCCCAACGCTGTCTCACTTTAAAACATTTCTGAAATTCACCACCTCAAATCAGCTAAAAATATCGATGTTATATGTTAAACTCCAAAGCACTTCTACAATCACGAAACAAGCATGATCATCGTCCTTGAGAAGACACGTACCTAACTGCACAAATACCAACCGAAGCAGCTCAACAACGGAACGGCACCGATCCGCCTCGTTCGGCAGTCTGCACCGTTCTGAGTACCTGTTCGGGGTCGAAAATTCCCCGGACCTGCTATTTTCCAGAAATCTCTTTCTCTAGTTTTTAACAAATTTTTCACTTCTGTTGTTGTCGTTACACCTAAACGAGCACCAACCAACAATAAGAAGAAGTCATCGTTTTAACCTGATCCTTCCTGATCCAGGCAACCAACAACAACACAACCAAGACGACGATCATCATCGCACACAGTTTGGCAGTAGTAGATCAAACGATCTTTGCTTTTTTAATGGACCATCAAAAAACGGGACGAACCTCTTTTTTCCGTTCCTTCCAGCATTGTTATCCGGCACCCACACATGCTCGTTCTCCAGTTAGCAACCTTCGTCCTACTCACAGGATCAGGATCAGGATGAAGATTTCACTTTCACAAATCGATCCTGTAGGAATTCCTCAGTTTTTCGCTTTCTCCCTTTCTTTTTTTTTTTTTTCTTCGTCAGGCTGCTGCGGTCAGCTGAGAGAGAGGCTATGCAGAAGGATAACCGTAAAACGCACCCAGCTGATTGCAATAAGAAAATCACGGGATCACTTTTGCGCCTTTTCCTTGCTTGCAGAAGGATGGGAGTCCTTCGTGGTGGTGTGTGAGGAGGAACATTTTTTTTTGCGTCAGTCAAAAGAAGAAAAAAATCATCTCCCGGCCGAAGCAGTCCATCAGTTGCTGGCAGATCCTTGTCAGGGGTGGACGTCTGCATGACGCAAACGAAATGGATCCAGTTTCGTCCTGGTAAAAGTCGATAATTTATTTCGTTGCATTACGGCCGTAATCTGTCACGATCGGGATTGTTCTAGTTTCTGTCTTGATGAAACAAAAAAAATCTGGTTTTAGGGAAAACAGCACCGTTTTGAGGGGATTTGAAGACCTTTCGTGGCCTCTCCCGGGGCCGGTTCTTCTGCCCGGAGAATATTGGGAACTTTCTCCTCTCGCAACCGCTGGGAAAGGGTCAACCGGATCCAGTGGACCATCCAAAAGTTGTTTGTTCCATACGAGTAGGGGAGTGGAACGCCGTAAATTAAATTTTCCAAGGCATCATAGGTAACGAACTGACGTGACAACTGCATACAGATCTTGACGTCGACAGATGCTAGTTTTGACCTCCTTCCCAGGAGATCTGAGAAGTGTTTGTTTACCGACCTGTGACTGACGCTGATGGGAGTGATAAAACTGGCCCTTCTTCTGGATGAATGAAGGGAGACGGATCTACCGATGGCCGCTTTTTGGGGCGTTCTGTTCGCCACACCACCATTATCACATCGTACGGAAGCGCCCTGCTCCTCCCAATGCATTGATCGAGAACAAATTCACGCGCGTGACTACCTCTGATCACGCGGCCGCGCCCAGCCCTCTTGAAGTACGTCCGGAAATTCCTGACTTTTGTTTGTCTGTCTTCTAGCGGGCTTGGTGTCCCAGTGTTTAGTGGGAAGTGCAAACATTCATTGACTTTGTTCGTGGGCAACCTGTTGAATGTGGGAAGGAGGGCCGGTCGTTATAGGTGGATAGATTTTTGTCAAGTAATGTAAATTTTTTTTTCTTTGGCTCTACGTAGGTTAAAATACTGGGAAAAGGGTTTTTTACCTTCAGTTTGCAGTGTCAAAAATGTCTTTTATGTGAGCAAAAAATTAGCTACCGATAAACAATGCAATCTTTTTTTTCTAGTGTCGTAGGTAAATTCGAAATTGAAATACTTTTCAACCATTTAACACAAATTTAATTGAAAAATAATAACAGCAAAATCAGCCCAAACATTTAAATTAAAAGGCTTATTTCTTAAACAACAATAGAAAAGGGGAAACTTTCCCATTCCCAAGGTAGGATTGTTGGCGGTGTTAGATAATTTCAAATGAATTTTAATGTTTAGACGGGTTTTAAGACTAATTTATGTCGATTTGTGATGAAGGTTTTGTTGTTTTAACACAGTTTTTGGATTTCACAGGGTGGCAACTGAACCGGGAAAACCGCGAGAATCTGGAATTCGAAAACAACTGGGAAAAACCAGGATGTTTAGTGGAACTTTAACATATAATTTGTATTAATAAATATTCAAAGTCCGATGTCTAGAATATTTCTTTTAGAATTTTGAATCCAGCCCCATAATCTTGAAAAGTTTTCTAAGACCAGGATGTTGAAAATTTGTCTCAACTGAAGTCTCCGAATTTTGACAATTTTTGTTAATCCTGGATCTTAAATTTCTGGGTATGGAATCTAAAAATTAACTAGATTATTTCTTTTGGATCTTAGATTTAATCAGGATTATTTCAAGATTTTTAGTTTCATGATTTCCCTCAATAATCTTAATCTCTTATGATTCTGCCCGCTAATCCCTAGAAATTTTCTCCATAAAAAGTCTATTGTTGAGCACGACACTTTAGGAAGAAAAGTGTTATCATAAAGGGTGGTCAGCAAACCGGAAAATAACCAGGAATTTGGAAAGAAGCCTGGAAAACCGGGAATATCCGGGACAATCTGGAAAAATCAATGTCCCTTAATATGGTCACTTATGCTACACTATAAATTGTACTAGCTGAGTGTTCCCGGCCTTGCTCGGGATTTAATATTAGCTTGAGTTTATGCGTCAATTAAAAAAAACATACTATATTGCACGTAGCCCCCACCACCCGCCCCGCACTCTTATCTAAGAGACTACCTCCTATGGCCTCCTCATGCCAAAAATGGTTCCCTTTACTTGATTAGTTCTCGAGTTATGCAAAAATTTCTGTTTCATTTGTATGGGAGCCCCCCCTTACAGAAGGGGGGGGGGTCTTGAACCATCATAAACACCATTCCCTGCCCCAAAAACCCCTGCATACAAATTTTCACGTCTATCGGTTCAGTAGTTTCCGAGTCTATAAGGGTCAGACACAGACAGACAGACAGACAGACAGACAGACATACCAGACAGACAGACAGACAGACCAGACAGACCAGACAGACCAGACAGACCAGACAGACCAGACAGACCAGACAGACCAGACAGACCAGACAGACCAGACAGACCAGACAGACCAGACAGACCAGATAGACCAGACAGACCAGATAGACCAGACAGACCAGACAGACCAGACAGACCAGACAGACCAGACAGACCAGACAGACCAGACAGACCAGACAGACCAGACAGACCAGACAGACCAGACAGACCAGACAGACCAGACAGACCAGACAGACCAGACAGACCAGACAGACCAGACAGACCAGACAGACCAGACAGACCAGACAGACCAGACAGACCAGACAGACCAGACAGACCAGACAGACCAGACAGACCAGACAGACCAGACAGACCAGACAGACTAGACAGACCAGACAGACCAGACAGACCAGACAGACCAGACAGACCAGACAGACCAGACAGACCAGACAGACCAGACAGACCAGACAGACCAGACAGACCAGACAGACCAGACAGACCAGACAGACCAGACAGACCAGACAGACCAGACAGACCAGACAGACCAGACAGACCAGACAGACCAGACAGACCAGACAGACCAGACAGACCAGACAGACCAGACAGACCAGACAGACCAGACAGACCAGACAGACCAGACAGACCAGACAGACCAGACAGACCAGACAGACCAGACAGACCAGACAGACCAGACAGACCAGACAGACCAGACAGACCAGACAGACCAGACAGACCAGACAGACCAGACAGACCAGACAGACCAGACAGACCAGACAGACCAGACAGACCAGACAGACCAGACAGACCAGACAGACCAGACAGACCAGACAGACCAGACAGACCAGACAGACCAGACAGACCAGACAGACCAGACAGACCAGACAGACCAGACAGACCAGACAGACCAGACAGACCAGACAGACCAGACAGACCAGACAGACCAGACAGACCAGACAGACCAGACAGACCAGACAGACCAGACAGACCAGACAGACCAGACAGACCACACAGACCAGACAGACCAGACAGACCAGACAGACCAGACAGACCAGACAGACCAGACAGACCACACAGACCAGACAGACCAGACAGACAGACAGGACAGACAGGTATCGTCCGACGGCTCTAAATATAGGATTTTTCATCCAGAAGTAAATAGACAGAACGGGTTCTGGTTTTTGTGGATCTGGAATGCCCGTTGCAAATGGAGAAATTATGTAACTATTTATCACTTTTGCAACCAATCATAGAGCGTGGTCATACATGACCACGTGAGCTCGAAAGGATTAAAATATGTGAGCACAACAGATTGAAAACTTGAAGCGCCTAACAGGTTGGCATTATTTGGGCCACCTTATGTACATATGCAGTCAAATTTCCCATAAGTTCAGGACAGTCCCATTTTGTTTCGGGAAAATTCACATCAGTGAAGCCCACCGAGCTTCCGGGCAAATCCATCAACTTCAGGAAAACTACAGTAAATTTTGGGGCAGTTTTTGGAAACTTCAGGGAGTTCCATGGATATCAGGGAAATTACGGGAACTTCAGGGAAGTTCCGAGAGCTTTACGTAACTTCCGAGGACAGCTTTAGAACAGTTCCATTAATTTCAGGAAAATATCGGAATCCTTCAAAAAGCTCCAAAAATATAAGGTTAGTCCTAAGAACTCCAGGGAAGTTTAATAAACTTATGAAAACTTTCGAAAACTTCACTGAAGATCCAAGAAATTCACGGAAGTCCAGAGAACTTCAGTTTCAGGGCAACTCCAGGAACATTATCATAAGAATAGTGAGAACTTCAGGTATGTTCCATGAATATCAGGAAATATTAGAAATCTTTATGGTAGTCCCATTAACAATGTAATTTCAAGAAATTCTGAGATATGAAAGGTAATGCCTAGAAATTTAGGGACGGTACATTCTGGGAAGTTCTGAGAAGCTTTTTGAACTTCTAGACCGTTGAATTAGCTTCAGGAAAACTTTAAGCACTTTGAAGAAGTTTTGAATAACTTCAGAGATATCCAGATAATTTGAGGAAAGTTAAGAGAACTTCAGAGAAGTAGAGCGAACTTGAGGAAAAATTTTGAATCTCTAAGAAAGTTCCAATTAGATTAGTGAACCTAGGTCTGAAGATCTTACGGGATTTTCAGAGATCTTAAGGGTGATTACAACTATTCAAGGAAATTCCAAAAACATTATGAAAGTCCACATCAGCAAGGGTGAGTTTCAATAAATTCAAGAAAGATCCATTTAATTCTGGAAAACTGCGCGAACTCTTAAGAAGATCCGGGAATTTTAGGAATGTCCAGAGAATTTTAGAGAAATTAAGAAAACATCAGTAATATTTCGCAAACTTCAAAGAAGATTTCAGTGCTGTACGAAGAACTTCAGGGAAGCTGTGAGAACATAATGGCAGATCAAAGAACCTAGAGGCAGTTCAATTAATTTCGTGAAAATTGCTGGAATTTTGAAGGTGTTCCGAAATTTTCCAAAACTCCGAGGTGTTCGGGAAAATGTCGGAAACGTTTGGGAAGTTACGTGAACATCGGGATAGTGTGAGAACATTTTATGGAAAGCTCCGTGGTTTTAAAGCAGTTTTAAGAACTTCAAAAATTGCGGGAACTTCAGCAAAGATTAAAGCACTTCAAGGTAGTTCCATTAATTTCAAGAAAATGGCGTGAACTTTTAAAATGTTCCTGAATTTTCAAGATTTGAGGACTTCGAGGATGCACAGAGAACTTCACAGCAGTCCCATTAACTTCAGAAAAATAATGCAGGAGCTTTCAAGAAGTTGCGACGAAATACCTTATATTCCGAATGTTTCGAAATCTTCAGGAACATTTTAGGATCTTCAGGGGAGTTTTATGAATATCAGGAAAATTTCCGAAACATTAGAAAATATGGACATCTTCAAAGAAGCATCAAAAAAATTGGTGAAGTTCAGAAAAGTTCAGGAAAAATAAGAAAAGTTAGGGGAAGTTTCGAGAGTTTCTAAGAACATTTCAAAACTTTAAAAAAATTCTGGGGAATTGCAGATCTTGCATAAATCTTTCTAACACACATTTACTATCCAATCAAGCTGTGACAAATCACACAGTCAAATCACAGACTGTGACAAATCATATATCATCAAAATGTGATTTTTCTAAGGTAAATTCTTTACCCTCAATGAAAAAAATATCTTTAGTTGTTCCGGGTCATTTGACCGAATGGGCCATTAGGCCGAATAGGTCGTTTGACCGAATGCCGTTTGGCCCTATTCCGAACAACAAAACTGCAAAAAATAAGTAGAACAATAAAACTCCAAAGAACTGGTCATGTTTGAAAAAAGAAAAATCTCCTATTTTTTTTAAATTCTGATTTGTCTTAATTTTATGACAAGCTGCGTTTACTGTGCAAAAAATAACTAGAACAACACAACTCCAAAGAACTGCTCATGTCAAAAAGGGTGGCTATAACAACCAATTACATAACTAAAAGCTTATCTTAAAAAATAATGAATCCATTGACAGTATAAAATTTCAGTTTTATACAAAAGAGACGAACCAGCTATAGGCTGAATTAAGCAAAAAAAAAGTTTTATACAATATATAGGGGAAATGCATGGAATGTCGGCCTAAGTGTCCCTAATTTGGGCCCATACAAAAATTCAGCAATCGACTAAATTTTCAATAGCAACCAAAAATATCCATTAGTACCGTCCCAATGACGCGTTCATCTAGATACAATTGATAAAAAGCAGATTTTTAGCGATGGGCCCAATCTTAGATCCATAGGCCAACATTAGAGCCATTTCCCCTAATTAATCAAAAAATCCCATATTTATAATGTCAAAAACCCAGAATTGTGTAGTGTTTAAAAATTGGAAATCTCTTTTCAAGTATTCGGCCAAACGGCAGTCGGCTAAACGACTTATTCGGCCAAAAGGCATTCGGCCAAATGGCCGGACATATCTTTAGTGACTAAATTTTAAGAAATAGTGATTGTAGTGATTTTTTTTTTGTGAGTAAAGTTACATTTTAGTGACTGGCTTGAAAATAGTGACCTAGCCACTAAAAGGTTACCTGCTACGAGCCCTGCCTTAACGTCACTTATGATTTGTCACTCAGTTTTAAAATCCATAAATATTGAAAATAAGAGAGATCTTGAAAATTAACAAAAGTGTCGCACTTAAAAAAAAAAACAATACTTATTTTAAGTTCACAATCTTTAAAACATACCGAGGGTCGGAATTACGAATACTTGTGTTAGTTCTTTGAACTATAAAACTTCACATACTACAGAGTGTTCGAAATTTTTCCATATCCGGAATATTTTAAAAGAAGACTTCCTGAGTCTTGTAGATTTTTCTTAATCCAGGATACCAATATTTTTAAAACACATAATTGATTAATTTATTTATTTCTTCCGAATACTGGATCTTGATTCCTTTTTTGTTCAGTATCTCGAAAAAAATCTATGTTGGAATTATCCTGGTACCTTTGTAACTCTTTACAGGATTTCTTCAATATTTCCTGAAGAATTTCCTTACACAGCAAAAAAAATCTGAATTTTACTTCTGATGTAAATATTGATACATGTAAACTTGTATTTCATAGTTGATTTATTAGCTAGAGAAAGGTCTGAAGAGGGTAGGTTGGTAGTTCCGCTAGACTACGGCAGTGTGAAAATTGAATAGAAGTTGAAAATGCGCGAAGAGCCATTAATGCGACAGTACTAGTCAAACGCACACACCTTTACCTAACTCATACACGAATGGATGAGGAGACTTGAAGTATTTCTTTAAGTCTACAGGCAAAAGAGTGTGCGTTTGACTTTTTAATAATTCTAGCGACGTTTCATCACTACCTCATAAAGCCCCACGTTGCTGAAAGCATTTCCAGTCGATGGTGTAGCAATTCTTCTTTACCCAGCTATTGTGTTGCTCCGCTTGTCATGACCAACGTAGTCATGTCAGCGACGAAGCAGTAGGGTGGTTGTTGCGTGCTGTACCGTGATCAGCATTGTTGACCAACCAACTCTGAAAATCGTAAACTTCACAATACTCTTGAAAACCATCTGCGGAACGCTTTTTAATTTCACGCTGCAATGCTCATAAATTAAAAAAAATCTTGCAGTATTACCTAGGAATTCCTCGGAGATTTCTCCGGAAAATTCACTTGAAGTTCTCCTCAGCATTCATTTTGTATGGTCCAGAAATTCCTATGGAATTTGTCGAGGAGTTCCTTTTTAGTACTGCTCAGGACTCACATAAATTCTTTGCAATGTTCCTCAGAATTCCCTTGGAACTCTCCTATGAATTCTCTAAAAAAAACTACAAGGGACAGCTCTATGGGGTTGTACACAATGGTGACGTAGGACTACGTGGTCTTATATAATACATCTTATTTGTTAACTGCAACAGGAGCTTGTGTTTTGTGTAGGAATATGAATTTGAGCGGGGTTCTCTCTGTTTACACTCTTTAGTATGAGGTGCTTGACCTAGATGGCCCACAGCAACTCACGAAGAGGTACTGTTTCCGATCAATAGCGGTGCGGCTTCTTCCTCCTTCTATGGATGCTCATGTGGACTGCAGCTCACTGCTTGCAGGCAGCCTTTCGATGTGTACTGGAGAACACCACCACTCACCACGCGGTGATTGAATATACACCGTAGGGTGAGACCAACTTTGATATCTGTGTTAGGGAAATCGCTTTTCGCAGGCAATCGGTGCTAATTTTAATTATCATAGCAAAAGTTGCACATCCGCGCAATCTTCAATAGTGATATTTTGAAAAATGATAAAGTCTTACTTTTAACAGATTGGTAGAAAAAATCCTATCGATTGGCGTATTAATAATTAAAATCCATCATCTCCATCATCAAACCACTTTCATGCCGCGACCGACTTCGGTTTTTGAAATCACACCCCCATGGTGTGTTAGATTTAAACATATCCTAGACATGGTAAGCTGTATGTTGTTTGGAATGAGGGTGACGCACTTGACATAGATGGCCGACAGCAACTCACGAAGAGCTACTGATTCCGATCTATAGCGGTGCGGCTTCCTCCTCCTTCTATGGATGCTCATGCGGGCTGCAGCTCGCTGCTTGCAGGCAGCCGTTCGTTGTGTACTGGAGAATAATGTTCAACGCCACGTGCCGAAAGCACTGTTGCAGCTGATGCCGACGTCCACACGGTGATTCGAACTGAATCCGATCAGCGGTTGAGAACACCACCACCACTCACCACGCGGTGATTGAATAAACACCGTTTGGTGAGACCGGATAAAACTTTGAAATCTGTGTTAGGAAAATTGCTTTTCGCCGGCAATCAGTGATAATTTTAATAATCATTCGTGCAATTTTCAGTAGTGGTATTTTCAAAAATGATAAACTTGCAAATTTAGCAGATGGGTAGAAATATATCTGATCGATTGGTGATAAACTTATTGAAATTTGGTCCCAGGGTAGCTGAGTTATTAGCGTTCAAAATCTTTCATTATTTTGTTACATGTTCCTACGTCAACATTTCTCTAGAATATGCTTGGAATTCCCTTGAAATTCCGTTGGAATCATCCTCGGAATTACCATAAAATGACTGAGGAAAAGAACTTTGGATCTATTGTCAGAATTTTCATTGAATTCATTTCAGAATGCCCTTTTAATTTTACTCTTTCCCTTGGAATTTTGCTCACTTTGAATTTGCATGCAGTGAATCAACAAATTCCTTAGATTTCTCAATTAAAAATTAATTGCAATTCAAGTCCGAACTCTCCAGCAATTCTTTTCCGAGTTCATTTGAAGTTCTCCTGGAATTATTCTAAGATTTAATTGTAACCCTTCTTTTAGCATAAACCCGCCGTATTCCCAGAAAATTCCTGCTCCGGCTTCTATTTTTCGCTGAAACTGCTTGAAAACATCTTCAGAATTCTTCTTTGAATTTCCTTCGAGTTCTCTTCAGAATTCTTTAAGGAATTAACTTTAGAAATTCCTATGAAAAATGCAACTGTTCCCTAGTAGAGGTTCCCCCGGGGACATCCCGATGGTTTCGAGAACGGCCAATGTGGTAAATGATCCATTTAAAGTATATCGAAAGCCGATTGTTTTTGTGTAAAAATGCAATAGTCCCCTGCTTCAGGTTTCTCCGAGGGCATCCGGTGGTTCCGAGAGCGGCCAATGTGGTCCAATGATGGAAGCCTATTCACGAAAAACCATGAATAAAGAGCTGTCGCGCATATTTCTGTGTAAAAATGCAATTGTCCCCTACTAGAGGTTCCCCCGGGGACATCCCGGTGGTTCCGAGAGCTACCAACGTGGTCAATGATCCACTTCAAGTATATAGAAAGTCTGTTCATGAAAAACCATGAAGAAAGAGCTGCCGCATGGCTTGTTTTGGTGTACAGCTGCAATTGGCTTCTATTACAGGTTTCCTCCAGGAGCATCCCGGTGGTTCCGAGAGCGGTCAAAGTAGTCAATGATCCATTTGAAGTCTTTACAAAGCCTATTGATAAAAAAGCAGGAAAATGAGCTGTCGCATAGCATGTTTTGAGTGAATGAAAGATCTGACCACATTCGAAAATTCTCCATCAGAACCGATTCCAGGGAAATGGCCATATCTCGGTTGATTCTAGGCCGATTTTAGATCTTGGCTGTGGAAATGGTTCATCTTTCTGTGAATTTACCAAAACTATGGATCTCCAACCAGCAACATAAAAAACTTATCACACATTTAGCAAGTTTAGCCATACCCCCTGGAAACCTGGAATACCTCCGGTATCCGGTGACCATGGTTATTTTCGTGGCAACATCATAAAACTATGTAATATAGTTTTACAGTCGAATTCTTCTTCTTCTCCTTCTTCATATCAAAATGTCCTTGTCCGGTTTTCGATATTTTTTTTTAGAATAAGCTCATAAAAATTCAAACTTTTGGAATGTTTAAAATTTCGGAAATTTTTAAATTTTTATAAATCGTAATTTTTTAACTTTTTCTTAGTACGTGTTTTTAGGTAATTAATACTTAGAAACCAATGTTTGATACATTTTAAATCATTTTCTGTGAAAAAAAATACGCAAATACAAAGTAGGGTTAACTACCCCATTTCCGTCCTAGTAAGCACAACCCGCACTTAGTCTCTCTTAATCTAGCGCAGTTTAACACCAAATGGAATGTTATTATTACTGATGGCTTTCAAATTTATTTACCTTTCCGTACGTACCGTAAGATTTGATAAAGAGAAACCAATCGTTGAGATATTGTCAAAACTCTAACACTGCTTCTTGACGCCAAACTCGGCCTAACGCATTGAAACATCCTTGAAACGGCAATGAATTCACTTCGGCCTATCGGATGAAGATAAAACATGATTCGGTCGGAGCGCTTCTTCTGTTTTTGGGAATGATGGGTGCAAACCTTCATATCACGCGTTCTCATTGACTTCGTTCGGTAGCTTATTAACTAAAGTATCGTACCAAACGCATAATTGACTTGTTAACTCTGAAATCATGGATTTATTTGAAGTTTTCTGCTCGATAGGCCCAAAATATGCGATTAGGCTGAAATAGTTCTCTACCCTACTAACAATAAGTCAAAACAAACTGACCAAAACTTCTTGTCCTATGAATTTTGTCAGTCCTCAGAACTACCTTGAAAGCAGATTGCACTTGTTCTGATGTTTTTGAAGTTCCTTTGATTTTAACATCACAGAATTCAGAAGCTCTACCTTTGTCATATCGAGTTTTAGAACCAAACACTACATAGATCATCGTTCAAAGGAGGCACCGGCTTGTAGAAATATCGACTTACGGAGAGTACGATACATGGGAAAATTAAGGAACTCGAGTTATATAAAATATCGAATGATAGAATATCGAGTTGTGTAGAGTTGACTGTGCAATGAAATTACTTCCATAGAATTATCCATGCAAATCCATGCAATCCCTTTGAAGTCGACTTAGTGAGAGTTGACTGTATTGCAATTTTGCTAAGACCTTCAGAACCGCTCGATTGCTTTGTTTGAAACAATAAAGCAATAGACCAATTGATTTCGCCCAAAACAAAACCCAGGAGCGCTCTCGGTTTCGGGTTTTGTTTTGAAACGAATGACAGTCCTAATTCATAGTACAGCAGTATTAGAAGCATTAACGTGGAATTAGGTAAACAGAACCCGATTCCGTTCTTATCATTGGAGCTCTTTTTTTTTATTTGGCCGCCAGATTTCAATAATTGAAGTCCCGCCGTAATTGACGCGCACTGCTGCTCCTGCTGTTAACGACTTCTCCGTTCCCAATTCACAGTGCGGGACTAGAAAAACAGTGCATTCCTTTGTTGTTGAATCACTCCGCCGGTCGCGTCGCGTCGTTGTCACAAAATTTATTCTAATCTCAGTAAACGGATGATTCTTTGCTGGCCCCGGTTGTTGTTGTAGTTCTTCCAGTAGGCTACTCCCTAGCATCAGAGATAAAACCATAAGCTAGAGATTCCCGGAATAGGAGCCGCCCAAGACGTCGGAGACGGAGACGCCAAGCGAAGCAAGTAGGTATCGGGGTGGTTTTTTAATCTAAACAAAAATTACACAAACAGATAGTTTTTTTTTTTGTATAGTGAAGCACACGCAATGTTTACAGATCTATCGTGGCTTCGTCGTGTCCCACACCACTGAAAAAGCTGGAAACCTTTTCCAGGGCCATCTACGATGGAGGATGATGATTGTGTGGGACCGTGTTTGATGGGGAGTGTGGGGAGAAATGTCGAAGAAGACTGAAGGCGAAGAACTTCCGCCGCGATGCTCGTCCGACGTTCAATCAAATCCATTCACAACCGGGTCGAAATGTGTTGACTTCGGGAACCGTTGTTATCAACACAGCCATGCAGCGAACCGAAATGGGGAGGGAATTTGTTTTGATTAGGTCCAATTTACGCATCCGATTGCTGCGGCCGACGGGAGACGACGATCGATCAGTGAAATTTTGACTCATAAACCACATCCCGGGATTTCTTTCGGTTAGATTAGGCGACGACGTTTGCAAGCAGTAGGGAAAGGGTCACCACACAACACTTGTTCCGAGGGAAGAAGCAGCAGCAGCTGAAGACGACAAGAAGAGTACGTAGTAGCAGCAGCAGAACAGAAAACCGAGTTGGAAGATTAGTCTTAATTACCAGCATCAATACTGGTTTGGGTCGGTGCGCGCTGGGATGAGGAGGAAGAGGAGGAAGCCTCCAACAGGAATCTCGGTCCGATCGGGCCAAGAGCCTCCCAAGAATGGACCTCGCCTCGTCAGGAGAACTCGGACCGGACGACGGGCGGGTGGTGAAAGAGGAGGAGAAGGCGACTCAACATAAGAACGTGATGCGAAGGAGAGAGAACGGCAGCGAGCATAACTGGTTTGCTTGGATGAGTGTGTGTATGTGTATGTGTGTGTGGTAGTGGTAGAGGCTCACTGTGCAGTGTAAAGAGGGTAGATCAAGTATGCGCTGAGTGCGCGCACACCACAGAGAGAGCGAATGCGAGAACACGATAAGAAAGGACGAACGAGTGGGAAAAGGAACGAGAACCCACTATGCGATGTGTTATGTTGCTGCTTGTGTATGTCGTCGTCGTCGTCGCTTGACTAGAAGGGAAGGCTTACAGACAGCGCATGGACTCTGGCGGACTATGCGCCAGTTGATCGGAGGTGATAGAACTGAAAGTTAGTTGAGTTCAGCGCTTCACCGCGAGCGGAAGCAGCTACAGGCTTACAAGAACCAAGACCAGGACCCCAAACCTGAATGGAAGCATAAGAGCTACTGAAAGACTTTGGGAAATTGAGACTTTCAGGTCGGTTTCGGAAGATATGAGGATCGGCTGTATGAACAATAATTAACAAATCAGTGTATCGATAAGCAGGCACTTGTTGTGTGTTGTTACGCGATATACAGGAGACAATGAGGAAGATGTGTTGAGATAAGACCAGGAAGCCCGAGACGATCCTAGTGAACGCTGCCAGTGAAACGAAAATGGTTTCCAAGTGACAGGATTGGAACAGTGATCGAGTGCGAGTGCGATCGAGTTGTGTGAACCCCCCCCCACCCCGCACCAAACGGGAGAAGAATCTTCCTTGGCGAAAGCGGACCAAATTGTGTGGATTTAAGTTCAAGAACACTTTCAGTTTAAAAAAAAAATGATGTTGGAAAATATCGATTTCGATCTCTCCGAGTGTACAAGGTAAGCCAATCGAGAGGCAAAGGTGTTTTCCACCCGCGCGGCAACTAGATAATCCCTAATTGGAAACCGGCGATTGATTGGGAGGATTGGAATCGCGCGATAAGTCCTTTAATAAATTTATACAACTATTCCCCATTGCGGGAAATTCTCACCGAACGGGACTTGCGCCCTTCATCATCGTCAACGCTGCTGCTTATCGCAAACGAGTGAGGGAGAATGCGCTGCGGCAGCTGAAATTTGTACCCCAGCCCGGCTGCTTGCTCTGTTCGGCAGAAAAACTTCATTTGTGCAGTCATGAGAGAAGAAATAAAC
The DNA here is from genome assembly GCF_037179485.1 of Ochlerotatus camptorhynchus. NCBI lineage: Eukaryota > Metazoa > Arthropoda > Insecta > Diptera > Culicidae > Ochlerotatus > Ochlerotatus camptorhynchus. The sequence goes on from NW_027040553.1 coordinate 326,207, forward strand.
ACTTCCTCCTTTGACTTTTCTTAAGGCCTTTATAGTAGGTCGACTTCGAACGACGCACCGCATGTTCGAGTACGAGTGTTGGTTCCCCCTCGTCGTTTCGGTCGAAGGCAGGAAGTTGATTAAAAATCACTCGAATTAGATTCGACTGGGGGACAGTGAACTTTCCTCCGTTGGATCTTTGGTCCGGAAAAACGCGACTTAAGTTGGGCTTAGGTAGTGCGGAGATGGTTCAGCGGGGTCGTATGTTTCATCCTGATGGGGTTTATCGGACATATAAAGTGAAACGGGACGCGAATTTGATGTGGAAAGTTGGTGAAATTTAGTCTGTTTTCGAGCTAGAAATCGTGATATGTGTGGTATTGTTATTCTCAATGTTTGAAAAATCATCGGATTTTTTTTTTGTCGAAACTCGAATGTCCGCTATACTCGGTATCGAGTTATAGAATCATAGTAAAAGTGAATTTCATGGCTACTGCGATAGTGATTTTCCATGGGATTCAACTCTACCTTAGTTACTCGATATTCTCTGTATCTCGATAATTTTCAAAGTCGGTTCAATTTTCCTAATGCGATGTGTTTTGATTCATTTCCGCGTGTATTTTGACCTCCATAAAAGTCGATTTAATATATTTTTACCCTATAATTTTAGATAAAGCCATAACAGCCATTATTCATTGTGATTCAAAATTTAACTTGACTGTGATCTAGTAAATGAATTTTAGGACCAAAATTTTGATTTTTTTAGTCATGAAATTTTAAAACTACCTTTACAAATTAACGAGTGATTAACATTAACACTAAATATTATTTCCAATTTCATAAGAAGTTCACGGGTGAAGTTTCAGAAATTGTGATTTTTTGTTCAGTATTCAGTATTCCTCCTCAAGTCGATCGTCCCTTGAATATGCTGGACAATATAACTCGATATTTCTATAACTCGATGGTTCTTCAATATCGAGTTGTAGAGAGTTCCTTAAAACAAACTCAATGTAAAAGATCAAAGCACATGGTATAGATTTTTAATGGGACAAATTCGCGTCATCTTGCATCTTAAGTACTACTTAGGAAGTGCGCAATGAATTCAACAGAGTCTCCTCGTTCATCTGTATCGGCTTCATCTGACATATAAAGTGAAACTGACAGCGATTTTGTTGTGGAAAACATGGTAATATTTCTCTTTTTCCAGTTTTATTTTTATTTTTGGAAATTTGATTAGGTAAAGTGTGCCAGTTATGGCACTAGTGCTCCAGTTTTTTAACCTAGTAATTAGCTCAAATTTGAAATAAATTTTATTTTAGTAGATGAATGGCAAAATCTATGTTCTAGCCTTGCATAGAATTAAATTTAGTGAAGAATGAATAACATTTGAAGATAAGGCAAATTAGGGAACCACTAGGGTCAAAAACTGGCACACCTATGCTAGTTGGAATTTAATTTCCTTTAGAAAAAAATGGCCTTTTATAATAAACTGGATATTGCGTGCCACAAATAAGGGGCTGTTCATAAACTACGTTGACAGTTTAAGGGCACGGGTTGGCGATTATCTACGGTTCATACTAATTTTAAAATTGCCCCTGTAAATATTGTACGTGTCCTCAATTTTCGCAATTCCATAAAATACTCATCACCTTCTACCTTAAGTACTACTTAGGTAAAGCGCAAACGATTCCCCACGGTCCCATCTTCCATCCTGATCACTTTCATCTAACATACAAAAAGCCATTCCGGCGAAACATCCCGAAGAGAAGGTGCTAATTGCCGCAATTATTCCCATACCTCCCCACCGCCATCAATTAGCGAGTGAAAAAAGAGCGGTTCTCCAAACCAAACCACACCAAACTCGCGCTCTTAGATCTCTATAATGACCCCAGCTCGGCGTGTGCGCCAAAAAATCACCTTCCGAAGGCCGCACTCGGCTAACTCTTTATACGCGAAAATCCAGAGGAAATAGACCAAAAACTTTAAATCCACTACCCATTCGTTCCCATTCGGCTATGTGCAATTTAAATTAGCGGAAAAGCGCGCTCGCTCGCGGTCATTTGGCTCGGCTTCGCCAATATTCTTTCCCGAAGCCGCGAAGCGGAGAGCGCAAAATTTCGCACACGAGTGTGCCAAACCATGAGTGGCGAAAAACTTCACTTTCATTCATGTGGGGAAGTGATTTCGCGGGGTTCCTCCGTCCGTCCGTCCGTCCATCCGTCTGGGTCTGGCGCTAGGTTTTTTTGCTGCTTTCTGGTTTGTTTACATTTGGCAGCCGGCCGGTCGGCCGGCCGGCTAACGGAGCATTTACGAGCTTTCTGTCCAATTTTGGCGGCGGCCCCCACGCACCTTTCGCTAATGAGAGTCTCGTCAGAGGACGGCGCGAGCGAGAAAAGTTGGGATAGGTAAGGGTTGCGATTTTGTCGTCATCATCGTCGTCGCGTGAAATTCGCGTGATTCGAGCTGTCATAATTTGGTGTCTCGGTTCAGTTCGGATCGGATCGATCGAAAACAGCTTGGTTTTCCCTCGTTTTCGTTCGATTTTCTACCCCGGGCAGGGGTTCTCCAGAGAGGTCTATTTTTAGTCCTCCTCTTCCTCCTCCTGTTCGTAGGAACGAAACATTCAATGCCCTCTTTGCGTTGTGCATTCACACGTTCATTGTTGTTGTTATTGTTGTTGTTCTTGTTGCATTGCGTAGCAAGCCATGAACTCTCGTGTAGTGCAGGCAGGCAGCGCCTACTAGAGAGACATCGACGAGACTTGCAAGAAAGAACCAGATGTGTGAGTGGATGGAGGGAAATGAAACTCTTCGCCGCCACCTCCTCCTCCTCGGCGCCCAGCGCCCCTGATAGCCTCCACAGAAGAAGGTCTCCCGTTCTGTGTATTTGCAGGAGATCCCTCCTGTTTCGTGTGCAAGTTCCCTTCGTCAGTCCGTCTGTCGTCTCTGTGTTCCTACGACGTTCATGCACGGGGAATATGTTTATGATGATAATTACGCTACACGCTCTGTTCCCATGAGGAGGACGACAAAAAGGGGGTCTCCTTTCGCATATGGATAGGGGTCCGCGCAAAAAATATGATAATAAGGCTACGCGCGACGAGACCTCTTTTCCGGTTATCCTTGATCGTCGCCGCGCCACGACGAAACTCGTTCGCCACCAATAATGGCGCTCGCTCGAACAGTATCTAATCTATTGCCCTTTCTTTCTCTCTTGCAGTCGCATTTCGACCACCTTCTCGCTGAACTCAGCCGGCAGGTCACCGGCTAGCCGCCTGATGGAACAGCGACAACGCAGCGCCCAGCGCCGTCTGCACATCGCACCGCTGCGCATAGAAAACAAGTACCTGGGATCGCCCGGCAAGGAGAACCTCCCGACCGAGGACGAACTCTCGTTCTACCATGGCAACAGTCCGCAGGCCAGCCCTCGGCCATGCAGTCCGTGCGATTGCCCCGAGGAGATGGGCGGCGAGCTGCTCCCCTCGGAGGTCACCCCCAACAAGCAGACCATCATCAACCCGGCCCTGCTGGGAGGAACGGGAAGCGCCAACCGGAAGAACCGAAGACCCCTGGAAGACTACGACCCCAACTCCATGGACTCCGGCTACGGAGCAAGCGTATCCAGCGAAGGCCACAAGAGTCAATCGCTGTTCCGCTTCATCCAACCGTCCGCCCCCCGCCAGACCGCCGTTTCGCCAGCTGCCTCGTCGATGCGGATCTTCCACAGCCTGTCCTCGGGCTCGATGGAATCCATGGACGACATCGACATGGACCTGTTCGAGATGGAAACCCTGGACGACGACACCCAGCTGCCCAGTAATCTGAACTCGCTGATATGCGGTGACATCAAAGCTACCAAGACCACTCCGGAGAACAAACGGCCCTTCTTCCGGCGCTGTCTAAGTCTCTCGGAAAACCCGGTGACACGCCGAGCCAAGTCCAACCTCATCTTCAGTTCACCCGTCGCTAGCAGCTGTCAGTCACCTGCCAAAACTCCGGAACGCCTACAGGTCGTCACCCCGGACAAAGAGAACCTTTGTATAACATCGTTCTCCTCCCGACCCGATGCGACCCGCTGCTTCAAGCGCCCGGAACCCCCGGGAATCAGCCCGATTCAGAGCAAACGGCACAAAATCGAAGTCCTCACTCCGGTCAGCTCGTTACGGACCGTAGAACCTTCCTCCCTGGACAGCCCCTCCTCTCTAACCGTACCAACAGTGAAACGACCCATTCTCCAGAAGTCCATCTCCATGAACGATGCCCACATCATGAGCGCCCTCTCGAGGTCCTCCACGGAGCCGGACCTCATTGGAGACTTCAGCAAATCGTACGTCCTGCCGCTGACCGATGGTCGGCATCGGGACCTGAAATCCATCACTCCAAACATCATGGCCGAAATGCTACGGGGCACCTACGACCATCAGATCGCTTCGTTCAAAATCATCGACTGCCGGTATCCGTACGAGTTCGAAGGTGGCCACATCCGCGGTGCCAAGAACCTCTACACCCAGGAGCAGATCCTGGAAGAACTGATCAACAGCAAGACTGAATCCCCCAAAGTGGACTTCAATGGACCCAAGCGCAGCGTGATCGTGTTCCACTGCGAATTCTCCTCCGAGCGGGGACCCAAGCTGTAAGTGTTGAAACATTTCACCCTTAAACAATTTCACCGTGACTCACCCGACTCTTCTCTCTTTCTTCCAGATCCCGCTTCCTGCGCAATCACGACCGTATCCTCAACTCGGACAGCTACCCGGCGCTACACTATCCGGAGATCTACCTGCTGCACGGTGGCTACAAGGACTTTTTCGCCCTGCATCCGGACCTGTGCGATCCGATTGCGTACCGGCAGATGCTGGATCCGAAATATAGCGACGCCTATCGCCACTTCCGGGCCAAGAGCCGCAGTTGGAACGGTGGCGATGTGGTCAAGGGTTCGGCCGTGGCCGGTCCCGGACCAAGTTCCGGTTCCGGAACGGGTAGTGCCGGTTGTGGCGGAACACGACTTGTCAAGTCCCGCTCGAGGTTAGTACTGTGAGAGAAGACTGAATCCCAGCCACACCCCAAACCCCCCACCCCCTCGTTTGTTCAATGGGAAGAACAAGAAGTTGACGTTTTTGCTGTTTTTTTTTTATTTTTTAACGTATTTTATATTTTATTGCACAAAAAGACTCTCGAAAGAAGAGGTTAGGACTTGTCCGTTTCGTTTTCAGTACTTTTCAGTTTCTTTTGTATGGAGTTTTTAGTTTCGTTTTCAACTTCTTTTCGGCAATACACACGGACGTAGCAGTAGTAATGAGACGTAAATTTCCGGCGGACAAAATTTAGTGAAAAGTTGATTTTTCCCCTCACTTTTTTACGTGTTCAATAGTTTACGCAGGTTTCTTTTTTGTTTGTTATCCACATATTTTATCTGTGATTTAGCTTCTTTTTTTTTTCTTTGGTTCGAGATTTTACGATACTTTTTATTTTATAACGAGTCAAACGAATGGCAGAGAGCGAGAGAGTGAGACGGGGCCATACACTGATAGAAACGCAAACTTTGGAAAACCGAAGGGGGAGAAACGGCTACTAGGCCAAATTAGTCAACAATTATACAAAATTTAAAACAAAACAAGCAAAATTTGACTTAAAGGAGAAGTCACGACGAAGGCTCTTCCTTGTAAAACAAAAACAAATAATTTAGACTCGAACACGGTCAATTGTAGAAAAAAATTTAAAATATAAACTATCACAAAATATTTCGAAAAACAAAACCCCGTTGATCAAACTCATTTTTGACATACGAGAGAGAGAGAAAGTGTACATTTGAATAGAAAAAAATATCGAGTATCAAGACAACGCAAGCCCAATGAACTATCGAATATACCCTCTAGGACTTTATCCACATTATATTATTTTCCACACAGTTTTTCGTTCGTTCAAAAATTCTATCGACTTTTAACCTAAGGTGAAAAAGGTGCAAATTAAACCTAGGTTATGTGGGGTTTCCTACACTAATCATATCGTGTGTTCGTGTGCAAGTGCGTGTGTGTGTGTGTGTGTTACGAAACACGACCGAAGCCTACTTTGACGCGCGGCGCGATCAAATTTCACTCACACTCAAATTCGAAACGGTACGTTTTCTTTGCAAAAGACACTCAACCGCGGAAGATTCGTTTTGTCCAAGACAAATTCAACTCAGTTTTTTTTTCTGCGCAGTGTTGACAGGTCAAAGTAGGCTAAATTTTGTTTCGCGTGTTGCATTTCCTTCAAACTCTATATATTCCGTGTGACTTGAGAGAAATCGATCGTTTCGTGCAGTTTGTTTTAGAACTACCACCAGAGAAAAAAAAATAATAATTCAAATTGATAAAAATAAAAATAAAAAAAAAGCCGATACAATTTTCTGACTGAATTTTAAATACAAATGTAAAAAGCATCATAGATTAATATATATTTAAACGAGGAAAAGATTGTGTTAAAAATGTCATTTTATTCTTTTTTAAATTAGAAACAACAAAAATAAGTGCAAAAATAGCTTGATACCCTTATTAGTTTGTAAGTGCGAGAGAATAAGACCCCTTAACGAAAACGAGAGCGATAAAGAGAGAGAGAGAAAGAGAGAGAGAGAAAGAGAGAGAGAGAAAGCGGATTGCGTATAAATTAATTATTTTATTCGTTAGTGTAAATTTACGGTATGTAGAAAACTCAGATTTTAACTTATATGAACAACAAAACTCTTATAGTATGACTGTAAATATACCGTATATTATTCGTTCGTTCGTTCTTTTCTATGAACAAGATTTCAGTGCACAAAAACCACCAGGAAAGGCGGAAAACGTTGACGCGTTGTCGGCGGGTTTCGACTGAATAAAAAAGCGTTCCAAATTAAATTGAATTGAAGCAAGTTGTTTGCGTTATTTCTAGAACTGTCCGAAATTGGGGTCCCTGACGGTCTTTCGTTGGTTACGTATCGAAAATTCGGCACCTTACAGCTCATCCAGTGGTGCCAGTGACAGGTGAATCTTACTCGCTTTGAGGTTACGTTTACGTTTACGAACAATCTGGAAATCATTTGAGATCTATTTTCCGGCCTACAAATGACTTTCTTAGAGTTTTTCTTCTTCTTTGTATAACAGTCAATTTAACACGCTTTTTTAAGCATTTTCGAGGGAGACTGGGACTACCCATTAAACGAGTAAAAAAAATAACCAGTTATGGGTATTTGGTACTCACAAATGAATACTTACTAATTATTTTTGTAGTTCTAAATATTCATAAATGGGTAAAATTTTACTCATTTAATGGGTAGTACCAGTTTTCCTCGAAAATGCTTACTTTGTATTTGTATTTTGTGGTTACCGTGTAAAACGCTGTCCAGACTGGAGAGTTATAACATGTTATAACGGTTGTCAACTAATTGCAACACAAAAACCACCATCAAGATAGCGATATAACATGTTATAACTCTGTAGTCTGAACGTACTATAACATACTTCTCCGAGTACAGATTTTGATTTTAAGTGTGTAGGAAGGATAAATATCAATGATTATGAAATGCCCGTTGACTGAGAATTTGAAGAAATCCTTGATTATCAATCTGCTAATTATCATAACATAAGAAATAAGCTAAACATTATTCCTGATGAATGTGGGCGTCCTAGTGGAATACCTGTATAAAGAAAGAGAGAAGGATTAGTAATTTCCATTTAATTTCACTACCTTATTTGCTTATCCTTGACAGATACGCGTATTTCGTCTATAATGTGCAGACTTCTTCAGTGCCTTGCACTAATATTTGAGTGAACTAGTGTTTAAGCGAAGACAACACATCAACAACATATTGATATAATGTCTTCGGGCTACGAACATGATTGACGAGAAATAAATAGGTGGGTCACAGTTTATCATTAAATGGGTTACAATTTTACCCATTAATGAGTCTGCCACTTTTCTTCAAAGTGGGTGAAATGTTACTAATCAATGGATTGCTTTAAACTTAGCGTATATACAAGTTTAGAATACCACACGGCGAATGAGAACACCCGAATTTGAGTTAAGTTCACTCATAATCGCCAAAAGTGCAGGAACTTAGCGATGAGTTAATTTGCCTCATGCTTTCTGTGGAAAATTTACTCAGTCTAGGAGTAGCACCAATAGACTGAGTGAATCCAATCTTTACTTTTCTCATATTCGAGATTTATTTTCCTGGACAAACCTGGAAAAACATGAGACAAATTTACTCATCGCTGAGTTCCTGCGCTTTATGCGATTTATGAATAAACTAAACTCAAGTTTGGGTTGTTCTAATTGGACGTGCATATCAATCCATATTATTTTTCTAATGGGATCTTGCAACCGATGCTTGTATGCAAGTTATATCTCAAATTGTATGTATTATACCGTGTGCCTCCGCTAAATTGAACGACGCTTATATCAACGTATATATCATTTTCAATTTGCACTTCTAATCAGCATCAGAAAAGCACGTTTCTGGTAGCATTATTCGGTGTTTTGTTTTGCTCTGCGTTCCGTTTCACAATGTTCCATTTAGCTTTACTCCACTCCATACACAGAACGAGACACAGAATGACGTTTGAGCACAGACAAACAGACATAAATCTTAGAAGAAAATTCTTCAAAAAATATCGGTAAGCATATCAGGCACTTTGTACTTTGGTTCGCGTGTAAAGGGTCTTAGAAAGTTTGTTTACAAATGCTTTTGTGCCGTTATCAAATGTTATGCCTGATATTTTGTATGCACACTAGCATCCTCTGTCATGCACATTCCCAAGCTTTGTTTTGCAACCGGAGCATCCCTTGTCCATGCAATTTTTTCACTAGTTGCTTTTCTCTCGATCTGTCAAAGCGTCAGCTGCGTTAAATAAAAAAAAAACAAATGGAAGTCAGTGATGTCGCGTCTAAAGCCCCACAGTAAAAGCACAGACAAACAGACGTAACTCTTCATTGTGTATCTTCGTTCATGCATTTAACGGTTGATTTGAATATTATCAGTTCCGCGAACTACTCGCTGCAGCGCTGGCATCTGATCACTTTGACGTTTCTATACATTCTATAGAACTTTTATGCAATATTGTTTACGAGTTATCGAACAAGCTTGTTTTCCGCGAGAAGCCAGATAGATGTCGCTACTGAGGTTATATGTTTTGAGATACTATATTTTCAAGAACAAGTTTATCAAAGAGTTACGTCTGTTTGTCTGTGGTAAAAGTATGGACGTCTGTCAAAAGTTGTTTCAATCGAACCGTCAAAATGCACCGCTTTGCTCGATTGGAACAACTTGTTTTTTCATTTTTGTGGTGACAGTCGTCCCAGTCGTCCATGCTTTAACTAGAGGGCTTTAGTCGCTTCTACGAAATTTTCCGTAGATCTATAGAAGAATCAAAGTGACGATTAACTCACAGATGGCGAGTCGGTGAAAATAGTAATGACGTTTTAATACCTGTCAAATTGCATTGCACCAATTTTTGTAATTGCGGATCTTAAAACTAGGTGTCGCACAACCAGTTTTGGCTTTGTTTTGATTCGCCAATAGAATTGATTGACTTTTGCAGAAATATGGAGCCGTAGGAGCAATTCACAGAAGCTCAATCTTTTTTAGGGACTTGTTTTGATTGTTTAGTGTAATTTTTCATTTGCTGGAAACAAGTTTTGAAATGTATTAATGCATCACTAATGAGTGCCCTTTCTACCATCGTTCATCACTTTAATGTGTACAATGCAAACAATATGTATCAATCAATATTATTGATGATGTATTGAACACCATTTACTAAAAGTGGATACCATATTACACTTTACACTCATTAAAATGATTTGTTCACAAATTCTGTGGTCATCGTACAGCGTAATATTACACAACAAGCAGAATGGCCAATAAACTTGGGTTTGGGTGTAATATTCAACCATTTTTTTTTTCTGTATTCGTCAGATTAGTATATGGTACATTAATGACCCGATTTTGCCGGCCCCTCCGCACTGTTATCATTGAATAATTTCATAAAATCTTAATTCCAAATCATTCTTATGCATCCGATGGGTGCAATAAGACCACTGAAAAAGTGCATGGGTTTTGTTGGAAAATTGCCAACTTTTCGGAAAATTCTGCAATAATAATCCCGGGAATAAATCGACCGGTACTGGGGTTGATTTACTGTCCGGAAGATTATTATTATCCTAAAAAGAATATGCTCCATTTTAACAGTTATCTAGCAGTTAAACCAAGAACTAAATCATTTGCTTCTGTGTGTAATGCTGTTTTTTAAACATATTTTCATGCATAAACTTACGTTTAGTCCCGTACTATGTGTTTCATTTGAATGATGGTATGTCTATACCTCTTCTTTGCCGTACTAATTCACCGTACTATAATAAATTTAGTTATAAATAGTATTCAATTACCTTAAACAATGTAGTTTTAAGAATATTAGTTTTAGGCTGGAAATATGCAATCCATTTATCATATGCTCTCCTGTTCAAAAACATATTAGATTAAGTAAATTTCACTTGATTTTATCATTAAACCAATTACCTGATAATTTTAGAAATAAGCTCTAAGGAATTAAGATATTTAGGATAATGTTTCAGTAGTAAATTTAGTAATTACTTTCTGCAACCTGTGTTCTTTCACTTGCATTCTATTTTTTTTGTCTAGATTATTTGTTTACTCATTCTCCTATCAATCATGTTATCAGTCCAATTCCTCTCCCACTCTCCCATGTTTGTGCTGAATCATCTCTTCTGCCAAATCATTCCTCTATTCTACTCACCAATACCTGAGTACCAAACCTGTCATCGCTGTGAATATCTGTCACGCCTATTGCGCATCGCGATGTCATACGCAATAGTCGAAACTGAGCTGCAGTCTGATCACAGTAGCGGCGCGCTGGCGTTGACACGCCAACACTCCCCCCAGGTACGTTGACCACCTGATCAGCTTACTCCACTTCGCGTCGCACGTCTAGAACAGCTAGTTTGACAATCGGACGCTCGTAGATCCCGGTCGATGTCCTCTCCGTTGCTGATCTGGGTTGGCCGTCTCGTCCAGGTTGAGTGCAGATTATTTTGCCTTTCGGCCAGCAGTTCCGTGGCATCTTCGGGTCCGTTATCACCACAACGTTGTTGACATCAATCGGCTTCGTTTGTACGAACCACTTGGTACGCCGGGTTATCTCGGGCAAGTAGTTGCTTACCCAACGCTTCCAAAACCGGTTAGTTTGGGCTTGGGACAATCGCCAACTTTGTCGTGTCACTGCTCCGCTGTCATCAATGGTGCTGAGCGGCTTGACTCCATTGGAAGAGCCCAAAAGGAAGTGGTTGGGCGTCAAGGCTGGAGCTGAATCGTCATCGACAGGAACGTGCGTCAGTGGGCGGGAATTCACCGTGTTCTCGATTTCAGTCAGCAGGTTCCGTAAGACCTCGTCCGACAGGCGATGCGGCCGCTCATCCTCAGGATTCCGTTCTGATCCAGCCATGGCGTCTTCTGGTGTAGCGGACTTGATTTGGGGATCGGGGTTCATAGTTGATCCGAGCACTGTTGCGACTTCTGATGGACTGCTATTTCTTCCGGATAGGCTTCCTGTTGTGCTACGCGAATGAGATAGGATTCGGCGGTGAGTATTTCGTAGTTGGTGAGAGGTCCGCTTACGATCGGTTCCTGGAGGCGCTTCAGTTTGCAGTTGGCAGGAAAACGATGAGCTAGAGCAACCACTTTCACAATCCGATTCCAGTCTGAGAAATCGCTTGAACAGACTATCGATGAAGTGAGTTAATACGCTACGGCGAAGTTCGAGAACGGCTTCATTCGAGCCAGTATATGAGTCTGGCCAACCAGTTTCCGGATGCTGCAGGAACTCGGGCCCGGTGAACCATCTCGTCTCTGAAGCCAAGCTAGGAAGTCCTTTCCATTTCGTCCCATCATCTGCTACGTTTAAATCTGTAGGAACGTATCTCCATTCGTTCATCTCCGTGGTGTCCAGGATCTCGCTAACTCGGACCGCGACGAATTGGGAGTATCTTCGGTGGTCAGATTTGATCCAGCAAAGTACGTCTTGGTAATCCGACCAGTAGTGGCGACGAGCTATTCGGAATGACAGTGCATCTGATACGGATTGTGCTAGCCTGGCCCCAACCAATGCTGCTTGAAGTTCCAGTCTAGGTGTTGAGAGAAACTTCAACGGAGCGACTCTGGTCTTAGACGTCTTGAAGTAGCACCTTCAGGTACATGAGGAAATGTGCGATCAGTTTGAGATAGACATAAGAACGCTTAACATTTCTCTCTTCGTTGGATGTCGTTGACCTTTCAATAGCGCTTCTCCATAGCGAGTCCATCCGACCTTGTAGGTAAAGGTATCCGAATCAGTACACCACCACATTCCGAGCACTTTCTCGGTGGCTAGCTCCAGCGACAGCGAGTTGCTTATCCAGTTGCGGATCTCGAATCCAGCTTTCGAGTGCACCTTTTTTACTTGTTGCGCAAGTTGAAGCGCCTCATCTTCCGTCTCAACGCTTACCAGCATATCGTCGACGTAATGCCGCTTCTGGATGACTTCAACTGCTACTGGGTATGCTGCTTTGAATCGTTCCGCGCTAGGGGAACAACGGGCTCCGAAGGTCCTGCAAGATGTAGAACACGATGTTACCTTTCTCGTCATACCAGAAGAACCGCTGGCAGTGCTGGTCTTCCGAGCGCATGAGGACTTGTAAAAACATCTCACGCACATCTCCAGTGAGCGCGATTTTGCCTCCCCGGAACTGGATGAGGATAGTGAGCAGTGCGCAAAGCTGATCAGGACCTTTTAATAGAGCCGAATTTAACGATACTCCATACGCAGAGGCAGCAGCGTCCCATACAATTCGGATTTTTCCCGGTTTATTGATGTTGACAACCGGAAAAGTAGGCAAATACCAGACCCGATGGAATGGTTGCTTCAGCTCCTCATTGGTGAGTCTTCTAGCGTATCCTTTCATGACGAAATCGGTGATTTTCATATTGAGCGCTTCAGCGAGCTTTGGATCTTTGTCCATCCGTGAATGTTTTGAGCCAAATGAACTGTCAAAATCTGAGCCAAACGAACATTCTTATTGAAATTTTTCCGAGGATTTGTTATTCTTACTACATTAAATTTCAGAGTATTGCAATCGAACAGAAATTCAATCACCTTTATGCTTCGTGTACTTCTCAAATTCAACTAGTTTTTTCAATCAAAAACAATATTCTAGCTCTTTTGTTTATTTGATTTTAGTTGGTTAACTAATAGCACCAATAAATGTGCAAAATATTGCAATGCACTCAATTATTATTTTGCACGTAAATCGAATCAAAAGTAAAAGTCATGTGAAATGCTAGCTTCTAGCAAGGGTTGCAAGATAATTTAGGTACAAATCCCTGCTGCCGAATTGTATTTTGTTTTCTCCCATCATTTTGTTTTCGCCCATCTCTCCCTCTGAGTATTTCTAAGTGGCAGGTGCGTAGCCAACATGTTGTACCGTGATGGCGGGCCCAGCACAGCAAAATAAATTATTTGAGCCAGGGACATGCTGCCTACTGTCAAACGGTGCTGCTGCTATAGGCCTTGTCATTGGCCTGATAAATGATTGTCCTCAACATGTCCACAGGATGGTAGAGAATCATGTCCACATGATCATACAATTGGTCGAGCCGTCTGACAGAAGGATACCCCAATAAGTGTGGAGAAAAGCCCGCCCTTTTTCCAAGAGTTGTTAACAACCAGGGAGTTACATAGTTGAAGATGCTAATTTCAAATAAGAGACTAAAGTGGTAATTTTTATACGATAGATGAGGAGATGAAAGTATAGAATTGATAGTTCCGTTAGAGTACGGCAGTGTGAAAATTGCATATAGAGAGTAGAAAGCGAGGAAGGACAACTGCCTATTCTCCCGAAAGTCTCCCATGTTATTTCTGATGTGTTCTACGAAATTTCGACGTCCATTATCTTTGTATGATGATCTTGAGTTTCTAGTTGCGTCTTATAAAACCGTAACACCAATGCAGAAAATGGACAGTGTCTCCGGATATTTTCTTAACGAGCATCACTCCATTGTCGTATCACATGTGCCCCATTTTGCAGCTCTTCTTTCACATTTACTTTGTTGACTCCATGGTACCGGAATGATCTGATATAACCACAACGGGATGGCCGTTCAGAATGGTTCAACGGATGTGAAATGAGGGAACATTTAAATTTAACACGATTTAAAGTATTTCAATGCTACATTACATTTGTTCACTAGCAATTAATACAATTTCAATATTTCTGGAAGAATTTACTTGTGTTTTATACAATTAGTATCAATGTTCCGTCATATCGTATCTTCAAATGATCTTCGCAAGCGGCACATTTAGTTCAGTATTAAGTGTTCGTTATTAAGCGTATTGGACGATAAGAACAGCTGAACATGTTTTTTGGAGTTATTAACGAGTAAGAGATTCGATGACAAATAGTTTCTTTTTAATTCTTTCAAAATACACACAAATCAATACAAATCAAAGACACCATTAACCAAGTTTTTTTGAAAACATCTAGTGACATAATAAAACACCAAACAGAAAAGTACAGTTTCTCACTGCACACTGAACAATCCCAAACAATCACTACGTGCTCAAAGTAAAACACGCTATTTAGCTACGCCTGTTTTGATTTAATTTCAATGGCACAAATTTTCATGACAAGAAGAACAAGTAGGGTAAATTTTCTATAGCAACCAAAAATATCCATTAGTACCGTCCCAATGACGCGTTCATCTAGATAAAATTGATAAATAACAGATTTTTAGCGATGGGCCCGATCTTAGATCCATAGGCCAACATTAGAGCCATTTCCCCTATACAATGAATTCCGTGTGTGCTATCTGCTTCTCCCTCACAGAGATTAATCATATCGAATGATTAAAAAATATATATCTCTTGCTAAAAAATAATCATCTGATATTAAACCCAGTTTAATCAACAATCAATACGAAACTAACGATTTTAAATTGGCTCACTACTTGACTAGCCTATTGGTCCCAAGCAAACGATTAACTTACCCCATTCTAGTAGAAAGTCTAGTACTACACTATGTTTGTTTTGATTCGCTATGAAAGTTTGGCAGATAAAATGAGGGGTTAGTGGATTTTCCCATGTTTCGAGGGGTGAATCGATTAGCTTGGGACCGAAGAGAGTACCAGAGCTGAGCCAAAAAGTTGATCACGTTATTCCGGGCCCTTCTTGTCTTAGAGCTACCTCTATGGTTTAATCATGGTTGATTAAATTGAATTTTATCATATTTGATTCACTAACAGAATTCCACACATTTTTATTGGCTAATTTCTATGTAAAATTCCACATGATTTTCATGTGACCACACATAAACAGAATCCACCCAGAAGCACACAGGAAATTTATGAGTTAAATGAATAGTATGGCTTTTATGTGTACACATATTAAGTATGTGTCCGACACATAGATATCATTTGTTGATCACATTGCAAAAATTCATGTGTGGGACACATAAAACAATCTTTGAAATTTTATCAGTGTTGAATTTAAATCTTTTTTGATTGAATTTTAGTAATTTCTGCTATAATAAAATATAATACTGAAAAGATAAATTGATATTTCAAGTGATTATTTCGAAATTAATCATGCCTGACTACTGCCGGACCCTACACGCTAACTTGAAAGTACTCATTAATGAGTAAAAAAAAGACCCATTTTGAAGAAAAGTGGCTTAACTCATTAATGATTAAAAAATTTTACCCATTAATGAGTATCTGTTGTCGGAGACGAGCCAGCCAACGGCTGAAAGTCTCCTTAATAAAGATATAAAAAAAAGAGTATCTGTTACCCATTAAGGTGAAGCGGGAATTTGCATACTTTTTAATCATTTTTGATTTCATTTTTATTTGAGTGTAGGTTATGTCTTCAACCGGACCACCTGATGATTCGAAATAAACCATCATCATCATCCTCACCGTTTCGTTTTCCATTTCTGACATATCTTTCACCAGTTTCATTTTCCAGATGTCGCTTCTCAACTCAAGTCCCATATTCACCAACACCAACTCAGTCTTGTTTCATCAGCCGGTTCGCGTGGTTCGTTTCTCTACCGCAGCAAACTTGTGGATTGTCTTTTGTGCGTGTGTCTTTGACTACTGAATTCTTTTTTATTTTTTGTCATCTGAGTCGTTTTCTTGGGAAGAATAGTAATTCTACAACCGTGTGTCTTATTGGAGCATTATTTTCGTATCTGCCGAAAGACATAAATAGTGTAAACTCCGATGCCCCGCAACGAATCCGCAGGCAAAATGTCCGCTGCTGCTGGAGGTGTTTCTGTCGATCGTGTCCAACCGGGACGGGTTATGTTCGTCCTCCGGGATGCCCTGGTGGACGACGAGCTGGTCTACCAGATAGCGTCGCAGTGTGGCGAGGTGAAAAATGTGCATCGACCGCCGAACAACCGGCAGCTGGTTTTCGTCCAGTACGAGGATCCAAGGTAAGTGGTCGGGAGAGTCCGTTTTCATTTCCTGTTTAGGGTTTTGTATTTTTGCATATGTCCGCAGAAAGCGACAGGGGAGCATGCATTGAGGGCGTCATGAAATTTAGGGAAAATTAACTTATATTTTCCTATATCTAATGCATTGGCCCATTAGAGTGTGACGTGCTTACTGGGTGCTCCCTTAATAAAGAGAAGCCCGGTTTAGGTGATTTAATTTACTTGAACTACGACATGAACGTTGATGTCGGACTTATTCTATTCGATGTCAAGTCAATGTTGAAACACATGGTTCTCGTGTTTTCTTGTTTTTTTTTTAATCGCTTGTTGCGTACTTCGTTTTGTTTTTGTTTGTGGTTTTGTTTATGTCTGACGTTCGGAATGGAAGAACAATTCGATACCTTCGCACTGTGGGTGTGTTGATGTTGAGTGGTTAAAATTCTGAAGGCATATATTTTCACTGTTTCGGGTTGAAAAAGTAAACGTTCTAAAAATTTATCTTAATTTAATAATTAATCATTTTATTCGAGCACTTAAAATGACGTTTACTACCACTCGAACTTTGAAATAAAACATTATTTTGAGATTTTTTCTTCTAGGACCTCGAGATAAGTAGCCAATATTTGTGCGTTTCATAGAAAAATAGAAATTAGTTGGTCCAGTTTTGTAAAATCGCTGGTAGAATGTCACGCCAAAACTGCTTGACAAAGTGGTCAATTAAATAGATTGTAATCAGAGAAAACTTAACTCGAAGGAGGGTTGAAATTAGGATCCAGATAAAAGTTATCCGTTTTACTGCTGTAGGTACCCAAACAACAAATTAGTCCTCATATTTTATAGCTATTGGATATCGTAAATTTAGCAAAACAGCCAGAGAGCAATAACGAGTCTTAAATTATAGGCGCACATCAATTATATTGATTGCCTGCGCTCCATGGGTTTTCCCGAATGTGTTTCCCCTCAGAATTTTGGGAAAACCGCTACCGCTACCTTGACATAAGATAGGTAGTAAAGGGTCGTTTCGCGTGGAATTTCAGAAGTATTCCATGGTGATATTCGTGCCGAACCTGTGCTTTTGCAGGAGGTTGAGTAGATCGTTTTGTAGTAAAAGGTAACGTTCTCCAGTGTAAAATACTACCATCATTTTTCCAGGCATAAAATATTTGAAAACTACAGTCTACATGAACATTTTAAGGGAATTTATTGATAAGCAACTCCAAGTTCACACTTCTGGGAAACTACCACTCATTTTTGATTATTCTTAGACCGAATTATTTCACGTTTATGATCAGCACGTATGTTTGTGGGAAGTACAATTGTAGAGAGTAATTGAAACACGTCTTTATCGGTTGACGTTGAACAGTGGAATGAAAATTTTATTCAGAAACTTAGCAACTAATAACAAGTGCAT
Source organism: Ochlerotatus camptorhynchus (assembly GCF_037179485.1). Classification (NCBI taxonomy): domain Eukaryota; kingdom Metazoa; phylum Arthropoda; class Insecta; order Diptera; family Culicidae; genus Ochlerotatus; species Ochlerotatus camptorhynchus. The sequence continues at coordinate 344,096 of NW_027040553.1, forward strand.
ATAGCGACGCGAATTACTGCGTTGCTACGATCACAATACTCCTCCCTAATCCGCGACGCCAGTTAGCTTCCGAAACTTCTGCTGCTTCTGAACGGTCATCGGCTTCGTGAACCCATCGGCTGGCTGTTCCGTTGTCGACGTGTAGCTCAGTTGGACGACACCATGCTGCAGGCTATCATGCACGAAATGGTACCGTATACTGACGTGCTTGGTCCGGGGGTTATACGAACCGTTGTTGGCGATGCTGATTGCCGATTGATAATCGCAGCACACGGAAATCGGTTTGGCCTCGCAAAACTGCGATTGCAGATTACTCCACCACATAGCTTCCTGGATCGTGCGAGACATGGCCATGTATTCCGCTTCACAGGACGAAAGGGCTACGGTAGGCTGCTTTTGACGTTCCACGAGATCGCACCTCCCTGCATCATGAACACATAACCGGTTGTGGATTTCTGGTCGTCCGCATCTCCTCCCCAATCGGCATCGCTGTACCCAACTATGTCCGCTGGACCGCTTGTCGAGTACTCTAGCTTCTTGGTTATTGTACCTTTCAGGTACCGGATTATCCTCTTCACCGCTTCCCAGTGAGGACGGCCAGGGTTGGCACTGTACTGGCTCACAACGTTGACGGCAAAAGCAATATCCGGTCGGGTGACTTGAGCTGCAAACGACAAACACCCGACTGCTTCCTTGTATGGCACTGACTTCATTTCTTCCATTTCAGATTTCGTCTTCGGTGCCATCGACTTGTCCAACTTGATGCTTGGATCTGCTGGTGTTGCAACTGGGTGGGCATCGGCCATACCGAAGCGATTGACGATGTATTCGATGTAGGCTTGTTGATCCAACCACAGCTTGCCTTCTTCACGCTTCCTCGTGATTCTGATGCCAAGACATTGTTGCGCCTCCCCGAGGTCTTTCATTTGGAACCGCTTGTGCAGATGGGCCTTCAGCTTCTTCTTTTGCTTCCGATCGTTTGTGAAAATCAAGAGATCGTCGACGTAGATAGTCACAAACATCATCTTTCCTCCACGGATGCACCAGTACAAACAGGGATCCACGCTCGACCGTTTCAGTCCGAACTCCTGCAGCACCACATCCAACTGCGCGTTCCATACGCGGCAGGACTGCTTGAGACCGTAGAGGGCCTTCTTCAGTCTGCACACCTTTCCATTCGACGCATCGAACCCTTCTGGCTGGAGCATGTAGATCTCCTCGTCCTTCAGCTCGCTCTGCAGGAATGCAGTGACCGCGTCCATTTGGTCAATATCCAAGTTGTACCGCACCGCCAGTGCCATCAGATACCGGACGGTCGCGTACCGCACGACCGGGGAGTACACCTCGTCGTAGTCCAGACCAGGTCGTTGAGAACAGCCCTTCACCACGAGGCGGGCCTTGTACCTCTGGATGGTTCCGTCGAGACCTCGCTTCGTTCGGTACACCCACTTGTTCCGAATCGCTTTCCGCCCTTCAGGCAGATCGGTGAGCACCCACGTGCTATTCTCGCTGAGGGATGCAATTTCCTCACGCATAGCCGCAATCCAATGATCTCGGTCCGGCCGCCGCAGAACCTCATCGTAGCTCGTCGGATCATGCATCGTATCATCGTCGCTCGTCGTGTTGAAGGATAACTGAGGGTAATGAACACCACCAGAAAAGGAACCGTAACTAATAAAGTCATTATACTTGCCTGGATTATGGCGCTCCCGACCGCTGCGCCTTAACCCTTGCTGCAACTCAGCTGGTCTAATCAGTTGCGGTGGGAGCGCAAAATCGGCACAGGCATCCTCGAATTCGTCTGCCTCACTGGACGAACTGTCGACAACGACGATGTCTTCCTCCGTTGTTTCGGTTTCACCAGGATTACCACCCGGTTGATCGATAACAACAGCAGGCCCGGCTGCACCAGGTACGACGATGCCATTCGGTTGTTCGCCTAGAGGAAGCACAGCGTGTTGACCATCTTATCAGGAGTATCAGCTGCACCGGACTCAGGACGATCATGGATTTCATCCGAACAAAGCTCCATGAACTCCACCGGCTGCACTCGTTGTTCTGCCATACAGATAGCGACGCCTTCTTCCAGTACCATGACATCTCGGCTAACGTGGAAACGGTCATTCTCTGGATCATACACCCGGTAACCTTTCGTGTCTTCACAATAGCCGACGAAAATGCCTTTCTCGGATTTGGGATCAAACTTCTTCCTTTTCGCTTTCGGTACCAGAGTCATCACGCTCGAGCCAAAAATCTTGAGGTGCTTCAAATTCGGCTTCTTTCCGGTCCACGCCTCTTCCGGCGTTTTCTCTTCCAGGGAACGAGTAGGACATCGATTCACCACGTGAGCCGCGGTCGAAATAGCTTCTGCCTAAAACTCTTTTCCCAGCTTCGCATCGTTGAGCATGCACCGCGCCTTTTCAACCAGCGTGCGGTTCATGCGCTCTGCCGCCCCGTTCTGCTCAGGCGTATACGGGCACGTGGTTTGATGTCGAATCCCATCGGACTCCAACACCTTCCGGAAATCTGCATTCACGTACTCCTTTCCGTTGTCTGAACGCAAGATTTTTAGCTTCTTGCCCGTCTGTCTTTCCGCTTTGGCCTTGAACGACTTGAACGCTTCGAGTGCTTGATTTTTCTGCTTCAAGAAGTAAACCACCACCCGCTTGCTTGCATCGTCCAGGAACGTCATGAAATAACGGCTTCCACCCAACGACGAAATCTCCACTGGTCCGCAGAGGTCGGAGTGTACCAACTCCAACAGTTCTTCAGCGCTTGACTCGCTGCTTGGGAATGAACGCCTCGTATGCTTGCCCTCCAGACAGGCAACACATCCTTCTAACGACCCATCTTGGAAATCTATTCCGTTGGCGATTCGCTTGAGCTTCTTCAAACCACCTTCGTGAAGATGCCCCAGACGTCGATGCCAGAGCTCCATGCCGCTTGCCAAAAACGACTTCTCTGGCCAATTGATTGGCCAACCAGATCACCGTCTTCGTCCCGAACTTCGCATCTGTCTTTGGTGAAAATAACAGTTTTGCCCTTTTTGCAGATCGTACTTACGGATAACAAGTTGGTGGCTAGGTCGGGAATCTTCAGAACACCGCTGACATCGATTCGACCATCGTTGCTGTCCAACACGACTGAACCCTTCGCTACGACCTTCATAGTGGCATTGTTCGCCGTTCCGACGTTGTGGTCCATCTTGACTTCATCGAGAAATTTCTGATCCGGCCGTGTCATGTGGCAAGTGGCACCCGAATCGAAATACCATTCACTGGTGCTGACGTCTCCCATGGCAAAAATGGAACAGAGACCCTTGTGTTTGCTCGCCTTCGCTTGCTGCTGCTTCTCCGGACACTTGGCAGCAAAATGACCCGGCTTCTTGCAGGTGTAACATAACTTTTCGCCTTTGCTACCGTCCTTGGATTCGCTTGGCTTCTTCCGGTTCGCTTTACTGTACAGGGCACCTTCCGCGCCGCTGCTGACCGGACCACGATCCAGCTTAACGTCCTGTAGAATTTTGGATTTCACTGCATCCGCTGTCAAAGCCGCTCCAGAGGCTTCGAGTCCCATTATCATGGACTCGTACTGATCAGGAAGACCCATCAGCAACATCGCCGCGAGCCAGGAATCGTCCACCTTAAAGCCCACGGATGCAAGCTTGTGGCTTGTGCTCATTAATTCGTCCACGTACGCCTCAACGCTAGCACAGTTGATCAGCCTACCGACGTAAATTTTCTGAGCAGTCCAATCTTCCTGGTTAGTCCACTGTCCTGGAATGCAGATTGCAGCTTCGTCCAGGCTTCCTTTGCTGTAACCGCATCCTGCACCAGACTGTAATTGTAGCTCTCGAGGCTTAAGCAAATCGTAGCCAGAGCCTGCAACTTCAAATCCTCAGGAACACCTTCTCCGTCTCCGTCGATGGCAGACCAGCTTCCTTCACGGATTAGGATCATCCGCATCGCAAATGCCCACGTCGTGTAGTTCTCCCGGCCTCTTAGCTTGTCAATGGCTGGCAGTGCCACGGAACTTCTGGTGACTCGAACGCTTCCAGCTTCAGTCCTGCCGTTTCCGTTGGCGCCTCCATCTCCTTGACCTTGCTGTCCGGATCCTAAACTTCCGCCTTTGGACATACTTCTTCTGGTCTTGAAATTTTAGAGTCTTCCGGTTAGGTATCCTGGGCCCATAAACAATTGTAGAGAGTAATTGAAACACGTCTTTATCGGTTGACGTTGAACAGTGGAATGAAAATTTTATTCAGAAACTTAGCAACTAATAACAAGTGCATATAGCGACGCGAATTACTGGGTTGCTACGATCACAATAAGTACCTAGTAAATTGTACCCTAAAACCACATCTCAAACAAAAACTAGGGGAAATGTATGTAATGTCGGCCTAAATGCCTCTAATTTGGGCCCATACACCCCTACCGTTACGACAACATTTTATTGAATATTATAAAGGAAAGAATATCCTGGGGTACCAACGTAAACCAGCTTATAGTCCATTCTATATGTAAGAGTATTGGTGGACCGAAAGTGAGGATAACAATAAAAAACAATTCAAGAACAACATGTGAAAAGTATAGACACTGTATATAGAGCGGACAATGTAAAATCATGCAATCTGGTAGCCCTGATAAATGTCATTAATTTGAAAAATTAATCTGGCATCACTTGAATTTGTTCAAGCTTTCAGGGAGCAGCTCAATAAGGTGATACTCTAAGGAAGCCTTAGCGTGAAACATTAAAGGCACAAATGTCAGCTTCCACAAAAATACAAATTTGAAATTGCTACTCCTTGTTTGCTGTGCTACTACAAACAGAGAGTAGTAATTTCAAATTGGTATGTTTTGTGGAAGCTGACATTTGTGCATTTGAAGTTTCACGCTAAGGCTTCCTTAGAGTATCACCAGCCAAGAAAAAGATTTTTGTTTTTGTTTTTTCTTTGCGTTTGTTTTTTCTTTGCCTTTGTTTTGATTCCATTCGTGCATAGAAGCTGTGTATCATCCTTCCCGGCAATGCTAAAGTTCTTGAGTCAATCGCCGTTACACGAAGCACCGTGCCAACAGCAGCTTCTTGCTTCGATGTTAATGTAATTTGCATCCAAGAATCATCCAACACTACGGGGCAACCACAGTTTCCAGTGGGTTTCCGGTACTCCAGTAATGCCTCCCCCACTCGTTTTCCAGTCGTCGTCTCTACCGTGCTCTACCGTACGTTTTTCAGTCGTCGTACATCATCAGCTGGAAAATTGAATCGAGAGCAGAGATTCAAATGCCAGTGGCCGGATGTTGTTTTAAAACTGATATCGAAGGAACCTGGAAGCCAGAAGCAATCGTTCAATTCCATCTCAGTAGTCCTGCTTATTTGACTTTTCATTTTTCTGTTCCATTATCAAATTGTTTTTCAAATAAACCACACGTTAATTGGAAGAGTCATAAAAGGTGAAATTTGAAGAGGCAGACCGGAAGGCCAAGTCATATATTGTCAGCTTCCTGGCGAATGAATGTCTGGCGATCGTCTGCGAGAAGAAGACGGCCAAGGACATGTGGAAGGCGCTCGAGAACACCTTTGCGAAGCGGTCAATTAGCACTCAAAACCTGGTGAGAAAGCAGTTGAATCGTCTGAAGTTGAGAGATGGTGATTCGATGAGAGCGCACTTGCTGGTGTTCGAAGACTTGATCCGGCAGCTGAAAACCGCTGGGGCGAAGGTCGAGGAAGCTGATTTGGTCATTTCGCTGTTTCAGACTCTACCGGATGCGTATGACCCCTTGGTGACGGCCTTGGAAAACATTCCTGAGGAAGAGTTGAGTTTGGAGATCGTGAAGCAATGGCGGAAGAGCTGAAAAGAACCGAACGTCACGAAGACTCAGGTGAGATCAAGGCTGCGGCATTTTCTGGAGAGAAGAAACGCAAGTCTACGAAGCTCCAAGGCAAGTGTCACAATTGTGGAAAACGTGGCCATTTGAAAAAGGACTGTCGGCAGATCAACGGAATGCAGTAAGTTTCATTGCAAGTCGCAAGATTGAAAAGGCACCAAGTGGAAGCTCGATTCGGGTTCAAGTGACCACCTAGTGAATGATTTGGCCGTATTCTCGGAAATTCGCAAGATGAAGCAACCTATTGTGATTCAAGTAGCGAAGGACGGAGAAACACTGGTATCAAAAACGGTTGGAACCATCGTCGGAAGCAGTAACAAGAACACGTCGTTGAACATGAAGGATGTTCTCTATCATAGAATACTCCGATTGCTGATGATGCAGACGTTTTGGAGGCGGATGATACCGGAGCGCTCCCTTCGCAACTAGAACAACTCGAGTCCGAAGGACAAGCGATGTTAATCGATTCTCGAGTCCCGAAAAAGATGTGTTCAGAAGCTGTCATTACTGCCGTGTACCTGGTGAACAGAAGTCCTCCTGTAGCCCTGCCGAGAAGTATGATACCAACTGAATGCTGGTACGGTCAGAAGCCAAGTCTAGAAAAACTTCGAATTTTCGGATGCAAGGCGTTCGGCTTGGATTCCCAGCCAACATCGAAAGCAATTGGATGCCAAGAGTCCTGAAACCGTCATGGTCGGATATGCACCAAACGGCTACCGACTGTGGGACAAGAAGTCAAGAAGAATTATGATTGCTCGTGACGTGAAGTTTCATGAAACCTGCTTTCCCTACAAAGCTAATCCTGAAAATCAAGCAGATACACCACTCGTTGTAGTACCGTACGAGCAAGAGGGGGAAGTTGTTCGTGATTCAATGGAACCGTCACCTGAAGAGAGGCCGATGTCACGTGAGAATACTCCGATTGCTGATGATGCAGACGTTTTGGAGGCGGATGATACCGGAGCGCTCCCTTCGCAACTAGAACAACTCGAGTCCGAAGGACAAGCGATGTTGAGGCGCAGCGAACGGGAGCGCAAGCTCCCCGGTAAGTTGTTAAATTTCTTCACCGGTTACAGAGCAACTTCTGCTGGCTCGTATTCCACAGATGCTCCTCAATGCTACAGTGACATCGAAGCCCGCTGCGATCGTATGAAATGGCTGAAGGCTGTTGATGACTAATTGCGATCCATGGAGGCGAACGGTGTGTGGAAGATGACGCCCTGTCCACGTGGCGTGAAACCTCTCAAATCCAAGTGGATATTCCGTGTGAAGCCCGACTAGTAGCGAAGGGCTACCTGCAGCGTTATGGAGTTGACTTCGAGGATACATATGCACCGGTGGCGAAGTTACCAACCATCCGGACTGTGCTAGCTGTAGGCGTCCACAACCAGTTCCATTTCCATCAGATGGACGTTAAAACTGCCTTCTTGCATGGAGATCCTGAAGGCGTCCAGGCTCCAGCAAATATGACCTGCAAGTTGCTGAAATCATTATATGGATTGAAGCAATCTCCACGATGCTGGAATGAAAAATTCAACAGTGAACTAGTCAAGATGGGTTTTAAGCGGTCCCGCCATGACTACTGCCTATACACACGATGCGAAGAAGGAGACGAGCTGTACGTTGTACTCTATGTGGACGATTTGCAAATCGCAGGGAGGAAATTGGAATCCATCGCACGTATGAAGGAGAAGCTTTCGACTGTGTTCAGCATGACTGACTGTGGAGAAGCACGCCACTTTATGGGAATGAAGATAGCGTACGATCGGCAAACAGGAGTTCTTCAATTTTCGCAAGAGGCGCACGTGGCAAGAGTCTTGGAGCGTTTTGGACTGGCTGAATGCAATCCAGCTAAGTCACCACTGGAGAAGGGACTGCAATTGCAACGAGAGGGGATGCCAACTGAAGAACCCTACAGGGAGCTACTAGGCAGTTTAATGTATATTATGCTGTGCGTTCGGCCGGACATCTGTTTTCCAGTAGGGTATCTGGGGCGCTACCAGTGAAAAACGCAATGACGACCGTCCGCTCGTTGGATTTGCTGATGCTGACTGGGCGGCCGACAATGAAGATCGAAAATCAGTCACGGGATATGTCTTTAAGGTGTTTGGATCAACGGTATCATGGTGCAGCAAGAAGCAAACTACAGTTGCTATTTCGTCAAGTGAATCCGAGTATGTAGCTCTGAGCGCCGCTACTGCAGATGGTTATCTGGAGTGCTTGAAGATATGAAGGCCAAGGATCCGAAAACACCTGTCACCATATTCGAGGACAACAGAGGCTGTATTGGAATGGCGAATAACTTGGAGACGAAACGAAGCAAACACATAGATGTTAAACACCATTTCATCAGGGATCATATTGCCGAAGGACGCATCCAAGTGGAATCTATTGGTACTCGCGAACAATTAGCCGACATATTCACCAAGCCATTGGACTCTGGACGCTTTCAAGAACTACGGATGAGTCTAGGGCTACGCGATTGAGAGGGGATGATATCGAAGGAACCTGGAAGCCAGAAGCAATCGTTTAATTCCATCTCAGTAGTCCTGCTTATTTGACTTTTCATTTTTCTGTTCCATTATCAAACTGTCCTTCAAATAAACCACACGTTAATTGGAAGAGCTCTGCTTTCACTCATTAAAAAAAAACTTATAACTGGGTAGAGTAAACGTAAACCAATACTGCGGATGATCGTGCAGTCGTTTTTTTTTCGGTCGGGAGGCAGGTAGACAGCGCCTATCCTGGGAATGTTTTGTGGAAATTCCATTACAATCCACAGCTGTTCCAGCAGACTGGAAATGGGTGGGGTACTTAGGTAGCTGGTTATAGCGAATTCGTTTATTATCGGGGTTGGAACCAGTTCGAAACGTTTGTCAGAAAACAAGCAGGCCCAATCTTGATACCCGATCCAGGTTGGAACTGAATAATAAACGAATTCGCTATTAGTCTCGTAGAGACAGCAATCAGATTTTTGGCTGTTCAGCGGAGATCGGTCAGTTCTGAAGACGGAACAAAGTGATCCGAAAACTGGCTTCAAGTTCCCGTCAGTACGATCAAATAATATTCAGCCTCCGCAAAAGGCAAGAAAAACTAGTCGATTTTAGTCCTCAGCCCACGTACGTTTTGATAATAAATCCGGAGCGATCCCGAGAGCTGGAAACCGAAAGAAATTTAGGTACCGAAAGATCAGAATCGTAATCATACTCGCCTGGAGTTGCAGGCCGGAAGCCCCCGATTTGTCGTTGTTGTTTTGCTTGACAGCAGCTTTTTGACTTCGCCAGGGTGGCCAGATTATTTTTTTCATTATCGGTAGCTTCTAAAAACTTTTATCGGTAGGCTGTCTTAAGAAGGCTTTCCCGATACTTGAAACCTTTGTGAGCGGGGGGGGGCGGACTCTACTTCAGAACAATACACTGTCCTTCAGTTCTTCTGCGTTAAACGCATTGAAATCAATATTTCTAATTCTTACTACACGGAAAACAAAACATAGGTATTGAACTTTTTTCAAGATTACTAAAAATCTGTGATTCTCGGTAGGAAAAGTGAAAAATCGGTAGTTTTTAGCCTTTCGTCTGTGAATCGGTAGGCATCCCAAAAATCGGTAGGACTACCGATAAATCGGTAGGTCTGGCCACCCTGGACTTCGCACCTCCACACACGGCGAATGAGAACGACACAAATTTGAGTTTAGTCAACTCATAAATCACATAAAGTGCAGGAACTCAGCGATGAGTAAATTTGCCTCATTTTAGAAAAGTAAAGATTGGATTCACTCAGTCTATTGGTACTACTCCGAGACTGAATAAAATTTTCGTCAATTTACTCATTTTCCAGCAGATTTTTTAAGTTTTCCACAGGAAACCATGAGACAAATTTACTCTTCGCTGAGTTCCTGCACTTTTGGCGATTATGAGTGAACTAAACTCAAATTTGGGTCGTTCTCATTCGTTCTCTTTAAGTTTAGCTGGTTTCCGAATCATCCTTCTTGGTCTCTCTGTAGTCGTGCTTCCATTAATCGAGTTAGCGTCGATCCCAACCGGTGGCGATAAACCTCGCCCTTCCCGTGTACTATTTTCTTGGGTAGTACCCACGTTTGGGTTATAAGTATCCGTTACCCTCTTCACGTCTTGAACGTTACGTGATAGTTGTGCTCCATTCTCTGCTCTAATCACCACCTTTACCCCCTCTCGTGCAAGCACAGTTTACCGTTCCCTTGAGAATGTTGGGTCGATCTTTGTTCGTTGAGTAATTGCTATGACAACCTTATCTCCGACCGTAATGTCACTATCCTTTGCCCCTCTATGTTGATCGGCAAACTTCTTGCTAGTGAGTTTAGTGAAAGCGTCATACTCCTGAACCACATTTCTATTCACTGTCTGTTTGTGTTCCCATAGACCTTTTTGACGTTTAATCGTCTTTCTCTATCTAGCACACAGAGAGGAATGGATGGTTTGTTTTTCCACTAATCTGTTTCCCTCTTGCTCGCAATTCTTGAATTTAAATGGTGCATTAGTGTGCGCCGATTAAACGTCAAAAAGCTCTATAGACTGGGAAATGTTCCCCGGTACCGCCAACCAACTAGCAGTTCGAAGGGTGTGACACCTAACCGTGAGTGATGTTTACGGGTGTTATGTGCATGTATTCTGCAAACGCCTCGCTCCAGCTTCTTTTCTCTTCCTTCGCCGCTGTTATTGCCTTAATGACACTCTGGTTCTGCCTCTCGATTGTTACTACACTACGATCATACTTCCAAACAATCTTCGGAGACGAGCGCTATAAACGGCCCACCAGGGTCATATCGGCTGTGGATCGTTACTAAACGGATCCTCCGCGAGTATTTTTGGTGGCCGAACATGGCAAAAGAAGCCGAAGAATTCGTTACCAAGTGCGAAACATGTTTAATAATTTCCCGAAGAAATCCACCTGTGCCCTTGATCAGACCAATAGTCCACAAATTCATTTCCTTGAAACGGAGACCCGTTGTCACTTTGAAGGATCAACGGAAGACCCCACACCGTAAAAATTCTACAAAGAGCGGCATTCTTAGGTCTGGCGTCCGTTTGCTTCACCTCTACTACGTGAAGATATTTTGAATATATGTCCACACACATCAGCAGATGCCCAGAACCGCAACCTTGGATGAATAGAAAATCTATTTGTAGGGTTTACCAAGGACCTTCCGGGAGCTGACGGCTGATCAAGGGCACAGGTGGATTTCTTCGGGAAATTATTAAACATGTTTCGCACTTGGTAACGAATTCTTCGGCTTCTTTTGCCATGTTCGGCCTCGCGGAGGATCCGATTAGTTGCTCCACAGTCGATATGACCCTGGTAGGCCGTTTCCAGCGCTCGTCTCCGAAGACTGTTTGGAAGTATGATCAGGTCTTGCTTAAATATTACCGGTTCTAGTGTTCTAAGATTATTTTCCTGAGTATCATAACGACGTAATCTAACAACCTAACTTCACCGAGCTCTTTGTCGTTTTCAGATTCCAACTGGATTTCCACGCACGTCATACTCATACTTCCTGCATCCAACGAGTATAACATGTGCTTATCGTTGTCTTCATCGATTGGCTCGTCGATTTGTGACCTGTCGATCAAACGAGACAAAGTATCGGCAACGTTGAGGTGTCCAGGAATCCTTTCTATCTGGAACCGATACGGTAGGAGCCGCAATGCCCAGGCCTCTGCACGAGTCATGGCTCTCCTGCTAGTTCTATGTAAACCACCGAAAATGAACTCGTTAGCTTCAGAGTCCGTCCTTATTATGAACTGTTTACTCGTCAAGTAATAACAGAACCGTTCGACAACCCACACTATCGCAAGGGCTTCTCTTTGAGTTTATGGGTATCGTGGGTTCAGCAATAGTGAGCGATTTCCATGCAAGGACTGCTCCTATGCCAATCGGTTTCGCGTCAACATATAGCTCCGTCCTGTCCCTAACGCTTCGTTTTTTAGATACAGGAATTCTTGCTCTTCTTCTTGTGTCCAGTAGAATACGTTCGACCGTGTTAGTAATCTAAGTCTCTCTGTATGATCAGCTCTATTGACAATAAAGCGCTCTGTAAAGTTCATCAGGCCCAGGAAACTTTTCACTTCTGAAAACGTTTCGGGTCTGCGGAAATTTCTCTATGGCTTTTAGTTTATCATCTTCGACACTCCAGCCGTCGGGAGACAGCCGAAAACCTATAAAGTTAACGGACTGTTTTCCAAAAACACTTTTAGCCAAATTAATTAAAACGTTATGCTCCTGCAACTTCCGCAGTACCGCTTCCAAGTTCTTGTCGTGTTCAGCCTTAGATCTTCCGGAGACCAAAATATCATCGAGATAATTGACCACTCCACTGCAATCCGCTAGCACTACCGTCTGTCCAGGAAGATATCTGGCGAGTTACATAAACCGAATGGGAGACGTTTAAATCTATAGGTGGCGTTCCCATCGAAAAAGTTGCTCAGGTAGGTGCCTCGAATCCTGGTGCAGCACCGCATGGAAGAAAGCGCTCGATAGATCTATCGTCGAAAACCAACAAGCTCCATGTATGTCAGATAAAATAGCTTCAAGGGTAGGCATTGTAAAAGGTGAAGTCAACGACTAGCCGTACGTCGTTTTTACCTTTAGGAACCACAAGTAGTGAAGAGTGGGGGAGAGGTAGCTCATCGATTCTTCCGGTTCGCCTCCTAGCATCGTGCTATAAGGTACCAGGCGATAACCAGGGTAGTTAATCGATAGCTCGATGACGTCATTTCGTTGGCGTCTGCAATGGGAAATTATCATAGCAGGCGTAGACGATGGGATGTTGTCGAGTTGTTGAATAGCAACTATCGTGGTAACTCACCGATTACCTGTCGATCTGCCAAATTTGGAAAGACGTCTGCATTGAATTGTCTCATATAATAATATTCCGCCCACTATATCACAAGAAATTGCGAGTAGCTGAGTGGAATGGAGATAAGTTAAGCATTGGGTACAGGACCAAGTCTCCCCTGGGTGGTGCCAAAAGATGAGCGCAATAGAATCATCAAGTTGCCATAAGGCACGGAATGAGACTATTGCATGGCTGGGTAGTCAAAGTCTTCCATTCGTTAGTCATTTCAGGTGGATTAGAACAGGTTTAGGTGGGCGTTGGCCAGATTTGGATTTTTCAGATGTAATCCTGGATAGGACCCTGTCATTGAACGTCGCGTGAAAGTGGAACTTAATGAAGGCCTAAGTACTTTTTCGTAGTTTTTAGTTTTTGGATTTGAAAGATCGTCGGTTACAGTGGCCTGCTTACTGAGCAGAAAAACGCGGTCCCAGGTCCTTACATATCAAAGAGATTTATGGTAAAATCGCTTGTGTATCGTGTATTTTGCGAAACTCGTTGTTGTCGTTGGTTCCGGGTTTGAATGGATACACAAATTTGAGCAACGGTATGTGATATGAGGGGCTCGGTGTCCTTAGAGCAACCGTTTTTGCTTACTGAGCAGAACATCATGAGTCTAATCTCAGGCCCATCCACATTCAAGATTCGCCAATCGTTTTATTTGTTAATATGACTACATGGTAATAACAGCAACTCGGTGATTAAAAAGGTGCTCGTCTGCCTAGTGGCAAACGTTTTTGCTTACTGAGCAGAAGACCGTGGGTTTAGTCCCAAGCTCCTTCGCGTTATAGGATCGTTAGGATATCAATTCAGCTTATCGTTTACCAAAACGAACCCTGCTGCAAACCCAACCCTCTTATCCAACATCCCAGTGATTCCTCGTGGAAGTGCAGAGGTGTTCTCGGCTTCCATCAGAGCGAGTGTCATGTCAACACAATCCTTCCCATTCCTTTCTTGACCTGTGTTCGGGCGCGGCCGGCGCTGGTATTGCCTAATTTAAGATCACCAGTTTTTACACATTGAGGATGATTGCTAGTCCCAAGCATCGTCTATTGGTTCTCTGTGTAATTACAGCTGATCTGGCAGTAACATAGTAAAGGGTGATACGGTCAAAATTTGGTCAAGGGAAAACGCGTGTAAATCGGTGAAATCGTTTATTTAAAAAATCAAATTAAATTTCTTTTTCAAGTTCAATTAGTATAAAATTCAGGAAAAATATTCAGTTAGGCTTCCGCTTTTCCAAATCCGAATTGCCGGGCCTTACGCTTGACCCCTGCCATCAGATTTTGTACAGCCACCTTGTCCACCTTCTTCGCCGCAGAAAGCCAGTTTGCCTTGAACTGCTGCTCGCCCTTAGCAGTTTTTTTGGTCTTCTTTAGGTTCCGCTTGGCAATAGCCTAGTATTTCTCAATTGGGCGGAGCTCTGGTGTGTTGGGAGGGTTCTTGTCCTTGGGAACCACCTGCACGTTGTTGGCGGCGTACCACTCCATGGCCTTTTTACCGTAATGGCAAGATGCCAAATCCGGCCAAAACAGTACGGAACAACCGTGTTTCTTCAGGAAAGGCAGCAGACGTTTATTCAAACACTCTTTCACGTAAATTTCTTGGTTGACAGTCCCGGAAGCTATGAAAATGCTGCTTTTCAAGCCACAGGTACGGATGGCTTGCCAAACCAGATATTTTTTTGCGAACTTTGACAGTTTCATGTGCTTGAAAACATCTGCTACCTTTCCCCTTCCTTTTGCCGTATAAAACTCCTGTCCCGGAAGCTGCTTGTAGTCGGCTTTGACGTAGGTTTCGTCGTCCATTACCACGCAGTCAAACTTCGTCAGCATCGTCGTGTACAGCCTCCGGGATCGCGCTTTGGCCGTCGTATTTTGTTTATCATCGCGATTTGGAGTCACTACCTTCTTGTAAGTCGATAGTCCGGCTCGTTTTTTGGCTCGATGCACGGTTGAAGACGATACACCCAGCTTATTTGCGGCATCTCGGAGAGAGAGGTTAGGGTTTCGCTTGAAACTACCGGCAACTCTCTTTGTCGTCTCAGCGGCTTCCGGTTTTCGATTTCCCCCCGATCCAGACTTCCTGGCTGTCGACAAACGTTTCCCAAACACTTTAATTACATTTGTAACGGTTGATTTGGCAACTTTTAGCGATTTTGCCAACTTTGCGTGCGAGTAGCTCGGATTTTAGCGATGCGCGAGCAAAATTTTGATACGCTGCTCTTCTTGCTTTGACGGCATTTTGACAACTGAAGAGTGAATTCCAAAATCAAAATAGGAGCAACATTCTACACACACACACCTTCAAAATGAGGGGTGTTCAGGTTTTTTAAATGCAAAATTGAAAGAAATACGTCAAGTTGATATTGACCAAATTTTGACCGTATCACCCTTTAGCAACCGTGGGCGGTTAATCAAGCTCAAGTTCAAGCTTAGGAACCACAAGTAGTGAAGAGCAGAAGGATTTGTCCATATCGTTGGTAACCTTCTCGATAATCCCGGACGCCAGTAATTCTTCAAGCCTACGCTCCGTCTCCTCTTTTCCTCTTTGAAGGCCGGAGGAATACAGGTAAACACATTTCTTGATGGTGGTAAATCCTTGTTGTATGCTAGTAACACGGGAGGAACGGTAAACTTTGGGAACTCTTCTGCCGAAGAGACTGCGAACACTTCGCCAGGCAGTAATCGTGATTTCGACAGTGAGCATGTATAAGGGCGTATACGCGATGATCGATTCTCTTCGTCGATTTTCTCTTTTGTTAATAACTCGCTAGATTTAACGTTTCTCGGTGCGTTTGCTGTTGCTTTTGATAGCCAATACAACCTGTTACTACTCTGCATAGAGATTAGTGACGTTTAACGCACGCACACTATGGTTGCATCAACAGACTAGAAATAGTCCCAATGATGTGTTGTAAAAAAGTACAGATTATACAGACGACATACATATACTACAGTTACTACAGTTACAAACGAAAATAACTTGGAAAGCATTGTCAAGTTACTAAAAATTTATAAGTCTTAAATTTTACACTTAGCTGTTGGGTATCAAGCGCCTTCGGTCAGCAAAAAAGGCAGAGAATCTTCGGCGAAGCATATTCCGTGTCAAGTGGAAATCGAACATCGACGCTACTCGGTTGAACACTAGCTGCAAGCCGTAAATAGCGCTCCCTATGCTATAATTAGTTCGAAGAAGTGGAAGTCTCAGCATAAGACTGTTGCGTAGTGATCGAGGTTGAACATCAATGTTCACTTGTTGTAGAATTGCTTCGATTCTTCCTTGCAGAGTATCGGCGACAGTTAAGGCTCTGAAAACATCTCTTCGGATACGTAAGGGCTCGATATTGATCAATTGGCAGCGATTCTCGTAGCTTGGAAGACGAAGTGGGTATCTCCAAGGCAGCTTACGGAGCGCGAAGCGAAGAAAACGTCGTTGAACAGATTCAATTCGCTCGGCCCCATTATTGTAGTTTGGGCTCCAGACAGCAGAGCAGTATTCCAACGTAGATCGTACGAGAGAGCAATACAGCGATTTCAAGCAGTAAATGTCCGTGAAGTTCTTAGTAATCTTGAAGACAAAGCCAAGCGTTCTGGACGCTTTGTCGACGACATACGATATATGGTGTGAGTATGTCAGCTTTGAGTCTAGAAAAACGCCTAACTCTTTCACGCAGTGCACCCGTTCGATAGTCGTGCCTAGTAGTTTGTAGTTGAAAATAATCGGTTGTTTCTTGCGTGAGAAAGTAATAACTGTACACTTAGCTGGGTTGACCACCAGTTAGCAAAGATGTCAATCTGATTTTGGAGAGAACGGCAGTCGGCGAGTGAGCGGATGCGCAGAAAAACTTTCAGATCGTCTGCAAACGATAATCGTGGCTCTGTGATAACATGGTGAACGTCGTCGAAGTAGAGGAGAAATACCAATGGTCCCAGATGGCTGCCCTGAGGTATACCGGACTTTGCGCAGAAGCTTGCTGAGCGACAAGTACCCAAAGTTACTGTCAATTGGCGCTCCGTGAGGTATGAACGAAACCATCTCAAAAGATTTCCACCGATCCCTAGCCTATCAAGCTTAGCGATCGCAATTTCGTGGTTCAGCTTATCGAAGGCTGCCGTAAGATCTGTGTAGATAACGTCCGTTTGGGTCCGAGCAATCAAACTGTCTGTGATGTAAGACGTTAGGCACAGCAGGTTCGTAGTTGTGGAACGCCCAGTTACGAATCCGTGTTGATCTGTACTTAGATATTGCCTGCAATGCGCATTTAGGGACTCTATGACAACCAATTCAAAAAGTTTTGATACAGCACTCAGCGACGTGATTCTCCGGTAGTTGTTTACGTCGCGTTTGCTTCCCTTTTTATGAACAGGAAACATATCCGCAGTCTTCCAGCAAGACGGAAAGATGCCGCTGGAAAGAGAGAGCTGGAATATGCGGCGCAGTGGATCTAAAAGACAAGTGATGTTCTTTTTAAGAATAATCGACGGAACACCATCGGGTCCAGCCTTAGTTGAAGTCTTAAGTTTAGATGCTGCTCTAGAAATCGTATCTGTAGTGGCTTCGACCATGCTGAGCGTTTGGTTGATCAAAGGAACATTACTGGCCGTGGAAGTAATGATATTAGCGGAGAGTTGCTCGGTTTCAAACACACTAGCAAATTTGGCTGAGAACAGGTTGCAAATGTCTTGTTGATTTCCAGCAGTTTCACCATTAAAAATCATGGAAGAGGGTAAGCCGACTTCCCTGCGTTGCTCATTTACGAAGTTCCAGAAGGATTTCGGGTGTGATTTTAGCCGCCGTTGAATTCTCCTTTGATAGCGTTGGAAACAGAGACGACTTAACCGCTTATACTCGTGGTTGAGTCTGACATAGTAGCATTTCAGTGGCAGTGTGCGGAGTTTAGTAAATCTTCTGAGAGCAGCCTTCTTAGTTCTTTTCAACGAGCGAAGATCTTTCGTCATCCACGGGACGCGAGAGTCGATATGGATGATCTTTTTGGAAACGTGTCTGTCAATGACATCATATGCCAAGACGTGAGAAAAGGTTTGTGCAGCAATGTTGACGTCTACAGGATCTAGAATATGCTCCCAATCAAGATTAGACAGCACATGGACGATACTGCAATGGTCAGCTCTACGGAAGTCATATGACACAGCGTTTGGAGTGCTGGTGAAATCATGGACAATATTATTTTCGGTCACGATAACTAAAGCAGGGTGATGATGCACTACCTTGACTAAAGGTTCGGGTGCCGTGGAGAGGAAAGGAGCTGTATCACGAGCACTCACAAAGCAGAGATCCAGGGTGCGGTTGTTTTCATTCAACAGGCCATTGATTTGTGACAGAATTACGGTACTATAACTGTCCAGGAGCTGGATGGTTCCTACGTGGAAAGATGAACGCTCGTGATCAGGACAAAAGAAACCACTATGGGTTGGAGTCCATGCAATGTCCGGTAGGTTAAAATCGCCAAGAACAATAACTTCGTCGGAAGGGCCTGCTTTGTCTGAAACGGCCAAGACGGATCGACAATGTGCGTCAATAAGCTCCAAGTCACGGGTTCGATCTGGAGGAATGTACACTGCACAGAGAAGCAATTGACGATCACCAAGTTGAATAGCCACCCACATTTGTTCAACCCTGTTCCAGGAATCGTCCTCGATAACTTCTGCTTTCAGCTTGGAATTAACTGCGATAAGGACGCCTCCCCCAGTAGTTTTCCTACTATTATTCGTGTTTCGATCGCAGCGAAATATTTCGTAGCCAGCACCAAAGACATAGTTTGAAATGGTTCGATAATTGAGCCATGTTTCGGTCAAAACTAAAATGTCGTAGCAGTGATCCATGACGGCCAGATGATAATCTTCCACGAGGCCGTTCATACCACTAACGTTCTGATAGTAAATCGTTATGTCCGACCTCCGCTGTTCGGGAACAACGGAAGGTTCAGCGTGTAGTTGCATTTGGGAGCTGGTAAATGTCACTTGACGGAGGAAGGATGTTCGAGTAGGGCCGTTGCCAATAACAGGAATGTGGAAGATCCCTTCTCCCATCTCAAACGTAGGGCCAGGACGACTGCTGGTTGCTGGCAGGAGGGGCTCGACTGCGATGAGTGGAATAGGGGCTTCCTCAGGGCGGACGGCAAGAATGCGTCCCGGAGTGCAGTTGACTGTGGTGGCTCCATGTTGCCGACTGGCAGATGTTTGAGGTGAGTTGAAGGCACTGGAATTATGATCATCATCAGGCAGTGAAAGTTCGCTAGTAAGTGTGTACTTGCCTAATATAGCAAGCTGGGAGACCCTCAATCCACATCTAAACTCAGGGCCAGGACGACTTGGATGAACACTGGCTGCAATAGGCGCGACTGATTTAGAGGAACTGGGGACTCCCAAAATGCTTTCTACGTTGCGTCCTGGTTGAGAAGTAATTTGCCTCAATAGATTTTCAGAGGGCATCACCGAAAATTCGCTTTGGACCGGTTTGACATCGATTTGTTATGTATTTTCCTCGGATATTCACTAACACGCTCTCACATATCGCACCAATACAACCGGACGTGAAAATCTCTATTGAACAAATTCTAGAAAAATTTTTCGCTTAGCTGTAGCAATGCAAAGAGAAAATCAATGAAGAGAATCGATCATCGCGTATTCGCCCTTATGCATGCTTACTGTCGATTTGTCCGTGTCTGGCAAATCTTGAGCTGGGACACTCAGACCCAGTTGTAATGCACTGTACCGTGTTGCTGTACTTCTGCTTTCATAGCATCGTAATGGTTGTTTACTTTGCACGATAGGTAGCCGGTTTGACAGTTCAATAGTATTAAGTGTACCCAGCCCAGTGGCAGGCGCGTAGGCAACATGTTATACCGTGACAGCGGGCCCAGCACAGCAAAATAAACGATTTGAGCCCGGGACATGCTACCTACTGTCAAACACTGCTGTTAGTATAGGTCTTGTCACTGGCCTGAGTGTACCCTACACGACAGAGGTTTCTTCAATATTTCGATCAATATTTTCAACAATATTTTCGGAGGGTCATCAATACAGGGTCGCTCCTCACTAGTCCTCACTAACAGTGTTGTAGTTGCCGATGGAATATTTTGAGTTAAATCACAACTACCTTGACAAAAGGTGCTGAGGAACAGGCCCATCTGCTGCTGTAGTAAAACGCAAGAGGAAAATGAGGGGAAATTTTGAAACCTGAAATCAAACTATTTTGATTTTGCGTCAAGATGCTTATCAATACCTTCGGCGTCAATATTTGCATCAATATGATTGTCAATATTTTTGAGTATTGACGATATTTTTGCTCATGTAGTGCCTGCTTTAGGCCCCTGGAAGAGTGTAAGCTGGGCGACCGAGCTGATCAGCAAAAGGAATAACATTTAATAATAAAATCTTTTGTCCGCTCGGTCGCCAGTTTTCACTTTGCCTGTGGCCTTATACACCGACTGTACCCACCTCTACCGACTACCCGCGCATGTAAAATCTAGACTTACATTTGAAAAGGACGGGATTTCAAAATCACCGTATCGAGAAAACCGCTTCCGAATTTCGATGACCAAAAAATTAATCCCATTTCACGGTTTCCCGATTTTATTGGCTTGGTATATATAGTTAATAGAGTAATCTAAGATCGTGCATCACTAAAAGAAAACATTATACACTCTAATTTCTTACATGTTGTTACCCCACATTGGTGAAACGCCATGGAAATACATCCTCGGTATTTTTTGTTTGACTTTGTGAGAGTGGAGATTTTGTCTTTTTCGGGCGTGACTGGATAGTAAAGAATCAGTACGTTTTGCATATTAAATAATTATAATTCGTCGATTTGATGCAAGGCGTAACAACCTAAAGCCCCAACTAGAGGGCTTTATAACAACCCCGATGCATCAGAGTTGAAAATTGAAAATACGCCATGAAAAAGGATACATATTTGATGAATTGAAATGATGTTCGTGAACACTGTTCTCTCTATATGTGGCAAAATATGGGTTGTTTACATTTGGAGTCTTCCGCGCTTTTCAAATGTTAGTCCAGAAATGTTTCCTTTCCATTCCTCTTGGATGTGATCATAATTTTTATGTCGTGCGAGAAACACTTGTGCCGTTTGTTTTTATCGAGCTTCGTCAGCAGAGGTCAGCATTATTTATAAATTCTATTCCATTCTTTCACTCTCCGTCCTCAACTACAGTTGTGCTGAGGTGGCTATCGTAACGCTCAAACGTCTACCGATCTTCCGAGCTGTCGATCCAGCAATAAAATCTGAACGCTATACCAACGACAAGTCCGGCGGCGGCGGCGGTAGCAACAACAGCAACAATACCGACGACCAACAGCAGCGAAATATGGTGAGTACTGTTCTTTTCACTCCCTTTCCAGGGGGGTTCGCACTCGTTTCATCCTTCTCAAAACAGATGCTCAAATTACAACTCAACGGAATTTCCAACTCTATAGGTGCCTGAGAGTTTCAGTTTCCACAGCAAAAGCAGCAGACAGCATAATAAGGCGGCGTGCCTTGTTAGTAGTGGTGCTGCTCTGCTTCGCAATCAAACGCATTCGCTGGACGTATGGGATGCTCGTGGAGCGATTCAGCAGACAGTGCAATTTAATAAAAATCCTACTCCCACGATTAATACTAACGTTGTTTCCGCTATGAACTTCGGTCGGAAACCGCCGGCACTGAATTCGGAGCTGGTTCAGCTCTTGGACACCATCGATTCACTTCAAGGACGGAAGCTTTCACATTTTCCCCAGCGTCCCAGGGTAGATTAGAATCCGTAGTTTTGAAAACCGCGACCCTGCATTTGACCGATTTTGACTAACAGTTTGTGTTTTGAATGTTTGGTAAATTTACAGAAAAATCAGCACAACAAGGGTGGTGCCAATCAGCAAAGGCAGCAAAGAGGTGGAAACAATGCCAATTACCACAACCACAACAATATGAACGGGCATGGTGGTGGTGGCGGTGGAAATGACTTCCGACACGGTAGGAATGATGACTTTAATGATGTGTCTTATTCGTCTATGGAGTCCGGTTCGCCGCAGAAGACGCTGGTGGGGCAAACGGTAAGTTTTAAGATGGTTTGTATTTTCAACAGCAAAAATAGGGTCCTGCTGGGCTGCGAAAAATGTGTGCGTGCGAAAAAAGTTTGTAAATAGAGGTTATCACGACCGGTTGAATTGGTGCATTGTGTGAGAGTGTAGTAGTGAGAATCCAAGGATACAAACCGCTATCAAAATGATTTGGACAGATCGAATGTCATACCATGTTGAGGCGCACAGCGGTCCAGAACTGTGAAAAGACGGTCAAAAGTAATTATTTCATGGATTTTGAAATTGAGACTGTTGTCTTCGGAAAAGTTTTTGGATGTGATAAGCCTCTTTTTTAACGTTGACAGATCAATGATTAATCACCTTTGAAGTGAGATCCAAAGTTAATTTTTGCAAAAAATCAATATATTGGTGTCTTCGGTAAAGTTTTAGAAAATATCAAAACTAGGAACTTTGATGAAGACACTAAATGTCTATTTCTTCATTTGATTGTTTTTCGTGGAAAATTCTTTTCGCAGAGTAAAAGAAATAAGTCCACTCGGTTCGAGTGGCTAAAGTGCAAATTTATTTCGATTCAACAACTACTGTTGCTACGTAAGTTCCTAAGGCAATATGTACATAGCATAAGACATCGTAGGTTACTTCGATCTCTTCTACCACTCCTTCCTAAGCTACGAATCCTAATAATATCTGGAATTCTTCCAGCTTCTGAGTCATCAACGGTTTGGTGAATCCGTCCGCTGGCTGCTGCTTCGTGCTAACATATCCCAGCTCGACGACTCGTCTTTCTAGCACATCTTTGACGAAATGATACCTGATGTCTCCCCAATCGGCATCTGTGTAGCCAACCAAATCCTCGCAGTGTTCCTTTGAGTATGTCAGCCGAAATGAACTAGTACCTCGCAGGTACCGGATGATGCGTTTGACAGCTACGTCCGGGATTGCTGTTGAATTGGCGGTCAACCAAGCAAAACTGATGTCTGGCCGCGTCGCCTGCGCCAGATAAGTGAGACAGCCAACTGCCTCCTGGTAAGGAACCTGCTTCATTTCGCTGATCTCTTCTTGCGCCGGCGCCGTCGCACAGTGGTTCAGATCTGTAAAAACCCGGTCAAAAGTGATTATCTCACGAACGATGCATTTTAGACATGTGGTGTCTTCAGGAAAGTTTCTGGATATGAAAAGCCCCTTCTTATGACATTGACAGATCAATGATTAATCCCCCTAGAAGTGAGATCGAAAATTTATTTTTGTCAATGTTTCATATTTTGGATCGGTGACTTCGGCAAAGTTTTAGAAAATATCATAACAAGAAACTTTGCTGAAGACACTAGGTGTCCATTTCTTTACCCTATTGAAATATGGAACGTTTTTTATAGAAACCCCCTTAATTTAAGTTTTTGCTCTGTAACAATTTTCATTTAACTGCTACTGGTTTGAAATGTTGTACAAAATTTTTCAAAACATCAAAACACACAAAATTTCTGAACATTATAGGATACTAAATTGCATAATAGGTCAGTTATTATTGATTTTTCCGAAAAAATAATAATTTTTGGCCACTTAATTATGATTTACTACCATTCTCCACGAAATCCCACGATGAAATCAGTTGCAAAATAATCGTTTAGGTGTGTTTTTATCAAAACATTCGACATTTCATGCAGAAACATGAGTTAGAGGTAACATAATGCGTAATATGCGATGTTTTCTATGGAAAACACCTTAATATTGAGTTTTTCGTACATATAATATTCTTTGAACCTCTACTGCTTCAAAGTAGGGCCACATATTTTCAAAATATTCCACCGTACTGTATTCTCAAATAGAAGTAATTCTTTATTTTTATTGAAAAATATATGTTTTTGCAGTTTGATGGCGATTTGCTGCCGCAAAACAAAATTAAGCTTTCTTTATTTTTTCAAAGCCTAACTTCTTTTTCAGTATTGCTAATACTTTATTGTTAGCTTGGCACAATCATGGTTTGGTAAACGTACATATTAAGTAACACATATTAATATTATATAAAAACTTGGCTAATTTCAAACAGTCTTCATTCATGCATTATAATTTCAACAAATTTTGCACAGCATCAGGTAATGTTTGGGATAACTTGGATTTCATTGGTCTGGTCATTGACAAAAGTATATCGCCTGTAATAAACCAAGAGATATGTTATTTCTTATTTTTCCTGTTTTTAAAAGAATTTTCTTACCCGTTAAAATTAATCTTTGCAACAGATCCGTCATTGTGGCTTGGCGAGAGGTCTTTCGCGTCCGATGCTCTCGAAATGACCTTACATTTTTATTCCGAGCTTCTAACGCTTCTTCCGAGTAAAGACCCATCGGAAGCTCCATCGACTCTATTACATCAGCACCATGAATTAGTATAAAGTGCACTGATGATGGCATGTAGTACCAAGGATACTTTTTCTCAAACAAACGGGCTGTCTCCAGTGCGAATATTCTGAACTTCTCGGTATCAATTTCGCGACCACAAGCTAGAGTAGTTAAAATCACCGAGAATCGCTCCATAACTTCTCTGTCGAACCCAGTGATATCTGCCACAATGGAAATATTATCAAAAAAAATTGCGAGCCGTATTGCCATCATTGGTAGTTCCGCTTCCTGGCTTGACAACATCGACGAGCAATCCCAGTTCTTCCTTTAATCGTTTCTGGATCATCTCTTTCCTTTCTTTATACAATTGCTGGTTTACGCTCCATTTTTTAAGCTTCATTTTGTAGGAAACATGCAACTCTAGCTCCAGAAAGCGAATCCGTGCATGAAGAACTGCAATTCCGTATTTAAATGTTGAACCGTTTACTGGTCGCAATAACACTTGATCCACAGCCATTGCGGATGGAGTTGCTCCACAGGCATAGCAGGTAGCCATCGATGACGTATCCGTCAGGATGGTTCGAGCTTTTCCGTCAATCATGGTCATACTAAGACGATGATATATTTTCAACTCATTTCCATTTTTCAGTTGTACCATGGATGGCTGCAGTGACGCAATTTGGTCAGATACATACTGTTCTTCACGCTTCAAGGTTATTTTATTTTCTTTTATGAATTGTATGCAGATAGGCTTGCAAAACCTTGTTGACGAGGGCGCAGGATTTGTTCAAATGGTGATTGGAGGACCGGATTCATTGATAGTTCTCAACTGTAGTGGCACTATAGCTGTCAACAGTACAGAGCTATCATCTGAAGACTCGGAGGAAATCGACTGTTTATACTGTGAGTGCCCACTACTGCCATCACAGCCCCACTTATGCAGCAACTCCTATCTCATCTCAATTGAATTTTCCAACAATCCTTCACTTTCCAAGTGTTCCGCGATCCTTTTAGCGTCCAAGTCTACCAAATCCTGGAGCTTAACTTCTGCACTTGTTTCAGATACTGTGATAGCTTCTGCTGGGGGGTACGCTTTTTTCTTGGCCTCTAGTACCACATTATATGCAGGGAAAATGTCAGCATGGTGCGCTTTTCCAACAGACCTAAGCAAATTATATTGATTTTTACTTAGATCAGCTTCAATGATCAATGAAACACCTTCCTCAGGAGTCAGTTTGACAGGCAATGAATGCATCTCTGTATTCTTGTACGCATCAAGAAAATCACTGGCTTTTTGAGGATTTTCAGCAACAAATTGAAGCAGCTTTGCTGCAGACTCATTCCCAACGGTTCTGAACTGCATGGCAGCTGCATGCAGCAACTCTGCACCACTATGCTGCTCTCTGAGTGTCTCTGTTTTCCGCCGCTTACTGCGAGCTGACGAATTCTCGAAAGCCACAGATGGCCGACCTTTATTCGCCTCCTTTTCCTTCATTTCCACAGAAGTATCCTCGATATAAAACAAAACATCCTCATCAAGCCACTTACTATACTTAGCTTCAAAAGCAGACAATTTTCTGTGACATTTGTCCCATCGCTCATAAAGCTTGTCTATTTCAGATATACAGGGTGTTTGGTTCCGGGTTTTACATATTTTTAGGGTAGATAGGGCTCCTAAAGTTATGAAAAAATATCCATGAAACATAGGGTCGGAAATGACTGCTAAGTGAGTTATTCAACATTTTATGTTTTTTAGTATTGCCAACTTTAATTAGCTATATTTTTTTAATCTTAATGTGATTTTCTGATTTCAACATACCAAATGAAAGATTAAAGTCTTAGCTATCAATGCTCTTTGAAAAAGAACTCGATTTAAGTTAATTATTATACATTAAAATTGAAAAGTATGTTGAAAGTACCAAAAAAACTGGTGAAATTTCATACATTTTAGTGTTTTTAAGTTGAAAATTTTCATTTCTGTTTAATAAGTTGTTCTACAAAACATTTTCCATGCAGTTCCCTAGATTTGTGCCTTTGGTAGTAACCTTGTAGGCTTTATGGTTTCTTCGTAATTATTGATTTAAAACAGCCATAAAAACTTGTGACGTTTTCATAAAATGCGCTATAGTCACCCTATTCGTTCGTACGTTCGGCTGTTGCAGTGGACTACGCACATGAAAATTTGGTAGAATGTTATTGTAAATGGTTAGCTACATTCTTAACTTTTGATTACCGCACATCTCCTGCGCCGAAAGAAAAGATAACTGCGGAGATGTTTCGCGGTATCGAACATTGCTCAGTCTCAGCAGAAAACACAACGAGAGACACCGAATCGGCGAATTCTGAGAGCGGAAGGGAGAGAAATAGGTAATGGTAATAAGTCGATGTCCTTTTTATTTCATAGCACTCGCAGCTCAGCTGCGGTGCTGATTCGAAGGAGGAGTATGCAACTCCGCTGCTTCTGTATACACACTTAGATTTTTTACAGGAGTTAGTATTTTTACTGGATTTTTGAATAACTGACTCGGTTAAAATTCAAATGACTGTTATTCGTAAAGATTGAATAAAATCGAAAAAAATTATTTTTCATCATTACACGGAGTTTACAGAAGTTAGTCTGTAAATTTTCGTAACACATTTTCTCAACTTTGAATTTTTCACAGATTTTTTAAATTTTACCGAAGAGTTCTGCAATTCAAAAACTCGGTAAAAATTACTGACTCGATAAGTGTGTACTGATGTATGGTTGGTGAAGAGACTAGCATCTGGAGGGTATTCTCGGGCTAGTGAATGCCACCCATCCCACTTATAATTTAGTAATACACTATTTATTCATTTATGTTTGATATGTTTACAAAGTTTGCAAACAGAAATGAGCATTGCAGTGTAGTTACCAATTTTCCAAGTCATAGACTTCAGATAGCTGTTCAAAGTCCCAGTTTTTTATAACGGAATCATGAACAAAAAACCAAAGACCACTATGACAAACGCGATAGGTCTGAAGGGATCTTTACATAGAAATTGTTATACGATCAAGAACCTTGGGCTCTTGTTCCACTTCGCTTTTTCCAGCAGGCCATTATCTGCTACCGGAAAACATAGAATAACAAAACTGTGATGACAATTTAGTGCCTCAAATCACAATAGTGCCCGAGAGTTACTCCCTAGAAAACTCGAAGTGGCAGTGAAAGTGCCTGTGGACGCTGAATCGTATCACCTTAAGGTTGGAAATTTTCTCAACTTCCCTGGGCATAGAGTATCACTGTGCTTGTAATAATACAGATTCATACATTGGTTGGCATAGAAAGTTTTCAATTAATTACTGTGACTGAGTTCTTAAGGAGGTATGGTTCAGCGTCCACAAATCATAGGCACTTTCACTGCCACTTCGAGTTTTCTAGGGAGTAAATTTCGGGCACTATTGTGATTTGAGGCACTAAATTGTCATCACAGTTTTGTTATTCTATGTTTTCCGGTAGCAGATAATGGCCTGCTGGAAAAAGCGAAGTGGAACAAGAGCCCAAGGTTCTTGATCGTATAACAATTTCTATGTAAAGATCCCTTCAGACCGATCGCGTTTGTCATAGTGGTCTTTGGTTTTTTGTTCATGATTCCGTTATAAAAAACTGGGACTTTGAACAGCTATCTGAAGTCTATGACTTGGAAAATTGGTAACTACACTGCAATGCTCATTTCTGTTTGCAAACTTTGTAAACATATCAAACATAAATGAATAAATAGTGTATTACTAAATTATAAGTGGGATGGGTGGCATTCACTAGCCCGAGAATACCCTCCAGATGCTAGTCTCTTCACCAACCATACATCAGTACACACTTATCGAGTCAGTAATTTTTACCGAGTTTTTGAATTGCGGAACTCTTCGGTAAAATTTAAAAAATCTGTGAAAAATTCAAAGTTGAGAAAATGTGTTACGAAAATTTACAGACTAACTTCTGTAAACTCCGTGTAATGATGAAAAATAAAAATTTTCGATTTTATTCAATCTTTACGAATAACAGTCATTTGAATTTTAACCGAGTCAGTTATTCAAAAATCCAGTAAAAATACTAACTCCTGTGAAAAATCTAAGTGTGTATACAGAAGCAGCGGAGTTGCATACTCCTCATTCGAATCAGCACCGCAGCTGAGCTGCGAGTGCTATGAAATAAAAAGGACATCGACTTATTACCATTACCTATTTCTCTCCCTTCCGCTCTCAGAATTCGCCGACTCGGTGTCTCTCGTTGTGTTTTCTGCTGAGACTGAGCAATGTTCGATACCGCGAAACATCTCCGCAGTTATCTTTTCTTTCGGCGCAGGAGATGTGCGGTAATCAAAAGTTAAGAATGTAGCTAACCATTTACAATAACATTCTACCAAATTTTCATGTGCGTAGTCCACTGCAACAGCCGAACGTACGAACGAATAGGGTGACTAAAGGGTGATACGGTCAAAATTTGGTCAAGGGAAAACGCGTGTAAATCGGTGAAATCGTTTATTTAAAAAATCAAATTAAATTTCTTTTTCAAGTTCAATTAGTATAAAATTCAGGAAAAATATTCAGTTAGGCTTCCGCTTTTCCAAATCCGAATTGTCGGGCCTTACGCTTGACCCCTGCCATCAGATTTTGTACAGCCACCTTGTCCACCTTCTTCGCCGCAGAAAGCCAGTTTGCCTTGAACTGCTGCTCGCCCTTAGCAGTTTTTTTGGTCTTCTTTAGGTTCCGCTTGACAATAGCCCAGTATTTCTCAATTGGGCGGAGCTCTGGCGTGTTGGGAGGGTTCTTGTCCTTGGGAACCACCTGCACGTTGTTGGCGGCGTACCACTCCATGGCCTTTTTACCGTAATGGCAAGATGCCAAATCCGGCCAAAACAGTACGGAACAACCGTGTTTCTTCAGGAAAGGCAGCAGACGTTTATTCAAACACTCTTTCACGTAAATTTCTTGGTTGACAATCCCGGAAGCTATGAAAATGCTGCTTTTCAAGCCACAGGTACAGATGGCTTGCCAAACCAGATATTTCTTTGCGAACTTTGACAGTTTCATGTGCTTGAAAACATCTGCTACCTTTCCCCTTCCTTTTGCCGTATAAAACTCCTGTCCCGGAAGCTGCTTGTAGTCGGCTTTGACGTAGGTTTCGTCGTCCATTACCACGCAGTCAAACTTCGTCAGCATCGTCGTGTACAGCCTCCGGGATCGCGCTTTGGCCGTCGTATTTTGTTTATCATCGCGATTTGGAGTCACTACCTTCTTGTAAGTCGATAGTCCGGCTCGTTTTTTGGCTCGATGCACGGTTGTAGACGATACACCCAGCTTATTTGCGGCATCTCGGAGAGAGAGGTTAGGGTTTCGCTTGAAACTACCGGCAACTCTCTTTGTCGTCTCAGCGGCTTCCGGTTTTCGATTTCCCCCCGATCCAGACTTCCTGGCTGTCGACAAACGTTCCCCAAACACTTTAATTACATTTGTAACGGTTGATTTGGCAACTTTTAGCGATTTTGCCAACTTTGCGTGCGAGTAGCTCGGATTTTCGCGATGCGCGAGCAAAATTTTGATACGCTGCTCTTCTTGCTTGGACGGCATTTTGACAACTGAAGAGTGAATTCCAAAATCAAAATAGGAGCAACATTCTACACACACACACACCTTCAAAATGAGGGGTGTTCAGGTTTTTTAAATGCAAAATTGAAAGAAATACGTCAAGTTGATATTGACCAAATTTTGACCGTATCACCCTTTATAGCGCATTTTATGAAAACGTCACAAGTTTTTATGGCTGTTTTAAATCAATAATTACGAAGAAACCATAAAGCCTACAAGGTTACTACCAAAGGCACAAATCTAGGGAACTGCATGGAAAATGTTTTGTAGAACAACTTATTAAACAGAAATGAAAATTTTCAACTTAAAAACACTAAAATGTATGAAATTTCACCAGTTTTTTTGGTACTTTCAACATACTTTTCAATTTTAATGTATAATAATTAACTTAAATCGAGTTCTTTTTCAAAGAGCATTGATAGCTAAGACTTTAATCTTTCATTTGGTATGTTGAAATCAGAAAATCACATTAAGATTAAAAAAATATAGCTAATTAAAGTTGGCAATACTAAAAAACATAAAATGTTGAATAACTCACTTAGCAGTCATTTCCGACCCTATGTTTCATGGATATTTTTTCATAACTTTAGGAGCCCTATCTACCCTAAAAATATGTAAAACCCGGAACCAAACACCCTGTATTGAATGGGTCTTAAGCTATTGGTAGTTAGTATTAATAATCAAAACATACCACAAAATGATGAAATTATGCTTCGAACATGTTGAATGATGAGATCCGTTGGATTTGTTGCATTCAATGAACAAACGCAATTCAACACATAAGAAGTGACGTGGTTTTTCTGCTCATCTCTACTAAAAGCTGATTTCTCACGGATAATTTCTAGCAGCTTCCGTCGCGTTGAAGAAAATGGCTTCATTCTATGAAAAACGTAATTAATTCACTATTCAAATGATAAGAAGGGATAAACAAACCTGCTAAATTTCGGCTTCAAGCACACGATATGGATACTGGAATTTTAATCTCTCGAAAAACACGTGCGGACTCACAACCATGTGATTTTGAAAGACCGAAGGGTACACAAAAAAGCAACGCATGCTATGTACGTTGCACCAAAAACGTTATGCAGATTTCGTGGAGAATGGTAGTAAACCATAATTAAGTGGCCAAAAATTATTATTTTTTCGGAAAAATCAATAATAACTGACCTATTATGCAATTTAGTATCCTATAATGTTCAGAAATTTTGTGTGTTTTGATGTTTTGAAAAATTTTGTAGAACATTTAAAGCCTGTAGCAGTTGAATGAACATTGTTATAGAGCAAAAACTTAAATTAAGGGGGTTTCTATAAAAAAAAAACGTTCCATATTTCAATAGGGTAAAGAAATGGACACCTAGTGCCTTCAGCAAAGTTTCTTGTTATGATATTTTCTAAAACTTTGCCGAAGACACCGATCCAAAATATGAAACTTTGACAAAAATAAATTTTCGATCTCACTTCTAGGGGGATTAATCATTGATCTGTCAATGTCATAAGAAGGGGCTTTTCATATCCAGAAACTTTTCTGAAGACACCACATGTCTAAAATGCATCGTTCGTGAGATAATCACTTTTGACCGGGTTTTTACAGATCTGGACCACTGTGCGTCGGTGCCATAGACCTATCCAGTTTGACACTAGCCTCCGCTGGTGTGGAGACTGGATTACAGTTCGCCAGATTGAACCGTCGCAAAATGCTGTCGATGTAGTGCTCCTGATCTATCCACAGCTTTCCGTTCTTCCTATCCCGTTTCTTGTGGAACCCCAGCACCGATGTTGAAAGCATCCGATGTGATGCCATTCAGAGAGACTCGGAACGTCCTGTTCGATAGATAGAAGATTGGAAGACCGTAGTGCTGCAATTTGAACACCAGGCCATCATGCCAGAGACATTGTCGAACGCCTTTTCAACGTCCAACAACGCCAGATGGCAGATGTTTTCGAAACAGACTTGTTCCATCTGAGAATGTTTGTTACTCGAGTCAGCTGGTGGACGGTCGAACGACCTTTCCGAAAACTAAACTGTTCCTCGAGTAACAAGTTATTTTCTTCGGCAGATGTTAGGAGACGGTGGTACACTGCTCTTTCGAACAGTTTTGATCACCCTGAGAGAAGGCTGATTGGTCGATAACTTGAAGGAGAGGACGGATCCTTCCCGGGTTTCCAGATGAGTGTGACTTTAGCTGACTTCCAGCACGAGGGGAAGTAGCCAAGTCGGAAGCACAGATTAAAATCAGTGCCAGGTGGTTGTAGAATCTGGAACTCAAGTGTTTGAGCTCCAGATTCAGGATGTTGTCGAAATCGGGGGCCTTCATGTTTTTAGATGATTCGATATAGGCCAACAGTTCGTCAGCCTTAATCTCGGATTCATCGGAAAAAAATATTGGGAATCCGATGGAGGTTGATTTGACGATGTTTTGTCCGAGATTATGAGAACTGACAAAGTGTTGACCTACCGCGGCAGGCTTCTCTTCAGGAGTTATCAGATAGCAATAGCGGGTCGTCGGGACTATCCAGTGGGGTCAGTGGTGGAATGGGTGTTGGCTTATTTTTAAGAATTTTGGTTAATTTCCAAAAGGGTTTTGCACAATCTGGGAGAGAGCGGATCCTGTTAGCAAAGTCCTGATTTCTGAGGTCCACCATCCTGGCTTGGATGATTTTTGTTAGGCTATTACAGTCGGTCCAGAGCGTTGGTACTGCCTTCGGATGGTGTTAAGGAGTCATATAAGGTAGACCTGTCAAGGTTCAGAGTATTGCTCACCTGTCTGGATACTGGCACGTGTTGTTCCCTGGCCCGGGAAATCGCCTCCTCGATGGAATGCAGACACCGGTCAACGTCTTCGGGCGTCTCCGGAAGGACACCGTAGTCGACACAGTGTTGGAACTGATCCCAGCTGACGCGGTGGTAGTTGCGTCGGGAAGCTTGGAATCGGTTGACGGATGAGCCCACATCGGCCACCACCGGATAGTGGTCCGAACTCAGCTCCTGGCGGGTCACAGGTTGCGAGATGTCGATGGTGGAGTGTACGCCAGACCGGCTCAAGCGGGTGGCAGAGTCCGATGTTAATATGGTGTAGTGAGCCTCTTGCAGGTCGGCGTTCAGGATTGTGTCGTTTTGGTTGCGTCGACTGTTGCCCCAAGCCTGGTGTTTGGCGTTCAGGTCGCCAGCGATGATGTACATCTCACGGCGTCGAGTTAGTCTGAAGATGTCTCTCCGCAGGTCTGCTGCCGACCCGTCCCTGATGGTGACTTGTTTGGTGATGGTAATAGGGCCGACAGGAGTGGAGACTTCCACACCACACCCACCGCTTCGATCATCTTCAGCTGGAAATTCGGTAGTCGACAGCCAATATTTCTCCTTAGGAGTTTGTCCGGTCTAGTCTTACGAGCCGAAAATCGGGGAGGTGAACATTTATCTCCGGCTTCAGGTGTGTTTCGGTGACGACGGCGATGTCTATGCTATGTTCATTGAGGAAATCAACGAACTCAATGGTTTTGCTCTTGAGCGAGCAAGCGTTCCAGTTGGCTATTTACGGTCCATACTTTTGCACGACGGTCATAGCTGCACGAAGCTGTTCAGGTAGTGTCCTGGTGGTGCGTAAGATTATGATCACCTCAGTCACGAGGATCACTAGTTCGTCGCTTGTGAGTGGATAATTTTCTTCTGACTCACCTGACACAGCACGGGCGTACGATAATCCCGGGGCAGTAGAACCATGGCTCGTGAGGCGATGCTGAAATGAACGGTGCCCGGGACCCGCTGGATCAGATGTTGGATTCGCAACGAGGGGTGGGGGGCGCTGGTTTAATGGAAGCGGTGCTAGGTTCGGAACCATACGACGAGCCGGAAGTACAGGAAACGTGTCCATGTTGACAATAGGAGCACGATTATTGCAGTGTCGACCAGGTTGGTTCCTCGTGGAAGCCTGTTGACGGATCTGGATGAAGGTCTCTCGCTTGGGACATCTCCTATCGCTGCCCAGATGGTTGGAATCACAGTTCACGCACTTGGGTTAAACTTTCGTACCGTGCACCGACAATTAGTGCACTGTATCACGTCACGGTGCCGAGGGCGATACTGCTCCCACTGAATCACGATGTTGAACAGCGCGCGAATCTGCCGCAGAGCAGCCACACTGGTGGAGTCCTTATCAAGTGCACCAGGTACAACTGGTCCCGGAATGCACTGGTTTCATCACGTCTCGCAATGGGAAAAATGTTGATTGGTTGCAGATGAAGGTGCTCCAATTCCGTTTTAATCTCCGCAACAGGGAGATTTGGAAGACCACGGATCACCATTTTCAGTGGTTTTCTTCCAGGGACGTCTTGATTGTAGAACTCAAACCGGTTCAGCTGAAGAAAAGTTCCAACAGCGTTGTAGTCCGCTAGCCTCGAGCACAAGATTTTGATCCCCGTGCTGCACAGCTTGAACAGCGGATGGATTTTATTTTTAGCCAGCTCATTCCTGAACAACGTGAGTTCCTTCGTCGAGGTGAAAAGTGGGGGTACTTTTTCCCGTTTCTCAACTGGATCTATATCTGCTTCTTCGGGGAGTGCCGGATTACTCTGAAGCAACCTTTCCGTGTGGTTGCTGGCACCAGCTTGCTTAAGCGGTGGCGCGACAGCAGCCAGTTTTTTATAGCTTCAAAGGTTCAAGCAGAACGATGCGCAAAAAATGGTACTCGATTATGATAACTGGGTTAGGGAAAACGTTTATTTCATGAAAACAGTGTTCTCGTTATAGTAGGATTTAGGAGAATTTTATTATAAGCGAACTTAACCACGCGACGGACTGTCTCACACAAAACCTCTCACTTCGCTCGTACCCATTCTGCATGTCGTCGTAGAATACGAGGGGTGTACCAATATTGCAACATCCTCCCCACTTTAAAAGGAAATACATTATTTATTTGAAACTTAAATCATAATCATTAAACTTGCGCGGCATGCGCGTTTCACGTCTGGATCGGGTAAGTGTTGAACTAGGAACACTGGGAACAACCGGTTGGTTGGCTGGTTTCTCGACGCGTGGCTCAGACACAGGAACTCGCGCTGCTGCATCAGACGATCGATCAGACGTTACCTCCGGAACTGTCACTGACGATGAAGACGACTGAATCGCAGGAGGCGGTGTGTTTTCACCTATATGACAGCTCGCTGGGTGACCTTCAATTTCCTTCGGAGTGGCAGAAACAGCATTCGAATTTGTAGTAGCAGCAATATAGGAATTATTGAAAAAATGCTGAACCGATCGTATCGTTAATCTGGTATTGTCCTCCGTGCTTCCGTATCGTGGCTTCAAACGAACCAAGCTTCGCCGGTACTCCGCGCCAGAAACGTTGACTAAGTACGAACGGTCACTCAGCTGGCCTGATATTACTCCTGGCGTCCATATTTTCGTTTCCTCCGGATTCAGCTGAGCAAACGGGAGAACCCACCTGCAAATCAGGTAGCTTGCGAGATTTTACATCATAGTGAAACTTGGACCGTTTACGCTGTTTTTCAATAGCTTCAGGTACATTCTTCACCACTTTTGGAAGTAAATTCGCCACCGAAGAGGGAACTCTGCATCGTGTAGAGCGCGAGAAAAGACGAGCTGCTGGACTGCAGCCAATCTTGTTCGGTACATTGCGCCAGTGAAGAAGGGCGAACCAGAAATCTTCTCCTGTGTCCTCACATTTCTTCATCATCCGCTTGGCTATTTTCACCGCCGCTTCTGACTTTCCATTTGCTTGCTGGTGATGTGGTGATGACGTGATGTGCTCAAAATCCCAATCTTTCGCAAACTGGACCATCTTGCGGTTGATAAAGTTGGTGCCATTATCCGTCAATATCGTCTGTGGCACACCGTGACGGGCAAAATTCTTTTTGCACACTCGAATAACGGATTCCGGAGTCAAATCTTCCAAAAGATCGACCTCGAAGTAGTCGGAGTAGTAGTCGACCGAGACGAGAAACTTCTGCTTGCGACCTCGAAGCTCCGCGAGAAATACATCCATACTCACCAGTTGGAAAGGAAATACCAGAATGCTGTGGCTCATCATTGGAGGGTTTGGCTGAGAAGCAGCGTACTTTGCGCAAACCATACATTCCTTCACGACGTCTTTTATTTGGGTACTCATACCAGGCCAGAAGAGATTTGCCCTGGCCAACTTCAATGTTGCCTCCACACCACCATGGTTAACATGACAGCATTTGATCAACTTGCGTCGCAACGTGTATGGTACAACAATCCGGTCATTTCGCAGAATCAATCCATCAACCGTGCTCAATTCATTTCGGTAGTTGTAATAAATTCTAACATTGTCGGGAACTTTATCGAGCACCGTCGGCCAACCATGACGGATGTAGTCGACAATTTGCTGCATCGATGGATCCTTCATCGTTTCCTGTATTATATCACTCAGACGTTGATCAGAGATGCTCAGGTAGCTGGTCGGCTTCAAATCTTCGACTTCCTTGAGCACCTTAAAGATACTGAGTTTTCTGTATTCGTCCTCTGGTTCGCTGATGATCACCGGGGCTCGAGAGAGAGCATCGGCGACTACATTGTCTTTACCGGTTACGTAAACTATGGATAAACTGTAGCGCTGCAGGTTTAGTAGCGGCTTCTGGAAAATGTTGATCAAAGGTCTGTGGTCGGTCTTAACAACAGCCTTCGGATTTCCAACGATGAGTTGGTCAAACCGTACACACGCGAACAAGATCGCCAGCAGCTCTTTTTCGATCTGTGCGTAATTTTTTTCTGCTGCCGTCAGGGTCCTTGATGCGAAACCAATTACTCCGTCCTGCTGAAAAACCGCAGCCCCCAAACCATAGCAACTGGCATCGCACTCTATTGTCAGCGGGAGATTAGGATCGTAGTAACGCAGCGTCCCGATATCTGCAAACAATGATTTCACCTTGTTGAACTCGTCTTCTTCAGTTTTCGTCCACTGCCATGGAAGTTCTTCGGAGATCAGTCTTCGTAGATTGGTAAGGTTGACACTGAGGTTTCTGATAAAACGGCTCAAATAGTTTACCATTCCAATGAAACGGTGCACTTCCTTCCTGTTAGTTGGCGTGGGGAACTCTCGAATAGCAGTAATTTTGCTTCCGTCTGGCTTCAATCCGTGATCCGTTAGCACATGACCGTCACCCCTATTCTGTATTTCGTTTCAAACGAAATTCTCATACAAAAAAATATTTAGAATAGGGGTGCGTAAAACTTCACGGATGTTTGGCATAGCTTGAGTTTTGATAGATTCAGCTTTACATTATTCCGCTCCAATCTGATAAGGAGAGCTTCCAGGCACTTATTGTGGTTCATCAATGGTTCTTCAAATGTTTCGCCGATTCCGTATACCAACACGTCGTCTGCAATGCATTCCACGCCTTCAAGACCTTCGATGGCTTCCTGCAGCTTCAACTGAAAAATTTCCGGTGCCGATGCGATCCCAAATGGCAAGCGTGTCCAACGAAAGCTTCCAAAGGGTGTCCAGAATGTGGTCAGCTTGCTACTGGCTTCATCCAACACCACGTGCCAGAAGCCCTTCTTAACGTCGACGGTTGAAAATACCTTAGCCTTCCCGAGCTCCGGCAGGATTTCGTCAAGTGTGACGAACTGCAGGTTTGGTCTTTTGAGCGCCTTGTTTAGTGGGACCGGATCCAAGCATACTCGAATTCCATCCGATCCGGGACGCTGCACAATGACCAAATTGCTTACCCATTCCGTGTGTGTTGCTTCCTTGATGATCTGTCCATCTTTTTCCAACTGCTCGAGTTCTTTCTCCCTAGTAGCACGCTTGTCACAAATCAATTGTAAACACTTATATACGACTTATTTTAGTCATAAACAAATTGCTGTAACTTATAGTGATGAAAGTGTGTTACTCGGGCTTCAACCTTTCTCTCACGCGATTGGAATTCGCCTGGGAGGCTGGATTGATGGAGCAACACTTTCGTCGATCTCCAAAGAAACAGTATCGGCGAACTGCCCGTACCCGATGAACAGATCCTGATGATTATCAACAATCTCCTGTGCTTTGATACGGTAAATGTTGAGTAGCTTCTCCGGTGTATCCGTTGAATTCGACTTGCTGAACACAACTGCCTTGCAAAACTTTACAAAACCAAGCACTCGAGAAGCTTTTGCAGAAAGCAGCGGACGGTGATGGTGATCGACATTAACTACCTGCAGACCAATCGATATCTCCTACCTTTGCGTCGACATGGAATCTTGATCTGACCCAACACTTTGATTGGACTACCCCCGAAACATTGAAGACGTAGCTTGGAAGGTAGCAGTGGAGGATTTTCTTTTCCGCAGAGGTTTACCAGGGTTGAGAATCCAATCAGACTCGTATTAGCACCTGTGTCGACTTCGCAAGTGATGGACTTACAAACGTTCGCAAACTTCAGGTCTAATTCAGCCAGGACACTTCCGCCCTGATCAGAATTGTCAAAAATCTTCCCGATCTCATATTCCTTTCCGATGAAACGTCGCTCTCAGATGAAGTTTCACCGTTGGAATAGCTGGATCCGTCCTTCACCTCCCTTAACACGTCGAGATCTTCGGTGCTTCGGTTTGCTGTTAGCCTTGCACACTTTTCCAAAGTGGTTCTTGCCGTTGCACTTGTGACAGCGTTTCCCTAAGGCGGGACAGCTTCTTTTGGAGAATTCATGGCGATCTCCGCAGAATTTGCACCGAAGGACAGCCTTGCCTCTACTAAACTTACTGACATCTGCTGGTTTCGATGTTAGGTTCAAGAAATCCAGCGATCGCTTGGCCGGCTCTTCGGCTCGACACATATCTACGGCCTTCGCAAGAGTGATGTCTGCCATCGATAACATTTTCGTCCTTAATTGTGGCCATCGGTTAGCGGTTACGACCTTGAAGGAAACTAACTCGTTCTCAAGCGCACTAAGCTTTGCCATTTTTGCGATTGCCTTGAGACGCGCTACATAATCATCTACTGACTCATGTGAGAATTCATATTCATCTCCATGTCCCCTTCTATGACTAACGGCGATGGCTGTGGTACAGGGATTCTTGAAGACGACGGCTGCTGAGTAGCCATCTCCTGCACCAGCTTCGTGAATAGCTGAGCCTAATGATCCAGAAACTGTTTGAACTGTGTAGGATCCATATCGATGAGGATCTTTTTTTCACACACACGGGATACAAAATGGCTTCCAATGTACGAACAATTCGTATCGAAACATTTATTTATTTTTACACCCGTTTATTCGCGATTCCGAGGAATTGACTCCGAAAAACGTATTATTCGTCTTCGACCAGTTCTGACACCATGTTCTCGTTATTATTAAAACACGCTATAGTAGGATTTACGAGAATTTTATTATAAGCGAACATAACCACGCGACGGACTGTCTCATACAAAACCTCTCACTTCTCACTTCGCTCGTACCCATTCTGCTTGTCGTCGTAGAATACGAGGGGTATAGGGGTTCGTAGAGGTATATCCTATCGCTTGGTGTATTTGGATTTTAATTTCATCTATAAATGATAAAGTTATAAGCGTTCAAAACCTAACACCTTTTCGTGACGGCCGCAATAATAGGTTTTCGATTTACCCCTTGTACCTTTCCGTAAGACGTAGTCTACGTCAAAAGAAGTCAGCATCATTTAAACAGGGCGTCAGCATCTACCAGCATGAGATTGCAGGTACAACTGAAATCCGTGCTGGATGAGCTAGTTGACAGTGCTGAACCAGGATAATGTAAACACGACATACGGGACGGACATGCGAAGAGCGGCAGTGCAGACAATGGATATTTGATGAGAATGAGTTGCTAATGAAATCAGACTAGGACTAAGTGATCCGATGAACCGTTGAAAAGATCCGGATCGCTTGTAGCAATGAACCGACTCTGAGACGTTCACCTAAGTGATCCGTTTTGCCCATCTCTACTGTTTTTGGCAGTCATGATAATTTACTTAAAATAATTCAGTCGTTGATGTTAAGGTGAATTACATTTTGTTGTAAGTCATAGATATCTACCGAAAAATGAACGTTAGATCTTGCCGCTAAACCTCAAACTTCCAACCAACCAATCAATCGAGCGCTTACGTTTACATTTCTCATTCCCCCAGGACCCCTACCAACCCAAGTTCAGTCTCGGTTGCTGGTCTTGTACCAAGCTGCCCAGCTTCGAGTGCCGCTGTGGTGCCTTCTATTGCGACGCCGAATGCCAGCGGACCGATTGGCCGATCCACAAAGATATCTGCCTACCGTAAGTAGCACCTCTAGGAAAATCAATCACTTGATCTGCTAATCGCTTTTCTTTCCTCTCCCCCGGAAAACAGTCGTCTGGTTCCCATTTCCTATTCTAACAAGCGCATCATCCTGGAAGCGACCGCTTCCAAGCAATCCTCCATGTTCTCGAACGCTCCATTCTCGTCGGATCTCCAATCGCAGCAACAGAACCAAAACAACCATCGCGGTCAGACCAATGCTAGAAAGAACAACAACAACAACAACAACCAAGGGAAAAATCTGAACAAGGATAGTCCTAGGCAACAGCAACCGAAAGCCGATCAGCTAACTCCCAATAGTTCGCCCGTTGAAGCGCCGGCGCCGGATAACAAGGTCAGCCGCGTAGCCAACAAACTGCAGCGCATGAAGATTGCCAAATCGGTCGTGGGAGGAGCCGCCGCCGCTGCGACGCCGGTGGCAAAGGGTGTCCTTCTACCGGGGGTGTTCCCTCGGGAAGGATCCATGGTCAAGATTACCGCTTCGCTGCCATCGGGAGTGGCTTACATCTACCACAACAATGGCAAGGAAGGCGGTCAACACAGTGATTACTACCTGTTGACCAATCGAATGTTCAAGGCAACGGCCGATGCAAAGCCACTAACGGAGGTCCCATCTGTGGACGATGTCATCTTTGCTCCTTTCCTCGGGGGATTCTATCGGGCTAAGGTGCTCTCTGTCGATGGCGAAAAGCTAGAGGTGTTCTTTGTGGACTTTGGCAATTCCGATACGGTACCGTGGAAGCAGTCGAGGGAGATCGCCGACGGGGATCTGAAGTGGGCCAAGTATTTGACCTATCCGGTGGTGATGGAAGGAGTCGATTCGTTCACCGGAGAAATGATCAAATTGTTGGAGACTTTGGAACACGTGGAGGACTTCGAGCTGGTCAAGGCTGAACCGGCTCGAGGTTCGATGTCGGTAGTCTTGAAGCGACCGAAACAATCGCTTACGTTGAACATGGAACTGATAGAGCTGAAGGAGCGCGAGCTTCGGCTGAGGAAGGAACGCGAGGAACAGAAAGAGCGAGAACGGCTGGAGAAGGAGCGGGAGAAGAAGCAGGAACAGGAGAAGAAGCAGCAGCAGGAGCAGGAGAAGAAGCTGCAACAACAGCAGGAGCAAGTGCGTAAGGTGGACAAGGTGGAGGTAAAGGTTGCCGATCCGAGCAACTATCAGCCGGTGCTGTTCGATGTAAGTAGTAGAAGTATTGGTCTGACGGATAACATGTCGGATGAAGATTTTTGGTCGGTGATTAGTAGGATGATTGAAGATGTGAGAGGAGACGTTGAGATGACGTAGAAAACGGTTGTGCATGTTTCTAATAAAAAAGGATGTTTCGGTATTGAAGTTCAATTTAGTTTTAAGCACTAACCCGGAAACTTTTACAAACGGTCGATTTGGACTACCGAAGAGGATAACTTAAATCTTGTTTACCCCTCCCCCACCCCATTTGCAACCAAAGGAATCGATGGAAACGAAGCCGCTGCCGATGGGAGGCCCCAAAAAGCTGCTCATAATTGACGCCAGCGACGTGCTGGAGACGCGCATCATCTCGGTGGTGGCTTTCGAAGAGGTGGAAAAGTACGCAGCGGTGCTGGAGCAGTGCAATCTGGCGGGCGGGGCGGATTCCAACGTGTACAAACCGACCGACGAGGGTGAGGTTTGCCTGGTGCTGTACCAAGAGGATTGGTCCCGGGCGCTGTACGACATTTCCGACGGTAGCTTCATGCTGCTCGACGTGGGCATCATCGCGAGCGTTCCGGCCGCCAATGTGCGGCGGTTCCCGCCTGGGATCAGTCGCGTCGTCTACAACAATGAGGTGTTTGTGGCAAGTGAGTAGCAATGGGCAATTATTGAGCGAGGATTTTTTTTATTTTTTATCATTATTCGTTCTTTTCCCTCAGATCTACCCAAGCTGAAGGGGAAGATGAAAGACGGCAAACCGGATAGCGTGCACGGGATGCCGATCGATGCCAAGATTGCCGCATCGGAGGATGGCCTTTCGATTACCATCGTCGATTCCGTCGTTGCCGGGGATTCTTAGATTTGTTTTTTTTTTTTTTCGTTTTTAATTGCGAGGCGGAGGAACCGCACTCGCGCGTTCTGCAGAGAATTACTGTCTATAGATTAAGGTATTGTACAGTTACAGAGCCAGGATTATTGTGAGTTTTGACCTGGTCCGGTGAGTAGCCGGGTAGTTTTTATTTTAAAACCAAAAACAAAGTTTAGTGTCTGCAATTGTAGCTGCTGTAACGGTTGTTCTCTTCTTTCTACTGTCTTGTTCGTGAAGAACACAGTTTCTTTCTACCTATCAGCTACTTGTAACCTATCAAATGAGAATGAAAAAAAATTAAAATGTATAGCTGTAAGAAGTTCGGATCTCCGTAATTAACTACTTGACTCGTTTATGGGGTGTTTACACTTAAGCTAGTTCACTAGCTCAACCAACTAGCTCGAATTTTAGTTATTCCTCAACTCTCATGCTGGTAGATGCTGACGCCCTGTTTACATTATCTGGGCTTGCTACAAAATGTTGAACTTGTCCTGACTGCTGACGATCGCGGTTCTCGTAGTCCCGATCGTTGTTGCTGCTGAGTCGGCATTCTAGGCAATGCCGATGATGCGCTGGGTCGGTCGGTGCTGCTGCTTACGATCTGGCTTTTGCCTAAGGCTGGACACATAAGTTTGGGAATAAAACAAATTTGCTGACAGTTCAATCCAGGTTATTTTTTTTTATTTGTGCATTGTTAATCGTTTAAAAACCACTTATCATCATTTAATTGGGCTGCATAAAAAGTTGACGAACTTTTGAGTTGACTCCAGCCATGAGAGTCAGTGCAGACCAGGGCTCAACAAAGTCACTTTCAATTGGAAGTCATTCTGTTTTCTCTTTGAGCAGATCCCCCTTCAACGTCAACAGAATGTTAGCCGTGAAATAGCAGAGTAAATAAAAACACGTCTTTACTGGTCAAGACAACAAACACAAGTGAGGTTTTTGTTGTCATCACTCCTCCTCATCGCGCAGAGATCGAAGACCAATATCCGCTGAAGGGCAATAAGTCACACTTATGTTCTGTTTCTCCGCCAAATCGCGCACAAAATGAAATTTGGTATCCACGTGCTTCGAACGTTTCAGTCCTGCGTTCTGGTCCAACATTTTTATGAAGCTTTGGTTGTCTTCGAAGATCTGCACCGATTTCTGCACAGGCTCCCCGAAGTCCTTCATTAGCTTTTCACGCCATAGCAACTCCTGACAGCTTTCAGCCAACGAGATATACTCTCCGCTTCGGTCGATGAAAGTGCCACACATGCTTGCTTTCTAGCACACCATGAAATCGAACCACCAGCCAAACACCATGAAATCGAACCACCAGCCAGAAGTTTTTCATCACTGGAACCCAGTCTCAGCTTCAAATCACTTGTCGCTTTCAGGTATCGCAACCAGTGGCGTCACCCTAACCTCAATCTACCTGTTCAACAACTCTCAAAACGTAAACAAACAAAACAATATTGGTTCCAATGGATACAAATCAGTGAAACTAGAAGACCCTATGCCCTTTGAAACTGATTTGAATGTAAACATGACCCAAAATAACGTTTTCAAAGTTGTTGAACAGGTAAAAAGTGAGGTTACGTGACGCCACTGATCGCAACACCCTTTTTGCTTCCGTCCAATCCGCCTTCGTTGGTTTGCTCACCAGCCTTCCAATATCCGGCCGAGTATTAACCGATAGATACAACAAACCTCCGACGAGGCTCTGAATCTTCTCATTGTTCGGAAGCCTCTCATTCTCCTCCTTTTGCTGTAAATATCCGACGTCCATTGAAATCCGTGATCCCCTAGCTTCCGCAAGTCCAAACTGCGCAACCAACTTTGGTCCAAGCAGTAGGCGTTGACATGCTTTGTCACTCTTATACCTAAAAAATACGTCACGTCACCAAGTTTTGTGATCTGGAACTTGTTCTCCAAGGCTTTCACAACTCCATCGTGTTCTTCGTTATTGGATGTAACGATCAACATATCATCCTCGTACACCAGGATGTACACTGTGCTGCCGTTCCTCTTCTGTACGTACAGACACGGGTCAGCGTCCGCCTGTTTGAATCCAAGTCGCTTCAGAACATCATTCAGGTTATGGTTCCAAACTCTGGCTGATTGCCTCAACCCATATAGACTCTTACGCAACCGACAAACTGTGTTACTTCCAACGCGCAGTCCGGGTTGTACTCGCATGTAAATAGTCTCCTCCAGATCACTATTCAAATATGCAGTCTTTACTTCATCGTGCCTAACCTGCATTCCGTCACGTCCAGCGACGGTCAGAAGTGTACGAAACGTCACCTGCTTTGCGACCGGAGCAAA
This sequence comes from Ochlerotatus camptorhynchus, assembly GCF_037179485.1. Classification (NCBI taxonomy): domain Eukaryota; kingdom Metazoa; phylum Arthropoda; class Insecta; order Diptera; family Culicidae; genus Ochlerotatus; species Ochlerotatus camptorhynchus. Next base: position 388,465 of record NW_027040553.1, read on the forward strand.
AACTTCGTCGTAGTCAAGACCATACCGCTGAGTAAAACCCTGTGCAACTAACCTTGCTTTATACCGTATGATTTCATTCAGTTTCTTCTTGTAGATCCAACGGCATCGGATTACCTTGCTTTCTGATGGCAATGTTGTGTTGTCAACTCTCAGGCTCCATTCTCGCTCCGAGACTTCAGCTCATCATCCATGGTATGTTTAGACTTTGCCTTGTCCGGATCAGTCCAGACACTGTAACCGTAGAATCTGGACGGACACACAATACGGCCAACATCATTTGTATTGACATGGGCTCATACAACTGGACAGATTGAGAACACATCCGTCTCCATGGCTCAACGAAATCAACGGGACAGTGCTTAATACCATCAGCCGCCCTTCCCAAGTACTGATTTACATATTTTGCGAATGTGTTGGTACCGTTCCAGGCGACCCTGTATGTATTGTTTCCGTCACCTGGTCCAAGCAAAGAGTCCCTAGTTGGCGGAAAGCTTGGGTCCTCTGCGTCCACCAAGACGAGACATATGTAATTTGTGTTGCCAGGAACATAGATGGTACTGGCTTTCTGGTCATGTAAAGACACTTTCATAACATATCTCACCGCATGGTTCCACCATATGGTTGAGGTATGCGCAATTACGAAAGGCATTACCGAAGGATTGGCCGCCCAGCTTGTGTTTACAGGAATGAACTTGACTATGCCTGGACTAACGATGGATGTCACTTTGGCCGGGGAGTCTCTCAATGGCAACTGTACACGAGAATCAGCGGTTGCATTTAATAACTGACGGTACAGGTTGATGGTTCACCACCAAATGACACTTGTGCCGCTGATCTTTGCTCGCCGGTGCCTCCGTAATTTTGAGTGACACATCCGCAAGCTTGACGAACCCATTCGCACACACATTCTGGACGCAACTGGTGTTGTATGCGACCCACTTCTCCGGTGCGAATGTCATGGCCATCAATCCCAGTCGGACCATTGGAGCATGATCTGTGACACAAATGGCTCCAGTATCGTTGAATATGCTCATAAGGCCTCTCCGTGCCTCGAATGCTCTAACCGATGGGTCGTCAAGACCTCTCTGGACTATTTCATGAACCAGTTTGTTAAGTTCAGACATCTCTGGGTGATGTAGGTCATAAGAATTGCTCACGTTTACCCCGACTGCAAGGGCAACGTCAATGGATGTTTTGGGCGTGTTGATGTGGATAGGCAATATAGGTATTTTTGAAATCGGGATGACGTCAAGAGGCCGGATTCGATGACCGACTCCATAACGGAATCCAAGATAGCGGCTTCCGGTTTCAGAAAATGTTGGAAATTCTATCAAATACCCATCAATTTAGGTATTTTTTGCAATCGGAATGACATCGAGCGAATGAAAATCGATATGCGACGCCATTTTGAAATCCAAGAGGTGGCTTCCAATTTTAGAAAAGTGTAAAATACTGCCAAATACCCATCTCAAATAGGTGCTTTTGGAATTGGGGTGATGTCTATAGGCCAGAAAGTGTTATCTGTCACCATTTTGAAATCCAAGAGGGTGGAATACTGTCAAAATACCCATCAACAATGTTGGGGAAAATATTAAAAAAATCAAATCTCACTGGAAGTTTTAAAACACTCTTGTCCTGCGAGTTTAGCCAGCCGTCACCTCGAGTGAGTGGTGGCAGGAATATGGAAGAAGTAAACAAAAACTCCTCGAGAGAGAGAGAGGGAGAGTGAACTTCAGTGAGAGGATGATTTGACGTGAAGCGCCCATTACACATGTCAATATATTGACAATAAATTGACATACTGACAATATTATTGAAAAGGTGATATTGATGATGATGATTGATGACAAGTATTGACGAAAAGCTGATTTTCATTTCACTTTGTCAATACTCAGAATATATTGACAAAAAAAACAGTCATTTCTATCAATATCATCAATTTACGAATATTGACAACATCAATGGCAATACGTTTGAAGCCTTTTAACCTCAATGTATTAAAGTCAATATTACTTGTCTCAATTTCCCCACACAAGAAACGTGGATCAGCGGGTCAAAAGAGAAACGTCGTTGCTGAACCTATGGAAAATACTAACTACACTAATCCTTCTCTCTCTCATTATACTAACTACACACTGAATTCAGATAACCTAAGTCGGTAAAATTTTACCCGTTTTTTGAACTACTGAAAAAGTCGGTAAAATTTCAAATTACCATTACTCGTAAGAAATCAATAAAATCGACACATTATCATTGAATGATTTTAAATAGGTCCGTACAATTTCGCAATAAATTTCAAAATTGTTGGATTGGTTGGCACTAGAAATACTCAGAGGGAGAGATGGGCGGAGAGAATGTTTTGAGCCAAATGAACTGTCAGAATCTGAGCCAATCGAACATTCCGATTAGAATTTTTCCGAGGATTTCTTATTCTTTCTAGTATTGCAAACGAACAGAAATTCAATCCCCTTTATGTTTTGTGTGCTTCTCAAATTTAACTAGTTTTTGGAACCAAAAACAATATTCTAACTCTATTGATTAATTGATCTTCGTTGTTTAATGAATGGCACCAAGAAATGTGCGAAATATTGCGATGCAATCAATTATTATTTTGCACGTAACTCGAATCAAAAATAAAACTCATTTGAAATGCTAGCTTCTAGCAAGGGTTGCAAGATAATTTAGGAACAAATCTCTGCTTCCGAATTGAATTTTGTTTTCTTCGCCTATCTCTCCCTCTGAGTATTTCTAGTTGGTACCTGAGTAATGCGAAATAACTCAAAATGCTTGTCATCTGGGAGCCGAGTCGAACTGTCAAACGGGAACCAAACATTAAAAAGAGCTCATAAGTCATGTGGGTAGTTACTGCCAGGCATGGAAAATCATTTGCATTCATTTCATACATTCATTTACATTCATTTGCCTCTAACTTTTTTCATCAACAGCATTCCGCAAAATGATGTATGCAGCTTGTAGGTTTTATTATAAGCTACAACTTTTGCTTATAATTAAAATCTATATCTCTTATGCATCACGAACTAGAGTGGGCAGAACTTGTTACTGTTTTTCAGTGAATGTAAAATACATTCACTGAAAAACAGTAGTGGCTTCTGTTCGCTGTGGTTCATCGTGCATAAGAGATACGAATTTTACTTGTGAACAAAAGTTGTAGCTAATAACAAAACCTATAAAATCTATATACATCAATTTGCGAAATGCTGTTAAAAAAAAGTTAGAGGCAAATGAATGTAAATGAATGCACGAAATGAATACAAATGATTTTCCATGCCTGGTTACTGCTTGAACCACAAGTAAAGGTATTGCCACCTACTGAAATCAAATTAAGAAATATAATTATGAAACTGTCGAAACATCGACCTTAGTAGGCGGATATTGTAAATCATCTAACGTGATGCTCGAATAATTATTTTATATTAATAATAATGCCAAAACTGGGTTACGAATTGCTGAAATAAGAATTTAATCAAACTTTATAAGAGTCATGTGAGCTTTGTGGGCAGGTGCACTCCCAACACCATGTATTCGATATTTGTGGAGCAGATAAGGAGGAGCCAAGAGTTCATTTGACAGCATGTATATACGATTTCGTGAGCTGTTTCGGCAAAACAATTTGAATCTTCGAAAGATTTTCATAATTTTTTTTGCTCGCTTGAAAAATTAAACCGACAGAGCTCGTAATACCCAGGTTGGCTATCCTTTCATTCCACTGAAAGTGCCAATAAGAAACTGTCAATATTTGTCGATTTCTCGACGGTTCTGTCAACGCCAATATCAAATGTTGTAACTTTTTGACAGGACACAGAAAATACACAGGACAACATGATAACAAATTAATGGAATTGAATCCAATCGATGGTCGACTGCGCGGAATTACCACTCGTGTTCAATAACCCACGTTCATGGTATGGAGTTTCCCATGTATAAACTATATGCTGATGTTTTGGTAAACATTCCTAAAGGAAAAACTTGCATATATCATTTAATTTGCGTTACGTGTAGGCATGTGAAACGCAGACAGTATTTATTTTATTTGTGGTGATAAGTGATTATGCTTGTGATTTTGTAGCAAATGAACATCGTCTGCCTGGGTAGTGATTGGTGACTGTAAAAGGATACTTTTTTTGTTTAGTTTGATATCCATTTTATATCACACACGAAGATTTAAACAAAATGGCAACACTGCATGCGTGAAGGTGCATTGTGGGTCAGTCGCTCTAATGGTGGTAAGCTCCAACCGGTATTATCCTCGGATTAAATCCCGATCAAGAATGTCCGGCTGGTTTGATGTCGACATCAGAGTTAATCAACATAATTCTGAGCAAACATTTTTCAGATCATACAAACAGGGACGGTATTAAAAGTTAATCCGAGTTGGAGCTTACCGCCATAAATGACGTACGTTGTCCCTCCTCTTGGATAGGGGAAGAATATTGAGAAAGTGGGATGAAAATCAGTTTTCAACAATACTCGTCATAAAACCATCGTCATCAATATCACCTTTTCAATAATATTGTCAGTATGTCAATTTATTGTCAATATATTGACCTGTGTAACCAACACTTTAGTGAATTGTCATTAATGTTGTCAATATTTATAGATTGATTATATTGTAAGGAAAATTGACATTACGATGTTTGTCAATATATTGACATATGTAATGGGCGCTTCAGGAAATTGATATCAAGCATGATGTTTTGTTCCACGCGTGATAATGAGAGCGGAAAAATATCAAATTTGCATATAATTATGCCATCACTGCCCATCAATATGAGTATTTTTGGAATCGGGGTGACGTCTAGAGTTTAGAAATAGATATGCGACGCCATTTTTAAATCCAAGATGGTGGCTTCCGGTTCAAGAAAAAAGTTAAAAAAAAGACTGTCAAATACCCATCAACATAGGTCTTTTTGCAATCGGGATGACATCTAGCGAATGAAAATCGATATGCGACTCCATACTTGAACCCCAAACCTACGCTTCTCAGTTCTCTAAATTTAATTCCAACGTTTAACTCATCGAGGACAAGACTAGCATCCACTCCCGGGGTCAAGTTAGCCATTCCCTCTGTCTCTGGTGTATGACCGCCGTCCCATTCTCTGACCGATAGATTCCGATCGCACTAATCTACCTAAACATCAGCGACAACGCCTCGCAAATCCCCTAGCCACTCCCCGGTTTGCAACCCATTAGCAGCAGAAGAAGAAGCTTAATTCCGGCACTCCACCTATACCGCTCCCAACCAACAACCTGCCTCGCAAGATCGAGACAACCCCCCACCGAGTACTCCCGAAATCCAGCCGTCAACCAAAACTCGTTTGGTCTTACCGAGAGTCTTACAGCCACCTCAGCCTCCCACCCGGAGCATGCTACCAACTGTCCATGCTGTGAACAGTGTGCTTGCAGGAAGGTCAAGCTTCCGGAGATCCGGATTTTCATTGCGGCCGCGTGTTTAGGGGTGTCCAGCTTTTATCGCGAACAAGCCTTAGTAACATTACTTGCACATGTTTGCTGAATGTAAGCTATTACATGAGTAGTTGATAGAACTTATTCTTATTTTGCATCGAATTTCGGAGACGGGTATCAGAGTTGCCAGCCACATGTTCACCCCCGAATACGCTCATACGACCAAAAAAAAACGCTTCAGTCTTTGACAAAAGTTTTTGAAGCCTGATATTTTGCGTCTAAAACGTAAAAGTCTAGAAAAAATTCTAGTAACAGAAACGTTGTAGTGTTCTTCTTATTGCTATAACGATCGTGTAACAGAAGTGGATTGGTCATCGAGATAGTACACACCGCTTGAGTGTTCATCACTGACTGTCTTGTTTATTCAAAGTTCTTTTACTTAAAAATAGTTCTCGACCAGAAGTGAACAGCAATGTCCAAGTAATAATAATAATAATAATAATAAGACAAAACCTAAACGTTGGCGCACCCTGAGAAAGGTCGCAAGGAAAGCATAATAATGTATTGCCTCTCACTCGGAGTGTGGCAAACAAACCATAACAACTTACTCGCACACTCTCTTGAAGGTCGTGCATAAATCTATACCAACAATTGAATTGGGCGGAACAATCTAAATCAACTAGAATTTAAATATTCAATTGAGTTGTATATTTAATTGTTTGAATTAGTAAAAAAAAATTTTTTGTACGTCATTAAATTTTATCGTGTTACCGCATCTTCCTCGGGACGTCGAATTTGTTGATGTTGCTTTTGCACCGTTTCACGACTGCGTTTCTGCTGCCGCTGGGGTCGCTGCTACTGTTGTGTTTTAAATTGCGTTAACTTTGTTTTTTTTTCTTTGACTCTGTTCTTGCACTTTATTGTTCTGTAATTGTAATTGTAATAATTTAACTTTTTAATTTGTTCTAACAATCACTCTGGCGTACGCATAACTTTTATGGTTGTTGTGCGATGTTGTTTAATCGCACTTCTCTCGCGGTAGCATTGCTAACCGTTTGTTTGAGGTGATTGGCGATAATTTTCCCTAGCACTGTGTCATCGTTTTTGTTTCCACTTTGGTCACTAGTTACTGTGGCAACCACTGCCTCTTCGTTGGTAAACCAACCCATGATTAATTGTCACTCCTAATAAGTCCCTTTTTCGGAGAGGACTTGTGGTTTTTCGCACTATTTGGTTGCTTATTCACTCTGAGCACTAAGCTCTTTTTTTTCCAATTTGCACTTGCAATTTTTACCATCCCGACTGTCACGGTCTGTCAGGTGTCCTTAAAATTCTACCTGGAGTGCGTTGTTGCCACGATGGGTGGTTTGAATGACGATCGTTTGCGTTGTGTTTTGGAAGCTACTATAGCTTGTTTCGCACGGAACAACTTTTTATGAGTTGTTTTTTCTAATGTTTCAAATAAAAACTATTTAGTAATTTCGTAAGGCATTACCTTTTTCACCAGGCAGGCAGTTTGGTTGCTTTCGTCGTCTTCGTTGTCTCTCGGAATTGCTGTTGATGCTTGATGGATCAATCGTATTATTTCTCCTCTGTAGAAACTCTTGATGACTTTTACCATTTCAAACTTCACTGGTTGCAGCTTAAACGGTCGTGCTCACTACTGAATTTAGTACTGTGTTCTTTCTTATCAGCTCCGCTGTTCTCATCCGTTCGTATTTAGTTATTATACGATGAGCTGCGTATAACAGAGCAGCGATTAAGAAAATAACACCTACGTATGCGAGAACTGTTATTGCACTTCTTAGCTGACACGATGCCAGGTATTTCACTAATTTCCACCGTTTCTCTGCTTATCATGATGGTGATAACTTCATTGTCTTCTTTGATAACTTTTATGGCATTGATTTCTTTAAGCACATTTATGAGCCTCTTCGCTGGCTTCAAATTGTTAACTGTAGCTGTTTTATTGTTATTTTTCGCGGTTTTTAAAGTTTTCAACGTCAATTTTAAGTTGTTCACCGTGGCCATTTTTCCACCTTTAAGCGTATTTCACACTTAATTCATGATAAATTTCATGTAATTTAAAATTCATAAACACACAGTATTGTGTGCACTCTACACTTTTCACTGAATGTTTATTTTGCCTTTTCACCTGCACTCGTTCTTTTATTCTGCGTAATTGTTCACGCCACTGTTCTTCCATGATTAATGATTTTCACTATCGTCACTCGCTTAATCCTTTTATTCGTATGTTAATTGTTCTTCTTGTCACGGTCGCCATTTACCGTTCTTTTGACGGTTTTAATCAACGAGTACCAACGCGCGCACAGCTTAGCATGGAACGAACATGGACTTTCTCTTACGTGCGAAATGCCTGGCTGGAGATTTCCAGCCGGGTCGCAGAGAATACACTTGATTTATTGAGAATGTCGAAATGCCGAGATGGGTAGTCCCATTCGGATCGAGCTCAAAAATCAGAAGCACTGTTTATTGAACATGCTTATCCTTTTATACAAATTTGGTTACATTGGTTTATGTGTGGTAGAGTAAGATATCTATGGTTTAGAGTGAGACGACTGGAGTGACATATAATTTGTCCAAAATTGCTCATCCTAGCATAATCGATAAGTTTACATGTACTTTACTTAAGCGCTTGGCGTTGTCATCCGAAACCTTTCCTGCTGCGCGAACGACCTCGGACCACACCGGTAGGGTGGAGAGAGACGAGAGCGCGCTGAAAGTCCAGTATCGAGTGGCTACACATATGGCTCGTTTAGAATTGCATAATTGCATTCTTTTTACCCGGGCGTTGCCTTTGCTGTCCGGGGGTGAATGAATATTTACTGTTTTGGTTGTTTAGTTATGTCAGGGAATGGAGTATCATATTTGTTAATTTGTATTTTACTGCAATAGGGAACGGTATACCACAATATTTTAATTGACAAATTAAATTTTTAACATTAGAATTCGGATTTTTAAAAATAAACTAAACTAGAACCGATCGCGTTGGCGACTCAAACTAGAATAGCTTTATTGAATTATTTGTTACATCGACGAGCCCTGACTTTGTCCCTAAAAACGCTAGCCTAGCACTTGGTAACGACGATGGGTCTCCTCTGCACACTTAGATTTTTTTGCCGAGATGGGCACCACCGAGCAGCTCGGTATTTTATTTTGCTGGAAATTCAGCAAAAAATATGTTTGTTAGCTGAGATCTCGGCAAAATTCCCGTTTGTTAGCTGAATCTCGGCAAGTTTGTCACTGAGATCCAGCAAAATAAAATGCCGAGCTGCTCGGTGGTGCCCATCTCGGCGAAAAAATCTAAGTGTGTGGTGTCCGGTGTCTCCATGTGTCCGTCGCTGGCCTGGGATAATGCTGACTTCGCTGTCCTGGTGTTAGCTTCTATGGTCGGTGAAGTGGTTGCGTGTTTAACTGGTCCCTGCAATTTACTGTTTTTGTAGAATTCGAATATTTGATGATGCCGATGGCCAACAGTACAATCGCGAGAATGATGATGGTGCTGAATGCTATGGATCCGATTTGGTATTTGAAGTCCATTGTCTCCAAGTGTTGTCTATTTTTCAAATGTAGCTCGTGCAATTCCGAAAGGTTAACGTGCCTTTCGATATGCAACGTTTCAATTTTCATGGGTTGCAACGGTAAGATTGACGGTTGTTCAAACCTTAGTTCGTAGTTCTCGAAAAGTTCGTTTTTTACGTACAGCGAACAGTTGTGGAACGTAACTAGGTGAATTCCTCTCAGCGTTCTGGGTTTGATGCCGCAGGTGCTATTGATGATTACGTCTTGGTGAACGGTTTGCACCAATAGTGTTCCTGGGGCTATGGTTTTTGTATTTGCTGAAGGTGGCTTTTCTGATGCAGGACATTGTCCATGTTGTCCTCGCAGGAGCTGAGTTTCGCACGGATTGCTACTGATGTCTACTAACTGGTTCCTCTCACAGATCGTAACTTGGCTGGCTTCTCGACATTGGGATGTTATGGCGAATATTTGCTCTGGATTGATGAAAACTGCGTTGTGTGTTATCTTGACTGAGTGGTTGTGAAATGCTAATGGTTCGATGATAATTTTCTCGTATGACGTCGGTTGAAGGCGAGGGATGTTCACGCATATGATGGTTGATGAGCCCTTGTGAAGAGTGGTGGTGGATAAATAATCGCTGGCATCGTCTAAGTGCTGAATTTTAAGTCCTTGACCTAGAAGCTCCTGAACTATGGTTTCTATTTCTTTAGGTGTTAGTAAAAATTTGCTGATGATATTTAAATTTGCTAACATGATTGCGTATTCTATTTCTTTTAGTTTTTCAAGAAATGTATCTAGTTGGAAAGCTAATGATATTTTTTGATTTTCCGACAATAAATAATTTTCGCTCTTTAAAAATGAGTTTAACATGTTTTGATGGTTTCTTATTTCCTTGTTGATTAAATTTAATCTATTCTCAAATTTCGAGTTGATTCTAATTTGTCTATTGTTTTGTTTTATGATAGAATTTCCGGTGCTTCTCAGTTCATCCAAATTTGTGTTAATAATTTTCAATCTTCTGCATCAAGATTTCCTGGAATGTATTTGATGGTGCTTCCTAATATGTCGATAGATCTCCTATGCCTTGGTTTCAAATTGATTGTACTATAAATGAATTTAATTTCCCTAAGTTTCATTTCGATTATTCCTGACAAGCTACTTGATGAGTTTTTTGTTTGATTAATGATGCTTATATCGAAATTTCCAGTTGTGAAAAATCTATCACGTGTAATAATCTGTCAAAGCCTGCAATTATTCTCCCTTCCCCCCTTTTGAGAAACAACGCTCCTGCGTTGTTGGTGATATCGTGGATCTGTATGGTTTGTGGATAGGATGGGATAAGGAGTGTAGAGGTAATGAAAACAAGTGGAATCCATTTTCCGTCTGTCATTTTGTTCTTCCTGAAATGAAAATCTTATTAGTAAAATCTTTTAACATTATCTTTATGAATCTCTCGTCCAGAGTCATCAATAACTATTTTTCCTTCAACTTCTTCGTTTATTGATTAATTCCTTGTAATTTCTTATATATTATTTTATTTTCTTCAATATTTGGTTCTCGTTCTTTACTTTTATTATGGTAGGTTAAGTTTTTATTCTGAGTTTTTTCGTTTGCTAAAATAATTTCGTCATAAAATTTATTTCTTTCTCTTAAAATTAGTTCAGCACCAAGTGGTCGTTCTTGACCGTCTTTTAATCCATAAAATATTTCTCTCGGCTTAAAACCGGTTCCTGAATGAATTGTATTGTTGTATAGGGTAGTTGCTATTAGAAAAATTTCTTTATGAGATAGATCTGGATATTGATGTTTAATGCATCTAAAGATTTCGGCTATTGTCGAATGAAATCTTTCCACCAATCCGTTGCTTTCGCTATGGTTTGGGGGGTGTAAAATGCATTTGGATGTTCAGATTGTTTGCTAGGCCTCTAATTTCAGCAGATCGTAAAGCTGGCTCATTGTCGCTTACGATCAAACCTGGAGTACCATGCATTGAAAATAATTTGAGTAATCCCTTTCTCATATCGGTTATTGTCCTCGATTTGATTGGGATTAACATACCAAATCTCGAAAATTTGTCGATCACTGATAAAAATCTAAGTGATTCTGATAAAAAGACATCCATGTGAATAATTTCAAAAGGTTTCTTGGTGCTAGGGGTATGACCAAGAAGAATTTTATACGGATGTCTGTCGTATTTGTTTACGTTACAGACTTCGCATACTTTAATAAACTGAGTTATTTTAAATTTCATTTTTGGAAAATAATACCGCTTTAAAATTTTCTGTTTATTTTCCCAAACTCCTCTGTGAGCTGTCTCATGAGTTTGTTCAATCACGAGGTTTTGCTCTTCAGGTGTTTTTAGGTCGATCAATTTCAAAAAGGACTTTGAAGGCTTTGCATCTGCTAAAGTAGTTTTTGTATACTATTTGTATAGTATTCATCAAACTCTCGGGGCAAAAGATGCAGTTTGTCCTATTCAAATCCATGTATTCTTTGAATATTCGTATGATCGTGGGAACGCCAAATACTAGTTTGATTATAGTCCTACGAAATACTCTGGGAAAAATTTGCTCGTATGTGTCTTGTTCGTCAGGTCCTATTTTCAGAATTATCTGGTTGCTATAATAATTCAGAGGTAATTCCGTGCATTTAATGAATTCAGAGTCATCTGTGTCTGCTGAGTGTGCACTCATGTTATCAGATGAGACTTCTTCATTAATATTTATTTCATTACGAATTCGAGATAAACTGTCGGCAACTGTGTTCTGTTTGCCGGGCCGATACTTGATCTCGTATTCAAATTCGCTGAGCGAAAGACGCCAATGGACAAGTCTATTATTGGTGTCTTTTAAATTCAGACCGTAAGTCAACGGTTTATGGTCTGTGTACAAAATAAATTTACGGCCATACAGATAAGGCCTAAAATATTTGCAAGCCCATACGACCGCTAACAATTCTTTTTCTATTGCGGAGTATTTTTCCTCCGACTTATTCAAAGTTCTGGAAGCAAACGCAATTGGTTTGTCGCTTCCAATTGAGCCTTGTGACAGGACTGCTCCAATAGCAAAATTTGAAGCGTCCGTAGTTAAAATAAAAGGTTTGGAAAAATCTGGATATTGAAGTATGTCACTACCAGATAAAATTTGTCGAAAGGCATTCTTAAAAACTCATAGTGCCCATTTTCGACACTGAATGCAGTTTTAGGAATGTCTTTCTCGTCTACTTCTACCTGGTAAAAACCAGATGCGAGATCCAATGTAGTGAAATACATACAGCGTCCTAACTTATCTAGGATGTCTGTAATATTCGGTATTGGATACCTGTCATCAATGGTTTTCTCGTTTAACTTGCGGTAGTCGATGACTAGCCGCCACTTCCTTTTACCTGAGGTGTCCAATTTTTTTGGGACGATCCATACAGGTGACGTCCAGGGACTGATCGAATGCCGAATAATCCCTTGGTCTAGAAGTTCAGAAATTTGCCGTTTGACCTCTTCGCGATGACAAAAGGGGTAACGATACGACTTTGTGTGAATCGGTATGTCATCTTTCGTTCGAATGGTATGTTTTATCGCATTCGGAAACGAAAGCTTCTGCCCTTTAATAAAAAAATACGTTGCTATGACGTTCTATGATGCGAATAAGTTTCTGCTTTTCCTCTGCATTGAGATGATCAAGCCTAAGTTGTTGGAGTAGTTCGGGTTTTAAAATTGAAGAATGATTATCTGGAAGGCCGCACTCAAAGTTGTTGATTTCTGGTTTTAGAATGTCCGGGGTTAAATGAATTCTGTGAGGGTCTGGTGAATAATTTGTCAAATATACTTCAACATAACCATTTTTAGCTCTGTACAAGCCAGAATGGATAAATGCATGGGAATCGATTGGCAAATCGTCTTCTAAGAAAAAAATCTCCGGTTACATTAGTATTCAAGCTTACTGGTTTCGTTTCGTTACTGGGCTCGGTAAAATCTGGAACGGACCGCATAGGTCTACTCCGGTGTGAGTGAATGCTGGGGATCGATTCACCCTGGGCCTTGGCAACTGACCCATTTGCTGTTGGAGCTTGCGCGGCCTTGCTCGTGCGCACAAGATACATTGATTGACGACCGTTTTAGCCATTTTTCGGAGGTTCCGCATCCAATAGTGTTGCTGGAAGTCCGCGACGATTGTCTCCATACCGGCGTGGAGATTTCTTCGATGAATGTGGTCCAGTATAACCTTTCCAAAGAAATGTTCTCGGGGTATTACAACTGGACGTCGTTGATTCTGGGGCAGGTCGGCCAGACTAAGCCTACCCACGATGCGGATGAGTCCATCTTCGATGATTGGACTGAGATGTTGAAGAGGACCCTGCTTTGTAGGGGTTCCTTGCTCTTCTAAGTGAGCGAATTCCTTTGGATAGCTGATTCGCTGTAAATGCTTGACGATTAGTTGCTCACCAGCCTCCAGTTCATTGACGGTTAAGGACCCGAAACGTGGCTCTCGGTCAACCCCGCGGCTCTTGATGGCCACCGATTTAGCCATGAAGTTGTTCATAGCCCGATTGATGATGGCGAAATGCCTTCGCGTTTTCTGGAACGAGTTATGGTGCGGGTAACTTGATATTAAGTCCTCCACCTCATTACTTGTATTGTCTCTGTCGGTTGATGAACAGATTGAGCCAGGTTTGATGCATCTGAGAATTCATTCAGTTCCAAGTGCACAGGATTGCTTGGGATCGCCTGGCGGGGAATTGCCGAGCTAGCGAGTTTTGGCAGTGTTTTCTTCAATTGTTGCCATTCATGTTGTGAATCAGTGGGGATTTCGTCATCCCATTTTAGCTTAATTTTCCAAAGTCCTTGAAGAAGGATTTTGGCTGTGATGATTATTGGCTGCATGATGCCCAGTGGATCGTACAGCCTCAATATCTCTGAGGCGAGCTGCCGTTTAGTCATTTTTTCATGTGAATTTACCTGGTCATCCGCGATGCATCGGAACGTATCGGCCTTAGGCGACCACGCTACACCTAATGTTTTTATGATGTCATGGTCCCCGATTCGGATTTCTTTCTCCAAGTCCTCGTCTGATACTCCGGCCAGAATGTTGACGTCGTTGGACGCCCACTTGCGTAGAGGAAAACCCCTCTTCATCAGGGCTGATTCCACTGCTTTCCGCTTCTCCAAAAGTTTTTCGGCGGAATCTCCCCCCATCATGAAGTTGTCCACGTAGAAGCATTGTTGAATAGTCTCAGCAACTTCAGGTTGTTCGGGTCGAATTTCCTCTCCGACCTCATGAAGCGCTCGGCAAGCCAGGAAGGACGATGCCGCTTCGCCGTAGGTTACCGTTTTCAATCGGTACACTTGTATTTCCTCGGAGGGATCGTTCCTCCAGAGGATGCATTGGAACCACGAATCCTCTTCGTGGAGATTTGCTTGTCGATACATCTTCGCGACGTCGGCTGTAGCCACCTTATCGTGGCATCTGAAATCCAACAGCAGGTCGAATAATTCCCGCTGTATTACAGGACCACTGTGTTGGAATGTCGTTGAGCGATATGTTACTTGACGTTTTAGCGCTGGCGTCAAATACTACTCGCAATTTTGTTGAAGTGGAATCCGGTTTGATTACACAAGAGTGTGGTATGTAGTACCTAATCTTTGACTTGTCCTTGGGGTGGACTATCTCCATGTGATTCATCGCGAGGTATTCAGCCAGAAATTCTCTGTACTGCTTGTATACTTCCGGATGGTGAGCAAGGCGTTTTTCCAAGGATAGTAATCGCCGTTTTGCCTGCTCAAAAGAATGGCCTAATAACTGTGGCTCATTTTTAAAAGGAATGCGGACTACATATTTCCCATCCGCTCCTATCGTCTTGTATTTCTGGAAATGCTCCTCGCATGCATTCGCGCTGTGACAGGGCTTCGCTTCCGCAGAAGTCACCTCCTCAAGCGCCCAAAAGCTCTTGAACAGATTATCTAGTCCTTGATCCTTGTCGCTATGATCTGGGGCCGGTGCGCAATCTGACTCTCGTAATGCTTCAGGCTCAGCTGCGATAACAGCCGTGGTAGCTCGTCGTAGCGCTTGCAACGATGCTAGTCCGCCGACAAGCCACCCAAACGCGGACTCTTGGAAGATTGGTCCGCTGGCCAGATTGATGGATCTGGGTCCTATAATTTGGAAGAATATTCGCGATCCAAGCAATATTTCGACTGGTTGCTTTTGATAGAAGGACGGGTCAGCCAATTCAATGCCCGATGGTACCCTTATTTCCCCTGCGCGTAGTGTGATACTGGGTTGGTCCTCCACCAGGCGCGGGCCTACCATCATATCCACTGTCATTGTGAAATCGCCACTCCTAGATGCGATTCGAGTTGTAATTTTTCGCCGTGTAGTAATAGCTCCGTTGATCCCATTTATGATCGGTTGGGCTTTCAAGAAAGGCAAGCCAAGGATTTGGGCCAAATTTAACTGATCGCAAATGTCTAAATAGTATGCCAAAGTTTCTTCACTATTATATTTTTTATAAAATTTGTGCGTTGGTTCTTTCATTTATGTGAACGAATAAAGAATATTCTATTGCTGTGTGAAACATTTCATTTCTCCACATGGGACTTAACGATTCAGTCACACAGAAATCTTCATAAGTATTTGTTAATAAAAGGGTCTAAATAACAATTTTGTTGATTTTTCACATGGTTAATTTGATTGAGCCCTAAATTTGCAATGTTGTCAAAAATGAAATGGAGTGTTTCATTTTCCCCAACGACTGAAGGTAAGATGCTTTCATTGTCCATATCAGAAATAAAGTCAACATTGCGTTGGTTAAAGTGCCCATATAACTTAAAACCGTACTACGGAATTTCGGGGTTTTTAAAAACTAAACTACGAACTACACACGTCGATGGTTCTAACAATAATGTCTTTATTAAATAATGTCGAACACCTAGCTACCTTTGCCTGTTCCCTAAAACAGCTGACCTAGCTCCTAGCAACGACGATGGTCTTCCAGTCACGTAGTCCGTCGTGGTGCCGATACTCGATCCGTCCATGTGGCTGTTGCCGCGTGGTGATAATGCTGACTTTGCTGTCTCGGTGCAGGTGCCCGTTGGTGCTGCCGGTGCCGGTGACTTCTTAAGTGTTGACGCTGGGGTGACTCCGTTGTTAACTTATATATGAACTTTTACTTCAGGGGGTAAACTAGACAAAATTTATTCTGCTTTTGCAAAAAAAACTTATCATACGTGTCCTCATGAGCATTGTTCGAAGGAAAGTATACCGAAGCAAAGACATATGTTTCGTCTGCTACTTGCGCTTGTGGATCGTGGAAGTCCCTCTACTTAAGCTTTTTTCCAAGCTTTAGATACTTTTCAAAAAGCTCAGATCTTTCATGTCTACCTACGATAATCTTTAAAGGCATCGGATTTCTCAAGATACAACTTCGTGCACTCGTCATCCCATCCAGGGGTGGCGGGTCTTCTTTTGAAGGATGCACTTGGAACACGTCGTTTCTGAGCTTCTAATGCGCTTTTGTAGATTAGTTCGGTAAACAAACGATACTCGTCCAATGGTAGTGTGAATAACTCAATGGTTCGATCTTGAATGTCTGTTTTATTGCATCAAAAATTACTAGCTAAGTTACATGGTTCTTGATATCGATCGAATACATATCGATCCTTACTTACACACTTGCAAGTTAATAGGAACCAGATGGGTTCAGTAAAGTACAATGCATAATGCCGACTGTTACCTTGTCGTTCGTTCGCATTTGTGTTCTCACGCCACATGTTGGGTTGTGAAATGTAAATTGACCTGAGTATGGTTCGGGTCTGTCACCTCGAGTGGTTTCAGATTTCAGTACATGTTTTTGAGTTGCAGTTTTAGGAACTGTTGGAAAACAAGGGTAGTCCGTTTTAGGTAATGATGTAGGCACAGCACAATTTACTGAAATGTTCACTTTCACTATGTAACGATTTTGTTCCACGGATAATATTTTTATTATTTCCTTATCTTCTAACGCCTTCACTATTTGTTCAAGATTTTATTGAGTTCATTTAAAAGAGTGATGATTAGATTCACTGCCACTATTCCGAGACTGATCCAAAGGATACATTTATTCTCTTCGAACTTTCCGGTATGCACGTTTTGTAAGTTTATAATGTCCACATGCTGATCACCGTTGTGTTCAACCTATGATTTGGATTCTTCAGTTCCCATGTTGACATACTTTTTCTTCCGGCCCTAAAGGCTTCGCGCTCTTTATATATATAACTTAAATCCTCATGGGATTTCGATACGTTTTTAAAAAGAAACTAATTGACTACCGTCCACGTTCGTGGTTAAACTAATAATGATTTATTGTCATATGCATCGGAACCTACTACCTTTGCCTTGTCCCTAAAACTCCTGAGCGTGCACCTAGCAACGACGTTCGTCCGGTCGCATGGGTCTCGTTGATGTCGACATCCGATGCCTCCACGTTCCTGATGGTGCATCGCTTCGATGTTGCTGACTGGGCTGTCTCGGTGCTGGTGACTCGACAGCTGGTGCTGGGGTGGTTCCGTGCTTAACTAGTCCCCCCGTAAGTATTGCTCGTCCCGAGCAATTTCCTGCCTTCGCGAATTTCCAGTACTTGATGAAACCGAAAACCAATATTGCTGACATGAAGGTGATGTTGATGCCAAGCGATGCAAGTCCGAGCTTGTGATTGAAGTCCACTGTTTCTAGCTGATGTCTGCTTTCCAAATGGAGCTTGTGTAAAGCCGAAAGGTTAACGTGTTTTTCAATATGCAATGTCCTTATTTTTGATAGTTGGAGAGGTAGAATGGTTGGGTGTTCGAAATGAATTTCGTAGTTTTCAAACAGCTCATTTTTTATGTAGAGTGAGCAATTCCGGAATGTTACCAGATGGATTCCGGTTAACATTTTTGCTTTGATGCCACAGGTACTATTGATGGGTACGTCTTGGTGAACGGTTACCACCAAAAGTATTTATTTATTTATTTATTTCATCAACCGATGTAGACTAGTACAAATACATATACAAATTTGTTTTTCTTAAGAATATTAAAAAATATATTGTCAGCTATTATATTTTTACTTCCTACGAGTTATGATTCCGTATGGAGTTAAAATATTGTTTTAGTTTATGCCGAGACATTGAAAAGTCAATGGTTTCGCAGTATTGATTGTAAGACGCCATCATGCGATTTAATGGCCCAAATTTTGCATAATTTGTGCGATGATGGGTTACGGCAAATAAATTTCGATTTCTGAGTTGTCGAGTAGGTACATAAAAATTTAATTTTGATAAAAGTTCTGCTGAGTTAATGCGCTGCGAAACGATATCGTTTCCAAACGAAACCATTGCATATTCACGACGCTCTTTTAATGTTTGTATGTTTATAAGCATGCAGCGTGCTTCAAATGATGGAAGAGGAAATGATGTCCAACCTAATTTACGAAGGGCATATAATAGAAATTGCTTTTGTACTGATTCTAATCTTTCTTCGTGCGTGATTGAAAATGGAGACCATACAATGCTGCAATATTCCAGTATTGACCTCACATAGGCAATATATAGTGTTTTAATTGTGTATGGGTCCTGTAAGTTATAGCAAAAGCGCTTGATAAAGCCTAGCATGTTATTTGCCCTGTGAATAATTGTATTGTAATGGTCTATGAAAGTTAGTTTGGAGTCTAAGATAATCCCTAAATCCCTGACTCTTTCACATTTTTCTACATTCTGATTTCCTAATGCAATTGAAATGTTTGATGGTGTTCTTTTTCTGCTAAATGATATTAAGTTGCATTTTTTTACATTCAGTTCTAATAGGCTTTTTTTACACCATGTGTAGAATATGTGTATTTCACTCTGGAATATATTGATGTCTTCATCATTTTTTATTTCCAAAAAGAGCTTCATGTCGTCGGCATAGATTAGCAATTTTATTTTTTTGAGAATGAAGGAATTGTCGTTTACGTACAGAATAAAAAGAAGAGGTCCCAGATGAGAGCCTTGCGGGACTCCTGAGGTGACTTGAATTGGGGTCGATTTCTTTCCGTTGAATTTAATTATTTGTTGGCGGTTAGTTAAATATGATTCAAGCCATTTCAGGAGTCCTGGCTCAATTCCAATTTTTTTCAATTTGAAAAGAAGCATTGGTATGTCAATTCGGTCAAATGCCTTGCTAAAGTCTGTATAGAGAGCTTCTACGTGGTTTCCATTATCCATTGCATTTAATGAATAGTCTATAAATTCAAGTAAATTTGTCGAGGTCGAACGTCCTTTAAAGAAGCCGTGTTGCATGTCAGTAATTCTATTTTTGGTTTGAAGAAATAATTTTTCATTTACAATTGCCTCGAAAAGCTTTGGAATGCAAGAGATAATGGCTATTCCACGATAATTACGTACGTCAGATTTTCGGCCAGATTTAAAAATAGGTACTAAAAATGAGCTTTTCCATATTTTTGGGAAGGTTCCGGATTCCAGTGACATATTAAAAAGCCAAAACAATGGAGCAGTGAGTTCCATTGCTAGACTTTTTAAAAATACTGGAGGAATTCCGTCAGGTCCAGGACCTTTTGAGGCGTCTAAATTCTTTAAAGCCTGCAAAATATCCTGCACTTGAAGTTGATTGACGCCAATGTCCCTTGAAAATTCTGGATGAAATGCAAAATAATCGCGGTCGCGATCTTCATCGGGAAATGTCGTATAGATTTCTTGAAAAAAAATTGCAAAAAGCTTACAATTTTTTTCCGAGCTATCCCCGACACGTTCGTCAAGATGCATTATCGATGGAAAATTGTCAGATTTTAATTTGGTTTTTACGTAATTAAAGAAGTTCTTTGGGCAGGACTTTATTTCAAGTTCAGTTTTTGAATTAAATTCTTCAAATGCATTACTGATGGCTAAATCTAGTTGATCGCATAAGTCCAAATAGATAGCCAAATTTTCACTATTATTGTGTTTTTTGTAATGTTTATGTGCTTTCTGTTTTCGATTTTTTAAGTTTTTTATTTGTCTGTTATACCAGACTGGATTTTTTGTGCTTCTGTAGCGTCTTTTTTTCTTCAAAGGTATTTCTTCCAAAATTATTCCTGATAAAATTTGGTAGAAGATGTCTACAGCAGTTTCGACATTTCCTTCATTCCTTAGAATTATTTGCCAATTGACGCTGTTTAATTTATGTTTGATTTTTTCGTAGTCTGCTAATTTGTATTCAAAGACTTCCTCGTATTCGCAGTCGTTGGGTCTTTGGTATTCGTGTACAAATAAAGAATATTCAATTGCTGTGTGAAACGCTTCGTTTTTCCACAATGGGTTTAATGATTTGGTCACACAGAAATCTTCATAAATATTCGTTAGTAAAAAGTCCAAATAGCAATTTTGTTGATTTTTGATGTGGTTAATTTGGTTCAGTCCTAAATTAGCAGTTTTGTCAAAAATGAACTGCAATGTTTCATTATCCCCAACGACTGGGAGTAAGATACATTCATTTTCAGAGTCCAGAATGAAGTCAGCATGGCGTTGATTAAAGTCTCCATAGATGTGAACTTTAACCTCAGGAGGAAGCTCAGATAGAATTTGTTCAGCACTTTGGAAGAAGGCTTCATAAGTGCTTTTATGAGCATGGTCTGGTGGAAAATACACTGAGGCGAACACGTGCGTCATTGCGAACAATGTGTGATTTCACCCAAATATGCTCAAATTCTGTAAATTTTGGTGTAAAGATAATTTCTGAGTTAAAATTGGCCGAAAGAGCTATAAGGACTCCACCGCCTGACTTCTTCTGAGTTGCATGAAAATTTCTGTCGTCTCTGAATACATTAAAAGCATTTCCAAAGATTTCTTCACTTTTCACGCTTTCGTCCCAGCTTGTTTCAGTTGCCAGAATGACCGAGAAGGATGAGCATAATAAATTTTGATAGATTTCCTTCATTTTAGCTGGGCTTTTCATGCGATTGAAATTTTGACAGTAAATCAAAATTTCAGTCGCATTCTGTTTATGTGAAGAGATTTTTGGAAGTACGTCGGTTGATAAAATATTTTCATTGGTATTATTATTTACCTCTTTCTCGTCGAAAGGAGTCATTGCTTCCGAAAATTCGGGTTGTGAAATTTGTCGGCGCTTTCCCTTATACGCTGCAGGTGTTGGATCCTCTGGTTGTTAAGATGACGCCGATAGGATTCCAAATCGTCAGATGCCGCCTGTTTTGGTACACCATGTTCTTCATGCACCTCGAAAAAGATTTTCCGAAGTTCCTCCGCTGAAGTCGGTAGTCCTTCGGATGCCAAATTAATTTTGATGCTAGTAGTGGTCATTCCTTCATGGCAAAACGATGGCTCCTTGTCATGCATATATGCCAAATAAAGGCGAACGATGTACATTATTTTTGTGTCCCGTAGTCGTGCTTTCAGGAAACGCCCGTCCCCATCAGCTGATTGCTGCGTCAAGCTTACGATGGGTGGGCGCATAGGGTCGAGTGACCATCCAGATGTTTGATTTGATGTATTTGTATTTGATTGCAATGATGACGGCGTTTCAGTCTTGTTGTTGTGTTGTACCTGCTTTTCTGTCCGGTATTGGTTGATGGTTTCACCCTTCCTGAAGTTGATGAATTTTGGGACCGAGAGGGCTGCAATTGGGTGGTCGGTGGTCAATGGCGGACCAGCAAATTGTACTTTCGCTGTGACCAGTAGTTGCTTGTCCGATCCCTTGGCGCGGCTGTATTCATTTCCTTGGATGATGTTTTTGGTACTGCTGGTGTGGATTTGTTGTTGTTTTCGTCGTTTTCTGCTGCGTTTGGATTTTTCAGCAGCTTTTTCCTGCAACCTGCGAGTCCGTTGTTTTGCGTCAAATTTAGACCAGTCCTGCTTCCAGTGCCATTTGTTGCCTAAAAACCGCCATCCAGGAGATGAATGGTCAGTTTTTGGAGATATTGTATTTTTGTGTACTGGAGGACTTTCAGCTAACTCTTCCTCCAAGGTCTTCTGATGAGGTTCTGCAGCATTTATCTGAAGACTAGAAACAGCCCCAGATACAAATTTCACTTCCTCAAGAATTTCCAGAAGTTTCGGCTCTGGATGATGATGATGAGGTGATGATTCGGCCCCTTTTATTGAAAGTGCCATGTCATTAGATAAGCTTGATAGCCGTTCGTCAAGTAATTTTGTAATTTTTTGTGACATCAACGAATTTGATTCGTTGATGCCGGTTATTGTCGCGTGCGCTTGTGAATCACACGTTTTCATATGCTGGCCGACCGCGCTGCACATGTTATTATTGTTTTTATTTATTACTGCCAACGTTTCTTTTACGTCATTTAGCAGGTGCTCAATGCTGTCGAATAATTCTGATACTAAGCAGATTTTTTTTAGGTCAGCAGCAATGCGGTGGTTCGCGTCCGTTTGAGAGTGGATTGCTTCCACAAGTTGCTCCTGTTGATGAAGCAGCTTCCTATTCCTGGTGCTATCATTCTGGCTTCTGATGATGCGGGTTTTTCCAAAAATGGACATCGACCTTGTTGGCCTCGTAGTAGTGGAGCTTCGCAGGGACTATCGCTGGTTTCGATTAGTTGTCTTCTTTCGCAAATGGTGACTTTGTCGTTTCCTCGGCATGGTGATGAGGCAAGATTTGCTCTGGGTTGATGAGGAATTCCTTATGCGTCAATTTCACTGTATGGTTCAACAGCGGCAGGGGTTCAACGATGACTTTTTGAAATGTTGTTGGGATGAGTCTCGGGATGTTTACGCAGATGATGATGGATGTTCTTCGGTGGAGTACTGTTGTCGTCATATAGCTGCTGGCGTCGTCTAGGTCGTTGATTTCTATTCCCTGATTGTTGAACTCCTGAACTATGCTTTCTATTTCTTTGGAAGTCATGATAAATTTATTGATAATGTTTAATTTAGCCAACATAATAGCATACTCTATTGTTTTGAGGTTTTCTAAAAAGGTGTCTAATTGGAATATAATTGATATTTTGTGATTTTCTGTTACAACATAGTTGTCATTTTTCAAAATGGTATTTAAGATATTCTCTTGCTTTTTTATATTGTCAGTCATTAGACTGAGCCTGTTCTCGAATTTAGAATTAATTCTGATTTGTTTATTATTTTCGATGATTAGTGTGTTGCCTGTTTTTCTAATTTTGTCTAAGTTATTGTTAATTGTGTTCAAGTCTTCGGCATCTAAGTTGCCTGTTACATATTTGATTGCAGTTCCTAAAATATCGATTGATCTCTTGTTTCTAAATGATTTGATATGAAGGGCATTGAATATAAATTTGATTTCACTAAGTTTGTGTTTGATTATATCAGAAAAATCACTTGAAGAATTTTTTAAATGACTTGTAGCGTTTTCAATAATTAATATTGACATTTCGAATTGTGCAAAATCTATGACATGAAGAAGCCTGTCATAGCCAACAACTAACCTTCCCTTCCCCCTTTGAAGAAACAACGCTCCTGCGTTGTTGGTGATGTCGTGGATTTGGATTGTTTGTTGATAGGATAAGGAAGTAAGTATGAGGATGAGGAATATGAAGAGTGTCCCAACGCGGTGGTCCATTTCGTCTTGCTGAAATTGTAATAAATCATTAGAGTCTTTTCACGTTGTCTTTATGTATTTCCCGGCCAGAGTCGTCAACAAGTAATCTGCCCTTGTCTTCTGAGACTATGACTAGTAAATACTTTGGTTTGGTTTTCTTTTTTATTCCTTGCACTCTATTGTATGCGATTTCATTTGGTTCGAAGTTTGGTTCAACTTCTCTATTTCTATTGTGGTATTTAAGATTTTGTTGTTGACATGACTTCATCGTATACTTTGTTTCGATTTTCAACCATTAATTCCATATTGAGAGGTCTTTCTTGGTCATCTTTAAGCCCGTAAAACGCTTCTCTCGGTTTCATTTTCATAGCGGAATGAATGGTGTTGTTGTATTGAGTGCAAGCAATATAAAAGATTTCTTTTATACTTAGATCTACATAGCTGGGTTTTATACATCGAAAGATTTCCGCTATGGTAGAATGAAATCTCTCGACAGTACCATTGCTCTCGCTATGGTTTGGGGGTGTAAAAAATATTTCAATATTGAGATCATGCAGAAGTCCCCGAACTTCTACCGATCGTAAAGATGGTTCATTGTCACATATTATCTTGCGTGGTGTTCCGTAAATTTTAAAGAATTTTGTTAGTCCTTTCCTTATGTCCAAAATATTTCTAGATTTAATATGTGTCAATGATCCAAAACGAGAAAATTTATCAACTGTTGATAGAAAACATGTCCCTTGAGCTATAAAAATATCGATATGGACTATATCTAGCGGTCGCTCAGGGTTAGGTGTAGAACCTAATTTCAATTTAAACGGGTGACGATCATATTTGTTTTTATGACATGTTTCACAAAGTTTAATATGATCTCTGATTTTTGGTTTCATTTTCGGGAAAAAGAATCTATTTAAAATTTGTTGATGGTTCTCCCAGATGCCTCTGTGGGAACTATCGTGGGTTTGTTCTATTATGAGGTTTTGTTCCTCTGGGGTTCTAAGGTCAATAAGTAATTTTTGTGAGAAGAAAACTTTAAAAGGCTTTCCTCTACAAAAATGGTTTTTATAAGTGATTTGAATTGTGTTCATTAATTTCTCCGGGCAGTAGATACAATTGGTTCTTTTGAGATCCATGTATTCTTTAAACAGATTAAAAAATGACGGGTACTTCGAAGGTGAGTCTGGTGACTGTTCTTCGATAAACCCTTGGAAAGATTTCTTCGTAAGTGTCCTGTGTGTCTGGGCCAATTACGAGAACAATTTGATTACTGAATGCATTAACTGGCATTTCAGTACATTTAATCAATTCCGAGTCGTCTGTGTCGGCTGAGTGAGCTGTCATCTCAGACGATGCAGAGGAGTCAGATGAAGTAGTTTCGTTGATATTAAGTTCATTTCGGACTCGGGACAAACTATCTGCTACTACATTTTGTTTTCCCGGGCGATAGCGAATTTCATAGTCAAATTCACTCAAAGACGCCAATGAACCAGCCCATTATTAGAATCTTTCAGATTAAGCCCGTATGTTAACGGCTTATGATCTGTGTAAAGGATAAATTTCCTTCCGTAAAGGTATGGGCGAAAGTATTTGCAGGCCCACACTACTGCTAACAACTCTTTTTCTATAGCTGAGTATTTTTCCTCAGACTTATTCAAAGTTCTGGAAGCGAAAGCTATCGGCTTATCACTTCCAATTGTTCCTTGCGAAAGTACAGCGCCGACCGCGAAATTGGAGGCGTCTGTTGTCAAAATGAATTGCTTGGTGAAGTCTGGATATTGCAAAATATTGCTTCCAGAGAGAATTCCTTTGCATCGTTCGAAGGCATCAACAAACTCTTTAGAGTGAGTAATGCTTTCGCCTTTTCTCAGGGCATTCGTCAGCGGTTTAGCATTTTTCGCAAAGTCTCTGATAAACTTACGATAGTACCCTAGTATTCCTAAGAAACCACGTAGTCCTTTCTCGTTTGAGGGTACTGGCCACTCTTTAATAATTTGAATTTTTTCAGGATTTGGCTTTACGCCATCTGAGGTCACAATATGGCCTAAGAAGGCAACTTCCTTTTGCAGGAACTCGCTCTTATCCAATTGCACTTTCAGATTGTGTTTTTGCAAAGTCCTGAATATTTTTGTTAGATTATCAATGTGCTCTGTTAAGCTGGTGGAGAATACAATGATGTCATCCATGTATACGAGACAGATGACACCGATGTGTTCTCGAAGAACGTTATCCATCACACGTTGAAAAGTTGATGGAGCATTCTTCAGCCCGAAGGGCATTCTCATAAATTCATAGTGTCCATTTTCGACACTAAAAGCGGTTTTGGAAATGTCCTTTTCGTCTACCTCGACCTGGTGAAATCCAGATGCGAGATCAAAGGTGGTAAAATACATGCATCTTCCTAATTTGTCGAGGATGTCTGTGATATTTGGAATGGGATAACGATCATCAATCGTTTTCTCATTCAACTTGCGGTAGTCAATCACTAGCCGCCATTTTCTCTTCCCGGATGCATCCAATTTTTTTGGAACAATCCATACGGGAGAGGTCCATGGACTATTCGAGTGACGAATAATTCCTTGGTCTAACAGGTCTGAAATTTGTCGCTTCACCTCCTCTCTATGACAGAAAGGTTAGCGGTACGACTTAGTATGAATAGGCATTTCGTCTTTCGTTTTAATTGTGTGTTTAATAGCACTAGTAAAAGAAAGTGTCATGCCTTTCATAAAAAATATATCATCATATTGAGAAACGACCTTTAAGAGCTTTCTCTTTTCGTCAGCATTGAGATGGTCAATCCTAAGCTGATCAAACAGAGCTTTCCTTAGGCCTGGTTCATTATAGGATGTCTCTGGTATTCCAGTTTCGAAATTGTTTATCTCTGGCTCTAAGACATCAGGAGCCAGATCAACTTTGCATGATTCGGTAGAGCTGTTTGTGACAAAAACTCGTACGTATCCATTTTCTGCTGTGTACAGACCTGAATGGATAAATACATTCGAAGATATGATTAAATCATTGTCTAAATAGAAATCTCCAGTTGTATCGGTAGCAAAGCTCACTGGTTTTGTTTCATGAGCGTTCAAATACAACGACTTCACGTCTGGGTATTTGCGCTTCATTTTAATTGTTCCTCTAGGAAATTTGAGTTCATTTCTAGAGGTGATAATGTCTACTTTCAAATTTTTCAGTGTTTCGTAACCAATAAGGCCGTCAAAGTATTGGTGGAAATCAAAAATTAGGAAAATTTGTTTTTCTGTATCGGGAATTTGAGGAAAAGGGTTCAACTCAACATACTGAGCCTTTAACATTTCTGACAAGAGGTAGGTGTGGTAAACCTGCATTTTTCCAAATTAACATGTTTCGGTGATATGTAATTACGGTTACTCCCAGAATCGATTAGAAATTTTAGATCTCCTTTAGTTGTTTGTATGGTAATGTATGGTAGAAAATTATTTAAGTTGTGGGTCTCGACACGCCCACCATCTGAAAATTTAAGTCATCTTCTTGAGTGGAGGTTTCGTTGTTATCGGATTGAAATGGAACACTTGCAGTGTCGTGTTCTGCTGTTGGCTGTTCTGTATGAGCATCATCAGTAGTGTAATCGAGATTCCATTCATATGCTGGTTGATCATAATAGGGGTATTGGAAATATGGATTATTTTCAAATTGATAACCTGTGTAGGGATCGTATGATTCTTCGTCATGGAAATTGGGTCTGTTAAAATTATTGCTTTGTCTGGTTCTGGTGGAAGGATCAGGTTTTAGTGGGAGATTGGATTGGTTAAACGGGTTGGGGTTTGGATTGGGTATGAAAGGTTTTTGTTGAGGAAATCGGAAACGGTTTTGTTGAGAAGGGGATTGGAATGACCTTTGCTGTGGGAGAAATTGGAATGGTTTCTGCTGGGCAGGATATTGAAAAGGTCTTGACTGAGTAGGGAATTGGGATGGTTTGTGTGGTGAGAAATGGAAAGGTGCATGCTGTGGGTCTTGGAATGGTCTCTGTTGCGGATATTGGAGTGATTTATGTTGTGGTAATTGGTGTGGTGGTCTAGGAGGTGGTTGCCTAAGCATGGGTGGATATTGTAGGTAAGGTGCAGGTTGGTTTAGAGGTCTATATGGTAAAGAAGGGTTGTGCGTTTTTGCCGGATTTTTTACATAGTTAAAGTTACTTTCCTCAGAGCATAGTCTGAGCGCATGTTTCAAAGTTCCAGGCGATTGGGCTCTAATATTTGGACCTAAAGGCTCTCGTAGCCCTGCCAAGAAAACTTTGAGGCTTGTTTCTTGATAGAAACGTTTTTTTGCAATTTTAACATCTGTGTTTGTTTCGTTCAAACACAGCTGGTTTATTAGAAGAGAAAGAATATTATACACTTTCCCATAGAACTCTTCAACAGTCCCTGTTTGTGAGAGTTTGAATAGATCTCTCGTTAAAGAGACTTCGTCTCTTTTGTCATTGAAATGTGTGATAAGGGTGGATTTTATCTCCGCCCAAATCAACTCTGTTCCGTACATTTCTAGTACGGAATCAGCTTCGCACGTGATTTTAGAACGTATGGCTTGCATCCATATGTTCCATACAGCTGAGCCCTCAGCTCGTTGCAATAAAGGCATTAGGTTATCTATTGCCTTGATGAAAGTATGTAATTTTGCTGGATCACCAGAAAAACACGGTAGATCCCGCAAAATTTGAGGAGTTTGCAGAGATTTCAATATTACCTCTGGTTCCTCGGGCTGGTTTTGTCGTCTGTTGACGTCCAGTTGTGCCCTTAAATTATTTAATTGGCGTGTTTGGTCATTTATTCTGGCCTCAGCACTTTCTAGTTGCGTCTGCAACTCTGCATTCTCGGATGCCAATAAATTGTCATCCGATTGCATTCTACTTGATCTAGCTGCTGCCTGGGAAGCAACAGCTATGTTTCCATGCGCACCCGCATTCGCGGTATCTTGCGCATTAGCAACAAAATCGGACAATAAATCGTCCCGTTGTTGCATAAATCTTTGTTGCCTGGTTTCTGGCATTTTTTAAATTTATCACTACTAATTAATCACTGTTCACTAGATTACTCACTGATTAGTGCACTTCACTTGATTGATTTGTTTTGTATTGTTTTATGTTAGTTTTGCGTGGTTTTTTTGTGATATTCAGAGCGTTGCTTACGGATGGTCCCGGGCTAAACTCTCTTGATTAGTATGGATTATGATTTGAGATCCCGAAACAAGGCTTTTGTTTTATTCGAGAAAGCACTTGCTCGGTGGTTATTTGTTAGGTAAAAATTTTAAAATTACTTACGATTCATTCTCCTCGATGTTCGCTCGAGCTTGAAGGTAGCGGATCTTCGTGCTGTATCCGGATGTGATATTTCGTTCCTACTTTGCGATATACACTCGCGAAGGCACCTTGGCAAAACGATTTCACTTTCGCGAACACTTAAAGCACTATCCGTTCCGACTGCGTCACTTGAATCCTCATGGGATTTCGATACGTTTTTAAAAAGAAACTAATTGACTACCGTCCACGTTCGTGGTTAAACTAATAATGATTTATTGTCATATGCATCGGAACCTACTACCTTTGCCTTGTCCCTAAAACTCCTGAGCGTGCACCTAGCAACGACGTTCGTCCGGTCGCATGGGTCTCGTTGATGTCGACATCCGATGCCTCCACGTTCCTGATGGTGCATCGCTTCGATGTTGCTGACTGGGCTGTCTCGGTGCTGGTGTACGCTGGACTTCTCGGGACTGGTGACTCGACAGCTGGTGCTGGGGTGGTTCCGTGCTTAACTTATATATATATATTTTTTTTCACTTAATCATCCTTTTTTTTTGCTCGTCGTAGGTCAGTTCGTAATACTCGAACCGGGGACGCCCTGTTGTGGGACACACTACTATCACCAGTGTCGCGATTAAGTCCATTTTTTTTTTTTAAGATTCACACTTATTCAGCTTGCAGTTTCTCATGCTCATCACAACTTACTCGTACGTGCGCAATGGAGACTCAGGCGGTTATCTTCAGTCGCGAGAACTTCGATTTGCCGTGGGAGGAGTTCTTCAGTTACAGCCGAAAATCGCCTTGAGGAAAGCTGAGTCTCTGGTTGGAAAAAGACTGTTTTATTCCACAAAATTTCTTTGGCTTTTATAGCCTTCGGTTTACAACAATTTACATTGAATTTTCCTATCTTCTAATGGGTTAAAAAGAGAACGAAAGAGACGCCTGGGACATAATGCTGACAAATATTGATATTTGGGTTTTTGCCCTTGTTTTGATTAACTTTGCTTATGCTGTTTTTTGGGGCCTGTGCCCGGGAGACCACCCCGGTATGCAATTTGAGTGCTGGGTTATTATATTGCTACGTTCATAACGCACATGCCTGGCTGTCCCTTAGTTGCGAGTTAAATGGTATGTTTCCGAAATTGCATCGATGGCTTTGCTGGCTATTTGACTGTGATTGAAATGGAAATGTTCTTGCTGGTACTGGATAACTAATTGCATGGGAAGATGCATAGCACACCATCATAAATTTGCACTACAGCAGTTGCTGTACGCACGTCGAAAGAAGTGGGTTGTGCAGTCGTCATTTTGGATTTGTCATTTAATATCGCTAAAGCATACGTTTGTTTCGTGAGTATTTTCTCATAGTCCAGAACTAGTTCATTGTATTCTTTACTGTGGATTTTCCCATTTTAAGAATATTCTTGAATTCTATTGCTATATCATTTAATTTATTTGTCTGCTCTTCGATGAGAGTTTCAGTTTTGACATTGTTTTTCGACTTTCTAATATTACTATTTTTAAAATTTTCAGTTATTGTTCTTAACATATACTTTTGTCCCGGCATTCGGCATTCGTAATGGTAAATATAGAATTGTTCAACTTAACTCATCGGCTGGTGTCACAATTAACAATTAACAGAAGCGATTCTTGCTTTTTTAGTTGTTCTTGGTGGCTTTCTTGAGCCTGGGCCACATTGACGATCGTATCACCATTTTCTTCCTTGGAATTCTATTTGCCCAGCTCGATAACAGCACTTCAAACTTTTTGCTGTAAACTACTGCCACTTGGAACCAATACACTTTTCACTGCCCACTTGTTGCAGCATTCATTTAATAGTAGAGCAGACTACCTATGAATGGGCTAGAACGCAAATACTGGAGGAATGTGCACCAACGAAATCAAGAACGGGCTTATCATTTTAGGTACATTTATTCCTCCTTTCCATCTTGCCCTTGCCTATTCCTCTTTTGCCTTATTCCTCAAACTATCCTACCTTCTGGTTCAAGTTTTCTTCTTCTTTCAACTGCACGATTCTCTTCTTTTCATACTCACTGTTTCGGCTGGGTGCACCCTTACCGCCGCTCGATTCCAGTTACGCTGGGACACTACACACGCACCCGACACGTCCTACTAGTTTTGAACAATGCTCCACATGGGCATACGAGGGACTACGTCGGCCTGATGTGCCAATCGGCCACGGATGAAATAGGCCCGAGATTCGTTCGGTTACCCGACTCGATGGGGCCACCTAGAAGAATGCTGGCTCGTGGTTGTATGCGCTTCGCTGCCTTTGCTGCCGTCGCACTGCTCGTTGAGCGTCGAAATCGATGCCGTCGACGCGATGAAGAATCGTAGACTGTCCAACAATGGTGTTTGGACATCGGACTTCGGATAGATAGATGACATGTCTCGTTCAGTACATGATAAGGAGTGTCTTTATTTCAGAAGTTTTACTATTTAAACGGTTGCAATGAGTCTATCTGTTTACCTACGGTGACCCAGAGCCAGGCAGTCAAGGGTAAACCAAATGTATCATCAACAAGTGCCGCGCAGCTGTGTCGTCGCTTAAGCGTACGCATCAGCAAGACGGTTAAGGTCGTGTTTGTTTTATAGTCAGCTAGAAATGGAAAATAGAAAGGTTGGGTCTTTGGTGGTGCAATTAAGTAATCGGTAGAAAGGTTTGGAATGTGTTAGGGTTGCAAGGATAAATCTTTGTTTAGAGATATTTCACAAGCGTTGGGTTTTCCCTATGGGTGGTAAAGTTTATGGATAATGGGCACATGTTGGAAGTATGGAAATTGTGGGAAAGTACGCAGATATGCTACAAAAGTCATAACTTCTTCTGATACGAGATTTCTGAACAAAGGCCCAAGCGCAATGTGGGCGGAAGCGGAACGGAAACGGAAAGTTTGACAGTTGTCACAAATGACATCGGTTCTAACTAGTTCTCAATCCGACAAGTAGGCTTACTCAGATCGGGCTTTTCCGCTGCCGCTGTGTCATTGCGCTTGGGCCTTGAAGGTGATTCCCTGTAGCGTCCTTTCTCATGTTACACTTCGCAATTTCACATGTTAAAATAATAAGGTTTCTGTGAATGCACGTAGCTGAAACTAGTACTTGTTGTTTGCTGCAAAGAAGCAAGCAATGTCTGAAATTTTCAGATGTATAAACGTCGTAGATCCTGAGTTGTGTGCTCTTGAAATTGCAAAAAATGGACTCTACAAGGAAACACCTTATGTTTAGCGTTTTTTCTAGCTGTTGCGAGCCAGGACGCAAGTTGCTTGTTGTTTCCATCGAATGAAGGAATGTTTTTCACGGGGTCTGGGATTCTGAAAAAAAATTATCAGCCAGCCGGTTCTCCACTGGGGGAGTATCCTGTTGTTGCAACTGTTGCTGTTGCTGTAGGAGGTTATTATTTTCCAACTCGCTGCTCCAGGTTGCGAATAGAGTCAAAAAGCATTTGAAGATTTGCATTCTTCTTGAAAATTCCAATGATTTCACTTTTGGTAAGGGGTTTTATTTAGACGTAAAATAAGGGAAATATGAGAAAGATTACTTACGGTTCACTCGTTCCTAAAGGATCGAAATCCACCGCTTCAGCACAGAATTCCTACGGGTTGAGGGACGGCGATCGATGATCCTGTTCGCGGAACGTCTTTGCCGGTCAGCCGAATGTCACGGATTGGACACTACTTCACTGATTTAAATCACTAATAAATCACGAGTTGGACATTAGTCCTCTATTCAAAAATCAAAACAAGACTAACTAACTTGAAGAATTCATATTGATTTACTGCATTTCTGCTGTGTCAGGAAACTGCGTCCGTTCTACTGTCGTCGCTGCTGCCTGTTGATATTCGGTAATGTCCATTATTGATTTTAAGGTTTTTGAGAGATGATCCTTGCTCGTATCCGAAGTAGAATGATGCAGCAAGAAGTCTTGAATATTTGTCTGTGTTTCTGGTTCTGTTGAATTGATCAATTTAGCATAAGTACCATCTCTACAAGGATCGTATCGAAAAGATGAGCAGCTGTTCTATTCTTCCTGAAGCAGAACAGCACTATTAGCTTGAATGCGGTCATTTGGTTGTCTACGGTAGCTTATTGTCGGAGTTGGGTCAGCAACGCAGATGACAGGACGGAAAATCACGAATTTCATCTTTGGAAAGAACGCTAGACTTATTGCCAGTTTATTGTAAGAGTCGAACTCGACCAGAGTGCTTGCACTCTCATATGTGCAAGTGCGTTTACTCTTGACTTCACGTTAATGTTGAACTGATCAATACCGCCACAGTTGACACACTTGATAACCTCAGGACTGTCCTCTGGGCAGTGGGAGGAGGCATGGTCCTTGGTGCAGAAGCTGCAGCGTGGGTTGATGTTGCAGTTTCGGGTGCCGTGCGCGAACTTGAGGCAGCGCTTACACTGCGTTACATCGCGGCTGCCACCACGGCAGAACTCCCAGCGGATGATGACGTAGAAGAGGGAGCGGATTGCTTGCAACGCATTGAGCGTCACCGTCCCCTTCTTGAAGTGTACCAAAATCCTCTGGCTTTCGTTCCTCCTCTTGATCCGGAAGACGGCGATGGGGGCCAGCTTGAACCGGTCTCTAATTTCAGCTTCGATCACCTTCGTTTCGAAATTCGGTAGGCCTCTGATGACTACCTTAAATGGCTAGTCGCCCGCGATGTCGTGTGTGAAAAATTCCACTTTGTTGTAGAGTCCGCTTTGGTGTGGAGGATGATCTTCGTGCCAATCACGCTTGTACTCGGCAGCGACGCCGAGGGTTGCCATCTCTTGAGCCAGCTTGTCGATTGGTACTGATTACTCTGGTTGTGAGGTGGGAGTTTCACTTTCGGTCCGTTCTGGCCGCCCGTGGCCATGTTTTCAACGGACCGGCCGAAATCACCAACGTCACTACCGTTGAATGCTGTAGCGTCATCCTGGGGACCACTGTCCTTTGGGGTATGGATACTTCCACGGTTGAATGTGTTTCTCTTCGTCTTTTTGCCGCCTTGGGCATCGTTAGACTGGGTTGCAGGGTTCGAATCCTGGTTAGAGCCTGTTTTCTTCTTCCGCTGACACTGAGCGAGCGAATTAAACAACCGACTGTACTGCACAACGGTTTGATGCAGACGTACTAGGCGTCTCTTGATTCTGCAAAAGATGACTGTTTTAGAAATTGTTCATCTTGTTTTTGGGGGTATAATTTTTATGTGGCTAGTGTCAACAATAATGTTCAACGCTTCATAAGTTTCTCCAATCCTGATTATTAGCCCTTCAGTTGTTCAGATGTTTCCGTGATCCCTTGAAGGGTTCTAGGTCTAATTTTATTTTTTAATAGATTTTGGTATTCCTTCCTTACACTTGCTTCAATTATGCTGATTAAACGATTATTTATAGTATTGTCTGATGGGAGTGGTATCGAAGTGACCCCCTTATATCGCAATCACCTGGTCCACTCCCAAAACCTCGTACAACTCGCACTCGTGCATTAGCTGTCACTGACTGGTGTGTATTATTGTGGTCCAGTCTATCTAAGGCTCTGAACCATTTGGCGAATTATTTTAACTTTTGGTTAAAATTAGACAGATGGAAAGTTATCGATTAACCCTGCTATCCGAGCATGGTTATTTCTGACAAACAAGAAGTTAAATTTTGACAACCTTGGCTCGAAAACCGGTCGATCGACAGCACGGGGATTTTCGAACATGGAAAATAACTTTCGAAGTGTCACTTTTAACCTCGAGTTAAATTTAACTCAGCAAATGGTTCACAGCCTAAAGCCCGCACCTCGTCGAGCAGCTGCGGTAAAAGCCTACTTCGCTGTTTGCATGTGTTTTGACTTTTTGTCTTCTTCGCCACAAGATGCTAAATTGATCAATTTAGGCTGTGAACCATTTGCCGAGTTAAATTTAACTCGTGGTTAAAAGTGACATTTCGAAAGTTATTTTCTATGTTCGAAAATCCCCGTGCTGTCGATCGACCGGTTTTCGAGCCACGGTTGTCAAAATTTAACTTCTTGTCTGTCAGAAATAACCATGCTCGGATAGCAGGGTTAATCGATAACTTTTCATCTGTCAAATTTTAACCAAAAGTTAAAATAATCCACCAAATGGTTCAGAGCCTTAGAGGGTCAAGTTTGAATCCACCACAGCATGCTTTTGGCGCTACTGTATATATGGACGATCAAATGTAAAATACTGTGGTAGCCACAGCATAGTTCTGTCAAAACGTCAGCATTTTCATTGATCCATTACAAGGGATTCTTCTTCATCATTAAAGATGCGATTCGTTTAGCAAGTTGAAAGATAATGTCACGGTTACTGCTCTGTCATTGCAATTACACAGAGAAACAACAGATGGTGTTTGGGACTAACATTCATCCTCAATGTGTAATAACTGACTGCTAAGCACAATGATTAGGCGTTACACCTAACCGTTTTTATTCGAGTAAAAATTATCAATATATAACCATAACTCTTTTAGTGTAACAGCTGGCAGGTGTAATTTCTTTATACGTTTAATTTTTATTTACATTTACATATTAAGACCGATGGAAAGCGAATCGCCCCATACAAATATTCTAAAGAGTAAACTTTATTTTATCTCCTAATTCTAGTATGTTGCTTCAAGTTTATTGCATTTAAAAGAACAAACAATCAAACAAAACATTTGCATAGGACTAATCAGTCTATCAAAAATCAATGTTTATGAATTTTATTTTAAAGTGAACTAAGAATAAAACATATTATAACCAACTTGAAATATATTCCTAATAATAAAATTATGGCAGTGTAATTTGCCTATTAGAACAAAAAGAAATTCACACAGTACATGTCTGTCTCGTAGATCAGAACCCGGTTCTGGCTTTGGCGATGGCCTCCCAGCTGGCCCTGTTGAACGCATTCTTGACGTCGATCGTTATCACGGTATTTGGACGCCTTCTCGGTTCTCTCGACCAATGTCCGAATTGCGTCCACCGTTGATCTCCCTTTCCGACAATCCTTACTCACTCTTCCTGCATTTCGTCAGCTTGTTTAGGATGATCTTCCACCTGTCAGGGACCTTCGTCCGTCCAGGCATTTCTGCAGCACCATCCTGAACATGTCCGGGGGCGCCCGGATCGCCGCTTTCAACGCCAAGCAAAACAAATGCAACACATAAGGTTTTGTTTTCAATAACTTTAAACACTACTTTTCATGTTATTAAATTAGAACTCTTTTTGTTTATGTATTCATACAGTTCTTGTTTCTTCAAAGGACAAACTTTTTCTCTCACGCCAAGCGCAGTGACAGCTAACGGTGTATAACCATAGAGGTAACTCTAAGACCAGAAGGTCCCGAAAAAACGTGCTCAACTTTTTGGCTCAGCTCTGGTACTCTCTTCGGTCCCAAGAAAATCGATGCACCCCCCAAAACACAGGAAAATCCGTGAACCCCTCATTTTATCTGTCAAACTTTCATAGCAAATCAAAACAAACATAGTGTAGTACTAGAATTTTGACTACAATGGGGTACGTTAATCGATTTGCTTGGGACCAATAGGCTAGTCAAGTAGTGATCCAATTTTAAATCGTTAGTTTCCAACCGGTGGTATAACGATGCACACCAGGGTTGTCACTCTGGAGTGGTAGCATCTTCCCCTTTAATTCAAGCCGATGATGTAGTCTTCCAAGTGTTTCGGTAGCCGACGCTTTCTGGCTGGTCTGGGAGACTTCGAAGTTGATGGCTCAACTGTTATCGTCTCTGAACTGTCATCCTGATGCTGATTAATGTTAACCTGTTCCAGTTCAATCTATTTAGTATTCTGTTGTGCAGCGGTCTGCTGTGTTGAAGAACGCCGCATGAGTTCGAAGTCATCCACCAGGATCTCCAATTGAGTTGGTGTTGATACCGGCTTGAGTATATGATCGCATCTAGGTCGAAGCTGGTTCACGTGTGACCGAATAAGCTTCCTCCGACCTGACTGGTAATCGAGCAGAACGTTGACATTGACTCCTCCAAGTGCTTCAAGGGCAGTGCCGGAAGCCCGATGTAAAGTTTTGTAAAGTTCTCGAAATGTTTTTGAAGATCACTGTCCTTCTGTGAAGGTTTCAAAGTTTTTCTAATCAATCATAGAATTCTTGGAATAAGTCATTTCAGGTGGATTAGAACAGGTTTAGGTGGGCGTTGGCCAGATTTGGATTTTTCAGATGTAATCCTGGATAGGACCCTGTCATTGAACGTCGCGTGAAAGTGGAACTTAATGAAGGCCTAAGTACTTTTTCGTAGTTTTTAGTTTTCGGATTTGAAAGATCGTCGGTTACAGTGGCCTGCTTACTGAGCAGAAAAACGCGGTCCCAGGTCCTTACATATCAAAGAGATTTATGGTAAAATCGCTTGTGTATCGTGTATTTTGCGAAACTCGTTGTTGTCGTTGGTTCCGGGTTTGAATGGATACACAAATTTGAGCAACGGTATTATGTGATATGAGGGGCTCGGTGGCCTTAGAGCAACCGTTTTTGCTTACTGAGCAGAACATCATGAGTCTAATCTCAGGCCCATCCACATTCAAGATTCGTCAATCGTTTTATTTGTTAATATGACTACATGGTAATAACAGCAACTCGGTGATTAAAAAGGTGCTCGTCTGCCTAGTGGCAAACGTTTTTGCTTACTGAGCAGAAGACCATGGGTTTAGTCCCAAGCTCCTTCGCGTTATATGATCGTTAGGACATCAATTCAGCTTATCGTTTACCAAAACGAACCCTGCTGCAAACCCAACCCTCTTATCCAACATCCCAGTGATTCCTCGTGGAAGTGCAGAGGTGTTCTCGGCTTCCATCAAAGCGAGTGTCATGTCAACACAATCCTTCCCATTCCTTTCTTGACCTGTGTTCGGGCGCGGCCGGCGCTGGTATTGCCTAATTTAAGATCACCAGTTTTTACACATTGAGGATGATTGCTAGTCCCAAGCATCGTCTATTGGTTCTCTGTGTAGTTACAGCTGATCTGGCAGTAACAGAGTAGCAACCGTGGGCGGTCAATCAAGCTCAAGCTCAAGCTCATAGAATTCTTGGAATACCCCATAATTCCACGGAA
Organism: Ochlerotatus camptorhynchus; assembly: GCF_037179485.1. Lineage (NCBI taxonomy): Eukaryota > Metazoa > Arthropoda > Insecta > Diptera > Culicidae > Ochlerotatus > Ochlerotatus camptorhynchus. Next base: position 426,314 of record NW_027040553.1, read on the forward strand.
CTCCGTAAGTCGCTTCAAATTTGCTTAAGTTAATCGGATTATTCTGAAGCTATCTGATCGTCGTCGAAGTACTCGCAACTTCGCTGAATATCATGAAACCATCTAAATGTATTAGAAATTCTCTGGATATCCTTGAAGCTTGCTAAAAGTTCTCGCATTTTTTTTTTCAATTAATGGAACTTCGTTGATGTTCTTTAATCAACTAAGCTAAATTTTCGCATTTTTTAAGTTCTTGAATTCTCCATGATATAACACCCTTTTAATATACGTTTTCCGGACGTTCATATAATTTTTATCACGTTCCAGAAATCATAAAAGTTCCTGAAAATTTCCAGTAAGTTCTACATATTTTTAGCGTGTTAACTTCCCTTATGTTCCCGCAGTTTGTTTATAGAACTTCACTGAAATTCTCAGCATTTCCTTTCATTCCTTAGAACTTCTCCAAAGTTCCTACAATTGTTGTGAAGTTAATGGACTGCAATGAAGATTTCTAATCTTTCATAATGTTACTTACGAACTTGAAATAAATCATTTTTTATTTCATGAATTCTGACACTTTGAAAATTTTCAATATCTAGAACTTGTACATGGAATAGATTGCATATTTTTAGATCTTGGACTTACTCAAATTATGTAAGTTTTTTTTTTAACTTTATAAAGTGAGAAATTAATTAAGTGTTAAATTCAACATTCAATGGATTTGATTGTAAAGCTGTTTCTTTAAAACTGATTGCCATGTCTTTAAAACGTTTGGGTAAATTGCTATTGTTTTGATCTACAAAAAAAGCATGTTTTTAAAAAATAGCAAATTTCTTATTATAAGCCTGGAATTTATCCGTTAAAGTTCTGGAAAACTAAGGTAATTTTATTTAGAAAGATGAGTAGACACCCTGTAGATAGAGAAAGACGACTTAACGTCACAAAGCAAAGAGTGATCAATCTTAAAATAAATTCACGCTAAAAAAAGGTTGAAAATAGTGACTGATTTTACAAGAAAAAGTGACTTTAGTGACTTAGCCTTAAAAAAAATAGACTTTTTAGTGACTGGCTTAACAAAAATCCCAAGTCACTAAAAAGTGACTCGCTACCAGCCCTGCGTAAGCAACAAGTCTGATTGCAACACATTTTTGATGCTGTCGAAAGCTTTCTGACACTGGTCATTCCATACAAACTGATCAGTACGCTGATTATGTATATAGTTCGTTTTATATATTTGAATTTGTAAATAGTAATTAAGTAATTTAATCATAAGCAAAACTTGAATTCTTTGAACAAAATTGAATTCTAAATGACATACTGCACGCGATCACTGTAATTTTTCTATTCTCTATCCGTGCAAAGTCATTAGCAAATTGAATTCAGTTGCAAATATACAGCAGGAGCGTTCGGTATTTATCCCGTGTTTTCTTTGTCCGCTCGAACGTCTAAGGGTAATCAAGTGAGATGCAGTGCAAGACAATCTAAAAATAATTTCCTCGTTCACATCCGAAACGATCCAGAGTTTGTGACCAAACCGGGAGGTTCCATCGGTCGTAGTGCGTGAGTTATCCTATGGACTGTTTCGTAGATACGTGTTTCCGAATCCATAAATTCGTGAAAGTGGTTATAGCATAGAAGGTAACTCTAAGACCACTGGGTCCCGAAGAAAATCATTATTATTTTTGGCTCACTCAGTACCAGAACAACGGTCCCAAGCAGTCCCAAGCTATTTCAGTCACCCCTGCATGTTCTGCATGAATCCACACACCCCTGATGTTATCTGTCAAACTTTCATAGCGAATCAAAACAAACATAGTGTAGTAATAGAATTTCAACTAGAACAGGGTACGTTAATCGTTTGCTTGGGACCAATAGGCTACTAAAGTGGTGAGCCAATTTAAAATCGTTAGTTTCGTATTGATTGTTGGTTATAGTTGGTTATAGAAATTCTATTACTACACTATGTTTGTTTTGATTCGCTATGAACGTTTGACAGATAACATCAGGGGTGTGTGGGTTCATGCAGAACATGCAGGGGTGAGTGAAATAGCTTGGGACTGCTTGGGACCGTTGTTCTGGTACTGAGTGAGCCAAAAATAATAATGATTTTCTTCGGGACCCAGTGGTCTTAGAGTTACCTCTATGGAACAACCGTGTTTCTTCAGGAAAGGCAGCAGACGTTTATTCAAACACTCTTTCACGTAAATTTCTTGGTTGACAGTCCCGGAAGCTATGAAAATGCTGCTTTTCAAGCCACAGGTACAGATGGCTTGCCAAACCAGATATTTCTTTGCGAACTTTGACAGTTTCATGTGCTTGAAAACATCTGCTACCTTTCCCCTTCCTTTTGCCGTATAAAACTCCTGTCCCGGAAGCTGCTTTGACGTAGGTTTCGTCGTTCATTACCACGCAGTCAAACTTCGTCAGCATCGTCGTGTACAGCCTCCGGGATCGCGCTTTGGCCGTCGTATTTTGTTTATCATCGCGATTTGGAGTCACTACCTTCTTGTAAGTCGATAGTCCGGCTCGTTTTTTGGCTCGATGCACGGTTGTAGACGATACACCCAGCTTATTTGCGGCATCTCGGAGAGAGAGGTTAGGGTTTCACTTGAAACTACCGGCAACTCTCTTTGTCGTCTCAGCGGCTTCCGGTTTTCGATTTCCTCCCGATCCAGACTGCCTGGCTGTCGACAAACGTTCCCCAAACACTTTAATTACATTTGTAACGGTTGATTTGGCAACTTTTAGCGATTTTGCCAACTTTGCGTGCGAGTAGCTCGGATTTTTGCGATGCGCGAGCAAAATTTTGATACGCTGCTCTTCTTGCTTGGACGGCATTTTGACAACTAAAGAGTGAATTCCAAAATCAAAATAGGAGCAACATTCTACACAAACACACCTTCAAAATGAGGGGTGTTCAGGTTTTTTAAATGCAAAATTGAAAGAAATACGTCAAGTTGATACTGACCAGATTTTGACCGTATCACCCTTTACACTGAACCAAATCACATTCCATTTATAAAATGAATCATCATTCAGTTGCATCCAATATCAATGTTTCTGAAAACCGTATGACAAAATCAGTTGGATGATGTTCTATTCGGAAACATGTGATGCTCTTTTAATTGGTGAATGAATATTGACATGTTTTTGCATGTACTTCGTTAGCAATAAATATGTTAGATATAATGAAAAACATTCAGATCGAAACGAATGGAATATCATTTGAGATAGTCCCATAACTAAAATCATTTGATTTCAATTATAAAATCTTTTATAACCGAAGAAAAATGGCAACGCACGATATGTGAAAGCTTGAGTGTAAAGTTGTTATATATTTTAAAAGGTCTTAAGGTCTTATACGTTCATTTTGCTAACCTACATGCATTTAATGTTCAAGAATGTCAGCATTCGGAACGGTCAGCGCTACTGGATCATCCAGAACGTCGTGGTCGACCAATTTTACTAACGAGGCCAGAATATAAGTTTCCTTCCAGATGCACATGCACGATGAGACTATTGAAGTTTTCCCATTATTTCCCAGGCCCCATAGCAACCTACGGATACGCAATCGCTCCTGTAATGACATCGTTGTGACAACTCCTGTCTACGAAGTCAACATCAATCTGATGTATAAAAACATCTTTTCCCTTCAATTGGCTCTACCTTGGCATCATCATTCGTCTCTCAAGGACCCGCCAGCTCAGTTTAAATCACAACTTGTAAATAATATAATCATAAATAAATTGTAAAATGACTTGATGTTGTGCACCTGATTTTCATCCAAAAATCAATCATATAATTTCAATTTAATAATTAGTTGAAAATAATACGATTATTCTATGATTTTCTGTTTGATTTATGTCTACTTTGGTTTTCGCAAATCGATCTAAAATCATTCATTATATGATTGGCTGTCATTTGATTTGTTAATATTCCAACAGATGATAAATCGAATGACGATCCTCTCAAAATCTTCTGATAATAATTATAGGGCTTGAGTGAGACAATAATCATTCGATGCCAGGATGATGTTTTGGTTCAGTGTATGAAATTTTTGCAGATAAAATGAGGGGTTCGTGGATTTTCCTATGTTTCGAGGGGTGCCTCGATTAGCTTGGGACCGAAGATAGTACCAGAGCTGAGCCAAAAAGTTGAGTACGTTTCTTCGGGACCTTCTGGTCTTAGAGTTACCTCTATGGTAATAACATAGAGGTAAATCTATATCTAGGTAATAATGCCCACCGTTGAAGACGATTTGCAGTGTGTAGTGGAATACCTTTTTTCGATCCGAAGACGTTGAGTAAAGGTTGATGATCTGTCTGTAGCGTGAATTTTCGTCCCTGCAGCATTCGACGAAATTTCGTTGTAGTTCTGTTCGGTGCTGGTCAATGTTTTCGAAGCGTGTGCTATCGCTTTGATATACCGGTCTTCGAAGCATATCACCCGCTACGATTAGCTCGATGTTTGAGTTGTAATGCGATTGCAACACATTTTTGATGCTGTCGAAAGCTTTCTGCCACTGGTCATTCCATAAACTTCCTGTCCTTTTTGAGAAGATCATCCAGCGGGTGTCGGATTTGGTGGATTTCTCGGACGAAGTTTCCGTAGTAATTTGCCGCTCCGAGAAAAGATCGAAGTTCGCTGACGTCTTTCGGTTCCGGAATTTTGGCTATTGAAGCTACCTTTTCAGGATCAGGTTTTATACCGTTGGCATTGATGATGAATCCTAGGTACCATATTTCTTCTTTGCAAAAGTTGCACTTTTCCGGTCGTAGACGGAACCCATACTCTTGGATGCGAGTAAATAGCGTCTCCAATATACAATCATGTTCTTCTCTGTTCTTGCTGTGTGTAGAATTTGTGCCCTGGTCTCCTGGATGTTGTCACGTCGTATCCTCCAGTCTCAGTGGCATCCGTCCGTGCTCTTCCTCTCGTACGTTCAATCCCATCTCCTCGTCCACCTTCGTCCGTATCTGTCTCTCCAAGAGCAAGGTCCCTTCCTGATAGGTGAGTATGGTTTACCTCTCTCTTTGGAGGTGAGCAATGTTGTATTGACAGGATATGGTCAATACACTAAACTGTGGATAAGGAAATCATCCAGAATACAAACCGCACCTTCCAATCTTGCAATAATCTTGCTCATCAACTGCTGGAAGGCTCCAGGTGCCGATTTCACACCAAGGGGCAGGCGGTTGGATTGAAATAGCCCACGGTGGGTGTTGATGGCTAGCATCCATTTTGAGTCATCGTCTACCTCGACTTGAAGATAGGCATCTGATAAATCAATAATGCAGAACACTTTGCTACCCGACAGTTTGGAGAATATGTCTTCGGGTGTTGGTAGCGGAAAGTGATGTAGTTCGAGTACCGCGTTCAACCCTGTAGAGTAGTCGGCGCAGATGTCTTACTTACTTGACGATCATCTGTCCTTTCCAGTTTCTTCCATTATCTCAGTGAGCCTTGTGTCCGAAATGCTGGGAAAGTTACTAAGTTTCACCCCTGATATTTCATTGAACACGCTGAATATATTAAGATTTTCAAATTTTTCCACAGTTGAGCCGGCGCCGGTGGTGTAGTGGTAAGCGTGACTGCTTTCTAACACCCAAATGGGTCTGGGTTCAATCCCAGCCGAGGTCGGTGGGATTTTTCTGAGGCATAAAAATCTCTGGTCACGTCTTCCTTCGGAAGGGAAGTAAAGCCGTTGGTCCCGGCCCATGTGTGTTGAATGGGTGCGATATCCTACGCAGGTGTGGAAGCTGCCTTCCTGCACATTCGTTTGCCGTCAATGGATGGCAATCGATGTCCGTCGGTGATTGGCACTAGATTGCGGAACAGAGACCGACGTTAAATAAAGGAAAGAAGAAGAAATTTTTCCACAACAATTTCGTTCACCAATGGAGATCGAGACAAAGCACTTGCCACAACATTTTCCTCAACCGTAACAAATTCGATTGTCAAGTTGTAACGTTGAAGATGTTGAGTGTGTGGTCCGTTTTCACTTCGGATTGCCAATAACCAACTGATCGAAGCGAACCCAAGCAAACACAATAGCGAGTAGCTCCATCTCAATTTGAGCGTAGTTCTTCCATAGAGGTAAATCTAAGACCAGAAGGTCCCGAAGAAACGTGCTCAACTTTTTGGCTCAGCTCTGGTACTCTCTTCGGTCCCAAGCTAATCGATGCACCCCTCGAAACATAGGAAAATCCACGAACCCCTCATTTTATCTGTCAAACTTTCATAGCGAATCAAAACAAACATAGTGTAGTACTGGAATTTATACTAGAATAGGGTACGTTAATCGATTTGCTTAGGACCAATAGACTAGTCAAGTAGTGAGCCAATTTAAAATCGTTATGTCGTTTTCGTTTTTGCGGTGTAGCTACACCGGTGCTACACTGCCGTACACCGAAATATTTTAGGGTGTAGATATAGGATGCACCTTTGTTTACAAACAAATGATGTTGAGCTGTCAAAGACTCGCGCTTATTCCTGCTTACACTACACCAGTGCTACACCGCAAAAACGAAAACGACATTAGTTTCCACCGGTTGGTTCTTCTCAGTGCTCGTCAAAGTTCGTTGGGCATATCCAATCACTCCGTGTGCTGGAAAACTGCAACCCGAAACTATAGCAACCAGCATTGCACTCTATCACTAACGGTTGGGTCACGTCATAGTACTTCAGCGTCTTGGTGTTCGATACCAATGATTTCACTCCTTTTTTTTTCGGCTGCTGTCCACTGCCACGTAACTAACTCGGAGATTAGTTTGCGAAGATTCGTCAGGTTACCACTGAGGTTGGGAATGTAACGGCTCAGGTAATTGATCATCCCAATTAACCGATGAACCTCCATTCTGTTACATGGCGTCGCAAAGTTCTTGATAGACGATATCTCGGCCTCATCCAGTCGCAAACCATGATCTGTCAGCATATGACCATACAATTTTACGGAAGTTTCACAGAGATTCGATTGATCGATTCAACGTTGTTTTCTTGTAGACGAATAACGAGCTATTGCAAGCAGTTGTTGTGATTGAGTAGCGCTTCATATCACCACGTAGATGAGCAAATCTTCAGCTTAGCATTCAACGCCCTTTACTCCCTGAATGACGTTCTGCAGCTTGAGTTGAAAAATCTTTGGAGCTGGAGAAACTTCAAACGGCAGACGAGTCCAGTGGTGTCTTCGAATGGTGTCCAGAAAGTAGTCATCTTGCTGCTCGGTTTATCCAGAACGACGTGCCAATAACGCGTGGTGAACTGAAGATGCGGTCGTTTCAAGGCTTTGTTCAGATGGACAGGATCTAAGCAAATACGAATCCCTGGACCAGGCCCACCTCGTTGCACGATGACCAAATTACTGCCCCCCCCCCTGCTTCTCTTTCACAATGATTCCGTCCCTCTCCAGTAATTCAAATTCTTGCTTGAGCTTACCTCGCATTACTATAGGGACCCTCCGGGATGGTTGAATCGATGATTGAACACTGTGATCTATCTCCAGCGCTACTGTGCCTGGAAACTTGCCGTAACCAGCGAACAGATCCGGATGCTCTTCCATGATCTTCTGGGCTTCAACCAACAATCAATACGAAACTAACGATTTTAAATTGGCTCACTACTTGACTAGCCTATTGGTCCCAAGCAAATCGATTAACGTACCCCATTCTAGACAAAATTCCAGTACTACACTATGTTTGTTTTGATTCGCTATGAAAGTTTGACAGATAAAATGAGGGGTTAGTGGATTTTCCTATGTTTCGAGGGGAGAATTGATTAGCTTGGGACCGAAGATAGTACCAGAGCTGAGCCGAAAAGTTGAGCTCATTTCTTCGGGACCTTCTGGTCTTAGAGTTACCTCTATGCTTCAACTCTATGTACGTTCATGCACTTTTCTGACAACATTGATGTACTTACAACATAGATCCGATGCACCAAAGCTGACTGTCTCACAGAATTTTACCATAGAGGTAACTCTAAGACTAGTAGGTCCCGAATAAACGTGCTCAACTTTTTGGCTCAGCTCTGGTACTATCTTCGGTCCCAAGCTAATCGATTCACCCCTCGAAACATAGAAAAATCCACTAACCCCTCATTTTATCTGTCATACTTTCATAGCTAATCAAAATAAACATTGTGTAGTACTAGAATTTTGTCTAGAATGGGGTACGTTAATCGTTTGCTTGGGACCAATAGGCTAGTCAAATAGTGAGCCAATTTAAAATCGTTAGTTTCGTATTGATTGTTGATTTTACTTAGCCAAGCTTACGGGAAGCTCTGGTAGTAAGCAAAGGTCGATGGTCGACGTCCACAATCTGCAGAACCAGAAGATACTTTCGCCCCAATCGTCGGCGTGGCACCTTTACTTGACCCAGCACCATACTTGTCATTCTCCTCTGTGAGAGACAAGAGCTAACATTCTAATCTTCTCCCTCTGTTCGTTCTAGAAAGAGCACTACATGCAGTATATTATTCACTACACCCTTACTGTGTGTGTAGTTTTTGGAATGAACTGCGCGGTGAAATTAGATCACTCTACACTGATGGGAACTAGTGAGCGACATAAGAGCTCAAAAACACTCTGCAGTGAACTCACAGAAGCTCACTCCAGAGAACACTGGAGTGGGAGACCTGGTTGGTCCTCTGGATATAGAGAAAGTGCAATTGTGAATGATTTGACGCTCCGTGTCAATGTTCCATTCGATATTGGATTGTTCAAACCTTGTAGTCGTTACCAATTCAATTCATCTTCTCGTTATACTTCTGTAAAATGCATCAAACTAGCCTTCATAATTCATTTGTGATACTTGGAAATGATCTAGTCTAGCTGATTGAAGCCAACATGGAACATCTAAGCAACCTGTTAATTTTTCAATAGATTTAACTGTCGCTTTGCCGCAACGCGTCCGATTCGGATCTAATATGCGTGGGCCTTAAGGCCGCTACCATAGTGGGAGCGAAGAGGCGCGCTTAGCGTTCTATACCAAATAACTCCTATTATTGATATTATTCCTAACATTCGATTTCACGATTCGCGTGCCTCTTCGCTCTCAGTATGGTAGCGGCCTAAACAAATCAATCTCATGCGCTCGCAATATCACGCGTGATATTGGAACAAAATATCATGCTTGATATTGATTTTACAAGCTTCTTTGATATTGCGAGACTATTCACAGCATGCAAAAATCAAGCTGAGAGTTGACTCGATGCAAAAATGATTACATTGGACATCGTTTTCTTAGGAAGAGAAAGCATAGTTTGCTATCTCTTTTTAATCTTCACCGATGGCAGACGCGAAGGGACATTAAACTCAATCTCACCACGTTTGGTGAGATTTGCAGTTGGTGAGTTTTGTTAGCTTGATATACCGAGCTGCGATATTACAGCTTGCAAAATCAACCGCAGTTTTTTGCTTGTTGATTTTTGTCTACGAAAATCAAGTGTGATCTTGGGCGTTGGTGAGATTTGATTTTTTGATATTTTCTCAACACTGCTCATATGTAGTGACTTACTTGACTTAAAATGATCTTTATTCTTGTATTTATGTGGTTTAAGTGTATGACTTACCAAGTGACACAGATGCGTATTTACAACTTTAGTTCTTATGAAATTGCAGTTATTATTAATTACAGTTCCTGGTCCTATCAGCCCTGTTTAGAGAATGACCATCTGTGATGGGGATTGGTTTGTGTCTCATATGTAGTAGGTCCATTTTATGCTTAATATGCTTGTAGCAAAATACTCGGCAAAATAATGCTTCAACAGCGCTCAAACCTATGCACTGGAGCGTGGGCTCTGCAGTGAAGTTTCTAGAGAGATAAACCCTCGAGAGCTTTTAGGTGAGTGAACTCGACAGCACATTAAATTCATTTCTCTAGAGAGAGAGAGTGATTTTAGTTTTCACCACAGAAGTTCTCAATAAGCACTCTCTCACACTTGGCTTGCCATGTTCTTACCGTTAACGAGGTGATTTGCTCGCATGAGTTGCAATACATACATCCTCAGAGGAGGCAAAATATACGTACGCTAGAGCCACATTTGGGTGAAATGACATCACTGCCCAGCACACTGTTGGGGTTTCCATCACAGCTTTTGTCGTTTTCGTTTTTACTACACTACACCGGTGTAGTGTAAGCAGCAATAAGTGCGAGTAATTGACAGTTCATCATCACTTCTTTGTAAACAAAGGTGCAACCGATAGCTACACCCTAATTTTTTTCGGTGTTCGGCAGTGTAGCACCGGTGCAGCTACACCGCAAAAACGAAAACGACATTTGTAAGCGGAATGATGACGACTGTAGTGCTGTATTTCGATTACCAGTTAGCTCAATCAGGTTAGCGTACCCGATTAGACTGGTGTTTTCACCGGTATCGACATCACAGAGTACTGGCTTCCATTTTTTCAAATACTACAACAGCAGTTCCGCCCTTTTTCTTCAGTATGTGCTTCAAAATTGACCAGTATTTCTCGTCTCCTTGGAAACCACTGTGACGCTATTTTTCGCTGTACCACTGTAGTGGAATTTGAGTATAGGCAATCCATCTCATGCTGCTCCAGAAAAGACAATAGCATATAGGTAACTCTATATAGGTCTCTTCCGTAGGCACTCCTCCTGGTGAATTTGCTGGTTCATCCCAGAAGTAAGGAAACTTTTTCAGCCCACAACTGCAGATTGCTTGCCAAACAAGGAACTTTTTGATTAAATTGGACTTCTTATTAGATTTACATTCTTCCGGGGCACTCTGAAAACTGCCAGAAGCGCATAGACCGGGATTTTCGTTTCGAGCGTGCAGGCTTGAACCGCGCCGTGCTTGCTCTGGTGAAGCCATGATGTAAACAAATGAACTTATCCTGACAACCAATGCCTAGCCCTTCAAAAGGGAAGTAAAACCGTTGGTCCCCGGTTCATGAGTTGATGGGTCGATAGGTAGGGTCCAGGTGTGGGAGCTGCATCCCTGGCGTCGGTAGCACGTAAAACAAATCAAGGGAAAAAAAGAGCAAAACAAAACAAAACCTCGTGATAAGAAACAAAAAGTCCCTGTTGACAACCCGCGGAGGCAATTAGAGTTGCTATAATTTTTGTAACCCAGCGCTGGGGAATCAGGTTTTATCTGGTTTCTAAACTAAACTAGAGACCGATTCGAGGTGTCGTTTCATGAATGAGAACGAGAACAGCGGTGGAGATGCTCTTAGAATAACGGATCTTGTAACAGACATGTCGCAACTATTTTTATCAGTAAATTATTGTTACAGATTATGATAAGAAATATGTCTTTTTCTAATGCTTTTAGGGCATAGTCGATCTAAGTCATGGTTAATTTGGTCAAAATATATCCGAAAAAATAGGGCTTGCAAGAGTAAAAACAATTGCAAGTTTGAATTAATTTCGTCACCCATCTCGACCATAGTGAACATTAGGAAACCTCTGAGAAAACATCTGTAGGGTATTGCGTAAGACATATTCACCTTCGACAACTTACAGCTTTGTTTAATCAGCCGTTGCAAGAACGTTATTTGGAGTTGGGTTGTCGCACCGAATGCAGCAATAAACTACCCACCATTCATACACCAGTAGGGTAGTCAATCGTTCGTCGCACTCACCTCGTCAAATATGGTCCATTCCGTCGGTAGTTCACCGCTGCTGATCCTCTGGATCCTTATTATAACTTCAACCGTTAAAAACGCCCTCAGTCATCCGATTGTGAACGGAGCCCCACCACGGGACTCGCACCAGTTCCGTTTCGCCGTTTCCCTACAACGGATGCTAGCCAATGGAACGCTGATGCACTTTTGCGGTGGAACCTACCTGGGAGCAGGCTGGATCCTAACGGCCAACCATTGCACCGTCGGGAGGTACCATCATATGAATTGGGTAGTAGGTATTTTAGTTGAATTTTGATTTTAATTTCAGCATCAAAGATACCGAGATGTACGCCCTCCTAGGTGGACTCCCCCTAAGCACCGGGAATAAATCCACTTTGTATCGGGTTCGACAAGTGTTCAGCCATCCGGATTACAACGCGTAAGTTTTCCAATCCGGATACGAACAATAAGGCTTTCTTTTCTTCGTCCTCAACAGAGTCACTCTGGGCGGCGATATCGCGCTGCTTCGGCTCAGCAGTGCAACCGACCAGAAGGATTCATATTCTCTTCCACTGCTTGACAAGATGGTATCCAATACCCTTTTATTACCATCGCCATCGAATAACCCTAGTAACAGCAACAGTTTCGGTATGCTAAACAACGAAGTCGGTGAGGCGGCTATCGGAGAGGAGTGTCACATTTTTGGTTACGGATCGGCTTCCTTCTACGGTGCCGTCAGCGATAGGCTGCAGTACGGACCGGTGCGGCCGCTGAGCTTCGACCGGTGCGTGCAAATGCTGGGACCCGTTGTGGCTCCGGTCGCACCTAATTCTGGAATGTTTTGCGCGATCGGCATTACCGATTCTTGTAGGGTAGGTGATCCGAATCGTACTTACGAGCTAAACTATATATTTGCATTGTCTTATATCGACAGGGAGATTCCGGAAGCGGGCTGGTGTGCCGGCGAAGGATACGACGATCTTTTCGGGATAATGGCGAGGTAAGACCATACACGCTACGCGGAATCATCTCGTATGGAGCGGGTTGTGGAGCTCCGGCTTCGCCCGGGGTCTACACCGATGTGGGCTTCTATCGCCGGTGGCTCGACGAACGAATTTCATCCAGCCTCTTGCTTCAAATGCCTAATGTTTTTTGAACTGGTTTCGATATAATTGTATGGATCTTAATTTCTAATTTGGCACGAAACGAATATCACCCACCCTACTGCTTCATCGGTTCCCGGTCGTCGGTTAGGTCCGCTTCCTGTTTGACGTGATCTTTGAGGGCCGCGTCTTTCGTTTCCGGATGCAGAAGGGTGAGGATGCCGGCGAGGAGAATCGTGATGCCGCAGATCGTCGTTGGAATCCACCAGGCTAGTTGGCCAAGCAGGTCCACGATGTAGGGAGCAGCAATCGATCCGACGTGCGCCATTGTCGAGCAGATTCCGAGGGCTGTATTTCGGATTTCCGTAGGGAATAGCTCCGCCGTGTGGAGCGTGAGTACGGCATACACGGCCGTAATGCCTAGGCGACCCAGCATGGCCAGCGTAACCAGAAGGGTTGTGTTTTCTTTGGATATTCCGAGCATTGCCAGCAGACAGATTCCCGCGTACATGAAGAAGCAGAACGATGTACTCCTGCGGCCGTAGTATGCGAGCACGATCATCGAGATAATGTACGCCAGAATGTCTACCGAACCGGTGGTGGCCACGTAGACATTCCGATTGGCCGCAAAGTTGTCGGCGTTGAGAGCGGTCACGTAATAGCAGAGCGAAGTGACACACCACACAAAGTGGCAGATCAGTGCCCGTCGGCAGATAGCAGCCGTTCCGTAGAGTTTTCCAAACTCGCTGAATGATTGCTTGAACCGTACGAGCAAGGATACCTTCGGTGGTTCAATGTCCTTGGCAACGGCTGCGGCCAGCTCTTCCGGGCTAAGTTCCTTCTCGCTGTTACAAAGCTCCTCGGGGGCCCGTCGGCCGAATACCATCCGATAGGCGCGACGTTCCCGGCCTTTACTCAGAAGCCAACGGGGTGATTCCACCAGGAAGCTGCAATGAATCGGGAAGAAGGGGGTTTAGATTGACATTGAAACCCCTCGATTCCAGCTCGCGTATACTCACTAGAGATGAATGGCCAGAAAGAAAGACGGAATCGTCAGAGCCAGCGATAGGTCCCGCCACGAATGAAGGTAGTAAGCGGCCAGTGCCAGAATCAGCGTACCGATCGGGTAGGAGAAGTTGAACGCAATGCTCATCCACGATCGATGCCGCGTTCCGATGTTTTCCGTTACTGTCAATATTGAAATGTAAGTGGCAATGCATCGCGCAAGAATCTTCATCGTACTTACGCATTGCGAAGGCCGGATAGAACACCCCGGAGGCAGACGCCCCCAATCCAATTCGTCCCAGCAGCAGAAGAATATATACCGGCGAGAACGTGGTCAACAAACTGGCCACCACATAGAGCAGAGCAGCTATGGTGAAGCTGCTCTTGCGGCCGTACTTATCCGACAGGATTCCGAACGTTGAAGCTCCGAAGAATTTCCCCACCGATAGTGCCACTTGAACGGTCGACCGCAGGGCTGTCCGCTCGCAAATCAGATCCCACTCGGGAACGATCGAAGCCCCCGGTTCCTGTTGATAGTGCATTTGGAAACCGGCTGTACCCAAGCAGGACACCTCGCCGGGTTGAGGTTTACCGCCGACGTACGCCAGCGCATCCTGATAGTCCATCTCCGCCAGCCGGTCGTAATCCCAGTTGAGAATCGAGCACGTGCCATTCGTTGCGACGCCACTGAAATTGAAATCACACGTTTATTAACTCAAACTCGAATGTAAGGCGCAGGGAATTACCCAACGGTGGAAATGTTCCGGATTTCGTCATGGGTCCATCCTCGCTGCAGCAGATCCGGCACGACACAGTAGTAGTTGTCTGGCATCTGGCCCAGGAAGACGTACGACGACACGTGGAAGCCATTGAGGATGTTCGGCGTCAGGCAGAGGATGAAGAGAACCCTGTGGTGTGAGCGAACATAATGTTTCGTTAATCTCCGTCTCGAAAGATACTTCATGTGCATAAACGATAACGACCAGAAACTGGTTTAGGATAAATGCGAGGTCGAGCATGTTTGCGTCAGCCCGTTGCCATTGGCAATACCAGATGACAGGAATGCAGAAAAATGGCAAATCACTCGCATATTTACAGAAAGCCTATCCGCCTGACGAACTCAGTGAAGGTTCAATGATTGGGAGAACTTGCATAATTCGACGCAACTGACAGCCACAGCATGCTATGAAAGATGATCATCTGACGTCAAATGCTATTTTTTTTTTCTCTGAATTGGCAATACTAATCAAGTGCTGCTAAACTGCCTATAATCGCATATCAGTCCCATATGGATTGTCGTCACGTTTAAGTTAATAACGCTATCCACTATCAATTGGCATCTACTTTCATATTATGTGATAAAACTACGGACTTTGATCATGATAAATGCGAAAACAACATCGCAGTTCCATCCTGAAATTCAATTGTCCATAGTTCTGCTTTTCGAATTGTCATATTTTTCACTGATATAACAAAACATGCAAACTTCATTACAACTGATTTTAGCTTAAATAAATTACCAATAAATGTAGTATGATTTTTCAAATATTAACATGGGAATTGCACTTCGTAACTTCGACTGCCATTTGCTCAATGCCTACTTTTTCGTATGGGACTGATATGCGAACATGCGCAGTATATGTGACACTGACTGCGATGAGTGATGCGGCTTGGTTGGATTATCTCGATGTTTATATGGGAAACAATTAGACACACAGTACAGGTAGGTATGTTTAGTATGGCCGTTTGATGGTCACTTTGGGTAGCGTGATCATGCCACGTTTTGCTGGGTGCGTGAGATAATTAGATAGTTTGCATGGTTCCTTATTAGTTAATCACTTGGCCGTATCAGCACATCCAATGCAATCTTGTTACAATGTTCATGATTGGAAGGAAAGTAGATACCAACCGGGAAGTTTATCGTTTTACTACACACCTACTGGCGACGCATTGTAAACTGTCATCCTGGCATTGACGGTTTATTCAATTAGAATGTTGTTTACCTACAGAGAGGTATCGTTATGAGCGGATGGAGCTTTAGCCACTATTCCTTTTTCCCAATTCCTAGCTGCTATGAGATGGATAATAACTAGGTAGGTCATGACTTTTCATACACATTTCCTGACAGTTGGTGAAAGGTCATTTTGGGTTCAAGCTGCTGCACGGGTAAGTTGGACATTGATTAGCTGCGTCGTGGGTGATTTGCCCATAATTAATATCGGCGGATTTTCACAGCTGCCATATGCTGCCCTTTTCAGCATAGTTGTCCCATTCGTTAAAACAGCAAGCTGAGAAAAACGCTGTCGAAGATTTTTTTCTCCATGGGCTCTTATGGATGGGACAACATAGTTTTGTTATTTTTCGCGACATTTTCTGAACAAAGTAGGATTTTTTCGTGTACATTGTAAAGTGATGGTACTTGACAATCGATTCCAATGTATAACTCATAATCGCCAAAAATGCTAATGGGACTGTTATGCCGCACAGGGCAGTATGGATGTTCGTCAATTTTAAGATAATAACGGTATCCACTAGCAATTGGCATCTACTTTCATATTACGTGATAAAACTACGGACTTCGATCATAGGAAATGTGAAAATGTGAAAACAAATTCAAGTCAGTTTGTTCCATCAAGCAAAGTAATCGCATCAGTCCCATCCTGAAATTCGATCATTCAAAGGTCAAGTTAAAGTTCTGCTTTTCGAATTGCCATATTTTTCGCAGGTATGTATAACAATACATGCGTACATCATTGCAACTGATTTGAACTTGACAAAATTACCGATTAATTTACTATGATTTGTTTAATATTTACATAGAAATTGCACTTCTTAATTTCAACTGCCATTTTCTCAATGCCTACTTTTTCCAAATGAGACTGATATGGGATTATAGGCAATATGGTAGTAGGAATACTGACCACAAATGGTATCTTTATGATAGAAATCCAGGCATCAAGGAATCCAGAAAAAAATACTACCGACTAAAACTCAATCCGCAAACAACGGTACCTCTCTGTAGTTTACAGTATACAGATGAGCACAGTATAATGTAAGTACCTACCGGGTTTAAGTTGCTGTCATTATCATTATCGTCCAGTCGTCAGTCGTTAACCGTTGTTCTAGTTCTGTATCGAACGGTCAATTACACTACATTCATGGCTCTCCACAAAAGAGAAAGCTAAGCTCATTACTGGTCGAATGGCTAGTCTGTATAATCTATTCACATAGGTACACTACTCACTATCAATGAATGACAATAATACGTAATAATAGTAAAGTGGACGGCACTGATAAGCGTAACATGCCACTACTAGTACTACAAGGGTTGTTGATTGCGGTTCGCAGTGATTCGGTCATGCGATCGTTCCATAGGTCATTTTTAACGGATCTAATTATTCTGCTTCTTCTTCTTTGACTAGTCCAACGTCCTTCAAGATTTCAAGACCTGCTTTCGAATGTTGCGCCAACTAATTCGATTGGTGACTGGTTGCCTCCAGTTTCAGTGTCTTGAGCGTCCCACACTTACTAGATTTTGATTCACTTGGTCCAACCACTAGCGATGGTCGGGTTCGATGGCATGAACTTCAAATGTAAGGGTGGATCTCTAACATCCACTGCATGCTTTCTTCCAACAGATGTAATGTCAGTTCTTACAATGGACTGTAGCGTACAAACAAGTTTTTTGCTAGAACGAATATGGAAACCTTAACTAAATGCGGTGAAACATTACAAAGTCTGCATGTTTTTTATGCAAATCTGAAATAGAATCTTACATTTTCCGTTTGGGTGTATACACCACCAAAAATAGTACACTGAACCAACGAGAAACGTAAATTTCACCTGAAAATTCACGCAACTTCCTAAAAGTACGAATTACTTGCTAAACTTAATATGCAATGCACAGTGGTCCAGGAAGCAAAATTAGGTGGAATAAATTAATAACTCGAAAAATATTAGAGATAGCGTATTGACGTCTTCTAAACATTTTCTTGTGAGCTTTATTCGCGTTGGTTGCAAAAGTGTCCTAAACGCCAAATTCTACCAGCAACGTAATTTGGCTTCTAACTTTTTTATTTCAATAGATAGAGAAATTAAATGTTCTACAAAGTTGTGAACTATAAAAAACTAGAAAACTTTTTTCAACATCGTTTTTGTCTTTCTCTTTTATATTTGGAGATATAAGCCATTTAAAAAAACAAAAGCCGAAAATCAGATTTTCTGTCATATTTTATTTAAATATCACTTTTTTGGCCTACTACACACTTAGATTTTTCTACCGAGATCGGCTGTGCAAATCTCGGCAAAAAAAGTTTTACTGAGATATCAGCAAACATTTCATTTGTTTGCTGAGATTCAGCTAAGCATTATCCGAGACTCAGCAATCAAATGTCACTTTTGCTGAGATCTCAGTGAAACTTATTTTGCCGAGATTTGCACAGCCGAGCTCGGTAGAAAAAATTAAGTGTGTATGTTCAGAACGATTATAGTTAATTTTAAAATACATATTTGCTCCAAAGACACTATACCAGTACAAGTCTCCTGTCAAAAGTTATCGTCAGTTTTGTAGTCTTTTAGCTCAAATTTTCAAGCGTAATATTTCAAAATGGCGCAAGTACAACCGATAGTGATACATATCACTTTAAAAAGCATATCAAGAAGTACATTTTAGCAACTTTTGGTGAAGGTAATTTTTGATTTTTTTAAATAAATGCACTTTGAAAATAGGGGTTTTTATTCCATAAATCTACATTGTTCGGACTTCTTTCGAGTATTAAAGAACCAGATGGATGATTTACAGTAAATATTTATATTTACAACTAGTTATATGCTACTGACTAAACCAAAAACAAAAAATACATAAAAAATAAAGCTAGTTTTCAAAAATTAACTGCTTGGCTTTATCTGGTAGTGCAGGATTGTTCAAAGACAAAGATGCTCTATTGCTTAATGAAATCACAGGATCTGATGATAAAAGCAATCTGTTGAATACATCCGTAATTTTAACCGTTCTGTTGAATTTTCGGGAGTGGAGCTCGCGATATCTCCGGATGCATTTATTCCTCGTCTCCTGAACCTCTTCGCTGCACATTTCAATCGGAAGTACCGTGTATTTAATAATGCCAGCCCCATGGACTAGCAATTTTTGCACTGTTGGAGACAATGCATACCAACCGTATAATTTCTGGTATAAAGCTCTAGTCTCTTCAGCATAAATTTCAAAAGAATTATAATTAATCTTCGACTTACAGTTAATTACAGTAAGCAGAATATGAAATCGCTCCAACAGATTTTCATTGAGACCGGTAATTTTTGCTGCAGCTTTCCATTCACGGAAAACTTCCGGGCGGTATTTCCGTCATTAGAATTTCCGCCACCAGGCATAGGCTCACTGATGCGTAATCCTGTTAAAAAGGACAAAATCTGGTAAAATCTTATATCTTCAAAAACAAAAATATAATGTTGCAAATTGCTAACCATACGTACCTAATTCCGCACGTATCTTGCTTCGAATTTCGATTTCTCTAGCTTTCACCGCTTCATTTGCCTTGCTTACACGCCATGTAGGTTTATCAAGGGCCAGTATATACGACACTTTCAGAACCATTTCCATCGTTCTAATATATGCATGCAGAGGAGAAAACCCGAATTTGTACTTGGCTGGATCATCAGAATCTGGATCGCTTCTGGAATCGTTCAAACATTTTCCAGACCTTCCACAAATGTAGCATGATTGAGAGTTCGTTCCGGTTAAATCATTTACGACTTTTGTATCCAGCATTGTGAACATCATTTGGGGTTTTACACAAACAGATCGGTTCTCCAACATTACTTCCACATTCATCAAATTTTGTATTTGCGTATTCATAAGCGAAACCTCCCGTTTTGTCAACTCGGTTGACTCTTTTGCAAATATCAATTTTATCGGTCTGCAAAGCGAAATTGACGATGGCAGATCATTATTCCAAACAATTTCTTGGGTTTCTTCTGCTTCACGATGTCCAGTTAACCTTAAAGGAACTAATGAAAACGCGAATATATAGGAATCGCTGTATTCCTGTAACTCTTCATCCTCGTCCTCCTCGAAAAAACATTGTTTATATCTAGCATGGTTGCTGCTCCCATCACAACCCCATTTGTAGATAAGTGTATAATCGTCGTATGGTACCACCTTTTGGGACGTCGCTCTGCTCATCACGCTTGCAAAAAGCCGTTTCGTGGTGTGCTCCACAAGTTCCTGTAAAGGCACTTCAGCAACAGATGAATGGATAGGGAGACCTAATATATCATTATATAGGTATAATTCAATATTATTGACTCTATGTTTAACATACCTGAAGGATAGCATAGTTTCTTAGCTTCAACCAATTTGTTATAAGCTGGGTACATGTCCACGCTCTTGCTTATATTCATCTGCCGGATGTTCATGTACTGAGCCTTTGAAAACTCGTTTTTGCATAAGAATGCAAGAGCTTCCTCTGCTGTAAGAGCTTCGAATCCGTGTTTTGATCGATCTGCTGAACGCTGTAGCTCGATTGCCGTCTCGGGGTTTCGTGCTATTTTTCCTATCAATTTGCCGGCTTTACGAAACCCTGCGGAGGCTACAGATGTTTCTGCAGCAAACGAAATTTCTTCTGCCGAAAATTGATTAAGAAGAGATTGAACCCTGCTTTTCTTTGATTTTCTGTGTGCATCTTTGAACGGCTTAGAAGGACGACCAACGAATGATTTTGAGGGCGAAAGGACATCGACAATAAATTCTCCTCCAAGCCAAGCGTCATTGATCTTCAAAAATCGTTCACGTTTCCTTCCAGCTGCTCGCCAAAGTTTCTGAAACTTCAGCATCACCAGGGTAAGCTTCCTTTGCACCAAACTTACGTCCAGCTCTTCTCCAGAAAACTTTTTCTTTACAAATTCCAATAAATCTTTTACCTTATCTCCGTTCATGAGAAGAAGGGTAAGATCGGCCAAACGAATCGCTGATAAATAAAATCTGAGTTAATATAATGAAAGCACTTGAAAAAAAATACCTTTTCTCATTTTGCAACGTTTTGAAATGAACAATTCAGCGTCTCAAAAATCAACGCTTGCTTTCACTCATACCGCAGTGAATGATTGATTAAAATTTTCAAATTCGTCTGTTTGTGTATGAAATACGCATACCTATAAATAATATTCTTGTTTATGTTAAGGGCATTAGCAGTCTTGCTTGGGTTCCATTTCTTATGCTATTTTGAAGATTATATGCTATATATTATATAAATGTATTCACAAAATAGTGTATCATCTGGTTCTTTAATACTCGAAAGAAGTCCGAACAATGTAGATTTATGGAATAAAAACCCCTATTTTCAAAGTGCATTTATTTAAAAAAATCAAAAATTACCTTCACCAAAAGTTGCTAAAATATACTTCTTGATATGCTTTTTAAAGTGATATGTATCACTATCGGTTGTACTTGCGCCATTTTGAAATATTACGCTTGAAAATTTGAGCTAAAAGACTACAAAACTGACGATAACTTTTGACAGGAGACTTGTACTGGTATAGTGTCTTTGGAGCAAATATGTATTTTAAAATTAACTATAATCGTTCTGAACATAGTAGGCCGAAAAAGTGATATTTAAAAAAAATATGACAGAAAAACTGATTTTTGGCTTTTGTTTTTTTAAATGGCTTATATCTCCAAATATAGAAGAGATAAACAAAAACGATGTTCAAGAAAGTTTTCTAATTTTATATAATTCACAACTTTGTACAGTATTTAGTTTCTCTATCTATTGAAACAAAAAAGTTAGAGGCCAAATTACGTTGCTGGTAGAATTTGGCGTTTAGGACACTTTTGCAACCAACGCGAATAAAGCTCACAAGAAAATGTTTAGAAGACGTCAATACGCTATCTCTAATATTTTTCGAGTTATTAATTTATTCCACCTAATTTTGCTTCCTGGACCACAGTGCAATGGTATGGTAATGAATTCAACTGGATTGACTGGTCGAGTTGAAGCATCATACTGGTGAAAATTATGTGAAAGTCACGTAGGTTTTACGAAATCGCATTAGTGCGAAAATTTTCTTTGCTTATTTATAAGTTCAATTTGGCGACAAGAGCAAATGTGTGAACAATCCTAGATCGTCTACTTGAAGTTTTCAAAGCGTTTAATAGTAATAATTTAATTCTTCTTTATTAAATCCTAAATTTAATTTGTTTATTTGTTATGTTAGCATCAACAGACTAGAAATAGTCCCAATGATGTGTTGTAAAAAAATACAAATTATACAGACTACATATACTACAGTTACAAACGAAAATAACAAGGATAGCATAGTCAAGTTACTAAAAATGTATAAGTCTTAAATTTTACACTTAGCTGTGGGGCGTCAAGCGCCTTCGGTCAGGCAGAGAAAGAAGTCGTGCCCAACTCGAGCGAGGGATTCGTGATCGCCAGGGTTAATAGAGTATACTTAAGTAGCTGCTATGCTCCGCCCAGGTGGTCTATCGAGCAATTCTCGCAGATGCTGGACAGACTGACTGCGGTACTTGTCGGCCTAAGACCGGTGGTCATTACGGGCGACTTTAACGCATGGGCGGTAGAGTGGGGTAGCCACCACACCAACCAGAGAGGATGCATCCTACTGGAGGCAATGGCCAAGCTGGACGTTGTACTATCCAACACCGGCTCGGTCAGTACCTACAGAAGGAATGGTGCAGAATCCGTCATCGACGTGACATACTGCAGCCCGAGTTTGGAGGGCAACCTACACTGGAGGGTCGATGAGGGTTACACTCATAGTGAACATCAGGCGATTCGGTACAGTGTGGGGCCAGGTGAGAGGCGAGTGGCAGGAGGAAATTCTTCCTGCGCTCGAGGCTAGAGGAGGTCTTCGGCGAAGCACTGAGGCGGGAGCGAATAACCCCGGATCTGACGGGGGAAGAACTGGTAGCAGCACTGACAAGGGCGTGCGATACAACCATGCCTAGGAGAGCCTATCCCAGGCATGGCCATAGACCGGTGTACTGGTGGAGCGAGTCGATTGCTATCCTCAGGGCGTCTTGCCTCCAGGCGAGAAGGAGGATGCAAAGAGCTCGTACGACTGAATCTCGGGAGGAACGCCGCGTCGCTCTCCGAGCGGCTAAGGCAGCCCTCAATAAAGAGATCGCCAGACGCAAGCGCGCGTGCTTTGACAGCCTATGCCAAAGCGCCAACACGAACCCATGGGGGATGCTTACAAAGTGGTCATGGCAAAGACCCGCGGCGTGACGGCACCCCCGGAGAGATCACCAGCGGTACTGGCTCCGATCGTTGGGTTCCTGTTCCCGCGTAGGGACGTAGACTCCTGGCCGCGGATCCCAGGCGCGGATCAGGGAGAAGTGTCTAGAGTGACGAACAGTGAACTTGGCGGTATTGCCAGGTCGCTGGTGGTGGGCAAGGCCCCGGGCCCAGATGGGATGCCGGTTGTGGCTTTGAGGGCGGCCGTTGCGGAAAATCCAGACATGTTCCGTTCTGTTTTTCAGACTTGTCTGGACGTAGGCGTCTTCCCAGACGCGTGGAAGCGGCAGAAGCTGGTGCTGCTTCCGAAGCCAGGAAAACCCCCTGGGGACCCGTCAGCATACAGACCCATCTGTTTGCTGGACACCACTGGGAAACTGCTTGAGAGGGTCATCCTCAACAGGCTGTCGGCCTACACCGAAGGTGTAGACGGCCTGTCAAGCAGCCAGTACGGGTTCCGAAAGGGCAGATCCACGGTGGACGCCATCCGCGACGTCATCCAGACGGCAGAGGTGGTCCATCGGAAACGAAGGGGCATTCGCTACTGCGCGGTGCTAACCTTAGACGTGAAGAACGCGTTCAACAGCGCGTGCTGGGGGGTGATAGCCCGCTCGCTACACCAGCTCCAAATTCCCGGAGGGCTGTATAAGATTCTGGAAAGCTACTTCCAGAATCGTGTGTTGACGTACGACACAGAAGATGGCGAAAAATGCGCTAGAGTCACCACAGGTGTGCCACAAGGCTCCATCCTGGGCCCGGTGTTATGGAACGTCATGTACGATGGACTGTTGAGGATAAAATTCCCGGTAGGCGTGAAAATTGTACGTTTTGCCGACGATGTCACGCTGGTAGTCTGCGGGGAATCCCTCGAGGAGGTAGAGCTGACAGCGGCCCACTACGTCAGGCTTGGAAACTGGAGCTCGCCCATCGCCCATCACAAGACGGAAGTGGTCGTAGTCAACAATCGCATGTCAGTACAGCATGCGACGTTGACAGTCGGCGGAAGCACAATTAGGTCTGTGCGCTCTCTAAAACTTTTGGGGGTCATGCTCGACGGTAAGCTCAGCTTCGGCTGCCACGTTGAGTACGCCTGCAAGAGAGCGTCTATGACTGTGGGGGCATTATCCCGTATGATGTCAAACAGCTCGGCAGTGAATGCCAGTAAGCGCAGGCTCCTCGCTGGGGTCGTAGTATCTATCCTCAGATACGGCGGCCCTGCGTGGGCTGCGGTACTGGATATTGACTGTCGCAGGCAGAAATTAGAGAGTACACACAGGCTAATGTGCTTAAGGGTGGCCAGTGCATACCGCACTATCTCGAGAGAGGCCGTCTGTGTCATAGCAGGGATGATGCCAATCAGCCTTATCATTAAGGAGGATGTGGCGTGCTATGACGCGAGGACCGTTCGAGGGGTGCGCAACAACGCGCGAGTTGTGTCGACCGCGAGATGGCAATCGGAGTGGGAAAACTCCACAAAGGGGAGGTGGACTTACCGCTTGATACCTTCCGTATCAAGCTGGGTCAACAGGCGCCATGGGAAAGTAAACTTCCACCTGACACAGTTCCTGTCAGGCCATGGCTGCTTTAGGAGCTACCTGCATAGGTTGGGACATGCAAGTACTCCCATCTGCCCCACTTGTGCTGGTGTCGAGGAGACCGCCGAACACGACGTGTTTGCCTGTCCACGTTTCGAGCCAGTATCGAGCGATATGCGGAGCGGATACCAGTCCGGATAACATCGTTCATAGGATATGTGGTACCACCGAGAACTGGAGCGCGGTGGTGACTGCGGTCACCCACATAGTTTCGGTATTACAACGACAGTGGCGAGCCGAGCAGCAGTTACCTACTGCCCGACCAGATCGTTAGAGTATTGCTAGAGAGGCGCCATAGCGCTACAGCGGCCCCTCCCACGAAGTAATGCCTTCGGGCGGTTCCGGGGAGGTCAAGGGCCAAGCGCACAGGGTAAGGTTTAGTGGGTCGGGAGTGAAATTCTCCCATCCCCACACCCTGAGTTCCTTCTCAGGTGTCTGTGAGCAGATTCCCCCCTGTATAAAAAAAAGGCAGAGAATCTTCGGCGAAGCATATTCCGTGTCAAGCCGTAAATAGCGCTCCCTAAGCTATAATTAGTTCAAAGAAGTGGAAGGCTTAGCATAATACTGTTGCGTAGTGATCGAGGTTGAACATCAATGTTCACTTGTTGTAGAATTGCTTCGATTCTTCCTTGCAGAGTATTGGCGACTTTTAATTCTCTGTTAACATCTCTTCGGATACGTAAGGGCTCGACATTGATCAATTGGCAGCGATTCTCGTAGCTTGGAAGACGAAGTGGGTATCTCCAAGGCAGCTTACGGAGCACGAAGGGAAGAAAACGTCGTTGCACAGATTCAATTCGCTCGGCCCCATTATTGTAGTTTGAGCTCCAGACTGCGAAAGCGATTTCAAGCAGTAAATGTCTAATCCTTTAAATCTGTCGAACCTCGGAATCCCTTTATGAAGAGCTTTGAGTGTGTTAGTTTATTTCCTTTAAATTCCGTTATAATTGCTTATCTTTTGACAGATAAGCGTATTTCGTCTACTACTTGCAGACTTCATCAGTGCCAAGTACTCAACACCACACTGAGTCTGCAAGTATTAGACGAAATACAAGTTTCGCCAACCAGCCATCAACATCTCGGCATGATTCGCCTCGGGTGCGGCGCATCACTCGCGTCAATTCCGAGGCCCCATCACTGCAGGAGATTGAAGCAGCTATCCGAAGCATGAAATCCAACAAGGCTCCAGGGCTCGATCGCATATCAGCAGAGATGCTCAAAGCTGACCCCATGCTATCCGCACAAATGTTGCATCAACTATTCTGTAATATCTGGGACACCGCGACTTTTCCGGCCGACTGGATGCAGGGCATCTTAGTGAAGGTCCCAAAGAAGAGGGATCTGACTGTGTGCGACAATTGGCGAGGCATCATGTTACTGTGTATTGTTCTCAAAGTTCTATGTAAAGTTATCCTGAATCCTCTCCGACGGCAGCAGGTAGGATTCCGTGCCGGAAGATCTTCATTGACTACGAAAAAGCTTTCGACCGTCTCAATCACGAGAATCTGTGGCGCGCTCTGAGCCGCAAGGGAGTCCCGGATAAAATCGTCAACCTCATCGAAGCGCATTATGAGGCTTTCACGTGCAGAGTTCTGCATAACGGAGCCTTGTCCGACCCTATCCGGGTAGTCGCTGGTGTGAGACAAGGATGTATACTATCACCGCTACTGTTTCTCATCGTAATCGACGAGATCATGGTAGGTGCAATTGACCGTGTACCGAACCGTGGGCTGCTTTGGCAGCCTATCACCCGCATCTCAACGACTTCGATTTGGCTGATGATGTTGCTCTACTAGCACAACGGCGCTCTGATATACAGAGTAAGCTCAATGACCTAGCCGAACGCTACTCTGCGCCGGGTCTCACCATCGACGTCAACAAGACCAAATCGTTGGATATCAACACGGGCAACCCTTCCAACTTTACGGTAGCGGGGCAAGCAGTGGAGAAGTTCAAAAGTTTCCAATATCTTGGCAGCCAAATAGCGTCGGACGGCGGGACCAAGAGCGACATAGGTGCACGAATCAAGAAGGCTAGGGCTGCCTTTGCGAGTTTACGAAACTTATGGAGATCCAACCAGATAAGTCAACGCACCAAAATCCGAATTTTCAACTCGAACGTGAAATCTGTGTTGTTATACGCCAGCGAGACGTGGTGTGTATCAGCGGAGAACACTCAAAAGCTGCAGGTCTTCATTAACCGATGCCTGCGGTATATAATTCGTGCCTGGTGGCCTCACAATTGGATCTCGAATGTCGAGCTCCATCGTCGATGTCATCAGAAGCCGATAGCAACAGAAATTCGAGAGCGAAAGTGGAAGTGGGTCGGCCACACACTTCGACGGGGCGGAAACGAAATCTGCAAGCAAGCGCTGGATTGGAATCCGGCAGGACATCGCAGCAGAGGCAGACCCAGGGGTTCATGGCGGCGGAGCCTCAATAAGGAAATTAAGCAAGTCGATAGGAATCTTACCTGGGCCCAGGTCAAGGCAAAAGCGAGCAGCCGCCCAGGATGGAAGTCTTTCACGTTGGCCCTTTGCACCGCTGGTGGTGCACAGGACCCTTAAGTAAGTAAGTAAGCAGTCGGCGAGTGAGCGGATGCGCAGAGAAACTTTCAGATCGTCTGCAAACGATAATCGTGGCCCTGTGATAGATAACATGGTGAACGTCGTCGAAGTAAAGGAGAAATACCAAAGGTCCCAGATGGCTGCCCTGAGGTATACCGGACTTTGCGCAGAAGCTTCCTGAGCGACAAGTACCCAAAGTTACTGTGAGTTGGCGCTCCGTGAGGTATGAACGAAACCATCTCAAAAGATTTCCACCGATCCCTAGCCTATCAAGCTTAGCGATCGCAATTTCGTAGTTCATCTTATCGAAGGCTGCCGTAAGATTTGTGTAAATAACGCCCGTTTGGGTCAAACTGTCTGTCATGTAAGACGTTAGGCACAGCAGATTCGTAGTTGTGGAACGCCCAGTTATGAATCCGTGTTGATCTATACTTAGATATTGCTTGCAATGCGCATTTAGGGACTCTATGACAACCAATTCAAAAACTTTTGATACAGCACTCAGCGACGTGATTCCCCGGTAGTTGTTTACGTCGCGTTTGCTTCTCTTTTAATGAACAAGAAACATATCCGCAGTCTTCCAGCAAGACGGAAAGATGCCGCTGGAAAGAGAGAGCTGGAATATGCAGCGCAGTGGATTTAAAAGACAAGTGAATAATCGACGGAACACCATCGGGTCCAGCCTTAGCTGAAGTCTTAAGTTTAGATGCTGCTCTAGAAATCGTATCTGTAGTGGCGTCGACAACGCTGAGCGTTTAGTTTACCACAGGAACATTACTGGCCGCGGAAGTAATGAGATTAGCGGGGAGTTGCTCGTCTTCAAACACACTAGCAAATTTGGCTGAGAACAGGTTGCAAATGTCTTGTTGATTGCCAGCAGTTTCACCATTAAAAATCATGGAAGAGGGTAAGCCGGCTTCCCTGCGTTG
The DNA here is from genome assembly GCF_037179485.1 of Ochlerotatus camptorhynchus. Taxonomy (NCBI): domain Eukaryota; kingdom Metazoa; phylum Arthropoda; class Insecta; order Diptera; family Culicidae; genus Ochlerotatus; species Ochlerotatus camptorhynchus. Next base: position 454,344 of record NW_027040553.1, read on the forward strand.
CTCATTCACGAAGTTCCAGAAGGATTTCGGGTGTGATTTTAGCCGCCGTTGAATTCTCCTTTGATAGCGTTGAAAACAGAGACGAATTAGCCCCTTATACTCGTGGTTGAGTCTGACATAAAGGGTGATACGGTCAAAATTTGGTCAATATCAACTTGACGTATTTCTTTCAATTTTGCATTTAAAAAACCTGAACACCCCTCATTTTGAAGGTGTGTGTGTGTAGAATGTTGCTCCTATTTTGATTTTGGAATTCACTCTTCAGTTGTCAAAATGCCGTCCAAGCAAGAAGAGCAGCGTATCAAAATTTTGCTCGTGCATCGCGAAAATCCGAGCTACTCGCACGCAAAGTTGGCAAAATCGCTAAAAGTTGCCAAATCAACCGTTACAAATGTAATTAAAGTGTTTGGGGAACGTTTGTCGACAGCCAGGAAGTCTGGATCGGGGGGAAATCGAAAACCGGAAGCCGCTGAGACGAAAAAGAGAGTTGCCGGTAGTTTCAAGCGAAACCCTAACCTCTCTCTCCGAGATGCCGCAAATAAGCTGGGTGTATCGTCTACAACCGTGCATCGAGCCAAAAAACGAGCCGGACTATCGACTTACAAGAAGGTAGTGACTCCAAATCGCGATGATAAACAAAATACGACGGCCAAAGCGCGATTCCGGAGGCTGTACACGACGATGCTGACGAAGTTTGACTGCGTGGTAATGGACGACGAAACCTACGTCAAAGCCGACTACAAGCAGCTTCCGGGACAGGAGTTTTATACGGCAAAAGGAAGGGGAAAGGTAGCAGATGTTTTCAAGCACATGAAACTGTCAAAGTTCGCAAAGAAATATCTGGTTTGGCAAGCCATCTGTACCTGTGGCTTGAAAAGCAGCATTTTCATAGCTTCCGGGACTGTCAACCAAGAAATTTACGTGAAAGAGTGTTTGAATAAACGTCTGCTGCCTTTCCTGAAGAAACACGGTTGTTCCGTACTGTTTTGGCCGGATTTGGCATCTTGCCATTACGGTAAAAAGGCCATGGAGTGGTACGCCGCCAACAACGTGCAGGTGGTTCCCAAGGACAAGAACCCTCCCAACACGCCAGAGCTCCGCCCAATTGAGAAATACTGGGCTATTGTCAAGCGGAACCTAAAGAAGACCAAAAAACTGCTAAGGTCGAGCAGCAGTTCAAGGCAAACTGGCTTTCTGCGGCGAAGAAGGTGGACAAGGTTGCTGTACAAAATCTGATGGCAGGGGTCAAGCGTAAGGCCCGGCAATTCGGATTTGGAAAAGCGGAAGCCTAACTGAATATTTTTCCTAAATTTTATACTAATTGAACTTGAAAAAGAAATTTAATTTGATTTTTTAAATAAACGATTTCACCGATTTACACGCGTTTTCCCTTGACCAAATTTTGACCGTATCACCCTTTAGTAGCATTTCAGCGGCAGTGTGCGGAATTTAGTAAATCTTCTGAGAGCAGGCTTTTTAGGCTGTGAACCATTTGCCGAGTTAAATTTAACTCGTGGTTAAAAGTGACATTTCGAATGTTATTTTCTATGTTCGAAAATCCCTGTGCTGTTGATCGACCGGTTTTCGCCAAGGATGTCAAAATTTAACTTCTTGTCTGTCAGAAGGAACCACGCTCGGATAGCAGGGTTTATCGATAACTTTCCATGTGTCAAATTTTAACGAAAAGTTAAAATAATCCACCAAATGGTTCAGAGCCTTAGTTCTTTTCAACGAGCGAAGATCTTTCGTCATCCATCGGCACGGTCGTCTGATTTCACTCTAAAGTGAGTAACTTTGACTCAGTTTCGTATTTGTTTGCTAAATGTCAAAAACTGAGTAGCATTAATTTAACAAAGTGAATAAAATTTACTCTAATTGAATAAATATGGATCTTAACTGTTTTGAGTAAGATCAAATGTAAAAAACGTCCGAAAATTTTGAAGTCCTGAGCTGAAAGCAAATTCCCCGAGAAATTCCCACAAAGTGTTCAAAGAGTGAAAGTTTCAGATGTTTTTTCCTGAGATAAACTTGATTTCAGCCCAAATTTATATGGGTCACGTTTTTCTGAACTTCTGCAACAACTTTTGGTTGTGAACTTCAGAATCCTAAGCTCGATCCAAAGGAAAGTTCACTATGAGAGCATTTCATGTAAGCTTAATGAAAAAATCGAGAAATAGCAATAGGGTTTTTGATCTAATTTGCGTCCTACTAAGCACAACCCCCGCTTTACCTCTCTTTTTGAACGGGTTTGAACAAAAAATGGAATATTTCTGTCAAAGATGACTTCTAAATTTATTCACCTTTCCATACGTACCGTTGGATTTGATATTGCTTCTTGATTCTAAATTCGTCCTAACCGTCCTAACCCATTGAAACGCCATTAGATTTTCTTCGTCCTACGGATAAACGTTGAAAAAGAGGATGCGCTAGGAGCGCTTCTTTTGTTTTGAGAACAAAGCGCGTAAATATTCATACATTGCGCTCTAATAGGATTTATGTTGTACCGTATGCGTGATAATGTTTGCACCATCGTACAAATAAGGTTCCCGTTTCACTTGTGCATACAATGCCTTGGTTTTCTTTGCATGCACGTAACCTATAGCTCATACCGTAGTAGGCTGTGTATAAAAGAAAATGATTTACTTAGTTTGACAGTTGCACCATGACGAAGTGGCAGCGTATTCGTGATTTGTCCCACGAGCAAATGTCGCAAAAAGACATTTCAATCGCCGTGGGAGTGTTCCGGTGGACCGTCAAAAGGGTTTTAGACCGAGAAAGGAAAGGACAACTATCCGCGAAGGTGGCCACAGGTCGTCCGAGGTCATTTCGGGTTCCGAGGGTTATCGCTGCTATCAAAAGGAAGATTCGGGTGAATCCAGTGCGTTCAATAAGGATTTGCAATCGTAAAGGAAGATTAGCCGGCGAAGTCGAGGGCACGGAAAAAAAAACTCACATGATTACCAACCGCATCCGGGAGCTACGAGTCGATCGATGCAAGAAAATCTTGAACTTCCTTAAGCGAAAAAATCCGGTAATCCTGTTCACCGACGAGAGCAAGTTTACCGTCGATCCCGTATCAAATTCCAGAACCAACCGGTATATTAGTTCTCTTCCGGTAAAAGACGTGGCCGACGAGCACAAGAACGTGTATCTGACCAAGCATCCTGCTAGCGTTATGGTGTTTGGATTGGTGGCTTCCGATGGCAAAAAAAATGGACCCGGTGTTCATTCCAGAAGGCGACAAGGTCAACACGGAGGTCTACATCGGGATTTTAAGTAAGTATGTTCTTTCGTAGATCAAAGAACAGTACGGTGCGAAACCAAAGTTGTATTTCAACAAGATGGGGCTCCGTGCCACACCTCGTACCGCACTCAGAAGTGGTTGCAGGAACATCTTCCGTTCTGGGCGAAGGATATGTGGCCGCCATCCAGCCCCGATCCTAATCCGCTGGACTACTCAATATGGCGCGTCTTTAAGACCAAAGCCTATTCTAAACGCCACCCGAGTAAAGCAAGCCTCAGACAAACACTGACCCGTACATGGAGATGGATCCAAACTACATTATTAGAACCTGCCGTGCATTCCGGAAGCGTTTGGAGGCCGTAATTGCAGCAAGTGGAAACTCGATCGATGATTAACATAGTTTAAGACTCTGAGATACATCCACCCTTTGGATAAATAAAAAAATTCGAAAACGAAATTTTTGAGAATTTTTTTAAGTTTGACATTGCTTAATGGTGCAAACATTATCACGCATACGGTAGCTAATGAAATAACACATCTGAACAAACCTATTATTGATTTGCATACGGTGAAATCATTGATATTATTGATCTTTTCAGCTCGATAGAACGGAAATGGGCGATTACGACGAAGTAGCGCTGTACCCTATATTCAAAAAGAATTTAATTTTAAGAAGAAAAAAATGCTGCCAAACTGATCCGTAAGTTGGACGATACGGTGTAAACGAAAGGCCTCTGAACGACGCCGTAATTGTGGCGGTTGAGGATTATTGTTTTTACAAGTTTGTTATGCAGACTAAAGAATAAAGGGGATGGGGTGTCTTGCAGGTTCAACTCCTCCGGTCTTGCCAAGGGTCTTCCGTGATGGAAATTTCTCGTTTTCTCCTGTGTTTTTCCTCAGATATTCTTGCCAGTCATTGGTTTCAATTGGGTATGGACTGGATCTGGACCTATGTACGGCTGCCTTAGCGCAATAGTATAGGATTAATAGGAACAGACCATTGCAATTACAATCCATTCCATTCCGTGAGTTGAACATCAAGCACATACCCATCATCAACGCTCCGGTCATTTTGCAGATGCATCTCTGTCATCATCCTTGGGTTGAACTAGTTTGCCTTCCGAACAGTTCTTGTAAGACCAGTAAGGCCTCGCTCAATCTTTAAAGTTTAATTCGCGGCAGAGGGGGTTTTGGAGGGGTCAACGGTTCCCACATGACGACACTAAGCAACTTGCTGTTCGACAAGAGCCAATGGGCTATGCAGATGAGCATCAACAACCAGAGGGTCGTGTCTGTAGTAGAACTGCATATGCGAAGCTTATCTTGATCACAAACCATTTCCGAAGTATGACTGATCTGCAGTGAAGCGTCATTGGTTTTCATTAGTTGTACATGGCGGAAGGCACACAACTACATAAGATCGTGAACTTGTTAAGCTTGAACGTGTGTGATTGGGTGATGGTAGGAGACATCATAATCAGCGATACAATCAAACGAACTGATTCAAGGATGTTGCTTCTAGGGTGGGGTTCAATTCTGGTTTTGATTTTGTTGGGGAGCATTTAACAGGCAGTTGGATGAAATTCCGTCAACCATCAATCAGGTTAAACTATCGATTCTACACACGTTTCTTTTGTATGGATCAAATTTGCTAGAACACCCTATGGGTTGGATTACTTCCAATTCCTCTTCCACTGCCCGCCCACTCGTTCAAATGAGAATGAAGCTTAATGTTTGCCATAAACCATCAAATAAATTGAAAATGTAAACGCAATCTCAAAAAGTCATTATAACTTTAGGGTTGCCACACTCATGAGATATTGAAACCTTGATTGGTACAGTTCGGCACAGCGCTTGATGCAGCTTTCGGTACAGGTTACGGTGTACAGAGTTGAATACCCCTTGGGTAAAACCGGTATCGGTATTACCGACACTACAACCCTAGTGCCAAGTCAGTTTCTCACATAAATTAGTTCAAATTTTGCGAGGCTAATTTGGGCCCGATTCGGAACCGTTTAAGTACTGTGGAGCGAAAAATTCAAGTTTTGCAACAGTCTAATGTCCTTCAACTTTACTGAAGACGTCATCACTTTAAATCCAGGTTTTTATGGTGCTATTAATTAAGAGCATGAAAACAGACTGTTAAACCACTGTGCAGACGTGTAGTTGCCTGCTAACCTTCTTCGCACTTGCCCGTAATCTTTTCGCATTGTTGGCTCATTAAAATTCAGATGACGAATTGCAATAATCCTCGGTAACGTAAACAGTTTTATTATCAGTTACATAGAGGTGTATTCACTTCCAGAAGTACATATATGATTTGTTGTCCGAATTTGAGCAATCATTCAATTGTATTTTTAGTGAGCAAACGCGCACCACAACAACGTAACAACTGGCAGGACGACAACCACGTTTCACAAACTTTCGGCGAGATGAAGCGAATAAACAGAAACGAATGTTTGTTTACTTTTCTTTCATACATTTCAAAACTCAGTTGGAGGCTTCGAACACATTGACTAGAAACGTTTGGTAATCAAAAAATGCCCTTAAAAGTTGCATGACAAAGTCAAAATAAAAAAATATATGGTCCGTTTCGTTATAAACAGTCAAAATGCACGTATCAAAAAATCACGGTTTAAGCTGCAGTCAATTAGAAATTCTTCCCCGTGGAACGGGACAGTTGGTAGACGACATAAAAAAATCAAAAAAATATAATTAAACCATGACCTTGTGCACCACGAACACATCGTCAACCAGGCGCAATGTTGCTCCCACCGGTTTGGGTCGATTACTGGGGTTCCCCGACCGTATCGCACCCGCCCCACCACGTCATGCACCTCTCGCCAAAAACCCATTCACTCACGCGTTTTCTCACACTAATTTCTTCAGCACGCCACTTTCCGTTCTAAATTTACACTTTCGCCGTTCTGGTTTCTTCCCCTGTCCCGTTCCCGTGATTTTCCACCGAAAAGACACGCTTTGTACTAAACGAAAAAAAATAAAATCGCTGCGGTTGCTCGGCTGCTAAACTAAACGCTTGCTTGACCAAGTGAACATGTGCGCGACTGCTACTTCCTTCCATCGCCTACTATGTATTCGACCAGTACTCACCACAACCAGACACCTCGGTCGCCCTTCTTCTCCAGTCCATCGAGCACGATCTGCTTCAGGTCCCCCGGCACCGACTGCATGTGCATCTTTGCCACCCCATTTTGCTGCTGCTGCACGGTCCCATTCTCCACCTGTGAGACATCCTTTTTCGACTCGTCTCCGCTCATTGCTCCGAGCAAAAAAGCGGTGTTTGTCGGTCGCGTCTCGCAATACTTTCTCTCTTGTCGAGTCGCGGCGCTTTTCACCAGCAGCAACAAAATTGCATCGATGCAGCTTGTTGCCGGCCACCTCTAGTGCAGTTTACCAATATCTAGTCTATTTTCGGCTAAGCACAACATAAACAAAACAAATTGGCCAACAGGGCGGATTTTGAACCGAGACCACACCACCTATTCGTGTTGCTATGGAAACTGACGAGCGGATTTAGCAATGTCCACTGCTAATTTATTATCAGGGAATCGCGCGATTTATTGATAACAGATCAGTGGACGGAATGCAGCACGCACAACTGAACCAAAAGAGGATGTTTTTCACTGTCTGGAAGCTTCACGAGGACTACAGTTCCCCGATCGATAGGAACTCTCTATATTTGAGTCCGTCCGTTCTTATCACTGGTCGTTCTTCTGATGTATACTATAATGTGGTCTGCACCGCTCCTCGCCGCTCGCTGCTTTCTACAGGCGTCACTCGCTATCGCCCTTAATCTTCACAGTTCAAAATAACTTCACTTGGGGCGAACACAAAGAACGAACCGCATTAACGAGATTAATCAATCCTTATTCTATTTTCCAAAACGAGACAGACTCAGTCTGGCCGACCGGTTCTTTCCGACATGAAATATGTTTTAATTGCAAGGAATGTGCCCTCGATGTCTGTGTTAATGTTTCAAACTAGTTGATAAATAATGAAAAATAATTTCTCACAAGCGCAGCTGCGAGGAGGAGCGAAGTATCTTGCAAACTTTTCGCGACGAGTACCGGACTACTACTAGCTAGACTATCAGTGCAGTGAGTTTGACGGCCGGTACAATAATCGATCCTGGTTGAAAGGCTCTCTCATTGCGGCGCCCGCTCTTTCTCTCTGTGAGCGACGCCACAACTTGTTGATGAGGAGACGCTTGGTGTTTGTGGAACGGTTTTGAACTTGAACGCGTGGTTTTCAGGAGAGCACTACTGAGAGAATGTGATGCTCTCTTTCACAGACGATTGGCGCGCACAAACTGAAACGCACGTGATGACAACTAAATTGAAGATCGAAGGTGTGGGTACCACCGCGTTGTTGTTCGAAAACCGTGACCGTGACCGATTTATTTGTGCGACAATTGATCGGATAGGAATATTCGACATGTCAGCATATCGTTCTAGGATCAGCCTATTTTCGCACCCGATATGAAGAAACTGATCATGTGTGGTCATTCCAGCTAAGTAGCGATCAATCGTTCATTAATACGGATCGGTTGACGGAATCCAACTTGCCCACTTTTATTTGCAAACTAAAATAATTTCCAAAATAAAACTTCTAAAACAAACTGAGTTAACGTTTAAATTTACCTCAAATATGCTTGTTTCGATGATAGTTTTCTCTGCGTGTAATACCCTGGACAGACTATGGCTTATATCATGTAATATAGGCTGTCTTGCAATGAGCACTCATGCATTGGATTTCCAGTCAAAACTAGATGTATGAGTGTTCATTGCAAGACAGCCTATATTACATGATATAAGTCCTAGTCTGTCCGGGGTATAAGACTGGTAAGTATCTGTAGTAGCTGGAACACCTAGATTAGAATGAAATGTAATTCAATTTGAATTTGGAACAAATGAAGAGTTAAAAATATTATATAGGGTATACGTCCCTAACCTCGGCCTTATATGAAGCCATCAATTGCGTTTTATGCCGTATGGGGTATCTTATGTAATAATTGAGCTGCACTCGATATTTCACTGTGAATATGCAAGTTTAGATATTCTTATTATTTGAATATTAATTAGGCACGACTGCAAATTGTAAAACTCACCATTTTAACATGAAAACTTTCCAGGTACGTGAATGGAATGTCGGTCTACTGTACTCAACTTGGGCCTATAAATGGATGCAACTTCGTCCTATCGAAAATGAACCTCGATCTACAAAGGTTCGGCATGCGAAATCGCGCTTCTTTTTCACTCCGTATCATTCATACGTAACCACATTGTTGTCATCACTTCACTTCTCTCGTAAGAACTCATGAGGAAGAAATAGACAGTGCTTTCTTTCCGTTTGATCCAGATAACATAAATCAAGATGCTTTTAGAATCAAAATGAAAACCAAATATAACATCTTATGACAAAAGAGCCTGAATTTATAAAGAGACGACATCTTATCCATTTGACAGGTCTTCTGCTCGATTGGAATGACTTTTCCTATGACTTTGACAGACAATCGATTGTTCAAATTGAAAATGATATGTCACCTCTTTATAAATTTAGGCTCTTTACTTATGACCAGGGCGTCACAATATCAGCTTCAATCGACCAAATCGATACGACGAAGAGACTGCTGGCTTTCTTTTTCTGTTAAAGTCGAACAGCTTCGCAGCATTCTAGTACCTCAGTCGGCGTGCACAAACAAATGTTCAATCGCTTGTCTCTCTTTCTCCCGTCGCTCCATTGGTCTTCCTTCAAGCTTCGGTGAAACGGATGAGCGAAAGAGCGCTCGACTTTGATAGTTTTCTCTTTCATGAAACACATCAACAGAGGTTTCATGACGTATATGACGGAAAATGAAATAACACATTTAAAGCATTTCTCACGTGAAAACACTTGAAGATTACACGTAATATGTTTAATTTATCTTCCATCCACATATTTATCTAAAAAAAATTAACGAAAACGGGACATAACGCATTTGAAGCAAATTGAAAGAGTGGTGATAGAGTGTTCGTGAAAGGGGATTGAAAGCCATAATGAGGTTTCGTTTAACTAGAAAATCGACATTACTTATGTGGACCGTACACGTTTGCTTTTATTGACAATAATCGTATTGTCAATACATTCAATATTGACGTCAATACATCGGTATTGACAATACTTCTGTATTCACATCATCAATAATAATGTCAATAATTCCCCTTCGCGTCAATATAGTGATACGTGTGGGGTTTGCTTTACATTGAAAGCGATGAGCAAAGCAATGACGAGAAGATCCACAGCTAGCATTTCCTTCTAAGTGTGCTTCTTTTTCATTATCATTTTTTGCTGATAGTCTAGCTAGGCGTTATATAAATGAAGCGTTGAACACGTTTGTATGAGAGAAACAAAACACGAGGTCATTTTAGAGCTTCGAAAATGTAGAGCCCTGCTTATGACCACACAATATAACGAACTTAGCAAGCCGAACAATGCATTAGCTCTTAAGTAACATTGACCGATTCTCTTCGTAGATTTTCTCTTTGCATCCCCACGGCCATTTATAGACACTTCCAGCTATTTTCAGCACATAGTTCGATAAAATAAGCTAATATCTATCATCTAATATGGCAAACACGGCAAATAACAGTTATGTAGCCAATAATCGATCAATGTTAACTTAGTACCTAATGCATTGTTGGGCTTGATAGTTTATCGAATTTTTCGTGACATTTACTCATATACGTGTGACATCACTCATATTTAAGCAAAAAGAGTAAATTTTTACTCAAATATGAGTTATGTCACTCATATATGAGTAAATATCACTCAAAAATGAGTGAAATGTATTCATATTTGATAAAAATTTACTAATTCTATGAGTGGCCTACGCTTTTGCAAATATGAGTGAACGGTACTCAAATATGAGTCAGATTCATTTGCCTTTTAGTTTGTTTTCACGCTATTTCTAAGCAACCCAAATTTGAGTAGGATTTACTCATATCCGTCAAAAGTAGAGCTACTCAAAATTGAGTAAACAATATTGAAATTGACAAGATTACATTGTTCGAATCTAGGACGATGTTGTCCATTCGTCATCTTATCAGTCCCAACTTTGTTTACTCAATTTTTGGTTGATCTACTTTTGACGGATATGAGTATGGTTGGTATGGGTTGTTTAGAAATAGCGTGTGTACCGTTGCGACCAGTGATGCAAAATATCATAACACTCACGTGACACTCGTCTTCGCATCAACCGACTATCGCTGACAGATCGTTTTGTCACGCAGTGAGAGCTAGAGCCATGGCAAACAACAATCACCAGTAATGGTCGCTGCTCACAAGCAAACCGTTACACTCGCTGCTGATAATGAAAAGCACTACGAAAACAGTGAAGACTTCTGCAGTACGATCATGAGAAAAAGCGAAACGACAGAAGAAAATGAAAACAATGCCTACGCACTCCAAGTTCGTCTCGGCAGGCGCGACAGTGTGAGTTACAAACAAAGCAGGCAACATAAAACGGAAGCTGTTGGGCTCACTCACCAACACACTCACATATGCAAGCAAAGCAGCAACTGCTTCAAAACGAGCACAGATGAGTGTCGTGATTATCAGGAATGACCAGATCGGTGATGGATCACAACAGAAGACGACATTTACCAGTTGCTTTTTACTTCTTTCGTCAACTTGATGCATGGTCATGGAGAGAGCTTCGACGAGCAAATTGATAGGAATGTACAAAGCGTTACTACCATCAGCTGTTTGATGATCGTGATTGTGATAGGTCGCAACTCTGGTTGCGACCCGTCCTTTATTAAGAAGAAAATAGAAACGATGTGGTATGCCTCACGAATAAACTGACATTTACTTATGGCGTTTTCCTATAGGAGTTAAGAGTTGCAGTCGTCGTCAACGTGAATGGTTTTACCAACACCAATACAAAGTTATCAAATAAAGTTCTTAATTAAGGCCTTAATTAAGAACTCATCTCAAATTGACGTCCCTAATGTTCGGCCCATTTTTTTTTTAAATTATAGTCTCTTTAACGCTCTTGAGTCATTCGTGGCTTGTCCGGGGGTGAAATTTGAACTCGAGACTTTGGCGTGAGAGGTATGGATGCTAACCACTACGCCGGAGGCGCCCCCTCGGCCTATAATTATAAAGCGCAAATAGCGTTGAATCTTCTAAATGAATAATTACAGTGAAAACTGTGATATTTCTTTATTACGCTAGCATGTTACAAAAAGGTAAGTCCATACAATGCATACTATTATCAGGTTTTTTATGGCCACCGCATTGTAGATTTTTGTTAGTGCAATAATAAGGCAAGATAATGGCGCCTAGAATACGAAAAATATGGTAATTTCACTTAACTTTTTCCTTAAAAAAGAGCAGACTTGTTATTAGTTTTTCATTACTGTTCGGATGGTAGAACGATGCGATAAGGCCGAACTCCTGTCGTTCGATATGCGGTTCCCGATCATTTTACCAAGGGACAGTGCTGTAACCGAACTTCTAGTGCGACATTACCATCTTTAGACTCCACGTTACCAAAGTAGCAGCGTGGGATCTTCAAGTCGGCTATTTCTGGCAATGTTGTAATCCACGCTGTTCGTTTTCGACCAATTTGGGCCTATTGGCGCCATTCACAACGCTGGGGAAAATGCTGGTACAGGACCTCTGGCGTCCCGGATGCGACTGCGACGCAGAAAGCGACGATGAGTCGCACAAGAAATTGACAGCGTGGATTAGAACATTGCCATAAATAGCCGACTTGAAGATCCCATGCTGCTACTTTGGTAACGTAAGATTTTGAACCGGTGCAGTTGCGTATTGTAGTCGATGGATGTAGTGTTTGCTCGTGATGGCGCGCTCAAAGGTGGCCCCTTTGAAGCAGCTCACTATTCCCCGCCTAGAACTACAAGCACCTGTATGAACAATCAATACGAAACTAACGATTTTAAATTGGCTCACTACTTGACTAGCCTATTGATCCCAAGCAAACGATTAACTTACCCCATTCTAGTCGAAATGCTACTACTACACAATGTTTGTTTTGATTCGCTATGAAAGTTTGACAGATAAAATGAGGGGTTAGTAGATTTTTCCATGTTTCGAGGGGTGAATCGATTAGCTTGGGACCGAAGAGAGTACCAGAGCTGAGCCAAAAAGTTGATCACGTTATTTCGGGACCTTCTTGTCTTAGAGTTACCTCTATGCCTGTATTGGGCCGTCCTGTCATGGATAAGTTCAGACCGAAAGCGCTACAAACAGTTTGTCAGCTTCAGAAATCGGAGAGATACTAAGCCTGACGAAGCTGTCGGAATGGTGATGGGTACCCTCGAGGATGAATGTTGCGGACTATCTAACTAATTGGAGGACCGACTCCGGACTGTCTCCCGTGTGGTTCCACGGACCAAGTTTTCTTCCCCAGACAACTGGCCACAACAACAGTTTTCTCCTGCTAACACCGAATCCAAACTACGAGCCGTACACTTATTCCACGACGTGGCGCTTACAGCAAAGTTGATCGGTGAAAGCCGATTTTCCAAGTGGAATATTCTTGCGAGATCGGTGGCTTGCGTGCTTCGGTTTATCTCGAATTGTCAACGGAAGGTACGTGGAGAGCCCATCGAAACTCTCAAGCTCGGTTAATCAACGGAAGATGAGTAGGGTTAACTACCTGATTTCCGGCCTATTAAACACAACCCAATTTTAGTCTTTCTTAATCTAGCGCAGTTTAGCACCAAACGAAATGTTATTATTACTGATGGCTTCCAAATTTATTTAACTTTCCGTACGTACCGTAAGATTTGATAAAGAGAAACCAATCGTTGCGATATTGTCAAAAGTCTAACACTGCTTCTTGACGCCAAACTCGGCCTACGGATTCTAAACTCGGCCTATCGGATAATGATAAAAATTGATTCGGGCGCAGCGCTTCTTTTGTTTTTGGGAATAATAGGTGCAAACCTTCATACCACGCGTTCTTATTAACTTCGTTCGGTAGCATTTGATCTAAAGTATCGGACCAAACGCATAATTGACTTGTTCACGCTGAAATCATGGATTTAATTGATGTTTTCTGCTCGATAGGCCCAAAATGGGCGATTAGGCCGAAGTAGTTCTCTACCCTACCGACGAGCCGAAAACAGTCTGTTCAGTTCTGCGCAGAATGACACTTATAAAGATGAGATCAAGATTCTCAAGAAAAATCAGTAGTTGGAAGCATCGCGATGGATTCCCCTGGAGAAGGACAGCCAGCTCTATAGGCTGACGCCGCCTTTAGATGGTGGAGAGGTGCTACGGGTGGAAGGACGATGCGATAAGGCCGAACTCCTGCCGTTCGATATGCGGTTCTCAATCATTTTACCAAGGGACAGTGCTGTAACCGAACTTCTAGTGCGACATTACGAACGTGATCAAGCAACGGTTCCTCATCTTTAATCTGAGCTCAGTGGTAGCAAAGGTTGGACTAAGCTGCATTTGGTGTAAGGTACACAAGAATCGGCCAACGTTCCCCAGAATGGCCGGTACAAGAGTTGACCCCTTACCAGCGACGCTTCACATTCGTAGGTATTGATTACCTTGGACCTAGATCCATCGTTCTATTTACCTGCTTGGTTGTACGAGCAGTCCATCTCGAAGGCAATCCGACGATTCATCACTCGCTGGGGTCCGACCGCTGAATATTTCTCGGACAACGGAACTAACCTTAAAGCCGCGAGCAAGGAGTTTGTTCAGCAAGTGCAGAATATTGGATACAAGTGTGCAGATACATTCACAGATGCTCGGTCGAAGTGGCATTACAACCCTCCAGCGGCTCCCCATATGGGGGCATTTGGAGGTCCTGGACGACGGGCGTAAACTAACAGACGAGATCCTCTTGACCACCGTGGTTGAAATTGGGGACATGATTAACAGTCGCCCACTATTCTACGCTCCGCAAGGCTCACGTCAGGAAGGGCTTACTCCCAATCACTTTCTTCGGGGAATAGCTGCAAATGAACCTCAGGAAGTACTGCCCTCCACGAATCCTGCGCTGGCACTTTGTGACGCATATCAACGTTCAGTGGAGCTTGCGAACAACTTTTGGGATCGCTGGATAAAAGAATACGTTCCCAACATAAACCGCCGCAGTAAATGGCGAATCGACACCGCTGAAGAAGGGGGACTTAGTGTTGGGACCCATGGATATCCCTAGTCCACGAAACAGAATCCATCGACCAGCTGAGCTCACTGTTGGCAGACCACCCTGTCTCCAGTCGATGCTACCGAACAGCGAGAAACGTCATCGGCAGTTTTTATATTGAGAAATGAAACAGCGTGTTTTACACACGAAGCATAATTTGTGTTTTACATGCTAAAGTTTTATTTTAATTGTTTTTATCTCTCGCGCATTACATACATCCGATGTCACGGTCACCTAAGTGGCACGAGTCGTAAAAAAGATTTTGAAGGAGAAGATTTTGGTCAATATGTGGCAAACGGCGCACATCCCCCGACACCAGGATCACCTCTACCACCACCGGGAGGAAACAATCAACATATTCCGCCGCCAAATCCAGGAAATCCGCTTTTTCGTCCTCCAGTGCACCGGGGAAACCAACCTCAAATGCAGCAGCAACAATTGCCCATTCAAGCCGACCCGATGATGCTGCAGATCCTGTACCGCTGCACCAATTGCAGCAGCAGCAAGTAGCAATCAAGGAATCGGCACAGCAGCCGCAGCAGGCATTTTTAAAGCAGCACGAGCAGGTAATCCGGTCAACAATGTCAGCTTTCGGTCAGCCACCAACGCATCCGGAACAGATTCTCGACTCGCTCGCCAACAACATCGTCGAGTTTCGATGCGAACCGGATAGTGGCGTCACGTTCGCCGCCTGGTATACGCGGTACGATGGCCTGTTTTCGAACGATGCCGTTCGCCTGGATGATGAGGCGAAGGTCCGCCTACTACTTCGGGAACTAGGACCGTCGGAACATGAACGATACGTAAGCTACATTCTGCCGAAAACTACGAAGGAGGTGAATTTCACGGATACATTGGCGAAGCTGAAAAGCTTGTTTGGCACGGTGGAATCGCTCATCAGCCGGCGTTATCGTTGCCTCCAGATTCTCAAGCAGTCTGGCGAGGATTACAAGACGTACGCTTGCCGGTTGAATCGACTTTGCGTCGAGTTTGCGTTAGCGAAAATGAGCGAGGAGCAGTTTAAACGTTTGCTTTTCGTATGCGGTCTGGAATCGGAAGGAGATGGCAAGATCCGGACATGATTGTTGACCCAGCAGTCACACTGGAACAAATCTCCGACGAATGTCAACGACTGCTCACGATCAAGCACGATACAGCCATGATCGAATCGTCAGCAACCATCAAGGCACTCCGGCGTAAGCAGCCCTTCCGAAAGCAGCAGTTCAAGCAAGATATGGGGCACTCCGCGTCGAAACCAGGCAAGCCCGATGGAACTGGTCCAGCTACACCATGTTGGAACTGCGGTTCCATGCACTATGCACGGGATTGCACCTACGGCAAGCACAGGTGCCTCGAATGCGGCCAGTTTGGCCATTGGTCAGCCACCGTTGAAGCCAGCAACGATAAATGCGTCTACAGCATCCGGTCATCCACTGAGTCGGAGATTTCGTGTGAGGTCTCGATAGGCGGAGTCACTCGCAACGGTCGATTTAACGTCGTGAAGCAACGTTGCATCTGTTGGACATCGATCTTATCGACACATTCAATCTGTGGTCGGTCCCAGTCGGCCAGCAGTTCTCCGTCAAACATTGACGCCCTCAAGCAAGCGTTTCCCTCGACATTCTCCAATGCACCGGGGTTGTGCACGAAAGCGAAGATCCGGTGCAGCCTGAAGGAAGGCAACCTCCAACCGCATCAATATCCACTTCCTCTCCCACAGGACATCTTTGCAAAGCTGGCCAATTGCAAAATTTTCAGCCAAATCGACCTGTCATACGCCTACCTGCAAGTCGAAGTAGACGAAGCCTCAAGCATACCTCAGGTTACATTGATGACGTGATTGTAGGAGGAGTGGATGAAGCGGATCAACGAAACCTGCAAGCAGTTCTTCAGCGCATCCAAGAATATGGCTTCACCATCAAGATGGAGAAGTGTTATTTTCGGCAGCGACAAATAAAGTACCTTGGGCATTAGACTGATGCAAAATTTGAAATTTTCGCTCCACAGTGCTCAAATGGTTCCAAATTGGGCCCTGATTAGCCTCCCAAAATTTGAACTCATTTAGTTAGAAACTGACTTGGCACAAACCATTTGAAGTTTATATGGGAATAACTATGGAGAAACCATAATTTCAGTTCATGTCTATCTCAAAATTCACCAGTTCACTCTACTTTAGAAAATGGTAGCTGAGCTTGTTGAAAATTTTCTCAGCTACAACTTTGTTGAAAACCACTTTTCGATCAAATGTAAGGAACAAACATTATTAATGATTCAAGTCACTGATGTCTTATGATTATGCTCAATCAACTGTTCAGCAGGCAACATTGGTGTTTCTGGTGCGAGGAATAGAGCACAAATATCAAGGCTACTATGTCACACTGCAGAATACAGTGTTGCCCACAATATAGTTGCTTAATCTTGCCATAAGATTATCAATCTCTTAAACAATTAATAACTATTTAATTTGACGTTTAGCTGAAAAATGATCTCCTGCAAAGTTGTAACTGATAAAAATTCCCATAAGAATAGCAATAGAATTTGTTAACAGTACAATATGTAAAAAGGCTAGAAGACAATGAACAAAACGTTTTGTTTTCCCATATTAATTTCCATGTAAACTTCAAATGGTTTGTGCCAAGTCAGTTTCTTATCAAATGAGTTTTCACTTTTGGAGGCTAATCAGGACCCGATTTGGCACCGTTTGAGCACTGTGGAGCGAAAATTTCAAATTTTGCATCAGTCTATTGGGCATCTCATCGACGGACGAGGATTGCGACCGGATGCAGCCAAAATCCAAGCCATCCGGGAATTGCCAGCTCCTACGGATGTGTCCGGCGTTCGCTCATTCCTTGGGCGATCAACTATTACGGTAAATTCATCTCAGGAATGCGGACTTTGCGATATCCTCTCGATGAATTGTTGAAGGCCGGCAAGAAGTTTGAGCGTTCCAAATGCCAGAATGCCAAAAATCCTTCGACAAATTCAAGCAGCTTTTGTCATCTGATCTATTGTTGACGCACTACAAACCAGGACTGCCGATCATTGTTTCGGCTGATGCGTCTTCAGTGGGAGTTGGTAGCTACGCCTGATGGATCCGTCAAGGTCGTGCAGCACGCTTCTCGTGCACGAGCACCGGCAGAGCAAGGGTACGGTCAACCAGATCGTTGAGGCCTTGCGATCGTGTCGGTCACCTAAGTCGCGCGAGTCCTAAAACATAGTTTACGTCGTCTGTGGTGAGCGGCGTAAGGCATGGGTCAGAGGAGAAGAACCAATTGTGTCGAATCTAGCCAAATCTTTGTCGAAAGAGTGACGGAAGATAACTCTCGGTTTGAAAAAGGAGGGTGAAGAAAAACTTGTTGTAAATTTATTAAACTAATATAAAATCTAAACCAATCTGAATTGTTATAATAAAACCTATTTCAGTTTCAAGCTGTCCAAAACAAGACTGCTCTGAGGAAGTTGCTTTCATTTATCCGAACAATTTCTGTTGTGTATTATTGCAGAATAAATGATTTATTTGCACCGAAGTGAGGAGCTAGGCTGACATTACATCCCGTAACCCTATTTGATATTTTACAAACACATTCAATACTGATCTGATTCTACCTCTATTCAGTATATGACATTTTTTTTTCAATTGATAAAGTCTGTTCCAATTAGTATTTGACCGCTTCATTTTAATTACTGTAGTGCCTCTAGTTGTCGTGGCAAGAAACTATTGACAGTGTTTTAATCCGACAGGATTGTTTATATGGTAGTGAAATCATCAGGATTCATATACCGTATGCGTGATAATGTTTGCACCATTGAGCAATGCCAAAATTAAAAAAAAATTCTCAAAAATTTCGTTTTTGAGTTTTTTTTTATTTATTTAAAGGGGGATGTTTCTCAGAGTCTTAAACTATGTTAATCATCGATCGAGTTTCCACTTGCTGCAATTACGGCCTCCACACGCTTCCGGAATGCACGGCAGGTTCTAATAATGTAGTCTGGATCCATTTCTCTCCAGGTACGGGTCAACGTTTGTCTGAGGCTTGCTGTACTCGGGTGGCGTTTAGAACAGGCCTTGGCCTTCATGACGCGCCATATTGAGTAATCCAGCGGATTAAGATCGGGGCTGGATGGCGGCCACATATCCTTCGCTCAGAACGGAAGATGTTCCTGACCACCACTTCTGAGTGCGGTTCGAGGTGTGGCACGGAGCCCCATCTTGTTGAAATACAACATTTGGCTTCGGACCGTACTGTTCTTTGATCCTTGGAAGAACATACTTACTTAAAATCCCGGTGTAGACCTCCGTGTTGACCTTGTCGCCTTCTGGAATGAACACTGGGTCAATTTTTTTGCCATCGGAAGCCACCAATCCAAACACCATAACGCTAGCAGGATGCTTGGTCAGATACACGTTCTTGTGCTCGTCGGCCACGTCTTTTACCGGAAGAGAACTAATATACCGGTTGGTTCTGGAATTTGATACGGGATCGACGGTAAACTTGCTCTCGTCGGTGAACAGGATTACCGGATTTTTTTCGCTTAAGGAAGTTCAATATTTTCTTGCATCGTTCGACTCGTAGCTCCCGGATGCGGTTGGTAATCATGTGAGTTTTTTTCCGTGCCCTCGACTTCGCCCCGCAATTTTCCTTTACGATCTTCCGTGCCGTAAAGTCACTGATCCCGTGTTCCTTTGCCATTTCCTTATTGAACGCACTGGATTCACCCGAATCTTCCTTTTGATAGCAGACAGACAGCTGACCTCGGACGACCTGTGGCCACCTTCGCAGATAGTTGTCCCTTTCTTTTCTCGGTCTAAAACCCTTTTGACGGTCCACCGGGACACTCCCACGGCGATTGAAATACCTTTTTGCGACATTTGCGCGTGGGACAAATCACGAATACGCTGCCACTTCGTCATGGTGTGACTGTCAAACTAAGTAAATCATTTTTTTTTATACACAGCCTACTACGGTGTGAGCTATAGGTTACGTGCATGCAAAGAAAACCAAGGCATTGTATGCACAGGTTAAACGGGAACCTTATTTGTACGATGGTGCAAACATTATCACGCATACGTTACTTGTTCAAAAGTTATCGAAGATGGAACGTGACAGACGTGAAAAAATTCTGCACACTCACATTTTGATGGACGATGAAACTTACGTAAAAATAGACCAAAAATTTTACTTTGCTAAGCGTAAGGAGGATGCTCCGGATAAATTCAAATTTCATCACTGGAGCGACTATGAATGGACAACTTTACAAGGAGGAGTGTCTCCAGAACATAATTTTGCCGTTCATTCAAAGATCCCGTAAAGTTCTGGCCTGACTTAGCCAGCTGCCATTACAGCCACTATGTCATAGAATGGTATAAGCAGAATAATGTCGATTTTATTGAGAAAAGTATCAATCCACCAAATTGTACAGATTTTCGTCCCATTGAAAAAATTTGGGCAATTATCAAGCGCAAATTGAAGAAATGTGGCAAAACAATCAAAACACCATCTGATTTGGAGAAGTGGTGGAAAAGGATGGTAGATGAGGTTGACAGTACTACTGTGCAAGACATGAAGAGAGGTATTCCGCGAAAAGTTCGAAAATTCATCCGAAAAGCTGACGAATACATTTTGTTGTATTTTTCCCTTAAAACTAAATAAAAATCCTACGAAATGATACCTTTAGCTTTTTTGTACATTATTTCCCCTTGGAGAAATAACCTATTTTGTGCGGCCTAATTCTAAATGGAACAGACTTTAGCTGTTGATAAACTAGACTGTTTTTAGAAGTTTTAAACCCCCTCCCCTCCTCCTGCGTAGACGATTGCCCGTAAAAAATTTTGGAAATGTAAGTGTAGACAATCGTCAACTCGCTCCATTAGAACATGTTTGACTATGTTCTCTACGGACGCTGTCTTGCTCGTGTAGAGCACATAAAGGATCTCGGCGGTACCTTGGACTGCAGACTCACTTTCAGAATCCACTACAAGGACATCATCTCCAGAGCTAATCGACAATTGGGATTTATTTTCAAAATTGCTGACGAGTTCCGTGACCCGCTATGCCTCAGGTCACTCTTCTACTGCTCGCTTGTGCGATCCTTATTCGAGTCAAGTTTGGTTGTTTGGTGCCCTTTCCATGCTAGCTGGATCACTAGAATTGAATCCGTTCAACGCAAGTTTGTGAGATATGCTCTTCGTTTCGTCAACTGGCGTGACCCAGTAAACTTGCCACCGCAAGAGGAGCGTTGCCGTCTCCTGGGAATCGAACCAACGCGACTTTCTGTTTTTGGAACCACGGCGCCGAAATTATACACAACACGAGCCAATTCGAGCAATCAGCCGGCAATTAAACAACTTCTTTTATATGTTCGACTTAAATGTATCAGCTGACGTGTTTCGTCATCGGTTACTTGGCCTTTTCCGTACCGTTGACCGTAACTATTTAGTTTAAGTTTTATTCATTTAGACAATAATTGTCAGTTGAATTTTTCAATATACAAATAAACAAATGAGACTGTACCGCCCTACAGAAGTGTATGGAATCAACGAGCCCACCGCCTTGGTTATGTAAGCTGGGCAGGACTGACTTCGAAGAGACCAGAGCTAGGATTCGCATTACATCTTGAACCATAACGCACCACTACAAGGTGATCTACCCACGTTACGGGCGACCTTTTCAATCGTCTACAAATAATTAAGTGAACGTATTTGGCTGAAGCAGCATTCCTTGTCGCCATGGTAGAATTTATCACATTAAATTCAGAGCACTGACGTACTTCCTGTGTAGCGTAGTAGCTAAATTAAGCTATTGCTGCTCGTAATTTCGATTTGTAAAATAGATCTAAGGTTCAAGCAAGCGCGGGAGCGGTTTATTCTCAATGGAATAGCTGTTTACGAGACGATTTGACGAATGAATGAAAGCACCATTACCTACCGGACAAAGGACCAATTTAACGCGGCATTTTCATTTGCGATATCATCTCGTTCGAATCGTCTGTTTGGCTGGCTTGCTAGACGATGAGTACAAATGCACTCCAACTGGGTCAAGTTTAGCAGGGCGTTTCTTTCGTTTCCATCCTCGAATCAGCTGCCCAATAGAAATATGTTTGTTTTAATTTTCCAAGGATATATAACTTCTAATTTTTATTCCTTTTTTATATACGAAATTATGTAAATTATCATTTTCTGTTGTTCCTCTTCTTCTCGGTTTTCTGTCTCTTAATTACAGTGTTTCTTTTTCTTACTTTTCTCTGTTTTTTTTTGTGTTCTCCTCAAGTTTTTGCGCTTTCCGTGCGCTGCTTGTTCTTCTTCTCTTTTTTTTTCGCTTCTTAACGCGAGCCCTTCCGCATCGCCGCCTCTAAAGAAACATCATTTCAATAGAAAGGAAAGTGGTCGGTGTATAATAAGGGTAATATTTTCTTTTTTTAAACAAATACAGTAAAACGATCAATCATCAGCATCAGTATCAATCATCATAGTCGTCGCCGTCATAATCATCAGCGTTGTAATAAGTGTTATGTTTCAATGTAATATAATAGAATAATTCATCAGCTTTCCTCGCATTCGGGATTGAACAATAAGATTCCTTTCTGTCTAATTTAAATGTCTCTGATGCAGCAGCCCCCCCGCCGTTTCCCTAGTAGAGTTTCGAATGATCGAATGAAAAGAAAAGAAAACAATAGTTTTTTCATTCGTCGTCAGGGGTGTGTCAACCAACGTGTAACGCCTTCTTCTTCTTCTTTTGCCCTGCTGTTTAACGAGTTTCGCAACGCCGCCCTTTGTTCTTCATCGATCTCTCTCTGTGTGTGTGTGTGTGTGTGGAAGCTCATCATATTTGGTTTTTAGCTGCTACTGCTGATGCCTTCGCTTCTCACTGGTGCAACTCGTTCAATTCTCTCTCTCTCTCTACGGTAAGGGTCCGGAGCGGTCCATTTGAAGTGTGGTTTCCGGACCAGGCCCAAACCGCTCAGAAGGTGCAGCTCGATTGAATGGCTAGGCTAGTTTTCCAGAGTGCTTGCCGCATCGCATTGTCTTAAGACTTAACTATGATTTTCTGTTGTTTTCCTTTAGAGCTAGGTTTAGGTTTTCTGTTTGTTGGTTTGTTTGTGTTTAACAGCTTATTGTTTTCAATGTTTATTTACTTATCGAAACTGGGTTCTATGATTTTCTTCCACTTACCTAACAATAGTTGTAGTAGACCGCCTCCTGGCGGCGGATGGGAAAACACACAATCCGCAGTTTTTCTCTCTGTTCGACCGGTAGATGGGTGTTTATTTTTCTGCTAGCATTTTAACAGTAATTTGGTAGGTTCATGTATTCTAATTTTGGATACGATACTTGTGGTTTTTTGTTTTGCTAAATTTTGACTATAGTCTGACTTATGGTTTCTCTTGATTTATCTGTTATATATGCTGATTATTTATCAGTGTTATGAATTCTATATAATTTTAAAACATAATTTACACACACAAATTAATTTACTTTAAAAAAAACACACAGGCGTTTGATGATCATCTTAAAATTCATACTATGTAGTAACGAAGACAGCATATTAAGAACACTGGTCAATCGCAAGCATTCGGTACACAATCCCGCCATCTACAACTCAGAGGAAAAAGCTCCGAACGAATTTGATAGCGAAGCAGTCAACCAAAGTAGAAAGGTTTACGTCTTCGCTTATGTTTGTATGCGGTGGTTCTATCTTTGCTCGAGTGCAGCGCACCTGCATTTGACGCTGTGGATTCTGGCAGGCTTGCCAGAAGTTTTCTTGATATATTGTCTTCGGTAGTAACTTGAATTCGTTCGTTTGGAAGTTATGTGTTTCGTCAAACTAATTAGAAGTGGTTTCACTTTTAGCAAAGAGTTGGTCAATCGGAAATTCCATAAGTGGGCTGCGTTTTGCTTTCTTAAATTCTTCCACTTTTAAAGATAAAATCTGGTTATTTTCAGAAAAAATTATAGAAATCCATCCTAGCTTCTGGACACCAGCTTAGAGAAGTCTCTTAATACATTCACAGGAAAAACTTTGGATGCCTCCAGAGGAAAAACTCTGACTACCCCCAGAAGATAGCTTCTGGAGACCACTTGAAGATAACTTCTAGATACCTGGTGGTTCTTGAAAAATACTTTTGGACACCTGTAGATCCCACTAAGATTTATCATATAAGACTTCTTCCAGTAACTATCCCAGAGCATAAGCTAGGTTTATGACTCATCCCGGGGGACCTTGAAAGGAGGTCTTCGTGCAGGAATTTTTGGATCATACTCATTGGTGTTACAAATATTTCTTGAAAAGGTCCGCTTTTTTTAATCTATTTGGGACCCCGGCAGATTTCTCCCTATGAACTTATGGAGATAGTTTCAACGCTTATTTTTCACTCATTATTGGAAGTCTTGAGTTATAAAAAAGAACTGTGCATTTGGGTAATCCACTTGTGCCTTCGGAATCCTATCTGGACCTAACCTGACGATAGGAGACACTCAATTGACCCCTCATTTTAATTTAACATTTCTCGATTACTTTTTCGAATGGACGTATCTGCTTTTGTAAACAATGCATTTGATGATCCGTTTGGCGTAACCCCTATTTGATGGTAGTGTTAGAGCTACCAGTTACGCCAAATCAACGATCAAATGCATTGCTTACAAAACCTGATACGTCCATTCGAAAAAGTAATCCAAAATTGCTTTTGAGAAAATGGTTTTTGGAATATTAAAATGATGAAATGCTTCGTAAACTTCGGAAAAATGCTCCTTTACTAATGCTACTCAGATTTACTGTTCTGCCTGCGTAATTAGTCAGGGAAGCAGAGCGACGGACAAGCGTCGATAATGAGCTTCTAATAGAAGCTTCTTCTGGAAGCTCATTCTCGACGCTTGCCCGTCGCTCTGCTCCTCTGATCAAGACAAAAACACGGACAGGACAGTAAATCTGAGTAGCTACGCATTAAAGGAGCATTTTTCCAAGGTTTAAGAAGCATTTATCGCTTAAATATTACGTTCCCTTAGCTGCCCTTTTGGTTTAACATACCTGATATACGATTACGATAGTTCTTAGAAGTCCCCGCAGATCAGATTAATACAGCAGTTGGCAAGCTTCAACAACAGTCCTTTCTCGTTTCATACATATTTATATACATAATCACAAATCTTACATCATACCGGCTTCCGGTTTTTTGCTAACAATTCGAAATCAATTCACAATTCCATTCAGAACGAATATTAATTCAGAAAACGTAGCAAGAAGTAGCGACCAAATCACCTTCGCTTCGATGAACAGTGAAACAGTAATAATGGGTGCAAGGGCAATAACGGGGTAACGAAACACACAAAACTTTTCCTAAACTCATCTACACACCACATCCTTTTGTCGGCTACTAACTTTCTCAAAACGCAGTTCCGCAGTGGATCCTCCTCGTAAATCGGCTGCGTGTGCATCTGGCGGTGTCCTCCTATTGTAATTCCGATTAATTTTCTGATATTCGCGTGGTTAAATGTGTGTATGTTATGATCTATCATGTGTTCTTATGCAACAAGGAACGCCAAAAATGTATGTTTTTCATCATTTTCCTATAGTACTTGCTTGTAGAATGAAAACCACCGCAAATCGGTTATACTTGCTTGCCTATCTTGTCGTGCCATCGAAAGCGCACCGTTTTGCACTTTTCGGAGAAAACCAAAATCCTATGCTTCCTCTAAACCTGTACGCGTGTATGTATATATGTGTGTGTGTGGGTGTGTGTTTCAAAATGTGTGTTCTCACCACCATCCAGGCCAAGAGCAATGTGTGTTTTCCCATCAACGTCGGTCCTACCTTTGCGAGTTTCTTCTGCCTGCCGATTAGGCATTGTCGCCGTAGTCGCGGTCGCCAACGTTTAGACGGTCCGGGGCAGCGGTCACCGAGAAGCCCAGGCAGCGATTGTCGAGCTTGGTCATCTTGTTTTTCTTCACCTTCTTATTTTTGCCCTGTTAAGAAGGTGGACAAATTTTTAAGGATGGGAAATCGGAAAGAAATGACCTGGGTTTGCCGTAACGTAGGACTACGACGCATTGGTTCAACTCCGAAAAATATCTTCTACGACAGCTTTAAAAACAAGTGCTTCATATATAGCCGACGTGTAGTCCTACGTTAGAACAAAATCAGAAAAAAATACCTTGATCTCCATGAAGTCATTCGACGACGGATTGATGGCCGGAGCCGGCTTGCACATGTCGTCGATGTGGGCATTCTTCTGGCGCATCTGGTTCTTGTACTTGGAGCGTCTTTCCAGGAACTGTTTGGCAAATTCAGCGCATTCCTTCGTTTCACCTACGTAAATTGATCGCACACACACACACACACGCACGCACACATAGTTCAGTTTGAGGCAAAATTTTCCATCGAACAATCACACTTACCGAGATAGAGCCGGATGTAGTCCTTCACCTCGAACGGGGATTCAATGTCCTGCAAGAAGCCAACGAACGTCGGAACTGAAATTTGGGGGGAAACGTGAAATTGAAACTGCTTTCGCACACTAATTTACCCCGCACTCACTATCAACATTGCTGTTCAGCGAGGTCAGCGCACGGGTACACCAACTGGTGAACTCGTTGGTTGGCTCGCCGCCGTGGCCACGTTCCTTTCGATCGCCACCAGCGCCGGAAGCTCCGCCCGAGTTCTTGCCAGCACCAGCACCGGAAGAACCCTTGGCAGTGTTCTTATTCTGTGGGTGCTGTTGTTGGTGCATCTGGTTCTTCTGCTGCTGCTGCTGTTGCTTGGCAGCGGCAACGGCATTCGAAGACGAAGTAGTCGAAATGCTACCCATTGTCTTGCTCTTGCTCAGCAGCTGCTTCTGATTCTGTGCCTGCTGATGCTGTTGCTGCTGTTGGGCAGATTGCTGATGGTTCTGCTTATGACGGCCGTTCTTGTTCGAGGGATTTGGTTCCTCCCAGAAACCTCCGGAGCTAACATTGTTCTGCTCATCGCCCGAATTGGCCCACAGTTTGGCCGTGTTCCAGGTCAGGACGCTGCCTTGGCTCTGCCAAACGGCTGTTCCGAGCAGATCTTCCTTCTTTGGAGCTTTCGCAACGGAAGCAGCAATGGAAGCCGCAGTCAGAGCAGCGACATTCTTCTCGCGAGTACGTTCCGCGGATGCCGCTTCTTCGGCCTGGATTTCCGCCAGGGATTTCACATTCTGCGGACCCAGGTTCTGGGCATTCCACTTGAGCTTGCTATCCAGGTGCGATTGCAGCTCTATGATCTCCTGCTGCTGCTGTTGCTCTCGGAGTGATTGCTCCTGGCGAACCAAGGCAGCACGCCGTTCGCGCTCGGCTTTCTGAATCTCGTCCAGACTGGGTCCGCTGTTGACCGTTTCGGCAACCGAAGCGGACCACGGAGCAACCTTCGTAGCGGGACGCGGCTGTTGCTGCTGTTCTTGAATCTTGATCGCTTCGCGACGCTGCACCTCCAAAAGTTTGGCCTTCTTCTGTGCTTCCATCTCCTCTTGCTTCTTCTTCTCCTCGAGCTGCTTGCGCTTCAGCTCCTCTTGCTGTTGCTTTTTCAGCTCCTTTTGGCGCTTCTTCTCCTCCATCTCTTTCTTCACGTTGATGAACTCACCTTGATCGTCGTCGGGATGCTGCTGCTTATGCTGTTGATTCGACTGCTGTTGCTTCTTGTTACCCTTTTGCTGTGGAAATTTACCAGCTGGCTGTTGTTGTTGTTGCTGTTGTTGTTGCTGCTGTTGTTGCTGTTGAGCTTGTTGCTCTTCAACGTCAATGTTGTTGACTGCCTTCGGCTGGCTTGGTTTCGGTTGTTTTTCCTGTTTGGTTGACTGTTGGAAATGCCGTTGTTGCATTTGTTGTTGTTGTTGTTGTTGTTGCTGCTGCTGCTGCTGCTGTTGCAGTTGCTGTTGAGCAAGATGCTCCAGCTCCTTTCTATCTTCTTTCGAAGGTTTCTGGGCAAATTGCTGCTGCTGCTGTTGTTGTTGTTGTTGTTGCTGCTGCTGCTGCTGCTGTTGTTGCTGAGTAACGGCATTCTCAATCTGCTGCTGCTTCTGGTGAGTACGTTCGAAAAGTTGTTGCTGATGATTGCCTTGCTGTGGCTGTTGTTGCTGATGATTATGATGCTGAGTTTGTTGTTGTTGTTGTTGCTGCAATTGTTGTTGATGTTGCAGTTGTTGTAAATGTTGCTGCTGTTGATGAGATTCAGGAACCAGTTTCTCCTGGTTCTGCTTCTCGGTCTGCTGATGATGCTTGAACAGCGATACAACCGACGGTGCCTGGGGCTCGCTGGCAGCAGAGCTGGCATTGACCAGTGGATGACCACCTAGATGCTGTGGCTGTGGCTGAGATGACGGTGGCTGTTGTTGTTGCAGAAGCGAGCCAAAAGAGGCACTCGTTGGAGGCAGATCGCCCCAACCGCTGATCAACGGACGCAGGCCCGGTTGCAGCGGTTGTTGCGGTGGCATCGATTGCGTTTGCAACCACGGAGACATTAGCTCCACCGGTGTTTTCGATGGCTGTGGCGGTTGCTGTTGCTGTTGTTTATGCATCGACAGCTGCATCAACAACGACTGGATTGGATCGCTTTCAATGTTCGGTTTTGGTACTTGCGGCTGTTGCGATGGCTGTTGTTGATGTTGCTGTTGTTGTTGTTGCTGCTGCTGTTGTTGTTGTTGCTGCTGCTGTTGCTGCGGCGTCAGATTGCCTATTAGGTTATGCTTCAACAACATATTGGAGCCGAGTGGAAGGTTTTGTACTGGAGGTTGATGATTAAAGTTAATGTTGTGGATCAGTTGCCCCAGGTGGTCGTGACCGGCAGTGGGATCGACGTTCAGATTGCCTGAAATTTGAAAGAGGAAGGTTGTACATCTGCGATTACCCTCACCTAAGAGCAGGGACACTTTGCGATTTTGATAAAACTTTGCGGATACGTTTGTAATGCCGGTGCTGAATATCGGCCTAATATATGAATGCATTGAATACCAGCCATAAGAATATCTTTCTCCCAAAAACAGCGAAAAAACTAATTGAATTTTTGAATCAACCTTCTCCGGTTTGTATGAAACTATACGTTATTGTTTGTTATGGGCAATGATTCATAGTTTTGTTAAAATTCACAAAGAGAATAAAGAAGACAAACGTCCGTCGATATGGCCTGCAAGCAAACCTATTCAAATTACCATTATAAACTTACCAAGCATCGGTCGTCCGGGTTGCGGCTGTCCAAAGTCGGACAGTTGCATCTTCTGGAACGCATTGCTAAGACTGTTGGACTTTTGCAGCTGTTCCAACACCGGATGCTGACCAGGCTGCGACTGTTGCTGCTGCTGAGCTTGAACCTGTTGTGCTTGCTGTTGCTGCTGATGCTGCGCCTGTTTGAGATTGACTAGCGAATCCTGCGGTGGCACGACACCACCGAAAATACTTGCCGGGTTCGGCGGATTCGATGAGCTGGTAGGCGTCGGAAGCGAGGGTGATATCAACATACTGTCGGTCAGCTGCAACTGCGCCATATGCTGGGCAATGATGGCATTCTGTTGTTCCTGCGAGAGCAGTGGCCAACCGTCGGTCGAGCTCAGCTTCTGCATGATCAGGCTGTGTTGGCGCAACTGGTGGAGCTTTTTGGTAAACTGCAACTGAACCGACAGATCCGAATCCAGAGGCGGAGCTTGCTGCTGCTGCTGCTGCTGAAGATGCTGTAGAGTGGAGGCAGGTTTCTGTTGTTGGAATGAGCTAGTTGGAGCTTGAGGAGGCTGAGGTTGCTGCTGCTGCTGTTGCTGTTGCTTCGCGTTAATACTACTACTCTTAATCGGTGGTATACTCATCGAGTTCAAAAATGGAATGGCACCGCCGCAGAGAGCTACAAGCGTCCCCAAGGTCGTGTAGATTTCATCGCATGCCCGACGCACCGAGAGGGAGTCATCGAAGTAACCGGCTCGATACCACTCGGTCATCTCCGAAGCCGGGAACGGACCTTGAACCTTGCCCTGTGGATCCCTGTAGTACCAGATATCCGTCCCCGGATGGTGGATCGGTGGTATTTGAGGACCCACACCATGCAACATCGATCGATTAACATCCGAGAGAAGCATGTTCCGATTGCCACTACCTGCGCTGCTGTTTCCAAACAGTTGCTGCATCGCGACGGGTTCCTTCGAAAGCAGTAAGTTGATTGGAATTTGAGCACCCAGTACGGGAGACTTGTCCAGAGATCGCGGCACTGGTGTGGGATCAGCTTCACCAGTGCCCGTATATTCGTCGTCCATGATCAACTGAGCCACCATATCGTCAGCAACTTCCTGCATACGATCCACACTCGAACTGGAAGCAGACTTCTTCGGCATATCCCTGGACTGCGTATCACGACCCCTGCTTGGACTCTCGCTAGGCTTAGCACTCGTGTCAATGGTACTGCTGTTGGCGGCCGGTTTCGGGATCTCAATTTCAGCCGCCATTTCATGCGTTGTCTTTGGAGGATCTACCGAAGAAGGATGTGAACTAATGGACTCTCGCGACGATGACAGTACCTTTACGCTAACACAATCCTCTTTCGGTTTACTGGACTCAGTTTCCTCTTTTTGGTCGAGCACTTTCTGCTCTTCACGCTTACCACCTTTCTGGGAGTCATTTACCGGCTCTTGCTTTTCCAACAAATGATTCGGCAGCACCTCTTTTGTCGCACTTCCTTCTTTCGAAGAAGTACTCTTCCTGGAACTCGCTGTTGACCCTTCCTTTCTGTCCACATGATTCTGCTTGACGCCGTCGTCGTCCAGCCGACCATCGACGTCGTTATCGGAGTCATGGAACGCTCCACTGGCATCGAAACTTCCTCCGTAATCGGAAGGATTCTCCGTCGCCCACTCAGGAAGTTGGTCTTCCGTATCCCAGTTGCGCCTCAGTGCACTCATCGGTCCGGTACCACCGGAACCTCCACTGGAACTCATATCCCCAGCGCCACCAGCCCCACTCAGCGCCGACAGACGAGGCTTGTAGGCACCCGAAGTCGATATCATCCGTTCGCTGCTAGACGACGGATGTAAGCCACCCAACCCAGGCCGACCTAAACCGGAGCCATCGTTTGTACCACCGTCCTCTTCGCGCCAGCTGGTAGAACGGGACCACTTGTCCCGCAAGCCTGACCCGGACAGACCACCACTACCACCAGCACCACCACTGGTGTTCAGGCTGCCACTGCGCCAGTCCGTAGCGCTCGGTTCGTCATCCGGACGGGCCCGACGCCAACTTTCCATGTTGGCCGTCCTAGCCCGTACCCCGAACTCCTTCCGGGGTGACGAAGAGGAACTGTTCCAATCCACCTCGCCACCGCCGGCACCCCCGCTGCCACCGAGGGGTCCACCGGTACCGTTGCGTTCCAGCCATGGTCGTTCACCCTACGAGATATTCAAGTTTTTACTCCTGAATACCACCACTCATACTAGCGCTATCGATACTTACTCTCCCCACGCTTCTGGACTCGTCGTCGTAGAAAGAGGTTGACCGTTGATAACCGAGATAGATGCCTCTACCACGACCTCTTCCTCGATCAACGGAACCACCACGGGCGCCACGCCCTGGCACACCCAACGAAATGCTCCTCGTTTGCCATGTACGCTGAAAGAGAGATCATTTTTCATTTCCTCGGAACCGGAAAGTAAACCCACACTTACCCTAGTATCTGGTTCCGGTACCACGTCATCGTCGGTGCAAGGGGTCAATGCCAGAGGACACTGCACCTTGTCAACGAACAAGTTTTTGAAGTTGACCAGTATCTCTGGCGTTTTGACCGCTTTCACGTCGAATAGTGCCAACATCTCCTCCCGCCCATACCGGAACTCGGCCAGTGCGTAACGGGTGGTCGTGGAAGCTGCCGCCGCCGCTGCTGCTGCTGCTGCCGCTGCGTTGGCAGCCGCCAGGGCTGCCGAACTGCCACCACCACCCCCACCACCGCCGCCAGCTGAACCGGAGCTGCTGCTGTTGTTATTGTTGTTACTGTTGGTCTGATTATTGCTGGTGCTGGAGCTGCTGCTGCTACTGGTGTTGTTGTTGTTATTACTATGGGGGGGTCCACCAATGCTGCTCACAGCGTTACTATCGAAGGTAGCAACTTTGCGCAGCCACGCAGGTCCAAAGTTGATAGCGTCACCCATGCTGCTGTTGTTGTTGTTGCTGCTGCTGATGTTCTTCTTGTTACTGTGTTTACAAAGCACCACACGGTATTACGATTACTGATTTGTTGCAGAGTAGTACTCGCTCTGATTTTTTGTCTGATCTTCCTTTTTTTTGTCAGGAGTTGACACTCCTACCTCTTATTACACGTCCGCTCTTCCGAGGCTCTGTGCTCAGACCTCAGAAGGTAGGTACCGCTTCTTCCGCACTTGGGACAACTACGAAAACGACGACACGACGAATGCCCTGCACTAGGAAGCTTGCGCCCACAACCAAACCGCAATGGTTCTACTTCTTCTTCTTCTTCCGGACCGGTGAAATCCGGTGAGAAACGAATCGAACACACCCTCAGCTGGAAATCTGAAATTGAGAGAAGTAGGCACAAATTAGAACTTGATTAATTACGATTCCATCCGTAACTAGCTGGTTTGAATATTCAAAAAGACTCAACCGAAGCATGAACGGTCGCTGTAACTTCGTAACCCTTCTGACGGCGGGGGGTTCATATTTTCTGTTTATTAAACGATTGTCGGACGATGCGTTTTGCCGGTGGTCAGCAAAAAAAAATGCATTCTAATAAAAATGTGTCCACGGTGGCCGGCCGTCGAGTTGTGTTGAGTTTGTTGTTTTTTTTTTTTTCGTTCGATTGGATCGCGTGCTGGTCTACATCGGGTCTAGTCGATTGGTTGATGGGTGGTGTTTGCTTTGTTCAATTGGGTTCAATTGCTGCTGGTCGAACCACCAAAGATGAGAGAAGTAACCGACAAGTGGTGGCGTGATTTCATCATAGAAACCGATCTGTTGACCAATGTTGAAGAAGGCATCGTATGATGTCGAACCACTAAATAATACTAAACCGGGAGTGCCTGTTTCATGATGTTCGGATGTCTATAATTTCGGTGGGGTATTGCAGCATTTGAGTGGATTACTGTATTGTATGACATTCGCCCTATAGTCGTGCACCAGAATGTCATTCCCCAGAATGGACTGTTTCCCAGAAAATCGCTCTCCAGAAAACCATTTAAAAAGAATGGCACTTTCAGGTCTGAATGCTACTAAACCATGCAGCGCCCATTACGGAACCATTAAAGTAACCTACTTTATACAGTCAAGATTCCTATAGTACGGTTAATAGGGACCGCACTATAGGAACCGGCAATAACGAATACACGTAGCATATAGGATTAGAGCTAATTGGGGACAAACGTTTATTGTAGGGTAATTTGAAGAGATAACTTCCTGGTGTCTCCTGCATAGTTATTAAACATAAAACCTTTTGGGAACATTTAGCATCTGGAAAGTCACGAGTCTGATCCTCCGAAAGACCCGGGAAATCCGTAAAAGTGCTCAATTCATGAATCTGATCCTGGAGCTCCGCGGTTTTTTCGAAACAGCTCATAGACGTCTTACCAGAATTAATTTGGAGTTGTGACCTGAATATGGACCCAAAGGACCACGGGATGGACAACGCGAAGATCCGGAATTAATCTGATCCTAGAGGTCAGCAGATTTTTCGAAATCACTCCTAGACGTCTTATCAGAATGAATTCAAAGTTTTGACATGAATATGGATCCAGGGGACCACGGGATGGTCCACCGGAAGATCCGGAACATCCGTTAAAGTGGTCAATTCATGAATCTGATCCTAGAGCTCAGCAGTTTTTTTGAAATCACTCCTAGACGTTTTATCAGACTGAATTCGAAGTTGTGACTGGAATATGGACACTGGAGACCACGGGATGGTCCACCGGAAGATCCGGAACATCCGTTAAAGTGGTCAATTCATGAATCTGATCCTAGAGCTCAGCAGTTTTTTTGAAATCACTCCTAGACGTTTTATCAGACTGAATTCGAAGTTGTGACTGGAATATGGACACTGGAGACCACGAGATGGTCCACCGGAAGATCCGGAACATCGGTAAAAGTGGTCAAGATGCCTATAGTACGGTTAATAGATACCGCACTTTAGGAACCGGTATTAACAAGTACACGGGTACACGAGTACACCATATGGGATTAAAGCTAATTGGGGACAAACTATTATTGTAGGGTAATTTGAAGAGATAACTTCCTGGTGTCTTCTGAAAAGTTAGTAACAAGATAGATGACCACCTTTTGGGAAAACTTTGCATCCGAAAAGTCACAAGTTTGGTCCCCAGGAAGACCCGGAACATCCGTAAAAAGGTCATTTAATGAAACTGATCCTAGAGCTGCGTGGTTTTGTAGAAACCACTCATAAACGTCTTATTAGAATAAATTCGGAGTTGTGACTGAAATATTACCCTGGGGATCACGTAATGGTCCTCTGGAAAATCCAAAACATCCGTGGAAGTGGTCAATTCACGAAACTGATCCTAGCGCTCAGTGTTTTTTTTTCGAAACCACTCATAAACGTCTTATCATAATGAATTCGAAGTTGTGACCGAAATCTGAAACCAGGGGATCACGGTATGGTGGACCAATTTTGCATCCGAAAATCCACAAGTCTCGTCCCCAGGAAAACCTAGAACATCAGTAAAAGTGATCAATTTATGACTTTTCCTAGAACTCCGCGGTTTTTTTGAAACCACTCATTAACGTCTTATCAGAATGCTTGGGGACCACGGTATGGTCCATCGGAAGATCCGGAACATCCGTAAAAGTGGTAAATCAATTAAACTGATCGTAGAGCTCCGTGTTGGTTTCAAAATCACTCAAAGACGCCTAATCAGAATTAATTCAGAGTTGTGACTAGAACTTTAGATGATCCACCGAAAGATCCGGAACATCCGTAAAAACTGCCAATTCATGAAACTGATCTTAGGACTCCGTGTTTTTTTTTTTTATAAACCTTTCATAGATGTCTTATTAGAATGAATTCGGAATTGTGACCAGAATATGACCCTGGGAATCACGTAATGGTCCTCCGGAAAATCCGAAACATCAGTAGAAGTGGTCAATTCTTGAAACTGAGCCTAAAGCATCTGGGTTTTTTCGAAACCACTCATAAACATTTTATCGGAATAAATTCAGAGTTGTGACCGGAATCTGAACCCTCGGAACCATGGGATGGTCAATTAGAAGATCTGGAACATTCGTAAAAGTGACCAATTAATGAAACTCATCCTAGAGCTCTGTGGGTTTTTCCAAACCACTCATAAACGTCTTAACAGAATGAATTCAGAGTTGTGTTTGGACCCTGAGGACTGCAAGATTCTAAATTTGAAAAAAAAATAATAATTCGGGACTCATTTTGAGGAAAAAAAAAACTAAGACCTATTGAAGCAACTGAGATACTGTAACAAAGAACTCATTGAAATTCTGGGACTTGGAAGAAATCTGTGAAACTCTTGATTCTTTTTTTTTTTGTAGTCATCCAGTGGCAGCACTTGCTTAAACTCTACAATGGACCCCTTTTATTGATAAATTTTGCTTCTATGAGCCTCTATTTTAAATCAACACACAGACGTTCCTAGGCTATGGTGCCCGTTTGGTCACTGTTGTTTTTGTGCTGATCCAAATAGTTTTGATAATATAATTGCGAATTCTTTTTTTTAAGGTTGATTTTGTCCCAGTCTTGTCTTCTGTCGTCACTTATTTTGTCATTTTGTCTTGTGTATTAACCCCCACTTGTCTTGTTTATTGTGTCAACTTGTGTCTATTGTCCTTCCCCATCTGTTACTCTGTCATGACTAATTTCATTGATATATAAAAATAGTAATATCAATTACAGGATAATATGGTTATTTCTTGATTACTTTTTCAAAGGGAAGCACCAGCTCCTGCAAACAATGCATCCGATCGTCGATCCGGCACAACTTTCCTAAAACTTCACTTGTTCGTAAGCGCCTGGTTGAAGATATGACTTTCGCTATTGACATTGTCTGTAATTAACAAATACACTAAATATGAAGATTTATTATACAACTTCATAGGCTAGTCGCCTCCCTAAGCGGTCCCCCCGCGTCCTATCTCTTATGTTAATTAACTTTCTGAATTCTATAATTGAAGTTTATTTAATAAATAACTGAAATCTCTAATCTACCTACACAATCATAACCCATGCTTTTAAACTACAATTTAACGTGTTTCAAGTACTTCTGGCTTTTACATATATTAATTATATCTTTGTTCGTCCCAGATGACACCTTCAAGTGACTCAAATGCTTCACTTTGAAGTTAGTTTCCAAGCTAATTTTAAATTGTATATTGTATAGGGTAAATGTTCCAACTACGCTCTCACGCTTCCACTATGTGGCACCACAAAAATACATATGGGTATGTCACAATAGAAGCACACCACAGTGGAAATCCCGAGCCATAGTTCAAACACTTATCCCAAATCAAAATGAAGCACATATAAGATTAGTTACAATACCATGTACAAAAATGATGTTTAACATTGTTTCCTGAGTAATAATTCAATGAAAACAACAATGAGCTTGTCACGCAAATAGAAGGAGCACTGTTGGGCACTTTCTGAAATATTTCAATAGTATAATTCCCTTGCAAACCCAAATGAATCTATCTGCGTAAAAAATAAATAAAATAAGAGTGATTTGCGGCAAAACCCGCCAGTATCACACCCAACGTCAGTGCCTATACGTAAGCGTACTACGACGCGGCTCTCAATTAAAGGAGTAACAAGTGTGATACTATCACTGCTAGACTAGATCTTTGGTTCTCTCATGCAGTGGTTTATCAGAGAGGGGAAGCTCAGTAATCTCCATTGCCTGCCCATGACGCCATTCTATCGCGGCATGAGCCAGCAACGTCGACCATAAACCCACCGTCTCCAACAGTCCACTAGCATGAAATTAAGCCCGCCCACCAACAGCAAGGTGCAAAAACTAGCCAAGGGGAGGGCAAATCTGTGAAACTCTTGATTCTGAACACAAATTTTGCGAAATATCGAACACATACAACATTTTAAGAATCCGAACCTGAAAAAAAAATAGTTCAGTTCAAGTATCATAATTCCAATTTATCTCAGTGAATCCAAACACATAAAGCAATCACGATACAGAAAAAAAAAAACGTTTGCTACGACTACCACGATAAACTCAAACTTTCTCTGCAACACAGCTCAATCGGAATGGTAACAGGATAATGATGTATTGCTTGCCTGCTTTGTTGCATTATACACGGATGAGGACATAGTTTGATCAGAATCGCGAAAAGACAACAACAAAATTCCCATTAACACACGTGTATCATCTTCGGCCTTACTTCGTGAAGCAGCTTGCCAACAATTTGGTCGTTTCCTTCTACCGA
Source organism: Ochlerotatus camptorhynchus (assembly GCF_037179485.1). Classification (NCBI taxonomy): domain Eukaryota; kingdom Metazoa; phylum Arthropoda; class Insecta; order Diptera; family Culicidae; genus Ochlerotatus; species Ochlerotatus camptorhynchus. The sequence goes on from NW_027040553.1 coordinate 491,175, forward strand.
CCCGAGTGAGCTTTGTTGCAGAAATTGTTTGTCATGAACAACAAGGAAGAAGATTCATTATACTGCTTTCCATTTCTGACAAAGCTTTAGCATTCGGCTCGTTGATCGCTTGTCATTTTGTCATTTGGAGATATTTTTGATTCCTTGGCTTTGACTATGTCGAAGAACAAATGCAATGGGATATAAGTGTCTGCATCTGCATCAATCAATTCATCTTTGGATCCCAGAATGTTTATACAAACAATTCTAGTGAGCATTGGATTACATTGTGGTCGAATTATTGTATTTGCCGCCTTCGGTGGCGGTAAAACATTGAAGATAGTTTAGGCGCGTCCTTTCCGGACGTGGTTGATGAATACATCCCATAGGCCACCACCACACACACCAACCAACCAACCAACCAACCAGTAGGCCTCAAATAATGTGCAGTCCCCCTAAATTTAAGCATGATTCCCTGAGCTGCGAGCGAAACGGCAAGAGCTCAGCACGCAGAGGTGATGTACTTGCGCATCTACCTGGTTCCGTGTACAGGGCTGGTAGCGGATAAGTAATATAATAGTAGTGACTTTAGTGACTAAAATAATGAAAATAGTGACCAAATAGTGACTTTAAAGCAATAAAAAAGTGACTAATAGTGACATTTATTGATCGGAAAAAACGGTTACAAAATTTCATTGACTGCGACACACTTCGAGAAATTTTATAAAGTCACAATCGCAAGTCTCTTAAAATCCGGGAAAAAGGCGCCAATTGGAAATTGCCGGGAAAAATCGGGAAAAGCCAGTGAATTTCGATGACAAACCGGAGAAAATAAGATTCTGGACCTTTAAACATTAAAAATAAGATTCGGACTTCAACCATTGGAAAAAATAAGATTCGGACTTAAACAATTGCAAGACCCCTGGACTGGAAAATATTTTGAGGATACAGTCACTTTAATGAACTAAACCTTATGATAATTTTGAATTGATTTTAGGATGATTCTGCAGATAACAACACTGTTTTTCAGAGAAAAATACCAACAGATCTTTTTTCAAGACCTCTAAGATAGATTTGACTTGAACTCCAAGTCAATTGTGAGACTTCAAACGTTCCGAGTAGAATCTCTTTAGGTAGTTCTTTTGGAAAATTCATGACAATTGTGAAGCGGATTCCAGATACATTTCAAATGAATATTCAAAATGAGTTCTTAGAAGAATTGTGATGACCATTCGGAGGAAATTCTTACAGATAATATCAATGTGTACAAAATGTAGATAATATAAAGAGAGTTCCAATGATCTCACGATAAATACCAAGTAAATAGAATAATTCTAAAGAATTCTGATATGAGATTCCAAGAGCATCTCGAGAAGAATTTCAAGGGTATTCTGAGGAAGATTCCAAGCGAATTTTCAGAAGAATTTAGCTCCAAGATAATTATGAGCAATTCTTAGGAGAATTGCATGCAAATTATAAGGAATATTCAAACTAATTATAAATAGTATGTAAGAAGCATGTAAGAATTTTCAGTAAGTTTTTTCCGAAGCGAATCTGTGAAGCGGTTGTGAAGTATAGGGGAAATGGATGTAATGTCGGCCTAAAAGCCCCTAATTTGGGTCCATACATAAATTCAACAATCGACTAAATTTTCAATAGCGACCAAAAATATCCATTAGTACCGTCCCAATGACGCGTTCATCTAGATAAAATTGATAAATAGCAGATTTTTAGCGATGGACCCAATCTTAGATCCATAGGCCAACATTAGAGCAATATCTCCTACATTTAATTTAAGCATATAACTGGATGCGATTGAACCGAAGAGATCATTCGGCTAAATGGGTTATAATTTAGATAGCAGAAATTTCCCATGGCTCAAAACCAACGGGGAAAGTCACCAAAATTCCGGGAAAACCCCGAAAAATTACAAATTGGGATTTGCTGGTCACCCTGATTATGACTAATACAAATTTGATTTTTGATGTTTGTCACTCAAAATTTGAAAATTTAGCTCTTTTTAAAATCGTTTTCCACTTTACGCTTTATCCTAAAGATACACAAAATTTGTTTTTTTTTTATTAATTTATGAATTTATCATTAAATGAGTTGCTTGTACGTAAATTTATTTGTATATGTTGAAATCATCAGTTCTTTAGATTTAAGTAAGTGTTTTAGAAAAAAATACCATATCAAAACAAATGAAACGGCGCCGGTGGTGTAGTGGTAAGCGTGATTACCTCTCACCCCAGCAGGCCTGGGTTCAATCCCAGTCGGCGCCGCCGGGATGTTCTGAGGCATAACATCTCTGATCACGCCTTCCTTCGGATGGGAAGTAAAGCCGTTGGTCCCCGGTTCATGAGTTGATGGGTCGATAGGTAGGGTCCAGGTGTGGGAGCTGCCTTCCTGGCACGTCGGTAGCATTGGTGCTCAGCACGGAAAACAAGATCGACGGAAAAAACAAACCAAAGGGAAAAAAAAATCGATACCTCAGAAAGTTTGCGGTTAAATTTTCTTTGGCTATTTCGAGATCAAAAGACAAAGGAAAAACTTAGAAATTTTATAATCTGGTCTGGAAAAAAATCGAAGATAACGGACCCGAATGTCTAGATCACGGAGATGAAAAAAAAAAAAAAAATATTAGTGATTCTATCAGCACCAATTGGACAGTTCTGGTCTGTTCGCAATTCTTTTTTGCCGGACTTTACACGCTGATTTTTAATTAATCTTTTTAACACAAATTTGTTACCAAATCAAGGTGTTACTTGATTTGATTTTATAAAGGCAAATCATTTACTCTTGACACCAGGGCTGTAAATTTTCATATCATTCGATTGAAGATGAACCACTACAACCATTCAATCAATTCTGTGTAAACGAATTCTCACATGACCATAATTTGAAGAGCCCCTTTCTCATTCGAAGCTCATTTTTTTTTTTTAATAATTCGTTTATTTTTCCAGGCTCATTTGCTGTAGCTTTGCGGAGCCGATATTCATTGTTTAGATAACAAAATTACTTAAAACTAACGTTAGTAAAGCGGGGGCCGATTACTCGCGGCTATCTCGAGGTTAGAGGTAACAAATTGTAACAAATGGATGGCAGGGTAGGGATTGTGAACACAAGGTTTGGAGAGCAATGTGCTCTTGATCTCGAACTAGGCGACACTCTGATGAAAAAGACAAACATGGGGGTACACCGATGGGTAGCTAACAACTTGGGAGAACACAAGATGACACTAACTTCTAAATCCTCAAATCTATCCGCTTTAAAAACACATAAATTAAATTCAAATAGTCAAGGTCTCGGTTCGCCAAGACATCTCTAACGGGTATCGTGGGTTGTTTTCCTCGGGCCCTGAGGGATGTGGATAACTCAGATCTGGCAACACGGTGTAAGGTACACGACCAAACAACATGCTCGATATTGTGATAACCACTGCCACACGCACATAAATTGCTGCCTGAGAGCCCAATTCGATAGAAGTGCGAGTCTAACGAGCAGTGATTGGACATAAGCCTTGATATAACGCGTATAAAGTCGCGGCTCATGTCCAACCCTTTGAACCATGGTTTGTTCGACACCTGTGGGAGAATAGAATGTAACCATCTTCCCAATTCACCATCATTCCATTTTTGTTGCCAACTGATGAGGACTTGCTGGCGAGCAATGGAGAAAAATTCGTTGAAGGCGATTTGTCGCTCAAAAAAATCGCCTTCCATAGCGCCCACCTTAGCCAATGAGTCCGCTTTCTCATTACCCGGAATTGAGCAATGAGATGGGACCCAAACTAAGGTGATAGTATAGGAGCAGTTAGATAAAGCACTCAGTTTAGTTCGTATTTCAGGCAGGAAATACGTGGAGTGCTTCATCGGCCTCATTGAACGAATAGCCTCCAATGAGCTAAGACTATCCGTAAAAATCGACAGTGAGCATGCAAAAGGGCCTATACGCGATGATCGATTCTCTTCGTCGATTTTCTCTTTTGTTAATAACTCGCTAGATTTAACGTTTCTCGGTGCGTTTGCTGTTGATTTTGATAGCCAATACAACCTGTTACTACTCTGCATTGAACAAATTCTAGAAAATTGTTTCGCTTAGCTGTAGTAATGCAAAGAGAAAATCGGTGAAGAGAATCGATCATCGCGTATTCGCCCTTATGCATGCTCACTGTCGAAATGAAATAATGGTCAGAAGGTAGTGAGGCAATTCGCTCTACTGCGTAAAATATAGCTGCGAGTTCCGCAACGTATACGGAGCATGGTTTCTGCAGTTTATAGGAGGCGCTATGAAATTGATTAAATACACCAAATCCAGTGGAAGCATTTATGGTTGACCCATCTGTGAAAAATCTTTTATCGTTACTTACATGGTGGTACTTGATTGCAAAAATTGAGGGAACAACCATCGACCGATGGTGATCTGGTATTCCATGGATTTCTTGCATCATGGTCAGATCAAAATTTACAGAGGAACTATAGAAGGCTTGAAAAGCAATCACGATTGGAGATTAATGAAGAAGGACCAACCTCCAGCGTCATGTACTCATAGTACAAACTCATGAATCTTGTTTGAGGATTTTGATCGAGCAGCTTCTCAAAGTGTTCTATTACCAAAGGATTCAATACTTCACAACGGATGAGAAACCGGAAAGACAGCTCAGCGAAACGATCTGTCAGTGGTAGAACACCCGCGAGTACTTCGAGGCTCATCGTATGAGTCGAGTGCATACAGCCTAGCGCAATACGAAGGCAACGGTATTGAATCCGTTGCAGCTTAAGAATGTGTGTTTTTGCTGCGGATTGGAAGCAAAAGCTGCCGTACTCTAAAACCGAAACGATGGTTGTTCGGTACAACCTGATAAGATCTTCCGGGTGTGCTCCCCACCAAGTTCCGGTAATTGTACGAAGAAAATTGATTCTTTGTTGGCATTTTTGTTTCAGATACGCAATATGTTTTCCCCATGTGCATTTGGAATCGAACCAGACACCTAAATACTTGAAAGATATACTTTGAGTGATTGTTCTACCCTTTAGTTGAAGCTGTAACTGTGCAGGATGATGCTTCCTAGAAAAAACAACCAACTCAGTTTTCTCCGGAGAGAATTCGATACCCAGCTTCATAGCCCAAGTAGACAAATTGTCTAAGGTATCTTGCAATGGTCCTTGCAGGTCCGGTGCACTTGGCCCTATAACGGACACAACGCCGTCATCTGCAAGCTGCCTTAGCGAGCAATTTTCATCAAGACAACCATCAATGTCTTTTACATAAAAATTATAAAGAAGGGGGCTTAAACATGAGCCCTGGGGGAGACCCATGTAACCAAGGTTACTGAAATTCGCATCTTTTCTCTCATATTCGTTCATCGTGTGCGACGGTACTCGAAGCATCGGTATTTCAGCAAAACTCTAGAATGATGTGGATGCCCACATAAAAGCAAATCGTAAAGAATGCTCGATGAGAGAGGAGTGTGAGTGCCGATGCACCACTCAAATCTTCGTGCAGCGTGCTCTTCTTCGCTTCATCGTTCACAACGCGAGCGGTGGAGAGCGTGCTTCGTATGCTTTAGTCTTCATGACGATGCGAACGGTTTTTCGCATCATCGCGATGCTCATGCTTTGATCCTCACGAAGATGCGTTTAGTTTATTCTTCAACGCGAACGGGAATAGTTTATTCAACACGATGAGTCGTGAAGGCCGTGAATCGTTGTGGAAAAAAATTAGTGACGCGGTGGAAGAAGTGGCGGGAGCGGATAAAAAAGTAAAATACAAGTGTCTGGTGGAAATCGATAGCGATAAACGGTATCCGTATGAACAAGCAACGCTTATTCCCTCAAATTTCAAACGACATTTCCTCACAATCCACCCGGATGTGGCTCGTCGATTGCGGCTTTCGCAAAGTGAACGTAGTGCTAGTGCAAGTGGGGATGGGCAACCGAGTCCCGCTAAGCGAGCAAAAAGTGCCAAAGTTTTGGTGGACACCGAAAGGAAGAGAGTTCTTCTTGGAACACTAATGTTGGTTGCTGAGAACAATTTGCCTTTTTGTTATCCGGAATGGAAGGCAATTAAATTGTTAAATGAACCAACATGGGATGCAGTGAAATTAAAAATTACACGGAATACTCTGCCGCCTCTCGTTAGTCGGGCAGCGGATATAATGAGAAATGAACTTATCGGGTTACTCCGTAATAAGCTCATTTGCTTGAAAATGGACTCTGCAACGCGTCACGGCAAATCGGTTTTCGCGATAAACGTGACTGTATCAGACGATGAAGGAGACGGTCACATTTACCATCTTGGTAAGTAAATCATTATTAATGTATACAACTGAAAAAGAAAACGATTCCAAAATGGTTATTGTGAAAGAAAACACATTATCCCACCGTTAATCCGCGCCTAGTTAATCCAACGCCTCGATAATCCAACTACACGAAGGAATTGAAAAAGTACCGTGCAATTCTCGTAAAAATGTAGTGCATGCCACATGAAAAGCATTCAACAAATAATTAAAATTATTTATCATTGTTGATTGCAATTCAATTGAGTGACGGCTTATTTTTTTATGTTGATTAACCAACGCGCACCTCCAAATCACGTACAGAAGTTTTTTTATAGCACTCTCTTAAATCTTTTGCCATAATTCTAATTGTTCTCAAATTATTGTAATTTTGAAAACTTATAATTTGACTATATTTTCGACCCATCTCTTTCAATGAAAAACTATAATTGAAGCAAGCTACCAGACAACACTCTATACTGAAAAGTTCCACACAGATTCGCAAATCGTTTCGGATCGATGTTTTTTTGAATTACTTGTTATTTTACACAGGTGTTTGTTGTTGTCCAACATGCCATTTTACATATTTGGTACCCTAATTTTGTTCACGACTAACACTTGAAAAGAGCTTATGTAAAAATGATACGCATCAAAAGAAAAATATACATCTCGTGAACGATTTGTTTGATCGAGATGGTGTGTTCGAAGAAGTTGTGCCTTTCAAGAAAAAATATACACTATAAAAAAATATTTGATTTTTTACAAAAAAAAAAATCAAAATTATCAAACAAAATTAAAATTACCCAAATTGCATATTGTTCTAAAATATTTTTTATATAACACTATTGTAGTTTAGATAAAGCGCTACCTAGTGACAATGTGTATTTGCTGGGCAATTCATAAACAAAAAAGTTGTGGATTATTTTAAAAATTAGTATTTTTCAAAATACTACCTACAGTTATCGAATATCTTTGAAATAGTGTTAATATTAAACAACACTAAATTTACAACAAAAAAGCTCATACTGCTTAAATTGCCAATTTTTGCCCTTTTGAGATGTTATTGGCGAGTGTTCAATATTGTAAATATTTTTAACGAAAAGCCCAATTAATTTCCTTAAACTTTGCACTACACAGTTTTTCAATCATACGCATGAGTTAAGATAGAACTAATTATGAGGCCGTTCGCAATGCTGAGTTTCAAAATTGTTTTAAACTCCTCGACAATTCTATAATTTGAAACTGTCAAAAATAAAACTGCAACACGATCAGCGCAACGCACAGTTCTAAAAGATGTTTGTAATCATCAAGTTCCATAAACTTTACTGTTTTCTATGAAGTTCATAGAGTTGTTTGTGAAGCTCTTCGAAACATCTTTAAATACATACAAAGAAATTTGAAACAGAGTTCCATTCGTGTTTCAAACTCGCTCAGAAATAAAACAGAATAGTCGAGCAGTTGCAAATCTGGTGCAAAATAGTGCTCGAATAATGAAACTGCAACTCAGCATTGCGAGAGGTGCGTTTCTGTTCTAGTTTCAAATTGAAACAATTCTTATAAAATACAACAGCATTGCGAACGGCCTGAGTAAGAGACCGTATATGGGAAAAGTGTATTTTTCTAATCGGGCCCATATACGGCTAGCTAGTTTCGAATACCACAGTGGAATAGAAAATAACCATAAGAAGTGTTTGACAGCCTTTTCGGGTCACCGTTAGTGCTGTAGCTATACAATAGGAATGAGCAAAGCGGACAGACCCCCTCCAGAATTGTCCAGGACCGACCACCTCAGATTTTTTAAAGTTTTTTTTTGCTCGTATTGCGTTTTGTAGCATAACTAGCTTTGACAATAAACTTTATTTTTCAATATAGTGTAACAACCCCGCCCGAGCTACTTTAAAAAAATACTTATCTGCTTTTGTAAACAATGCGTACGATCGTCGATTTGACGCAACTGAGAGCGCGTCCACGCATACTAACACCACGATCAGTAGGGGAAACCTTCCCCAACTTAATACTGGTGTTAGTGTGCATGGGTGAGTCCCCAGTTGCGTCAAATCGAGTTTCCGAGATTTATAATACCATTCGCAAATTATGGCATTCATCTCATAAATAAAAATGTATTAAATAAAATGGCGTTCTTAGGTATTTATTTAGTTCACATTATATAATTACATTAATACTTAATATGTCTATTTAAACAAATTAAAAACCTTTGCATCATGATATGAACATTTTGAAAACAATTTTGTTTTAATGTTATTTTCAGATATAGGAATAAATGAGTGAAATTTTTGCGTTCCTTGAATTGTTCTTGCTTCACAATTGCTTCAAGGTTAAATTTACTTTGATACATTTTCGAAAAATTCAATAGCAGTTTTTATCGACGTATTATTTCAGATTGCAAAAAAACTCACGTCATTTTGTGTAAAAAAGCAAAAGGAATCGAGCGACGCAAGCTTTTTGGAATCTGAAATAATGCGTTGAAAAAAAACTGCTATTGAATTTTTTGAAAATGTATCAAAGTAAATTACACCTTAGCTTTATATTCTTCTGATTTTACAAAACCAAATGATAAACTCGTCAACTCTTACTCCTTTCGATTATTTTCCCAGTTATATAATTCTTTGACATTTTTTATTGGATGTTCACGTTCTCTGGTTAAACTGGCTCGTGTAGCCATGCGCTTTATCGTACCTCCAATATCATCATGGTATTTTGCCATGGGACGTCGCAAAGAAATGCCATTCAACTTATATTTCATACTTAGACTTGAACTTGCAGAGACTAGAAAAATTCTTACGGTTTTGTACTGTGAAGCATAAAATTAATCTTCTTCATTATTTTGCTCTGATCTGTACGTAAAAAACTATTCATTTTGGAAATAAACAGGTTAACAACAACTGCAGCATTTGTCAACTCTTCTGAGATAATTATGAAACTAAAATGAAGCACTTGCCAGTTTCCTTTAAAGTATATAACGCATAGAAGGATAGCAGCTTGCAGTGGCGTCGCCCTAACCTCAATCTACCTGTTCAGCAACTCTCAAAACGTAAACAAACAAAACAATATTGGTTCCAATGGATACAAATCAGTGAAACTAGAAGACGCCATGCCTTTTGAAACTGCATTGAATGTAAACATGACCCTAAATAACGTTCTCAAAGTTGTTGAACAGGTAATAAGTGAGGTTACGCGACGCCACTGGTAGCTTGTTGTACATTCCAATGATGAGATTGTGCTTCATTCTGCAGTACAAAGGAGTAATTTTCAGAAAAATCACAAATGACTAAAAATTCACCGACTTGCAAATTATTTTTCGTTGTTTTAAAGAATTTAGATTGTTCTGTTTTAATGAAATCGTGCGGTATCAATTTAAGTAATTTTTCACAAAAATATGAAACAAAGCCTTCAGGCTCTTTTACAATAGTTTGTATATCACATCTATTAGTGGTTACCCCCTGTTCGAACGACAGTTGATCAATCATATTTTCTTCCAATTGTTGTGACTTTGTTGTTACTTTCTAATTGTTGTAAATTTGAGTAATTTTAATTTTGTTTAATAATTTTGATTTTTTTTTTGTAAAAAATCAAATAATTTTTATAGTGTATATTTTTCTTAAAAGGCACAATACTTGTCCACAACTTCACCAAGGCACCATCTCGATCAAACAAACCGTTCGTGAGATATATGTTTTTCAATTTATGCGTATCATTTTTGCATAAGCCCTTTTCGAGTGTTAGTCGTGTACAAAACTAGTGTACCAAATATGTAAAATGGCATGTTGGGCAATAACAAACAACTGTGCAAAGTTTGAACATAATCATAGAAGGTCGATCAAAAAATTAAAAAAAAAAAATCCTAATTAGAAATGGAACTGCTGTACTTTGGCTTGGAGTGTAGCTTCAACTTTCTTCACAAAAAAGGATGAATGATCTATAAATCTATAAAAAAAAACTAAATCAAAATGCATTCAGTAATTAAGAGCTAATTCCTAATGATTTGCGGACTAGTGGACTTTTTCCAGTAGAGATTTAACAAGACATCATATTTATTCCCTTATTTGAATTAAGCGGCACATGAAATGACGGAGCGTCAGACAAAAGAAAATCGTAAAAACATTATTGAGCAGGAGATGGCATCATTTGGCATCGACTACAAACAAGTTCTCGCGATTACTTCAGACAATGGCCAAAATATGTTAGCCACGGTCCTAGAGTTGAAGAAATGTTTTGGGCCAGCTGTTACGGGTTCGCTGGCGGTAATGCTTGAAAAGGAAAACGCATTCCTCGGTACTTTGGCAGCAGACGACGAACTAGATAGCGACACAGTGGAGACGGAGAAGGATGAAGACGAACAGGAACATTGTGACTGTTTTTTATGGTTGCTTTTTCTCTTTCGTTAATTTGATATTCTTATAAATAAAAAAAATTAAAACTAAGCAAATAACAGTATTTGAAAGTTATTGCACTACACATACAAAGAAATTTTTATCCTCAGCATATATCCCTGACTTCTTTAAATGCAGCATTAAACCCTCCACTTCAACGTCGTTTTGTAAGCGTTTTCAAAATGAAACGATGCCTTTCAGAAGCAACAACTTATCGCATGTTGAAGACAGAAGAAAGACAAAAAAAAAAACCATAATTCTTGAGCGATTTTTCAATCCGATGTAAGTGCTTTTAAAAACAAATCTTCAATCGTCGATTTCACGAAATTCTCAGCAATCCTACGCAAATTAACAAGATGACATTGAAGTGGAAACATTCCCTTTCTGTGTAACTAGTTTACGTGGGAGTGCTGAAAGTTTCATCGAATCGAAGTACGAAAACGTAAGTTATTCGCCCCTGAATTGTTTATAATTTAAGTGTATTTAATAAAATGTTGCGTTATTTAGAATACGCTTTTGAAGAAACCATAAAACAGCTTGGTAAAAATTAGGATTTCTTTGTCCTCTTCTTTGTAATGCAATAAACATGTTTAAATGGGTGACTTAGAATTGTTTATTATGTCAATTTTCCGAATAAATGAAGTTCTCAGCAGCATGTGCAATATTTGAATATGCCCTAATGATATCGCACGAAGCGTATTGACGCTGACGACGTCTCTCCGTCGGGATGCTATTTTTACTCTTAAGCTTATCCCACACGTTTCAATATATAGACGCGAAGGGGAATTATTGACAATACTATTGATGATGTGAATACAGAAATATTGTCAATATCGATGTTTTGACGTCAATATTGAATGTATTGACAATACGATTATTGTCAATAAAAGCGATCGTGTAGGGGTCACTTAAGGCCGATAGCATAATGATAGCGAAGAGTAGTGAAGGGGCGAGCAAAGCGTACAAACGTATGGAAATTCCCATTATTGATATTATTCCTTATATTCGTTTCGACGCTTTGCTCGCCTCTTCGCTTCTCTTCGCTCTTACTATGTAATCGGCCTAACGGTGTTTCTCATTAACAAAAAATAGTCCCCCTTCCCCCTGCGTAGACAATTGTCCATACATTTTTTTTAAATTTGTATGGGCCATGGATAATTCCCAACCGCCCTCAACATGTCTACGTACTTTATGGACAGACCCTAATCAGTTAATTGATTTCGTTAGCGCGCGCAGCGCAAGCTAAAGAAACGACACAAGCAACCACATAAAGCTTCGTTCATGAACGATAATAGCAATGATGCTCTTCATGAAGATGATCAATCCGGTGTATTCTTCTACGAGTGGCATCGCTCGCGAAGAACGATTGCTGTGATCGTGTTGCTGGAAATTTGAGAGTGAGTGACCCATGCTCAATGGGTGCATGTGGTCACTCAGCGAATGAAGGGAAGGTGGTAGAAACAAAATAACACAAATTGCTTCGTCAACATAAGCGATCGCACACGAAGAATGAACTCCGAACGCATTGTTGCTGTTCTTCTACCGCGATGGGAAAATAGTCCGACCATCGCTTCAGTGCAATAATCAGTAACCTTGCATGTAACTAATTCGTAAAGTTGTCGAGTTTCCATGAGAAAAGCTCATATATTTCTCAGACAACAAGTTGCTCAAATAGTTGTTCATAATTGGTGAAAGCCCACTATCGTGGAGTTTATCCGAACGAAGCTCATTGTCACTGTCAATTGAGTCACTCAGTATCATTTGATATACGACAGTGGAGTATGGAAGAAATCCAGGAAAATGGTCCCGAACAGACAAGTCGACCCGATGTCGGATCAATGTAAGGCTAATTTAAGGTCGATGTCGACCCAATGTCGTGTTAATGTCGGGTCAATTTTGGGTTTATGTCGGGTCAACATTGGGTTGGGGTTTGATAGAAGTCAGGTTGGTGTCGGGTTGGCTTAGCTTTTTCGCCGGAATGTCAACCAGAGCTCCGTTTGTGTGTAGGTTACACTCAATCGAATGATATATAGCGTTTCTCAAATGAGAATGATCCATGCCTTCGTCAAATGACTAAGCAACTGATATCACCCATTCGGAGGAGGTCCCCTTTGATAGCGAATAGCTACTTTTCTCATTTTCATCAAAAATGTTCAAATGATTTTGAGAATTTACAGCACTGCTTGACACTATTAGTCGTAAAAAAGTGACATTAATGACTAAATTTTAAGAAATAGTGACTTTAGTGACTTTTAGGTGAAAAAAGTGACTTTTTAGTGACTGACTTGAAAATAGTGACCAAGTCACTAAAAAGTAACCTGCTACCAGCCCTGCGTGCACTGGAGATTTCTTCATCTGCCGTAACCAGCGGTTACCAGTTCAAGTTCAAGTTCAACTAGAATGTGACTTTTACTCCCAGAGAGGGTGATAGGCCCGTAAACATATATTGATACTGAACGCTGGTGGCGCTGCTCAGCATAAATATATGATTTCGACACCTGAGACATCCTACAAACGATAGGTTTACAGACTGGGAGTTGCGAGTTGCAGAGAGCTGTAAATTTCGATCCTCTCAGACTACCCTTGCTTGAAGGTTGCCCCACAACTGTGCTGTGTGTGTTGCTGGGGTGGTGCGCGGTGCGGCCGCGAGCTCATCATCATCTCATCATGGTGGTGAGCGCGCATCCGTCGAGACGTGTGTATGCAGAGAGGCAAGAGAAGTCCCCATCATGGCCATGGATCAGCACACATCGCAATGCCTTTCCACAAAATATTCAGCCAGCGTTCACACATTCCGACCGCCGCGCATACCAAAACCAGGGCAATCGCTCAAATGATCAAGAACAGGTGACTACGAACTCATTCCCGGAAGGTCAATAATAAAACCAAAATATTCTGGCTATCAGGACCAGGACTAGGATGTTCCGAGCTGTTTGTCATGTAGCCGAGCTTTTATTATCCGTCTGATCATTTATAAGCCAACTTTACCGCTTCCTCCCATTTAATTGACCACCTCGAACAGTGTATCCAGCGATGCAAAATATCATGACACTCACGTGACACTCGTCTTCGCATCAACCGACTATCGCTGGCAGATCGTTTTGTCACGCAGTGAGAGTTAGAGCCATGGCAAACAACAATCACCAGTAATGGATGATGAAAAGCACAACGAAAACAGTGAAGACTTCTGCAGTACGATCATGAGAAAAAGCGAAACGACAGAATAAAATGAAAACAATGCCTACACATTCCAAGTTCGTCTCGGTAGGCGCGACTGTGTGAGTTTCAAACAAAGCAGGCAACATGAAACGGAAGCTGTTGGGCTCACTTACCAACAAGCAAAGCAGCAACTGCTTCAAAACGAGCACAGATGAGTGTCGTGATTGTCAGGAATGACCAGATCGGTGATGGATCACAACAGAAGACGACATTCACCAGTTGCTTTTTACTTCTTTCGTCAACTTGATGGATGGTCATGGAGAGAGCTTCGACGAGCACATTGATAGGAATGTACAAAGCGTTACTACCATCAGCTGTTTGGCGATCGTGATTGTGATAGGTCGCAACTCTGAGTGCATCTGTCTTGTCCTGGTTCACCATCGTTGATCTTCGCAACCAATTTCGATCCCGGACGAGCTTCTCCCGTGCCCGATAGCGTGAGTGAGTTCCAATGGCTCCAACATCAACAATTTCCCCGGCGGCTGTAAAATTCGAATTCCATCAGATGCGTTTCAATGCTGTTTTTTCCGAGTATCTGCAGCAGTCGGTGAAACTTTATCGCCAGCACGAGGGGATCTTCCGATCGAATAAGTTTATCTTGTATTAGCTTCTCCCACAAAGGTGCCTCTGGATCACCGTCTTGGTTCAGATTCCACTACTTTTGTTCTCACAAACCAATGCCACTACTTGAGATTTTTTTTCTTTCTTCAAAACAAAACATTGACACTGTCAAAATACCGGGTTGCCAAGCATGCCATTATTCACCACCCCTTGTGATGGCCATGGATTTCAGGGAAAAAAAATGCCAAATACTCTGCAATAAGGGTATTTTCGGAACAGGGATGACATGTAGATGTAGAAAATGTATGTCTGCTTCCATTTTGAAATCCAATACGGCGGCCATTGGTTTTAGAAAAAAAAACTGTACCTGCAAAATAATGGATATGTTTGGAACTGGAATGACGCGTAGATGTCGAAAAGCGATGTTCGCCGTCATTTTGATTAGTTTATTTTACAGTTTTTTTTCTTCGATTCCAAAATGGCGGCGAACATCGATTTAAGGCCTATACACGTCGTCCCAGTTTTAAAAATACCCATATTGTAAGGTATTTGACAGTTTTTATGAAACCAATCGACGCCGTCTTGGATTTCAAAATGGCGGCGAACATCGATTTTCGACTCCCTATAATCGCATATCCGTCCTATATGGAAAAAGTATACAATTGGGAATTGCTGTGATAGGAATAAATGAGTAAACCGAATATCCAATAGTTCTACAGAAAATTTGTTTTATTTCTACTGATTTCAGCAAAACATGTCTGAAAGCGAAGGTTTTTTCCCGCTGCTCAGTGTTACCTACTTTGTTTAGTATATAAGAGAAGTACGTTACAATATTTAACGGCTATTGAAATTAGTGCTTTTCTGCTTTTTAGGGCATTACAATTACATGATGTGGTTGATACTGATGATTTACTCGTACAAGGTTTACGGCCTTACAAAAAATTAAGTTTTTCGATTGCTGCGACTGTTGACAAGTAAGATTGTATGGAGCTGGATTGGCCTTTGATTTGGTTCCTTCTGTTCCTTTGATTTATTATTATCGTCTAGCCATACTGGCATGACTTTACACTTATCAGCACTTGATTTCAAATATCATGCCCGAATTTGATAGTGATGTCTGCGGTGTTGACGCCCTGAAGTACATATACAGCATTCCATGTTTCTGCGTTAGCTTTATAATCTAAGTACTGTGTTGCTTCATCTTTTGAGACTTAGACATCGATCGTGATATAGAGTGAAGGCGAGAGCTCAGTTTGAGTATTCAAAATGACCGTAACGCGGTCTCCGTATCGTTTGCTAGGCAACAAACTCATCCACGCCTACTTTAATCAAGCGTAGTATTGTGACGTTTGACAATACCGGTGATAAGCGCTGCGGATCGATCAAAACAATCAACCCGATATGCTCGACCAGCGAGTGTATTGACCTACGTCTACTTCACAGTATCAGTCAAGACGTACGCAGCCAGTAAGTGGTGGCCTGATTTCTCCAAACGCCCATTACGACCATTACGAGCTAATAAAAACAATCACTTAAAGCACTAATTGGAATGCATGACATTTGAGTTGGTCGTAGTAGGCGCGCAAAGTAATATCAAGACGATGGAGTCCATCCGCACTCAAAACTCTTTCTCTCGCTCTTGGTATATAACAATATGGCGCTCAGGTTGAGCGGCGAGTAAAGCAGGCATCGGTTGATTCAGAACGAATCCGATTAGCCAAATTCTATTACGACATTTGTAAGTGCTCTCTCGCGCACATTTTTGGGTTTTATAAAGGCCAAAAATAGGTGAAACAAAAAAAAACGTGCTTTCTTCTTCTTAATTTCGTTGTTTTCGTGCATGCCATAACATTTCAGTAGCAGAGCGGCTACCACGTGGGGCTGTCTGTCATACGGCACTCAGCAGGAGATAAGGCGAAGGCGAGGGGAAGTGCGACCTTTCTTGAGAATTCATCCGCTGAAAAGAGCAGCAATTTCGTTCGGGAAGAGCAAAAAGTGCATCTTCTCTTTGCGTTTCGTAAATTTATGGACATGCGCAGCACCTGGGGGTCGCTCCTTTAATGAACGTTGACAACACGCTCATCATAATTTATGATTATAGAGCTCTTGACGTTCGTTTTTCCTTGCGCTGAAATTGACCAGTTCCGAGAAACGATTCGGCGACCGTGGTGTGATTCCACCACAGGTGGTATTAAGGGAATAATGGCCTTCCAAATATGCATGCATGGCCCTTTAATCGTAAGATGTTGTATCTTCTACACCTTCTTCTTTGGACAAATTTTCGGGCACTAAAGTAACTTATTTTGCGTGCTATTATTAATTCACCTTGAGAATCGTATCCCCGCCCGGTAGTGGTGTGCTTTGTTTGCTGGTAATATAAGCTTAAAACATATTCTTTGAAGTCACGCGATAAGCGATCGGTAGTTCAATGATTGTTTGTCTTCCCAAATGGCGATTGATAACGAACGGTCTCTGCTACTGTAATCAGGGCTGCCAGATGATTTTAGAAAAAGTCCAACAAAATTGAAAGATATTCAAATTTCTGCACCGCCACGTTTTTACTTGGTGAGTCCCAGATGTGGCAAGGATAGGAGAATACCCCCTCCCCTCCACCTAATGTTCAGGATTTTGAAATTTTTATAAGATCCTGAATCTTGAGTAAGGGGCTGTCCATAAACCACGTAGACAGCTTAGGAGGGAGGGGGCGGGCGGTTGACTGGCAAATTTTTATTTGTTTTGCATGAACGACTATTTAAGCAGGGCAGTGTTGCCAGATATACCGATTTTTCGAAATTCGTTCCGATTTTAGAACATGATACCGATATACAAATAAGTCTCATCAGAATACAGAATTTTATTATTTTCTACCGATTTTTTTAAATAATCAAAATGGTTATTGCCTGCCGTCAGAAAAAAATCTATTCCGAGATACTTTAATATTTTTGAATAGGTTAGAAACCTACTTCGGTCGAGTAGAAAACATCGAATAAATCCATGATTTCGGCGTTAACACCTTTGGTACGATTCTTTAGTTCAAAAGATACCGAACGAAGTCAATAAAAACGCGTGATATGAATGTTTGCACCCCTTATTCTCAAAAACAAAAGAAGCGCCCGAACGAATCAATTTGTATCTTCTTCCGATAGGCCGAAGTGAATTCAATAGCGATTCAATGACGTTTTAACGCGTTAGACTGAATTTAGAATCCAAGAAGCAGTGTTAGATTTTTAACAATATCTCAAACATTTGATTCTCTTTATCAAATCTTAAGGTACGTTCGGAAAGATAAATCAATTTTCAAGTCATCTGCAGTGAAACATTCAATTTTGTGGAAAAAATCCACTTGAAAAATAGAGGTAAAGGGCGGGTTGTGCTTAGTAGGCCCAAAATTAGATCTGAGCCCTATACAAATTTCGGTGGTTGCCACTTGAAACACAGCGCTGCTTGGAGTTTGCCAGAGTTGCCAGTCTTCTTCGAAATAACTCAAAAGATTTCGTAAAAATTGGAACACATTCCAAAAACGGGTAAATTTTTAACGAGTCAACTACCACTCTGAATTCAGTTTTCTCGATCAACTCGACTGACTAAATCTTTGGTTATTTCCGAAAATGATTGATCATACATTTTCGACTAGTTCCGACTAGGCTTCTTGTATTTCTGATGAAACCGGTTTCGTAGATCATAGAATCTGTATTAACCTTGGTTCATTACACATTTTGCATGATTTCGGTAAGCGTATGGCATGAAACCATCATTTTTCTCATCTTGCCTCAAACTTGCAGCGATTCCCTCTTTCCCAGGTGCAGCCACACACACACACACACACCCAGTAATTACTCAGCCCAATTTCCGCACAACAACCGGCGAAAGAGAAACGCGAAAACTCGTGCTTTTCCTCGGTGGTACAATTATCGTGCCAGAATGCAGCAACAATTCAAAAGAAGGCCGGTGGTCACTCTTCTCTTCTCAGTTCCATATTTTCCTCCTCACCTATTATTCCAACAACGTCACTAACCGACCGACCGAGCGCATGTTTGCTGACTTGCTCGCTCGCAACTACCATCATTTGGCATCAGATGATGGCAGCCGAGCAGCATCGTACGATATGCTTGGCAACCAATCAAAACTACAAGAAAAGGGGAAACTCAATTCCCCTCTCCTCTTCCCGCCTTCTCCCCGGTCCAGTCGTTCAGACAGATTCCTTCGATTGAGATTTATGGGAAATCAAATACTCGGAGCTTCATGCCTTCACTCAACAGGGGCGATCTGATCGTCGTTTGATTGAATTTTAGTTTACATAAATAATCTACACCTAACTATCTTCCTAATACACAGACAGACACACACATATCAGTTACTAAGAGATACGTAATACTCGTCATTCTAACACACTCGTTACTTCTCATCGTATTCCTCCTCCTCCGCCTCCGGGATTTGTTTCTCATTAGCACGCTTCACCAGCGTCGAGTGCGGAAGGTCCCCATTAAGGGTGGCCGCATTCAGCACCTGCATCTCTTCGGCAGTCTTGTTCTCCACATCCCGACGGCTGTCTTCGCCGGGCACGACTTTCACCTTGCCAAAGTTTTCCCCATCGGCAATCGTTTCCGGCAGCTTTTGGTTATGTGTCTCCGGTAAGAGCAGCGATAGAAGACCACCGGTAAATGACATCGCACCGAAGATCAACAGAGGAAGCGGCGTCCAGTAGTCTCCCAGAAGATTGAAGTACGGAGCAAGGATGCCACCTACACGGGCCGAAGTCGACGCAGCTCCAAGGGCCACGTTCCGGATGACGGTGGGGAACTGTTCGGCGGAGAAGACGTACACCGTGCCGTAGCTGGAAGTGATGGCTAGTTTGCCGAGCATGGCAAGCACTATGATCAGCACGGGTAGATCACTCGGGACGAACATCGTAGATAGCAGCATTACACCGGCGAAGATCATACAACCGCACAGGATAGTGCGGCGACCCCAGCGATTCAGGGTAAACAACAGGAACGTATAGGCAGGAATTTCCACGGCTCCACTGATGACAAAGTTTAACAATTGGTTACCACCGAGATTGTTGGTGTTCCAGGACAGCCCATAGTAGGTTCCGCTATTGACGAACCAATCGAAGAAGATCAACAGGGCTTTCTGTCGTAGATTTGGGTGCTTGAAGATATCGATCAGTGAAGGTTTGGGTTCATTCTTGTCCGTTTCCAGAGCGGCTTTGTCCTCTTCGACCAGTTTATCCAGCACATCTTCCGGGACGGTAACCCTGTTCGATTTGGCAACCTTCTTTATCAGAGCGATAGCTTCCGATGGGCGATTGTTGGAGATGAGCCATCGCGAAGACTCCGGAATGAACCACCAATAGCTGAGGAACAGAATTCCCGGCAACGTCAGGGCAATCTGCAGCGCACGCCAGTCGTTGATGAAGTAAGCGAATACCGACGTCAACATATAGCCCACCGAGAAGAACATCATGCATACAACTCCGGCGTACAGACGATCACTAGGTCCAACCATTTCCATAGCTATGACGTAGGCCACCAGGAAGACACCGGAGGTCGTAGCTCCAACCAACATTCGCGCTATCGTATAGGTGAAGAATTCCGGCGCTATTGCGGCCAGCACTCCAAATATCAATTGGGCCACCAATGATGCGAAGAATATCGGCTTACGTCCGTACTTGTCCGATAGCCAACCGAACACAATACTGCCCAACATGACGCCAACCATAAAAAGAGAATCCGCCGACGCTCGGAGCCAACTCCGGTCACACACTATGTCCCAATCCGTTACCACACTGCTCTCGAACTTTGATCGATCATAGATCCAACTATTGCAGCTAACCACTTCCTTAGCCGGTGTTCCTCCGTTCAGATAATCGTCGGTAAAATTTGCATCGAAGTACGTGCACGTGGAGTACTTTCCAGTGGATGACTCCATCGGATAGGCCATCGATAGCACATCCGGTGGAAGTTCGAACGTGGCATTATCCGCCTCGAACGGCAATTTGCACCGGTAATCCGGCGTCGCCAGCAGAAACACGCCGGCCAGCTTATGAAATGCACAGCTTATTGCCGGCAGGCATAGTAGGACGTAGATTTTCTTCTGGTACCGGCCGAAGCCGCCCAGATGCGTTAGCACCTCGTCGTATCCCATTTTTTCGAAATATCGATTGGTTCACGTTCCGTCACAGATGCGCACACTCTTGCTTTGAATGTTTGCCGTCACACAACTTTTGCCACCGCACCCGTTCGTCAGTTTCGGTTTTCTTAACTGCACACGCACTTGTCCTCTTCTGCCTCTGTCTAGTATCGGTTCAAGTCTTTTCTAGGGCAACCGACGATCACTAAAAAAAAAGGCACCTAAAATAGTCAGCAAATGCGTACGTCACAGTCGTTGCCCAACATTTTGTATCTTCCTTCTAAAGCACTGCTTGTGAATGGGCACTAAAAATAAGTCCCGCTCCGTTTTCCTTTACAACGTGCACACAACTCCAACACGAATTCTCTCTTCTATGTTCTCTAGGAGCCAGGCGGGCTGCTGTCCCTGGTAGCCGGAGGAACCGCGATAAAGGTCCGAACCGAACGCGTGTTGACGGAAGAATGCTGGCAGGCGCTCTCGCGAATCGGTCTGCACGTCCCGACCCGAGCCTCACTAGACAAGACTGAGGGCAAAGCGGAAAACAGCGGAACGGGTGTGAGAAGTGCACATATTGCGCCGTCGCCGCTTCCGCCGCTGCCGCTTCTAATACATGGGAGACGATAGTCGCTCTTCGCGGCTGAATCGACATGGGGAAAATTTATTACACATGCAGCAAGCTCAGTTTGGAGATGTAGTGTAAACAAAAAGAGAGCCACATCGCGGTTGCTTGAGTGCGTATGAGTGACGCACGTTGTTAAGGTGGGTGATTCCGGCTGGTCACTCGATTGATGCAGCGTTGCCAGTGATGGTAGTTAATTTGATTGTTCATTTTCGATGCTCTTAAATGGGCTGGAGTGTGTTGTGACGCAACGCCCAGGTAACAATTTGATGCTTAACAAGTGTTGTTCAATCGATTTTAATTCAGCCTTAGTTTGAATAATTGTTGTACTTAAATCACGTTAACCTTTGTTCAGCTTTTAAACATCTAAATCTGATGATTTTAATCAGCCAAAAGCTTAACAGTTATATAAGTTATAAGCATTAAATGCATTAAACAACAGTCTTTTCCAACCCTTGTTTAGACTTCTAGTTTTATTTAGAAAAAAAAAATATTGAAGACCGCTTCATATCTTATACTTTTTTATGGTACTTATATTGTTACTATAAGTCTTAAAATTTTCTTTGCATTTCGGGATTCGAACCGGCAGTCGCTGATTCACAGGAATCAATACCTATTGAACCACTTAAACATATGTTTGGAAAAAGCTATGATCATTAACTTGAAACACTTCAAATTTAAGTTGAATAACAGCAACCGGAAGAGTATTATACAGCAATGCAGAATTGTAAACAACAACTGGTGACAGTAAAACATTCCTCTCATTTTCAAGTGCAGTTAACACAATGTGGACACAAGTGCGCGATTTATTTCGATCGTCATGTGGAAGCTGTTTTAGTGCCATAATTGAGTTATATTGTTCGAATTCTGTCTGAAAATTCAGTGCAATATAGCAGTCAAAACACAGAAATACAAATCTAGATAGAGCTGGAATTAGGGCGAAACAGCTTTTGTAAACAATGTCTTCTCTCGATGATTTCTCGAAAGTCATGGCTCTCCCTGGCAAATCGACATCCCCATCGAGTAGGGGAAGACTTCCCCTACTCGATGGATATGTTGCTTTATGTAGGCGTGCCTTGAATTCCTAGAAATCATCGAGAGAAGTCATTGTTTACAAAGGCTGTTACGCCCTAATTCCAGCTCTATCTAGAAATGTTAATGCTTCCGACGTCGTCACAGTCCACTTCTGCCTGGAGCTATTCCTAAAAAGCTCCTCTACCTTGTCTCTACTGTTGCCGCTGCTTGGGATTAGAAAGGTAGGCAGAAGAACTAAAATGCCGGAAATGCAACGAGTGACACTGACTACATTTAACAAATCAGGCTATTTGTGGTGCATTGCTGATTTGTGGAGTAATGTTAAGCTAAAATAAGGCTTGTTCAATCTTTAGATCAGCTAAATTATTGAGGTTGAATTATGGAGATACAATTAGCTTCACGCACTACCAATCAACTACATATTCAGCCTGCTGGTTATCAGCTTTGTACACCTTAAATCAACCAATAATCAGCTTCTGTTCTTACTGTTGTGACTATGGCATGACCAAACACTCCCGGGTAACTTGCTCAGTAGCATGAGACCCCTCAACTGTGTCGCAGGGCCGGCATGTTACTGGGTATTCGGAGGGGCTCCGCGGACAAAGTATGAAAACAAAGGAACATTCACATTTTCTATAATATTTATTGCCCTATTCTGTGGCGTTCTGTGGGTTTTCACAAATATGTGGCGTGTATCCGAGGGCTTAGAAAATTTAATACTGTACTCACACTGCTGCAGCGGGATCTCCTCCGTCGTCGCAATTCTGACGTTAAACCACACGGCTGCTCATGCACTACCTTGTGGTCGGAAACTTGTGTTACAGTGTTGTTGCAGCTTTGGCGGATCTGGTGGCGTTCATCAGCCACATACGGCTCAGCAGACGTTGCTGGCTCGTTTAGCTGGCAGGCGTCTTCCTTCGTTGACGGCATCGGCTAACCGTGGCATGGCCACCTTGGTCGAGCCGAGACGGGACCCTTCTTGGCAATTAAGGCCATCTTGACTTCCGAGCCGAGCCGTGTGAGACCGTTTTATTAACAGTACGAGGTCCTGAACGGAGGCAATCCAACATCCCAGAAACCCCACAGGGGGGGGGGGGGGACATTAAATGGCACTGCACTTTACGATACCGGTCTACACGGACACCTGATTACTTCTGCTCATTAGAAGGTTTTTGTTTTAGAAGATGGCCACTCGTATGCCTTTTGTCGATCATTCTCCATTTTTAGCTTAAGGCTACGATTTTCCTCCCTTTAGTATCGCGTTCGAGTGTTTTTGCAGCGGTACTAACCCTCTCGCTGCTGCGTGTTGCCTTCTGTCTTTGATATTAAAATACGTGAATTTTCCAAACAACAACAACTCATACAGACGAAAATCCGAGGATTGTAACCAACTGTTCAGCTTGAATTGTTACTTGGGCGTGTATAACTTTATGTTTACCTCTTCATTTCACTATGCTAGAGCAATTTCTCTGCTCTTTATTAAGTCTTAAATCTAAAATTAAAGGATTTGACCGATTACTCGCGGTCTTCTCGAGGTTAGTGGATGACAATTGTTTGGATCGGGAGAGGGAAAAAGAGATTTGGACTATGATTTATGATTAAAATTTTTCACTATTTCTAATTTCAGAACTAGTTGCAGCCTACATTTTTGCAGAAGACAAGGGCGTTTCTGAATTAAACGTAATTTTCGAATTATTGTTGGGTATTGTTAAAGCTTATTTCGGCTGAAAATCACTTTAATATAGTTTATTCATTCCATTAAAAAAGTGTTTTTTTCACAGTTCGAACCTTGAATGTATCGTTATCTGTGACTTTTCAGATGCCGCTTCAAAAATCTATGTAGGGGAAATGGCTCTAATGTTGGGCCTATGGATTTAAGATTGGGTCCATCGTTAAAAATTTATCAATTTTATCTAGATTAACGCGTCATTGGGACGGTAACTTATTGATATTTTTGGTTGCTATTGAAAATGTAGTCGATTGCTGAATTTATGTGGGCCCAAATTAGGGGAACTTAGGCCGACATTGGGCCTTATTACGGGTGTCACTACACGGTGATAAGGAAGTGATACTCAGAATAAGAGCCGTGATTGCCGTACAAATCAAATGGGAACTACTTCACCGTGACGAAAAGTGACAAGTTTTCGACGTGAAGTGACATCCGTAATAAACCCCATTACATCCATTTTCCCTACCTATTTGAAATAAATTTCTGTCTGTCCGTCTGTCTGCCTGACCATTATAGACTCGGAAACTACTGAACCGATCGGCGTGAAAATTAATATGCAGGGGTTCTCCTCTGTAAGGGGGGGCGCATAAACTCAAGCTAATATTGAATCCCGAGCTAGTAAAAAATAAAAACAAATAGAAAAACAAACGGATTTTTTTAGGGGCACCCTCATTTAAAGCCACGGTGATATTACCAATTCTGCTTTGCTCTCTCATTTGAACTAACAGTCATCGTCAACGCAAACTTTGTCAACTGTCAATGAAAATGCTGTCAGTGACGAAAATGGGTAGATTTTTTACTATCTAAATTTGTAACGAAATTAAATGACTTGAGCAAGACAATCACATGGAGCCGTCAAAGTGAACTAGCATCTACGTCCTGAACTGCTTGAGTAACAATAAAGTGATTCAGAATGCACGAAATTACACTTTTTGTTACCAGGTGAATCTTTGTCATTGACGAAAAAATTAAGGAGATTTTAACAAATGTTTTTTTTTTGAGGATCAAGTCTGCCGTGACTATGTGATTTTTTTTATCAATATCGTGCCAAAGTCTGTCAATGACAAATCTCAGCACAAAAAACACTATTGTCGCATTAATGGCCCATCGCTTATTTTCAACTTCTATTCAATTTCCATACTGCCGTACTTTAACGGAACTATCCACCTACCCTCTTCTACGATCATTCTCTAGCTAATAAATTATCACACTAAAGCTTCATGTTAGATAGCATTTCCAACCAACTCTGAAAATCGCAAACTTCGCGTATGAAGTAACATAAAAAAACACTTTGAATGTAACAACTTAAGGCGGGAGTAGCCGTCAACAATGCTGATGATGGTACAGCACGCAACAACCACCCTACTGCTTTCTCTCTTAAATGACTACGTTGGTCATGACGAGAGGAGCAACACAATAGTTGGGTAAAGAAGAATTCGACAGTGAGCATGCATAAGGGCGAATACGCGATGATCGATTCTCTTCATCGATTTTCTCTTTGCATTGCTACAGCTAAGCGAAACAATTTTCTAGAATTTGTTCAATGCAGAGTAGTAACAGGTTGTATTGGCTATAAAAAGCAACAGCAAACGCACCGAGAAACGTTAAATCTAGCGATTTATTAACAAAAGAGAAAATCGACGAAGAGAATCGATCATCGCGTATAGACCCTTATGCATGCTCACTGTCGAATTGGATTATAACACACCATCGACTGGAAATGCTTTCGGCAACGTGGGGCTTTAGGTAGTGATGAAACGTCGCTAGAACTATTCCACAGCCGCAGACAGTAATGAGCAAAGGCGCGCGCACATTTTTTGCCTGTAGATTTGAAGACATACTTCAAATCTCCGTGTACATCGTACGGGTTAGGCAAAAGGTGTGCGTTTGACTTTGTACTGTCGCATTAATGACCCTTCGCTTATTTTCAACTTCTATTCAATTTTCATACTGCCGTACTCTAACGGAACTATCTACCTATCCTCTCCTAAAGACCATTCTCTAGCTAATAAATTATCACACTAAAGCTTCATGTTAGATAGCATTTCCAACAAACTCTGAAAATTGCAAACTTCGCATAAGAAGTAACTTAAAAACACTTTGAATGTATTTTTTCCCGATAAATTGCCGTTGCGGACCACATTTTTGACATCCATTTTTTTGACGTAGGATTACGTCTTTTGGCAACACGTTGGGGGTGCAATTTAAAAAAAAAAATGACCGCATTACGAAAAGTGGTCAGATTTTGACCACATATAATTCTGTCAATAACGGATGCATTTTTATTCTTAACAAGCCAATCGATTAGAAATTTAATTTAATTTAACACTTAATTAATTTTCAATAGTTGATTATTAAAAAAAAATGCACAAATGTTTAACTGTTGCAATGGTGATCAAAATTATCACAGAATGCCTGCAAACAGCGCTTTCTCTAACACAGATTTCAAAATCTGGAGGAAGGAGGAAGAAGCCTCACCGCTACTGATCGGAATCCATCCTCGTGAGTCTCTGTGGGTCATCTATGCCAAGCACGTCACCCTCGTTCCAAACAACATACAGCTCGTCAGCCTCATCCGTGTTCAACACCCTAATAGCTCAGCATTACTTAACCAATACGACAAAACGGTTCTTTTTAGGATCACCATAGATTATTGTTGTTTAAGACTTACCGAACACCACATGACCATGTCAATTAACCAGATACGCTTCGTTAGGTTTTCTCCAGGATGATAGAAAAAGCAAAAAAATCTCGAATTTATATGATTGATCGCGAATATCTCGCGATTGGACAAATTTGAGCAAGAAGTTCCTCCAATCAATATTTGCGTTTTTTTTTATTGTCTATTGAATAAATCAAAAATTCTGTGCGTTTTGTGCACGTAAGTGCGTAGTTTTGTCATCAGAAAACGAGGCGTTTCCGTGGTGGGAAAAGTGGTCCGCCGAGAATTGTCTTCAAATTTTGCTCAAAATTATCTTGGAGTTCTCCTCTCTAAATTCTTCTGGAGATGGAATTCTTATTGAAATTCTCTAGAAATTCCGTTCGATATGCGCGTGAAATTATCATTGGAATTTCCCGCATAATTATTTTGGAATTGTACCCTTTTCACTCTTGGGAGTTCTAGCAAAAACTCTCTGATGTGGTAAGCTCCAATCGGTATTATCTCCGATCAAGTATACCCAACTGCTTTGATGTCGACATCAGAGTTAATCACCGCGAATTTAAGCAAATATTTTGCAGATCATCTAAACAGGGACGGTATTAAAAATCAATTCGAGTTGGAGCTTACCGCCATTAGAAATTTTCCTAAAGCTCCCCAGAAAATATTCTCTGAAATACCTTGGTGTTATCTCTAGAATTCATTCTAAAATCTGCTCAAATTTGTTTTGGAATAAAATTCTCTAAATAGCTCTTCAAAGTGACTGTATCCTGAAAATAGTCCAGTCCAAGGGTCTTAAAATCTTATTGTTTTCGAAAAGAGCACGAGGTATATTTTTCCAAATCTGCAATTTTACGGTTTTTTTTTCCCGGTGACTTCAAATTCCCAGTTTTGACGTAGGACTACGTCTTTGATTTCTATATGGGGGTACACTTTGTGAAAACCGAAAATGGAACATGTAACAAATTAAGAAAGATTTTGAACGTTAGTAACTCAGCTGCCCCTGGTACAATTTCAATAATTTTATCACCAATCGATCAGAAATATGGCTACGCATCGATAATAATGCTTCCGAATATTGATTTTCAACAAGAAACTATTGAAAAACTGGTAAATGTCCAGCATTGTCCAAAAGTGTCGACTTAACTAACAAATCCACCAATTACCTACATGCATATGCTGCTTCCCCAGCACAGTCGTCAGAGAGTAGTAAGTAGATGAAACAAGTCGAAGTGGCATTCGCCTCCGATCCTCGGCGTGCGAATAGGGAGGATGGAATTGCGTAATATTTTGCACACTCATCGCCATACTCAGAACCACACGCTTCCAACAACCACACCACTGTGTGGTGGTGTTCGGTCGTCGAAATTAGTAGCAACAGTAGCAGTGCTTTCGGCGTGTGGCGTTGAAAATTGTTCTCCTGTAACAACGAAAGGCTGCCTGCAAGCAGCGAGCTGCAGAGCCCACATAAGCAACCATCAAAGGAGGGAAAAGCTGCGGGTCGGTCATCTATGCCAAGCGTGTCACCCTCGCTACAAACGACATACAGCTCGACAGCCTCATCCGTGTTGAACACCCAGCTCAGAATTACTCAACCATCACTACAAAACGGTCCTTTTCAGGGCCACCAAAAATTTGTTAAAGAGTATTATTTGAACATTGGTCAAGGTCATCAGCTCCCGCAAGCAGCTAGCTATCAAGGCTCAACCTGTCAATAGAAGGTATGGAATTGTAGGCCAGAATATATTGGTGCAATTAGTTTTTCCTCGGCTTTCATTCCGCACGATTCGTTTCTTTCGTTTAATCAATCACCCTTGTAGTGACGTCGAAAAGATTGTTTCAATCGGCGCTTACATATGGAATTTAATGTGGGTTATAGAATTTTTGGTATGTTACCAACATTTATGAATGGTTTGCCACTAAATGTTGAGATAATTTATTGATTATTGAATTATCACATTGTATACCATGAAAAAGTAGCCTGTTTGTGAGTTTTTGCCTGTTTTCAAGTAAGGAGTTATCATAAAAAACAAATCGCCCGCTGGTATTTACCGGCGGCTTTACACATAAATAAAATCAAACAACATCATCATGCAGAACTAGCTAGGATTTGTTTTACTTCATATTTCACAAAATTGCTTTCGAGTGTTAAGACATCGTCTCCCGCAAAGTTTACATTTACAGGATCTATAGAATCCACGCAATTTAAAAAAAAACCAAAATGCACAGCATTACGTCAGGTTTCGACCAATAGCAGATAAATTTTAATTCTAAACAAGCAAAACGATTGGAAATGTATCTACCAATCTGTTAAAATGAACACTTAGTTAATTTGAAATACCAAATGTCCAACTGTTGCAATGGTGATCAAAATTATCACCGAATGTCTGAAAACAGCGTATTCCCTAACACAGACTTAAAAATCGAATTCGATGCGGTCCCACTGAACGGTGCTCATTCAATCACCGTAAGTGGTGGTGACCAGTCCAGCAGCAACAGCAGGAATGCTTTCAACAACAACAACGAAAAGGTGTCTGCAAGCAGCGAGCTGCAGAGCTCATATGAGCAACCATAGAGAAGGAGGAAATTTGTTCCGTCCACTAGCGGTCCTACGTCAAACTTCCGTTCGTGCCCCTAGGCACAGACCCTTCTACTTTTTTTTCCAGTTTTTTCGATTCACTGGTCACTCTGCATTTTACATATGAAACACTTGTTTTTAATCCCATTATGTTTGTTTTGCCTTGAGCACTTATAGTGATGGCTTTTAGTGATCTCAATCGACAAATGTGATTGTAATTAAGCCAAAGAAGAAGAAGAAGTTGAACTAGGACATTTTTCCAACTAATATCAGATATTTTTTTTTTTTCGGAACTAGTATGAACTTGCAAACAACATACGTTTTTTTTTTTTTTTTTAAATAATTCGTTTATTTTTCCAGGCTCATTTGCTGTAGCTTTGCGGAGCCGATATTCATTGTTTAGATAACAAAATTACTTAAAACTAACGTTAGTAAAGCGGGGGCCGATTACTCGCGGCTATCTCGAGGTTAGGGGTAACAAATTGTAACAAATGGATGGCAGGGTAGGGATTGTGAACACAAGGTTTGGAGAGCAATGTGCTCTTGATCTCGAACTAGGCGACACTCTGATGAAAAAGACAAACATGGGGGTACACCGATGGGTAGCTAACAACTTGGGAGAACACAAGATGACACTAACTTCTAAATCCTCAAATCTATCCGTTTTAAAAACACATAAATTAAATTCAAATAGTCAAGGTCTCGGCTCGCCAAGACATCTCTAACGGGTATCGCGGGTTGTTTTCCTCGGGCCCTGAGGGATGTGGATAACTCAGATCTGGCAACACGGTGTAAGGTACACGACCAAACAACATGCTCGATATCGTGATAACCACTGCCACACGCACATAAATTGCTGCCTGAGAGCCCAATTCGATAGAAGTGCGAGTCTAACGAGCAGTGATTGGCCATAAGCCTTGAAATAACGCGTATAAAGTCGCGGCTCATGTCCAACCCTTTGAACCATGGTTTGTTCGACACCTGTGGGAGAATAGAATGTAACCATCTTCCCAATTCACCATCATTCCATTTTTGTTGCCAACTGATGAGGACTTGCTGGCGAGCAATGGAGAAAAATTCGTTGAAGGCGATTTGTCGCTCAAAAATATCGCCTTCCATAGCGCCCACCTTAGCCAATGAGTCCGCTTTCTCATTACCCGGAATTGAGCAATGAGATGGGACCCAAGCTAAGGTGATAGTATAGGAGCAGTTAGATAAAGCACTCAGTTTAGATCGTATTTCAGGCAGGAAATACGAGGAGTGCTTCATCGGCCTCATTGAACGAATAGCCTCCAATGAGCTAAGACTATCCGTAAAAATGAAATAATGGTCAGAAGGTAGTGAGGCAATTCGCTCTACTGCGTAAAATATAGCTGCGAGTTCCGCAACGTATACGGAGCATGGTTTCTGCAGTTTATAGGAGGCGCTATGAAATTGATTAAATACACCAAATCCAGTGGAAGCATTTATGGTTGACCCATCTGTGAAAAATCTTTTATCGTTACTTACATGGTGGTACTTGATTGCAAAAATTGAGGGAACAACCATCGACCGATGGTGATCTGGTATTCCATGGATTTCTTGCATCATGGTCAGATCAAAATTTACAGAGGAACTATAGAAGGCTTGGAAGCAATCACGATTGGAGATTAATGAAGAAGGACCAACCTCCAGCGTCATGTACTCATAGTACAAACTCATGAATCTTGTTTGAGGATTTTGGTCGAGTAGCTTCTCAAAGTGTTCTATTACCAAAGGATTCAATACTTCACAACGGATGAGGAACCAGAAAGACAGCTCAGCGAAACGGTCTGTCAGTGGGAGAACACCCGCGAGTACTTCGAGGCTCATCGTATGCGTCGAGTGCATACAGCCAAGCGCGATTCGGAGGCAACGGTATTGAACTCGTTGCAGCTTCAAGATATGTGTTTTCGCCGCGGATTGAAAGCAGAAGCTACCGTACTCTAGAACCGACAAGATGGTTGTTCGATACAACCTGATAAGATCTTCCGGGTGTGCTCCCCACCAAGTTCCGGTAATTGTACGAAGAAAATTGATTCTTTGTTGGCATTTTTGTTTTAGATACGCAATATGTTTTCCCCATGTGCATTTGGAATCGAACCAGACACCTAAATACTTGAAAGATATACTTTGAGTGATTGTTCTACCCTTTAGTTGAAGCTGTAACTGTGCAGGATGATGCTTCCTAGAAAAAACAACCAACTCAGTTTTCTCCGGAGAGAATTCGATACCCAGCTTCATAGCCCAAGTAGACAAATTGTCTAAGGTATCTTGCAATGGTCCTTGCAGGTCCGGTGCACTTGGTCCTATAACGGACACAACGCCGTCATCTGCAAGCTGCCTTAGCGAGCAATTTTCACCAAGACAACCATCAATGTCTTTTACATAAAAATTATAAAGAAGAGGGCTTAAACATGAGCCCTGGGGGAGACCCATGTAACTAATTCGTGAAGTTGTCGAGTTTCCATGAGAAAAGCTCATATATTTCTCAGACAACAAGTTGCTCAAATAGTTGTTCATAATTGGTGAAAGCCCACTATCGTGGAGTTTATCCGAAAGGACATCGATACAAACAGAATCAAAAGCCCCCTTAATATCCAAGAAAACTGAACCCATTTGCTGTTTTTGCGCATAGGCCAGTTGAATTTCAGTTGAAAGCAACGCAAGACAGTCGCTCGTTCCTTTGCCTCTCCGAAATCCAAATTGCGTATCTGAAAGTAAACCATTCGACTCGACCCATTTGTCTAGACGAAAAAGAATCATTTTCTCCAACAATTTCCGTATACAGGACAGCATCGCGATGGGACGGTACGAGTTATAATCCGACGCGGGTTTACCGGGTTTTCGAATGGCGATAACTCTTACTTGCCTCCAATCATCCGGAACAATGTTGTGCTCCAGAAATTGATTGAATAAGTTCAACAAGCGTCTCTTCGCGACGTCTGGGAGATTTTTGAGCAAGTTGAACTTGATTCTATCCATTCCTGGAGCTGAGTTGTTACATGAGAGGAGAGCAAGTGAGAATTCCACCATCGAAAACGGAGAATCTATTTCGTTACTACCCGACGGACTATCACGAACGTTGGTTTGAACCGACACCGAATCCGGGCAAACTTTCTGCGCGAAGCTGAATATCCAACTGTCTGAGTACTCCTTGTCTTCGTTGACCGGTGATGACGCGTTGCGCATTCTCTTGCCGACATTCCAGAGTGTTCTCATCGAAGTCTCTCTCGACAAACCATCGACGAACCGACGCCAGTAACCGCGTTTTTTGGCTTTAATCAAGCTCTTAAAAGTTTTCTCGAGGTCGGTGTACCGCTCGAAATCCTCGACCTTACCGTGTTTGCGGAAGCGTTTAAACGCGGCGGACTTCTCGCTGTTCGCGTCGGTGCAATCCTTATCCCACCACGGAGTGAGAGGTCGTTTGCGAACGAAAACACCCGGAACGCGTTTCGTCTGTGCTTGAAGAGCGCAGTCAACGATAAGTCGCGATAAAAAGGAGTACTCATCCAGCGGAGGGAGTATGTCAACCGAATCAGTACCACCGAGAACCGCGGACGCAAATTTTTGCCAGTCGATGTTTTTCGTGAGGTCGTACGCGATGTCAACCGAGCGAGTGGAAGATGAACCATTGGTAATAGAAATTTTGATTGGCAAGTGGTCACTACCGTAGGGATCTTGAATTACTTTCCACGAGCAATCCAACGATAGTGAACTCGAACTGAGGGAGAGGTCTAATCTACTTTCTCTTGCTGGAGGTTTGGCCACTCGTGTTACTTCCCCAGTGTTTAGAATTGTCATATTGAAGTTATCGCAAAGGTCGTATATCAACGTTGAGCGGTTGTCATCGTACAGTTCCCCCCAGCCTGTACCGTGGGAGTTAAAATCTCCTAATATCAACCGAGGCTCAGATAAAGCTGAGCAGATATCTGAGAGACCTTGGCGAGAAATCGCAGTTCTTGGAGGAAGATATACTGAGGCAATACTGAGGCTTTTACCTCGAATATTTACCTGACATGCGACAACTTCAATGCCTGTCACGGAAGGCAGATCGATTCTATGAAAGGAATGGAGCTTATGAATCCCGAGAAGCACCCCTCCATACGAATCTGCTCGATCAAGGCGAATAATGTTAAAATCGTGGAAAGGGAGATCGGTGTCTGAAGAAAGCCATGTTTCACAAAGAGCAAATGCATCACAAAGTGAGTTGTGAACTAAAAATTTGAATGTGTCAAGTTTCGGTATAAGACTTCTACAGTTCCACTGAAGAACAGAGATCATATCCCCGACCTCATTCGGAAAATTATCCATCAAAGGATATGATCGATGCAAGGAAGGACCACCTAGAAGCTAGTTGCTTCAAAAGAGTTTTCACGAATGGAAGCACTAAATTAATAATGTTCCGAGTTGAGTCAGAGACGTTGAATATATTGAAGATGCTCTCCACAATTTCAGAAAACGTGAACATGGCATCATGTTCTTGCTGATTATTCAGCTGTTTTTCTGGCTGAAAAACTGGGATATCTGGGGTTTTAGATGATCCCGGAAGTGGCGGAAAGTCCTTGTTAAAATTACAAGATTTAAATCCCGGTGGTGGGGGTTTCGGTACATTTCCGCTACCTCTTAAATTTGTCAAGGTAGGTTGGTAGTCCATACGAGAGGCCTTACGAGGTTTTTGGGTGACGTTTATTTTGGACCGCTTCCTCGTGTTGCCATTAAAGACAAAAGGACTACTCTCACCCACCTCTGAGTCAGAGCCCTGATCATCATCTGGCAGGAGGTGGAATGTGTTGTTGCTTTTAGGGGTGGTTTGGGAAGATGAAGCGGTCGTTTTTAAAATTTCTGCTAACGAGCGCTTAGAGCGAGCTTGCAAAGACCGCTTTAGTTTTTCTCCCTGCTGTTTGTACTTCGGGCAATCACTCAGAGCATGCGGAGCATCCTTACAGTAAACGCATTTTGGGGTAGCATGACAAGGACCCTCCGTATGCTCCTCCCCACATTGATCGCACCGCGGTTTGTTGGAACAAAAGTCCGCGGTGTGACCTAGTTGTTTGCATTTCAAGCAATTCATTACCCTCGGTACAAACAAGCGTACAGGTAGTCGAACCTTCCCAATTGTGACGTAGTCAGGTAATGCCGATCCTGAAAAGGTCACACGAAACGAATCTGAGAGGGTATACTTTTTTTTTGTGCCTATGTGCGACACTGACTGCAGTTGAATGCAGTCCAGTATCTTGACTTTCGGGAGGGCACGGTTTTTGAAAATGCCGAAAGATTCGACTTGCAGGAAATCCTCACAAGTCAGACTCGATTCGGTGACCACTCCTTCAATTTCTACGTCACAACTGGGGACGTAGACTCGATATTCGATCGAAAAAAGCTCACAGGCAACAATCCGGTTTGCCTGTTTCAGGTCATCAACGGTAACGCGCAGTTTGTTTGACGTTACCTTAAAGATATCGGTTACGGCCGAAAAATGTTTTGTCAGATCCTTCGAAATCCGAGAAATATTCAAAGGTTTTTGTTTGGGCCGGAAAAAAACAACCCACGGACCTTTTGAGTCGCTTGGGTAAGCTTTATGGCGGGGGGTCGCAGAAATTTTTAAGGGAACGGTTGGAGTAGGGGGAACAGGTGGACGAGGGGGCGATGGTGGAGAAGGGGGGGCAGGGGGTGAAGGAGGTTGTTGTTTAGACATCACCTTTGGGTAAGCTCCAGTGCTCGTTTTGGGGTCCGAAGTAGAATCCCCTGAGGTATCCATTTCCTCTTCAGTGAGAAGCAGATTTTCGAATGATGGAGATTTAACAGACTCATCATCGGAGATATCTGCTAGCGAAATACCCCCGCCATCATTGGTTTCATCCATTGCGGGGTCTTAAGTACCTCCGCAACAGATTTCGACATAAAAAAGGAAATATATATATATATTTATATATATATATATATATATATATATATATATATATATATATATATATATATATATATGCGTTGAGAAAAAAAAAATAATAAATAAAAAAAAAATAAGAAAAAAAATAAACTTATCCAAAAAATATAACGGTAAAAATAATACTTAATCCAACAAAGCAAAAAAAAAAAAACTTTAAAATGGAAAAAAATAATGCCAGGAAAGTTAATCAACACTATAGGGAGATTAATCAACTTGCAAAAAAAAAAAAAAAACAGTAAATGAAAAAAAGAGAAAAAAAAAATGAAAAATTTTTCAGGAAAAAACAAAAAGGTGTCAGAAAAGTTAATCAACACTGTATGGAGATTAATCAGGTTGCGGAGAACGGAAGATAACCGTTTGTTACTTAACTCTCCACACAAGCGCACGGAGTGTGGCTGATGACGATGATCTATCCTGATGTGAGAATGATGGTGATGATCGTTCTATTGTTGCCCTCGAGTGTTTGCAACAAAGCACCGGCTGGCTCGCCGGCTGGTGAACTCGATGACCTTGAGTTTGCCGTTTCGTGATGCGATGAAACTTGTTGGTTAGAGATGTACAGCTCATCTGCCGGACTCGGCCGGAAATGACTGCTTCCTTTCTCGAACGATTGAGCGGCAATTACAATTCCGCGATGCTCACTGCACTGTTGTATACTACAACACCACTCAGTATGAAAGCGGATTGAAAAAAAACCTCAATAGGGGAAAAAAACTAGTACCGATTACGGAGTGCAAGCAATACTTGACCGAAACAGTCGAGCGTTCGATGTGGAATGAACAACATACGTTCAACAAGTATGAAAAGGAAAACTAGCAACAATGCCTAGCAAATTGCTTTCCGATTCTCTTCTCCACCACATTCAACACCACGACACTAATGAAAAAAAAGGTTCGACAGATTGCGAGAGAACGAGAGCGCGATTGGAGAGCACGACCACATGGCCAGCCGTCAGTGGAAGTGCCTGTAGCAGCAGTGTGTATGGACAACATTTTGCGCAATCGAATATGTAGCTATTACACAAGACGTACACCTCACGACGAAAGCGTAGTTAGGCCAATACGGAACGCGAAAAAAAACGTGGACGTGGATCAGTCAGCCGAGTCGTACGGTCGTGTGATATGAATCATCTTGGTGCGGACTTTAGCAGAGATTGATTTCATTGCTTCAACCATGTGCCTCATCTCTTCTCTGCGTTCGTTCGTTAGTCATCGTGTGCATTAATTCAGCGAAAGCTGCTGCATTGCTAACGGTGATTGTGACTGCATACGATTTTATGCTGTTTTCATCGCACATGTGTATGGGCCAAGTGTCGAACTAACACCCATGACAGTCATTCGTACATACAACCACACATATATATGGTAGACAATTTAAGCATTAGTACATCATCACATGTTGCCGCCTAGGGCCGATGGTCTTCGGCTACATAGTGGGAAATGAGAAAATGTGATTGGAATAATGTTAGCTTCTTGGTATGGGTGAAAGCCTTTGTTTACATCATGTTGGTACAACTACGAGTGGCAATAGGTGAGCGTAAAGCTTTTCGGAACATTAAAGGCGAAAGCACAAATTACTAATTCATTAGTGTGCTAGGGAAAATATTTGCTTCAATTTGAGCTTTGGGGATAAAACAAAATATCAAAACGATTTAAATCATTTGGAAACTATAACCCGGTTGAAAAGACAGTTCCTTGGAATTCGATTGAAAATCTCCTAATAATTCCTTTGGAATTATCCACAGAACTTTCATTGCATTTTTTTTTAATTCGCTTCAGATCCTTCTTCCCTTGAAATTCTATTGGTGTTCTGCTTGGAATTCATGCAGTGCTCGAGAACAAACATCTACAAAATTCTTCTCAAAATTAACCTGGAAATTTAGTCAGAACTCTCCAGGAATTGCCCTTCTCAGAGTTTTCTTGATTTTTTTTCAGGATTCCCCTGAATTTTACTCCAAACTATTTTGGAAATTTACTTAGGTTTCATCTGGAATCCTTCCTCAGAACTTCTTTGAAAGCAATTTTCAAGTTTCAATTTAAGTTTACATTTGAAATTACCCTACACGGTCAATGAAAACGACCGAAATTTGAATTAAGTTTACTGATAAATCACATAAAGTGCAGGAACTCAGCGATGAGTGTGCCTCATGTTTGTCCAGGAAACAAATCCCGAATATGAGAAAGGTAAAGATTGCATTCACTTAGTCTATTGGTACTACTCCTAGATTGAGTAAAAATGTCGTCAATTTACCTAGTTTTCCGGCAGATTTTTGAGGTTTTCCACAGGAAAACTTGAGGTAAATTTACTCATCACTGAGTTCCTGCACTTTAGGCGATTATGAGTGAACTAAACTCAAATTTGGATCGTTCTCATTGGCCGTGTGGAAACGTCAAAGTGATCCGATGCCAGCGATTCGCGATTCGCGAAACTAATAATATTTAAATTGAACGTTAAATACGTGTACGACGATTGAGGAGAAAGAGTTACGTCTTTTTGTCTGTGTTGGAATTATCCTTAAAATTCCCTTGAAACTCTTAACTGAATCGCTTAGGAATTGCACGCTCAACAGTTATTTTTCTTGGTACAGGGTGTCTACTACCTCGAGAAAGCTGGAAATCCGGGATTTTTTTTCCTCCTGGAAAAACCTGTAATTCTCAGGGAATTTTCAAATCTTCGTATCAGAGCCAAATGACGATTCGGAAAAACTCGACCTTCTCCGATTTGTACGATACTTTGCGTAATTGTTTGACATGGGCAATGATTTACATTTTAACTAAAATTCGGCCATTTTGGATCTGGTAAAATTTCCAAAATAGCGTCTAGGAATTTTTGAAAAACTTTAGGCACGGAAACGACACTTCTAATCGAAATGACGTCTAAAACATAATTGTAGAGAAACATAATGTTTTTAATTTCAAGCAAAAATTAAAAAAAAAATGATAAAAACCTGAGTATCTCAAAATATACATGAAGATTTCTGAAAAAAAAAATAAAAAGCTCGTAGAACTGTTCTAGGATAATAAAAAAAAATCAGAGGAGAATTCCAAAAGAAGATTTTTAGGAAAACTTGAAGTGAAATCTGAGGATCCCTTTCAAGTTAGTTCTGTTGAACTCCAATTTCCTAGTCTAGTCTACAGTCTAGTCTACACATACACAGCCAGTACTTGAAAGAATCCTGGAAAATGATACATCTATCATTTTTCTTGTCATTATTAATGCCTGCTGCACATCAAGGATGTGAAACAAACAATAAAGCGGCCAGGCCTACTGTGTAGCGTTTAGTTAATTTTTGTGGAAGTGAATGTTTACCATGTCTACTTAATAAGTATAGACAGTGGTTAACATTTAATCCACAGGTAATCAAAGAGCGGGGACATACCGTACCAACCGCTCCGTATGCAGGATTTGAAAATAGGCTATATAAATCGTTGGGAGTGACAGAGCTAAGAAAGTTAATGTACACTCCTTGGTTGTCCGATCTCCTGGGATGGAACACAGGTATTTACCCCTTGTGTTCGAGCGTACAGTCCTCCCTCCGTACAAGCGTGGACGGCACCGCCAACCCACTGCCATCCCTCAATCGATCCAGCCGACCTCAGTCGAAGGACAACAGAGAGCGGTGTGCGGACGTAACCTATACGGAGGGAATGCTGTATTCGCCTAGGTTATAGCGCCCTTGCTCGCTACCATTTTCTTCTAGCGGTTGGGACCTGAGCACTAACTCTTGTCCTAGCCCTATATGGCATATGGTTATAGCGCCATTACTCGCTTTCTGAAAAGAGAAGAAGGGAAGGGAAGGAGAGGAAAAGGACTTGGGAAAAGGAAATGCGGAATTCCTTTCCTCATTAGTATTTGTATCGTCAACTTTTATGAAAACCATAAACCATATAAATCATTTTTCCTTGGTCAGAGGTATTATTACGACATTTGAATAAGATTGTCTTATCATTTGTTATTCAAAATTTAATGTTATAATGATCAACATAGCTTTGGATTATCCAATATAAATCGGTAACACTGTCCTGCAACCAATGATTTTTCTAATCCGAAAACTAAAAGTTACGACAAAGCACTTAGGCCTTCATTAAGTTCCACTTTCACGCGACGTTCAATGTTTCGCGGTTTGCTCTTTACGCATTGTTCAGGCTATCATAACAAGCTATGACCGACGTGACGATTGCTTAAG
The DNA here is from genome assembly GCF_037179485.1 of Ochlerotatus camptorhynchus. Classification (NCBI taxonomy): domain Eukaryota; kingdom Metazoa; phylum Arthropoda; class Insecta; order Diptera; family Culicidae; genus Ochlerotatus; species Ochlerotatus camptorhynchus. The sequence continues at coordinate 530,508 of NW_027040553.1, forward strand.
CCCTGGTTAAACAAGTAAACAAGTTATTAAAATGAAATCATGTTCCCGAAAGCAGTCAACAATGTATCTTAAACCAGATCAAGCGTGCGCCCTATTTTTCTAAACATTCCGACGCGTTCCGCCCAATATCTATCAATTACGTTTTTCCAGAATAGTAGCCTGGGATAAATCCTAATTCGACCGACACGTGTTTGTTGAAAAATTATATTCTGCCTAATATCAGTAGTCAGTAGTCATTAGGAAACCTGTTACTATATTACCACATATGTATCCTTCTTTCATGAATTTGTTTTACGAATATGATCTAACACAACCTTTTTCTATGACAAAACTATATTCTGATAAAATTGGATCATTGCCTAGACCAACTATTGAAACTAAAGAACAAAACAATTGGCCACGTGTCTGGAATAATATTAAGTTAAAGAACCTGAACTCAAATAAAAATCTATTCCTAATTTACTTTATAATAGGAAAATTGATCACAGAGCTCATTTGTATCGCATAGGTATTGCTGACAACCCTAATTGCTTATCATGCGGATTCCTCGAAGATCTTGAGCATATATTTTGTAAACGTTTTTCGGTCAATCAGTCATGGAACTATTTTATTAGACATTTACTAAACAGATTTGATCCTCGTTTAATGCGCTTCTTAACCTTTTCCAGTTTGATAGCTCCAACCTTAGAAGAGTTTAGCAGGGATGACAAAATTATGATTCTAAGAAAATTTGTTCAGTTTAGTCAATATATTTTGGAAACAGAATGACATATGATCTCCTTGCCTAGCTTCAAATTCTTCTTAGAAATAAATGCCTGTAATTAGTTTAGAATAGCTTAGCTTGTAAGACATGTTTATATGTTAGGATTAGAATAAAGATTTTATAAAAAAAAAACAGACTAATTTTGACACATTTGACTGATGCAATTTTTCATTCGTTCATTTATTGTATGTACTGTATGTATCTACAATCACACTCGTGTCTGGCAGTGGTCTGGCAGTGGTATTATGTATAAAATCTACCTGTATACGAGAAGAAGCGAATTTTGAGTTTGCTTAAACGGTTGTGCAGTTTACTCATAAATCGGAAATAGTTCAGGAACTCAGCGATGAGTAAATTTGCTCATGTTTTTGCAGGATTTCCAGGAAAAAAAAAATTCCCGAATATGAGAAAAGTAAAGATTGGATTCTCTCAGTCTTCATAGACTAAGAAAAACTTTGCCATTTTTTTTTTTTTAGTTTTTCCAACGGAAAACATGAGGCAAATTTACTCATCGCTGAGTTTCTGCACTCTTTGCGATTATGAGCAAACTGAACTCAAATTTAAGTTGATCTCATTGGCCGTGCGGGATAGTCCTGAGAATCCAAGAAATCATGGAAAAGCTCGCTCCTTAATTCTGGCGGAATATTTCCCCGTTTGAATTGGTCAATGACATTTCAAACGGCTGCCATGCCATGTGTGTTTGTTTACAATCTAACTCCCACTGTCTGGCAGTGGCATTATGTATGAAATAAGTTCTTATGAACGCAAGAAGCTTGGACCCGGGAGTTAGACCGTAGCTCAAATAGCCTCTAGATAAAAGATTGACGGGTATTTAGTAATTTAAATGATCGTCTCAATTTAGAGGGATAAGTCCTGTCCAATCTTCCTAATCTTGTATTTTTTAAATGGCTGCATCTTTGAATATTTCTGATTCCTCCTGGGCTAAAACTCATAATGATGAACAAAATTCCACTAGAGTTATATCATTGCTGAGATCCAGAGACCACGTCCGGGCCGCAGGCCACACGCTGGGAAGTGCTGTTATAGAGGAAAGAGGAACTAAAAGGCAAATAAACTTAGCTGAACGTTGCTGCGCTTTATTCGGAACGGAGGGCACCTCATGCAATGGAAAGGGAAGGATTTGATGATTTTAACTTAATGCACTTTTCAACACAACTTCTGTACATTCAATTAACACTTTTTAACACTGAAATTGTAAATTTTCCACATTTTCACAAGAACGAAAACGACGCAGCAAAACAAAACACGTCATTTTCGCAGCGCTGCCTACTTCGAATCAGTTCTGTTGAACTCCAATTTCCAAGCGAAAAGTAAACAGGTAGTTCTGAGCAGGATTCCGAAGTCATTCCAAAGATAATTCCTAAAGAGTTTAGACTAAAATTTGTAAAGTAATTTTGAGAAGAATTCTAAGGTATTTGTAAGCAGATCTCCAAGGTACTTGTGAGTAGAATTCCAAGAGAAGATGGAGAATCCAAAATAATTCAATGAAAATTTGGAGGATAATTTCAAAATATTTCTATGGAAATTTCCAACGAAGTTTTGAGGCAAACTTAAAAGGAATGCTTAGGAGATTTTGAAGACTTTTCCTGAAATCATTTTTAGATAACTAAAAGATAAGTTTCTAGGGAGTTAGCAGGAGCATTTCAAGAAATTTACGGAACTACTTCAAAAGAATTCTGAGTAGAATTTCGGAGAAAATTCCGTAAGAATTTCAGAACTTAGTGAATACTGAGGAGAGTTTATTTCAGGAGATTTCTTAGGTAATACAGCAAACCCAATTAAGAGAATTGCAAAGTGAATCAAAGACCCTTCTCTAGAGATTTTTTGAGTATTATGAGGCAAATTGTAAGGGAATACGAGAGAGACAGAGAGAGTTCTAAGACGAACTCTGAGGAAATTAAGATAATTCAAAGGAAATTCTTGAGATAATTCTAAAGAAATCCTTTGAAGAGTTCCAACTCTAATGGTATCAAGATGATTCAAACATAGAACTTTTTTCGAGATCATAGATAAAACAATACGATATTGGATTTAAAAAAAAAAACAATCAAAATTCTGAAGCTTCAAAATCTTTTATTTGATATATTATGCTTAGAAAAGTTCTCTTGATTCAGGATTAAGAAAATTCTTCAAGATTACGGGAGTTTTTTTTTCATAAATTGACGGCTTTTATCATTTGAGTCCTCAGACCAATATTCCGGGCACGGAGAAGTTTCGCAGGATTCTGCACCATGAGAAGCTTTCAAGATACAAAACGAACAGAAATATTCGAAATGCCAGACTTTGAAATGTTTTTAAGATTGCAATCTTCAATAAACCAAGTGTCGGAGACTTATTTCTTTTAGATTTCTGGCACTTATTTTTAAAAGCTTTGATATGACGTTTTTGTTTGTTTATACAGGGTGGTCAGCGATTTTTCTTTTTCCCGATTCAAATCTTTAAAAAAAATCGATTTATAATATTCAGCAAAAAACGGAAGAATTTCATAAATTTTTTAATCGTGACCAAGTGCAAATTTGCCAGTCCCATGACCCAGTTGCTCAGTAAGTTCTCGAGCTTTGCAAACATAAGAAGTATCAAGCTTAGTAAAGTGATGCAAATTGAATTTTCCTAGTACCTATCTCGATAGTATGATTAACTTTTTACATTTACCAATATTTGTAAGGTCACTAGGCCGAACGCTATCACGCTGAATGGGTCATTAAACCAAATTGTTAAGAGTGAGATATCGAATTAAGACATTGTTTAAAACGTCTTTAACTTGATACAAATGAGATCTAGGGAAATTTGTTGAAGATCTCGGAGTAAGAAAATATTTGATCATTATTCAATCTTAAAAAAAAATTAGCTTTAAGATTTGCTAGAAGCTTAAATTGGGTTTTTTTTTTCATTTGTTAAATATGTATAAAAACTGACTGATCTTAGATTTATAAAACAAAAATAATTGTTTGTTTGTTTAATATGGGATAGAGAAAATTACTCAAATTACATTGAAACATCCACAGATTTAAAAAAAAAATATTTCGGTCCTGTAAAGTTTTCATGACTCTACAAATTGGAAGAAGGTTCAGGACTCCAGTAACTAGAAAAATATACCATAGAATTGTGAGGATAATACCTATGGATTTTTTAGGAGAATTTAAAAGGCATTGAAGTGTTAATTCAAGAGAAATGTTCAGCAGAATAACTATAAAATTCTCATAAACATCCTAAGGAAGTTCTGACCAGAAATCCAAAATTAATCTGAAATAATGTCCTAAGGAATTCTGAGATGAATTCCATGGAATTTATGAAATTCTGAATTGAATTCCTACATAATTCTAAACATAATTCCATCTTCTTCTTCCTCCTCGCATTTCAAGCTTATTGCATATCGCATATTAGCTTATTGTGTGCTCTCAACTTAGTGTTCTAGATGCAGTTCCACAGTTATTAATTGAGAGCTTTCGATGCCTGTACCATTTTTGCATTAGTATAATTGTGTGGGAAGTACAATCATACTCTATGAAAAAATCTAATCGGTTGAGACAACTATATGTACTTTGAACTTTTGTTGTTTAATCTATCTTATGTAAAAAAATACTGAGGCATGCGATGGTGCTAACAATTAAAATATTTAAATCAAATATATTCACAAAAAATCCCAATAATGTTTTTAATAGAAAAATTAAACATAAATTTGGCAACACTGAAAATTATGTTTCTAGATTTCATGTTTCTTTTAACATAAAAAAACAGTTGGAACAGTAGGCGACTGAAATGAGTTCTCTTACTAAGAAGAGCGACGAAAAAAATATATAGAAAAACATGTTTTTTCCATATAATTGTTGACATTCTTTGCTGCAAAATGCTGTATCTCAGGAAATACGCAAATTACTTTAAGTCGATCAGGGTTTCTTACGTAAAAAAGGATGGGAAACATGATGGTGCTGTCAGTTTGGAAATCTAAATATACTCATCCCGGGAAAATTGCGCTTTGAGTTTTAAAACGCAAATATACGCAAGCTTTATATGTTCCGGAGATATAGATAAAATAAAGTAGTACTTTCTTGAAATTCACGAAAAATATAAAATGCTCCACTGGACCGAGTGTGTTTCGATCGTCCCAAAATTTGGTTGATTGCCTTTATTAAGGAGATTTTCAGCCAGACGCTGGTTCATCTCCGGGAACCCCTGAAGAGGTTTCCCCAAATTACAGAATTGAAAATTAAAAGGAGTGTCCGGAGGAGGCACTTCTGAAAGATGGGAAAGACTCCATAGGGGAGTCCCTTTAGAATGGAATACTTAAATGATACATGGTGATATCTAAGGTACGGTTGTTGTTTTTTGATGCTGACTCATTTTACCCCGGCGGAGGGTTTCCTGGGATGGCTGGCGGAGAGGAAGCCCTTGTTGTTAGCTGTGGTCGTGGTTGTTGAAAGTGTTCGGACGGGTCGTGGTGTGGTGTACAGGTAGTTTTCCTCATGGTCGGAGTTGAGGGGCATGAAGTAGTTCGCCTCCTCGTGGTGTGCCCTGGAAACGCTAATTATCGAACCCAAGGGAGAGATATTGCGGCTAAACGAACTACCGCAGAGAAGCCCTGCACAAACCCTCGTTGTGCAAAGGCAGGAGTGACGCCGGGTTCTTAGTGCTTAGCACACGCAGCTGGTAAGCGGTCACATCTGTCCTAAGCTACCCTGTAGGACAGTTGGGTGGCTATCACGTCTGCTTAGAACCGAGGCGAACAACGAACAGCGAACAACAAGAGGAGGTTGAAAAGCCCTGCACAAACCCTCGTTGTGCAAAGGCAGGAGTGATGCCGGGTTCCTAGAGTGCTTAGCACACGCAGCTGGTAAGCGGTCACATCTGTCCTGTATGGGTCCTGGACAGTTGGCTGGCTATCACGTCCGCTCTAGAACTCAGGCGAACAACGAACAGCGAACAACAAGAGGAAGGCCCTGCACAGCTGCTCACTGTGCAGTAGCGAGTGTCACGTCGGACACAACACCTAGTGATGTGCCATAGCGCAACCGGCCCCCTCCCATGACGTAATGCTTTCGGGCGGTTCCGGGGAGGGCAAGGGCCTAGAGCACAGGGTAAGCTTTCGGCGGTAATGTCTCGGTCGGCTGTAGTCATATTTGGGAGAACAGGCCTGCCTCGCGGAGGAAAGCCAGTAGTGCCGCTGAGTGGCAAGGATGTTCACTGAGGGCGTCTCGGATGCTGCCGGGGATGTCGCACAGGTTTCTAGCTCCTTGATATTGCGGCCGTTTCCCATTATGTTGTGTGATATACGGGTGTGTCCTGACCTAAGCCTGAAGACCATCACTTGAGAGCGGTGGTCAGATAGGTCCTCCCAGCGGCGTGTCTCATTTCGTGAGTCCTGTCTGTACCATGTGATTTTGGAAAGCCAGGTTTTCAGATCCGGGCCTGGAACTTTTCTTGTTAATTTGCTCATTTGTCGACCTGAAGATGCAAGGTGGTCAGCTTCGACGTTACCCTGGATCCCGCAGTGACCGGGTATCCAGGCGACGGTGGTGTTGGGTGGAGCAGACCGGATGATGGCTTGGATCCACGGGTGTGTGGGATGCATGGATGTGTGAACAGGACGATGGGTTTGCTGGACGGTGTGGTGATGGCAACGTAGGCGGCGGCTGCCTCGGCTGCAGAGCGGGCAAAGGCAAGCTCTCTAAGGTCGAAGGGTTGAATAATGGTGGATTCCGTGACGTCGTCGGGGATGGTGATGTTGGAGATGGAGTCACTGGTCACATTGTGTTTACGGCGAAATTCCTATTGCTGACAGGGAGTGGAAGTACGTGCCAAGCTGGTCGGCGACGATGACGGGATCGGTCGTTGTTATTCCGTCGATCTCTAGGGCTATCCCTTGATATCTCTTCTTTCCGCTGAGGGAGTTCGAATCAGTTCGGAGGCTGATTGGTTGATACTTTTTAGGAACTCAGTCCAGCTGGTAACCTTGGCGACACGGACGACGTCTCGGCATTCGTTTCGTTTGCGCCGGTAGGGCTGGATGGCCTTCTCCCGGTCTGGATGATCGGAGGATAGTCTCTTTGCCACTCGAAGGGTCCTGCTGTTTTTGTTTCAGGTGACCACCAGTGGAGAGCTTTTCTGCCGGGGTTGGAACTGGTCTTGGGAATAGATGTTGTGGCTGCTCCAACGATAGCTGCCATGAGCTCGCCAATGGATGATGGTCTTGTCTCTTCACACAACGTTTCGATTGTGCCTTGCAAAGCCGTCCAGTCGGCCTGCTTATAAAGCCATCGTGGTCTGCGGGTTGTAGCAGCCTCCTGGTCGTTGGGCCAGATGGTGTCCCAAAATTTGGATTTTTAAAATTCAAACATCTTCTCCAAATTCAGTCGAATAAGAAGAGGTAAATTTTACTTTCCTCGGACAGTTGGCGCTTGATCCAGTAAACAGATAGAAGAAGAAAATCCCCCTTATTGAACATATTTTACAAACAATCTGTTGCAGGCTTAATGCTTGAAGCCTACTTCAACTATCCATTTCATTTAAGTCTATCAAAATATTTTTCTCTAGAGCAAATATTCGAAAAATGTTAGACTAGCTCAAAATGTCTTTTATTTGTAAAAAAAAAACTCTTCTAAACCATCAAATAACTATACTAACTAGAATTGTTCAAAAATCCTTTGACGATAATGAAATATGTATCAACTTTCAAAGCAGAGAAAATGGGGGGAGGGGGGTCAAAAAGCCAGACCTGTTTCAAAGTTGGCACGGGGTGGTATACACTAGTTGCCTAGTGCAGCTCCACTAAAACCCATTCCTTACTCTCTCCTCTGTCTGGATCTCCCCGGGACCACAGTGAAGCGACTACTTCGAGGGGGGCACTTCTCATACTCTCAGTGCTAGCTAGATCGCTGCTCCTCTCTCCATTCCAAGTGCCTTCCTCTGGACACATATCATCGACAAAATTCTCCATGTTAAGGACAGGCATCTCCCTTCCCTGTACAGTCAAAGACCACATGCTCCGGCGTTTCATCCACGTTGAGACACTGCGACGCTGCGTGTCCGAACCGATGCAGGTATTTCCTGAGGCAGCGGAGGCCAGACATTTTTCCGTGTTTATGTTCATCAATGTCGAAAGAATCGGCAATAACCGATGTGTCCATCTACCGTTATCCACCATGTTCCACTCCTATTGCCACTTTGTCAAAGACTCCACTTTCACCACTTTCCGTACTCTACCGGCTTCTCTCCGACTGTAGCACTCGCTGTTCTCCGCCGGGTGATACCGATAGGGATCATTCCGGCGATAGCGCATACTGCTTCCGATGAGATGGTTATGTATGCACTCACGACTCGCATGGCCATTAGAGTGATGCAAAATTTGAAATTTTCGCTCCACAATACTTAAACGATTCCAAATCGGATCTTGACTAAGCTCTCAAAATTTGAACCCATTTGGTGAGAAACTGAGATGGCACAAACCATTTGAAGTTTGTATGGGAATTACTATGGTAAAACCAAGATTTTTGTTCATATCTATCTAATAACACTAGTTTACAGCATTTTTGAACTCGGTAAGGTGATGATCATTTCCAATGCAAAATCCTACGCTGAATTCAATGCCGTGGTCAGAAAAAATTAAAGTAGAGCCATTTTTGAGATATACAAAAATTTTGGACAAAAGTACGATTACTAAAATGTCAATATCTTTGGAACTAGTGCACCAATTTTAAATCTTTTTTTATGAAAATGAAGCTAAATAAATTTGCTATCGTTCACTAGAATATTATGTCTAAATTAAAAATTTAATTTTGAAGTCATTTAAAAATTTACAGCATTTTTTTTTTATTTTTCCTGCGAATTTTCCATAAAAATCTCGTTTTAATCAACATTTTTAATGGGATAAAAAGATTCAAAAAATCATTCCATAATTTATTATTAAAGTCCATTCAAAACCGGAGAAAATGAGCCTTTAATGGATGAAATCGGTTGGAAATTGTTGAAGTTATGAAATTTTTTGTAAAATCATGGAAATTGAATGTTCCAAGATTGGCCGTTGTCCCACTCCTAGGTTCATGCACCACTGGCTCTACTTTATTTTTTTCTGACCACGGCATTGAATTCAGCGTAGGATTTTGCATTAGAAACGTTGGTCAACCACTAAAGTTCACACTTTTTATGTTGTTTTGTAAACTAGTGTAATTCACCATATCGGTCTGCTTCAAAAGTTTTCAACTGTACTTGTAGGAAATTTTCTCAGCTACAACTTTGCTGAAGATCACTTTTTGATTAAATGCAAGGATCGAAAGTAATCAATGGTCCAATGCGCTGATGTCTTATGATCATGCTCAATCAACTGCTCAGCAGGCAACATTGGTGTTTCTGGGGCGTTGAATAGGACACCAAATTCATGGCTACTATGTCACACTGCAAAATACAGTGTTGCCTACAGAGCAGCTGCTTGATCATGTCATAAGTTTACCAATCTCTTAAATAATTAATAACTTTTTCCTGTCTCGTTTTACATAGAAACGATCTTCAGCAAAGTTGTAGCTAAGAAAATTTTCTATAAGAATGGCTATCGAACTGTTTCGCAGCTCAATATTGAAAAAGACTAGAAGACAATGAACAAAAAGTTGAGATTTCCCATAGTATTTTACATGTAAACTTCAAATGGCTTGTGCGAAGTCTGTTTCCAACCAAATGAGTTGTAACTTTGGGAGGCTAATCAGGACCCGATTTGAAACCATTTAAGCACTGTGGAGCGAAAAAGTCAAATTTTGCATCAGTCTAATGGCCATGAGCCCAGGGCTGGTAGTGGGTATGTGATGTAATAGTAGTGACTTTAGTGACTAAAATTACGAAAATAGTGACCACATAGTGACTTTTAAACAAAAATAAAGTGACCAATAGTGACATTTATTGATCGGAAAGATATGGTTCCAATCATCCGTTATTCCGGTATTTTTCATGCTTTAAAAAAAAAATGATTTAAGGATCACATAAATTTGTTATCGAAACATACATATGAATTAAATAAGCAAGAGCACGTTCCAATTCTAACCTCCATTTCCTCACTCTGCAGAACACGAATTTGTTATAGGATCGCTAAATAGAGACACAGAGAAAAATGTTCAAAGTACCGATTTTAGACAACATTTTTTGAAGATATCAAGAACCACATGTGAAAAGGGCATACAAGCTTTGTAGGCCCTCTTCTTGCCAACCGAGGGTCGCCCACACAAACTAACAACATCATCGGAAAGTGGAAACCTTACCCTATCCGGCGATGTTGATGGTTTGCGTTGGTGTCATATGGGTGGCGAGAAAAGGACATGAGAATGCTTGTTTACAAAAAGCTTGTTGTTCTTGATATAGTTTACAAAAAGCACATGTTGTTCTTGATATAGGATATATATGAAGCGATGCATTTAGCAACATGAAGAACAGCAGTTTAGAATTAAATGTACATATATACACACCAACTAAAACAAACATCATGGATACTAAAGCTACCGGGGGTCAAAGATTATTCAAATTTCTGGCCTTTCAACAAATGTTGAGAGCTTGTTATACATTGAACCAACGAGAAAGGTAATTTTTACCTGAAAATTCAGGTAACCTCTCCAAGATAGGACTTCAACGACATGGCAATGAATTCCACTGGATTCACTGGTCCAGTCCACATATCATTTTTCGTGATTTCATAAAACGAAAATTTTCTCGTCGTATTCGTAATTCAAAAATGGCGAAGGAAGAAAGTGCACATTCGTCGTTGTTTTTAAATGTTTATAAATGAACACTCATTTATAAATTAAAAATAAAATTGCAGAAAATGAGTGAATTTCAATTTTTCTAGAATGCAATCATTTAATGACTCAAATAAATCGAAATATGTATCTATAGTCTGTCACCAATTCACTTTATCATTACTACAAAATCCAGTAACATCAACTTGCTAATTCCCGTAGCTTTTGAGTGATGCCAATTTGAAGATTATCGGAAAGTCCGATAAAATTTTCGTGAAAATCAATTGATTTCTATGTGAATTACTCAAATGTAATCTCTCCCCCAAAATACGTAATATTCACCTGAAAAGCATGCTTGGCATACACAGTTTTGGTCACGAACTGCTCATTTGCTAATAACTTGTTAACTTATGTACGTAAGAAAAAATAGATTTTAATTCTAGTAATAAACTGTATTTGTTTTTGCGTTGTAAAAATCAAGTGAGAAATGCTCACTGCACATCTCGGACTTTATGTGTAAAAATTCTTTGCTGTTTATTCAAATGTTAAGATTTACCTACTCTTTACATATCTATTGTAAGCTTTGATCCTTATCTATCAATTACTTTAAAGAAAATCAATTTTCAATAACTGAGTGAAAAGATATTAACAAATGAGCAGTTGGTGTGTACAACTGTGCATGCCAAGCATGCTGAAAAGTATGATGGAAAATATAAACGTGCCTATTCATTTGAATTTTATGTAACTTTAAGTTGCAGTGTAGGCTTGGATAACTTTCAAGATCTCCATGTAAAACAGCGAGAATATTGGGTCTAGAGCTTTTTTAGAAATCTCTGAAAATTTATGATAGGTCTATGACAATTTCAAGATAAAAATAAATAAAATATTAGATTTCGTGAACAGTAAACGTTTCCATATGTTCGCAACTCTTCTTGTCAGACTTTACTCTGAGTTTTTAAAGTCAAATTATTTACTCTCAACATTGGTCTAAAAAGTGACTTTAGTGACTAAATTTGAAGGAATAGTGACTTTAGTGACTCTTTGATGAAAAAAGTGACTTTTTAGTGACTGACTTGAAAATAGTGACCAAGTCACTAAAAAGTGACCTGCTACCAGCCCTGCATGAGCCGAAACGTACTGCTTAGTTTCCTTTGGGTCTGCATCGTTTCCAGTGCTGCAAACCAGGCTGGACCTCCATTCTAGCTATTGTGTTGATGGCCTTCGCAGCATTCTCACAGAAATATTCGACGTGGCTGATGAAGTTTAGATATTAAGTATTAGGTATCTCAAAACGCGCTTCGAGGCAAAGGCGTGCGTTGGACCAAGGATGGAACCTTGTGGACCTCCCGCTGTGAGTGATCCTTATCGATGTCTGTCTCGTAGACCAGAACCAGGTTCTGGAAGTAGCTCCTCAGAATCCTGCACAGGTAGTCAAGGACCATCATTCTATGCAGCGCTTTGACAATGGCTTTACAGCTGCGCTGTTGAACGCATTATTGACGTCGATCGTTATCAGCGCAAGATCGATCTACTGTTCGCTTCTTTTTGGACGCCTTCTAGGCTCTCTAGAGCATTGTCCGAATTGCATCCACCGTTGATCTCCCTTTCCGGAATCCAAACTGCCTCTTCGATAATCCAAAACAAAAGCTGATAGGGCTGATGAGGTTGAAGCATTGTCCCTTGCAATTGACTGTTATTTATCTCCGTTGAATTCGAGAATTTGGGATGACGAAATCTCTTGAAAATTGAAAGTCAATCAAAAGTTTTATGTACAATTCAATGAAATATATAATGCTCTTTTTTATTTTCTAAGAATAAATGTTGCTGACAATGAAGCAATGTTTTTATTACAATTGCAAAAAAAAAAGAAACAGGTTTTCCATGGCAAAAATAATTTGTCCAGCAAACAACAATTCAAAACTAATAATTCCTAGTAGGAGAATATTGAATTAATGTAAATGAATTAAAATTGAGAAGGTATATTGGATGAAAAGTGATCGATATATGAATGAAAAAGCACTTAAAAACGCCAATTGTTAATTTTAACCGGTATGTACATTTTACCCCCGCTTCCCCTAGCATTCACATTTCAGTAAAGTGAAAGAATAAAAATTATTCACAGCGTAAAATTTGAGAATTAATGTTAATAACTCAAAAATTTAGTGAAATCCGCAGGCTGACAAAATCGGGAAAGCACTGTGCCATCAAAAACACCTCAGGAACACACAAAATGTCATCTTGCCCCACAATCGCCTATGTAGCTGCTAGTGTTTCTTATCCCTAATAAAAATACCATAAACGAACGATAACCCAAATGATTGAACTATTCGACAAATGGTTTGGATGACACCCCGAACATGTCGTTAAGTAAATTAACCATAACATTTTTATTAGGGATAGCCAATCTATCATTCTAGAGGTGAGCAAGTTAAAATTCGACAAAAAGTTTGTTTTCGACCCACTTACATCAAATGTGATTGGAATAGTACATTAACAATAAAAATATATCCATAAATGGCGAAGTTGTAAGCGTTACAAACCTGACATGGGTCTGCCTATTTTCTTTCAAACGTCAGTTTGGACGTTTGTTTTTAAAACCTACCTCAGGTTGAGATTCGCACTGACAAAAAAAAATCGGTTTCGCATGGGTGGAACTGGTCCAACTCCGATAATAATCGAATTCCCTATAATTGACTATCCATGAAAGCCAGAATCTCCGATGCGATAACACCTTGCAGTTTGATGTAGTTTGATGATGTTGATTTTTTTAAACTGATTTGTCACTTTACACACGATGCTTGCAGTAATCCTGGGTTGATGTACAATTACACGACATTTTCGACAAGGTTGATGTGCATCGTTGGCACTGCTATATACCACACTGTGCATTACTATCACACATACCTTAACTTGACTCACGGGATCACTTAAATTCTGATGTGCACTTTTTTTTCTAAACAATCAATTTCACAATGAGCAACACTTTTGGTGTAATCTGTGACCACACCTTGTACAGTACTTCGTGTTTCAATTAATCAGTCTTGGACTTGCTTTAGTCGACAAAACAAAAACGATATAACACTGGAAAACCCACCTAAAAAGAAAGAGAAAAAGGCAGATATTAGTTTCAGTTGTTAAACAATCTTTGTCGAAGTTATATTATGCACGATATAATTTAATAAATGCTCAGCAACACTCACGAATATTTACTAATGCCGAATGAGACCAAGAAAATTAGTTTTTGTCCGTATTTACAGTCATTAAGTCCAACAAATACGGTTTACAGCTTTCACCGTCTACAAGCACAGAGCATCAACTATTGCGTTCATAGCAACATCTCAACCTAACAGATAGCTATTACCATTCGTCCTCCACTTTATTTTTTTTTTTTAGACAAAAAGTAAACACAAATTTCACAATCAACCGATCGTCGTCAGTCGACCTCAGGTCGCATTCGATGGGTCGTTGATCATTCCGAATAAATTTTCGATCTGAGGGGGTAGTGTGAAGCAAAGGTAAACAAACCCCGTCGGCGGTGCTTGGTTTCCGCATGCGTTGCTCAGCATAATATCTTCACAGGTGCCTGCCTCATCGGAGTTAAGACGAAGGCCTAGAATCGCAATATGTAGTACAAAGCACACGTTCCAATCCGAAATGGAACAAAAATAGCATAGCAATATTATATTCGGCACACTTTCAACACCCCACGAGAGGAGTACTAAGCAGGTGATGGAAAATATGCGTGCGTGCCAACCCAAGAGTCGTCACCGTCTGCTCTGTGTAGTGGTTTTCCCCATTATCGGTCGTCGTCGTTGTCATCCTGGGTGATTTTGCAGAGTGATATCCTATAAGAGATTCTTGCGGAAATGATGCTTAATGCTTACGGAAACGGAACAGAAGAGATGCACTATGAAATCATCACGAGATGGAGCACTGTGAAGTACCTAGCTGTGTGTATGGCTTATGTCATAAAATCCACACCAGACCAGGCAGCAGTCGGATCGGAGTCGAGTCAAGTGAGGTGTACCCTATGCTCTTTCCTGTTGTGGTTCTTCACTTCATTCGTAGCTGTATCGGTGAATGTGCTTGCGTGCATGTACGACACAAGATTCACAACGACGACCACGATCAGTGGCTGATAGGGAACAGTGAGTGATTAACTGGTGTTAGGTGGTCAAAAAGATGGAATCCCTTCATGCATCTTCTTAATATATCTTCTTGCAGCGATTTGCTACTTTTGAACTGAATATTTCAAATTTGTAGAAAAGAATTACATTCATAAACACCATTTCGAAGAATTTACTTAACCAGGGTGTCCCGTCAGGCACCATTAACATTTCTTGGGAAAACATCCTGGAATTCTCAGAGTATTTTCAAATTGTAGCTGTCGACGTTCCAAGCGGCCATCATCTTCGGTCTGGTTGATCACCAGGTAACTTAGACTGGTATATGTCTAGTCGAAGCCGCCAGTGATACTACGCCCCTAATGGTTTGTAAAACAAATGGTTCCAGATCAGCAATATCTGCTTCTCGGTGACATCGATAACTTGTCATTTATGGCATCCTACGATTTCGACGCCTAGTGGAGTCGACGCTCCCACCAGTTCTCATCTGTCCTTCGATCGATTTGAATATCAGCTCCCTGTCAGCAACATTTATAGCATGGCATCCTACGCCCCGACACGTTACTGAGTCATGGTACTACTTTCTTTTATCAATATCTCCGGAACAAATATAACTACAACTAACATTTTAGAGTGTTTGTTGGTTGCGCTACTTTGACGAGCTCGTCAAACCCCACGCTCCCCGAACGGTCGACGTAGACAGCCGAATCCATCCACACCCATCGTTCGAACAGAGGATTGTTGGAATACGGGACAATAGGAAGGTTACGGCAGATAAACAACAAATGCTTTTGTTCAAAGTTTCGTCTGGCTCATCTTGGCATACAAAACAATTATTAAGAACTAAATTTACTCTAATTGAACTCTTAAACTACAGGTATAACCACAAAATTAGTCTATCTAAAACTTAATTAAAAATTTAATCTAAAAATTTATTAATGATAGTGCGAGTGCGATACGGTCGACGGAAAAGAAGGAGAAAGGTTTTTAAAACTACTATATAAGCGAGCAGTGAAGGTGAGAATCGAACTTAAACTAAAATTTAGAGCTAATAATGGACTAAAGTAAAAACCTAATCAGAAATAGGACATAGATCGGACGGTAAAGTTGTTGTGGACAACCAAGCAGTAGAGAATCACAACAAGTAAGTTACTTTACGATGAGATTCAATGATAGACATTTATAAATAAGTTAAATTGCAGGATTTTGTAATTCTTTATTAACCACCCAATAAATTCACGAAATCACGATTCATCTGCTACCGCACAACATCTTACAAAATCTTGTTTGCACGTCGAGGATGTCTCGCAAATCGTCAACCAGATCCAGGTCGGAATTGAGTTCTGCCTTGGGTGCGGTAAGCCAACTTTTCGGTACAGGCGATGTGGGTAGCGCAGCAGACAAGGACACGGGAACTCCAATAACCGATGCAGATGTAGTTGCCGGGATCAACAGTCTCACTATCGTGACCAACGCGAAACGCGGAGCGAAGGACTCGATGAAATCGGCAACAGGCGCAAAGAGCGATGCAGCTGTGGTAAAAGTAGTTCCTCCCCCTCCTAGTCCTCAGGTAAATCTTGACGTTGCCAATACCAGACAGGCCCATGTAAAGGGATCCATACCCAAAATAAAGGCTAGTGCTAATACTAAAGTCAATCCCGTCCGGTCGTCAAATATTGTCGTTAACGCGAGACCCAACGCGCGACTTGATCTGAACCAACGCGTTCATATAACTCGGTACAGTCATTGCGAGTTGTGTAGTGAACGTGATACTAGTAGAATGGTGCAGTGTGATGGTTGCGATAAGTGGTATCATTTCTCTTGTGTAGAAGTGACTAGTGGCATAGCGGACTACAGCTGGATTTGTCCAAAGTGTCCATACATGCATTTCGGCGCAAGTCATCAAGAGCAGCAGACACCAATGCTCCAGCAGATTCAACCGGTAGATCCACCCCCCAACTCTGTAAGTTCAAAGAAGTCCACCGGAAAGGCAAGCAGTAACCGGAGCAATCAACGGAAGGTCGATCGACTATTGCAGAAGCTGGAAGAGCAGAAGCAGTTGGAACAAAAGTTTTTGGATGAAAAATACCGCATTTTGGATGAAGAGGACGCTGACGATGAAACTGTCGCCAGTGATGATGATGTAGGATCCGAGGAGATGTCCAAAGTGAGAGGATGGCTGAGAGATACGGAAAAGTGTGGTGAAGATTCTGATTCCGGTCTGGTGGAAGAAGAGTTGAACGATGATCAACTGCAAGCTGTCATTCAGCTGGCACCGACTATGGGGCAGACGGAACCGCAATCATCTCTACATGGTTTCGTTCCTAACCAACGTTCAACGCCTCAAGAGACCGTTCGTATGGATCCGAGGTTGAGGAGCCGTGTAATGCAACCTTCCGTTCCAGCACCGATCCCTGAAAGCCTGTTCCGCCGACCACCGGCACCAGTTCCAGAGGAGCCATTTCGTCAGCCTGTTGTTCCAGATACCCAGTTCCGTCAACCACCAGCCACAGCTCCAGGAGTCCTGTTCCGTCAACCACCAGCCACAGCTCCAGGAGTCCAGTTCCGTCAACCATCAGCTACAGCTCCAGGAGTCCTGTTCCGTCAACCATCAGCTACAGCTCCAGGAGTCCTGTTCCGTCAACCACCAGCCACAGCTCCAGGAGTCCAGTTCCGTCAACCATCAGCCATAGCTCCAGAAGTCCAGTTCCGTCGACCACCGGCACCTGTTCCAGAAGGCCTGCTCCGAAGGTCGCCTTTGCACACGCTTCCAGAAGACCAGTTCTACCGACCACAAGTACTTCGGTCAGCTGCAGCTTTAGAAACACATAACTACCTGCCACAGGATCTTCGGCCTGCTCCAGCTCCAGGAATCCAGTTCCATCATTCGCAAGTCCCTCGAGTGGCTCCAGCTCCAGGAGTTCAGGGCATTCGGCCGCCACCTGCTGCACCAAATGAACACTTCTGGCCAGAACCAACAATCGTCCCGGAAAGCCAGTATCGTCAACCTTCAGGGTCAAGGAATGAAATGCTTCAAGGAGATTCAACATCCCGAGGTTTCGGAAATCCGGAACCAGCTGCTCGCAATGTCGAAGAGAACGTGTGCATCCTCAACCGAAGCCAGTTAGCAGCACGTCAGGCTGTATCCAAGGAGTTACCGGAGTTTTACGGAAATCCTGAAGATTGGCCGCTGTTCTTCTCCATGTACAACTCTTCAACGAAGATGTGTGGCTTCTCCAACGAAGAAAACATGCTTCGGCTTCGAAAATGCTTGAAGGGCAAGGCTCTAGATGCTGTACGATGCCGGCTACTCCACCCATCCAACGTTATCGGTGTAATTTCTACGTTGAAAATGCTATATGGAAGACCAGAAGCAATCGTTCAGGCATCAGTTAGGAAGATTCGGTCATTACCATCGCCACAAGTGGAAAAACTCGACACTCTTGTCAATTTTGCATTGACGGTCGAAAACCTGGTAGCTACGATAGAGGCATGCGGCGTCGAAGATTTCGTATACAATGCGTCTTTGAAATGTGAGCTAGTGGATCGTCTTCCTCCTGGGCTGAAGCTGGATTGGGCGAAGTATTCCAGAAATAATGCAGCACCAAATCTGCTTGATTTCAGTTATTGGCTGTACTCGATCGCGGAAGATGCTAGTTCAGTTATGCAAACTTCGTTCAGCACGCAAAGAATTCGTGGAGCAAAGAATGATGGATTTATCAATGTCCACTCTGAAGCAGAATCAGAACTGTCCCGATCAGCAGCTGCAAAGACTCGGGGTATCCATGCAAAGTGGGCTGTTGTACGAGAGAGAAAGCTGTGTCGCAAATGTCTGCGTAAGCACAATGGATCATGCAGGCAGCAAAAACCGTGTGGGATCAAAGGATGCATCTTTTTGCATCATCCGTTGTTGCACAATGACCACCAGGAGGTTGAAAAGGAACGTTCTGGCCAAACCTTTGCTACCGGAAGTTGCAATATTCACCAACTTCAAACTAGCGAAGTCCTGTTCAGGATTGTTCCCGTGCTAATCCACGGTCCATCAAAATCCATCCAGACATACGCGTTCATAGACGACGGTTCAGAGCTGACACTGATGGAAGATAGCCTTGCAGAGGAGCTTGGCGTAAAGGGGCCTCGAACACCGCTGTGCTTAAAATGGACGGGTGGTACCAAGAGAGTGGAGAATGAATCCCAGAAGGTAGATGTGGAAATATCAGCCATCGGAAATACCTCGAAGTCGCACAGGATGTCCAACGTACATACGATTCAGAACCTACAACTTCGGCCGCAAACGTTAGTGTATTCTGAGTTACTGCAACGGTATCAACACCTCGGTGGACTACCTGTCGAATCCTACAGTAACGTATGCCCTCGAATCCTGATTGGGCTTGACCATGCGTCGCTTGGGCATGCTATGAAAAGTCGAGAAGGAAAGCCATACGAACCTATCGCCGTCAAAACACGCTTGGGATGGATAATCTACGGGAGTTGTTCACGAACACAGCGAAACCAAAACTACGTGAATGTCCATACGATTAAAGTATGTGAGTGCAATCTTGATTCCGACGATAACCTGCACACCGCAATGAAGAACTACTTCACTCTAGATAGCCTTGGAGTGGCAAAACCAGAAAAGATTTTGCGGTCAACGGAAGAACAACGTGCCTTGGAAATGCTCGAAAAGCTGACAATCCCAAAAGAAGGGCGGTACGAAACGGGACTCCTCTGGAAGTACGATGATGTTCGCTTTCCAAGTAGCAATGAATGGCTTACAGAAGATGGCAGTGTTTAGACCGGCGCATGAAGCGGGATGAGGAGTTTGCAAAAACCGTGACGACGAAGATGGATGAATACGTGGATAAACGCTACGTTCGGAAGTTGTCGGATGATGAACTCAATATGCATCAGTCTAAGGAATGGTACTTACCCGTGTTCCCTGTTGTGAACCCCAACAAACCGGGTAAGGTACGGCTAGTCTGGGACGCAGCTGCTCCTGCTTATGGCGTTTCACTCAATTCGCTGTTACTCAAAGGCCCTGACCTTTTGACGTCGCTACTTGCAGTTCTCGTCCAGTTTCGTGAATTCCGGATCGCAATTTGCGGGGATATCCGGGAGATGTATCTGCAAGTTCTACTGAGGCAAGATATTCGATTGTGCTTCTTCTGGAAGGGCGATGAAGGCAACGCGGATCCTAAGGTGTACATCATGTTGGTGTTACCGTTCGGAGTGTCGTGTGCTCCAAGCATTGCGCAGTACGTCAAAAACACCAACGCCCAACGGTTTGAGAAGGACCATCCCACCGCTGTTCAAGCTATCGTCGACCAGCATTACGTAGATGACATGCTTGTAAGCGTGGAAAGCGAGCAAGAAGCAGTGGACCTCGCACGGGATGTAAAGAAAATTCACCATGAAGCCGGCTTTGAAATGAGGAACTGGATCTCAAATAGCCCGGATGTTTTGGAGGCGTTACATGAACGAAATACGGAAGAGAAGGACCTTAATATGGCAGAAGGAGTGATAACCGAGAAAGTGCTCGGAATGTGGTGGAATACGTCCACTGATTGTTTCACCTTCAAGGTTTCTCCACGGTACGATCCTGAGCTAATGTCGGGGCAGCGGACACCAACGAAGCGCGAAGTGCTCAGAACCTTGATGATGATCTTCGATCCTTTAGGACTCATTGGCCACTTCTTGATGTTCCTGAAGGTGGTACTGCAGGAAATTTGGAGAACATCCGTCGGATGGGATGACCCGATCGAAGAAAAACAGTTTGAGATGTGGATGCAATGGCTGAAGGTCCTTCCTGAAGTGGCAAAGGTAGAAATCCCGCGGTGCTACAGGACGGCTACATCTGTTGGAGGTTCCAACGAAGTACAAATGCACATCTTCGTCGATGCTAGCGAGAAGGGTTTCGCGGCGGTGGTGTATCTGCGATTCAAGGAGGGGCCCATTATCGAAACTGCGCTGGTTGGATCGAAGACTCGTGTTGCACCAATCAAATTTCTGTCGATTCCGCGCTCGGAGCTTCAAGCTTGCGTTATCGGAGTCAGGTTTGCGAACAGCATAGCACAGTCACTGTCTATCAAGGTGAATAGACGCTACTTCTGGACGGATTCCAGTGACGTCATCAGCTGGCTCAAATCCGATCATCGTCGGTATAGCCAATTTGTTGCTTTCCGAGTGAGTGAGATACTAGAAGCTTCGGAAGTTTACGAGTGGCAATGGATCCAAACTAAAAAGAACGTTGCTGATGATGGCACGAAGTGGAAACGGGTGCCTGACATGACTAGAACTAGCCGATGGTTTAACGGACCGGAATTTCTCAAGAACATTGAAGAAGAATGGCCTGTGGAACTACACATCGAAGGACCTACTACGGAGGAACTGCGCCCACATTTGCTCGTTCACGTCAAATTACCGGAGCCAATCATTGACCTCCAAAACTGCTCTAAATGGACTCCACTTGTCCATCGAACTGCATACGTGTTTCGATTCATCGGGAACTTGAGGACATCCAGACCCGAAGAAAGAACTATTGGAGTGTTGACGAGTTCAGAGCTAGCTACGGCTGAAAACTATTTGTACCGGCTTGCTCAGGGAAGTTCTTACCCAGATGAGGTAGCAGTACTATCGGGCATACGAGCGTCGGAAAACTTCACATTAACGATACCGAAGAACAGTTCAATCTATCATCTTTGTCCGTTTCTAGACGAACATGATGTACTCCGCGTTCGTGATAGAACCATCAGTTGTCCGTTTGTTAATCAGGATGCGGTGAATCCTGTTATTCTTCCACGAGACCACCACATCACCCGTCTCGTCATATCCCACTACCACAGCAAATATCATCATCAAAACCATAACACAGTTATCAACGAGCTGCGGCAGCGATACAGCATCCCTCGTCTGAAGGCTGCCTACAACAGGATCCGTCAATGCTGTCAGCAATGCAAGAACGACCGTGCACGACCGCAACCACCGGCTATGAGCGACTTGCCACTACCTCGCCTAGCTGCCTATGCTCGTCCGTTTACTTATATGGGGGTGGACTACTTTGGTCCAATTGTGATCATCCTTGGGCGTCGTCTCGAGAAGCGTTGGGTACTTCTCGCCACTTGTCTTACCACTCGCGCCATCCACTTGCAAATCGTTCAGTCAATGACTACCGATTCTTGTATTATGGCACTACGAAACGTCATGGCTAGGAGGGGTGTACCTGCAGTCATATATAGTGATAGAGGTACGAACTTCCAGGAAGCTAGTAGGGAACTCGAAGAAGTTATGGTGAATTTGGATCGAGAGCGTCTTGCAGCGGAGTTCACCACTTCACATACTACCTGGAGCTTCATTCCTCCCGCTTCGCCGCATATGGGAGGAGCGTGGGAACGACTCGTTCGAACCGTCAAACAGAACCTTGCCAAACTGAAACCCAACAGAACGCTGTCCCATGAAGTCCTCGAAAACATGCTTGCAGAGGTAGAGAATATTGTGAATTCTCGCCCATTAACCAGTATTCCTCTCGATGATGACCAGTCACCGGTGCTAACGCCCAATCATTTTTTGCTGGGATCAAGCAACGGATTAAAACCTTGGGTTCCGTTTGACGACAGCTCAGAAGTGCTCAAAAACTGCTGGGAGCTTTCTCAAACCTTAGCCAATCAATTCTGGAAACAATGGCTACACGACTATCTTCCTTCCATCACTCGTCGCACGAAATGGTTTATGGAGGTGAAACCCATCAGAGTCAACGATATCGTCGTCATCGTGGACCCGAAACTTCCTCGGAACACCTGGCCCAAAGGCCGAGTTATTGGGATCAAGCAGGGATCGGACGGGCAGGTGCGAAGTGCTACTGTGCAGACTTCTGGTGGCATCTACGAGCGACCAACTGTGAAGCTTGCCGTGCTCGACGTAGGCGTTGAAAGCAATGCGCATCAGGACGACCAGAAGCCCATTCCGGGGGGGAGTGTTGGTTGCGCTACTTTGACGAGCTCGTCAAACCCCACGCTCCCCGAACGGTCGACGTAGACAGCCGAATCCATCCACACCCATCGTTCGAACAGAGGATTGTTGGAATACGGGACAATAGGAAGGTTACGGCAGATAAACAACAAATGCTTTTGTTCAAAGTTTCGTCTGGCTCATCTTGGCATACAAAACAATTATTAAGAACTAAATTTACTCTAATTGAACTCTTAAACTACAGGTATAACCACAAAATTAGTCTATCTAAAACTTAATTAAAAATTTAATCTAAAAATTTATTAATGATAGTGCGAGTGCGATACGGTCGACGGAAAAGAAGGAGAAAGGTTTTTAAAACTACTATATAAGCGAGCAGTGAAGGTGAGAATCGAACTTAAACTAAAATTTAGAGCTAATAATGGACTAAAGTAAAAACCTAATCAGAAATAGGACATAGATCGGACGGTAAAGTTGTTGTGGACAACCAAGCAGTAGAGAATCACAACAAGTAAGTTACTTTACGATGAGATTCAATGATAGACATTTATAAATAAGTTAAATTGCAGGATTTTGTAATTCTTTATTAACCACCCAATAAATTCACGAAATCACGATTCATCTGCTACCGCACAACAGTGTTTTTATGAAAAAAAGTAGAAGGGTCTATGCCTAGGGGCACGAACGGAAGCTTGACGTAGGACCGCTAGTGGACGGAATAAATGTGAAGCGCATTTAGTTCTTTTAATTGATCAATCATCTAGGGGAATTTACGTATTCTCGTCAATCTAAGCAGCGTCCGAACTTCTATTAGCGATTTCTCAGCGTCACACACATACATGACGGTTTTGTTTGTTGACATTTATCTGCTGCTTGCTGTTCTACCAATTCCAATCTACAGAATTGATCAAAACGGGTTGAACATGTTTTTACAACGCTCCAAACTTCTCAGGTGAGTGACTATTGTCGGCAGTCTCTTTTTCTTCGGCACCCTTTCCATTTGAACTGCGTGTTAACCAGCTGTTCTATTATCGGCAACTCGAAATCAGTCGTATTTTGTAGTATGTATATTTCATTTAAAGAAAAATATGGTATAACAGGAATTCACAGCCGTAAAAATGTAATCAGATTGAAGCTGAAAAGGTAAGGAATCGGCTTAATACATTCAGCGAAGAGTTTTGATGGGAAAATACAGTGAAATAAACGTTTCAATTTCGGTTGCCGAAAACAGTCAATGAGTGCCGAAGCCATAATTTACCCTATTATCTTAGCTCTTTCTGTTTTTGAATTGTAGCAGGGCTGGTAGTGAGGATGTGATTTAATAGTAGTGACTTTACACTGATACAAAATCCATTGGCAAAAATACTATATTGCTGGTTTAAATTAAATACCCTTACCAATAGATTTGTGCAGAAAACAATTTCATTTAATTTTACTATTATTTCTATCAAAATTACTATGCATTTTGAGCAAGCATAGTAGTTTCGCCAGAATCATAGTAAATTGTTTTACATTCGTAGTCAACTATACTGAATTCATAGTAGATTTAACAGTAATAAGCGTGGTTATATTGATAATAAGTGTTTTCTGCAAAATAGTATTCCTTACTATGATCCTTGTTTCAGTGTAGTGACTAAAATAACGAAAATAGTGACCAAATTATGACTTTTAAACAATAAAAAGTGACCAATAGTGACATTTATTAATCGGAAAGATATGGTTTCAATCTTCCGTTGATTGCGATTGCCACTTCGAAAAATTTTATAAACTCACAAACCCATCATGCGCATTTTTTATGTTTCTAAAAAATAAAACAAACAGTTTAAGGATCCCATTGTCCTCAAAAAATAAGTATGAATTAAATAAGCTATTTTTTCGAACAAACTATCTACTAGGTTGATATTAAATCCAAATCACACTTTGATGATTAGATCGCAAAATTGAGGCACAGACAAAAATGTTCAAATTCAAAGATTTAGACAGATTTTGACAATTTTAGGACAGACAATTTTAAATATCTAGCATATAGAAGAAGCGATGCGATTACCGATAAGTATTTTAATTTAAAAAAATCGTTCTCCTCTTTGTAGCCGCTATAGCGCACTGGTCGTCACTATTCCTTCCAAGAAGATAATCTTCTGTAACACATAGAAACAAATTCATAACTGTGGGACTTAGACTTGGACCTAGACAACTTTTCTAGATCGCAACTTAAAAAACATCTCATTAGTATGGAACGAAGAAAATTATCCCAGATGGAAAGATCACGGACATAAAACAACATTTGAATGCGTCTAGGACTAAAAATCTCGATCGAGAAAAATTAGGGATTTAGGGATGCATTTTAGAGTTTTGGACATTATGCCGAAATTAAATTCGGCACAACTTGGGCACATTCATCGGCACATCTTCGGCACAATTTCGTAGGTATTTGTATATTTAAAATAAAATGGAAGCACTGCTGGACAACTGTCATTACGTGCTGTTTGACTGTATATTCAGTAACAGAGGAACTCAGACCAGCAGTTAACTTATAGATCTAAATACGAAATGTAGGTTCTAGAGTGGGCTCAAAAGACAGAGGCAGTTAATCAGACCTCATTAATACCCTTAATTCGAATAATGCTGCAACTCACACCAAACAAACTACAGAAGTCTATTCATCATCATCTAGAGTCGATCTTGAATTATGTTCCCAACCGATTCCAAATCTTTCCGGCCGCTAATAGACCGTTGCTTTTCACATCACGAAAGGCTAGGTTTCTGATCTGCCTTTAAGGGCATTATAAAACCCTAAAACACAGGACTTTTATTATCCTATGAACACAAAACACCATAATTTCGCACACCCGCGCCACTTCCCGCGTCATCCTCAATCCGATTTATCCCTGCGATTTCAAACCAAAACATTCAAGGTGTCAGAAATACCGGGTTGCCGGGATGTGTATTTTACAAACAATCGCAGCTTGCTCTATGACCGGCACAATTGGCACACTTGTGGCACACTGACAAATAAGATGACCTAAGATTGGTGTGCTGAGTGACCTATCCCTTGGTTTTGGGCCATTTTTTTGGCTTCAAAATTCGAGATCACTAAGACAACCGAATTGAGAAAATTGCAATGCCTGACATAATTTTCTATATTTTTTACATATAGAATGTAAGTCCTTGAACAATTTAAATGCTTCTGAAACATATAAAATAATATGTTATTATCATGGACTCCTGATTCTGTGACATGATTTTTTCTCGGTTTTTGGACAAATGCTAAAGCTACCGGGTGTCAGAGATTATTCAAATTCTGACCTTTGAGATTTCGAGAGCTTGAACACTTTCCTAGACTACTTTTTGAAATTTTAGGCTTGGAAAACATGCAAGATCTCGAAGGAAAATAGCCAGGCTACTGGGTCTAGAGTTTTTTCGGAACCTCTGACAATTTGTGATAGGTCTAAAACCAATTCGAGATCAAACAAATAATCTTTCTAACACACATTTGTTACCAAATAAATCTGTGATTTGATGTAAGTTTTTAAAGTTTGTTTTTACTCTCAACATGGTAGTAAAAAGTGACTTTAGTGACTAAATTTTAAGGAATAGTGACTTTAGTGACCTTTTGATGAAAAAAGTGACTTTTTAGTTACTGGCTTGAAAATAGTGACCAAGTCACTAAAAAGTGACCTGCTACCAGCCCTGTTGTAGGCGTATCAAATTTGTAGTAATTTTTTTCAAAGAGAAAGTTGATGAAGAGAATAAATCAAAACCACTTGCACCCCTGCTTCCAAGTTTGGTTACAAGATTACAGCTTTGGAGAGCATTTTGTGTGGTCGTTGGGGGCCTGTGGTTCTGAATATGGACAAACAGGCACAGATAAATTCTATACCAACTCTTTACTGTTATAAGCTTGATGGCCCTGAAAAGGCCCGTTTTATTGTAGAGAACATCCATGGCCACTTACGTTTGGCGTGTTTAGTGTAGGTGACAGCATCACGGACCTCATTTTCCAGGAACACCTTCAGTACACTTCGTAGATCAGACCGGAGATACGTTTGACACCACCACGGCGAGCCAGACGACGGATGGCGGTTATCTCGAAGAACTTTGAGATGACGCTTAGCGCCTCTTTAACCAAAACCTTTTCCTCCTTTGACACGACCAGTCAATTGTTGCTTGTTGGATGTAGAAGATTGGACTAGCCACCACCTTCCTACTGCTGCTATTGCTGTTCACCACGCCGTCCGAAGCGAAAATGAGCTAATGCCATACAGCAGCGCTCTTTTATATCTTTTCAGGTTAAAACAGAATGATGTGCAACCAAGTGGTACTCGACTATGAGGACTGGGTTTGGGAAGAACGTTTATTTCATGAAAACAGTGATAAAATTATAACTTATTATTCGTACATTGGACTATGCTTGACATTACCACTTTTTCAATAGCTTCACGTTAAAAATCATCAGTCAGAAGCAATGATAT
Organism: Ochlerotatus camptorhynchus; assembly: GCF_037179485.1. NCBI lineage: Eukaryota > Metazoa > Arthropoda > Insecta > Diptera > Culicidae > Ochlerotatus > Ochlerotatus camptorhynchus. Next base: position 557,563 of record NW_027040553.1, read on the forward strand.
AGGGGAATTTACGTATTCTCGGCAACCTAAGCAGCAACCTTCTCTCTATAGCCTTTTTCTCTAAGGAACGCACACATATGCAGTATTGGTTTGTTTACAATCTTTTGCTGCCAGCTGCTCTAACAATTTCAGTCGAAAGAATTGTCAAAAACTGTTTTGAAACGCTTTTACAAAGCTCCAATCTTCTCTAGTGAGAGCGAGTATTGTCGGCAACCAGTTTTTCTTCGGCAACCGTTCCATTTGAACTGCATGTAAATCTGCTGTTCTATTATCGGCAACTCGAAATCAGCTACAATTTGTAGTGCGTGTGTTTCATTTCAAGAAAACCCTGCTAGATTGCTTTTTCTCAGTGGTAAAAATATAGTCAAATTGAAGCTGAAAGCATAAAGAATCGTTTGCATGCATTCAGCGAAGTGTTTTCGTAAGAAAATCCAGTGAAAATAGTGTTTCAATTTGGGTTGCCGAAAATAATCTGGCATGCCGAAGCCGTCATTTCCCCTAGATGCGTAGAAAGATTTTTGATCGATTGGTGTTAAAATTATTGAAATTGTTCTAGGAGCAAAGTGCAAAATCTTTCATAACTTTGTTTCACAAAGTGTACCCCCAGTATTGTTAAAAGGCAAGGAATCTAAATACAAGGGGAAACTTCTGAAATAAAGCTCACTAAAAATCGTTGCAAAATTTCAAACAAGTTTGAAGATAATTTCAAGGGACTTCGTGAGAATCTTGCGGGAATTTCAATGAATTTGCCAGAGGGTTCCAAAGTGGAGAATTCACAGGGAATTTCGAGTATATTTTCAAAGAAAATCGGATCTCAAGGAGAGGAGACTATCAAGGGCTTTCCAAAGAAAATTCTCAAGGGTATTTTGAGAACAATTTCAACTAAATTCTAAGGAACATTCCCATGGAATTCTGAGATGAAATCCAAAGAAAATTTGGGATAATATTGTCTAAATTCTAAAGGACATACCAAGAGATTTCTGAACAATATCCCAAGGGAATTTTAAAGAGAATTATGGACTGAAATTTAGGTTAACCCTCACGAGAATCATTCTTAATACGAAGATTAGAGTGAATTTCAAGCATTCTGAACGGATTTTATAAGCACAGAATTCCATCACTGTTATGGAGAATAGCGAAGAGAACAATAAGAATATTGACGAGAATACTGAAAATAACTGTGAAGACATTTTGGAATGATCCTAAGGAAATCCTTAAGAGATTTTTAACTTGAGATAAGTTCCATGTAATTAATTTAGTTGAATCAAACATTGTCCATTTTTCAAGATCCCATGTGATCAGAAGAGCTTGGATAGACACGAGTGACACGATCTTCAGGAAGTCCATCCAGCTTCTTGGTTTCGCCGATGACATCGACATCATGGCACGGAACTTTGAGACGATGGCGGAAACGTACATAAGACTGCAGGCTGCAGCTAGGCGGATTGAACTTGCTATCAATGCATCGAAGACAAAATACATAAGAGGAAGAGGCCACCCACCCCGAGTTCAGATTGGCCGTGACGAAATAGAGGTGGTCGATGAGTTCGTGTATTTGGGTTCACTGGTGACCGCCGAAAATAATACCAGCAGAGAAAGTCAAACACGCATTAAGGCAGGGAATCGTGTCTACTTTGGACTCCGGACGACGCTCAGGTCGAATAAAATTCGCCATCGCACAAAGTTGACCATCTACAAGACGCTGATTAGACCGGTGGTTCTCTACGGCCACGAGACGTGAACTATGCTCGTGGAGGACCAACGCGCCCTTGGTGTTTTCGAACGGTGGACTGGAGATAGATGACAGAACGTGGAGAAGGCAAATGAACCATGAGAAAATCATTTGCATTCATTTCGTGCATTCGTTTACATTCATTTGCCTCTAACTTTTTTCATCAACAGAATTCCGTAAAATGATGTATTAAGCTTTTGTAGGTTTTATAATTAGCTACAACTTTTGCCAGAAACTCAAATCTGTATCTTTTATGCATGACGAACTAGAGCGGGCAAAACTTGTCATTGTTTTTCAGTGAATGTAATTTACATTCACTAAAAAAGAATGGTGGGTTCTGTTTGCTCTGGTGCATCATGCATATGAGATACAGATTTTAAATACTCACAAAACTTGTAGCTAATTATTGTAGTTGATGAAAAAATTTAGAGACAAATGAATGTAAATGAATGCACGAAATGAATGTAAATGATTTTCCATGCCTGGTTGGGAGAACCATTCATCGTCCACATTGCGAAAATTGGGCGACTACGGTGGGCTGGGCACGTCGTAAGAATGCCGCACGACGATGCAGTGAAAATGGTTCTCGAAAGTGACCCAACAGGAACGAGAAGAAGGTGGATCAACCAAGTAGAAGGCGACCTGCGGACCCTTCGCAGACTACGAGGCTGGCGAAGTGTGGCCATGGATCGAGTAGTGTGGAGACGAATTCTTTGCACAGCAGTGACAACAAGGCCTTAACCTGATTGGTAAGGTAAGTAAGGGATGGTTAGTGTTTTGCATTGTTATTTATCATCCCCTATACTAGGAATATTTTTTGTAAAGCGGATTGATGCACATAGACCAGGATGGCCGTCTTGCTACACTTTCCCCCTGTTTTTTTCCTTGATCCTGACACCAGGGAGGCTGAACTTCTTCATTGATGCATAATTTTTTTAGGGCTCTCATAATTCTACCAACATCTCAAAATATTCATGAATTTCTCCAAATTTTCGCGAAGATCCTAGACCATTTATTTGAATTTTGCTGAACATCTTTCCAAAACGAAGTTGGCTAAAACATTTTTGAAATCAATTCTCTGACAAAGTGTTACGAAGATCGATAAACTAATACGCTCTGAGGTTTTAGAGAAGTTTGCTGAACTGTCCACCGTTTGCTAAAACCGGATGGAATTCAACTTTGAAATATGTTTTAGGGAAATCGCTTTTCGCAGGCAATCGGTGATAATTTTAATTATCATAGTAACAGTTCGTGCACATTCGTGCAATTTTCAATAGTGACATTTTGAAAAATGATAAAGTCTTAAATTTAACAGAACCGTAGAAATATATATGATCGATTGGTGATAAAATTATTGAAATTGGTCCAGGGGGAGCTGAGTTATTAACGTTCAAAATCTTTCATAATTTTGTTTTCATGTTCCATTTTCGGATTTCACAAAGTGTACTCTCATAAAGAAATCACAGACGTAGTCTTACGTCAAAAATCCCAGCACTTCTATGAAGTTTAACGAAGCTCATGGAATCCCTACAAAGCTCGCTGAACTACTATGAAGTTCGCTGCACATCTACGAAGAACCTAGAATATTTAAGAATTTTGTTGACTTTCTGCAAAGTCCTCTTACGTTTTACTAAAATTTCCTGAGCTTCCACGGAAGTCGCTGAACTATGTCGAGTCCATTAATCTTTAACGACATGCCTTGAGCTTTAAGGAAATTTACTGAAATTAAACCCCTTACAAAAGGCACTGAAACTAACACAAGATCCCGGAACTTTTAATATGTGCCCGAAATGAAAAAGAGCTTCAGTACACTGTGCAAATTGACAGAACTCATTGAAAATAAAGAAAAACTTTGCAGAGGTGGGTACTTTGTAATAGTTTTAAAAACTTCGTTGATTTACATCAAGACACTTCATTAAACTTAACTTTTATGAAGTTTCTTGATATAAATCCTCTTGTTTTATAATGCGCTTATTTTTACAGGCTCATTTTCTGTAGCTTTGCGGAGCCGATATTCTTTGTTTAGATCACAAAATTACTTAAAACTAACGTTAGTAAAGCGGGGGCTCGCGGCTGTCTCGAGGTTAGGGGTAATAAATTGTAACAAATGGATGGCAGGGTAGGCATTGAGAACACAAGGTTTGGAGAGCAATGTGCTCTTGATCTCGAACTAAGCGACATACTGCTCTCCGTACCTTAGTAACAAAAATTGAAAAATCTCGTTCAGTTAAAGAAATTGCACTCTGCTCTTTCTTGGATATTGAAGGAGCTTTTGATAACGCATCCTATTCCTCTATGGTTTACGCCATGAAGGCAAGGCAACGAAAGGTTGTCCTCAAGGAGGAGTTCTTTCACCACTGCTGTGGTCTTTAGTTGTAGATGATCTTCTAAGAAGCCTGGAAGCAAAAGGTTTCGAAGTTGTGAGCTTTGCGGATGACATAGTCATTATAGTAAGAGGAAAGTTAGACGTTATCATTTCTGATCCATCAAAAGTCGTAATCATCCCCTTTACTAGAAAGAGGAAGATTAACCTAAATATACTTAAATATATATCCAAATACCTAGGAGTTATTTTGGACGTCAAGTTGAATTGGAATGCTCAGCTTGGTTCTGTGATTAACAAAGCAACCAGTGCCCTGTGGGCATGCTACAAAACTATTGGAAGAAAGTGGGGTTTGAAACCAAAAATGACAATGTGGATTTACACATCAATAATCCGTCCGAAAGTAGCGTATGCTTCGTTAGTGTGGTGGCCAAAATCAAAAGAGGCTACTGCACAGAGGAAACTAGCAAAACTTCAACGTCTAGCATGCATTGGAATAACGGGTGCGGTGCGTAGCACCCCATCAAAGGCATTAGAAGCAATCCCCAATCTGCTGCCCTTGCATGAACATTAGACTAATGCAAAATTTGACTTTTTCGCTCCACAGTGCTTAAATGGTTTCAAATCGGGTCGTGATTAGCCTCCAAAAGTTACAACTCATTTGGTTAGAAATAGACTTCGCACAAACCATTTGAAGTTTACATGTAAATTACTATGGGAAATCTCAACTTTTTGTTCATTGCCTTCTAGTCTTTTTCCATATTGAGCTGCAAAACAGTTTGATAGCTATTCTTATAGAAAATTTTCTCAGCTACAACTTTGCTGAAAATTGTTTCTATGTAAAACGAGACAGGAAATAGTTATTAATTATTTAAGAGATTTGTAAACTTATGACATGATCAAGCAGCTGCTCTGTAGGCAACACTGTATTTTGCAGTGTGACATAGTAGCCATGATTTTTGTGTCCTATTCAACGCCCCAGAAACACCAATGTTGCCTGCTGAGCAGTTGATTGAGCATGATCATAAGACATCAGCGCATTGAACCATTTATAACTTTCGATCCTTGCATTTAATCAAAATGTGATCTTCAGCAAAGTTGTAGCTGGGAAAATTTCCTACAAGTACAGTGAAAGTTTTTGAAGCAGGCCGATATGGTGAATTATTAGATAGACATGAACAAAAATCTTGGTTTTACCATAGTAATTCCCATACAAACTTCAAATGGTTTGTGCCATCTCAGTTTCTCACCAAATGGGTTCAAATTTTGAGAGGTTAGTCAGGATCCGATTTGGAATCGTTTAAGTATTGTGGAGCGAAAATTTCAAATTTTGCATCACTCTAATGAACATGTGCAACTAGAAGCATAAAGAAGTGCTGGTCTTGTTGGTCATCTAATCACAAAGCTCCTTCAATTTGCACAGTTCACTGAAGCTCTACAACTCGTTCTGCAATCCATGAGCTTCAACTAAGTTTCACAAAGTTTTCTGAACTTCTGCTAAATTTAATAAAACTATCTGCACTGCAACGATTTTTAAGTTATACGAGGTTCGTTGAGCCTTTACAATGTAAGCTGAACTCCTAAGAGTTCCCTGAGCTTCAATGAAGATTCCTGAACATCTACACCGTTCCCTGACCTTTGAAATCTAAAATCAAATGATACTCTCTTAACCTTTACGTATTTTCCTTGATTCCTATGAAGCTTTCGTGACTTCCCTGAACTTCTGTAAAGATTCGATTTAACAACATCATCGGGTAGGGGCAACCATCACCTTTCCGAAAGTGGTTTGCGTGGGCGTACTTTGGTTCGCGTGTAAAGGACGTTAGAAAGTTTGTTTACAAATGCTTTTGTGCCGTTATCAAATGTTATGCCTGACATTAAGAGACCCCAAGTGCCTGAAACTAAGACTTTTTATGATTCTCTATCCCTGACCAAAGAAAATTACGTCGGTTAAATAAGTGTTTCACATTTGAAATATAAAAATCAGTTTGATATACAAGTAGAGCAAAGCTTAGTAGTGAAGCCTATTCTGCGCCGCGAGTGAGGTGAGGTGACTCGCTGTCACTAGTGAGGTGATTCTCCATTTGATTTATACGGAGAGTCACCTCACTCGCGGCGCAGAATAAGGGGGAGTATGTATTTTGAGAATGCAACGAAATTCACGGTAGTTTTCCGACTGACTTCAATTCCCGATTCATATTTCCTGGTTGAGTGGCTACCCTAAATTAGTTCCGATCTCCAAACCTAAATTCAAACAATTAAATGCATTAAAATTAAAACCAACCACCGTGGTCATGGCCTTGAATTCCATTTCTATTGGTCCATATAAGTCTAAGTGTTATATCCGTAATCAAGGCCAACAAGTAAAACTAGGTGTTGTTAGAAGCTACTGTTTATTACGTCTAAGTTGGTTGATGGTTGGAATACGAATGACAACCTTTCTACTATCATTCAGGCATGGCCTACTACATCTCCCCATTTAGAAAATATTAAAGAGGGTTTAGTATAAGAGAGGAGCGGATTGGCTGGTTTTGAGCCAAACGAACTGTCAAAGCCAGAGCTAATCGAGCAGCGCCTATCTTGATTGCATTGGCAGTGTTGCTAGAATTCACCTCAGCATAGGTTGCTAAGGCAGTTTGTTTTGAATCCGCTCCTCTCTTATACTAGACCCTCTCTAGAAAATATCATAGGAAGAGAGCTATCTTGGAATTCTTGATTCACGTACGGAACGTCGTAGGAATTCTCCAACTGGTTCAGATGGCACGGGTATTTGTGAGGACTGCATTTCGAGCAGCAGCTTCATGAATGACCATCGGATTCGTGCCGGATGTACTTGCTACTGGATCATCAGCTTCGAGTGACATGGAACCAACAGGAATAGGAACATCGGGATTGACGGACACTTCTGGATCATTCGGTACAGCTATGGCATCTTGAACCTCATCGCATACTCATGGTAGCTGCTGCGTCGATTGCTCTGGGATATCAGAGTTGTGACGAGGGCGCATTTGGTTGACATGCGACCTCACCAGCTTCGGTCTTCCGTTTATCTCCAGGGAAACGATATAGTTGACAGAACCTTTCCTAGAACACTACGTTGAGAGCAGGCGAAACTCATATAAGAACATCAAAACCGGGAAAAAGATGTTTGAAATAATGTCTGAAAACTGTGCCAAAGGCTTTCTTGACCAGTTATCCGATAGGCACAACTAATTAATTTAAAAGTGGTGTTGAAGCTTAAAAATCAAAAAAAAAGGTTGAGACAATAAAGAAATAATCAAGTATTGGAAATTGAGATTCCAGAAAGTCCGAATCGAATTCGACAGTGAGCTTTCATAAGGCCGCAAGTCTCAAACGTACTCTTTTTTTCCTCAAATTTCTCGAGGATGAGAAAAACTCACCCAAGCAAACCAACGAGATATTTGTATACGGAAAGATTTGCTATTTTCGAAAGGATTCGTGACTCAAGGATAAACTACCTTAAAGCATTCAAGTCAATTTAACCATTACATTTAATTCAATCTCATAGATTAGATAAACATACGCACTAAGTCTTATCAAAAACTTCTCCCAACACTTTTGACCACACTTCATCACCCATCTTCCCACCGTGCCCTCTGAACACCAATACATTGCGTGACGTCACAGTCCATTCGTGTGCGATTTGCGATTCGATGGTGTTGTCTCGCACTTCTATAGGTACACGAACTGTCAAACTTTTCGTCCACGTCCTAAATTTTCCCTGCACTGGTTCTGCCCACGGTCCCATCCGGACACTGTCCTTAGCCACTTTCCCACTGCAGGAATCACCCCCAGCAACGTAGCCATCCTCTCGATCCCACCCATCGAAGAAAATCTTATTTTCATCTTCACTAAACGAGAATCTTTCGCGGATCTGACATTTGCCTAACCTAGAAAATAATAGAAAAAGAGAATGCACAAAAACCAAACCGAGTCTCGCTCGGTTCCCTCGGTCGCAATCCCCGAATGTAAATCGCGTCGATGACCCGCAAACTTCCGGGCGGAGAATTGCGATTCACCCGCAAACACCAGACAAACCGGAAGTGGCGAAAAAAAAATTCCCTTACGAAAGATCCTCCCGACCACCCCCGAAAGGGGAACCAGAGGAGCAGCAAGAAGAAAAAGCCATCGGCACACATTCTCGCAGTTCGCATTTATCAGAGCCAGGAAGGTCCAATCCGCACCAAGAAGTAGCCCCCGTGTGTAGTCTTGGTCTTCGTCGTCACACTAGTTTCTTGTCCACCACGCACACATACATACACCCAAGGCGGGTGCTCGATGAGGAAGAACAAGGAGGTAATGGAAGCACAGCAGTCGTAGAAAATTTTTCTCCTCGCAGCTCTTGGCTGACTGACTGTGGCTGGCTGCCTTTTCGGAAGCACCGTCCATTTTCGCGATCAATTTGGGCAAGTTTTGCGACCGCCGCTTACCTGAATTCCACGCGTAAACTATGCACCGCTCGCTGGAGAACACTTTCCGTACGGAATCGCACCCGTTTGATCGGTCGCACTACCGAGAAAATCGGAATAATATTTCGGAATTAAACCCCGAGGAGAGCCAAAATACCGCCGCCTGCGTGTTTGAGAGACAACAAAAACACCATGAATGGAAAATTTAGTACTAACGTTGGACGGAGAAGTCGCGAGTCTCGAAGCTGGCGAGTTTTTGATCAGGTTTTGATGGTGCGGGAGAGCGCCGAGAGCAATTTCGGAAGATTTTCTCTCGCCCTCTCCGGGATGGGGTGCAGGAAAGTGGTTGTACGAAAAAATGGTGATGGCGTCGTGATTTGACAACTGTCAACGGGAGAGCGGTACGAGGGGCTGAAGATTTTCAATACAGTCAACTCATTCTAAATCGATATTGCCTATTAAGAAAAAAAAACTGCCACGTTTAGGGAAGATGCATAAATGACGTAGCATTTTAGGGGGACCAGCCATGTAGAATAATACGCAACAAGAGGAAGATATAATAAATTTAGAGCTTCATGAAAAGTAAACAATCGTTAAACATTTCAAGCATAACTTTTCAAAAGGACGCAAGTCGCAAAAATAAACAAATCGATATTTTGCATCTAACCGAATATAAAATACATGCTTTTCCTACGAGTTAATGAAAAACAAGGTTTGAAATTGTAATGCATTATGGAAAATATATTCAATGAACGCCCTATGTGACCTTCTTTCATTGTTTTTTAAAATGGTATTGATACACCATTTTATTGTCAACATGACTTAACTGTTAAAATTTGATGATAACACAAAAACTGCAGATACGCTCACAGTGAAGCGTCGTATGTGAAAAAATAAAGCAACCACTATCAATCAGCAAATGCGTCAAGTTTGTATGTTTGTTTTTGTATTTGCGGGTGCAACATGTTTATTATTTCAAAAGTATTCTAATAAAATTGCACTTTAATCTTGACTTTAATATTTAACTTCACATACCAATCTGACCAGCGCTTTCTTAATACGAAAAACACAAAACGTATAACATCTGACTGCAAATAATGCGGTGACCCTCTCATCTCCGCTTTTAACATCGATTATTTCACAACTCTGGGTAGTTATGTAAATAAACCAACCAACCGACAATTCTTGAATGCTTTTCGAGCTGCCGACGTATCTTCACTGCAAAACAAAAACCGGTGTATCTGATTTGACGTATGTGAAAACCTTTCTGTCAAATAGACGAATCATGCAGGGTGTATGTAACAATCAAGGTGTGATACCGACGAATCAATCAGGGTGTATGTGAGTAGTACACAAGTAAAAGGTGTATGATTTTGTTTTATCAAAAGTCTTGTCCGTGTTTGCAAAACTCGACATTTTTCACAATTCTTTTAAACGCTATCCCTTTATCCAACGAATAGCATAAACAGATTAAAAAAAATAGCATTAACTTTTAAATAGCATTTAATAATCTCATATAGACATTGTTATCCAATGTTTCTAATTTCCTATCCAATGTTACATACGTCCTTTTGAAAAGTTATGCTTGATTTGTTTAAGCACCAATCAAGGGGCTGCACATAGAACAAACATTGTTGCTATACAAAATTCTAATTGCGAGTGCATCCAACAACAGCAAAACAAAATCATTCCTGCATTTTAGATAGAGTCAACCATCTTGGCCCAATCATAATTAAAAATATAAATAAACTTCAATAAATTGAATTAAATAAAACTGTGGTTCATTTTATTAAAGCATAACACAATTGAAGAATCAAAGTGACGATTGACTCACAGATGGCGAGCGGGTATAATGTTTTTTTTTGGCACATCATCATTTTTGTAATTGCGGATCTTATTTTTTGTAATTGCGGCGTTATTTTTTGACTAGCTACGAGTAACTCACAGTTACTCAATGTTAATATATTAACTCAGAGTACAGTTGTCAATCCTTAACTGCACATTTCCCATGCGAGAGCATCTCAACCTTGTACCACTCTGGACTGTAGCCACATTTACCTGTTGCCTAACTCCCACAGCTCGTTGAAAATTTGCATTTCGCGCAACATGTGGTTCAAAGCTCCACTGTCCAGGGTCATTGAATGATTGGGAATCCCCACTGGTAGTTTATTGATCCTGGATCCTAGGAATGATCGGACTGGAGCGTAGTACTGCCTCTCCTGTTCTTGCCTGATGAATATGGCATCCCTTAAATTTGCACTAAATGGCAAGCCTGCCTCATGGCGCAAATGTCCGAGTCTTGGTAGATCCAGTCGGGCCAACGGTAGAGACACCTTGAACTGACCGTTCTGCCGTTCCACCTCCACGGTATCGGTGGTCTCGGTCGATAGTTTCGCTTTGGCCAACGCTGCCAACAAAGCTACATTAGCCTTATCTCCCCTTTTCTTGTACTTTTCAGCCAAGCAGATCCTCTTCACGTGGCCCATCTTGCCGCAGCCATAGCACCTGCAGTTCGTAAAATCCCGTTTGATGTTGGGTTGTTTACGATTTGTATTTCTTCGTCCAACGAAAGCAACCTGTTTGCGCTCCATGTTTTCCGCGCCTCGGTCCGTAAAGGATGACGATTTATCTGCGTCAAGAAAAAATCGTGTTACTTGATCTAATGACATTTGGTTTAGATCATCCTTTCGGATGACAGAGAGGGCACCAATTAGGTGATTGAACTGTTCAGGAATAGCAACTAATAATGTATTTAGCTGAACCGCTTGTGAAATGACCTGACCCATACAGTTCAATCAACCAGTGGAAACTATCAATTTTATATTGGCTCACTACTTGACTAGCCAATTGGTCCCACGCAAATCGATTAACGTACCCCATTCTAGTCAAAAATCTAGTACTACACAATGTTTGCTTTGATTCACTATGAAAGTTTGACAGATAAAATGAGGGGTTCGTGGATTTTCCTTGGGACCGAAGATAGTATCAGCTAAAGAGCCTGAATTTATAAAGAGACGACATGTCAAAATTGGAACTATCGATTGTCTGTCAAAGTCATAGGAAAAGTCATTCCATTCGAGCAGAAGACCTGTCAAATGGATAAGATGCCGACTCTTTATAAATTCAGGCTCTTTAGTACCAGCAACAATCAATTCGAAACTATCGATTTTTAATTGGCTCACTACTTGACTAGCCTATTGGTCCCAAGCAAACGATTAACGTACCCCATTCTAGTCGAAATTCTAGTACTACGCAATGTTTGTTTTGATTCGCTTTGAAAGTTTTACAGATAAAATTAGGGGTTATTGGTTTTTCCTATGTTTCGAGGGGTGAATCGATTAGCTTGGGACCAGAGCTGAGCCAAAAAGTTGAGCACGTTATTTCGGGACCTTCTAGTCTTAGAGTTACCTCTATGGTAGTACCATAGAGGTAACTCTAAGACCAGAAGGTCCCGAAGAAACGAGCTAAACTTTTTGGCTCAGCTCTGGTCCCAAGCTAATCGATTCACCCCTCGAAACATAGGAAAAACCAATAACCCCTAATTTTATCTGTCAAACTTTCATAGCGAATCAAAACAAACATTGCGTAGTACTAGAATTTCGACTAGAATAGGGTACGTTAATCGTTTGCTTGGGACCAATAGGCTACTAAAGTAGTGAGCCAATTTAAAATCGTTAGTTTCGTATTGATTGTTGGTAGTACTGCCTCTCCTGTTCTTGCCTGATGAATATGACATCCCTTAAATTTGCACTAAATGGCAAGCCTGCCTCATGGCGCAAATGTCCGAGTCTTGGTAGATCCACTCGGGCCAACGGTAGAGACACCTTGAACTGACCGTTCTGCCGTTCCACCTCCACGGTATCGGTGGTCTCGGTCGATAGTTTCGCTTTGGCCAACGCTGCCAACAAAGCTACATTAGCCTTATCTCCCCTTTTCTTGTACTTTTCAGCCAAGCAGATCCTCTTCACGTGGCCCATCTTGCCGCAGCCATAGCACCTGCAGTTCGTAAAATCCCGTTTGATGTTGGGTTGTTTGCGATTTGTATTTCTTCGTCCAACGAAAGCAACCTGTTTGCGCTCCATGTTTTCCGCGCCTCGGTCCGTAAAGGATGGCGATTTATCTGCGTTAAGAAAAAAATCGTGTTACTTGATCTAATGACATTTGGTTTAGATCATTCTTTCGGATGACAGAGAGGGCACCAATTAGGTGATTGAACCATAGAGGTAACTCTAAGACCAGAAGGTACCGAAGAAACGTGCTCAACTTTTTGGCTCAGCTCTGGTACTCTCTTCGGTCCCAAGCTAATCGATTCACCCCTCGAAACATAGGAAAATCCACTAACCCCTAATTTTATCTGTCAAACTTTCATAGCGAATCAAAACAAACCTTGTGTAGTACTAGAATTTCGACTAGAATGGGATACGTTAATCGTTTGCTTGGGACCAATAGGCTAGTCAAGTAGTGAGCCAATTTAAAATCGTTAGTTTCGTATTGATTGTTGATTGAACTGTTCAGGAATAGCAGCAATGACCTGACCCATACAGTTCAATCAACCGGTGGAAACTATCGATTTTATATTGGCTCACTACTTGACTAGCCTATTGGTCCCAAGCAAATCGATTAACGTACCCAATTCTGGTCAAAATTCCAGTACTACACTATGTTTGTTTTGATTTGCCATAAAAGTTTGACAGATAAAATGAGGGGCTCGTGGATTTTCCTATGTTTCGAAGGGTGAGTGAGCGCTCAACTTCCGAGCTGAACAGATGTATTTTTGCTACAGTTCTGTGGAAGTCGAACACAAGCTAATTACCAGTGCCAACTGTGTTTTTTTTTTTCTCTTTCTCCGCATCGCTGAGCCGTTACGTGTCGCTGCGCGTCTAAACGACTTCACGATGGGCCGTCGAGAAAACACCTTTCGCATAGATTTTGCGATCGTGCCGAAGAAACCGGACAATGCCAAAGTTCACAAATTCCGTGCGACCATATTGGGTCTGAAGCAAGGCTACACATCCAGAACAGCAGAACCCTCGGAGTTTGTTTCGTGAAAGTCTTCGATCTAGCGTTGCCACTATGGGCAAAAATGGATCCAAAATTACCCAAAATTCAATATCTCAACAGCACGCTGAATTCCGGCCATGAAAAACGACTTTTCCGAAGGGAAATCGTCCGGGGAATCGATTGCACGTGATCCCATGGACCGGAGAGCCTTGTAGGTATATGTTTTGGACCATTTTACCCCATTTTCCCCTACTTTTTGGAGGAAATGTTTTTTACAGCTCTATTTTTCGTAAAACATAAGCACTTTATGCATGGTTTTAGAATACTATGTCTTCAAACAACAGTTCATGAGATATTAGGGGAATACGGGGTACACTTTATAGGGGAGTAAGGGGTTCAGCGTGCTGTTGAGATATTGAATTTTGGGTAATTTTGGACCCATTTTTACCCATAGTGCGTTGGCGCAAAAAATATCCGTTGAAAATCACACTGGAGGAGGGAGCAGTGGAGGTGAGGCTCTACGATTTGTCCGAGGACGTGTCGGATCAAAAAATCACTGATTTTCTAGGAAGATACGATGACGTAACCGCAATACGGGAACAACGATGCGGAACCGATATCGATTTCCCTGGCATTTCGACCGGCGTTCGTATAACAAAAATGACGGTGAAACGAAACATCGAGTCGTGGGTCACGATCGACGGCGAAGTGACGAATGTCTCGTATTTCGGGCAGCTACAAACATACCGACACTGCCGCGAATACATGCACATCGGGGCTACTTGTGTGCAAAATAAAAAAAAGTTGGAAGGGTTGTATACTAGATACGACCACTTGGATAACGTCTGTTATGTGTTGTACTTAATTGTGTATATTATATTTTAGGAATATTCCTTAATAACTCTTTTGCGAAAGTTTGGTGGCCCTGAAAAGGGCCGTTTTGTTGGGCTGATGTTGTTGACAATGATGGAACGGGCGACCTTGTTGGACACTTATATAGTAGAACAGAAAATATCAGTGGAAAATTCCTCTTCGATCCTTCAGATTCTTATAGTAATCTGCTTGGAAGTCGATTTGGATAAAAATTTACTGCCGCCACGCCGCCTAAACGCAAAAGAAAGGGGCAAACTCTTGACCCCCCTTCTGATGAAATTAATTTGAGTAATCAATTTGATTTGCTCACGGATGATGAGAATGATCCATCATCCAAGAAAAATTCTAGTAAACTTTCCCGGCTTAATGCCAAGAAGGAAAAGATTCCCCCTATTGTGATAACCACTTCCGATTTCCATGCTCTTCGCATGGAACTTCTGAATTTCGTGAAAGTTAAGTTTTCACTACAAATTGGACGTCGGGGTGAATGCCGTGTATTGGCTGAAACCTTGGACGGCTTTAAATGTCTTCTCAAGTATCTTACTGAGAAGAAACACAATTTTTTTACTTACGACACCAAAACTGAACGTGTGTTCAAGGTTGTTATGAAAGGACTGCCCAGTGGTGAATCCCTGGATCGTATCAAAGATGAACTGGCAAAATTACTTGGAGTATTGCCACTGAAATCCCGTCCTGGCGATTCGCGCAACGGGATTTCTAATGATTTTTATTTAGTTCACTTCAAGTCTAGTGAATTAAACAACCTTAAGGCCTTCGAAAAAGCTAGCCTTATGCTCCATGTCCGAGTGAAGTGGGAACACTTCAGGAAGACTGGAGGAAATTTCCAAAATCTCACTCAGTGCCGTAAGTGCCAGGGATGGGGTCACGGAACTAAAAATTGCTACATGCCAGATTAAATGCATGAATTGTGGTGATTCCTTTCACGCAAAGGACGACTGTCCTGTGAAGGAAGATCCTAAGAAATTTAAATGTTCAAATTTGTAGAGTCCATGATTACCAGTTGTTTCTTAAACTAAGTGTCACACCCCTTGGTGATGATAGAGAGAAAGAGAGAGAGAGAGAGAAAGAGGAAAACAGAGCAAAGGAGTACACCGACAGGATAGGTGAGTGGGGCACAGGGTAGGAAGAGGCAGTTGAATGTGAATGGTGATCAGTATCGGACGAATAAAAGTAAAGTTGAAGCGTGAGATTGGTGGAGTAAATTAGAAATATTTTGGAGGAATATCACGGACCGGGAGAGGATTTTACAAATTGGCGCAGCCGGTACGATTTTGAAGTGAGTAGGTGAAAGTGTGAAGGGCTTGGATTTATAATCCGTTCAACATCTAGATCAATCAATTTTTTTTTTTTTGTATGGGAGTGGGAAATGGAGGCTGAGAGTGAAGAGTTGTAGTGATGTGAGGATCAAATCGAGGCAACCATAGAGGTTTTGAACGTTAAATTGAGAAGGCTGAATTGATATGAGGATGTGAATGTGATGCTGGTTAATAGCCACGGTGCTTGCAAAGGAAGATTAATAAAGCTAACTTAGAGTTCACAGTAAACAAAAAAAAAATAATAAAATTTGAAAAAAGATTATTGTTCACGATGGAAAAATATGCTCCACGTTTCCGACCAGGTACAAATCCCTCTGCTGTTAACAACGGTCAGCGAGGATCAAATTCTACATTCGTACCCGTAGGTACAAAAATCACCCCTGCTTCTAATGTTTCATCTGTACCTACTCCCCTCGCTGCTAACAATGTTCAGCGAGTTAATGGAGCTACCTATGCTGCTATTGCAGCGGGTAGAAATCAAAATACTAACCAACGTTCTAACGGAAATTTTGACAATTTTGACTTAGGATGCATTACTGCCCCTAAAATAGATTTTTTACAGAAATCATTTCTGATATGCTTAAATCTAACTCCATGTTTGATGCTATCCAAACTGGAGTAAAATTTGCTAATAATATTGTCATGACTTTAAAATTCAGTAATGGATTTTAAAGCATTAAATATTGTAAATTGGAATGCTCGATCTCTTAAAGATAATGAAGACGAGCTATTTAACTTTTTGAGAGTTCATAACGTGCATATTGCCGTTATAACTGAAACGTTCCTTAAACCTGACCATAAGGTTAAGAAGGACGCAAATTACTTGATTTATAGAAATGATCGTCTTGATGGACCCTGTGGTGGCGTTGCCATCATTATTCATAGACGAATCAAACATAAAATTCTTTCTTCATTTGAAACCAAAGTTTTTGAAACTTTGGGAGTTTCTGTTGAAACAAAATTTGGACAACTTACGTTTATAGCTGCCTATTTGCCATTCCAATGCGTAGGCCAGCAAAAGAATTTTCTCAAGGGTGACCTCCAGAAACTTACCCGTCATAGGTCTAAATTCTTCATTATTGGTGATTTTAATGCAAAACACCACTCATGGAATAATGCTCAAAGCAATTCCAATGGTAATATCATAGAGGTAACTCTAAGACCAGAAGGTCCCGAAGAAACGAGCTCAACTTTTGGGCTCAGCTCTGGTACTATCTTCTGTCCCAAGCTAATCGATGCACCCCTCGAAACATAGGAAAATCCAAGAACCCCTCGTTTTATCTGTCAAACTTTCATAGTGAATCAAAACAAACATAGTGTAGTACTGGAATTTATACTAGAATGGGGTACGTTAGTCGATTTGCTTGGGACCAATAGGCTAGTCAAGTAGTGAGCCAATTTAAAATCGTTAGTTTCGTATTGATTGTTGGTAATATTCTGTTTGATGATTGTTCTGCAGGTTATTACACTATTCAATATCCAAACAGTCCAACATGCTTTTCTTCTGCAAGAAATCCCTCAACTATTGATTTGGTCTTAACTGATTCATGTCAACTTTGTAGCCAATTGGTTACCCAAGTAACAATTTCCAGTTGAAGAAACGCTTTCGTTTTGATTTTGTTCAGCTGCATGTTGAATAATAATTGCACAATGTGTTCACCACAACTTTTATAAAACCCTTGTTTACACTCGTTTGGAGAACCTATACAACTGCAACACAAAGGTGTTGTCTAACGTATTCAGTAAAACGTTTGCCCAAAATCAATTTCTTGTTGAAGAAACGCTTCCATTGTGATTTTATTCAACTGCATGCTGAATAATAACTGTACAATTTGTTTATTACAACTTCTGTAAAACTCTTGTTTACACTGGTTTGGAGAACCTGTTCAACTACAGCATTATATGTCTACGCGGTATAGGAGTAGAAGCAACTTTTATACAACGTTTATAGATACATATTTAAACTCAAGCTTTATTATTTTGGTGAAAGCTCTCATACAACGTTTGTAGACACTTCTTGACAGCTGCTTTGAAATTTAGTAGAGAGTAAACCTGAGAGGCGTTTGTTGCACTCTTTTATGACTCCTAAATAATCATTGTACAGCAAGCGGTGAAAAGCGTTTACAGCACTTTTCAATGACTCCTTAACAACCGGATAGAAGCAACTTTTATACAACGTTTATAGATACATATTTAAACTCAAGCTTTATTATTTTGGTGAAAGCTCTTATACAACGTTTGTAGACACTTCTTGACAGCTGCTTTGAAATTTAGTAGAGAGTGAACCTGAGAGGCATTTGTTGCACTCTTTTATGACTCCTAAATAATCATTGTACAGCAAGCGGTGAAAAGCGTTTATAGCACTTTTTAATGACTCCTTAATAACCGTTGTGTAAGTACTCACAATATTCACAGATTAAAATTAATTTAACAATTGTTGTGGTACGCCAAAATAATTGCTTGTACAGTTTTTATTAATTTAATTTATTTGTGCACATTGAAAAAATATGTAATTATGCCATAATAAACATTCTGTGATCATGGAGGAAGTAGTAACTAGCATCGGTTTAATCTTTGATTGATATTCTTTCGATTAATCTCCCTAATAATTAATTGAGAGAATTTATCTAGAAATGTTATCGTTGATTATATGATATATGTCTTAAATTAATGTTTGCATTTATTAATAAACACCTATATATATAATTTACCTCTACTCCACCGAGGGTTTCTCCAAGCAAGATTCGAACTCATGATCCCGGATTGCCAGCCGCTTCTGTTTCCATCTGCTCTATTCTTGAATACATATTTTGATCATATGAGAGAAGTATATGAAGCTCATCTTGAGTGACTTCTCTTGCAGTCGAATAATCATTGCCTTATGGTCATATAAACGTGCCTATCACTTGTGCTATTTTTAGCAACAAAATTGTGGTTGGTGGTTGGTCGAACGTAAACAATCATTTAAGAGTGCTCCAAGCAGCTTTTGAAGCTTTTAAGCAAATGGCAATACAACTACATTCTTGTTCAACTCTGGAAGCTATTATTCAACGTTTGATCAACTCAGGTGTTGTATAAGAGCTCCCAATGGTTTGTTTTGATGCGTTTATTCCACTTTCTATATAGCTCTTGTCAATCGGTTTAACTAAGGTGCTATAAAAGTTATCGTAGGTCTTATAAAGCATATAGTTAAACCAAACGTAAACAATCATTTAAGAGTGCTCCAAGCAGCTTTTGAAGCGTTTAACCAAAAAGGCAATACAACTACATTCTTGTACAACTCTGGAAGCTATTATTCAACGTTTGATCAACTCAGGTGTTGTATAAGAGCTCCCAATGGTTTGTTTTGATGCGTTTATTCCACATCCTTTATGGCTCCTGTCAAACAGTTTAACCGAACGTAAACAATCATTTAAGAGTGCTCCAAGCAGTTTTTGAAGCTTTTAACCAAATGGCAATACAACTACATTCTTGTACAACTCTGGAAGCTATTATTCAACGTTTGATCAACTCAGGTGTTGTATAAGAGCTCCCAATGGTTTGTTTTGATGCGTTTATTCCACATCCTATAGAAGCTCCTTTCAAACAGTTTAACCGACCGTAAACAATCATTTAAGAGTGCTCCAAGCAGTTTTTGAAGCTTTTAACCAAATGGCAATACAACTACATTCTTGTACAACTCTGGAAGCTATTATTCAACGTTTGATCAACTCAGGTGTTGTATAAGAGCTCCCAATGGTTTGTTTTGATGCGTTTATTCCACATCCTATAGAAGCTCCTTTCAAACAGTTTAACCGACCGTAAACAATCATTTAAGAGTGCTCCAAGCAGTTTTTGAAGCTTTTAACCAAATGGCAATACAACTACATTCTTGTACAACTCTGGAAGCTATTATTCAACGTTTGATCAACTCAGGTGTTGTATAAGAGCTCCCAATGGTTTGTTTTGATGGGTTTATTCCACATCCTTTATGGCTCCTGTCAAACAGTTTAACCGAACGTAAACAATCATTTAAGAGTGCTCCAAGCAGTTTTTGAAGCTTTTAACCAAATGGCAATACAACTACATTCTTGTACAACTCTGGAAGCTATTATTCAACGTTTGATCAACTCAGGTGTTGTATGAGAGCTCCCAATGGTTTGTTGTGATGCGTTTATTCCACGTTCTGTATAGCTTTTGTGAATCAGTTTAACTAAGGTGCTATAAAAGTTATCGTAGGTCTTATAAAGCATATAGTTAAACCGAACGTAAATAATCATTTAGGAGTGCTCCAATAGCTTTTAAAACTTTTAATCAAATGGCAATACAACTACATTCTTGTTCAACTCTGGAAGCTATTATTCAACGTTTGATCAACTCAGGTGTTTTATAAGAGCTCTCAATTGTTTGTTGGGTACCCATGCTGACTTCGGTTCTGATCACCTTCCAGTAACTTTTGAAATATCCCAAGAAATTATTTCTAATCCCAACAGCTCTACTTTCAATTACCATAGAGCTGATTGGGAGCAGTATCGAACATTTATGGAATATAACTTCGATCCACACATTCCTTTGCAAACCAAAGATGAAATTAATTATGCTCTTGAATCTCTGACTACTTCTATAGTTGAAGCAAGAGCTGCCTCAGTACCAAAATGCGAGGTTAAATTCGATTCAATTATAATAGACGACGATCTTCAGCTCTTGATCCGTCTTAAAAATGTCCGTAGGAGACAATATCAAAGAACACGCGATCCTGCCATGAAAGTTATCTGGCGGGATTTACAAAAACAAATTAAAAAACGATTATCTGCCCTGAGGAACAAAACTTTTGAAAATAATGTTTCTAAATTAGACCCGAGTTCCAAACCCTTTTGGAAACTCACAAAAATTCTGAAAAAACCTCAAAAGCCAATTCCAGCGCTTAAAGAAGGTGGTAAAATTTTGATCACAAATTTGGAAAAAGCTCAGAAACTTGCTAAGCAATTTGAGAGTTCCCATAATTTCAGTTTGGGTCTTACTAGTCCTATTGAGAATCAGGTTGCTCGGGATTTTCTGAATATTTTCTCTCGGGAAAATATTTTTGATGATTCCTGGGGGACTGATTTGGACGAAGTAAGGTCTATAACTAAAAAGTTTCAAAATATGAAAGCTCCAGGTGATGATGGAATTTTCTATATCCTCATCAAAAAACTCCCAGAGAGTACCTTGTCTTTGTTGGTAAAATTATTTAACAGATGTTTCCATTTGGCATACTTTCCTGATAAATGGAAAAATGCAAAAGTTGTTCCAATTTTGAAGCCGGATAAAAATTCAGCTGAAGCTTCTAGCTACCGTCCAATAAGTTTGCTTTCTTCAATAAGTAAACTGTTTGAAAAGATAATTTTGAATAGAATTATGCTTCACATCAATACGACCTCAATTTTTGCAGATGAGCAGTTTGGATTTCGCCATGGGCATTCAACTACTCATCAACTCTTAAGAGTTACCAATTTAATTCGTTCAAACAAATCTGAAGGCCACTCAACTGGAGTTGCTCTTCTAGACATAGAAAAAGCATTCGACAGTGTTTGGCATGAAGGTTTGATTGCTAAATTGAAAAAGTTTAATTTTCCACTTTATATTATGAAATTAGTTCAAAATTATTTAACTGACAGAACTCTGCAGGTAAATTATCAAAATTCCAAATCTAATCTACTACCTGTTAGAGCAGGAGTTCCTCAGGGTAGCATTCTTGGGCCTATATTGTATAACATTTTCACTTCGGACCTCCCTGATTTGCCTCAGGGTTGCCACAAATTTTTGTTCGCTGATGACACAGGCATTTCCGCTAAAGGAAGAAGTCTTCGTGTTATTTGCAGCAGACTGCAGAAAAGTTTAGCTATTTTCTCTTCTTATTTACAAAAATGGAAGATTTCTCCCAACGCTTCCAAAACTCAACTTATAATATTTCCACACAAGCCTAGAGCTTTCTTTTTGAAACCTAGTAGTAGTCACATAGTCACTATGAACGGAGTTCCAATTTCCTGGTCAAACCAAGTGAAATATCTTGGATTAGTACTTGACCAAAAATTAACTTTTAAAGACCACATTGAGGGCATTCAAGCCAAATTTAACAAATATATAAAATGTTTGTATCCTCTTATAAACAGGAAATCCAAACTTTGCCAGACGAATAAACTTCTCGTATTTAAACAAGTTTTTAGACCGGCCATGCTTTACGCTGTGCCAATATGGTCTAGTTGTTGCACTACCAGGAAAAAAGCACTTCAAAGGATTCAGAACAAAGTTCTAAAGATGATTTTGAAGTTGCCTCCCTGGTACAGTACTGCCGAAGTACATAGAATTTCGAATGTTGAGACTTTAGCACAAATTTCCAACAAAATAATTAATAATTTCCAGAAAAAATCGTTGCAATCCTCAATTGCAACGATTAATTCCCTTATACTTAGATAAGATTTAGTTTTAGTTTTTAGTTTTAAGATTTCAATTGTTATACTGACATGCAGGTTTAAAAAAAACCTGTTTAAAATACTGAATTGCCAAGACAGGAACAATGCAAAAACACTTATAGCGAATTCGTTTATTATCGGGGTTGGAACCAGTTCCAACCCAGTGCGAAACCGAACTTTTTGTCAGTGCGAACCTCAACCTGAGCTAGGTTTTAAAAACAAACGAGCAAACTGACGTTTGTCAGAAAACAAGCAGACCCAATCTTGATACCCGATCCAGGTTGGAACTGAATAATAAACGAATTCGCTATTAGATATATATCATAACAATTAAGGCTGGTAAGTTACTGTAGTAACTGGAGCACCTAGGTTAAAAATGAAATGTAATTTATTTTGAATTTGGAACAAATAAAGAGTTAAAAAAAAAAACCATGCTAGTGAACATCAACCGCGTAAAAGCACAAATGCTCACGTTGCAGCGGCAGTTTGCGCAAAGCTTCATCCGCATCAATGTTCACATTTTGGTTCAAAGGTTTGGAGGTGGGGTCGAGAATTCATTCGTGTGATGTCTCGCCTCATGTCCAATCACTATTGTCTAAACGCTCACTTGTTCCGTGTGGGGTTGGGAGACAGCAATCTCTGTGAATGTGGACAAGGTTACCAGGACGCTGATCACATCCTTTGGTCTTGTGCGGAGTATCGTGGGGTCAGATCACATTTTTATGATTCCCTTCGGGCTCGAGGTAGACAACCTAACGTTCCAGTTCGGGATATTTTGGCTAGACGCGATCTGGAGTTTATGAAACTCATATATGTTTACTTTAAGGATATTAACCTTAGATTGTAAGTTTGATTAACCTTGTGTTTAGTTTGTATTTTGTGCGTGTGTGTGCGTTTTTTTTTTGTATATTTGTTTCTGTAATAATTGTATAATTACAGAGTTGATATAACGTCGATAGGATTAAGTATAAGTTTTAGAAAAAGTGAATTCTTTGAATCATAAATCATAATCCAAATCTCCTTTTCCCTCTCCCGATCCAAACAATTGTCATCCACTAACCTCGAGAAGACCGCGAGTAATCGGTCAAATCCTTTAATTTTAGATTTAAGACATTTATAATGTATAAAGAAAATGATAACTTGGCTCTGTAAAGTTTATTTGATTGAGCCTGTACAAATAAAGTAATTAACAAAAACAAAAAAAAATCAACGTTCATAGCCGGCGAGAGCATATTCACTTTCCAGTTGGGTGACGTAAAAAACAACCATAACAGGACTGCAGAACAAACGAGGAGAACAAATACAAGGCTCTCTGGAGATCGAGCAACACGTGTTTCGATACTTCAGGGACCTGTATGCGGCGGAAGAGACGAGGCAGGTGGGGGAAGAAATGTTCGAAACTGAGAGAGCCATACCCGAGAACGACGAAGCCAACGCCGCTCG
Organism: Ochlerotatus camptorhynchus; assembly: GCF_037179485.1. Taxonomy (NCBI): domain Eukaryota; kingdom Metazoa; phylum Arthropoda; class Insecta; order Diptera; family Culicidae; genus Ochlerotatus; species Ochlerotatus camptorhynchus. The sequence continues at coordinate 581,133 of NW_027040553.1, forward strand.
CCAACGTGAATCACCGGAGATCGATGGTTTGCCGGTAGAGTTCTACCTACGAACATTTGACGTCATCTATCGGGAGCTGTACTTCGTTATTAATGAAGCTATGACGAATGAGCTCCCATCTGAATTCACCGATGGCACTACATATTGTGTTGGTTAAAAAGCGAGGTGGGGATGGGACAGCAAGAGCATACCGTCCGATCAGCCTGCTCAACGTCGATTTTAAAATCCTCTCCCGCGTGATGAAGGCCCGCCTGGAACGAGTACTGCGGATCCATCGAGTCCTGAGTGACTCTCAAAAATGCGCAAATACCGACTGTTCTATTTTCCAAGCTACACTCTCGCTCAAAGATAGTATTGCGCAGCTAATCGCGAGGAAGCAGAAGGGGATCGTATCCGGTGCAAAGCTAAATCAGCTGAAAACAGTGGCGATCGATGTTGGTTTCATCAATGGAGATCCACTGACGATACCAGGGCTGCAGACAAAGGAGAATGTCAAGGTACTGGGCGTTATTTTTACCAACTCAGTGCGACTGATGGTAAAACTAAACTGGGACGCTTTAGTATCGAGGATCTCGCAACTCATATTTTTGCATAACATGCGCTCCCTTTCCCTGCAGCAGAAAGTGCTATAGCTGAACATCTTCATTACAGCGAAGGTGTGGTACCTCTCGTCTGTTATTCCACCGCAATGTGCTCACACGGCGAAGCTGACATCAACGATGGGGACTTTCCTTTTTCGTGGGCTACCCGCACGAGCCCCAATGCAGCAGTTGGCGCGCAGCAGAGAGCAGGGTGGAATGAAACTGCAACTGCCGGCGATCAAATGCAAAGCACTTCTAGTCAATCGTCACCTGCAGGAGATCGTTTCCCTTCCCTATTATCAGTCCCTTCTCGCCCAAAACATTCCTGCCCCCGCCGATCTTCCTTGCCTAAAACTTCTCTCACAGCAAATTCCCTTATTTCCACACCACATCCAACAAAACACCTCCAGCGATCACATCCATCGTTTCTACTTGGAACAAACTGAGCTGGAACCCGTGTAAAAAAAAAACCGCGTAAAAAAAAACCGAGTAAAAAAGACTTCAGTGTACTTTGGAAATCTCCAACCGAGTTGTTAAATATCCAATTAGATTCTATTCGGAAATCTCCAACTAATGTCTTTATGTTACACAGGACTGCGGCACTACCTTTATATGTAAGTGAGATGGTTTTAACAAATGTTGTCGAAGACTCGATCACTCGATTCACACTATTTCGCAATACACGGAATAAACTATCTGACACCAACTTTATCTTTCCTACTCTATCGGTTCCAATTGCGATACATACGTTACCCGCCTTTTTTTCTGTCTATGTTCTTTCTGACGCGGTGCTCCGCTTCTAAGCTCCTGTCTAATCCAGCACACCCAGTGCAAAAACAATGTGCCCTATAGTTTATTGCGCATTTCACACACAATTGGACTAATAAGCGCGTTTTCACTTATTAAAAAGTGTGATAAAATTGCAAGTTTACGTCTAATTGTCTTGGTGTCCTTGGTGCACTTATTCCTTATGATGCAAGCAATAAGTGCTCCGAAGACATCAAAACGATTTGACGGAAACGTGCACTTTTATCACACTTTTTGCATTTTTGGGACAGTCCAGTTTCAGAGGCAATCAGCAATATACACTCGCGTAAATTGTCACTTTCAATATTGTTTCAGCCTCTGTCGGTGAATAAGAAAACCCTCAAAAGAGTGATGAGGGTGGAAATGTTCACCGTGAACGATAGCAAGAGGACAATATTTTCTCCTTTCTTGATTAATTAATCCACCGCAGGTGCTTGAAATCATCATCCGCGTGGAATATTTTGTTTTCTGTACCGGCTGGTGCTTCCATATATTTTTGATGAGAAAAATTGAGGTTTATATAATTGTACCAGAGGTTATCTTGATTTTTATTTGACAAGTTGTGCAATGGAATGTACATTATTTTGAGTTTTTAAAATCGTGATGAAGATGTAAACAAAAAGAATTGGATGACATTTCCTCTCAAAATCGGCTAGCGCACTCTACATTGCTGGTGCATGAAAAGAGCCTAATACTACGTTCACATTACAGCGTATATCACGTGATATACGATATCTTGCAATGAGCACTCATACATCTAGTTTTCACTGGAAATCCTATGTATGAGTGCTCATTGCAAGACAGCCTATATTACGTGATATAGGCTGTAATGTGAACGGGGTATAAACTTGATAGGATTGGTTCCGCTATTTGACAGCTCAATTGGTTCACGAAATTCTATCCGCCAGACTATGAATATAGCGACTATAGTCTCATAGCGTTTGTATGAGAAAATGGAAGAGTTGCCAGTCTTTTTTATTTGTTCTCTTCGGTTATAACCACTAAGGCACTTTTCTAATTTTCACTTTATTTCGACACGAATATTTCTGAACCCCAGCAGGATCCTTACAGAAACGATACAGAATTTGACAGAATTAATTTTTTTTTTAACTGGATTGCATTTTGGAGCATCTCACATGAATAAATTTATCAGTAAAAATATAAAAGTGTTCCGCTTCCTATGTCTCACGGCAAACAAACCTGCATACAACATAACCACCAGATGTTGAATCGATTGCGAAGCTTCTATTGGCAAATTAATGTTGGTTTCCATGGAGAATAGAAGAACTATGAAAGTGATGATGATTTCAATATTTTCCACGTAGAGAAATTCTTCTATTTTGCAAATGGAGCATTCTTTTTAAACCTGGTTTCTGATACAGTGGTAGGAAGGCTGAAATCTACATTTGTATACAACTAAAAATCTGAAAAAAAAATGTCTCTATTACATGTCTATTGAGTAGCCCTTGAGTTTTCTACTAACGTAGCCGAACGTAGCATTAACCAGATTTTATTAGAATACCCGCATAAACAATAACCATAAGGGGATGGTACCCGTTTATTAGGGTAATTTGTTCGCAAAACAAATGCATTTTAAAATTGCACTCGCGTACCAACTTTTATTTGTTAATAAAGCTTCTTTAATTTCTGTGTGTACACTCTAAGCTACGATTACCTAAAATTATCGGTAAAAAAATATCGTTACTTCGTTATTGGCAAATCAAAGTTGGCACTCGTGGAGAATAGACGAACTATGAAAGTGATGATGGTTTCAAAATTTTCCACGGAGAGGTATAGGAGTGCAATTTTAAAATGCTTTTATTTTGCAAATGGAGCATTTTATTTAAATCTGGTTTCTGCTATAGTGGTAGAAAAGCTGAAATCTATGTATACACTTAAAAATTAGAAAAGAAATTATTTTTTCTATATTATATGTTTATTGAGTAGTCCTTATGTTTTCTACTAACGTAGCACCAACCAGATTTAAATAAAATGCCCTATTTGCAAAATAGAAGCATTTTAAGATTGTACTCGTATACCTCACCGTGTAAAAGTTTGAAACCATCATCACTTTCATAGTTCTTCTATTCTCCACGAATGCCAACTTTGATTTGCCAATTCTTTACCGACTTTTAGGTATGTGCATCTTAGCGTGTAACATTCGTCGCTTTCCTATCCCCTCAATTTGTGTACTAAAATGTACTTTCGCTATTCACCACCAGGGTGCCCTAAAGCCCTCTAGTTAAAGTATGGACGACTGTCACAACAAAACTGAAAAAAGCTGTGCTACAGTTGTAGAAAAGCTGAAATCTATGTATACACCCAAACATCTGAAAAGAAATTATTGTAATCTATTGGCAAATCAAAGTTGGCACTCGTGGAGAATAGAAGAACTATGAAAGTGATGATGGTTTCAAAATTTTCCACGGGGAAGTATACGAGTGCAATCTTAAAATGCTTTTATTTTGAAAATGGAGCATTTTATTTAAATCTGGTTACTGCTACAGTGGAAGAAAAGCGGAAGTCTATGTTTACACCTAAAAATCTGAAAATAAATTATGTTTTCTGTATTATATGTCTATTGAGTAGTCCTGAAGTTTTCTACTAACGTAGCACTAACCAGATTTAAATAAAATGCTCCATTCACAAAATAAAAGCATTTTAAGATTGCACTCGTATACCTCCCTGTGGAAAATTTTGAAACCATCATCACTTTCATAGTTCTTCTATTCTCCACGAGAGCCAACTTTGATTTGCCAATATATGTCTATTGGCAAATCAAAGTTGGCTCTCGTGGAGAATAGAAGAACTATGAAAGTGATGATGGTTCCAAAATTTTCCACGGTGAAGTATACGAGTGCAATCTTAAAATGCTTTTATTTTGTGAATGGAGCATTTTATTTAAATCTGATTAGTGCTACGGTAGTAGAAAACTTCAGAACTATTCAATTGGCAAATCAAAGTTGGCACTCGTGGAGAATAGAAGAACTATGAGAGTGATGATGGTTTCAAAATTTTCCACGGGGAGGTATACGAGTGCAATCTTAAAATGCTTTTATTTTGAAAATGGAGCATTTTATTTAAATCTGGTTACTGCTACAGTGGTAGAAAAGCGGAAGTCTATGTTTAACCTAAAAATCTGAAAAGAAATTAAGTTTTCTGTATTATATGTCTATTGAGTAGTCCTGAAGTTTTCTACTAACGTAGCACTAACCAGATTTAAATAAAATGCTCCATTCACAAAATAAAATCATTTTGAGATTGCACTCCTATACCTCTCCGTGGAAAATTTTGAAACCATCATCACTTTCATAGTTCTTCTATTCTCCACGCGTGCCAACTTTGATTTGCCAATAGACATAAAATACAGAAAACATAATTTCTTTTCAGATTTTTAGGTGTAAACATAGATTTCCGCTTTTCTACCACTGTAGCAGTAACCAGATTTAAATAAAATGCTCCATTTTCAAAATAAAAGCATTTTAAGATTGCACTCGTATACTTCCCCGTGGAAAATTTTGAAACCATCATCACTTTCATAGTTCTTCTATTCTCCACGAGTGCCAACTTTGATTTGCCAATTGGCAAATCCAAGTTGGCACTCGTGGAGAATAGAATAACTATGAAAGTGATGATGGTTTCAAAATTTTCCAACGGGGAAGTATACGAGTGCAATCTTAAAATGCTTCTATTTTGCAAATGGAGCATTTTATTTAAATCTGGTTGCTGCTATAGTTGTAGAAAAGCTGAAATCTATGTCTACACATAAAAATCTGAAAAGAAAATATTTTTTCTATATTATATGTCTATTTGGTAGTCCTTAAGTTTTCTACTAGCGTAGCATTAACCAGATTTAAATAAAATATTCCATTTGCAAAATACAAGCATTTAAAGATTGCACTCGTATACCTCACCGTGTAAAATTTTGAAACCATCATCACTCTCATAGTTCTTCTATTCTCCACGAGTGCCAACTTTGATTTGCCAATTGAGTAGTACACTTTCGATTGGAACAACTTTTGACAGACGTCCATACTTTTGCTGTAGGGCTTTAGAGTGCACTCATAGCAATGGGTACAGAGAGAGGTGAAGCAGATCGTGAAATATCGTTGGATTAGTAAACCAAAAAATCAACGTAAACGCAATTAGTGACGTCACTAATTGCTTGTATCGTACAGTGGTTTCACTCACACAATTTAATAGATTGTTCACCTCGGAAACAATCATTGCCTTCATAGTGCTGCCGCATTAAAATTCGCCTGCTTTGTTTTTTGTTTAACTCGTGTTTTTCGCTCACAAAAATCCTCAAAAGTAAACAAAAGGTGTTTATTCCTAGTGTTCCGTTGTTTGGAATTTTGCGCTGCTTCTCCGGTTAAATTTCGTCCGAAATGACTTCAGCCGAGGAAGTGGACCCGGTGCTCACGGCCAAGCAGACCCTCATGTTGGCCCTGGGTGAAAAGTGGCCCCTCTATTTGGCCAACATGAAGCTGTGGTTTCGCAAAAAATCCTCCAAGGAAGAATTCGATCTCGAGTGCCGCAAGCTATTTAGCTCGGATCAGATGCACCTGCATAACAAGTTCCTGTTGGCGATCCTGAACAAAATCGATGCCGTTTCACCTCCGCAAAGTGTCAGCAGCTACGGAACCGAGTCCAGCCACGGTAAGAGTGGCAGCTCCAAGAAGCGCAAGCGATCATCCAAGTCTTCGTCGGATCGTGCCACTTTCGAACCGGCAACGGTGCACGACTTCATCCCGAAGGAACTGGTCGACTACGAACAGATGGCGAGTCAGAGCGCAACGATTCCGACGATTCGGTATGCGGTTCAGGAGCTGTTCCTGCCGGACAATGGGCTCGTTTTGGGACGATTGCTGGTGGGAGCGTGGGAGAACGGTCTGCTGAATGTGGATGAAAATGCGGTGGAGCTGATTGTCCACGCAGTCCAGGTACTGCTGAAGAACATCCTGATGGCGGTCATCACCAAGAGGAAGCACTTCAGGACGACGGCAAATGGGACCTTTGCGTACGACATTGGCCATCAGTTGGTCCATCCGTTCAATAGGAATACCGTTACCAAGGCCAAAATCGACGACGAACCGATGGAGCTGGACAAGGAAATAACGACCGTTTGCTACCTGAAGCCACCGCCCGGAGAGTCGATGTTTTTGGCGTCCTGTGGGGAACCGTGAGTTGAAATGGGTTTGAGCTCGGTACGGGGAGACTAATGATAGGATTTTAATTTGATTGTAGCTATCCAAATCAGAATAAGAGGATTTCGGTTTACGATGTGTACAGGACATTGCTGAACCGGAGCGTCATTCCGTCGCATTCGGTCTACTCGATGAACATGGAGCGGATATCGAGTCTGTTGTCCTGAGCGCTTCAGGCGACGAAGTTTAGGTAAGTTTGATGGATCTTCTCGCTTTAGTTGTTTAATTTGTTTAGAAGAGTAGATATACCTATGTGTAATATAGCAAACGAAGGAATTGATTGCATTCGAATATGACAGAAAAGAAAGCCGTTAACCATAGAAATTGAACTGTAATTTTACAAAATTGACCTACAAAATTACAATTTAGAAAAGACCGGCATCTCATCCTTGCTCTGCTGTGCCATCACAGCGTTGATGAAGTCCTCACTCTGCATATTGACCATGTTCATCTCCCTAATCTGATCCAGTCCTTCCTGGTTTGTGTGATCCAGTGAATAGACCATATTCTTTTTGGTTCCCTGAACCGCAATGGGGCTCTTGCTGGCAATTTCCTTCGCCAGTTCGATCGCCTGCCTCAGCATATCCTCGCGCGATTCAAACACGTGAGAAACAAGACCGCAGTCATAGGCTTCATCGCTCTTGAACTTCCTAGCCGTGAAGCATAGCTCCCTGGCCAAGCTTTGGCTGCCGATCGCCTTGGGCAGTCGCTGCAGAGTTCCCACATCCGCTGCCATTCCGATGTCCACCTCCTTCACCTGGAACCAGGCATCCCGGGTGCAGTACCGCACGTCAGCGGCCGTAATCAGATCCACCCCGGCACCGACGCACGCTGCATGAACTGCCGCTATGACCGGTTTGTAGCATCGTTCCAGCGAACTGATCGAGTCCTGGTACAGCTTGATGAAGCCCTCGAACATACGCCCCTTTCTGCCGACGTCATCGATCTCTCCCAACTGCTGGCCGAGTTTCATCATGTCCAGGAGGTCAATTCCGGCGGTAAAGTGCTTCGCACTTCCACCGGACAGGACGATGACCCGGCAGTCCTGATCGTCGTGTAGTTGGCTGAAGCACTGGCCCAGCTCGATCCACATGCGCTTGTTGAAGGCATTCAACCGTTCCGGACGGGACAGTTCTACGTGCACCACGAACGGCTGCGGGGTGGACAGCTTTAGGGTTTCGAAGTTGTACTTGGTTGCGGCGGAACACAGCGAGCGGGCTGAAAGGAAAAAGGGAAATTTCTGGGTTTACTTATGTGGTTCCGTGTGTTGATGGAGACCCACTTTGAGACATACAGTCGTGACCCACTACAATATTGAAGCACAGAAAACAGACGTCCAACTTTGGTCAGGAACTTGTGTAAAGATAAGTGGGAACGTCGCCGTTACGTGGCGCTAGCATCTTCTGATTTTCTGTATAAATTTTCCATTTTCGACCAATTTGGCGCTAGTATCGATAAATTTTCTGTTGAAAATTGCCACTTGGCGCTACCAGCACTTAGTGTCTAGTGTAAATTGTGAAACGCCAGCGCCATCAGGCTGTCAACGAGGGTTTTTAAGTGGGGAAGTCGCAGTTAGTGGCGCTTAAGTCGAATAGGAATCTTTACACTAGTTTTTAGATAAATTTTGTTCGAGCCTCAACGTCTGTTCTCTATGGCTAGTGTGAGATTCTAGAATTGAAATTTAGACACAGAGAACAGACGTTGAGGCTCGAACAAAATTTATCTAAAAACGAGTGTAAAGATTCCTATTCGGCTTAAGCGCCACTGACTGCGACTTCCCCACTTAAAAAGCCTCGTTGACAACCTGATGGCGCTGGCGTTGCACAACTTATACTAGACACTAAGTGCTGGTAGCGCCAAGTGGCAATTTTCAACAGAAAATTAATCGATACTAGCGCCAAATTGGTCGAAAGTTGACAATGTATAGAGGAAAATCAGGAGATGTTCTCACTTATCTTTACACAAGTTTTTGACCGAAGTTTTATGTCTTGCACTAGCGAATCAATTTTCGAAAAATCTTCAATTTCTTAATGCAGGAAATCTTCAGAATCGTCATCAATCTTCTTTCTATCTACACAGCGTGCGCGCCAGCAAGCCACAGCAAAACGCAATCTTTCCTGCAGCGTAGATAGAATCGTCTCCTTAGAAAATTTGTGACTTTCATAATAAAATAGTAATTTTTTGGTCCAGTTTTCTGGAATCGCTGTTAGAAAGGTCAAAACTGCTTGAAAAAGTTTTACTCCGGGGATGAAATTTGAACTAGGTCACGATGCATGGATGCTAACTACTAAGCCGGGCCCGCCCCCTTTCAGATTTTTGTTATGATTGATAAACTTCTCCGTAATCTATGACTATACTAAGTTGTTGAGAGCAGCCATTCTGAGAAGACGACAATAGCTGGCTCTATTAAACCAACTTTCTTTAGTCTTGTTTAAAATTGACAACACTTCGCTACTTACAGCCTATAAAACTACTCACCGGCCTGATTCGTTGCCATTGCGGACATGGAACTAGTTGAAAGACCTAGAAATGAATACCACATCTGTATCAGAATATAAACTTTGGACTCTTAAACATTGATAGGAAACCAACTTACTTAAAATCTTTGCAGATTTTTGGATCGCCGACAAACCATTCTTCATCATGTTGACTTAAAACAGATAACTCTTTGGGTACACTTTTAAAGCTTGGAAACAAATGCAACAGGTCCGAAATGCAATGTAATTAACATAGATGGGTACCTAATAATGGACTTTGAGCCGTGAGTCGTCTCTCGCGTAACTGGCTGAAGAGAAGATGATAATAAAGTGATGTATGAAGGCTGAACGGCAGGAGAAAAACAAAAAACAACACGAGTATACACGGTAACTTGAAAATACCCATTAATGAGTAAAATTTCAACCATTTTGAAAAAAAATGCTTAACCAAATTTGTTTATCCATTTAATGAGTATCTGCTAACTATTAAATAACAGTAATGGGTAACAGTTTCTCATGAAATAGGTAAATTGTTTACCCATTAATAGGTTAAGCCACTTTACTTAAAAATGGGTGAAATTTTACTCAATAATGGATACTTTCAAGTTAACGTGTAGGGTAGATAGCGGATTCGAAAATATGACAAGAACATATCGGGCGAACTCTGACCGACAACGATTGAATATTAAATAGGGTACATTTTTTGGAAAGTGTTATTCGAACAAGTTAAATAATTTGAATTTACAAAAAAATAGCTTGCTTTTAATAGGCCTTTAAATAAAAATTATTAAAAAATATCTGTTTCTGCAACAAGTCGTATTTTATCCAACGCGGCTTGCCGAGTTGGATAATTACGACGAGTGCTGGAAAATACACAATGAAGAGATATCTTCAAATCTAGCGTTCTCTGTCTTTGACAGATTCTAGATAGAGCTGGAATTAGGACGTAACAGCTTTTGTAAACCATGACTTTTCTCGATGATTTGCCAAGTCCTTGCACATATCGGCTTGCGGCACGTAGCCTTTGCGCGAGCTATTTAGCATCTCGTAGAACTTCCGTGTGTCGTTTACGCGGTACAGATTTTCCATCGCCTCGCGATCTCGGTCTTCCTGCTGACGCTTCTTCTTTCGGAAAACCGAGTTTTGTCTGTTCCGCCCTTGTCTGTATCGCTCCACATTCAATCTCGTGCGGTGTTGCAGCATTCTCGTCCGTACTGCATTCTTCTCCTCTACTAACAGTTTGCATTCGCCGTCAAACCAGTCATTTCTTCGGTCTCTACGACAAAGCTGCGAACTAATTAAGTTATTCAAAAGAAGCGCTTAACTAATACAAACAACTTTACTGAAAACAGTATTCTGATTGGATGCAACGTTCAAAAGTTATTAAGTTTTTCCGAGAAAATCACTGATCTGCCCCAGTGTGTGACGTGGGGGAATTTCCTTGTTGACGCGAGATGATCGACGAAGATTTTTGTCTCCTTCAAACTCCTCGAATGCAAGTTCATTCTCGACGAAACTGTGAAACGAATTGCTGTCATCGGTTCCATCCTCTTGCTCCGAAACTACTTCAGGATCTTCGAACATCGGTTCATCAACGACTTCTTCTGTTTCAAGCTGCTCGCGCGTACCATTAGTTAGTTCAAGGAACTTTGCGTCCCTACTAATAGTGACACGGTTCGTAGTGGAGTCCAAAAAACGATACGCCTTCCTGCCATCAGCATATCCTACAAACACCATCTTTCTTGCCTTCGGATCAAGCTTTCGTCTTCTCTCATCCGGTACGTGAACGTACGCTTCACTCCCAAACACTCGGAGGAAAGAATAGTTTGGTTTTCTTCCCCCACCAAAGTTCAAACGGTGTAGCTTCGATCGCAGCAGTCGGTAGTAAGTTTTGCAGAAAATAAGCAGTTGACACTGCCTCCCCCCAATATTGTTTACCAAGTCGAGCTTCCATCAAAAGACATCGCATCATCTCTTGCAAAGTGCGATTCTTTCGTTCAGCCGTGCCATTCTGTTGAGGGCTGTAGGGTGCTGTTTGCTCCAATCGGATTCCATTTCCAGTCAAAAATGTGTTCAACTCAGTACAGGAGTACTCTCCTCCTCCATCCGAGCGTATTATTTTCGGCAACCTACCAAACTGATTCTGCATCATTTTTGAGTACTCGACTATCTTTGCAGCCGCCTCCGACTTGTGCTTCAGCAGATATAGAACGCAATACCGGCTGTAATCGTCCACCATAGTCATCAGGAAACGATTTCCTCGAGTATGGACAAGATCTCCTACAGCGCTAGAAGAGGACACGGACTTGTTTGGAAATGGTGCACGACACATTTTTCCTTCATAGCACACTCCGCAATCAGCTTTAACATCACACTCCTGCAAATTTAGTTTAGTGAACTTAACTCAAATTTGGGTCGTTCTCATTCGCTGTGTACGCAAAAGGAAAGAGCCAGTATCGCTACTTGATAGCAAACTACTCATAATGGGAGGAGTCTTTGTAGCTTTTATACCACTTGGTTGCACATCATTCTGCTTTAACCTGAAAAGATATAAAAGAGCGCTGATGTATGGCATTAGTTCATTTTCGCTTCGGACGGCGTGGTGAAGAGCAATAGCAGCAGTAGGAACAAGCAACAATTGACTGGTCGTGGCAAAGGAGGAAAAGATCTTGGTTAAAGAGGCGCCAAGCGTCATCGCAAAGTTCTTCGAGATAACCGCCATCGGTCGTCTGGCTCGCCGTGGTGGTGTCAAACGTATCTCCCGTCTGATCTACGAGGTGTGCTGAAGGTGTTCCTGGAAAATGAGGTCCGTGATGCTTTCACCTACAATAAACACGCCAAGCGTAAGTGGTAGGGTTACCATATGGTATCCTAAAGGAGGACATGTCCTCCTTTTTCAATAATGTTTCTACATCCTCCTTTTGCCTGAAAATGTCTTCCTTTTTAGTACTTTCATTTTTTCCAGTAATATATTCATAAAATTGTTTTCAAAGAGCGTTGTTTACAGAGCTTATATGTTTAATTTTGTCACAACCTAATCTTATCTAGCAAATGCCATTCGAAGGTGGGACTAGGAGCAACTACAGTTGTCAACCCCCCTGCATTTTGGGTGCGGTTCATTTGGTGAATTTAAGTTATATTTGACAGATGGAAAATTTTCAAATAAACCTGCTATTGTACCAGACTTATTTCAGACAAACCAGGAATCAATTTTGACAAATAATTTCTTGAAAATCGGACAACAACAGATAGATTTGTGAACATTATAATTTATTTTACTAAAATTTGACATTTCAAAAATACATTATAATGTTCGAAAATCTCTCTGTTGTTGATCGTGTGATTTTTGAGAAGTTGTTTGTCAAATTTGATTCCTGGATTGCCAGAAATAAGCCTGGTACAATAGCAGGTTTATTCGAAAATTTCATATCTGTCAAATTTAAGTTAAAATTCACCAAGTGGAATACAGCCACACATATTGAATCTAACCTGTGTTCGATTTTGACGTTCTGGTTCTATAAATAGTACGCTAATCACGCCTCTTCGCTCCCACTATGACAGCGGCCTATGCTGAATCAATTGTAAAATTAACAGGTTGCTTAGATGTTCCATGTTGGTTTCAATCATCGATGAATTATGAAGGCTAGATTGATGCTTTTTTCAGAAGTATAACGAGAAGATTAATTGAATTGGTAACGACTACAAATCAATCTCAATTGAACCTTTGCAAATCATGAATTATGTGATAGCGCACATATTTTTAAAACGTTTTATAAAAACTCATTGTCCTCATTTAATTTTAAGAAAAGGAATCATTGTCCTCCTTAGTCTCCAAACCTCAAATGAAATGTCCTCCTTTTCATTTTTTGATATGGTAACCCTAGTAAGTGGCCATGGATGTTCTCTTCAATAAAACGGCCCTTTTCAGGGCTATCAAGCTTACATCAGTAAAGAGTTGGAATAGAATTTATCTGTGCTTGTTTGTCCATATTCAGAACCACAAGCCCCCAACGACAACACAAAATGCTCTCTAGAGTTTTAATCTTGTAACCAAACTTGGAAGCAGGGATACAAGTGATTTTAATTGATTCTCTTAATCAACTTTCTCTTTGTAAAAAATTACTACAAATTTGGTACGCCTACAATTTAAGAACGGAAAGAGCTGATCAATTAAAAGAACTAAATGCTCTTCACATTTATTCCGTCCACTAACGGTCCTACGTCAAGCTTCCGTTCGTGCCCCTAGGCACAGACCCAAGTGCTGCCACTGGATCACTACAATTTTTTTTTTTTTTTGTAGTGATCCAGTGGCAGCACTTGCTTAAACTCTACACTGGACCCCTTTTATTGATAAATTTTGCTTCTATGAGCCTCTATTTTAAATCAACACACAGACGTTCCTAGGCTATGGTGCCCGTATGGTCACTGTTGTTTTTGTGCTGATCCAAATAGTTTTGATAATATAATTGCGCATTCTTTTTTTTTTAAAGGTTGATTTTTGTCCCAGTCTTGTCTTCTGTCGTCACTTATTTTGTCATTTTGTCTTGTGTATTAACCCCCACTTGTCTTGTTGTTCCATAGTTCAAACATTTATCCCAAATCAAAATGAAGCACATATAAGATTAGTTACAATACCATGTACAAAAATGGTGTTTAACATTGTTTCCTGAGTAATACTTCAATCAAAACAACAATGAAAGCTTGTCACGCAAATAGAAGGAGCACCGATGGGCACTTTCTGAAATATTTCAATAGTATAATTCCCTTGCAAACCCAAATAAATCTATCTGCGTAAAAATAAATAAATTAAGAGTGATTTGCGGCAAAACCCGCCAGTATCACACCCAACGTCAGTGCCTATACGTAAGCGTACTACGACGCGGCTCTCAATTAAAGGAGTAACAAGTGTGATACTATCACTGCTAGACTAGATCTTTGGTTCTCTCATGCAGTGGTTTATCAGAGAGGGGAAGCTTAGTAATCCCCATTGTCTGCCCATGACGCCATTCTGTCGCGGCATGAGCCAGCAACGCCGACCATAAACCTACCGTCTCCAACACTCCACTAGCATGAAATTAAGCCCGCCCACCAACATCAAGGTGCAAAAACTAGCCAAGGGGAGGGAGTTGTAAGTTGTAATCTTGTAACCAAACTGGGAAGCAGGGGTGCAAGTGATTTTGATTTATTCTCTACAACAACTTTCTCTTTGAAAAAATTACTACAAATTTGGTACGCCTACAATTAAAAAACGGAAAGAGTTAAGATAATAGATGATTGATCAATTAATAGAACTAAATGCTCTTTACTTTTATTCCGTCCGCTAGCGGTCCTACGCCAAGATTCCGTCCGTGCCCCTAGGCACAGACCGTTCTACTTTTTTTTTATAGTAAGGTTTAGGAAAGCTTCACGAAGCCTGGCCTGTAGTGAAGTTGGCACGGTGTGGTATCCACTAGTTGCCCAGTGCAGCTCCACTAAAACCCATTCCTTACTCTCTCTCCTCTGCCTGGATCCCCCCTGGGACCACTGTGAAGCGACTACTTCGGATGTATGCATCACCATTATCAAATGGATGTTATACCTCGGGTTATACATACACACTTCCAGGTTCGAAAATATTATTTTCAACCCTAGCATGTATTTAGCTTAATTTTGATATTTAATTTGTAAACAATAATTTGGACAGCTCTCACCATATTCTGCTCTTTCGCCGCCGTTAATTGCTTCCTTTGGAATCTCTTGGACTTTTTCTCTAACGCTTCGTATTTCATTCGGTGCATCACCGGCAATTTCCTTCGTCGTTGGTCGGTTTTGACATGATTCCACCTTTTCCGGGTTTTTTTTGTTTTCCGAGGGAGATAAATCCGTACTAATTTCCGTTCCTGGGGTTCGATGTTGACTCCTTCCACGCTGGTTGGTTGGTGTGGTCGGTTTCATGTCCACCATCTGTCACTGTATTGCCATGGTGATCTGGGACGAGGGTCCCGACTACATGGTTACTTGGGTGCTTTTAAAGTTACTTAAACTCTACATAGAACAATATTTCTACAATGTTATTTGTTCTAGAGAGAGACGCTTGAAGTTGCCTGGAATTATGGCTCAACCAATGGGAGCTCAGTAAGAAGTTTTACTAACGCAAAGTAAGAAAGAGAGTCCGGCACCAGCCGGTCGAACATATCGGTGCGTATGCAATAAATATTGATTGGCTATTAGTCGGGTATGGGAACAAATGTGGTTCGGAGAAGGCAGAGCCAGATTACGTCTGTGTGGGAATCTGGATTTGGTTTTGTATTGAAGTGACGGGGGTCGTCATTATGTGTTACATGGGAAAATGCTTTAGCAATAATTTTAGTTTGAAGTGGTATTTTGCTAAGCAATCAATTGTAAAACACCACGTAGGTAATGGTTAGTAGCACTTTACTGGCCTGGGCGATGTACTCCAAGAGGCGATGGATGAGGAACTCCATGTCGACATAGCGGCCCTGGATTTAGCTAAGGCGTATAACCGCGCCTGGACCCCCCAAGTCATCAAACAGTTGGCTGACTGGGGTCTGGGTGGCCACATTCTACACTTTTTAAAAAAATTCCTTTGCGGCAGAAGCTTACAGGTGATGATCGGGAACCACCGCTCCTCAACCCGGGCGGAAGTCCCACAGGGATCCGTCATAGCGGTCACCATCTTCTTGGTCGCCATGGATGGAGTCTTTGGGGTCCTACCAAAAGGAATATACATATTTGTATATGCAGATGACATCGTCCTGCTGGCTTTAGGACGCACCCTCAAGGCTCTGCAAAGGAAATTACAAGCTGCTGTATCAGCCACCACAAGATGGGCCAGTAGGGTCGGCTTTGAATTATCCGCAGAAAAGAGCGTATTATTATTATTATTATTATCTCTATTTAGGAGATGCCACTTCCGTCATCGCCCGCTACCAACAGCCATCGTTGCGAACAATATTCCAATACCCAACAAGAAGACCATCCAGGTTCTCGGTGTACGCTTGGACCGGGAGCTGAGGTTCGACGCACATTTCAATGAAATCAAAGCCAACTGCCGCACGCGGCTAAACCTCCTCCGAACACTTTCCAAACCACACCGGAGCAGTAACAGAGAGATTCTACTAAAAGTGGCCAAAGCCACTGTAAACAGTACATTATTCTACGGGATCGAACTGTTCTGCCTTTCCAACGACTCTCTTACCGCACGACTAGCCCCAACGTATAACCAGGCAATCAGAATCGTCGCAGGACTTCTGCCTTCAACACCGGCTAAATCGGCATGCGTCGAACTCGGTGTACTACCGTTTCAATACCAAGTCACCGAAACGCTGAGCTGCAGAACGACCAGCTACCTGGAAAAGACCACCAGGAACCACGAGGTCTTTCTCCTCAGGGAGGGGAACAGAGCTCTAGGAAACTTGGTCCATCAGGAGCTCCCACCCGTGTCCAGGGTACACTGGAACGGAGCCAGAGGATGGACAGAACCAACCATACGCGTTGACCACGTAGCGGAGCTGCTGAGAACTAAATACGCAAATTTTCAAGACAGTTACACGGACGGCTCTAAGGCCATGGGAAAGGTCGGATTCGGAGTAGCGGATGTATCCAATAGCTACTTCTTTCGACTACCCGATCAGTGCTCCGTCTTCTCGGCGGAGGCTGCGGCCATCCACTTCGCCACCACGACACCCGCCAATAAACCCATATGTGTCCTAACAGACTCCGCCAGCGTTTTATACGCCTTGAATTCAGCAACATCCAGACACCCCTGGATACAAGGGATCCAAAAGGCCGCGCCGCCGAACACCTCATTTGTTTGGGTACCCGGCCATTGCGGTATCCGGGGCAACTGTGAAGCAGATCATCTCGCTGCCACAGGTCGCTCCGGCCGGATGGCCACCACAGTTGTACCCAGTCAGGACGTAAAAAAATGGGTGAAAGCATCCCTCCGAGACGCCTGGGCCCGGGAGTGGTTCGCAAAAAGGGGACCGTTCCTGAGAAAAATAAAGGGCGACACCTCCAAATGGAATGACATTACGAGCCGATGGGAACAACAGGTCTTATCCCGGCTTCGATCCGGACACACCCAAGTGACCCACAACATGGGTAGCGCTACCTCTTTTCGGAAGTTTTGCGACTCCTGCAACACGATTATGACAGCCGAACACCTGATTGTTAACTGTCCCTGCTTCCATAACATCCGGCGTAACGCCTTCTCTAACGACCCGTCCACGGAAGCAGTCCTAATAGTTTTCCTAAAAGATGCTGGACTGTTCTATAAAATATAATCACTGGAGTAAGCCTGACGATTACCTGGCTGCCTTCGACAACGACCACCGCCATTCACACCATGATCCGCTAACCACGCTAAGAACCACGACAGGAACTATAATGAACTCTGTTTAAAAATACTCTGTACTAAGGGGACTCCCTTCTGGAGCTCCACCAACCTCTAGGAGAACCCCTTCTGGGTTCTCCAAACTCTCAACTGTGTAATTAGGGAAGCCCCCTTCTGGGGCTCCCGGAGATGAACCTCCTAAATAGAGATAATAATAGTAATAATAATAATAGTAGCATGGGAACAATTGATTTGGAATGAGGGAATGTCTGGTTTTTGTCAAATGTGCCAATGTGAGGATTTCAAGTGGACTGCTAGCACTACTGTTGGTTGTAGTGAGTAGTTTAGATGTCAGGAGTTAGATATGATTAGTGAGATGTAAGGACTGAGCTCTAAAAAGTGAGGATCGCGAAATGAATAAGTAAGGTGAGATAAGAGAAGTGAGAAATGTATATTCAAGAAATGCGAGGTGAACAGTGAAATATTAGAAACCTAGAACTTCAAAAAGTGAGAAGAAAATAAATGAAAAGTAAATGAGATATGAATGTGTAAAAAGTCGCGACTTCCTAGATTTAGTGAATCTATCAGTACATATTTGTTTATTAGGGAAGCGAGATGTATGAAGTTAAATGTGAGGAATGAAATGTAAAGTATGAGTAGAAACATATAGTAAATAGTATAACCTAAGATGTAAGAACTGTAAGGACCATAATGTTCTAAAATTGAAACTATTGTTTTAACTTTCAGTTAATTGCTGCAAAATTTGCCATGATCATCTTCCTCCAATCGGACTGTACAGAGTGAATTCGGCTTGACGAAATTCATTTCGCTCGATTTCATGGGGCGCACTCTTCTATAGTCTTTTCAGCCGCCTCCTGACATCGAAACTGAACCTATCTATATTATGTTTATTCTTGAAATGAAGTGCTCGCACACTTCATCTGATTCGCAGTTAGTTGGCTTCAGGCCGCCGCATCGTACACTAAGCTAAGCGAGATTGTGCCTTGAACCATTTCCAAGATAGATATAAGTCACACGGGGTCTCACACGTATACCTACTCTACTACATCTCTGGAGTCGTCGAAGTCGTCATCGCAGCAGGATTAGAAAGTGCATCCTGATCAAATTTTCTGCTGCTATTTAAGCACTTCTTAGGTATTAGTATTCCAAATAAGGCCATTTTCTTTGGAACACTGTTTTAAGATAAGATCATCCCATCCGATAGTAGGTGAATAACATTGAATTCGGGAACGAAACAAACCACTACCTACTATTAGGTAGATGGAGGTGAATGTTTCATTTTACAGCAACAAGTTATCAAATGTACTTAGTGACGTAACGAGTCGTACTTATATGCAACACAACGATAACTCGCAGATCATAACACAAAACCATCGTGTAAGTTTCTCAAGAAGTAGTGGTTGGTGGTCAGCAATAATAAGAGGTGATTTAAAGTGAAGCCGACTGATTGTTTGAAATTGTTTTGAACATTTGAGCCATTCGAGAGCCAAAAGTTATCCCGTTGACAACACAGGTGAGTGCCTTATGAAGTAGGCTGAGTGATCAGTTTATTTTTTTTTCTCAAAGCCATCTTTGTCTTGCTTCCACTTTGTATGACTCTTCTTCGAGCAGAGCTCGATTATTTAATGGTTTTGGATTTGCGTTTCTGTGGTCAATGACAAAAACATAATCGTTTGTTTGTGATAACGTGTTTACACCACAAATCAAAGCTCGTACCGGTTGAAGCTTGTTATGTGAGGTTTTCAACGTGATGATAAGGCGATAAATGCTGCTCAGTAGGTATCGTTGATAGCATGAATGGGTCGAGATTGGAGTAGCTTCAGAATGCACATCTGACATCAAGATAAGTGAGGATTTATGATGGTTCCGCAGTCGGAATTGCCTAAATTGCTTAGCTCTCCTAATATGATGCAATCGGTTGCAACAGTATGCTGCCCATAAATGAAGATATGGCTAATGTGGCGAAAACGGAATTCTAAGTAAAAAGAGGGTTGAATGTTTCAAGCGATAAATCAATGAAATCACGAAAATATGCAGTCTTAAGCTTTAATAAATGATTAAATTAGTCGTTTCTTCATTTATGGGCACATAATGTGCGTTGATGAAATTTGAAGAAGTCTTGTTTTCATTGTGCCTTACCTGACAGCTCATAAAGAACATGTGGTCACGTACGAATTTAGATGAATAGGTGATAATTCCTGCTTCCTGCTGACTAATTTCAACATTTCAACTATGCTACAGTAAACAGATTAATTTCCTCGTTGCCGGTTTACGAAAATGTGGTTGCACCCAAATGGGCTCATGGCGTGAGTTGTTGAGTGTTTGTGTGTTGAATGGGCTTATACTAATGGACTGAGCGAAACCTCTGTTGATTTTCGTCATATTCGAGATGTTTTTACTAGAAAATCCCGAAAAATTCAACTCACTTCACAGAACTTCAAAATTACCCCAAATATAGTTAAACCACTGACAAACAGACGTAACTTTTGTAGCCGCACGTTATTCCATTCAAAGGAGTGCCGTTGCGGTTCAACCAGGCCAGTGACAAGGCCTATACCATCAGCAGCGTTTGACAGTAGGCAGCATGTCCCGGGCTCAAATAGTTTATTTTGCTGTTTTGGGCCCGCTGTCACAGTATAACATGTTGCCTACACACCTGCCACTGGGCTGGGTTCAACAGTAAACTTCAATGAGCCTCAAAAGAAAAAAGATGGGGTGAGCTCGAGCGTTCACTGTAAGAGAGTAGCTTAAGCGCCACCTCGTCAAAGGACTTCTCGCTCGGATATCAGGGATAAGACTCGCCAAAGAAAGGCCATAAGTAGGCCCTGACGCCCCTCAACGTTCGTAGCGTCCGACTTACTAGATGCCAGAATCTTTTGGTTAAAATTTGACAGATGAAAAGTTATCGATCAACCCTGCTATCCGAGCATGGTTATTTCTGACAGACAAGAAGTTAAATTTTGACAACCGTGGCTCGAAAACCGGTCGATCGACAGCACGGGGATTTTCGAAAGAAAATAATTTACGAAATGTCACTTTTAACCACGAGTTAAATTTAACTCGGCAAATGGTTCACAGCCTTAATCAGGAAAGGTGAAAATATGTTCCCTTCCTAATAACTCTTTTGGGTATTCCCTAGGGGCATCCCACTCTAAACTATAGCTCTAGTATCAATTAAGTATTTCGAAGTATCTGATAAGTATTCTTAAGTATTTTTAAGTATTTTAAGATTTGGATTTTTTAATCGTAGTGACCGGTTATTAATGTAGTTGTTTACTGTTGTGTATCCCGTCAATGTATTACTTTTAATCACGTATTAAAGCATATTAATACTAGTTTCAATATGTTTTAAATTAAATTAAGAAGTGTGATCATGTTTATAAGTTAAAATACTTACTTCTAGTTATGAAATAGTTCATCAAAAACATTTTACTTTCAGCGAACCAGTTGGAGCAGGGATAGCGAATTATTTATGATTTCGAACTGGCTGTTTAGTACGATTTCAAACTTTTGAATTATTTA
Source organism: Ochlerotatus camptorhynchus (assembly GCF_037179485.1). Classification (NCBI taxonomy): domain Eukaryota; kingdom Metazoa; phylum Arthropoda; class Insecta; order Diptera; family Culicidae; genus Ochlerotatus; species Ochlerotatus camptorhynchus. The sequence continues at coordinate 602,083 of NW_027040553.1, forward strand.
ACTAGATTTCAAACTGAACTGCCAAAATAAAAGCGTATGTTGAATGTCAATTCGACTAAGAACTATCGCAAGCTACATGATTATGAAATTCTTGACTTTAAGCAGGCTAAGGATGCTAGGACTACGCTGGTTATTTGCCAGAGGACAATAATGCATAACTACCAGCAATTCGTTGTGCCGGTGGGCTCGAAGTTGAACTAATTGCAATTGCCACTGATGGTCGTATCGTACCGCGTTTTGATAAATTTACATTGGTAAATATGAGTTATGACGGACTGGTGAGGGAGTTGAGTGAGTATCCTGATAGCAACCGAAGGCTTTATGTGAAATCAACATGGATTTCTCACTTTTTTCAGTAAGTAAGGATAAGAAAAATATTAATCTGTTCTGAAATTATAATTTATATCAAACCATTGATATACCAAATAAAACGATTTAGTTCTAAAACGTTACTTATTTGTAACAATTTCAAGTAAAATAATCCTAAGTTAAAATGTAAGAATTTATTTCAAACCATTCCCCAAACAGTCCAAATTAAAATTTTAACACATAGCCGTTTCTGATGAATGATAGAATCAATCAGAGAACTGTTCCGAATATGTTGGTTTGATTATGTCCAGCCTTAATAAGGCTTAGATCTTATTTTGGGCCTAGTAAGCACAACCCACCTCTATTTTTATAACGATTATTTTTCAAAATGGAATGTTCTAACTACAGATGTCTTCCAATGTTATGGAACTTTCCGTACATATCGTAAGATTTGATGAAAAGTAACACATTTTTGAGATATTTTTAAAAATCTAACACTAATTCTTGACCCTAAACTTGGCCTTTGGATTCTAAACTCGACCTAACGCATTGAAACGCCATTCAAACGCAATTGAATTCATTTTGTTTTTGTTTTTTGAGAATAATGGGTGCAAACATTAATATCACATTTTCTTATTGACTTCGTTCGGTAGATTTGGAACAGAAGTATCGTACCAAACGCATAATTGACTTGTTAACGCCGTAATCATGGTTTGATTTGATGTTTTCTGCTAAATAGGCCCAAAATGGGCGATTAGGCTGAAGTAGCTCTCTACCCTAATAAGCCTTAAGCAGGAGAGCATCGAAGGTTCCAAATCCGAGGAAATGTGATTCTCCTCTCATTCGACGGCAATCTAGGAGATGTGGCTTGGCGGATGGTGCAGAAAGCTTTCACAACTTCTTATTCAGCTTCAATCAGCGTAAAGGCCTGAAGTTATCGTCCAACAGTCAAGAACCTAATGGACGAAAAATCCATCTTTATGGAGACATGGTTTTGGAATACGAACATTTGCTCAGGGAATTTGCTTCCACACGCAGTATCTTCCACAGTATCTTTCCAAATAGTTCCTTATTCTTCCTTTGAATGATAGGTGAATCGGTTTGGCAATGTAATATTCCTAAAATCAAAATGGTTTCCTCCTCGATTCCTACAAAAAAGGAATAAATTAAAGAATAATAGTTGATTTTTCTAAATACGCACATACAAATTCCAGGATGACACCGGGTAAACAATCGAAAAAAATCTGTCTAGCAACGGAGGTAACAAACTAGCGCCAAATATTTCTTAAGTATTTTTAAGTATTTGTAGGTATCTTAGATATCAGTAAGGACTTTCTGAGTATAATGCGAGAAATACAAAGTTTAGAGTGGGATGCCCCTAGGGTATTCCCCTATTCGCGAACTGAGGCTGAAACGATCGCTTAGTTTCTATTGGATTCACCTATTCATAATGTAAATTTATTCCTGTTTTCTCACCACATGGAATCTCATTAGGTTTAGTTTATAGCGAATTCGTTTATTATCGAAACCGTTTATGCGAAACCGAACTTTTTGTCAGTGCGAACCTCAACCTGAGCTAGGTTTTAAAAACAAACGAGCAAACTGACGTTTGTCAGAAAACAAGCAGACCCAATCTTGATACCCGATCCATGTTGGAACTGAATAATATTTGTATTTGTATTTATTTAGTGATACGTTAGCCTGTAGTTGACACTTTTTACCAGGTCAAGGAAGAATACATTTTTTGAAAGAAACTCACTTTACGGAAAACTAAAAAAAAAAGCTACAAATGGTGACAAATGTAATTGAAATTGAAGTTAATGTAGTGCTATAACCTATGTTTGAACGCCAATTCTATACCTATGTTAACCTCTACCAGGTGTGTTAAGACATTGCTCAAATAGGACTAAAGTTGGTTGTTGTTTGGCTGCAAGTGGCAAATCGTTCCAGGTGAGCGTCCCTGACACTAGCAAACTCCTTCGAGCCGATGTGGTGTGTCTAGGAACGATGAAGCATCGAGATCGGTCGTGCAATCCGCGTTGCAGGTGTTGTTGCAGATAATCCGGAAGTGCCTCAAGATACCCCTGTCTTATGAAGCAACATATTCGATTGTGGTAGTTCTTTGAGAGGTCGTGCCCTAAAATGGTATTACGTACAGCAGCAGTGCTTTCTCGATGACTAATGTTGTACACGAAGCGTACCGAGGCCTTAAAGCATCGGTTTAATTGTTCTTTGAAGGCTCCATTATAGTAGACCACATCGCAGTACGTAAAGAACGGTATGATAACTGACTGCACCAGCTTCTTGCGTGTTTGTGTAGATAGTACCGGGGCGAATCGCCTGAATGTTCTTAACGTTCCAAACACTTTTGATGTTACATCGTTGATCTGCGCATACCAGTTCAATTTTTTGTCCATTCGGAGTCCAAGGTTGACGACAGTATCTGAGAGAACAATCGGTTCTCCGCAGAACACAATTTGGCAAGGCTTGAGACTTTTTCGGATTAGGGTAGAGAACGTTAGCCTTAGCCCAATGCTCGATTGCTGCCAGATCCTGATTGATAGTTGCAATCAGTCTTCTGATATCACACTTCAACTGTGACGGGAGGCTGTTTATATTTAAGCTGAATAATAGTGCACTGAGGCAGGATCCTTGCGGGGTGCCATCGGGTACCAGGCGCTCAGCAGATGTCTGGTTTCCAATTTGTACAGCTTGACTACGATTGCTAAGAAAAGCTGTAATCAATTCCCCTGCTTCATCTGAGAAATTAAATTCCGCCAGTAATTTATGTCTCAGCCGTTGGTGGTCTATACGCTGTTGAAAGCTAACGAAAAATCAACTAGGACCATAACGGTGCAGTGGCTTTGGTCTAGGTTGCTATATATGTCATGTGTCACTTTAGTAAGGGCGGTTGTGGTGCTATAACCTTTTCTATATCCAGATTGATGTTTTGCCAGCAGTGACATATATGGGTTGTCTAGGTGCTCCGTGATCTGACCGAGTAGAATCTTCTCTAACGCTTTAGACACTGCCGGAAGGACACTTATTGGTCTGAAGTCTTTCGGTTGACCCGGGTTAGCAATTTTCGGAATCGGTGTTTTTTTTTAATTTTTATTATTAACTAGTTCGTTTATTTACTAGGCTCAGTCGTGTTTGACACTTTGCGGAGCCAAAATCAGTAATGTTTGATTTACATTTTAAATAGCAGTATTTCTAGGTTAGTATTGGGTACCAATTACTCGCGGCGGGCTCGAGGTTAATGGGTAACAATTTCAATTGGAAGGATCTAGGTAGGAAACTGGTTTCTGAAGCCTCCTTCAGATACTACTCTCGGACGGTTGACTAAATCATGACTGGGTAGGGGCAAGTAGCACAGGAACAGGAGGATAATAAGACTGGGAGACAATGGCGGGAAATTGTTTGGAAAGGAGGGGATAGTCACATCAAACTCTAACATCAGACAAACAAAGGAATTCGTAGATCGCTTGCATGTAGGGAAGATCACGTGTTCCCAATACATCTCTTACTTCATGGAAGGGTTGTCTACCTCGGGCCACTAGGGTATCCAATAGTCGTGCTCTGGAGGCGTCATTACCCGGGCAATACCAAACTGCGTGATCGATGTCATCATAACCGGTTCTGCAACTACATATATTGCTGTCAACGAGGTTTATTCTATAGAGATGTGCGTCTAGCGAGTAGTGGTTGGACATAAGTCTTGACATTACTCGAATGAATCCCCGACTTACATCCAGACCTTTGAACCACGCTCTCGAAGAAACATTTGGAATAATGGAATGTAACCACCGCCCAAGAGAATTATTTGTCCAATCGTTTTGCCAACTTACAAGAGAACTCTGACGTACTAAATGGTAAAATTCAGCGTGTGAAATTTGCCTGTCATACAATTCGCCTTCCTGCGCGCCCACCTTTGCGAGAGAGTCTGCCTTCTCATTGCATGGGATTGAGCAATGTGAGGGGACCCATACAAAGGTAATCATATATGATCTTTCGACCAGCAAACTCATCTGTTCCCTTACCTTTGAAAGGAAATAAGATGAGTGCCTACCTTGTTTCATCGACCGAATAGCCTCAATCGAACTGAGACTATCCGAGAAGATGAAGTAATGGTCTGTGGGCATATCGGAAATCATCCCCAATGCGAAGTTAATTGCTGCTAGCTCAGCAACATAAACGGAACAAGGTTCCTGCAGTTTCCGAAAGGCGGTTGAGTATTCATTGAAGACGCCGAAGCCAGTGGATCCATCAATGCGTGATCCATCAGTGAAAAATCTTCTATTGCAATTGACTTGTTGGTACTTTTCAGCAAAAATGTGGGGAATTGAGATAGGTCGAAGTTGATCTGGAACTCCTTGAATAGCCTGTTTCATGGAGAGATTATAGTTAATGGGGGAACTGTAGTTAGTAAAGAGGGGTTATAGCAAGGAAGGCTAATATCCGATGACATATAATTAAGATAGATTCGCACGAATCTAGACTGGATGCTCAATTCGAGCATTTCTTCGAAGTTTTCAATCACAAGGTTGTTACTGACACTACATTTAATCAATATTCTTAATGAGAGCTCCCAGAAACGGTTCTGCAGGGGTTTTACGCCCGCTAGGACCTCTAGGCTCATATTGTGTGTTGAATGCATACAGCCAAGGGCAATACGTAAACAACGATATTGAATACGTTCCAATTTGATTAGGTGGCTTTTTCTTGCCGAGTGGAAGCAAAAAGAGCCATACTCAAGAACTGAAAGAATAGTCGTTTTATATAGTTTAATGAGGTCTTCCGGGTGAGCACCCTACCATGTCCCGGAAATTGATCGTAGAAAGTTGATCCTTTGTTGACACTTTTGTTTCAAATACGTAATGTGGGTGCCCCAAGTGCATTTTGAATCAAACCAGACTCCAAGGTATTTGAAGGTTAAAGATTGGGTAATGTCTCTGCCCAAAATATTTAGACGCAGTTGGGCACTACCAATTCAGTTTTTTGCCGGGAAAACTCGATCCCTAAATTTCTTGCCCAGAGAGACAGATTATTTAGGGAATTCAGATCAGACGCTGGTTTCCCAGGCTTTTGAATAGCTATTACTTTAACCTGTCTCCATGCTGGTGGAACTATATTGAATTCTATAAATGAATTATATAGGTTAAGTAATCGTCTTTTAGCGATATCGGGGAGGTTTTTTAGAATGTCAAATTTGATCATATCGCTTCCCGGAGCAGAGTTATTCGATGAAAGAAGTGCCATTGAAAATTCCAGCATTGTGAATGGTTCATCCAGAGAACCGTTACTTCGGGCTGTATCCCGTAAAGTTGGATGTGCTGGAACAGAATCTGGACAAACCTTTTTAGCGAAGTCGAATATCCATTGGGAGGAGTATTCTTCACTCTCATTGGAAGATGAGCGGTTTCGCATATAGCGAGCCTTTTTCCAAAGCGTTGTCATCGAGGTTTCTCTAGAAAGTCCCTCGATACAAGTACGCCAGTAATTTCGTTTCTTTGCTTTTAGTAAGTTTTTAAGCTTTTTTTCAAGCTTTAGATACTTTTCAAAAAGCTCAGATCTTTCATGTCTACGATAATCTTTAAAGGCATCGGATTTCTCAAGATACAACTTTGTGCATTCGTCATCCCATCCAGGGGTGGCGGGTCTTCTTTTGAGCGATGCACTTGGAACACGTCGTTTCTGAGCTTCTAATGCGCTTTTGTAGATTAGCTCGGTAAAGAAACGATACTCTTCCAGTGGTGGTAGAGGATCGGTAGAATCAATACCAAGAGTTACCGCCGATACAAATTTTTGCCAATCAATGTTCCTCGTGAGGTCAAAAGGAACTTGAATTGACTGATCTGTTTTTAGACGACTACATTTGATTGAAATAATAATTGGTAAGTGATCACTACCATGGGGATCATTGATAACCTTCCACAGACAATCTAATGATAGTGAGTTAGAGCACAAAGATATGTCAAAACGGCTCTCTCGAGCAGGAGGGATTGCTATACGTGTTGCATCACCAGTGTTCAAGATAGTCAAGCTGAAATCGTCGCACAAATCATAGAAAATACCCGCTCTATTGTCATCGTATGATTCGCCCCAACCAGTACCGTGTGAGTTCATATCGCCCAGTATTAGAACTGGAGATGGAAGGATATTAACTGAACTCCAAAGCTGACGGCGGTTTATGGAAGTCCTTGGAGGGACATATACAGAAGCTATGCAAAGATCTTTGTTCTTCACATTTATTTGGCAAGCGACAATTTCAATGCCTGAAATTATTGGGATTGAGATTTTATAGAAGGGGTAGCACTTTTTGATCCCCAAAAGTACGCCACCATATGAATCATCTCGGTCCAGGCGGATAATGTTAAAATCGTGGAAATTTAGTTCATCTTCAGAAGAAAGCCAAGTTTCACAGAGTGCAAATATATCACAATCAGAATTGTAAATCAAATACTTGAACGAGTCTAATTTAGGTATTAAACTACGACAGTTCCATTGTAATAAAGTGATCATATCTTGATCCTCACTCGACGAATTATCCATCGAAAGAGGGGCCATGATGCAGTCAATTGCTTGAAGTAGTTTCCGACAAGCAGGTCAATAAGCCCTCGAAGTGGCGATTCGTCGGGAAAGCCGAGGGCATTCAAAATATTATCCACAATGTCCTTAAATTTAATCTTTCCGCGCTTGGACGGGAGAGTTTTCTTTGAATTGCGAGTAGACGTGGTGTTTATTTTTGGTAACCTCTTACGATTACCTTTATTAGGTAGCGGCGCGGTGGAAAAGCTGCAGCAAGGATCAGATGGAGCAGCAATTACCGATTTGTTCGGCTTATTCAATGAATCCCCGCTACCTTCAGATTTTTGCATGCTTTTGAGAGTGGTTTAATTTTTTTTTCCGGCGCACTCCCGGGGAGCTAGTCGGCTTCCTTTTACCGGGGGCGTGTACCTCCGGAGACTCACTCTCATCTGCTATGTCAGAGTCCAGTTCATCGGAAGACAAAATCTCAAAAGTGTTTTCATTTTGAGCGGCTGATGCCAACGAAGCAGAGAGAGGTTCCATTTTGCAACTTAACCATTTCTGCAAACGTCAGCTTGGAGCGTTCTTTTATTGAACGCTTCACATTGTTGGTACGCTTCTTGTACGCGGGGCAGTCCTGCAAAACATGAAGAGGTTCTTTGCCACAGTAAGCACATTTAGTTGCTTCCTGTTGGCAAGCACCCTCCATGTGGTCTTGGCTACATTTGCCACCACGGGGCTTGTTGTCACAAAAAGCAGCTGTGTGTCCCAACTTTTTGCAGTTGGTACAATTATATACCCTTGGTACAAAAAGTCGCACCGGGAAAAAAACATTTTCAATTTCTAAGAACTTTGGGAGAACCGATCCAGCGAAAGACACCTGTAGTGAGCCTGAAGGGGAATAAGTCTTTTGACCATCTACCCAGGAATCGGTGTTACTAGTGCTTTTTTCCAGATTGAAGGGTAGATCCTAGCGTTAATGATAGAGTTGTACAGATGCACAAGCAGCGGCAGAATATGTGGACACAGCATTTTCACGAAGCAAATCGGAATTTCATCCGATCCCGTTGCGTTGGTCTGGATTTCAGCAATTTTCCTCGATACTTCTTCCACGTTGGTGTGATTAAACCTTAATCGTTGTAGCGGGTGGTCAGACGATGTGCGTTGAACTTGTTCGCTACTTACAGGAAGAGACGGATCACCTAGACCCGGACCAGGAACAGAACGAAGGAGCTTGTGGCCTTCGGCAAAGTACCAGTTAAGCATATCTGGATCTGCCTGTTCAACAGCGACATTCTTCTTTGCGTTGTTGTGTATTCCTTCTCGGTGAAGATTATTCCACAATTTCTTCGCTGGGAGATCACTGGAAAAGCTCCTCTCGGCGTACCGCTTCTTGGCTGCAAAGATGAGTGATGCAACACGATTCCTTTCTGCAGTATAATCAAGCCACTCGTTATTACCCCTTCTTCTGTTAGGATTACGCGAATAAAGTGCGTGAGCGAGATCTCGGATGGAGATTGCGTCCTCTATTTCCCGAGTGATCCATGGTGTTTGTTTGTCGTGAATAGTGATGACGCTCTCTGGAACACGGCTTTGCATGAGGTTATGCAGGATACCAGAAACTTGCTGCGCTTTCATCTCAACGTCGTTGGTGTTGTAGACGTTTTGAAGATAATAAACGAATTCGCTATTAGTTTTCCTACCCAAAACGTACGTTCTCTCTAGTTACCCATAAATATTTCTTCCCACCCCACGTCACATGTGCACATGGATTACATATAGTTACTCACGATCACGATCGCGATGTCAAATCCTTCGTAACCGGCGTCTCCACTGGTTATTGTTAGACGCGACTATTTTTCCGTCGGTTGCTTGGATTAGTTTGGCTGAACTGAATTTAGCGGTGCGTCCTTTGTGCTCGCCTGGACATTGATTAATCCACCCACCAGGTTAGTTAGATTGGTTGACAGTCGAACGGCAACGGTTATGGTCTGGTGGTCAAACGTTGGAAACTTCGCCAACGGGCACTTTCCTTTGGATAAGACGCGATGTTGACGACGCAGTCCTCTTTTGGCCACACGATAGCAAAACCTGCAACCTATGCCTGGATTCCGGAAGTAGAGACCGGCCAACAAGTGGATTTCGAACGACGTAATGGGTTAGAGAGATGCAACCTACTCACGCATGACTTTCAAACCTTTCTTGATTGAGTTTTCACTTAACTAGTTGTAGAATAGTTAGAAGGGCGATCGATTCTAACACTATATAAGGCTGCTACAATTCAAGAGGTTACAGACACTGAGGAATCTTCTGAGGGCAATTCTTACAATCACTTTAGATTATCTGCGACCACGTTTGACAACTCCAGGCAAAGTGGGCGACAACGTTTTTAGTCCTCAGATAAAAACACTTCGCACGAAGAATTCGGCTCGGGTTTTCCTGACATCTTTCTGATTGCGACCTCTCGCTCCCAATGGTGCTTGTCAAGGCGACCTTCACATTCCCTAGCACATCCTATGAACTTGATCCACCGACAAACCGACATGACACTTAATTCTGACTTATGCCCGAAATCGTAAACGGCCGATTTAAATGTGCAGTGATCCGAACTGTCAAAACCACAGGATTTTTTGATCTAGATAAAAATAATTCGTCCAGAATAGATCAGACACGAACTAATTCACGTGACTTTATTGCTTGTGTATTGAATTACAACATATTTATGGGAAATGTAGGTACACCAACAAAGTTTATGATATTCACAACAATTTCTCAAAATGTGCTCCTTTGACTCGTGCACACGCCTTCAACCTCTTAGGGAAATTATCGACAATGGACGTTAGTTCCTCCACAGATATTGCATCCCAGACTTTTTTAAAACTCAAGAATAGGCCAGACGGAACAGTCGATTGGATTTAAATCAGGAGAGTTTGAAGGCCATTCATCTTTTGTCAAATATCTAGGGAAAAGTTTACTACAAAGCTCCAGCCTCTTTTTCACTCCATGCGATGGTGCCCAAACCTGTTGAAATGTCCAATCGTTGTTACCGAAATGCGTACGTGCCCAAGGTGCAACCATAGAGGTAACTCTAAGACTGGAAGATCCCGAAGAAACGTGCTCAACTTTTTGGGTCAGTTCTGGTACTCTCTTCGGTCCCAAGCTAATCGATTCACCCCTCGAAACATAGGAAAATCCACTAACCTCTAATTTTATCTGTCAAACTTTCATAGCGAATCAAAACAAACATAATGTAGTACTAGAATTTCGACTAGAATGGGGTAAGTTAATCGTTTGCTTGGGACCAATAAGCTAGTCAAGTAGTGAGCCAATTTAAAATCGTTAGTTTCGTATTGTTTGTTGGTGCAACCACAGACAAACAGACGTCATAGTATCTTAAAACATATGACCTCAGTAACGACATCTCTCGGGCTTCTCGCGGAAAACAAGCTTGCTCGCTAGCTCGCAAACAATATTGCATAAAAGTTCTATAGAATGTATAGAAACGTCAAAGTGATCCGATGCCAGCGCTGCGGCGAGTAGTTCGCGGAACTGGTAATATTCAAATTAACCGTTAAATCCATGAACGAAGATACACAATGAAGAGTTACGTCTGTTTGTCTGTGGTGCAACTGTGTCCGTCAGCAGCTTCTGGTAGGCTATTTGGTTGATTTTGACGCCTTTTTCGATAAATATTAAGGGAGTTTTACCGGAAGCCGTAATTCCCACCCAAACCATCACCGAAGCTGGATGATGTGATCTGACAACATTCGTACGGTTAGAAGAACCATTTGGCAATAGCTGGCGATCGTTTTGGTGGTTGTGGTGAAAATCTTCTCATCGGTGAATAAAATCGTGCGATGCCGTCCATTGGATTTTTGGTACCGATCCCTTTTCATCCTGTCATTTAGGTAATGGTTCTTCGAAAATTTGTAAGAATGCAATCCTAAATCTTTGCGTAGAATACTTCGTACTGACTTTGGGTCGATTTTCAATGATTCCGCCATTTTTCGTATAGACCGTCTAGAATCTCGATTAATCCTAAGATGAAGTATGTTCCGGTTCTGAGGGGTCCTCGCATTTATTTTTCTGCATCTTCCTGAACGGTCCTCCAAATTTCCGAGTTGTGCAATGTTTTCGCAATACGTGCCGGACGAATTCCTCGTTTATAAAGCTTAATTACCGCACTTCGTAGTGGACTGGACTTCATTACGGCAATACACGTGAACCGATTCAAACCAAACTACAAGCGTTTGTTTATTATGTATCAAGGTCTCAATTGGCTGAGGTGTGCTCATTTCACCATCTGTCAAATTCGAGCTAGACACTGGGAGAAAAAACACGGATAATTTTTCCTCACCCTGTAATGTTTATTTTCAATAACTGGTTACCCCCATCTAACCACCATGACACCACTGAACATTTCGCTTAAAAAGAGGTTGTATCCAAGACCCGGCCGTATGTTTGACGTACGATTACGTGCTCGGTAGCAATATTCGGTGACTGTGTTAGAGAAACCACTTCTTCCCATCACGGAAACGCCTCGTTTTCTGATGACAAAATTACACATTTTCGTGAACAAAAACGCACGGAATTTTTGGGGGTGATGTGGCTGTTTGGGGGTGATGTGGCTGACAGCAAGGCGAGCGAACGTTCAATGAAAATTAACTCTTAAACAACAATAATTTTGAGTGGTCCTGAAAAGAACTGTTTTGTCGTGATTGTTGAGTAATGCTGAGTAGAGTCGGTGTATAATGAGTCACGCCAAGAGAAAAACAGTTGAACTCGCATCACGGTTTTCGAAAGATTCCATTTCTTTTCACTTGGCACAGAGGACTTCTACATCAACTTCAAATGACTTCTAGCGAGAAAAAAAAATAGCGGCTGTAGTAAATCATTAGAGCAGAGACTTTGTCAAATAATCTTAACAAAAAATAGTAGAAATTCTCATTCCTGATCATTATTAAACGTATCCCATGTCAATTTAATGCTCTCTGCGTGTTTATGATCATTTCTTCGATTATATTTTATATTTTATTGCAATACCTTTCGAGGACTTTTCATAGCATCATAATGTTTATTTACTTTGCACGATAGGTAGCCGGTTTGACAGTTCAATAGGTAAACTTGGCTTCACTCTTGGCGTGACTCATTATACACCGACTCTAATGCTGAGCTAATAGGGTGTTGTTTGGAACGAGGGTGACGCGTTTGGCATAGATGGCCCACAGCGGCTCACAACGAGCAACTGAATCCGATGGGTAGCGGTGCGGCTTCTTACTCAATCTTTCGTCAATGGACGCTCATGTGGGCAGCCTTTCGTTGTGTACTGGAGAACAATGTTCACCGCCACGCGCCGAAAGCACTGCTGCTGCTGCGGCTGCTGATGACCACCGGATGGGATTCGATTTTGAAATCTGTGTTAGGGAAAGCGCTGGCAATTGGTGATTATCTTGCAACAGTTGGGATATTGTGTAATTTTAAATAGTGACCTACTAAAAATTGATAAAGTGTTCATTTTAGCAGATTCGTAGAAAAATTTCCAATCGATTGGCTTGTTTAGAATTAAAATCCATCCGCTATTGACAGAATTATAAGTGGTCAAAACCTGACCACTTTTCGTAACGCGGTCGATTATGGTTTTTTTTTTTAATTGCACCTCCAATATGTTGCCGAAAGACGTAATCCTACGTCAAAAGTTATAATATATAGACTACGGATCACTTGTTCAGAATCAACCGCAGGTGCAAAAACATCAAGCGCCCATTCCCAGACTCAAACCGATCGAATTCGTCGGAGAAGAGCAACCAGGCATCAGTGTGTGGTATCATGGAAGGTGGCCGATCGGGCTCAATGCCACTGTTGATTTCGTTCGAACTGCCTCACCGGACAACGGAACCCCCTCAGGTCAAGCAGGTGAGAAAGGAATTCAACGTGCAGGTTATTTTTTTTCCACTTGGGCCAAGTTCTAGTCGTCGCTGGTGCTAGTCAAGGATTTGGAGAAGGAATAGCTAATGGTGAAGGAAGCCACCCATCTACTGATAGACTTTCTGTGCGAGAATATTGCGAATCAAATTCCTTTCCAAATACAGCTGGGAATATTAACCGGAACCTACTACGTGAAAAATCACGTAACGTTTCAATTTTCCCACTTCAGTCTACTTTACGTAACTCTCGTAAAATCTACGCAATGCCACCTGAATGTTAACAGAAATTCCAATTACACCCATTAATTTATCCAATGAAAATTAAGTGAGTTCCATATACCTAGAATCTATGGGCGCTTCGCGTAAGTCTTAAGTGAATTCCACGTATAAAAAAGTAAGGCACTCAGTTGGGTGTTCAACATGGCGGCATGAGTGTAAATATGCAGATTTAGTTTATAGTTACTGTTGTATTTTTTGGACTGGTTAAAAACGTAAGTATAAGATTTCAATTATGCTGTAAAATATTCGATCTTTGATTAGTTTCAACGAAGGTGGCAAGCAGCAAAAGCAGTTGACTTTTCTTTTCTTTTTCAGGTCCACTATGGATCCTCGTCGGATACCATCAGCGTGATAATCGATAGCCACAGAAGCGAACATGCACGGCTTCTGCACTTCAACCAACACCTCCACTTAGCTCAACTGCAGCAGTCCAGTTTACAGTTCACGGCTCCTAACCGGAACGGGAAGATAATGAATTGTATTATCAGTCATAGGCAGCTCAAACGGAGGCAAAGCTACCACGAAGCCGGGAAGTGCAATCGTCCCATGGAAGCACGTTGACCAAACATCGCGTTCCTGATTGGGTTTTATAGCAATGTTGTTTTTCTTTTGTTTGTAATAAATTAAACGCTCTAAGGCGAATAAAGAAGTTTCATGATTTTTTTTTTTGTAATAAGCATTAAAATTTAAAAAAAACAAAACAGCAAACAGTAGTAAAAATAATAGCATTAGAAACCACTATGAAATCTATCGACGGTATCACGTAACTTCTAAGTGATGATCCTGTGAAGTTTAAGCTTCATGAAATGAGTGCTCCTACATGAGAATCATATAGTTCTTACGTGAAAAGTACGATGGAAAAAATCTACGTATGTTATCACGTAGCATCAAAGTGAAAATTATTTTGAGTGTAGTAATCCATCACCACCGCCCGTTCCTCCTACACCGAACGAAAATGACACGCAAAATCCATTGATTTTCGTATAAATTAGCGCTATTGGAAATTCTTATAAAACTTATTCTCCGAAATATGTGTCTTAAATGATGGTCATATGAAAATCATTGACACATAACTTTCATTGTTTATAAGATGCGATCCACAAAAATCGATTTCGCTGGATCGTATCTGTTTACAGCTCCAAGCGAAGTGAAATATTTGCGAATTATCGTGTTTTTCACGCAGGTGAGAAATCAGTGGCGTTTCCTTAACCTCAATCTACCTGTGCATCAACTATCAAAACATAAACAATTATCAAAATATTGCTTGCAATGGATAGATATCGAGTAAACTAGAAGATTAAGTGTATTTTTCAACCGATTCGAGTGAACATGGCATTAAATCTGGTTTTGAAAGTTGGTGCACAGGTTAAAAGTGAGATTACGGGACGCCACTGGAAAAATGTATTTTGTATGAGATTTTCAATTCGCTTCGATCTCTATACAGGCCTTTATGAGACAAATACATACACATTTATATAATTTTTTGAGTCAATATTTTTTACTGGGTTTTTGAATTGCTGTCGTTAAAAATTCAAATGAACGTTATCCGTAAGGAATCAATGAAATCGACAAATTTTTATTTTCTATCATTAGATGGGGTTAACAGAACTATGTTTATACAAGTTTGGAATAAATTTTCCCATTTTTGAAGTTTACACAGAATTTTTAACTTTTATGAACAGTTCCGCAATTCAAAAACCCAGTAAAACCTTACTGAATGGATTGGTGTGTATTGTCTGGATTTTTAACTATTCCCTTCTTATCAATTAACTAATTCAAACAAACAAAATTATCAACTGGGAAAATCTTACATCATCATAGATTTGCTGTTACATGCGTAACCGCTCATCTTCTAATGAGAGTGAAGAATACTCCAACCGATGGATATTCGATTTCGCTAAAAAGGTCTGTCGGGACTCAATTCCAGTACAACACATTCTTCGAGAAGCGTCTCCGAGCGGCAGCTCTCTGGATAGACCATTCACAATGCTGGAATTCTCTGCGGCTCTTCTTTCATCGAACAACTCCTCACCGGGAAGCGATATGATTAAACAATCTTCTGAAAAATCTCCCAGATATCGCTAAAAAACGCTTGCTAGGCTTATTCAATTCCTTACTAGAAAATAACATAGGTCCTGTCCCCTCTCTCGATGAGTCTAATCGTCGCCCACTGGTCACCATAGGAGGTCGAACTCCAGCCGAATCTAGAACCACACTACCGTTCATACTGACGACAACGCTCTGATGAGACAACGAAACCTTACCCCCAAGCTCCTCCCCTGATTCATGCAAATCGATTGGAACTTCCGGTGTAAATAATTCCGTTTCACATCCATATCAACCGATTTAAAATGTGCACAACACAGCCTGACACTACCGAGAATTGCCGTTTCCGGATCCATTTCGCAAAATGCCAACCACGCGCGGCGCAGGAAGCGATCTTTCGGAAAGCGAAATAAGCTTCGTTTTACCTACACTGCAAGTTGTAGCTACAAAGCTTCGCGTAACATCCCATTACAACTGCTTATGAGAATCGACAAAACGAACAATTAGGTGCGGTCGTTATAAGAGAGCTCTGCACTGATTTGCTATGTTTACCAACATAACACCGAAGGGTGACTACGATGTGTCTTCACCAGACCTACTTAGGTCATAACGAGTGTTCAACCTATCTTGATATGTTCCCAGTGCACCCTGGGTTGTTTCTAGTTTCTGAAATGGGTCAAAACACATTAAACGGCGTATGATATAATGAAACAGCAAAAAAAAGGTTATCTTTCATTTAGTTCCACTTATTTAATTTTGGTATCCATGACAGACACGTATTTCGACTACAATGTAGTCTTCATCAGTGTCATTCCCACTAAAGACTTATCAAAAACCCAACCCTCTTAAGTATGATATGTTCTAGGAAGTTGTGAGTGTCATTGAATCACGCATTTTTCTGGAACATAACCATTTGCAGTCAAAAAGTATGTCTTTAAACTGCAAAACATATGTGGTTTCATAAGGTTCTGTTGGTTTCCACGCTATGTTTGTTTAAAGACTTTCCCGAATGAGATTCTGTCTTCTTTAGATTGCTACTCGTTTCAGAAGTTTTGATGTTCTTATAACATTGACACTGATGAAGTTGTAGAAGTGATGAAAATAATTTTAATTGTTATGTCGGTACTTTGGTACTTAGCTCTAACCCCCAAACCATTTGCAGTAGCCAAGTAAAGCCCTTTAGCATAGATCGCGTGTTGCTGATAAACTCATTATCCTTCTAACCTCTTTCAACCCCACAGTAACCGAACTGAGTCACGAATTTCTTGCCTTTGTCCTTGCGTCCATTCAATTGTTACGTGATGATAGCAAGCAAACTCATCATTTTATTACACCGCGCGTATTTGTGCACTGACCCTTCTCCCAGATCATCCACCCACTTCAGTTTGTTCTTCTTTCTTTTTTATTCCACAGAAACTGATTTTCACCGCAATGGCTTGCCCACTGCTCAGCGTCGTCGTTTTCCTAACCGTGCTGGCACTTCAGCTGCTGGCCTATTGCAAAGCGGCCTTAATCTCCGACCCATCTGCATCGTCATCCGCCATTGGCCGGCTCAAGGATGATGACCCCTTTCAGTGGACCGCTCACTACGATCCGGTTTCGCTGCAGATGCACATGAACAGCGTCCGCAATATAAGCCTTCGCCTGGAGGGTTTCACTATCGAGGACCTGCAGGATAATCCGGACATTCAACTGAAAAGCGAACGCAGTCACGTGGCAACGGTGCTGCAGGGTAGCATCCCGATCGCCGAAATAAAGACGAATGGGATCTACGAGGGCGGGTTCAACATTACCGGATCGTTCCTGGGGTCCACCAATCTGTACGTGGAAGTCAGACGGAAGGACAACCTGACGGTAGCGTCGAAGGAGAAACTTCCGGTGACGGTGATGCGCGAGGAACGAGTCATCGATAAGGTGTTCACAGCTTCGGTTGCCATTTTGGTGTCGATCCTGTACATAAACTTTGGTGCCGCTTTGGACATTCCTACACTGCTGGCAATTGCCAGGAGGCCAATTGGACCGGTGATTGGATTTTTGGCACAGTTTCTGTTCATGCCACTGTTGAGCTACGGATTGGGCCATTTGCTGTTTCCCGACAGTTACGAATTGCAGCTGGGGCTCTTCTTCACGGGAGTTTCACCCGCTGGTGGCGCCTCGAATATCTGGACGGTTGTGCTGGGAGGAAATTTGAATCTCTCATTGGCCATGACTACCATCAGCACGATTGCCGCGTTCGGAATGATGCCACTGTGGCTGTTCACCCTGGGTACAACCATCTTCAGCAAAGGAAACCTGAAAGTTCCTTATCGTAACATCGCCACCTTTGCCATCGGTCTGGTTGTACCTCTCGGAATTGGACTGCTCATACAGCGATACAGTCCCCGGACCGCTCGCCTCTTGGTACGCATATTGAAACCCATGGCAGCCATTCTTATCCTGTTCATCGTCATCTTTGCCATCGTAACGAACCTCTACCTGTTCGAACTCTTTTCGTGGCAAATCATCGTAGCCGGATTGGGTCTACCGTGGATCGGTTACATCTTCGGATACATCGCCAGCAAGGCCGCTCGCTTACCCACAACTGATGCCCTGGCCATTTCGGTTGAAACGGGCATTCAGAACACCGGAATTGCCATCTTTCTGTTGCGATTCTCACTCCCCCAGCCGGAAGCGGATCTGACAACGGTCGTCCCGGTATCGGCTGCCATCATGACACCGTTCCCGCTGATGGCTCTCTATTTGGTGATGAAGATTCGCGAAAGGTAAGTGTTCGAACTCAATTGTCCTTCCGTTAGGGTCCGATTGTATGTGTGTCTCGGAAGACAATCTTCCCAATCCATGTCACGTCTCTTTCCAGGTGTTCGATACGCAAGCATGAACTGATTCCAAAAGGTCAAAGTCGTCAAGCACTGGCAGCCACCGAGGATGAAACTCCCTGATTGTTGATTATGCTTACTGTTATTGCCTATAAATGTATTAGCATGTGTACCAACAGTGAACAAAGATATTGTTTTTGTACTGAATACTTAGAGAATAAACATGTTTTGTGATAATCGTTAGACTCCGAGCAATGCATCCGAAATTCCTCCGTCAAATTAGTTTATTCTTCACACAGTACCTTAACACCTAATTGATCTTAATACACGCACACTCTAGTCCCTCATTTCGCCTTCCTCGTCATCGTCGTCCATGCCCCGAATGTACAGGACATTGTTACACCGGATCAGGACCTCACCAAGGTGGCCGGTGTTCTGCCCGTCGACAAACTCTTCGGTGTTAGCTAGTTGCATGTTCATGTACCCATCGACCGACACCAGGAATCCTTTGTACTCGTGGCCCCACTTGAGCTTGATGATCACCGGTTTGCCGGTCAGTCCGTTCAGGAACGGTTTCGGGTTGATTGGCATAGCAGTCGTCATTTTGGCTGAGGTGTGAGGTTAGCTGAAAGGTCGGTGCGGGAATACCTACGTCAATACAGCGTTTTCCGGTATGGTTCGAGATTGTATGCACTTCAGAATTTAAAACTTACCAGCTGGAAAGGAATGTAGGCTTTTAAAATACCGATTTCACGTAAATGTTGAGGAAAAATTCGCTCCGAATAAAACAGCGCGTCTCCTGCAGAACAAAACGATTGGAAATGTTGACAGATGTGCATGAACGCTGCTGTAGTTGGTGCAGACGGGCGAGAACAGATAAATGAATGCACACGGTAATAAGTTTTACACCATCCGGGGTTAACCTCAAACTGACGACAGAACAGTGGTGCCAGTGGTGCAGTTTACGTGTAGAAATACTCAGACGGAGAGATGGGCGGAGAAAACATAATACAAGTCTGCAGCAGGGATTTGTACCTAAATTATCTTGCAACCCTTGTTAGAAGCTAGTATTTAACATGACTTTTATTTTAGATTCGATTTACGTGCAAAATAATAATTGATTGCATCGCAATATTTTGCACATTTCTTGGTGCCATTCATTAACCAACAAAGATCAATTAATCAATAGAGTTAGAATATTGTATTGATTCCAAAAAACTAGATGAATTTGAGAAGCACACAAAACATAGAGGTGATTGAATTTCTGTTCGATTGCAATACTCTCAAATTTAATCTAGTAAGAATAAGAAATCCTTGGAAAATGTCTAATTGGATTTGGCTACTGCAGCGTGACGTCATAAATGAACTCAATGTTAATCGGAAGAACCTTTTTGACAGTTCAGTGGTACTGTTTATAAGCACTTAGTCGTTTTTTCGAAAAAACTATTCTAAAATTTCCGAATTTTAACTTGAAAGTTGTCGAGGAATAACGCGTTGAAAGGATGTTGCTCGTGAAAATTGCAGAAGTGTGGTTTACATCTCACTGCAGTCTGAAAAATTATCCCGACGGTGCAAAACCTTATGTTCGATTGGCTCAGATTTTGACAGTTCATTTGCCTCAAAAAATATTGAGTATTTCTACTCTGAACCATTTGGTGGATTTTTTTAAACTTTTGGTTAAAATTTGACAGGTGGAAAGTTATCGATTAACCCTGCTCTTCGAGCGTGGTTATTTCTGACAGACAAGAATTTAAATTTTGAATGACAACCGTGGCTGAGCTCTTCTTGAAAACCGGTCGATCGACAGCACAGGGGTTTTTCTACATAGAGAATAACTTTCGAAATATCAATTTAAACCACGAGTTAAATTTAACTCGGCAACTGGTAGATTTTCACGATAATTTTTCAGACTGCAGTGAGATGTAAACCCAAGTGTAAACTAAAGAGGCTGAATTTATAAAGAGACGACACGTCAAAATTGGAACAATTGATTATCTGTCAAAGTTATAGAAAAAGTTGTTCCAATCGAGCAGAAGACCTTTTTCCTAATTAGGTTAGGTTAGTGGTACTGTTTACAAGCACTTAGGCTGTGAACCCTTTGCCAAATTAAATTCAACTCGTGGTTAAAAAATAACGTTAAGAAAGTTATTTCTTATATTAGAAAACCCCTGTGTTACCGATCGATCGGTTTTCGAGCAGAATTCAGCCAAAATTTAACTTCTTGCAGGGCTGTCATCTGATCACTCAATGCGCGCAATGTACTGATTTTCTAAAACAAACAAAGTGAGAATCAAGCAAACACAGCAAACACAAAGTTTGCTTGTCTTTCACCCTGCGCAAGTGTAAATCAGCGGAGAAGAGAAGAAAAACACACACCCAGAAATAACGAAATCTCAATGTGTAGCCATCACTCCGACGGCTCCGACGCAAAGAGCGCCACTCAGTGTAGGGTTGCCAATGGGAAACAAACACAGCAAAAATATAAAATTCTTCTTTGATATGCCCTTCTTCATCTCCTATGCATGCAGTCGTGGTAAGCAAAGTCTGCAACGAATTCAAAGATGTTATTAGTTACCTCTATGTTATTAGCGCTTGTTGTATTATATTCGCTCCTTGCGCCGCACGGAGTGTACCACTCATTGTGTGAATCGCTTTCTCACAGATTAGTTGGAAAAGGGTGTGCGAAATAAATGGGAAAACCACACACTCTTTGTCAAGTGTTGTGAGATGCATGCACAAAGTTGCTTTGCTAACGCTCTGAGGTGCTTTCCAGCCCTGACTTCTTGTCTATCAGAAATAACCACGCTCGGATAGCAGGGTTGCTCGATAACTTTTCGTCTATCAAATTTTACAGTGTTCACTCGGCTGTCGACAGAAGCAGACCACTCTCAATGTGTGTCACGCGATCGTCTGTTTACTCGGCAGCAACCATTGTTCTTCATCAGCAGTTCTTTCAGTCGATGCGTCGTCGACTTTGGAAATCAACCGTTTCGTGATGAATGTGTGAGTACTGACCACGTTTTGCGTTCATTGCTACAATGGAAGCGCTCTGACCCTCGTTGGCGAATCTTCCATAGAATGAAACCATTGGAAGAGGCTCCCGTTCTGGTGGAGGAGGCTTATTGGACAGCGGAAGATAAAATGTTTATTGTGTTGTACCTTTTGACTATAGCTTTAAGATGTATCACAAACGAAGTGACAGACGGAGCGGCTCGAAAACTTTGGTGACTAACCTGCTATTTCAATTTGTCAGTGTACCACATGGCAACACCACTACTACTAGATTGTACCACATGGCAATACTACTACTGGATTGTTCTAGCATTTTCACCAAATGTATTAGAATGTTTTGGTTCTATCTCATTCACTCTACTCAAAACTGAAATGCATAAAAAAATGACAAAATGATACGCACTCTTTGCACACTGTCAAAGAATCATTGTACACAAAATCAACTTTGTTCAAATCAAAACAAAAAAACTAACCCATCTGGTGGATGATGGCATAAGCTTCCAAGAAAATTCTATTACAGTGAACCACATTATTTAAATGGATTTCTTCGCCAGTTAGTCGTCTGTCACTTCGTTTGTGGATGTATTGTATAGTGAACAAGAAACTAGGGATTTTAAATTGGCTCACTACTTGACTAGCCTATTAACTGGCAACTAGCAAATCGATTAACATTCTATGTTTCGAAGGGTTCATCGATTAGCTTGGGACCGAAGAGAGTACCAGAGCTTAGCCAAAAAGTTGAGCACGTTTCATCTGGACCTTGTAGTCTTCCCCTCTATGGTGAAAGGGTGTTGTTCGCGGACATTGCAGAAGTGTGGTTTACATCTTTCTGCAGCTTGAAAAATGATCGAGAAAATCTACCCGAAAAGAAATCGACGAAGTCCACGTAAACAGTACCACTGAACTGTCATCCTATTGAGGTTAACCCCGACGGTGCAAAACCTTTATTCACTATAAGTCCATAAAGGAACTTTGCTCATTCAGATGCTGGTGTTCGATTGCGTGGATGTACCTTGATTTTCGAGAAATTTGCGTTTAAAGCCATTGTTTACGTATGTTTGTTCCTAGAAATACTCAGAGGGAGAGATGGGAGGAGAAAACAAAATACAATTCGGCAGCAGGGATTTGTACCTAAATTATCTTGCAACCCTTGCAACCCTTGTTAGAAGCTAGCATTTCACATGACTTTTACTTTTGATTCGATTTACGTGCAAAATAATAATTGAGTGCATCGCAATATTTTGCACATTTCTTGGTGCTATTAGTTAACCAACTAAGATCAATTAGAGTTAGAATATGGTTTTTATTCAAAAAACTAGTTGAATTTGAGAAGGTACACGGAACATAAAGGTGATTGAATTTCTGTTCGATTACAATACTCTCAAATTTAATCTAGTAAGAATAAGAAATCCTCGGAAAAATTCTAATGCACACAAAAAATTATCGTTAATATAATTGAAAAAAACATTGTTAGAATTAAAAGTTATCATTGGTTCTTTTTGGTAGAAAGTACAGAGCTTTAAAAATAAAAAGCTGAAACTTGTCAAATTAAAAGTTTCCCTCATTGTTAATTTTAAAAGTTGAAGCTTTTGAATCAAATTGTAGAACCGTCAAAATAAAAACCAAGGTTTTTAAAATGACATATGAATTGTTTCACTTCAAATGATGCCGTTTTCAGAGTAGTAATATTTATTTTTATCGCAAAATGAAATTATTTTCAAATTAAGAGTTCTTAAGCTTAAAAAGAAAGTATTCAAACTCATATTCTTATCATTTCTAATTATTATGTATATTCATCATATAAATCAATAAATAAAAATCACTTTTTTATTCGTATGCCATTCATCGCATCGTCAAATGCCATTTATGATATAAAGGAAGTGACACTTTGGCAAAATTCCCAGCACCATTCCAGGGTAGCGTAATACATGTTCCGTGTGAATCTGGTGCCCTACTAGAGAAATTCAATTTTCAATCGATGATCTAACGAAACAGCATTCTTCCAACAATCAATACGAAACTAACGATTTTAAATTGGCTCACCACTTTAGTAGCCTATTGGTCCCAAGCAAACGATTAAAGTACCCTATTCTAGTCGAAATTCTAGTACTACGCAATGTTTGTTTTTATTCGCTATGAAAGTTTGACAGATAAAATGAGGGGTTATTGGTTTTTCCTATGTTTCGAGGGGTGAATCGATTAGCTTGGGACCGAAGAGAGTACCAGAGCTGAGCCAAAAAGTTGAGCACGTTATTTCGGGACCTTCTAGTCTTAGAGTTACCTCTATGATTCTTCCCCGTTGGAGACCTTCCGTTTGAAGTCCAAATTAGGCTTTTCCGGCGGAACAACCACAGCTGATGCAGTGAACTTACTCCATCAGTTCCGCTGGTTGTGGACGATGGGATGGAGCAAACTGTTTCGGGAAAACAGTGATGATCTTCAGTGGGAGTCTATATGAATGTCGAAAAACAATATAAATGTGAGTTAAATGGTTTTCCCAATAAAGAGATCCATTAAACCAACAATAACTTCAACGATTCACAGATTGACTTACTTTTAAAAATTTGTTGTCCCAAATTTCTACAGCAGACGGCTGACCAAATTTCCACTATCGGAAAAGGCGGTAAATGAGAGTTCAGTGCTGCCAGTAAAAACGACCTCTAAAGATGTATTTTTGACAGTTGTACAACTTTACTTTAAAAAAATGCACTTTTAAATTTACAAGTCGGAAGTGAAAGAAAAACTTTTAAGGCGAAAAGATAAATGTTATGTTCAATATTTTCGCAGTTGAAACTACGGATTTTGGGAAACTTTTAATTTGAAAATGCATCATATTTATTGATACAATTTTAGTTTTTTGTGTGTGGGAATGTTTGATTGGCTCAGATTTTGACAGTTCATTTGGCTCAAAACATTCTCTCGGCCTATCTCTCCCTCTGAGTATTTATAGGTCTCTTTTCTTCATTCAAATTGTTTTCAATAATCAAACGTCATGATTACCTGGGTTTTGTCAAATAAGGTAAATATTTCCATTGCTTGCACCAAAGAATACAACTGGACGTGAAAATCTCTTTAGCAAAACCTTATTGGGGGGTGCGTAAAAAACATTACGAAAAACTATTGGGTAGCGATAACTTCCCTTTCGAACAAAGCAACTCATACCATTCTCGACTTTTGACAGTCAGTCACTTTTTGGAAGCCCGATTTGGCTGCAAAACAAAAATACCCGGATAAATATCCAGGCAAAAAAAAAATATCCCAAAACCTAAATTTGAGCATCTAAATTCTACAGTTTTAGCGCTAATTGGTGGCATAATTTTTAAGTATTAATCAACCTACGGCCTACCGCTGCAATGGAGATGAAACAGATCGTGAGTGTTGATTGGACTTATGTTGGCAGTAAATTACAGCTTGTTCCGATACAGATACAAACAGAGGAGACCGACGCTGGACCCGTTCGGTTACCGGTGGACAGCGAAACTCACACGTTCGACGATTGGACCATTGCGTACACCAAATCGCACATTCTGAAGAGCGTTTGCACCAACGACAATAAATGTGTCCAGGGGGATGAAAACTGCTGTGAACTCTGCGTGTAAGTTTTGGTGAAAATTTGATGGTGGGGAACTAAGAAGGATTTTATTTCAAAAGATACAACTACGCCTTGGACTTGCCGCACCTACCGGATATGGTGTTTCACCGGAATGTTCTCACCATCAGTCACAAGGATGGAGCGTGTCTGCAGTTTAATCCGATGGACGCCCTCAAGTTGGTTCGGAACGAAAAACTCGACCTGAAGGTAGCCTGTTCGGAGGAATGGAAGGAGAGCCGATCGGCGGCGGATACCCAGGAGAAGGTCAAACCCTTCGATTGGTCCTTTACGACCGAGTACAAGGGCACCGTAAACGAGGGGATTTTGGTGGAGCAAACCGACCAGAAGATCGATATGTTCAAACTGATGAGAAGGGAACCGATTCTGTTCTACCACGACTTGACCCTGTTCGAGGACGAACTGCACGATCACGGGATATCGGTGCTGTCGGTAAAAGTGGTAGGTAGCCGCAGGGGATTTTTGTAAGGGGTTTGAGTTTAATGAGTTGTCTGTTTTGTTGTTGTTTACAGCGAGTTATGCCATCCGGGTTCTACATCCTTCTGCGTTACTTCCTACGCGTGGATCACGTGCTGATACGCATTAACGATACCCGTTTCCACTACGAGAAAGCCAATAGTTACATGCTGAGGGAGTACACTCACCGGGAGGCGAAGGTTGAACAGCTGAAGCGTGTTCCACCGGCCCTGTTCACCAGTCCGAATGAAATTGCCGAGCATCTTCCGGTGGTTTCGAAGGTTACCGAAAAGTTGACCATCGCAACCAGTTCTGTCAACGATGAGAGCGTGGAAATGTCATCGTAAATCAGAAAACTAAGACCCATCGAACGGTCTCTTTTTAGCGTTACATAAGTGTATTTTTAGCATTATCCGCCTCGGCGTCAGATTGTGTATCATTGTGGACTGACTCGGTTCGTCAAAGGATCCAAATGATTGAAACTTAAATACTAAATAATGAGTGGAACTTGATGACTTACATGACTGCATTGCGATGACACGTTCCGTGGGGAGCATTATTTACTCATCGGACGCTTCCCCGTCCTGCGGCTCGGGGGCTTTGATGGGCGATAGGAAGTCTTCCTGGAACTTGGGGTAGTCTCCGATGAACAAGGTCAGCGTGCTGAGAGCGTTTGCCATAGTTTCGATGTAGGTGCAGTCCTCGCGGTCAAACTCGGTGGCCAGATCTAACGATGGGAACAATACACATTACATGAATACCCAAACATGATAGGGAAAGTAAAATCTTACCAACTTTCGGCGGTCGATACGTGGAAAAAAGCGATCGCTTTTGTCGTACTTCCATCGAGAACATATTCACACAGCCGTACCCCTGCAGGATCTCCAGCAAATAATACAGATGCACCGGGGCCATCATGTTGAACCTGGAATAGACCACGCTCAGCAGCACTCCCGGATGGGACATGCAGTAAAGAAGCAGCGTGGTAAGCCACCGGTACATCAGCCGTCGGTCGATTCCTCCATTGATCTTAATCCACGGTGTCATCGCGAGGGATAGGTTCTTCTTCGGTTTCCTGTGCGGGAAAAGATAGCAATTGATCATATAGTCGAGCAGTTTTGGGACGATTTTCTACCAGCGGTTTTCAGAAAATGAAGCAATAATTTCCAGATTTTTAAAGCTTAAACGCTGGCCAGACTGGAGAGTTATAACATGTTATAACGGTTGTCAAATAATTGCAACACAGAAAGCACCATCAAGATAGCGCTATAACATGTTATAACTCTGTAGTCTGAACGTACTATTAGCATATGCATATTTCCCCCTCGCCTCCTCTTCAATGGTCGGTACCCTTCGACACTATCTGCAACAAGGTTGGCAGTGATTCGGCATGAGTTGACTGACACGCTGAAAACGAAGTTCCCGGGAGTGTTTTCGAAGCAGTTGGGTCTCTACACGAAGGCGAAAGTGAAATTGGAGCTACAGACTGGAAAGAGTCCTGTTTTTCGTCCGAAATATCCAGTAGCATACGCTATTTACTGTGCTATGGACGACGCACTGGATCGGTTGGAACAAGACCAAATCATCTCTCCTGTGTGTAGAGTCGATGATTGCCAGTATGATTCTTAAACTAAGTATCGCAGTGGGCGTGAGATTAGTTGTGGAAATTATTTAGATTCTCAAGAAGTGTCACGGACCGGGAGCGGACCCTACACTGTGGACTACTCGGAGTGGGCGGCTCAGATCGTCGTGGTCCGGAAAGCGGACGTTCTGAACGATGCGCTGCAACCCAATCAGTAACCGCTTCTTCTACCGCAGGATATTTTTATATTTGTGTTTAGCCAGATCGATCTGACCGACGCTTTTCTGTGAGGTGGAGATTGACGAACGGCCATTAACACGTATCGTGCCATGTACCAATATAACCGTGTCCCACCAGGTGTGAAAGTAGCGCCTGGAGTATTTCAACAGATCAGCCACACGATGCTCGCTGGGCTACGAGGTGTCTGCGGGCACCTGGATGATGTAGTTGTCTGTGGAGTTGATGAGGCGGATCACAAGAAGAATTTGGATACCGTGTTCCAGAGGATGAAGGAATTTGGATTCACTGTGCATGTATGTACTGAGAAGTGTATGTTTGGGCAAGAATAGATTTGGTATCTACTGGACCAGACCGAATCCAGCGAAGATCGAAGCCATCGTGAAGCTTCCTGTGCCAACGGATGTCAGTTCACCCCAAACATGCGATCTCTGAGGTTCCCGCTCGACGAGTTGCTAAAAGTAGGTGCAAAATTTCGTTGGACACCAGAGTGCCACCAATCGTTCGACCGCTTTAAGCAGATTTTGAGCTTGATGGTTCAGTAAAAGTTGTAACGAAAGCGGAACAGGGTTATAGCACAGAGGTAACTGTAAGACCAGAAGGTCTCGAAGAAACGTGCTCAACTTTTGACATAGGACTACGTCTTTCATTTCTATACTGGGGGTGACATGTAACGAAAAATCCCAAACACGGACGCAATGATAGAGCGCAAATCGAACACACGACACATTGCGCATGCTCACATGAGCGAGCTCAATGCTCGGTTGACCGCTCACCATTTCACCAATGAAAGAAAGGAAGGAGAAAAGCAGCGATAATAAAAAACGCTTGCCATATCGTTCTCTTCGTCATTTACTTTCAGATAAGCGTCGGACACGACGTATGAGTGGAACAGCACCCATCGCATCAATACGAAGACGACCAGACGACGACGAAAACACCCACATCGACCGGAGGAAATGCTTTCCGCAATAGGCAGCATGACTACATCGACAAACCGACATGAATGATGATACAAATTACAAAGAAATTTCTGAACAAAGCACGAACAAGCGTACAAAATTTATGAGTTGGTTCGTGTCTAATCTATTTCGGACAAATTATTTTTATCTAGATAAAACATTTCTATGGTTTTGACAGATGGCATCACTGCACATTTAAATCGGTCGTTATGGATTCTCGGTCAAGAGTTAAGATTAAGTTTCATGTCGGTTTGTCGGTGATGACTAGGCCGCCGGCATCCGGTTGGCATCGAATTACACTGGTGTGGCCACCATTTGAAAAACAACCTGCCCTTTTCAGGGCCACCAATTCAATAACTTTTTATTATTATTATTATAGTCACTTGCGTGCGTGGTCATTCGTGACTTGTCCGGGGGTGAGATTAGAACTCGTGACTTTGGCGTGCACACTTAAATTTTATCGCCGAGATTCCAACAGCCGAGTAGTTCTGCAATTTATTTTGCTGAGATATCAGCTAAAAATAGATATTTTGCAGAGATATCAACAAAAGTAAATGCCGAGGTAATTGGCTGTTGGAGATTTTACCGAGCTAGATTAAGTGTGTCAGAGATATGGTTGCTAACCTCTACGCCGGGGTCACCCCCAATTCAAAAACGGAAAGAGTTAAGAACTAAATGATCAACATATTTGTTCCGTTTCCTAGCGGTCCTACCATAGAGGTCACTCTAAGACCAGAAGGTCCCGAAAAAACGAGCTCAACTTTTTGCCTCTGCTCCCCATTCTAGACGAAATTCTAGTACTGCACTATGTTTGTTTTGATTCGCTTTGAAAGTTTGATAGATAAAATGAGGGGTCCTATGTTTCGAGGGGTTCATCGATTAGCTTGGGACCGAAGAGAGTACCAGAGCAGGGCCAAAAAGTTGAGCACGTTTCTTCGGGATGTTCTGGTCTTAGAGTTGCCTCTATGGTACGCTTATAGATGTACTTGGGACCAATAGGCTAGTCAAGTAGTGAGCCAATTCAAAATCGTTAGTTTCCACCGGTTGGTTATAGCCAGCCGGATCGTGAAGGATTGGCAGTTGGCAATAATTTTTCCTGTGACCAAATTTCATAAAATGATCTTCGATCGCAAGTTTCGCCTCTAGACAGATCACGCGCCCCTTCTGAGAATTTTCTGATCAAGGAAAGGAATCCCGGTATACACAGCGAACCGGCTGCAACGGTGGGTGCTAACGATACTGCTATAAGACTACTCCCCACTCACAAATTCGGTCATCACGGACAATCACGCCAAGCCCGAGGAGGATTATGTCATCGCCAGCGTAATCCTCGAAGAAGATATAAGGTCAGTAGCGAATGAAGTTATTAACGTTCTTCCGCTCAGTTTCAGGGTCGTTGAAAGAGACACTCAATCCGACCCAATGCTTCGAAAGGTTTACCGTTACCACCGACAAACC
Source organism: Ochlerotatus camptorhynchus (assembly GCF_037179485.1). Taxonomy (NCBI): domain Eukaryota; kingdom Metazoa; phylum Arthropoda; class Insecta; order Diptera; family Culicidae; genus Ochlerotatus; species Ochlerotatus camptorhynchus. The sequence continues at coordinate 631,302 of NW_027040553.1, forward strand.
GACATGACACTTAATTCTGACTTATGTCCGAAAATCGGAAACGGCAGAATTAAATGTACAGTGATCAGGATTTTTTGATCTATACCATGCTTATCAGGACTTACTGCGTACGGTAGACGGGTGCATCTTGTTCGGGGAACTTCTATGATCCCTAAGGAACATCGAGGTCGATGCCTGCGACAGCTTCACCAAAGACATCCGGGCATTCAGCGGATGAAGGCCATCGCTAGAAGTTTTGTGTACTGGCCTTTCCAGACGATGAGATCGTTACATACGTCAGCAATTATGCATCTGTGGCGAAGTCACCGTCGCACTCATCACCAGTTCCGTGACCCAAACCTGTCCATGGAAGCGGGTTCATATTCCTCCTTATTAGGCCTCATTGATTACGCGGGACCGATCAACGGATATTATTTTCTGATGGCCGTCGATGCGTACTCCAAATGGCCGGAGATTGTCCAAACGCGACGTATTACATAAGCAGCAACGATTCTGAGAAGCCTTTTCGCCCGCCATGGAATGCCAGAGGAGGTTGTTAGTGACAATGGCACCCAGGTCACGAGCGCGGAATTCCAGAAGTTCTGTGCTGACCTGTGTTGGCAAAATCAGAAATCAATTGAAATTTTTCCGCTCTCATGCGCTCGCAATGTCACGCGTGATATTGGAACAAAATATCATGTTTGATATTGATTTTACAAGCTCTTTTGATATTGAGAGACTATTCAGAACGTGCAAAAACCTGGGGGGGGATGTGCTGTCAAATCAGCCTACTGATCATCTTGTATGAAACTGGTTCCAAACGTAAACAAACGCTGTAGGTTTCTTATGGCTTGTTTACGTTTGGAACCAGTTATGCGAGGTAGGCGACGATTGTTCGTATTTGACAGCCACCTCCCCCCCTTGGCAAAAACTAAGCTGAGAGTTGACTCGACACAAAAATGATTCCATTGCACATCGTTTTCTTAGAAAGAGAAAGCATAGTTTGCTATCTCTTTTTAATCTTCACCGATGGCAGATGCGAAGGGACTGCAGCAAGCCGTTATGGAAGTTTCGATTGCATTCGGGTGTAAAGCAAAAATCATTAAACTCAATCTCACCACAGTTTGGTGAGATTTGCAGTTGGTGAGTTTTGTTAGCTTGATATTCCGAGCTACGATATCACAGCTTGCCAAATCAACCGCAGTTGTTTGCTTGTTGATTTTTGTCTACGAAAATCAAGCGTGATCTTGGGCGTAGGTGAGATTTGATTTTTTGATATTTTCTCAACACTGGTGCTGACGATGGAATTCAACATGTATCCACGACTCCGTTTCATCCACAATTCAACGGACAAGCGGAGAGATTCGTGGAAACTTTCAAGAGAACGGTGAAGAAAATTCAAGGGGGGAAGAACGCTACAAGAGGCAATGGACGTGTTCCTGTTGGTCTACCGCACCAGGTCAATGGAAAGTCTGTTTCTGCTTCAATGTCCGTATTCGAACGAATTTGGATCTGTGTCCACCGCCTGTTTCATCAACCGTTCAAACCAAGCAAGAAGTAGACCCGAAGAAGCTATGCTTTACTGCGTACGATATTGTGTATGCGAAAGTCTACAATAACAACAATAAGTGCGGCGCTGTGCCCCGGGCGTGGGATGCAATCGAATCGGCCATGTCATGTACACAGTATGGGTTGAGGATCGTCAGTTGAAACGAACACACGTGAATAAAGTGCGCAGCCGCTCCAGCGCTACTGAAACGAAACCTGATAATCGAAGACCTGACAAAACAAAGCTACCATTGAAGATTCTGCTGGACTCCTGGAAACTATCGAAGTTCTCGTCGGTTCCAGAACACCGAGGCAACCACCAATGCCACCGCCAGATCCATCTGTGTTTCCCGAAGAATCGTCACCTCTAAACCTTCTGAAGAACAGCCGGTTCCTGCACAGTCAGCTCGTAGCTCAAGATTGTCTACGCCAGTGTTGTCTTTGTCCACGTCAACGATCGCAGCATACCCAGAGTTGACCCTCTACGCCGATACAGGTAGCTTCGCCGCTCTTCAAGACTTTGAAGGCCACCACATTAGTTCGACCCGTACCGACTGTATCAAAGAAGGGGATATTGGAGTGCGAAATGGAAAAGCGGATTGCCCCTACAAAGTCCGCACGCCGCTGTACACGAGTTGACAGCGAGAGCTGTCACACTGTGATGCTACCGTTCCTGTGCATACCTCCAACCAAATGTCGATACAACATGTTTTATATTTGTTTTTGTTGTTAGAAATATAGTAATAAACCTGTCGTTTTGTAGTCCGTTTTATCGTTACGACGCGAGTTTTAATTCGTTTAATTCCAACTGATTTGTGGTTTCACGCCCAGTATTCTCGTTCGCCTGAAATCATAAAAGGTAGTTCTACTCTACCTTTATGGTTCTACGGACTTCTCGGAAGTTCTACAAATTTTTCGGGTTACTCTTCTAAAGATTTCCCGGAAGTTCTACGAGCTTATCGGATTTTTCGAACTTCTCAAGTTTCAAAAGAAAATTCCATAGAACTTCCATTTCCGACATCTCAAAAAACATGTCCGCAATTCCCCGAAAGCTCCAGCAACAACTCGAACCATCTGACAAGTTTGACTAACTCTATTGTTTACACAACTTCTGAAAATTTCATAGATCTTCCGATATGTTCTTCCGACAGGATCACTGATTTTACGACAAGTAAACGGAACCTCCAAAACGTCCGATGGTATTATGTCTCTTTGACCTAAAATAGTCAATTCATTGACTCTTTTAGAGAGCATATCCATAGTATTTTTCAACTGCAGTACTTATTCCACAGACAAACAGACATAACTCTCGCAAGTTGTTCATCGAACAAGCATTTAACGGACAATTTAAAAGTATCGTAGTTGGTAGTACCGCCACCTGTGGCGCCCATAGTCAATTCTCTTGCGTTTGACATTTACACACTACCGCCATCTGTTCAGTGTAGTGCCCGCCACAGTGTACTCAACAGATGGCGGTAATGTGTTAACGACGATGTTTTGCAGTGAGAAATATTCAATGTGTTATGTCTGTTTGTCTGTGCTTATTCGTTAACAGGGCGTTTTTTAACTGGGCTGCTTTTAAACTGGGCGTGCATAGTTAAAAAGCAGTTATACGTCAAAAATAGACGTCACATTTAGTTTGCCATTGCGTTATTAAAATTGGTGAGGGGCATTTGAATGGAATATTAAGAGTTAATATAAATAAATTTAAAATTAACTTCATTTCACACTGAAATCAGGACTTGAAAGCGTTTTTAGCAAAACGTTCAGTCTTTCTAAACTCGCAAAATTGAATGCTGCGAAAATAACAATAACAAAGTTTACACTGTTTCAATTCAATGCACATTAATTTTGGCGTAGGACTACGTCTTTGATTTCTATATGGGGGTACACTTTGTGAAAACCGAAAATGAAACATGTAACAAATTAAGAAAGATTTTGAACGTTAATAACTCAGCTGCGCCTGGTCCAATTTCAATAATTTTATCACCAATCGATCAGTAATAAGGCTACGCATCGATAACAATGCTTCCGAATGTTGATTTTCAACAAGAAAATATTGAAAAACTGGTAAATGTCCAGCATTGTCCAAAAGCGTCGAATTAACTAACAAATCCACCAATTACCTACATGCATATGCTGCTTCCCCAGCACAGTCGTCAGAGAGTAGTAAGTAGACGAAACAAGTCGAAGTGGCATTCGCCTCCTATCCTTGGGCGTGTGCGAATAGGGAGGATGGAATTGCGTAATATTTTGCACACTCATCGCCATATTCAGAACCAAACGCAAATTCTTCGAGATAACCACCATCCATCGTCTGGCTCGCCGTGGCGGTGTCTGACGTATCTCCGGTCTGATTTACGAGGTGTGCTGAAGGTGTTCCTGAAAAATGAGATCCGTGATGCTGTCACCTACACTAAACACGCCAAGCGTAAGCGGCCATGGATGTCATCTACGTTTTAAAGTGACAGAGACGCACTCTGTTTGGTTTCGGAGGTTAAATCATCACCAACTTTGGCAACAAAACGGCTCTTTTCAGGGCCACCAAGCTTATTACAGTAAAGAGTAGGAATAGAATTCATCTGCTTGTTTGTCCATATTCAGAACCAACGACCATACAAAATGCTCATGTAATCAAGCTGGAAGCAGGGGTACAAATTATTTTGATCAACCTTGATCAACTTTGAATTGCCATGGCCGGATATTTTCGATGGAAGAAGCAACAATCTTGCATCTAATTCGACGAAGACGGCAGGAAACATTTGTGAAGCCGAGTTATTTACAAAAGAGAGTGTCAATGAAGAGAATCGATCAATGTAGATAGGACCTATTGAAAAGTGACGCGAGATTTGTTTTCCGTATACTGAGCTCCAATGCTACCGACGCCAGGGAGGCCTACACCTGGACCCTATCAATCAACCCATCAACTCAACCGGGGACCAACGGCTTTACTTCCCGAAGGAAGGCGTGATCAGAGATGTTATGCCTTAGAACATGCAGGTGGCGCCGACTGAGATTGCACCTAGGCCTGCTGGGGTGAGAGGTAATCACGCTAATCACCGGCGCCGATATCTTTCAAATTTGAGTTTAGTTATATCAGTAATAAGAAATAAAGTGCAGAAACTCAGCGATGAGTAAATTTGCCTCATGTTTTCTCAGGTTTTTCCAGGGAAAAATTCTCGAATTTGAGAAAAGTAAAGATTGGATTCACTCAGTCTATTGGTACTACTCCGAGACTGAATAAAATTTTCGTCAATTTCCTAATTTTCTGGCAGATTTTTTAGGTTTTCCACAGAAAACCATGAGACAATTTTACTCATCGCTGAGTTCCTGCACTTTTGGCGATTATGAGTGAACTAAACTCAAATTTGGGGTGTTCTCATTCGCCGTGTACGCAGAAGGAAAAGAGCCAGTGTCGCTACTTGATAGCAAAATGCTCATAATGGGAGGAGTCTTTTTAGCATTTATATCACTTGGTTGCACATAATTCTGCTCTAACCTGAAAAGATATAAAAGAGCGCTGCTGTATGGCATTGCTCATTTTCGCTTCGGACGGCGTGGTGAACAGCAAAGTTCTTCGAGATAACCGCCATCGGTCGTCTGGCTTGCCGTGGTGGTGTCAAACGTATCTCCGGTCTGATCTACGAGGTGTGCTGGAAGTGTTCCTGGAAAATGAGGTCCGTGATGCTGTCACCTACGCCAAGCGTAAGTGGCCATGGATGTCCTCTTCAATAAAACGGCCCTTTTCAGGGCCATCAAGCTTACATCAGTAAAGAGTTAGAATAGAATTTATCTGTGCTCGTTTGTCCATATTCAAAACCACAAGCCCCCAACGACCACACAAAATGCTCTCCAGAGTTGTAATCTTGTATTGATTAATTCTCTTAATCAACTTCCCAACAAACATTGAATGTTGAATAAGAGCTTATTCAGGCAAAAACATGCTTCTTAAGCTAAAAATAGCTTATTCAGCTGTTGATCAACTCAAATTGTTTGTTGGGTTTCTCTTTGAAAAAAATACTACAAACTTGGTACGCCTACAATTCAAAAACGGAAAGAGTTGAGGTAATAGATAATTGATCAATTAAAAGAACTAAATGCTCTTCACATTTATTCCGTCCACTAGCGGTCCTACGTCAAGCTTCCGTTCGTGCCCCTAGGCACAGACCCTTCTACTTTTTTTAACGCCGATCAACCAATCCATTGAAGTTCTCCTCAGTGTTTTTTTGACGTTTGACAAGCCAGCCCAGTTAGCGAGTTGAATCACGGGGGAAGCAATCAATTATTTCGTCGTAGCTCACATCAATGTGATGGTTGGGTGAAGGTTAGGATGACTGCAACAGACTAAAGAGACGACATGTCAAAATTGGAACAATCGATTATCTGTCAAAGTCATAGGAAAAGTCATTCCAATCGAGCAGAAGACCTGTCAAATGGATATGGTGTCGTCTCAGGCTCTTTACAACAGACTATACTATTCGCCTTGACACCAGTCCCGAAGTGACGTTTCTTCACACACATTTTGACAGTTCCTTGTGGGGTTTTGCGTTGGAGTGAGAGAATAAGAAAAAGTCCGCCATGTTTCATACATAGACTGACAGTTACACATGAGATTTCTACATATGAGTAAAGAGTTACAGAGCTCTCGTCAACGCCAATTTCTAGCATTCAGCACTGCAACGCAAGCGTAAAAGAGTAAAGGCCGGCGCACAAAAGATACGTTTTCGGGTTTTTTGACAGATAATGCATGGGCTAACTGTCAAAAAACCTGAAAACGTATCTATTGTGCGCCGGCCTTAAGCTGTTTTGTTCTGTCTTACCTAAGAGGAAGAGGAGACAATAGGGGGACTTTTATGAACCAATTTTCTGTCAAACGCGAACCAGCACCTGATTGGTCGGGCGAACGTATAGAGACGCGAGAATTTTTACAACAGGGAATCTATTTTCTTGTATTTTGACAGTCGACAGCGTTGCCCATAATGAAATAGTTTTTGCACGGTCGTTTCCGCGAGAGAAGAAGAACACGTCACAAACAAAAATAAGCCTGTTGTTTTCTCTTCCTCTTAGTGTCTTACCTCCGTCAGCTTTACCGTTGTCAGCATGCCCAAAAGTGTCAGATTGTCCAAAAATTTCAAAACCATGTGAGCTATGGTGCATCTATATGCGGTTGACAGGGATAGGGTCCCCCATGAGTGGAATTCGTTAACTGGGCTGTGCTTTTAGCCCAGTTAGCAAACAAGTACTGTAATGCGAAACCTTATTTTTTTAATTCGCTTGAATTCTCCTTAGAATTTGCATGCACTTCACCACAGAATAGTATTGAAACATTTCTCAGAATAATCTTGGAGTTATCCTCTAAATTCTTCTGAAAATTCACATATTATTCTTCTTAAAATTATCTAAAAACTCTTTCGAGATGTCCTTGGAAATATTCTCGTAATCTCCTTTAAGCTCTTCGCAGAATTTCTTTGGAATTGTACTCTCATTTGCCTTCGTATTTTTCACGCACCTGGAATCCTCTTCACAATCGTCATGCAATTTTCCACAGAGCTACTTAAAAAATAGTCTGAACTAGGGATGGATCGCTCTTTTGAGACTTTTTAAATACAGAATGCTTATGTTACAACCAATTGAATTTTCAGTTAACCCATCTTAAAATAGATAGTTTAGTGCTATTAATCTCCTTATGAAAATTCAAAATTTCCGCCACACAGTGCATTTTTACTAAATGTGCACTTGAGAGCGCTCTCAAGAGCATTAAGAGATGAACTAGCCTATGGCTAAAAATCTCTATAATAAAGAAAAAAAAAAAAAGCTCTCAAGAGTGCACTTCAGTGAAAACACAGAGTGTGGGTCTTCAATGAGAAAATTTTGCATTTTGATAGGGAGATTAATAGACGAATGACGGGCTGTTTGTTTTGTTGTCGATGTCGATGCTAATCAATACGATCCTTAACAAAAGTTTGGTAAATGCTCCAATCAGGAATGTAGAGTAGAGTTCTTCATGAAACTCCTGAAAATTGCTGAAATTCTTTTAACGGTTCTTCTAAGTGACTGTATCCTGAAAATCAAGTTCAGTCCAAGGGTCTTGAAATTTGTTCAAGGTCCAAAATATTATTTGTTTTTCGAAGAGAGGACGAAGCATATTGCTTATCGATTTGTCATCGAAATTCACGGATTTTTTCCGTTTCCCTGGTCACCCTAGTTTCACCATCTGGGCTGTGCCTACTTCAACTGAATGAGAAAGAACAGCTCATAATAAAAATAAGGGAAACGATTTATCTAACATGTATCTTCCCTACTTTTGACCGTGAGCTGTTCTTTCATACTGTTATGGCAAAGGGCCATTATGTCAAACGCGGTAGAACCAATCCCAATTGCTACTTACAATCGATCCCTCTCCTCGATCACTGCAATCTTCCGTTGGAGTTCGTCTCGCCGGTTCTTGGGCGGAGGACCGAACTCGCCCGTCTCGTCCTCTTCTATTATGTCGTCGTCCTCTTCGTCGGACGACCGTGCAATGGTCCGTTTCGGTTGCGATGTGCCCGGTTCCTGTTTGATACGCACAGGATCAATGATGCCGACCGTTTCCCTAGGTTCACCACGTACGACGCAAGACGTCCGCAGTAACCACGGTGTCACGTACTGCCAGTGGACGTAGGTTAAATGTCGGAAGCCGGTTCTCAGGATGAATTTGAAATTGAGCAGCACCTGTAGATCCTGGATCAACTCGGCATGGTTTCGGAACTGTTCGCCCAGCTCCTGAACCGTTGCTCCAAGGTCAGCTTTTTCCTCGATGAATATTGCCACCGCCGAGAGGCGAGAGTTCTGGTAGATCAACGGAGAGGCTAGCTCGAGGAGTGGTTGTAGTTGATCTCGAGAAGGCCACAAGGTATCGTTGGTGATTTTGGTGAGTACATCCTGGCGGTCGACGAATTTTTCCGGTAGGAATACCTTCGGGATCAAACGGTTGTCAAGGTTGATCCGATCCCGGAGATCGCCGGGATCCTGGTAAGTGAGTTTGACGTTGATCTTCATGTAGTTAACGGCGACGGCCTTGTCGGTCATATCGTCTCCTAGGGCGGTCTTATCGCGGGTGGTGAATTCCGGTTCATTGCCTTCGGGATCCATGAGCAGGGTGTTTCCGTTGTCGTCGTCCAACTGGGTAATTTCGTAGCGATCCAACCAGTTGAAGTCCTGAACGTTCTGGAACTGCACGATGTCGTAGACCAGGTCCACCATGTTGACGGAGGATTTCATTCCTTCCGGAAGTCGCCCGAAGTCACGCTTCTGAGCGGCGGCCTGCAGTTTACCGTATTCTTTGATTGTCCGCATAAAGTATTGCGCAATGTTGTCCTCGCGAATCACCAACAGCGGAGTCATGTCGACGCGGGAGGCTCGGTTCGCCTTGATACGTTCGATGGTTTCCCGGTTTCCCAGCGCGATGGTGATGCACTTTTGGATGATATTCCGGTCAGTGCTCTGCAGTATGCAGTTTTCAATGGAGCAAATGTTGCAAGTTTCGTCGATCTTGATCGTTCGCAGCAGGGTTCCATTTTTTAGGCTGTTCAGAACACAGAAGAAGTGCAAATATTCAGAGGGAATTTTGGTCAGCTTCTCGACTGGGTGCATCACGTAGTTGAAGAAGACGTCGCTGGTCGTTGCAAAGTGGACTTTGGCCGCCGACCGAGGTTCGCTCTTGATTCGCTTAGCTGGTCCCTCAGATAGCTGTTGCTCTCGCAGTTCGACAGCTTGGGCGAGTTCGGCAAAATCACTTCCAAAATCATCCCTGAGATCCGGATTGGTGTTTTTCAGTTCCGGATTCAAATCTCCGACGGTTTCCAGATCGACATCCACAGAGTTCACCGACACCAGTTCACCGAGCAATAGGACCAAGCCTTGCCTGCCATCGTCGATGGTCAGCGGTTCTTCGTAGTTGGGGCGGTCGAGCATTTTTAAGTACTGAGAGTACACATGGTTGAACATTTGGAACGGGATCTTCGTCGCAATTTGATTCAGGTAAGTTATTGAAATGTGGTAGGGGTTATCGCATATCGACGGCATCACGGTTTTCGAACCATCCGGTCCCGACTTCAGCTTACGGGATAGTGAGATTAAACGAAACGAACGAACCAACTTCATGGCCGCGGAGAGATGCTTTTCGGAGTAGTTTTTGTAGATGTTGAACAGCTGAATGCTCAAGGTACCCTTGGCTCTGGCTGTGACCACAGCACTGTGGATCAAAGTGGCCAACTTGAGTACGATGATTTCCTCAATATTCGTAGGATTTGCATTGAAGTTGAGCGGTTCCGGTTTGTCATATGCCTGTAGTATGTTGAAACGTTCCTCGAACTCGGCTATCGTGTCCGGAATGAACTGGCTCTCTTTGGGGCGTTTAAAACCCTCCATCGGTCGAAAGCCTTCAATCATCTTCAACTTGGTTAGTGTATTTCTCAGCATGAAGACTAACTCGATAAAATGAATCTTAAGTGCCATGGCCAAATCTTCACTCGAGAGGAAGAACGTTTTCAAACGACCGATGAAATTTTTCCCGAATCGTTGCTCAATGACAGGATTGAGTCGGGCCTCCTCAACGCAAAGCTTCACATTGGCAGCCACACCAGGTTTGTGCTTGATCATATAGTTGATTCGTCGCTGGCAAGCTCGTGAGGTTTTGTTTAACGACTCCCGATTGGTCCAGTGCAGAATGTCCCGATAGACAGCCGAGTTGATGATCATGTTCGAGTTCAAGACCTCTCCGTACAGGTACCTCAAACCGATACGGCACAGCAGTAGCACCGTGTCCTCATTGTGACTCCAATCCACTCTCAGTTTCTCCATTTGCTTCAACGCCTCACGGTCGACGTCGTCGTAGTTGGATTTCTTTCGTTTATTCACCGGACGCTTCTCGATCCTACGAACCTTGATCGTGTGCTTCTTGTCGTTGAATCTCTTGTAGGTCGAAGCAAATGGCTTCACCGTTAGCTTGGCCTTCAGACAGAGCTTCTTCTCCTTGCCAGTGGTCATAATCTTCTTGCTGATCGTGCTGCGGGCTGCCGTGGGTTTATGCAACTGAGCAATCTTCTTCATCGTCTTCAATCGTTTCAATTTTGCTAGGTGATTCTTCACTGCCGGTGCATAGTTCATCACCTTGCTCCAGTTGGACTTCAAATGAACGAACATGGCCGTATCCATTCCCGCTGCACCGCGATTATCTCCCGGAGGTAGCTGAGGCACGTCAAACTCGACCGCCTGCTCCGGTGTCCGAGTCTTGCAAGCTTCCACAATCTCCGGTTTGACATGCAGCTGCTGAACCAGAATATCCTTTCCAAATGCAGCACTTCGGCGATTCAGCCGGGTGCCCAAGGCGATCTTGTACAAATGCTCCCAATAGCTGTGCAAATCATCCATGCAATCAAGCTTAAAAGCCTTCACCGGATACTCCCTATCTTCAATCTCGTTGTACCCGATGGCAGATTCCCGAGTATCCAACAATGCCGCTGTCCTATTCACGTAGATAAACGTCTGATCACGATCCTTCATTCGCTGGGGGCCGAATTGTAGCAAACCAGCGTAGCAAAGCTTCTGAGATAGCTCGTAAATGTTGAAGATATATTTCCGCTGCCGGAACAGCTGTAGGCGAATCTGTTTCGGCAACTGCTTGATCAGCATATGCTGCCGAACGGGATGATTTAACCAATAGTCCAGTTCCTTCGTGTAGAATCCGAACGTACAAATCTGGCAGAATACCGACAACGGCAAGCGCAGTGTTATATCCGTCAACAAGGCCCATCCTTGCCCGTAGCTTTCGTACACATTTAATGGCGGCACGAACATCTTCCATCCAGCCTCAGCAAAGTAAACTGGACCGAAATCCTCCTGGGCGGAACTCAAATCCATTATTTCCAGCTCCATACCGTGTAATTCCTGTGCATCAGGTGAAAGCTCATAAATCAAGTAGAACAGAAACTCATGGAACAACCTCATCCTCAAACATTTGGCTAGCGTTCCCTCGTAGCTTGTGCCGACGGTAGCGTGTAACGTTTCACTTTCCGTCAGCGGTTTCTTCGCACTCGACTGCCCCACAGCCGATAGCATCATCCTGGCCTTGGCCGCCTCAATCTTCCCCTTCAGACTGGGACTATCGTTGCCCACCACCATATCACACGCGTACGCCACATTGATCACCCTTTCCTCCTTCGACAGCTTCACATTCGCTATCTTCAAATACTTATCCACCGCCAGCCTTCCAATCAGTCTCAGAACCGACTTGTGGCACGCTTCTCCCTTGTAGCCTTTCTCCCTCTCGTCCTTGTTGATCTTCTTCAGCACCTCCCTCGGTTCGACCACCTGGTAAGTTTTAACCAGCTCCAGTATCAAATTGCAACGCTTCAGCACTTTGGCGCTGATGTGCTTGGAGTTCATGGCCGAAATGCCTCCGAGGGTCTTCTTCAATCCGGCCACCTCGTCGCTGATGTTGATCTCGACATCGATCGAATCCAGCATGGTGGTGTTAGCATTGGAATACAAATTCAAGTGCATCTTGTACCGTTCTTCGTCCTCTTCGTCTAAGTGTTCCTGATCCACGGTCGTACTGAGGCTGCTCGATTCACTTAAGTTCGTTGGGCCGGAGGTCGACGCCAACGGAATCGGCAGTGGCAGTTGAGGTGGTGTCTGAACTGAAGTTTGTTGCTGTTGCTGCGGTTGTTGTTCCGATACGTTTCCTGACAGTGAATGGTGGCTGCTCATCAGTTGGATGGCTTCCTTGTCGAATGTGATCGTACGCTGGTTCATGCCCGGAAGGAAGTATCTAAAACAAAGAGAGCAATTGAAATCCGGTGTGTAATTTCTTGCGTGCAAGTATGGAGAGGGTGAACGATTCTAGAATTGGTACCCATTATAAGGGGGCTCACGTTAAGGCGCGATTTAATTACTTTAATACATGTTCGAGAAATTCGAATTTCAAAGGCATACTCACTTAGTTGTTCGCTGCCGACCTTCGTCCACCGCACTGCCTTCGACGGCTTTGATTCGCATCAGATTTTTCACCAATGCCCTCGCGTTCAACCGATCCAGACCCATCTGCACTGCCAGCACGGACTGCGAAATGCCCTGATCGCCCGAGTTCGCTATCACATTGTACGCCTGCTGCAGCACCGGCATGTCGATATACGCCTTCTGCGAGTCCAAAAATCCATCCTTCTGGTCTTCCTCCGTTTGTTCTTCCTTGTACCACAGATCGTAGACATCCGCATCCGGGTCTATGAGCCGCATTATGCGAATCTGCTTCTCCTCGTTCCGTTTGTTCTTCAGCATATACTCGCGCGGTTCCGCATCCGGGTAGAGGGTGCGGTAGGCGACCGTTTCGTCGGTTCTGATGAATTTTGTAAACTCATTGCCGCGGAACCATTTCCGCGCTTCGGCTCGCCCCAAGACGATAAGTTTGATCTCATCATAATCCGCTATGTAGTTTGGACGCGTTTTCAGTATGTTGACCACTTTCTCGGTGATCACTAGGGCTTTCGGTTTCATTTCACAGTAGTACCGAGGTAGGTGGTAAACCATTCCCTGTATGCTGGTGTCGCCCGTTCGCTGACACAGCGCCTGGCGGGTGATCAGCTTACAGTCGGTCAAAAACTTACGATTATAGTAAAGAATGCTCGAGTCCTTTGTGAGCTCGACCAGGGAGAACTTGCCTTGGGAGGTTTCACCGTTGTAACGGGACCTTGCTATCCATTCCAGCATACAGTACTGGATTATAGATAATTCAGATGTACAATTCGGTTCTATAATAATCGATTCTCGCATTTTCTGCGAAGCAACGATAATAAACATGTTGGGCCATCTGAAAGTATAACCAAATAAATTGAGGATCGACTGTAGTACCAGCAAATGAAAACATAGTGACCAATTCCATACCTATTCTCCACATCCAGATAGCTCATTGTGGCCAGTTCCTCTCTGGAGACAACCTGCCGCGTATCGTAGCATTCACACGAGCCTCTTATCCCGTTGGCCGTGACGGGATTGTATTTGAACCGATGGCCGGGATATTCCTTGGGTTCCTTCATGACACCAGTGGATGGGTCCACCTGCTCCATTCGGTCGAAATAAACAAAGGGCTTCCGCGGTTCCGGAAGCTGAAAGAACATGTACTCACTGTTCTGCACAATCAAAGACCACACGGAATGGCAGAATTTCGGCGGAACAGGCATCTTGATTTTCAAACGGATTGCCAAATGGTTCCACAACGCTGTCGGAAGGTACAAGGTAAACAAAATCGCAAGTTAAAAACACACTCGGAGAATGGACATTTCCGGGACCAAAACTGTACTTACTGTCAAGCGTTGTGCCTTCCAGCCCTTCCAGGGCCACTTCCTCGTGGAGGACCGCCGAAAGCGGACCGTTTCGAAGCATTTTACATGGAAAATTATGGGATTATTCAGGCACTACACAAAAGCGAGTACAAACGTTACTGATTGTTGTGACACAACTTGGGAAATTTTTTTGTTTGACAGGACGAACGATGACGCCGACGCAACATCAACGCCAATCGATCAGCTGCTTGTTTTTTGGGTTGCACTTCGGCGGTTGACACACCCTGTGCGGATCTGTTTACCAACATATAGAAACGAAGGTAGCCGAATGAGCACGTGGTGTCCGTTCGGGTTTTCATCAGACGGCGACCGACCGATTGGCAAATCAAAGTTGGCCCCCGTGGAGAATAGAAGAACTAGGAAAGTGATGAGTATTTCAAAATTATGCTACTTATTTTAGTAAAATCTGGTTATTACCTCAATTACAGTCTATGTTATTACTATGTTAGGGAAGATGCATAAATGAAGTAGCATTTCAGGGTGCAGTCATGTTGAAAAATACGCTACAAGGGGAGGGAGTCCAATGTTACCACAAACGAAGTGACAGACGACTAACTGGCGAAGAAATCCATTAAAATAATGTGGTTCACTGTAATAGAATTTTCTTGGAAGCTTGTGCCATCATCCACCAGATGGGTTAGTTTTTTGTTTTGATTTGAAAAAAGTTGATTTTGTGTACAATGATTCTTTGACAGTGTGCAACGAGTGCGTATCATTTCGACAGTGAGCATTCATAAGGGCGAATACGCGATGATCGATTCTCTTCATCGATTTTCTCTTTGCATTGCTACAGCTAGGCGAAACAATTTTCTAGAATTTGTTCAATGCAGAGTAGTAACAGGTTGTATTGGCTATCGAAAGCAACAGCAAACGCACCGAGAAACGTTAAATCTAGCGAGTTATTAACAAAAGAGAAAATCGACGAAGAGAATCGATCATCGCGTATAGGCCCTTATGCATGCTCACTGTCGATTTTGTCATTTTTTTTTATGCATTTCAGTTTTGAGTAGAGTGAATGAGATAGAACCAAAACATTCTAGTACATTTGGTGAAAATGCTAGTTCAATCTAATAGTAGTGTTGCCATGTGGTACAATCCAGTAGTACTGGTGTTGCCATGTGGTACACTGAAAAATTGCAATAGCAGGTTAGTCACCAAAGTTTTCGAGCCGCTCCGTCTGTCACTTCGTTTGTGCTTTGCACACTGTCAAAGAATCATTGTACACAAAATCAACTTTGTGCAAAACCAAAACAAAAATCGAGGGAGGCGACACATCTAAATCTCAAGTCTAGATGCTCAACAAATCTCACACTAGCGAATCAATCTTCGAAAAATCTTCTTTCATTTCTCGCATCTACTTGCATCACGCATCATCTTTTTGCAGGAAATCTTCAAAATCGTCATCAATCTTCTTTCTATCTACTCAGCGTGCGTGCAGCTAGCCACAGCAAAACACAATCTTTTTTGCATCGTAGATAGAGTCGTCCCCCTCGACAAAAATACTATCCCATCTGGTGGATGATGGCACAAGCTTCTAAGAAAATTCTATTACAGCGAACCACATTATTTTAATTGATTTCTTCGCCAGTTAGTCGTCTGTCACTTCGTTTGTGGTTAAGGTGCAAATCAGTTCAGATTTGTGGAAAATTGTACAATAAGACAATTGCCGATGGAAATTGGCAAGATTTTGAATGAAAAATGCTGTTATTTGCGTTGGGGAAAATACTTATTCTGATGTAAACAAACGGTTTGGTTGACGTTTCTTCTCGAACTCGCGTGGCGCACTCTACGTTGGTGGTGCATTAAAAAGGCGTATAGGATCTATGTGGTTTGTCTTATGGAATAGGCCTTTTTAATGAGAACTAAACGATCGATTCAACCTCTGGTGGTGAATAGGAGAACGTCAAAAAGAGTGTCGTGAGCAGAAATTTTTGTCTTGAGGCATAGGAAGCGGAACACTTTTTTACTTTTCCTGATAAATTGATTCATCTGAGATGCTCCAAAACTTAACCTACAGTTGAAAAATTTAATTCTGTAACGTTTTTGCAAAGATCCTGCTGGTGTACAGGAATATTTTTGTTGCGAAAAATGAAAAATTAGAAAAGTGCCTTAGTGGTTATGATCTTCCGGATTTCTTGTGTGTGGATAGTAAGGGTACAAATCAGTTCAGATCTGTGGAAAATCGTACAATAAGACAATTACCGATCGAAATTGGCAAGATGTTGAATGAAAAATGCTTTAATTTGCGTTGTGAAAAATAGTTATTCTGATGTAAACAAACGGTTGGTGAAGTTTCTTCTCGAACTCACGTGGCGCACTCTACGTTGATGGTGCATTTAAAAGGCGTATTGCCTAAACTGGAACGAAGATCCCTTAATTTCTTGAAGTTAGCTGAACTTTTACGAAATTGTTTGATCTGCTACGCAATTCCCTGAACGTTTAAAATTCTTTTCATTTCTAAGGAAGGATTCCGCAGTTCCTCGAATTGCTGCGTATTTCGCTACTTAGTCTTCTACAAAGAAAGCTGTACTTCTACGATTTTCGTTGGTTTTTCGCGAAGTTCCATTAAGTTTCCACTAGTGCCATTCCAACTTCATTAAATTTTAACGAAATTAAGGAAGGTTCCGAACATTTTGAAGGCTTTCAAACATTCCAGACCCCCTGGTCACTGTTGTAATTTGGTATTGCTTCTGTAATACCAAAATAGATTCGACTCACGCAATAGGGCCCATCATTAGCAGAATTTTATGAAGTCCGAAATTGGAAATGTTGTTAATGGTTTAAGAATTTTAAATTTTTATAAGTTGCATGTAAATTATTCTAGGCCGTATTGATAAATTGAGCATATTTTTTTTTAAACAATGGGATCCAGCATTCTCCGACAAAGATTTTTTTTGAAGATTGCATGAGAATTTTTATATCAATCTGAGGTTAGGCCAGTTTTTCACATTCTTGATCTATGCGAGATTTTCTTGGAGATTTCTGACTTCAAATATGGTGTATTTTAAAGGAATCTATGACAAAAGGTCGAATTGAACTTAGAGGGACAAAAGAACGAATAGAGAACAAGTCGAATTGAACATAGAGGAATAAAAGATCGAATCGAACTTAGAGAGACCAAAGGGCGATTTTAACATAGAGGAACAAAAGAATGAATCGACAAATAGTCGAATTGAACTTAGAGGTACAAAAGACAAATCGACGAAAGATCGAAAGGACATAGGTCGAATTGAACTTAGAATGACAAAAGGTTAAATGAAACTTCTTCTTCTTCGCATTTCAAGTTTATTGCATATCGCATATTAGCTTATTGCGTGCTCTCAACTTAGTGTTCTAGATGCACTTCCACAGTTATTAATTGAGAGCTTTCGATGCCTATCCAGAATTTTAGATCGCTTATGGCCGCCACAATCTAGCTGATTTTCTGGCAGGGAACATAAGATTTGAAGTTTGGGTTGTGTCGCTTGACGTGTAAACTATCCAATTTGAACGTTTACACGTCAAACGACACAACCCAAACGTCAAATCATATGTTCCCTACCAAAAATTTAGCCAGATTGTGGCGGCCATAGTCGCTCGTAAAATGCTGGATACCATTTTTGCATTGGTATAATTGTGTGGCAAGTCCAATCATACTTCTATGCCCAGGGAAGTCGAGAAATTTTCCAACCCGAAAAATTCCTAGACCGGACCGGGAATTGAACCCAGCCACCTCCAGCATGTTCTTGCTTTGTAGCTGCGCCTTTACCGACTGAGCTAAGGGAGGCCCCAAGTTAAATGAAACTTAGAGGAACAAAAGTTCGAGTTTTACATAGAGGGACGAAAGGTCGAAGCGAACTTAGAAACAAAAAAGGTCGAATTGAACTTAGAGGGACAAAACGACGAATCGAGAAGAGGTCGAATTGAACATAGAGAGACAAAAGGTTAAAGAAACTTAGAGGGACAAAAGGTCGAATTGAACTTTGAGGGACAAAAGTTCAAGTTTAACATAGAGGGACGAAAGGTCGAAGTGAACTTAGTGTGGTGAGTAGTATTTCTCTCAAGGAATATTTGAACATGCGCTCTATTAACTCCACAAAATGTTTCTCGTAATGTGTCTAAGATAATGCTTGGAAATGGGGAATGTTCCTTTTTCTTTTTTTCTTTTGTTTAAATGATCTGTATTTCAACCATCTAAGAAATTGATAAAATCTAAATATAATACTACTCACCACACTTAGAAACACAAAAGGCCGAATTGAACTTAGAGGAACAAAAGGTTAAATGAAACTTAGAGGGACAAAAGGTCGAATTGAACTTTGAGGAACAAAATTTCGAGTTTAGCATAGAGGGAAGAAAGGTCGAAGCGAACTTAGAACCACAAGAGGTCGAATTGAACTTAGAGGGACAAAATGTCAAATTAAACTTAGAGGGACAAAAAGTCGAATTGACAAAAGATCGAATTGAACTTAGAGGGACAAAAAGACGAATCGAGAAGAGGTCGAATTGAACATAGAGGAATAAAATATCGAATCGAACTTAGAGAGATAAAATGTCGAATTCAACTTAGAGGGACAAAAAGTAGAATGGACAAAAGATCGAATCGAACTTAGAGAGACAAAAGGTCGAATTAAACTTAGAGGTACAAAAGAATGAATCGACAAATAGTCGAAATGAACTTAGAGGTACAAAAGGTCGAATTGACAAATGAACTTAGAGTTACAAAAGGATAAATTAAACTTAGAGGGACAAAAGGTCGAATTGAACTTAGAGGTACAAAAGAAT
The DNA here is from genome assembly GCF_037179485.1 of Ochlerotatus camptorhynchus. Classification (NCBI taxonomy): domain Eukaryota; kingdom Metazoa; phylum Arthropoda; class Insecta; order Diptera; family Culicidae; genus Ochlerotatus; species Ochlerotatus camptorhynchus. The sequence goes on from NW_027040553.1 coordinate 649,970, forward strand.
GAATCGACAAATAGTCGAAATGATCTTAGAGGTACAAAAGACGAATCGACAAAAGTTCGAAAGGACATAGGTCGAATTGAACTTAGAGAAACAAAAGGTTAAATGAAACTTAGAGAGACAAAAGGTCGAATTGGACTTTGAGGGACAAAAGTTCGAGTTTAAAATAGAGAGCCGAAAGGTCGAAGCGAACTTAGAAACACAAAAGGTCGAATTGAACTTAAAGTAACAAAAGGTCGAATTGAACTTAGAGGGGCAAAAGGATAAATCGAGAAGATGTCAAATTGAACATAGAGAAATAAAAGATCGAATCGAACTTAGAGAGAGAAAATGTCGAATTAAACTTAGAGGGACAAAAGGTCGAATTAAACTTAGAGGTACAAAATAATGAATCGACAAAAGGTCGAATTGAACTTAGAGGGACAAATGACGAATCAAAAAGTCGTCGAATTTAACATAGAGGGATTGCACGAGCCCAATGCTCGCTTGGCGTGTCTCCGTACGCTCGGAGTGAAGCATCGGAAAATCCATGAAGCTCCAAAAATGTGATCTGGTCCGTTAAAGCAAACCGAGGAATTCGTAGTTTCTGGAGATGTGGAAAATTCTTGATGAAACTGGACCATTTGTCGTGAAGATCTGTTGGGAGTTGCTCGTAACAATCTAGTTTTCGTTCCCACAGGCCTTGAAGGAACAGCTTTCCTATAACGATCACAGAGCCTGCCTAATGGGCCAAACAGACTGGCTGTCTGAGACAGCACTATGCGTTTGGTAAACTGATCACTATCGACAAATTTGGGAATTTTGGAAATGAATTCATCGAACGAAGGCTCCCAAAGTAATCCCAAAGTTTGTATAGGAGATGATTGGTGCTGGTCCCGAATCTGTCCTATTTCCCAAAGCTCTGTGGGAATCTCATCTCTTGAATTTTATGAACATTTCCGAAGTGTGAGACCTGCTGATTTCAACATTAGCTCTAGTTGTTTGGTGGTTTCGAGAGACTCATCAGATCATCCACATAAAATCCTTTCCTTACTATTGGTGCATCAGTTGGAAAGTTTGCTGCTTCATTGACCGAAAGCTGTTGCAAACAGCGTGTAGCAAGGTACGGTGCAGTGGTGGTCCCGTATGTCACCGTGGTAGGTTTGAAGTGGTTCAGTTGGAGATTTACGCCAAACAACTTTCCGGTAACGTCGATCGATTTCAGCTACAAGCATCTGGCAGAAAATTTGCGCCACATCAACTTTGATTACAATTCGTTTCATGCGGAAACGAAACAATAAGCAGACCATATTTTCGTCTTGAACCGTTGGTCGTTCAAGGAGAAATCCAAGGTGGATTTGCCCCTTGCACGAGCCATCAAATACAATCCGTAGCTTTGTGGTCGTACTATCAGGCTTAATTACTGCATGATGTGGTAGATAGAAGTGTTCACCCGGGACTTCATCAGTAGCGTCGGCCAACTTTATGTGGCCTAAACGGATGTATTTACCCATGAATGCAGAATATACATGCTTCAAGTCGAGATCCCTTTCAAGTTTCCTTTCCATAAAAAAAAACGCCGTGTTGCGATAGAACGGGAATAGTTTTTAGGCACCTGGCATCCCTGCTGTCTAAAAAGACATTCTTTATGGCCGAATGTTTCGCGATCATTTATCAATGTTAAAGTACCCGCATAAATGATAACCATAAGGAGTGCCTAACAACCTATTCGGGTTGTTCCACGATAGCTCACTGGTTCAAAATACGATTTCGGAATGTGATGGTTTTCGCGAGAGAAACACTCGAATGCGTCCGTCGTATACAATGTTCAGTTTATTTCTGTTGTTCGTTTCGTACAGTGCTGCCAGTTTAATTTAGAGAATAAAATATGATTATTTTTAGTGGCAAATATTAATTAAAGAGGTTTCGTTATCTCACAACCGTTCATTCTCCCCCCGTTGAGGCCTGTGGCTCAACAGAAGGCAGCATAGCGATTTTAGTCACCGCCCGCTTGTACTCGCTCGTCGCCGTCCGGACCGTGACCACTCGAACGGCTCCGTCTTCACCAGGATGGGTCGCCACTATACGTCCTCGACGCCATTGCTGAGGAGGCAAGTTCTCGTCGACTAACAAGACCATCGCACCGACTTCAAACCGTCTCACACCATCGTGCCATTTCTGACGGCTTTGGAGATTGTGTAGATACTCCTTAGACCACCTACGCCAGAAGTGTTGCTGCATCAACTGGATATGTTGCCATCTGTTTAAGCGCCCGATCTTTTCGTCTTCGTATGATGGTTCCGGTAAGGCTACTGCTGACCTTCCAATTAAAAAATGTGACGGTGTAAGTACTGACATATCGCTTGGATCCTCCGACATCGCGAATAAGGGTCGCGAGTTGAGAATCGCCTCCGTGCGAGCAAGAAATGTATTCATCTCCTCCGTTGTCAATCTGGTTTCGCCAACAACTCGTTTCATGTGGTACTTCAGCGACTTAACTCCTGCTTCCCAGATCCCACCAAAGTGGGGACTTCTTGGCGGGATAAAATGCCAAGTGATTCCCTTCACCGAGCAGAATTCATCCAACTTTAGACGATGCTGTTGCTCCTCGAATAACCTTTTCAGCGCTGCGAGCTCGTGGTTCGCACCAACGAACGAAGTCCCGTTGTCGGAATACACATCGGACGGAAAGCCACGTCGACTAGCAAAACGATGCAAAGCAGCGATGAAATGGTCCGATGTCAGGTTTGACACTAATTCGAAATGAATCGCCTTCACAGCCATGCAGACAAAGACGACAACGTATCCCTTGAATGTCTTCGTGCTTCTTCCTTCTGGTTTCAGTTGGAACGGTCCAGCGTAGTCGATACCAACCCGTGAGAATACTGGAGCAGGATTAACGCGAGCCTCCGGAAGGCTACCCATGAACTGACTGCCAAGATTAGGTCGATGCTTCGCACAAATTTGGCATTGGGAAATGATTCGCTTGATGATTGATTTCGCCCGTAGGGGCCAATACCGTTCACGGACGATGGATAACAGTCCGCCTTGTCCCACATGCTGGTTTTCTTCGTGTAGTTTCCGGATCAATGCCTCTGTGACATGGTGTTTTGCCGGCAGCAGCACTTGGTGCTTACCGTCGTATGGTATCGCCGAGTATTTCAGCCGACCGCCCACTCTGATGAGTCCGTCCAGTCCGATGAACGGTGCTAAGTTGGATAGACCGTGCCGTTTGCTTGATTCAGCTTTCAGCCCTTTCAGTAGATCACCGAACACTTCCTTTTGATGGACCAAGAACATTGCTCGTTCTGCACTGGTAACTTCGTTGGCGCTGATACTTGTGACGTCACGCTTCTTGTGCACCACGTAGTCGATGAACCTCAGGACATACGCCCAGGCACGCTGTAGTTTACGGTAGTCGCTTACACGATCCAGTCTGATTCCAATGCCCTCTATCACAGTTGCTAGTACTGTCGCTGTTTTGAGTTCCGGTATTTCAAGAACCTCGTCAGCTACGCCTGCTTGCAATTCCAGTTGCTGTAGATGTGGTGAACCTTTCCACCAGAGATCGTAGACCAACAAGTCTACCGGTGATGCACCTCTTGAAATCACGTCAGCAGGATTGCTCTCCGATCGGATGTAGTTCCACTGATAACCTTGAGTCAACTCCACGATTGTTGCCACCCGATTCGAGACAAATTGATTCAGTGCCGACGGTGACTTTTTGAGCCAACACAATACGATGGAACTATCGCACCACAACTTCACATCGTCGAAATGAATTCTCATCGAAGCAACCACTTTCGTTGTCAAGTCCGCCAGTAGTTTTGCTCCGCATAATTCCAACCGGGGAATCGTCATCGGTTTTAGTGGAGCCACTCGCGATTTGCTTGCAACTAGGTTCACACTAATCGTGCCATCCGCTGTGACACACCTGGTATACATGACCGCTCCATAGGCCCGCATCGAAGCGTCCGAAAATCCATGCAACTCGATTCGTACTGCGTTCTCGGGGATCACACAGCGCTGTTTGTGCATTGCGTTGACGACAGGCAATTGTTGCCTGAACGTAGTCCACTCCTGCAGCAATTCTTCCGGTAGCTCTTCATCCCAGTTTAAGCCAAGACGCCATATATTCTGCATCACCAATTTGGCTGCTGTTATTACCGGTCCCAGGAACCCCAGGGGATCGAATAGGCGACCGATATCGGACAGTACCATTCGCTTCGTCGACGACGTATGTTCACTGATCGGCTGGACGAAGAATGCAAAATAATCCTCAAGCGGGTTCCAAATCAAACCCAGTGTCCTTATCGTGTTGTTGATTCCAGTATCCTCAAAACTAACGAACTTCGCTTGCAGCTCCTCTGGTATTGCCTTCAGTACTTCGGGATTGTTTGAACAAAACTTGTGGACGCCAAATCCTCCACGTTGCAACAGCGACGTTAGCTCGCGATAGATCTTCAACACCTCCACCGCAGACTTTCCACCAGTTAGGAAATCGTCGATGTAACTGTCGTACCGGATCACTTGTTCAGCTAACGGGAAATCCTTGCCTTCGTCCGTTGCCAACTGAATTAGCGCTTTTGTAGCATGATGCGGTGAGCTAGCCACCCCGTACGTCACTGTTTTCAATTCGTACACCTTGCGTACGCCGTTTTTATCCACCCACACTATTTTCTGGAACTTGCGGTCGTTCTTGCTTAGCCAAACCTGGCGATACATTTTAGGCACGTCTGCCGTTAATACCACCGGATGCACGCAGAACCGAAGAATGATTGTCTGCAGATCGCTTTGGACTGTCGGTCCCACACAAACTGTGTCGTTCAGGGAAACTCCTGATGTCGTGCTGGCCGAGGCATCAAATACCACGCGAACCTTTGTTGTGGAACTCGTGGCCTTGAACACGGCGTGGTGTGGTATGTAGTATCCATATCGGGTGTCCTCGGTGATCTCCTCCATATGGCCGAGCGACAGGTATTCAGCCATAAATCCGAAGTACTGTTCGCGTTTGGCCGGGTCCTTGGCCAAAGAAATCAATAGCTTGTCCAAACGTTTGCTTGCCATCTCGAACGACTCGCCCAGCTGCTTCTTGCGGTCATTGAATGGTAGTCGAACCGTATAGCGTCCGTCTTCTTCTCGTACGTGTGTCTTCCCAAAGTGTTCCTCTACCAGCGCTTCAGCAACGGTCATGTTTGACTCTGTACCAACGTTCTCGATCTCCCAGAATCGCATGAGCGTCTTGTTCAACATCTCGTCTTGGTGGTTCAGTTGACACACACGCAAGCATTCCTTGGACTTCCTGGTCTATACTGATCCTCCTACGACCCATCCTAATTCCGTCTCTGTCAATGTCGCTTCGTTTTTACCCAGTTTTAGACGACCTTGCTGGATCAGATCGAAGAAGATCTCGTTGCCGATGATTAGGTCAATCTCACCGGGGGTGTGGAACGATGGGTCAGCTAGCTTGACGTTTGCTGGTAGCAGCCAAGATCGGTAATCCACTTCAGTCACTGGTAGGTTGGATGTCACCTTCGGTACGACCAGGAAGTCTAGAATGGACGAGGAAAAAGAATTAACAAGCGAAACGATGTTCGTGCTAACGATATACTTAACTCGTGTCTGGATATCGTTGAGGCCACTGATAGGCAGATCGACTTGATGCAGCTTCAGATTTAGCTTGGATGCTAGCTTTTCCGTTACAATGTTACTATCGGACCCTGAATCCAATAGCGCTCGAGATTTGATAGTGGTACCTCCTTTTCCCACCACCAACACCTCCGCTGTAGACAAAAGCACGTGTCGCTTAACCGTACCGCTGTGAGTGCACAACGTGGTTCCTATTTCTTTCTGTGGACTGTTTCCTGACGACTCCGGTTGCTCCACCGGCTTTGGTGGCGGCTTTTCAGGTTCGCTGGATTCTTTCTGTACATCGCTGGGATGAAGCAAGCTGTGGTGCTTCCGACCGCACCCTCGGATTTTGCATCCTTGTTCGGACGGACAGTCAGCAACTCGGTGCTTGGACTTCAAGCAATTGAAGCACAAATTCGCCCTCGTGACGATGGATTTGCGCTCCCCCACACTAAGCTCCTGGAACTTCGTGCACTTGTATATAGTATGCTCTTCTCTGCAGCAAGGGCAGTTCTCCTTGGTGGTCTGGACGAACGATCTCGACGAAACTGGAGCTGACTGCTTCTGGTTCAACGCTTGGCGTTGCTTGTTTAGGACGGTTGACTGCTGTGACGTTTGCTGCTGTGAGCGATTAGTCCGCTGCAGAACGCGTCCCATTTCCCTCAGAAAATCCATGAACTCCTTGAATACTGGCGTCTTGCCGGTGCCCAGTTTCAACTCCCAATGTTCTTGAGTCTCTCTGTCCAGCTTCTTATACAGAACGTTTACGATGATCAGCTCGGATAATCCTTCCACGACGTAACCATGGCCCTTCAATGCATCAGCATGCTTAGCACAAACTTCGACCAGCTTCGAGATTGACTTACCGCGATTTTCCTTACCGATCTTCTGAAAGTCGAGAATAGCATCGATATGCGTGTCCATAATCAACCTTTTATCCTCGTACGCATCTTTGAGGATTTTCCAGGCCATGTCGTAATCGTTGTTGTTTACAACATCCTGGTCAATCTTGTCCTTCGCCTCACCAGTCAAGCAGTTTCGCAGATGCAGAATCTTCATCGCCGGAGTTTCGTTCGCATACCTAGCCATGATACTGGAAAACAGGCTCTTGAAGCTATACCAATTTTCTGGATTCCCGTCGAAAGTGGGAAATGGTGCATGTAGTTGCGGCACTTGCTGTTGCACGTACACCGGCGGTTGCGGTACAGCAACCTGGTTTTGGCTTGTCGCTGAGGAAACTGCATCGATCTTCGTGTTTAGACAAATATACAGCTGATTGTGCAGCTCCTCGAAAGTAGCGTACTCTATCCGTTGCTCAGCACGTTCATCCCTAGGAAGCATGGCACAAATATCCGCATTTATCCTCTCGTAGTCGTCAGCACACCTACGAAGTGTTTCCAACTGGAGCTGGAGCAAATGAATGTTGACATTCTCTGCCCGCAGCGTCTCGTTCATCCGCAACAGCTTGTCAACCAGCATATCGCGCCGATCGTATAGCACTTCCAGATTTTTCTCCATGATGATATTCTCTTCTTTCTTCTTCTTCGCCGTTTTCTGATCGGCAACCGACTGCAGTAGATTTTTGCTGCTGCTCCCCGTTAGAGCATCCAAAATATTCCGGCGAGATACTCCCGAAACGTTTCCACGCGGAGTTTCCGAATGGGACATTCACGTACTGTTTGTTTTTCCGACGGCAATATGAATTGCACTAACGCACTGTTTATTTTCTTTTTGTTTGCAGGTTCTATTATTGTTTACATCGTTCGATTGCGACGATGTTTTCACTAGCCAACAAAATGGCGATTTTGTGCTCGCAAAACGTGCTCACACGGTTTCGATTTGGTTTTCAGCCAAAATGGCGTCACTTTTCTTCGTGCCTCGGACACACACTGTTACTTGTGGCGTAGCCTTGGGCCACTTTCCACCGTTCTTCTTGACCTTGCACCTAATTTCGACGTGTCACGGACACTCGCTCTCACTAGTGGCGTAGCCTTGCGCTCAGCACCACTGTTATTCTTCTCGGTCTCGGACCGATTTCACCTGTGCCACGGGCACACACTCGCTGTAGCCTTGGGCCGAATTCAGCACACGGTGCTAAACAACACTTTTCCGAACCGCTCGATCGCGAGTACCATCACCATTCCTCCGGTCATCCGGTTCGAAGGACCAAAATGTTCCACGATAGCTCACTGGTTCAAAATACGATTTCGGAATGTGATGGTTTTCGCGAGAGAAACACTCGAATGCGTCCGTCGTATACAATGTTCAGTTTATTTCTGTTGTTCGTTTCGTACAGTGCTGCCAGTTTAATTTAGAGAATAAAATATGATTATTTTTAGTGGCAAATATTAATTAAAGAGGTTTCGTTATCTCACAACCGTTCACGGGTTATCATCCCAACAATATGTGGTACGGTGGCACGATTTGTGGTATCGTTCATGTATGGTGCTCGTTTATTAGGGTAGATAATAAATGAAAATTAGTAAACGCTCTTTTAATGAAAAAAAAAAACAGCTGCTTTAAATGATCTGTATTTAAATGAAGTCTTCCGAGGCCCCTCCAATTTACCTTTGAAGCACTTGCTTTTAATACCATCATCATAAACTAGTTAACCGTTGAAGGGGACATCACAAAACAGGGAAATTTCGGCATCCACGCGTTCACGTCACTGTCATTATTTTATTCAATCAATTTATTAATAAGTATTACTAGTTCATAATATCCATATAAGGTTTTGTTGTATAATTTTCGCTTTCAGTTTTTTTTTTCTTTCTTCTTACTTATGTTTGTTCCTTTCCATTTCAGATTTACTGCTGCTACTGCTAACTTGTAGGTTGTTTTTTTTTCAATCGTTCTTTCCCCCGCTGCCCTTTGCCAATTGCTTTTTGCTTAATTATATATAGACGTTCTCAATTCTCGTATAGGTATCCATCATCCACTGGGAGTGTACCGAAAAAAAATGTGTGTCTCTTCAGTTTGCAGGGTATCAGGTTGCGTTTAGATAGGTTTTAAAAAACTAAAGTAATCCGAAAAGCGTATCAGTTATCAAGGGTTTCTATTCTGCCTAGCGTAAAAAAGGCTATTTATGTTTTAAACTAAAAATAAACAACCAATATTTATCCTCAGTACGAATAATAAACATTATTTTTTGCTTGATAGGAGACATCTGAAATGTACTTTAAAAAAAAACTGTTGGATTCCAATCAATAAATAAATAATCAAAACATGTTTTCTTACAAACCAATAAAAACGTATAGATGGAATAATTTTCCCCTCTTTTTTATAATTATGGCTATTTTTATTTCTTTGATTTCGGCGTGCGTTCTTATCCACGCACATTTTTTTTTCTTCTGAATAATGCTAAGTCCTGTCTTCCTGTGTTTTGTGTTCTGCTCGGATGCTAATAGTAATGAAGAAGGTATTTCCTAATATTGATTTCTGTTTATTTTTATACGCGGATTTTGATTCCCGACTTACGAGCTTAAAAACCAACATCCAGTGGATTTTTCTTCATCAAAACAAACCTAGCCTGTTTGCCTCGGACTATTTTCCTGATTCGTAACTATAAATAGAGAGAGACACGAGGCTCCAATTGGATTTCCTAAGATCTGAAAAATCATCGAAAAAATGTCCATTTTTAGATTGCTAGGGCTAGAACAAGCACACAGATTTTGAATTGAGGATAAGGAAGGCGTCTCTCTGCTGATCCGAATCTTTGCAAACACAGACTTTGCGACGACATGCAATTTACACACACGCGCGTACACTGAGATTCAGAGGCGAAACACTTACCACACCATCGAGAGGACAATTTCCTCCGGGGACAGATCCGGATTATCGTCCTGAGCTTCATCCGGAATGCTGGTCCCCTTGTCGTTGCTGCTGCTGCTACTGCCCGCAGCGCCATCGTCCACATCAGCCTTAATGATTACTTCGTCGTCCTCGTCATCTCCATTTTCGTCCAGCACGATTGCATCTTCACCTGACTGCAACAGCAGCTCACTTTCGTCGTCCTTATCGTCGCACAAAGAATTTTCCGGTGGTACATTGGATACCGCATCGGTGGCGCAAACACCATTGCTCGTCGAACCAATTTGCGCCGACGGCGTAGTTGGGGTGATGCCAGTGACGAATGGATAGTCGATTTCTTCCAGTCCCTCCGGTGGCTTCAGCTTGGCAAATTCCTCCCGCAGCTGGCGGTACTGGCGCCGAAGAACCATTGCGTTGAACGATATCGTCCGGCCGGTACGTTCGTTCTGCAGCGGTTTGCTCAGTTCCGCAATCCAGTCTTCGATTTGTGCACAGATTTCGTTCCGTTTCAACCAGAAGTGGGAGTGGATCACCTGTTTAAAAGGGGTCATTTTGAAATGTCTGCACGTTTGAAAGCGGTATTATAGCACTTACCTCTTTGAAGCATGGGCAAGGATTCTTCAGCTGTTCGAGCATAGCATAACGCACGCAAGCCTGGTAGATGTTGCTGTTGTATTCCCGCGAGCTGTGCGTTCCGCTGGGCGTACCACGGCTTCGCTCGAATCCTGGTTCGTTGAAGTATGGCTCCGGAACCAAGATGAGACTTTGAATTGAGACTAGTACCTGCAAGTGTGGAGAGAGATATTAGAGACAATCTTGGCTCCGGCAATGGTTGCGGGACCAACCTGCAGGAAACTCGACGTATGGGCATTCCACTTCTCCTCGGGCCGACCGTGCCAGGTGTTCAGTACAGATAAGCATACCTTACCGTCGTTATACAGGTTCGGATTGAAGCGTACCGTGTTCCTGCCGGTCGTCTCCAGATTGATCATCATCGGCGAGTTCGGATAATCGGGCGGGAAGTACACATCGAACTCGAAGCAACCGTTCGCGTACGGCGTCTCGGCCGGACCGGTGATTAATACTTTCATTATATCTAACCTATCGGTATCACAGCGTACAAACACAGAACTACTGTAGGACAGCGGCAAACTGGTGGAGAGGGTGACCGTTTCCTGGGCCAAACGTTTCACTCGACCCGGGTGGCCACGGTCGCCGGCCATGCGAACGTTCGTTTCGAAATGGTGCGAGATGGTGAACCGGTAGCCGTTTTCCGTTTCGGCAATCATTTCGAACGTGTCTGGAAGTAAGCAATGATCGGAGGTTAGCAACGGTTGGCAATGGTAGGCAGTGCTGCAAAATCTCGACAGTACATTGCGATATTCGCAATTCTGCTTTGGTCACTCATTTGAGCTAACAGTCATCGTCAAGGCAAACCATGTCAATTGTCAATGACAATGCTGTCAATGCTGACGAACAAGTGTAGATTTTTGTATAAGCTAAATTAGTAACGAAATTAAATTACTTCAACAAAACAATTACATGGAACCGGTAAAGTGAACATGCATCTACGTCCTGAACTGCTTGTATAACAATAATGTGACACAGAATTCACACGACATTACACTTGTTGTTACCAGGTCAACCTTTGTCATTGACGAAAAAATGAATGAGATTTAGACGAAGATTTTCAATATCGCGCGAAAGTCTGTCAATGACAATGACAAATCTCAGCACTGATGGTGGGTGACACTTTTCCGCACTGCTTGCATGTGTGTTTGAAAAACTGGCAATCCTTCACGAAATGCATGGCTCCACATTGCCAGCATGGAGATGGAGGAACATTACCGTCTACTACTGTCGCTTTAGGGTGACTGTTCGGTTGCTTCTTGAATTTCCGAACTGCCTGAACCATGGGAGATGAATCCTTCCAAAGTCGTATCGTGTTTTATGTTTGACAAACGCTGGTATTCGGTTACTAATCCCTCTAGGTTGATTGTTTTGGCTGACTCATACTCGAGCTTTGATAGAAGTCGGATCCTGACATCGGCTGATTTTAGGCCGCAGATAAACTGGTTAACGGAGAGTTTCTGTAGCACGAAATCTTCGCACTGCCGGTTGACGACTCCGGCGTACGTTACGAAATCGTCGGTTTCACTCTTGATGAGCTGGAGACAGCCGTAGCACTTGTAGAATAACGGCTTTTGTGACCAAAAATCGACCTCAACTTGGTCGAATGTAAAATCGCGTGGGTGGTCTGCCAAGAGATAATTGAATAATTTCTCGAGAACTGGAACGCTGAGGCTGCATAGCAACAACCGCACTTTCGCCGGATCGTCCAGGTTTCTGCCATCCTATCTGAAGAGACGGTAATCCGTTTTCTGGGTCGAAATGGAATTTTTTGATTACTCAGGAGCGCTTCGCTGTGCTGCTGGTGGTGTTCCTCCGGTGACTTATTCCAAAAGGACCACCTGACACTTCCTTTTCCTCCAAACTCCTTCCAAATTTCCAAAAATGATATGTTCCGTAAAAGTAAAGTTTTTAGAAACTATCTTAATTCCGTCAAAGGCTTTTTGTTTCTTTTGGATGGATTGTACTTTTATGGGACTTTTCTATAAGAGAATGCTGATACGTTGGTAGCTGGCAGGAGAGAGATGATCTGATCCTTCCCCAGTTCCAGATGGATATCATTTTAGCTGACTTTCAGCACGAAGGAAAGCAGCCAATCCTAAGACACTGATTGAAAATCAGTACCACGTGATTGCAGAATCTAGAAATCATATGTTTGAGTGCTAGATTCAAGCTGTTGTTGGGGACTTCATGTTTTCAGCTTCCTTCTAGAAGTCCTCCGAACTTTTATTGGAAATCCTTCGCACTTTCCAAGAAGTCCTCCTGCTTTCTTCTACAAATACTCCAACCTTCTTCTGAGAGTTTCTCAGCCTTCTTATGGATAATCTTTCGACGATTCATGGAACAATGTTGAGCAGCTACTCCCGAATCCTTCGAGGCTAAACGATGCGTCTTCGTTATCCCCGAATGGTGCATCTGCTCATCCGGAACACACCGCAGATGTTTCCACGATTTCCAAGAATAATGCGGCTGCCGCTACTGCTTTTGGACCACCACCATCACCACCGAGACGCATCATGGATAGCACTGTTGAAGCCCGTGATTTCTCTGCATCAGTCGCGCTTATTCCAGCCAGCGCTCTGCATAGTCGTCTCGGCCCTGAGTGTAGATATAGGTCGGGGGTCTTCCAACCAGCTATTACTGGTAAGTATACTGACGATTCAGCCTCTCCTTGGCCTGATACCGCTTCAACTTCTAGGTGTGTTTCCGGTTCTGCTACCTCCACACTAGCCACATCATGTCCGTCCATGCATCCGTCCTGCCAACTGCCAGTAGGTTTATGCCGCCACATGCTCTTCCTCGGATCCGGGACACCCTAAAACAGGCACTGAGGAAGCTTCCGAACCTCCCGACCCAGTCGCGCTTGCTGCAGACATCCACCATCGTCATCGTCCCAGTCCTGTGGTCGGTGATGGTATCGGGGGCTTCCGGCCTGCAACCTCAGGCGAGTATGTTAGCGATGTCCTTTCGATTTCTAGTTCCCGTGATTGCTCCTCGAATGGTCTCCGGATCTACTACCGAAACGTGCGTGGGCTGAGGACTAAAATCGACTCGTTTTTCCTGGCTGTTGCGGGGGCCGAATATGATTTGATTGTGCTGACGGAAACGTGGCTGGACGACCAAATTTACTCATCGCAACTTTTCGGGTCACTCTATTCCGTCTTCAGAACTGACCGGTCTGCCCTAAACAGTCAAAAATCGCGCGGTGGCGGAGTCTTGATTGCAGTATCTACTAGACTAGCCAGCTACGTAAGTACGTCACCCATTTCCAGTCAACTGGAACAGCTGTGGATTGTCGTAGAACTTCCACAAAGCAAGCTTAGTGTAGGTGCAATCTACCTGCCTCCCGACTGCAAAAACGACTGCACGATCATCCGTGAGCAGGTGGAATCGTTAGGCTCAATTTCGTCACAATTAAGTCCCTGCTCTCCCGCTTTCGTATTTGGTGACTACAATCAAGCTGGTCTGCAGTGGCGCTTTACAGACAGTGACACACCATTAATTGATCCACTGCTTTCGCATATGCCGGTTGCTTGCTGTGCTCTTTTGGACGGTTTTAACTTTTACGGGTTTACACGAGTGAATACTTTTCCGAACCGAAATGGACGTTTGCTAGATCATGTCCTGGCACTACCAGGCACTTCTGTTTCCTTGCCGGTCGAGTCACTGATTGATCTAGATGCCGATCATCCCGCTCTCGTTGTGTCATTTAGTTTACCTACGCCGTCATCTGAGTGCTACTCTTTGGACTTTCGCCGGGTCGATTATGTTGCATTGAACAATGCGCTTGCGGAAATTGATTGGCAATTTATCGAAACAGCCGCTAGCGTGAATGATGCTGTGGATTTTTTCAGTGCTGCACTGGAAGATGATGCTACTTTCCGCATTGGCCCAGCTCGACGACCTCCGCTAAAGCCTGCATGGCCTAACCCACGCCTACGCGTGCTAAAACGTCAACGCTCTGCCGCCCTCCGAAAGTATTGTAACTCTCGCTCGCCGTACTACAAACGACTGTTCAATTTTGCGGGTCGTAGTTATCGAAATTACAATCGTTTTCTCTATAATCGACACGTGAGACGCACGGAAGCGAACCTTCGCATGAATCCGAAAAGTTTTTGGTCGTTTGTCAACTCCAAACGGAAGGAATCCGGGTTGCCTTGTTCCATGTTTCTCGGGAATGGCTCGGCTAATAGCGAAAGAGAAAAATGCGACTTGTTTGCAAGTGTTCCACGATTTCTCCGCTTCGCCAACACAAGTGCTGGATGCTACTGTTGGGATGCCACGTGATGTGTTTAGTTTCGTTATTCCGCGCATTTTAGAAGACATGGTGATATCCGCAACACGCAAATTGAAGCTCTTGTTCGCCGCCGGACCTGACGGCATTCCGTCATCAGTTCTAAAACGTTGTGTAGCCAATCTCTGCCTTCCACTTGCGAGGCTATTCAATCTCTCGGCCACTGGAAACTTTCTTATCTGTTCCCAGTGTACAAAAAGGAGATAAACAGAATGTCATAAATTATCGTGGAATCACCTGCCTGTGTGCCTGCTCAAATTCGTTCGAGATTATCATAAATGGTGCTCTGTTCGCACGCTGCAAAAATTATATCGATACAGAACAACACGGTTTCTACCCGAAGCGCTCCGTGTCCACGAACCTGGTGCAGTTCACTTCCAACTGTCTGCGATGCATGGATTCAGGATGGCAAGTCGATGCTGCGTATATGGATCTAAAAGCTGCATTTGACACGGTGGACCATAATATCTTGCTGGCCAAGCTGAAGATACTTGGCATCTCGTCAACTGCTGTGGATTGGTTCAGATCTTACTTGGTGAATCGCTATGTACATGTCAGGATTGGCGCGTCGGAATCGGATGTTTTCTCAAACAACTCGGGAGTTCCGCAAGGCAGTAACCTGTCTTGCTCGTGTAGAGCACATAAAGGATCTCGGCGTTACCTTGGACTGCAGACTCACTTTCAGAATCCACTACAATGACATCATCTCCAGAACTAATCGACAATTGGGATTTTCAAAATTGCCGACGAGTTCCGTGGCCCGCTATGCCTCAGGTAACTTGTACGATCCTTATTGGATTCAAGTTCAGTTGTTTGGTGCCCTTTCCATGCTAGCTGGATCACTAGAATTGAATCCGTTCAACGCAAGTTTGTGAGATATGCTCTTCGTTTCCTCAACTGGCGTGACCCAACGAACTTGCCACCGAACGAGGAGCGTTGCCGTCTCCTGGGAATCGAGCCATTAGAGGTGAGACGGACGGTCGCTCAAGCTATGTTCGCTGGAAGCTGCTCACGGTTGAGATTGACTGTCCAACACTGCTGTCACAGCTAAATATGTATGCCCCTGAGAGGTCTCTTCGTCAACGCGACTTTCTGTTTTTGGAACCACGGAGCCGGATTTATACACAACACGAGCCAATTCGAGCAATCAACCGGCAATTCAACAACTTTTTTTATATGTTCGACTTCAATGCTGACGTGCTTCGTGCTTCCGTACCGTTGACCGTAACTATTTAGTTTATGTTTTATTCATTTAGACAATAATTGTCAGTTGAACTTTTCAATAAACAACCCTCAAATCATCTCCTAGAATCTCTTGATAGTACTCAGAAAAAGCCCACCTTTACATACCCCCCAAACACAACCCAGCCACAACTCACCGAATTGCAGCGCCTTCATTAGCTCCATGTACTTTTCCTCCACGGACTTCGCCATCGGCCTGGGAACGGTTTCGTTCTGCTCTTCTTCCACCATTACCGTTTCGACGTTGGTGGCATTCTGGACCAGCAGTGACGTCTCCTGAATGTCCGGGATCAACAGCGCCAACCCCTCGTCATCGCCGTCGTCCAAACTGACCGTAATCTTCTGGGTTTGACCCTTCAGATTGGACTTCTTGTTGACTCTGCGGAACACACAAAAAAAAAAAAAAAAAGGAAATGAGCTCCGTTCATCGCATACCACCAACGACGTCACAATCATACTTCAATCGACTCGCATAGGTATCCACACAGGCCTTCATATTGGCCAGTAGTGCCGCGATGGAAATCCTTCCTTCATTGTTCTTGTTCACCAACAGCGAAACCAGCTGGTTGGAAAGCGAAATGGCCCTCAGTAGCTGCAATATCGCCCGGTACAGCGGAATGTGACGCGTAATGTCCAAGACTGAAAGAAAATCACAGTTAGCCGAAGTTGTTCGTCAAGATTTAGGCAGATTGTTCCGGTCAAGTACCCGAATCGTTCCTCAGGTAAGAGCTGAGAGCCGGAATCATACAGGACTGCTGCAGCAGATCAAGGAAAATTGGCGGCAGCTCCGGTAGCGTTTCGCTGCATTCGCGATAGCTCAGTTCCTCACTGTCCAAGTTGGAAGGAATTTTGTCTCCTGGGTTTATGTAGCTTGATAGGACCTGGAAGTTATAAATTTTAAAGCAAGAATCTTTCAAAGCATATAGGATATGACAAACCTGCAACAATACGGTGACATGTTCTTCCTCACTTTTCTGTCGCAGCAAAGCCTGTTCAACATTCCAAGATTGTTGGGTTGAACCAGTTCCAAAGCCTGTTCCTTTCGCCCAGTATATGTGGCTTTTGTCGTCCGAATTGAGTTGATCGTCTGTGCCGTTTGGAGCTGCACCACCAGCAGCTGCAGCTGCTGCAGCAGCAGTAGTATCAGGAACACTGGGAGAAGCTTTGCGACTGGCAGCGGCCTGAATCTGAAACGTTCAACCAAATTCAATGTTACATCAATATCAACCATCAACCCGTCAACTCGAGTCTTACATTATCCGATGAATTGGAATGGCTGCTTATGCCGGCATTGTTGTGGTGGGTGAAGATGCTCAAGCAGTTCAGTACTAGGTGGATTGCACCGACTTCGATTACCATCCTCCGGAGCAACACTCCGTCATCCGTAGTCAGTGGCGAACTGTCCAGCAGCTGTCGGAACACTTCGAATGGTAGAGTTGGCAGTGAAGAGGACAGAGCCAAGCTGTAGATCTCATTCCCTTCGCCGTCTCCAGTAACGCCCAGAATCAACCGTAGCAAGCACTGTGCCCGAAGCTTATCCCGCAATAGGACTTCCGAATAGGCAGGCAGTTTTAGGAACAATGCGAATGCAGCCAACGAGTGCTGCGGAACAGCGGAAATAGCTTGCGCTTTCGGCGAAGCATCCGCTAGGATGTCGTCCAGGTCTTCGTAAATTTCTTCATTCTGTTCGACCTTGACCCAATCGCCGGCTGGCGGATTCTTGTCTTTGTCGGCAAGTTGTTGCTGTGATTTCGGTGATTCCGGATACACCAAGGGCAAGTAGTGCGCCAGCAGCGACAGTCCACCACGACTGGAGAATATTTGCAGGGGCGAAGCAAGCGGAATGAAGTCGGCAGCCTTCAGCACCGGCGAAGAGGCTGAAGAACTGCTGGCTTCGCAGGTTAGATCTACTTCCGGTTTGTTTTTGGCTAGACTCTGTAAGGATTGAGAACGGCTAAGTTTAGTGGCAATTGGCGAACAATGTATTAGAGGGGGACATTACCAGATTGAGATTTATGCATGGAGACGACAGCGATATTCCGGACGATTTAAGCATGGCAAGAACTTGCGAAACGGTGGTATCACTTGTAATCACTCCGTTAGGGATGGCCGTATGTCGGAGAACTATTCCATCCGGTGCGGTCAACTTCGGATCATCGATCTTCATTTCTAGACAGGGGAAAGAACACCGATTAGATCCCACAGGATAAGCTCACAAGTAGGTATATAGGACTTACTGAACATCGATAGAATATCCTTCTGCTTCATGGTGGTCGCTTGATTTTTGGCCTCCTTCAACCGCTTGTCTTTGGCCGTGACGCCAGCAGCGACACTAAGGAACTCCATACCCAAGCCCATTTCCCAGAGCTCTTTTCGATTATCGCTACCACCGGCCGATGATCCAGCGCTGGACGATCCGGCAAGTGCCTCTCCAACGCGGCTGTCCGATGGCAGATTCGGAATGATCCGGTTGTACGCCGTTACACAGTGGTCCAGAATTTCCTGGCATTTGGAATTGGTGCTCAGGTAGAACAGTCGGAAGTGTGTATTCGGCCGTTTTGATGGATGATTACTAATGTTGTACGGATTGGGATCCTTGTTCTGCAGCGGTAGATCACTTTGAACGGCAACCATTATCTTTTCACTTTCCAACAGAATTTGCAGCACTAGCCGTCTGGTAAATCCGGATATGCACGATTTGCCACCATTGTTTGGCCGATTATTGATACCGCTCTGATTCGAGCAACTGCCATTCGCAGTTGATGCACTGCTGGTGCTGGCTCGTCCGGAGTCAGATTTCCGAATAACGGAAATCAAGTTCACCGTCAGAACTTCCTGATTCTTCGGATGACACGACGTTACTTTGGACAGGAACTTAATAAGGCATTCTTCCAGATCAAGACATGCCTGGGGTGTTATCTCCGAAGCAATGATTGCCAATTTACTGTTACACAGCAACATGAGTAGAGGCTCCCAGAAGATGGAGCCTTCGAAGCAACCCAGCCAATCACGCATATGACCCTCCGAACAGACTTCGGAAAAGAATGTCAAAATTTCCGTTACTTTTTGAATATTGACCATAGGATAAACTACATCCTTGGCGCAGGAACCGGAATATTTATGATGCTCTTTGTCGGCATCCGTCATGCAAGAACTCGACTCCTCTGAACCGCAATCACCGGCGGTGGAGGCAGCGGCAGCTGCTGCTGCCGCTGCCTGTTCCTCTTCAAACACTTCGCGATTATCTCGTTCTACACTGCTGCAGCCGCTTCCGCCAGGTGTCACTGTCGTATCCTTTTGATGCTGATTGATGCTATTCAGTGCACGATGGCAGAAATCCAGAATGACCGATGTCAGTAGATTCGGTAGTCCGGAATCGATCAACTGCTGCACGGCAAGAGGCGACTGGCAAGCCATCGAAATAGTTGCCAGATGAGCCTTGGACAAATACAACCGACTTAGGTCCTCGATCACTAGATGACTGTACCATTCGGCCGCATCGGATTCCTCCTGCTTGATATCGTCCGTGATGCACTCTCCATCCTTACGGTCATCGGAGATGGATGCCGTCAAATCGGTGGACAAGTTCGGCACCAGCACACCCATACGCTTCAGTAGCATGGTAAACAACTCCGGACGAATACAGCAGGTCGAGCATAGCATGGCATCGATCGCCTTCTTCAGCGGTTCGTCATGATCCAATTCCTGGTTCCAATCGTAGAGCGTTTCGAACAGTTCCTTTGTGATCATGTTCGGAAGATCCGGGATCAGATCAGTTGCATACGATTGCCACAGGATCGAAGATAGACACCGGATGAATCCGCTGTACGGATTAGTAGCATGCAGTACGAATCTGTTCGTTTGATTCTGGTGATACCGTTCGTACAATCGTTGGACCCACGACAGCATCGCTTCTACTCGATCACCCGTATACTCGTTGTGGGTCGTGCAAAGATGATACAATAGGTCCGAAATGGAATCATTGCACAGCTGGAACGTCTGCGGGATGCTTTCCTTTAGGAGAATGTTTATCAAATTCAGTCCACACTCTTTACTGTAGAGTCCAATCTTCAGCAAAACCGTTTCCAAATTGTTCAGGGCAATGTTGGGGCACAGTGGAGCGATGTTCAAAAGCGAACAGCAGGCTTCCAGAAAACCTGGCACTTCCGTGGCAGCCATGATCACCCGGTTGGCAAGCTGTCGATCGGTGTTGTACATTACCACACTGGAACACTGTGCGAGTATTCGCAACCACCCGAGACTAGTCTTGGCAGCTTTGTCGTCATCATTGAAGTACTCATTTGAACCTTCAGCGGCTGATTTAGTCATCGGTCCTGATGCCGCCCCAGTAGCCCAACTTGGTCCAGCCACGGAAACACTGGTTGCGTCACTGAACGTAGTCGTTCCCAGAACCGATATTTGCGTCAACCCGATATTGGTAGCATCCCGAGGTCGATACAGGCGAATAATGACACTCGTAGCGATTTCCGGTTGGGCAAACTTCAACCGAATGCAGGTCATTCCGACGGTGGAAATCGGTTGAGTGATCGGTATTGGGCCTAGATTACTGTCGCGGGTGATCTCTATCGCAACCGCCGATGGACAGGACGCAAGGGTGGACAGATGGGGTTGCAGTTGAACTTCCTTTAGTAAAACTGCCGTCGGCAGTGTGATCGTCAAATCCACATGCGATTCGTTCGGGTAGAACAGATAGCTCCAGGCTGGGTTGCGAGCTCGACGATGCGACGCGATCGGAGCCTGGATGAGGACATCAGCTGGTTGGGCGGTTTGATTTTCGGACGAAATGGTACAGTACGGGGCGAAGTTTATGAGACCGTCTTCGTTTCTCGTTGCAGCCATTGAACTCTTTTTGGACGAGCTGGACAGGGTTGTGTGAAGGTTGGAGGACTTGGACAACCGTTGCATGATCATCGATACTAGGCTGGGCTGGGTGTTGATGAGGGCGCGATTGCTTCGAACCAGGCTCTCGCAGAGTACCTTGATGCCACCCATGTCGGTGAATATTGCAATGGATGCCGAATTATCCAGGACCTTCAGGATGAACCATAGGAATGGCTCGGACAGATGCAGCTTCGGCATTGCGTGGCGCATGCTTGAGGCGTTGTTTATGTAGTCGAACAACGGTTTCACCACCAGGATGTTTTGGGTGGCTGCTCGGCATATGTAGAGTAGAAGTTGAAATACGGCATCCGCGACGGTTTGCGGCTCGGTTAGGCTGCTGCTTTTCGTGTCATTGATCGAAGCGCAGTACATCGACGAGGCAACCAACATGGCAAACGAAGAAGTGGAACAGTGCGATAGCGTGCTCAGCAGACGGGTCATCGTGGGCGAATGCTGCAGAACCGTGTCGGCGAAGCACGGAGTCTTTGGTCTGGGGGGTTCAATGTGTTGCTGTTCGGCTTTGATCTCGTCCGTTTGGCTTTCGTTGGAAGTGTTTAGCTCGCTGAAGCTGGAGTTTTCGTATGCGGTGGCGTTATCCTCTCCCGAGCGAGGATTTTTCGTATTGACAAGAATGGAGGCAAGCTTCAGGAGGTCGATCAGCAGCGTGCTGTCGGTTACGGTTTTGCATTGGCGGGCATTTTCCGGACCCAAGACGGTTGCGAACAAACTGCCAAACCGGGTGGCGTACATATTGTTGGAATGACTATTCTCGGAAGCTCGGTAGCAGTACAGCTTCTCTACGTTCACAATGTTGTTGTACACCAGGTGGGCTGTTGAACATAAGAGGGTTGATTGTTAGTAGCAGTTAGTCATGAGCAGGATATTGAGAATAGTTTGCAGCAAGGTTGCAAAGACTCATTTCAGCTAAAACAATGTTTTTCTAAATTATGAAATAATTAGATGCCATGATCAAATTTTGAATTGGTAGGATACAAGAAGAGGTTACAAAGAATGTGTTTGACATATTAAACCTGTTTATTTCACTTCATGAGAGTCACAATCAGCGATTTTTCACAAACTCACTCACTCACTCACTCAGCGATCAGCAAATCGCTGATTGTGACTCATAGAAAGAAAAATTTACAGGTTTTATGTTTCCAACGCATACTTTGCAACCTCTTCTTGTAAGTTACAAGTTAAACATGCCATCATACCATCTTTTGGTTTTATTATTCCGGAAAACATTATTTTAGCTGAAATGAGTCTTTGCAACCTTGGTTTGCAGTCGGTTGTTGTAACTAATGGACATCCATCCTCGTATGCCATAAGGGTAAGGTAACGATGGTGCTATCAGCAATTTGTTTTGTAACATACAAATCAACCATTTCGAAAAATGTAGTTCTACGCAACATAGAAGTTAATACGAGTAGCGTCACCATCTGTGGTGTAATATTTTGAAATGCAAATTGGCAGCCATTCGTCAGTTTTTGTACTTGAAATTGATGTCTTTGCTAGGGAAACGACGAAGACATTATCCATAAGTTTATTTTCGACCCGGGTGATGTGCACCGATGAATTTAAGTTCATACACTGACGAAAATTTGACAGGAGAGCTTGGCAATGTTTACTAAAAATGAACACTAAATGTCGTGTTGTGTCACGCTTCTGACAAATTTTCTTCAGTGCATGGACTGAAATCCATCGGCGCAGTCGACTATGTCAATGATGAGATTTTGCTGTAAATACTGATGATACTTACAGACACATTCGATGATACTCATGGCCACACCGAGATCGTTCTTATCGTACGAAAACGACAGCAGCTCCTTGATCAGCTGGCTCTGGGCGTCGATCGGACCTTGCTGGCTCGAAATCGCCCCGCCAAACTGCACCAGGTGCAAAATAACCTTCAGCAGTATCTCCTTCAGCTTCTCCTTTACGTTGCACTTGAGCTCCAACCAGATGAACAGCTCCAGCACAAGTTTACACACCGTTGGACCGGCCTACAAAGAAAACCATGATTTACCCGTCCGTCAAAAACTTTCCATCGTCGTCAAACTTACGTATCGGTTGCTATCCAGCGACGAAATCGACTGGTCAACACCGGAGAAGAACCGCAGCAGCATTTTTTCGAAATTGTCATCGCCCACGATCAGATTACCCATCTTGCGGAAGTGATTGTCGCTGGTGGTCGAATTTGAGTCCATGTAGTCTGCTTCGAAGTGCGGTTTGCAGGCTAGGATCAAACACTGGAACCCTAGACACCACGCTCGCAGTTTGATGTTGGGATGCGAAGCCAGCGCCTTCAGCAATCCATGAACGGCACGATCGCCGAACGGTATCTTTGGGAAGGAGTACGCATTCAATCCCGGAGCATTGCTACCCGGCACCTGCTCCAGCGTTTCCCCATTGAGAGTTAACCATAGTTGCAGAATCTTCTCCAGATTGAGCCAGGAATCGACCAGATGCAGATCGCACAGGATGTTGTCGAACACCTCCGTCAGCATGGCATTGGTTTCCATGCCCTGTTGGTACTCTTCACCGGACCAAGCTTCGACGATCGATTCCGGCCAAGCGGGAAGCTCGAGCTGGTTCGGATTGAGCGGATCCGCAACGGTAACCTGCGGCAGACTGGCAATGAGGTTGAAAGTTGCTTTCATTGCCAGTCTTCTCAGCGTGATCTCCACGTTGATGTCCAGTCCGGTTTCTAGCCGGGCATCCATGGCGGAGGATACGGTTCTGGGTGGGGAAATAAGTTATGTTCGTTTTATTCACACAATAGACGAAGATCAATCTTTTATTATGGCATTAAAAATAAGTGCTTCATATGTAAGTTGACTGATCAAGGATTAAATGAAATCTAAGAAACAAAAACTTACTTGTACAAAAAGGTCAGCCCGTTCCGCCCGCTCGACATGTTCGAGCTGGAGTCCTTCTTGGAGACGCGCTTGGCCCGCTCCAGTATGTCATCCAGGATCAGGATATCTTCCATATCGGCATCGTCGCACTCCATCAGCGACGGGAGTTGATTTTTCACGGCATCCGCATAGCTGATGTCCTTCGAAACCTGAACACTGTGCGCGACGGGTTTGAATGCGGTATCCGGTACCGGAGGTGGCCGAGAAGAGGTACCAGCTTCAGAGGACGAAGTTGCTTCGTCGCCGGAAGAGTTTCCGGAATCATTGTCGTCATCTTTGTAGTTCTTGTCCGCTTCCAGCACGTCCTGCAGTAAACACGTGATAGCATGGACGGCCCATGGCTGTTGCTGATTTTCCCACACTGCAATCCGCACCAGCTGTAGCAGCTGATTGGTGGTGATGATTTTTGACAACTGGACTACCGGTCTACAGGCCAACACCAATCTAGCGATGATTTTACAGGTGATCAGAAACAGATCCATATTGCAGGTGAAATCCATGCTCAGGATTAATCCGATTAGCCCCCGAATAACCACGATAATGTTGCCGATCTTCAACGACTTCAGGCCCTTGTCGAATGCCGTTTCGTTGTCATTTGTACTGCTATCGGAACTGTTGTCTTTCGATCCACTCCCGCTGCTTCCGGACTGCGAACTGCGCGAGGATCCATCTCCGCTCGGAAGTCGAACCGACTTTGCTTTGGTGATTTCATTGAAATAATCCCCAAACGATTGTTTGACACTGTTCTGTAGCTTCTTGAGTTGGTTCTCGTGCTGCTTCAGTGCCATCTCTAGCTTACTGGCCGGCGTTTGCAGTGGATCCGAGTTCATCATGTACATTTTCTCTGTCACGGCATTGCCGTTGCCTCCGGTCAATCCCGCACTGTAGTGCTTACTCTGTAGGAATCGCTTTTTGAATGTTCTGGTCAACGTTCGCAGTCCACCGTTTCCCATGTTCATCCGCGCCTTAACCATGTCCGTTTCGCCGGACATGAAATCCCACCGCAAGTTGCTCTGATCCTTCTTGCCATCGACCATTCCGTCGTCAAGACAGACGGAAAGAAACAGCAAGATCCATCCGAGCAGATTGAGATCCGTGTTACACCAAATATTCAATCCACTGGCACTGTTTTGCGCCAGGGGAGCTAGCAGGGTTGCTAGGCTTTTCAGAACAGCATCGATCACTATCGATCGACAGGTACCCATCGAGATGCTCTTGCGACCAAGGTACGTCAGTAGGAAGAAGACACGATCCTGCGGGAAGATGCGACTGTTCTGGGATGAGTACAGTTTGAGAAACTTGTCGGCGAGAAATTCCCCCCACCACGGTTGGAAGCAGCACATCCGTACCAACATCGAGCAGGTTGCCAGTTGGATGTGGGTGTCTCCGTTTATGACCAGGGTGTCGAACAATAGGTTGCAGGTGTCCAGGTCAAAGTACGGATAGATGTTGGCCACATTCTGGACGCCGTATGTCGTAATTAGGTGCAATAAGGTTTCGATGAGACACTCGCTAAGAACACGTAGCTTGTCGGTGTAGATGGGTGACAGATCGCCACCTGGTTTCAGTTGCTTCGGAAGGTTCAACACCGATGCGGGACCTCTGATACGATCGATGACTCGTTTGATCACATTCAGCTGGTGCTGGAAGGCCATACATTCCTCGTAGACGGCGTACACTTTCTGGTTATCGTGGAACGATACCCCAGAACTGCCGGGTCCAGTTTGGTCTCCACTATTTTCCTTGATCCGATTAAGGAATGCTTGCATATGGGCAATGTTGGAAGATTCGCTGTTGATCAGGGGTTGCAGCAAATCCATGAGCTTACTGCTAGACAGACAGTATCGGCAGTGAACGTCTTCGTAGAGTGCTTTCAGGATTTTGGCCTGTGCAGGAAGATTGTTTTTCTTGTTTTTTAGATACTTCATAACTGGGTCGGCATATCCTTCCCGGTCGAGAATGACGATGTGTCCGTAGAAGGATCCCATCGGGATGCGGCACCGGGTGGCAGACATTCCGTACCTTCCGGTGATGGTTATTTTCAGATAGCGACAAATCGGTGGAGGCTGCAAGTCACTCAGTACAAGCGTTCGTGAACCAATGTCCTGAGAAACCACCAACCTCACGCTGTCTGCCTCTTCTTCGAAGCACCAAATGTCTATGAAAAGCGAGGCCAAATCCGAACAAGCTGGAATGATCAAATCAGTCAACATGATGGGTGCACCGAAGTCCAGAGTTATGTAGCGCATCGCTCCGGAGTGCATCCGTTCCACCACGATCACCTGCTTCGGGGGCGTGCTAAGCAACTTGTGCCACGGAAGCCCATTTGCGTTCTCTTCTGCATTGCTATCTTCGAAGAACTCCTGGATCTTATTGTTCAGGGCAATCGAAGCCTGTGGCTTATCCTCAATGATGTTTGAAGAGTCGTTGCCATTTCCTCCGACGAACACCATCCTCGGTTCGTTGGAAGGACCCCAGCTCTCGATTTCGTTGAAGCTCTCATTCTGTGCGTCGATCTCTTCGGCCGACTTCTTCGCCTCGTTGAAATCGTCCTTCATCTTATGCTTCTTCAAGGCCGAATAGAAGATCTTGTCCACTAGAATGTTCTTAACGTTGTTCATCATATCGTCGTCCAGGTTCTCCTTTTCTTCCAGCTTGATATGATTCTGCACTGGTTCGATGTTGTTCTGGGCGGTGTTTTCCATCAGGAAGTCGTCGATGATGTTCGTAGCCTGGACGTTATTGGCATCGACATTTTCCAGCCGTGTGGCATCCGACGTCGAACTGCAAACATAGTGCAGTGGTTCCACTTCCAGTAGACCCTTGAAATGATTACCGATTCCGCGGCGACGTAGTTGCAACGGGAGAAACTTCAATTCGGATCCATCAGCAATGCAAACCGAACGCAGATCGATGGACTGATTGTTCGCCCCCGTCCCGGTCGTTTTCGTTATCGAGCAGGTGTACGTGACGTTGGTGTTCTTGGATGTCAACGGTTGCGAATCGAAGATTTCCGACTCGAACGGCGATCCGTACAAGCCGAATCGCGTTCTTAACAGGGCCGTGTAGGGATTGCTCCGCTTGCGCATCTCACTGGCGACGTCTTTCAGTAGGGAGATACATTTTTCCGAAATCGGTCCGTGTGAATCGCACGTGGATGCACCGGAAATGAGCAATGTAAACCATCGCAGCGCTCCGGCATGGTTGGAATTGATGATCTCCGGTAGACAGGTGATGATAGCCTGCTTGAGTGACTTTTCGAACGAGTTGCACACGTCCTTGTCGGTCATGTTTTGGGCACCCCTGAAGAAAAATAAGAAAAACAGTTATGAAGTTCGGATCGGTATGTCTCCAGTCATGGATAAATACTTACTCCAACGCCACGCTCACAAACTTGACGCACTTGTGAGCGATGCTCCGGTTTCCCATCACCACACAATGTCGGATAATTTCCTCCAGGTGCCGTTCGACAATCTGAATGCACTCCGCTTGCTGGACGTTGACATCGCTGGACGCGGCATCCTTGATCTCCGCCGTCGGTAGGATCTTCTTTGCGAATGGGTTCTTCGGATAGCGATAGCGCACCAGCCGGATCGAGACGACCCAAATCAGAATGTCGAACACCACGTTCTGCTGCATCTGCACGGTTTCGTCTGCGGTGTAGAGCAGCTTCAGGAGGTTCTCCAGCAGAAGGTTGGAGTCCAGCATGGCCAACCGCTGGGCACGTTCGTTTTCGATCTTGTACACCTGGCGCGTCGAGCGGACGGTGATCGATATCTCGTTCAACCAGTCGCAGCCTGAAACGGGGGGAGGGTATGCGCTATTAGTCGAGGCTTTGAGCTAGTGGAAGCGGTCAAAAGACGTAGAATTTCACGGTTTGTTAACATAATACTGAATTGCTTGTCCCAGGTTTTTGTTACAGGAAAAGAAAAGTAAACCAAACGTTTTTTTTTAGCGACTTAAAACAACAGAGAGAATTTGAAAGAGGAAACTCATACCGGAAGTGCCAGTGGAAAGGATCACACTTCCAAAAGTTTTATGAAGTCACGGATGTTTTTCAGATTCTTGTTTTAAACCCTTACTTTCTACCCTGAAATGCTTAACTTATGTTATATGGTAAGTTATAGTACATCTAATTTACATGTGATTCAAGCGTGCATCGATTTGTAACGTTAGGTGTATGTACTCAAATCAAGGTTCTACCAGTTTGGCCTACACAATAAAATAAAACAGCTCATACTGGGTAGCAACTCAAAAGAGTTTTCCAGGTACCAACACTAAATTTTCAGGTTTACATTTCGTGCTGGTTTTCGATAAAAATCATCTCGAAAACAAATTTCCTCTACTGTGACAGGGATCTACATTTTCGAAGTTCTAAAATGAACTCGAGTTTTGTTTCTCTCATACAAACGTGTTCGACGCATCATTTCTATGACGCCTAGCTAGACTATCAGTGCGAAACGAAAATGAAAAAGAAGCACGCTTAGAACGAAAGGCCGGATGTGGATTTTCTCGTCGTTGCTTTGCTCACCGCTTTCAATGAAAGCAGCTTCGATTTTCGTGTTGAAACGAAACCTCATTACGGCTTTCAATTCCTTTCATCGATATTCGGTCACCGCTCTTTCGATTTGTTTAAATTTGTGTGTATGAACCGGCATTCTTGAAATGGATGATTGGATTTACAGTAGAGCAATTATCTATCGGTAAAAACAAATTTATCAACAAATAGGTGCAGGAAGGTTTCTTCCATAAAAGCACTGCCGGTCAATGGGAGATGCCCTCGGAGTTTCCCTGAATGACATGGTTTGTGTGGGACCGACAGTCCAAAGCGACCTGCAGACAATCATTCTTCGGTTCTGCGCGCATCCGGAGGTACTAACGGCAGACGTGCCTAAAATGTATCGCCCAGGTTTGGCTGAGCAAGAACGGCCGCAAGTTCCAGACAATAGTATGGGTGGATAAAACTGGAATACGCAAGGCGTACGAATCGAAGACAGTGACGTACGGGGTGGCTAGCTCACTGCATTATGCTACAAAGGCGCTAATTCAGTAAGGTAAGGATTTGCCGTTAGCTGAGCAAGTGATCCAGTACGACAGTTACATCCACGATTTCCTGGTGGCAAATCTGCGGAGGAGGTTTTGAAGATCTATCGCGAGCTAACGTCGCTATTGCAACGTGGATGATTTGGCGTCCACAAGTTTTGTTCAAACGATCCCGAAGTACTGAAGACAATACCAGAAGAACTGCAAGTAAAGTTCGTTAGTTTTGAGGATACTGGAATCAACAACACGTTAAGGACACTGGTCCCCGCTTGAGGATTATTTTGCATTCTTCAGTGAACTTCTTCGACGAAGTGAATGGTACTGTCCGACAACGGTCGCCTATTCGATCCCCTGAGGTTCCTGGGACCGATCATAACAGCAGCCAGGTTGGTGATGCAGAATATATGGCGTCTTGACTTGAACTGGGATGAAGAGCTACCGGAAGAATTGCTGCAGAAGTGGATTACGTTCAGGCAACAATTGCCTGTCGTCAACGAAATACACGAACAGCGCTGTGTGATCCCGGAGAACGCATTACTAATCGAGCTGCATGGATTTTCGGACGCTTCGATGCGGGCCTATGGAGCGGTCATGTATACCAGGTGTGTCACAGCGGATGGCACGATTAGGGTGAACCTAGTCGCAAGCAAGTCACGAGTGGCTCCACTGAAACCGATGACGATTCCCCGGCTGGAATTATGCGGAGCAAAACTACGGGCCAACGGTCAACCAACCATCAAAATTTCGGCATGATCCGCCAAGGGTGAGGCGCGTTACTCGCGTCAACACTGAAGCTCCATCATTGCAGGAGATAGAAGCAGCCATCCGAAGTATGAAGTCCAACAAAGCCCCGGGGGGTTGATCGCATATCAGTAGAGATGCTCAAAGCTGACCCCATGCTATCCTCACAAATGTTGCATCAACTATTCGTCAATATCTGGGACACCGCGACTTTTCCAGCCGACTGGATGCAGGGCGTCTTGGTAAAAGTCCGCAAGAAGGGGGATCCAACTGTATGCGACAACTGGCGAGGCATCATGTTACTGTGTATTGTTCTCAAAGTTCTGTGTAAAGTTATCCTCAATCGGATACAGGAGAAGATCGACGCGACACTCCGACGACAGCAGGCAGGATTCCGTGCTGGAAGATCCTGTGTGGACCATATTGTCACGCTCCGCATCATCTTGGAGCAGGTCAATGAGTTCCAAGAGTCCCTGTACTTGGTATTCATTGACTACGAAAAAGCTTTCGACCGACTAAACCACGAAAACTTGTGGGGCCCTCTGAGACGCAAGGGAGTCCCTGATAAGATCGTCAACCTCATCGAAGCGCAGTACGAGGCTTTCTCATGCAGAGTGTTGCACAACGGAGCTTTGTCTGACCCGATTCGGGTAATCGCGGGTGTGAGGCAAGGAACCGTGGGGCTGCCACAGCAACCCACCTATTACCATGGAGCATCTCAACGACTTCGATTTGGCTGATGATGTTGCGTTATTAGCACAACGGCGCTCTGACATGCAGAGTAAGCTCGACGACCTTGTGGAACGCTCCTCTGAAGCAGGTCTAACCATCAACGTCAACAAGACCAAATCGTTGGATGTCAACACGGAAAACCGTTCCAATTTCACGGTAGCTGGGCAAGCAGTGGAGAAAGTCGAAAGCTTCCAATATCTAGGCAGCCAGATAGCGTCGGACGGCGGCACCAAGAGCGACATAGGTGCACGGATTAAGTAGGCGAGGGCTGCTTTTGTCAGTTTGCGAAATGTATGGAGAGCGAATCAGATCAGTCGACGCACCAAAATCCGAATTTTTAACTCCAACGTGAAGTCTGTGCTGTTATACGCCAGTGAAACATGGTGTGTATCAGCGGAGAACACTCAGAAGCTGCAGGTGTTTATCAACCGATGCCTGCGGTACATAATTCGTGCCTGGTGGCCCCACAATTGGATCTCAAATTCCGAGCTTCATCGTTTGTGCCATCAGAAGCCGATAGAGACAGAAATTCGTGAACGGAAGTGGAGGTAGGACACTACAACGGAGCGGAAATGAAATCTGTAAGCAAGCACTGGACTGGAATCCAGCAGGACATCGCAGCAAAAGGCAGACCCAGAGGCTCGTGGCGGTGGAGCCTAAACAGTGAAATTAAGAACGTTGAGCGACCCTTTGCATCCCTGGATCGTTAAGTATTTAAGTAAAACTACGGACAGACTTGACACCGAAAGTAGTTAGTTCGTTGCGAATTCGTTTCGTATTGTGCTGGTTCAAAAAGTCACTGTCGGCACTGAATCAATTTGTCTCGGTTCGGGTGGCAACAATCGTGGAGTTGACTCAAGGTTATCAGTGGAATTACATCCGATCGGAGAGCAACCCTGCCGACGTGATTTCAAGAGGTGCATCATCGGTAGACTTGTGGATCTACGATCTCTGGTGAAAAGGATCACCACATCTTACAGCAACTGGAATTGCAAGCAGGCGTAGATGACGAGGCTCTTGAAATACCGTAACTCAAAACAGCGACAGTACTAGCCGTAAACTGTCTCCCAAGCATCGTCTTCAGGCAAGTATGCATACATTCGTTACAGTCATTTGCCTGATCAGTTTCCGTGTTCCAGTGCAACGCTTCAAGCACATGCCGGTTGTTTCCAGTTGAGAAGCACTTCTGATACTCCTCAGTCACAACATCCGCTTTACTGTTCGAACAATCCTAATTCATCTCCGGGACGCACAATAGACCGCTCTTTGGAAGCTCCTGGTTCCTCCAGCCCAGTCGTGCCGATTCGCGCCATCGTTCAGCATAGTCGTCCTGGACCTGTGGCTGGATATGAATCAGAAGTCTTCCACCTTACAAGCAAGTACAATCAATATATTGACTATTCACTGCCTGATGCCGGTCAAATTTTCAGCAATTCTGACTATGTTAATCATTGTGATGATGCCTCTGTAACTCCCAATCCTGGAAACCCGGAACGCCAACAGCGTCTCAGTCCTGCCATCAGCAGCCTTCGTTCATCATAGTCGTTCCGGACCTGCTGTCGGATGTGGAGAGGGGGTCTTCCAACCCACTCGAGTATCCAATGAGTCTTGATGATGGTCAGTTATTGCCTGATGTATCTGTGATTTCCAGGGAGAGCAGTCGTTCGATTCCTTGCCGCAAGCAGGACGTCGTGATCTTCTACCAAAACGCCGGTGGAATGAATTCTGATGTTGAAGAGTACCGCTTAGCTGTATCGGATCGTTGCTACGATATTATTGTCCTGTGCGAAACGTGGCTCGATTATCGAACGCTTTCCAGCCAAGTCTTCGGTCCTGACTACGAGGTCTTTCGTTGCGATCGGAATCCTAACAACAGCCGTAAATCTACTGGTGGAGGTGTCCTTGTAGCTGTCCGTAGCGGGTTGGAGGCAAAGGCCATCGAGAACGATTCATGGAACTATGTGGAGCAGGTTTGGACAGCCATCAATCTGGGTAATCGCACACTATTTCTATGCGCTCTGTACATTCTGTACATCGAGTCCGCGACAATGAACTCATCGATACTCACTGTCGGTCAGTTTTCACAGTTGTCGAAAGTGACACTCCAGTTGATGAGATATTCATTTTTGGTGATTCTACATTTCACGCAGGAGCTATTAGCCTTCTCGACAACTACAGCGCAGCGACGCTTTCTAAAATTAACCATGTAGTTAACGAAAATGATCGTAGTTTGGACCTCTGCTTCGTGAGCACACAGGACAGGGCTCTATAAATTTCCTCGGCTCCTTGTGCACTAACTAAGCTAGTTCCACATCACCCTCCTCTAATTGTCACTGTTGAGGACAAACTCGTACGAATTTTTTAGATATTTTTGCCGAAAAGTTTGCCAGTGTATTCACTAATGAGATACTAACTGACGACCATATTAACCTGGCTGCCAGGAACGTTCCAGTAAACGACGAAACGCTGGGTGCAATTGATGTTAATGCAGAAATGATTTCTAAGGCCGCGACTCTGCTCAAGTCATCCTTCAATCCTGGACCTGATGGAGTTCCATCTGTATTTTTGAAGAGACATATTGCTAGCTTGTTAATTCCGCTTCTTCGCCTGTTCCGAATGTCTCTCTCAGGTGGCATATTTCCATCTTGCTGGAAACTTGCGCACATGTTTCCTGTCCATGCTGTCCCATTGCAAGCAGTATTTGAGTGCTGATCAACATGGGTTTACTGTCGGCCGCTCTACAACCACCAATCTGCTGTGTCTCAACATCGTATATAACCGAAGCATTCGACAAGTTGAACCGTGCTATTGCGATTGCTAAACTCGGCAGGCTCGGTGTATGCGGTAATCTTTTGAGTTTGTTTCGATCATATCTTACCCGGTCGGCAACTAAAGGTTGCCATAGGAGATTGCAGATCAGTTAGCTTCTTCGCCACATCAGGTATACCTCAGGGAAGCCACATGGGACCGTTAATTTGTATACTGTACTTCAACGACGAACACCTGGTCATCAAATCTCCTCGGTTATCATATGCAGATGACCTCAAAATCTTCCTACGAATCTGCTCCATTACTGACTGTCACTTTCTTCAACGTCAAATGAATGTATTCGCTAGTTGGTGCAGGTTAAACAGAATGGTAGTGAACCCAGCCAAATGCTCGGCTATTACGTTCTCACGAAAACAACAACCGATAATGTTTAGCTATGACCTGCTTGGCTCGAAAATCGATCGCGTGAATCAGGTGGAAGACTTGGGTGTGATCTTGGATTCGCAGCTTTCATTCAAGTAACACATTGCATATGTTGTTGATAAGGCGTCAAGAACTTTAGGGTTCATTTTTAGGATAGCTAAAAACTTCACTGATATCTACTGTCTAAAATCTCTCTATTGTTCGCTTGTTCGATCGACGCTTGAGTATTGTTCAGCGGTTTGGAACCCAAACTACAACAACGGTGCCGAGAGAATTGAATCTGTTCAACGTCGCTTTCTTCGTTTTGCGTTGCGTAGATTGCCTTGGAATGATCCGTTTCGTTACCCAGTTACGAAAACTCCCAGGCTCCATTCTCGCTCAGAGACTTCAGCTCATCATCCATGGCAGCCTTCCAACGATCACATTCAAGACCATTTACTGCTTCTTGATAGCTGCGAGGTTCTTCCTGTCGACACTGAACCATCTTGCCATCTGCCAAGTAACGCTCAGGTGGAACAGCTTTGGTTAACCTTCCAGAAAGACGAGGTGTTTCTACGATTGCTCCCCCTGGAAGCGAGCCGACTCCTCCTGGACAAAGATAGATTCATCATCCTGGCGGAACACTTCACTACCATTAGCATCTTCGTAGAGACTCCGATCTTCAAGGCCACGCATCGTTTCTTCTTCAAAGCCACGAAAAACTTCGTCACTGTCTTCATCCGATTCTTCACCCGACACTTCGGATTCAGTATCGGAATCATCCGACTCTTCCAGTTCCTCACTGCTATTCGGCCTTACTGGCAACGGGGGTAACTGAAGCAATTCGTCCTCGATGACATCCTGGACATCCTCATTCGACTTCAAGAAACGAGCATCTCGACTGAAAACAATTTTGTGAGTCTTCAAGTCAATAAAACGCCACGCTTTATGCTGATGGGAGTATCCAACGAAAGTCATTTTTGTTGCCTTCGGCTGCAACTTCGTTCGCTTCTCCTTCGGGATGAAAACGTACGCCTCTGGGCCGAACACCTGCAGCAAGCTCATGTCCGGCTTCGAACCATACCAAATCTCGAAGGGCGTCTCCTGTACCGGCTTCGTAGGCAACATGTTCTGCAAGCAGTTGGCTGTACTGACCGCCTCGGCCCAGTACCGATAGTGTAATCCAGATTCTATGACCATACACCGCGCCATCTCTACCAGCGAACGGTTCTTGCGCTCAGCGACTCCGTTCTGCTGTCGTGAATTGCTGCTGTACACCTTCCTGCTTCAGAAAACGTTCCATCTCGGCGCTACGGTACTCTCCTCCTTGATCAGACCTGATTATCTTTGGCGGCCTAGCGAATTGCGTTTTCATACTGCGCACGAAATCTCGGATAGCATCCACCGTCTCCGACTTCTTGGACAAGAAATACAGAGTGGTATAACGGCTGTAGTCATCGATCAAGGTAAAAAAAATATCGCCGGCCACCGGGCGTGACCGTATTCATCGGTCCACACAAATCACTGTGTACCAGGTCCAAAATCGCCTTCGAATGGCAGCCTAGCCATCTTTCCTTGCAAGCAAGGTTCACAAGTAGTATTAATAGAGCAGCTATTTACCTTAATACCAGTTGCCAATTCCTTCCACTCGAGATCCAGGATAGCTTGAGCATCACGATGTCCCAACTTCCTGTGCCACTCATGGATACAACCCTTCTTGTGACACTGATCCGAAGCCACATTCGCTCGTTCCACCATTGGAAGATGATTGCTCCTCAGCGCAACAGCAGCAACTCGGTCCCCACTCGCAATCGTGCAACCCTTTTGGTCGAAAATGACTCGTACTCTTTTCTGCAACAGCCTGCCAACCGACACGAGATTCATATCGAGTTGAGGAACAAATAGCACTTCACTGAGCGAAATTTCCCTTTCGTCACCATCTTCACCGTAGCAACAAATCATGCACGATCCGATACCTTTCACCGCTGCTCGCTTGCCATCGGCAACCGTCACCGATTTCGGCGTATCTGCTCGTGGTTCACTCAGCGACACAAAGAACTTGCGATTTGCACACATGTGCGAACTCGCACCAGAATCGACAATCCAGTCCTTGGCCGCACTTTCACTGGCACGAAATGCGAATCCTTGCACTTCGGACTTCGCGACTTTAGCCTTCGCTTGCTGCTTTGAAATCTTCTTCTCTTTGTTTTCACCCCTTTCGGAACTGCTGGCACCACCTTCTTTCTTCTGCCGCTTCCACAGCGTGCAGTCTCTCCTCATATGTCCGGGCTTTTCACAATAAAAGCATACAACACTCTTCTTCTTATCGTCCGTCTTCAGAACAACCGGATCCACTACCGACGATTCCCGCCGCTTATGTACTTCGTTGATAATTTCCCCCTTCACTAATTGCAGCGTCAAATCGTCGCCCGACCGGTTTTCCAACGTCGTCGTTAGAGCGTCGAACGAATTTGGCAAACTTCGAAACACTAGAACCACCTGAAGATCCTCGTCTAGCTTTGTACCAGCGTTAGCCAGCTTCTCGAATAAATCCTCAAACTCCATCAGGTGCTCTTCGATGTTGTCACCATCGTGGTAGTTCATGTCGCAGATCCGTTTGAGCAAATGCACTTTGGTCGTCAGCGTCTTCTTCTGGTGCTGCCGCTCCAAATTGTCCCACACTGCCTTCGCGGAATTCGTATTCCGAAAGTGCCCGTGTTGACTTCTTGACAGCAGCAGACCGATCGTTGCGCGCGCCTTCTGGTCTCCCTCGTCCCAGGCAGCCAGCACCGTCGCATTTGCACCTTCCGCAGCCGCTCCCGGCTTCACTCCCGGCGAGACGTACTTCCAAAGTCCTTCTCTCACTAACGGAAACTCGACTTCCAATTTCCACGAATCATAATTATCGTTCGTAAGCTTCGCGATTCCCGTTCGCTCCATTTTATTGAATCAAATGTTCCTACAAATTCAATAAAAATAACTCGCACTTTTATTTTTTTTTTATCGACTTGATGAAACGTGTTAACTTTTCTCACAAAACAAAATGGCTAACTCCACAGGCCCATAACCTTTTAGCTGTAAAGTAGAAGAGTAAATAAAACACGTCTTTACTGGTCAAGACAACAAACTCAAGTGAGGTTTTTATTCATCCGCTTGCACGACAATGAATGGTTGTTCAGTTGCTTTTACACTGACTGAATGAACGCGCGATGCTGAATGGCGCAGTGCTGCCATCAAGTTTGCCGTTGGTGCTGCCACCATTTCCCTTGCTTCCACATAGGTGTAGTTCTTTTTGGACATTATCGACTTGATCTGTTGTTCTTTGGGACGTCAATTCAGCTTATCGTTTACCAAAACGAACTCTGCTGCAAACTCTACCCTCTTATCCAACATCCCAGTGATTTCTCGTGGAAGTGCAGAGGATTTCTCAATTTCCATCAAAACGAGTGTCACGTCAACACATTCCTACCCATTCCTTTCTTGACCTGCGTTCGGGAGCGGCCGGCGCTTGTATTGCCTAGTTTG
The DNA here is from genome assembly GCF_037179485.1 of Ochlerotatus camptorhynchus. Classification (NCBI taxonomy): domain Eukaryota; kingdom Metazoa; phylum Arthropoda; class Insecta; order Diptera; family Culicidae; genus Ochlerotatus; species Ochlerotatus camptorhynchus. Next base: position 686,585 of record NW_027040553.1, read on the forward strand.
AGATCACCAGTTTTTACACATTGAGGATGATTGCCAATCCCAAGCATCGTCTATTGGTTCTCTGTACAAGTACAGCTGATCTGGCAATAACAGAGTAGCAACCGTGGGCGGTCAATCATGCTCATGCTCATTATCCTTTCTTTTTCGCTGTGCATGCTTCGCTTCCTGTGGTGTGTGTATTCGCGTTGCAATGAATGCATTTGATGTTTCGCTGGCAATTTCCAAATTCTTCCTCATTTTCGTACCGTTCGGTACAGCGTCTGCATCTTCTTACTCCTTTGCAATCCTTTCCTCTGTGATTTAATCGCAGACGGTTGGTGCAATAAATCACTTTTTGATCAAATGGCTTAACCTTCGTCACACAGCAAAAAAGCCGCACCATTTCCGGGAGCTGGCTTGCTCTGAACGTAATAGAGATTCTGGTGGATGGAACACGATTGCCGCCTGCAAAACGGGTCAGTCGGTAAACATCCACAATAGGAACGTCGCTTCCCAACTATTACTCCCGATATACACACTAAGTGCTTCGGGATGAATGCCTTGTACGTTCCTTCGTCTTTGTTAATCGTTTCAACGAACTGGTTGGCTCGCTGGTAGCTGTTCAGGAATACCAGTATCTTGTTTCGGATGGTCATCTTCATATCTACTACATGCTTCTTGAATGTTTCCATTCCACGAAGCTTGGATCCAAGTGAGTATCTGTTGATCTTCGCGTCTTTGCTAGCATCCCGCGCCACGAACATTACGCGGTACGGGGCACTGTCCTTGATCGTGTACTCTAGCTTTTCATGTTTCGCATCTGTTATGTTTGTTTTCCCACCGGAATCCGGTGGTTTTTCTTCCCCTGCCATAACCTCACTTTTTAATGGCGTCCTTTCGCTTAACCACTTTTTCGCTAATAATTTATGTTTTTTCACTCAACTTCTTCAGTTTTTCAGCTGCCTCGAGATTTCTTTTCCTCTTCTATCTGTTCTGTAAGATCTTTTTTTCTCTTCCAAACGGTTTTCAACACTCGAAATAATTTCCGCACACGACGCCTGTCGATACTGGAACTCGAACGGTCATACTTGGTTCTTGACTTCTAAGAAGGTTCCTGAACTTCAAGAAAGAATCTGTTATATAAATCTGAAATACTGAACATGAACATGAATTTTCCTCCGCCTGAAAATTTTAAAAGTAGCGGTGAAGACATCTCATCGTTATCACTGATTTTTTTTTTCTATATGCACCAAATGGGATGCCAGGGCTCAAAAAGTCCCGCTTTATGCCAGAGAAATAACTGATAACTGTAAGAATTTGTTGTGATATCTTTCTCTTTAAGACTACCTTTATGGAATGTGATTAGGGCCCCCCTGAAAGAGCCAGGAAGAGGGGCAAAAACTGAGAGTTTGCCACCTAAACAAAAATACTGAGTACGGCTCTGGTCAGAAAAAGAGGTTCTTTAAAGATGGGTCAACAATATATACGTCCACTAGATTTGGAGTATTCAATGAATTTCATAGCGCATCCTACTGTCACTACGTAACACAGCTGATTTACAAAAGAAACATTTGTTTTATATTCCTTCGTAGCAGATGCCGCCTTCCACAAGAGTTGACTATACTGGGTCGGTCCTCTTAATTCTAATTTATGAGCAAGACAGTTTTCGCAGTTTCATCCCTTTTTTTTAGAACTAAAAACAAGAATCTGAAAAACCACGTAACGATTCCAAATCGCATTTCAACCACCCAAAAAGAATAACAGAGTTAGGAACGGAAATTAGGATTCAAGTAACGTGCCCGAAAAACATGGAAAATTAGTAAAATGATCAACAAAGAAAAATAACACCTTGCACTACTACAAACACAGATATAAGGAAGCGTCTTCCAAGCAAATCGATTAGCCATCATTCGGAACATAAAAGAAAACCGGTCATCAGTGCAAAACAATTCGGAGGGACGGGTCCACCTATTGTTTCGTTTGTAGGGGTTGTGGGTTGCTTGTTCGTTACCTATGTAAAAGTCATTTTTGCGCGTCTTGTTAGGACCGGTGGCGGCGGAGTCGGGAAAGAAGCTGACACCCTCCTTGCCCGTCGATCCGGCCCCGGCCGTTGCGTTGTTGTTGGTCGCGTGGTTCGTGGCAGTGGTGTTGTTGTTGTTGTTGTTGTGATTTTGTTGCGAAATATTTGCGAATGATGTTAGCAGGATACTGGTTATGCCCTTCTTACGCACTGGAACTAGCGATGCGGCCAGCAAGGAGAATGGCGCGGGCGGAAGAGATAGGAGATAACGACGGCGATTTATCAAGAAAGACACAAAAAAGGCAAAGCCATTGTTGTTCGATTAGCTTAGGTGGAGTTGATACGGTTTGGGCGGTACAGATGGTTAGGAGTTTGTGGGGGTGGGCGGGATGAGACCAGTGCGACAAAAGGGAACGATCGACATGGTAAGCGTGAATACCGATAGGTGAACACACATAAAGATCAGTTATGTCGTGAGGGGAAAAAGGGGGATGAAGGAGGATTGTGATGATGGAGGTCAATAAGCACCGACTCCGCGCTAGAGGATGATGTGAGAGCAGCACACAGGAAAATGCAGAATCTTACAATCAAGCTTACCCCTGGTCTTGGCCTGTCCGTCCTTGGACAGGTCGGTCATCGTTTTGATGTGGAGCAGATAGTTGCGGCCCTTTGACTTGAGCAACTTTGGGCTAGTCAGCGTTACAGAACCGGCCTGCTCGCTAAGATCCATGCAGGCTGCTAGCTCGATTGGTCCCACCAGAATCTCCGCGTTCCTCGCCTGGAGGTACTCTTCGCTCAGTACGGGATTCTCGATCAAATCTGAAGAAAGGGAGCGTAAGGTAACTTCAAGGACGTTTTACGTGAGGCGAAGACTTACTTTTTCCATCGGTGGAACCGATGTTGAAATTGATGGATTCGTCAACACGGTTGATGGATTGAGTTTTGCGCCGAGAGCACAGCCCTATGGACTTTTGCTTCAGCAGCGTGACCTGAATGGCAGGTGGGTTCGTGCACGGTTGATAGAGGGAAAACTTGAAATCGATGTGACCCAACGAGGTACACTTCGGCAGGTTCAGCTCGATCAGATGCTCGTCCCACGTGGTGCTGTGTATGTGCGAAGAAGAGAAACAGCCGTTTATAAACTCCCGCTCGGAACTAGGAAAATCTAGATACTTACGCATCGTTATGCAGCCTCCAGGTCTTGGTCAGATGGGTATCGTCGCCAGGTCGTAGATGCTGCGGATGTCGTCGCTGCTTCTGCGCCTGTTCCAGTTCACTCCAACAGCCGGGAACTTCGGCCGAATAAGGTGTCAGCATTTCATTGAACAGGGTCAACGAATACAGCACCTTCAGGGTCGGAATCGACAGTTCCGGCTTGTAAGCCAATAGAATATCTGCCAGATGATTTTCACCATGGCCGTTGTTGGTGGATGGCGGCAACTGGGCCGTCGTTGAAGTCGATGTTGATGGAGTCGCTTCATATTTAAGAAGATTTGGACCAGCACTTGAAGGTCCACCATCCGTTCCGTATTGGGAACGATCAGCGCCGGATGTCACCTTGCTACCGCTACCAACCATACACGTCACATCATCATCCCGTTCGTCACTGGAATCTGCATCCAAATCGTAGAACGAGTAGAAATGTAGACACCCCTTCGACGTACACCCGCACAAACGTTCCAGACTTTTGCAGTACGTTGCCGATACGAACCGGTCGTCCTTTACACTAGCTTCCGAAACTATGGTCAAAGTCTTCAGCGATACAATTCGCAGTTTACCGTCCTCACACGTCATCACAAAAATACCATTTTCGGTTTCAGGACCGCCGAAGCTTCGGCCACTACTGTCACACTTCGGTAGCATCACAATCTCCGTTGGAGTTTCTTCGTCCGTCAACCACTTTACCAAAGGATCATCCGTCTTCACCAAACCTTCTTCATTCAAATAGTACAAATACAAGATTGTTTTCCACTCATCCTCTTCTTCAATCTCCTCCGGAATTTCCTCTTCCTGTTCTTGTTCTTCTTTGTCGACCACTTCCTTTACGATTTCATCAATCACTTCCGCTTGTTCTTCTTGCTGCTGCTGCTGCTGCGGTGGTTGCATCTGTTCCTTTCGTTCCTTCTGCTTCAACCGCAACACCACCAGCAGGTACTTGTTATCACTCGAAGGAATCACCTCTCCGATGCGGTAGCTGTCATGCGATTCGGCGTACATCGATGGAATTTCGATATACTGCAGTGGAATGCAGTTGATGTCACAGTTGGTGGACATTGCGCTGGTAGCACCGGTGGACAGGGCAGTCGTCACGTTCGAATTCATACTGCTACCGCCGATGCTGCTAATGCTGGATACACTGTCCGGTTGCGACGATTTCACAGAGACCAGCTGAGTTGATGAACTACCACCGCTACTACTGGAGCTAATGCCGAATGGTGGCGGCGGAAAGGGTGTGCAGATAGGTCCCTTGAAATCACTTAGACTTACCGTCGACGTAGTCTGATCATCCGACATTAGCTTGTCTACGGAGCCCGTCGAGGCCGACCCGGATGCTTCGATCAGCTTCCTCAACGTATCATCCAACTTGGCACCGATCTGCTGACTCAGCGATGCTTCGTCTTTCTTCAGCGTATCCAGATGAATTAGCTTATCGATCGATTCCAACAGTTGGGACTCGGTGTTGCCCGACAGGAATTTGATAAAGTCATCTTCGTACTTCTCGTCGATGGTGCTGAGCGAGGATTTTTTCGCCGGTGGAATGACGGACGTGCTGGACGAATTGGACAACTGACTCAGCTGTTTGCTCTCATCGCAACCGATCGTCTCTTCTACGTTGTAGACCACCAGCAGCAAAGTGGTTTCGGATTCTTCCTTGTCCGTGTCCGGTTCCGTACTGTTCACTCGAATGCCGCAAACAATTTTCGTTCCCAGCATTTTTGGCTTCAGCGAGAGAGAGGCCACTTTCGGCTTGCTGACCATACCGGCATGCTTGACGTAGTAAGTGGAAAGAGCTGTCAGCTCGATTTCGTTCACGGCGGCATTACAGCTGATGGTCGTCGTCGTTAGAATGTCCGGGTGCAGTTTCACTTTGAAATCGTAAACCTTGGTAAGCTGTCGTTCAACATTCCACACGGTCACATCCGCCTGGGGATTCCCCGTGCAGAACACATTTCCTCGATCGCCAGCCGATATGATGGAGAATCCACCCGTCGAAACTGCCGGACTTGTAGCGTACGTTACCGACAGAGGAACATTCTGGGTGAACTCCCCTTTCACAAACGGACACTCCGGGGAATGCCGTTCATGCTCGCTCCACGGTTCATCGGTTTTCTCCCAACAAACCAAGCACACGTTGCACGTAAAACACATCGCTCGATCATCGTTTCCATTGTCTCCCGGATAGTGATAGAACCCAGCCTGGGCCATCTGATCCGGTAGGACCCACTTGTAATCCATGTGAGGCCAACCCTCGAACGTCTGCCGCCGGGTAGCCTCCGAGAACATGTAGAACCGATTCAGAGCGGATGGTTCCGTGACACGGGCACCCTCCAGCAGATCCGTTAGGCGCTCGTTGATGGCGGAGGCAATCGCCAGCGCAGGGATGTGGCGATCGAGCCGCTTCAGCTGCATCACCATTCCACCAGCCACCATCCGGAGCGAGGAATGGGACAGCTCCAAACAGATCGTTTCCCACTGAAAACAACAACAAAAAGTAAATAATTAGACACCTACTGTGAGTGAGCCCACACTTTCATTACCTTCTGCGCTTTGATCCCCCGCTTAGCATGCTGTTGGGCTTCGCCAATCTTCAGCGTCAGTTCGTTGGTTACGTCGGCCGTGTTTTCCAGCCCATGCTGCTCTAGGTTCTGCAGACACTGCAGAAACAGGACCGCTTCCGACAGGAGCAGCTCTATTCGGATGTTGTCGTCGGCCTGTGTGATCGGTGCCTGGAGGATAGTGTCCAGTAGCAGGACGCCATTGTAGTCACCGCGCATCGACACGTTCCGACCGTTCCAGAATAGGATCTTGTCCTGATCGGGCAGGTAGCGACATTGTGCCGGGAGATCATCTGGGGGGGAAAAATAACAAATCAATTGAAATAACTAACTGCTCTGTACAAAGCCTTTTCAAAATGACACATAAAACACTTGTGTTTAATGCCGTCATAGAAAATCCTGGCAGGATGGATAATTATCAAACGAACGTTGCCTTACGCAATCGATATGAGCAGCGCAAAACCCCCAGCTTTTCTAGTTTTTAGGATTGCTGGCTGTTACAAGATTTTCTAAATTTGATCCGCGAAATCCGCGATTTCTCAAAAGAAATCTGCGACTTCAAATACTAATCCGCGACAAAAAAAAAACTGTTTTCATTACCTAAAAATAGCATTTGTATACTACTACATGGCATTTCAAGCTTATTGCTTATAGCATATTAGATTTTTGCCTGCTCTCAACTTAGTGTTCTTTGAAGTACTTTCACATTTTAATTGAGAGCTTTCTATGCCTGTACCATCCTATGTCCAAGAAAGTAGAGAAATTTTCCAACCCGAAAAATTAATAGACCGGACGAGAATCGAACTCAATCGCCTCTAGCATGGACTTGCTTTGTAGGTGCGCCTTTACCGACTGAGCTAAAGGAGTATCGTTTGAAAACTTTGAAATTTGTTTTTAAATAACATTGTATCATCTTCAGTTATTTATGTATAGTATAATATGAACCTAGCACTTTTCGTTGTTAAATCATAACCGAATCGTATATATGTGACTCTGTGGATCATGCACGACTTATTACTATGTATACCGTAAATTATAAGTTTTCCAAATCGTCCAGAACATCAGTAGATTTGTTCTACTAGATCAACCAAGACTGCAATAATGTCTGTAGTATCGAAAAATGTCCAATCAGATTCAAAGTGTCTATGTGGATCATGCATGATCTATTTCCGAGTAATCCAGATGTTAAAATAAGTTGGAGTTAAAATAATTTGATCTACTACATCAACTGAGATTGGGACAATATCTTTAGTATCGAAATATTTCCAGACAGATGCATAGTATATATGTGGATCATGCATGAGCTATTGTCATGTATACCAGATGTTTAAAGTTCTCCAAATCGTTGTGGAGTTCAGATGATTTATGATCAACCATCACTGGGATAAAGTCTGTAGTATCGAAATATGTCCTAACAGATTCATAATGTCTATATGGATAATGTTTAATTATTTCCACGTTTACCAGATGATCTAGGTTCTCCAAATCGTCCTGCAGTTCAGATGATTTGTTTTACTAGATCTCCAAAGACTGGGATAATATCTGTAGTATCGAAATATCGATTTGGAAATCCTAGAGCATTTGGCATACACGCAAATAGATTGGCATGATCCACATAGACACTGCAAATTTGTTTGGGCATATTTCGATACTACATATATTGAATTAGTCTTGGGTGATGTAGTAGAAAAATAATCGGATCTCCAGAATGATTTCAACCTATAACATCTTGTATACGTAGCAATAGACCGGGTACAATCCATATAGACACTTTGAATCTGTTTGGACATATTTCGATACTACAGACATTATTCGAGTCTTGGTTGATAACCTATAATATCCGGTATACATGGCATTTACTTACCTAGCCCTGGTCCTCACAAGTTCCTACTGCACGCCTCCTCGAGTCATATGATAACAAAAGACTACCAGCTGAAACATGGACACAGCTGGTTGGCGTAGCCTGGGCAATGTTGCCAGTCCGGCAATAGCAAAGTGAAGAGGTGCGACGCGAACACTGGCGCGGTAACCATAGTACGGTGATAGAGGAAATGCTTCACCAAACCTGAGCGTCTGCTCACCATGGAGGTGCGGCTCAAAACGGCGTCTGTTCTCCATGTTAGGAGCGGCTGATCACCGTCCTAGTGCCAGCGTGGGACTCTAAACAGAGCTGTGCACGATGGTCCCCCGGCGAGACAGGGGGTTGGGGCAGGCCCAACAAGCCGCCCTGGAAAAAAAACAAAGTTGCAAATACCGAAGAAAGAAATACGGATCGGAACAATCGGCACAGACCTACGCGACGAAATAAGGACTACGATTGGAAACTCGGAACATGGAACTGCAAATCGCTCGGCTTCCCGGGTTGCGATAGGTTAATCTATGACGAACTTCAACCACGCAACTTCGAAGTCGTAGCACTGCAGGAACTTGGCTGGACGGGACAAAAGGTATGGAAAAGCGGGCATCGAGCGGCTACTTTCTACCAGAGCTGTGGCACCACCAACGAGCTGGGAACCGGCTTTGTAGTGCTGGGTAAGATGCGCCAACGCGTGATTGGTTGGCAGCCGATCAACGCGAGGATGTGCAAGTTGAGGATTAAGGGCCGTTTCTTCAACTACAGCATCATCAACGTGCACTGCCCACACGAAGGGAGACCCGACGACGAGAAAGAAGCGTTCTATGCGCAGCTGGAGCAGGTGTACGACGGCTGTTCGCAACGGGACGTCAAAATCGTCATCGGTGACATGAACGCTCAGGTAGGACGGGAGGCAATGTATAGACCGGCAATCGGGCCAAACAGCCTGCATGCCGTATCGAACGACAACGGCCAACGATGCGTGAACTTTGCAGCCTCCCGGGGTATGGTAGTTCGAAGTACCTTTTTCCCCCGCAAGGATATCCACAAAGCCACCTGGAGATCACCTGACCAACACACAGAAAACCAAATCGATCACGTTCTAATCGACGGGAAATTCTTCTCCGACATTATCAACGTCCGCACGTACCGCAGTGCGAACATAGATTCGGACCACTACCTAGTTGCAGTATGCATGCGCTCAAAACTCTCGACGGTGCATAACACACGTCGAAGTCGAACGCCACGACCCAACATTGAGCAACTACGGGACACCGGAGTTGCCCAGGACTACGCGCAGCAGCTGGAAGTTGCACTACCCACGGAAGAGCAGCTTGGCGCAGCTTCTCTTGAAGATGGCTGGAGGGACATCCGTTCAGCCATAGGTAGTACTGCTGTAGCGGCACTAGGTACTGCAATCCCGGACCGAAGAAATGACTGGTTTGACGGCGAATGCAAACTGTTAGTAGAGGAGAAGAATGCAGCACGGGCGAGAATGCTACAACACCGCACGAGATTGAATGTGGAGCGATACAGACAAGCGCTGAACAGACAAAACTCGGTTTTCCGAAGGAAGAAGCGTCAGCAGGAAGATCGAGATCGCGAGGCGATGGAAAATCTGTACCGCGTAAACGACACACGGAAGTTCTACGAGAAGCTAAATAGTTCGCGCAAAGGCTACGTGCCGCAAGCCGATATGTGCAAGGACTTGGACGGTAACCTTCTCACGAACGAGTGTGAGGTGATTGAGAGGTGGAAGCAGTACTATGACGAGCACCTCAACGGTGAAGCAGCAGAAAACGAAGGTGGCACGGCAACAGACCTTGGAGCACGCGCAGAAGACGACAGGCTACCGGCCCCTGATCTTCAAGAAGTTGAGGAGGAGATCGGTCGGCTGAAGAACAACAAAGCAACTGGTGTAGATCAACTACCAAGTGAGCTATTGAAATACGGTGGTGAAGCACTGGCTAGAGCGCTGCACTGGGTAATTGCCAAGATTTGGGAGGAGGAGATATTACCGGAGGAGTGGATGGAAGGTGTCGTATGCCCAATCTACAAAAAGGGCGACAAGTTGGATTGCTGCAACTACCGCGCGATCACACTGCTGAGCGCCGCCTACAAGGTACTCTCCCAAATTCTATGCCGCCGTCTGTCACCATATGCAAGAGAGTTCGTGGGGCAATACCAGGCGGGATTCATGGGTGCCCGCGCTACCACGGACCAAATTTTCGCGATTCGGCAGGTTCTGCAGAAATGCCGCGAATACAACGTGCCCACACATCATTTGTTCATCGATTTCAAATCCGCATACGACACAATCGATCGAGATCAGCTATGGCAGATTATGCACGAGTACGGATTTCCGGATAAACTGACGCGATTGGTCAAGGCGACGATGGATCGAGTGACGTGCGTTGTTCGAGTATCGGGGACACTCTCGAGTCCCTTTGAATCTCGAAGGGGGTTACGGCAGGGTGATGGACTTTCGTGTCTGCTGTTCAACATCGCGTTAGAAGGTGTGATCAGAAGAGCTGGGATAGACACGAGTGGCACGATATTCAGGAAGTCCATCCAGCTCCTTGGTTTCGCCGATGACATTGACATTATGGCACGGAACTTTGAGATGATGGCGGAAACGTACATCACACTGAAGGCTGAAGCTAGACGGATTGGACTTGCCATCAACGCATCAAAGACAAAATATATGAAAGCAAGAGGTTCTAGGGAAGACAATGTTAGCCTCCCACCCCGAGTTCAGATTGACGGTGACGAAATCGAGGTGGTCGATGAGTTCGTGTATTTGGGCTCACTGGTGACCGCCGAAAATGATACCAGCAGAGAAATTCAAAGACGCATTATGGCAGGGAATCGTGCCTACTTTGGACTCCGGAGGACGCTCCGGTCGAATAAAATTCGCCGCCGCACGAAGTTGACTGTCTACAAGACGCTGATTAGACCGGTGGTCCTTTACGGCCACGAGACCTGGACTATGCTCGTGGAGGACCAACGCGCCCTTGGTGTTTTCGAACGGAAGGTGTTGCGTACCATCTACGGTGGAGTGCAGATGGATGACGGAACATGGAGGAGGCGAATGAACCACGAATTGCACCAGCTGCTGGGAGAACCATCCATCGTCCACATTGCAAAAATTGGGCGACTACGGTGGGCTGGGCACGTCGTAAGAATGCCGCACGACGACCCAGTGAAAATGGTTCTAGAAAGCGACCCAACAGGAACAAGAAGAAGAGGCGCGCAGCGGGCAAGGTGGATCGACCAAGTAGAAGGTGACCTGCGGACCCTTCGCAGACTACGAGGCTGGCGAACTGTGGCCATGGATCGAGTAGAGTGGAGACGACTTCTTCGGACAGCAGAGGACAACAAGGCCTTAGCCTGATTGGTAAGGTAAGGCATTTACTTACATATATACGATTCGTTTATGATTTGATAACGAAAAACGCTATGTTCATATTGGAAAATAGGAAAATGTCTCACATTGGACAGACCTCAGGGAATTTCCGTGTAAATCCGGTGTTTGGTTTGAACCGGTAAAAAATTGAGAGCCAAATGAACAACAAAATTGATGACAGCAAAATAATCTTCTGGGAGAATCCACCATTTGAAGAAAATTGATAATGAATGCTAAGAGTTTACTGAAGGGGACTCCTAAAGTGGTATGCAGTGAATTCCGAAAGCTGCTATGGACAAAATTTCAATGAAATGCCAGAGAAAATCCAGGGTGGCCGCGGAATTTAAGAAATTAAATTTCTAAAGAAATATTTTTTTAGAACTTTGAAAATTTGTTAGGATTTAAGATCGGAACAAATTATCAAATAATGTTACTTAATATCAAGCATAATATGAATACTAATTTGAAATAATCTTATAAGTCTCAGAATTATGAAATTTATTAAGTTACATATACATTATTCGAACGGCAGTTGGCCAAATTCATAGATTGAGCTTATAAATTCAAAAAAGATCAAAGTACTAAAACATTAATCCTTGGATTCAGACATTTTTTTTTTAAATTTTCAAGATTTTGGGGCTAGGCAAATTTTTTACATTCTTGAACTTAGTGAAATTTTGAAGTCAGTCAGTTTTTAGGGCGTATTTAAAAGATCTCAGATTGAAAAAGTAAGAGGTTGTATCCAAGACACGACCGTAGATTTGACGTTGGATTACGTCCCCGGTATCAATATTCGGCGACTGTGTTAGAGAAGCCACATTGTCGTGCACAAAACGCACGGAACTTTTGGTTTATTTAATAGATAATAAAAAAGCAAAAAATGATTGAAGGAATTTCTTGCTGAAATTTTCCAATCCCGAGATATTTGCGATCAATCATATAAATTCGAGATTTTTTTTTCATTTCTAGCGTCCTGGAGAAAACCTTACCTTAATTCGAAGCAGTGGCGTCCCGTAACCTCACTTTTGACCTGTGCACTAGCTTTCAAAACCAGATTTAATGTCATATTTTCATTCCCTTATCGGTTGAAAAATACACTTAATCTTCTAGTTTACTCGATATCAATCCATTGCAAGAAATATTTTGATAATTGTTTATATGTTGAGAGTTGGTGTATAGGTAGATTGAGGTTAATGAAACGCCACTGATTCGAAGTGTTTCTGGTTAATTGACAAGATCATGTGGTATTCGGTCATTGCGAGAATTTGTATGTACCACTTTAATACTGTTACGCATTTGACCACAAACGTTTGCTATTAGGGTGTTTGGAACGAGGGTGACGCGCTTGGCATAGAGGGCGTAGCGGTGCGGCTTCTTCCTCCTTCTTCAGTGAATCAAGGGCTCTTGAGGGTAGCCTTGATAGCTAGCTGTTTGCTGGGGGCCTCGTTGCGTACTGGAGAACAATGTACAACGCCACGCGCCGAAAGCACTGCTGCTGCTGATGACGACTGAACATCACCACTCACCACGCGGTGATTGAATAAACACCCTTCGGCGAGACTGAATGGAATTCGATTTTGAAATCTGTGTTGGGGAAAGCACTTTTTCTAGGCAATCGGTGATAATTTTGATCACCATTGCAACAGTTGGACATTTCTATAATTTTCAATAGTGACCTTTTAAAAATTGATAAAGTGTTAGCAGATTCGTAGAAAAATTTCCAATCGATTAAAATTAAAATTCATCTACTATTGACAGAAAGTGGTCAGAACCTGACCACTTTTCCTAACGCGATCGGTTCTGATTTTTTGAAATAGCACCTCCAATATGTTGCCGAAAGACGTAATTTTAGGATTCTCTTACTTCACTTCAAGCATAGAATTATAATGAGAATGGAATGCCAAATAAATTGAGAACCATCGTAGAGGAGTTCTAGGGATAGTTCTTGGTATACTAACCAATGAAACTTGACTGAAAATGTCTGGCGTTTTTTTAGATGTGTTTCAAGAAAATTTTGAGAAAAACTAAAGATGAAACTAGTTCTGAAGACTAAAGGGTGATACGGTCAAAATTTGGTCAATATCAACTTGACGTATTTCTTTCAATTTTGCATTTAAAAAACCTGAACACCCCTCATTTTGAAGGTGTGTGTATGTAGAATGTTGCTCCTATTTTGATTTTGGAATTCACTCTTCAGTTGTCAAAATGCCGTCCAAGCAAGAAGAGCAGCATATCAAAATTTTGCTCGCGCATCGCGAAAATCCGAGCTACTCGCACGCAAAGTTGGCAAAATCGCTAAAAGTTGCCAAATCAACCGTTACAAATGTAATTAAAGTGTTTGGGGAACGTTTGTCGACAGCCAGGAAGTCTGGATCGGGGGGAAATCGAAAACCGGAAGCCGCTGAGACGACAAAGAGAGTTGCCGGTAGTTTCAAGCGAAACCCTAACCTCTCTCTCCGAGATGCCGCAAATAAGCTGGGTGTATCGTCTACAACCGTGCATCGAGCCAAAAAACGAGCCGGACTATCGACTTACAAGAAGGTAGTGACTCCAAATCGCGATGATAAACAAAATACGACGGCCAAAGCGCGATCCCGGAGGCTGTACACGACGATGCTGACGAAGTTTGACTGCGTGGTAATGGACGACGAAACCTACGTCAAAGCCGACTACAAGCAGCTTCCGGGACAGGAGTTTTATACGGCAAAAGGAAGGGGAAAGGTAGCAGATGTTTTCAAGCACATGAAACTGTCAAAGTTCGCAAAGAAATATCTGGTTTGGCAAGCCATCTGTACCTGTGGCTTGAAAAGCAGCATTTTCATAGCTTCCGGGACTGTCAACCAAGAAATTTACGTGAAAGAGTGTTTGAATAAACGTCTGCTGCCTTTCCTGAAGAAACACGGTTGTTCCGTACTGTTTTGGCCGGATTTGGCATCTTGCCATTCCGGTAAAAAGGCCATGGAGTGGTACGCCGCCAACAACGTGCAGGTGGTTCCCAAGGACAAGAACCCTCCCAACACGCCAGAGCTCCGCCCAATTGAGAAATACTGGGCTATTGTCAAGCGGAACCTAAAGAAGACCAAAAAACCTGCTAAGGGCGAGCAGCAGTTCAAGGCAAACTGGCTTTCTGCGGCGAAGAAGGTGGACAAGGTGGCTGTACAAAATCTGATGGCAGGGGTCAAGCGTAAGGCCCGGCAATTCGGATTTGGAAAAGCGGAAGCCTAACTGAATATTTTTCCTGAATTTTATACTAATTGAACTTGAAAAAGAAATTTAATTTGATTTTTTAAATAAACGATTTCACCGATTTACACGCGTTTTCCCTTGATCAAATTTTGACCGTATCACCCTTTATTACGAGGAATATCGGGGAATTGATATAACTGACTACAATTCTGAAGCGACGCCTAATGATCACCTGAAAATCTCTTTAATGTTGACCCCCCCAAGCTGTCTACGTAGTTTATGAACAATCACTAAGCGAATTGTTAGGAACACTTTTTCCATTCTAACCGGTATTGGTCCCGGCAACATACCTGACCTCTCTAAGATAATTCGCGAAGCAGCCGTAGCAACAATCCCGAAGACCAGCAGCATCCCGGGACGGAGAGACCTTCGATGGTGGTCGGAAGACACAAAGGCAGCAGTTAAAGCCAGACGGAAAGTCCTCCGCAAGCTAAGAAGAACGAGCCTAGACCAACCAAGCAGAGACAGCATCCTCACATGATATCGTGAACTGCATCTCCAGTGCCGGAAAACCACCCGGAATGCGAAGCAGGACAGCTGGACAAGCTTCCTCGATAGCATCGACGCTTCACAATCCTCGGCGGACCTGTGGAGTCGGGTAAATTCCCTGAGCGGAAAAAGACGTTCGACCCCGCTGCACGTTCAATCCAGAAACAACACCTTTTCCGAGCCAGTAGCCGTCGCCGACGAATGGGGGAAGTATTTGGCAGAGCTTTCTGCTATCTCCGGATACAACGAAAAATTCCGCCTATCAGCAGTTTCTCCGTTCCGGTCGACAATCTAACGATCGAAGGCCAAGTCCGTATGCTTGACCTTTTCAACATGCTATGGACCACCGACTCCTACCCAGCATCATGGAGGCCTGGCCATCCTGATCCCGAAAGCAAGCGAAGCCACAAAGGATGTATCGAAATTCCGACCCTCACCTCCTGTAAGAGCAAGAAGAAGTGCAAAAGCCGGATCAACTTGATTAAAACAATCTCGAAGCCCCACCGATCCAACAATCGGGCAGTCCGCTTCCGTGTTGCGCAAGCCATCATTGATAGCCGGCCGCCTTATGGGACCGAGCTAACGTGCCTCGCATCGGGAAAACAAGAGGAAATTCTCGGCACGACTTTCAACAGCAGCATTCGGATCATCTCTGGCCTCCTGCCTTCCACCCCCGCCGATTCAGCTTGTGTGGAAGCAGAGATCCTTCCGTTCCGGTACCGCATCATGAATGCCACCATTGTCAAAGCCGCATCATTCGTCGCCAAAACAATAGGCAACTGCAGGATCTTCCTCCTCGACGAGGGGAACAGAATCCTGCGTACGATCGCCAACGTCGACCTCCCCCCGGTGGCTAGGACCCACTGGCACGGAGAGAAGAGTTGGCTCTCTTCCAGCATCAACATTGATCGCCGAATTAGGAACCGATTCAAGGCAGGAGATAATTCCTTGGCCCAGGGTCGGTCAGGAGCAGAACTAGTTGGTTCTCACTATCTCAGATCGGGCGATGGCATCGGAATATCCGGAAGTGGTATACTAGTTAGCAACAGCCTACCGCAGCAATGCTCCGTTTTTCTGCAGAAGCTGCCACATCACCAGCGAACCAACCAATTCTCATCCTGACTGACACAGCGCCATCCAAGAACTCTGCTCGGCAGCTTCATTACACCCGTGGATTCAGGCTACCGTAAAGTATGCCCCGAGTAGCACCGTATACACATGGATACCTGGACACTGTGGAATATCTGGCAACGAGACAGCGGATCACCTTGCTGGATCTGGACCATCCGGCGCCAGGTTCACGGACAAAGTACCGCTGCAAGACATCAGGCGATGGGTCAAATCAACCATACGGAAAGCTTGGAACGACCAGTGGTTTAGCAACAGGGGACTTTTTATCCGGAAGATCAAAGGAAACACGGAGGCGTGGACCGACCTCCGGAATCAGCCGGATCAAAAAGTCATATCAAGACTCAGAACTGGACACTGTCGACTGTATTGCAACTTTGACGCAGGACCCTTCCGTAGAAACTGCGTGATCTGCGGGGTTCCGGCGAGCGTCGAGCACGTCCTCTGCGTCTGCCCCGAGTTCGAAAATCTCAGGGAGACCTACGGGATCACTTCGAGCATCCGGAACCTTCTCGGAGGCAACTCGCCCGCTACTGACGCCCTCTTAATATTCCTCAGAGAATCAAAGTTGTACCATGGTATTTAGATAGTTTTTGTTAGATTCTGTTTGTCATTTTTCTTTCGGCTGTCGGGACGACTCCGTACGGGATGAGCCTTTGGACCTCGTGACGGTGCCGTTTTGTTCAGATCAATGTTACACGTTTTAATTTGTTAATTCTCCGTCTCCTATGAAGAGCCAGGAAGGCTGTACCTTACAGCCTTAGTAGTCGGTGGGGCGCAACATGGCTCGTGATGATGTCCATCCGTAGTAACAAACCAACTAGGAATTAATTTATTGTAAACGTTTAAAAATTAGAATACAACTCCGTTTAACAACTCCGTAGGAGGCTCTCCCGCTGAGACTTCACATTCTCGACAAAGAGATGAACTAGCCTTCGGCTAAAAATCTCTCAAATAAAGATTAAAAAAAAAGAAGCTTTTTGCAGATAAATTAAAGCATATCATTGAATTATCAAGATCAAGAGTACGAAGATAAATAAAGAGTAAATTTCAATAGTTTTCTGCAGGGAATTCCTCAAATGTTCAACACAAAATTTTAAGACTCTTATGGAGAAAGTTTCAGGAGAATACCGGACAGAATTAAACGATTTTTAAGGAGAATCCTGAAATTAAAAGTAATTCTGAAGACATTTCGGAATAATTCTACGGAAGTCCTTCAGAAATTTGCAAAGATATGGGCCGTATGAATAAAAAGAGTTTACTTTACTTTCCCGTGCTTTTCTTTTTTAGCAAAACACATTGAAAATCTTTCAAGATTTGAACACATAAATTCAACATCCAGGGGACGTACAGTCAATATCACAGAAGTGGAGAAATTTTCTATGTTCTATTAGACAACAGCAATGTGGAAATTGTATATAGAAAGTAGAAAGCGAGCGAGGAAGGTACGAATTGGGTTGATCATCTCGGTTTACCAAACATCCCTGTTGGGGAGGAACGGTGAGGAACGGCCCTCCGGCCGATTTGCTCACTTACCTTCGATATGTGGAAATAGTTCTATCGATTGTTTCAAGTCGTTCAAACGTTAATGCCAGACTCTGAGACATTGCTATTTTTTGTAGATTTCAGACTTTTTGTTGGTACTATGGAAAAATCCACTCTTTTAGAAATATGCAAGATTCTAGAGATATCAAACTTAGAAGATTTATCAACATAATTCGATTAATGTAGATACAAACAAATATGTTAAGGTTCCAATCAAATTCCTGGTTATTTCCGGATTGTTTTAGATTCTCGGTAACTCCTGGTTCTCCCGGTTCACCCTGGAAAATCATAATATTTTAAAGAGGAATCCTGAAAGTAACTCTAAAGACATCTTTTGGAATTGATTCTATGGAAATTCTCAAGGAGCAAGACAATACGCAAAGTTAATATATTTGCAGTGAGTAAATTTGAGCTACTCATATTTACTCAAAAATAAACAAAGTAGTCTAATGTTTTTCACAATTGATGTTCAAATAGTCGCCGTCTGACAGAATTTTTTGTTTTCAATATTTAGTTTTCATTCATTAAAAGGTCCAAGAGCCATCTGGTCCAGGCCAGAGGATGCCTCTTTTCCCTTCTAGAGATCGATTGCTAAAGCGTAATGTCTTGATGTTAGTGGGCCTTCCTTAGCTCAGTCGGTGAAGGCGCAGCTACAAAGCAAGACCATGCTGGAGGTGGCTGGGTTCAATTCCCGGTTCGGTCTAGGAATTTATCGGGTTGGAAAATTTCTCGACTTCCCTGGGCATAGAAGTATGATTTTACTTGCCACACAATTATACTAATGCAGAAATGGTACAGGCATCGAAAGCTCTCAATTAATAACTGTGGAAGTGCATCTAGAACACTAAGTTGAGAGCACGCAATAAGCTAATATCCCAAGTAACAATCCAAATGTTAATTGGTTTTATTCATATTTTATGGTGGTTTTATCAAAGCATGATTGAGTCTATGTGGTTTTATCATTGCTTTTTTCAAGTAAACTTAGTCTCATATCATTGATATTTCTGAAGAGTGCTTCAAGAATACTTGTAGAAGCCTACATAAAACTCCATCTTTTGTAAGTGTGATTGATCTTCTGAACAGTTTTAAGAGACACTTCAACTCCCTTTCAAGCCTTCTTTTTAAGCTTTTATAAAACTTGAGAACGGTTTTGAAAAAGTTTTATGGCATTCTTCTATAAATTTAATGTGTCTTGAGAATGCTGGCATAAAACAAAAAGGTTTTAACCGAGAGTAAAAACTCTTGAGAAAGAGTTTCCTAAAATACATAAACAAAATGCCACAACTAATGGACGCCAACAGGTGGAAAAAAAATGAAAAATAGTGGATCTTACAAACGGATATTGAGTAAAAACTGATCCAATATATTAACATGCCTTCATCTCAGCAAGCATCGACTTCAAAACAAGACGAACAGGTACGAATAGGTATACAAAGAGACAAGGAAACAAAACCGGAGAACATTCCTTCCGATGCTCAAATGACAAACTCGATGACGAGCTTTTTTCTAGTCTACTGCGATTTACATACCAAAAGGTTCTAAGCGGTATAAGAAATATTCCAAATTAAATTATTCATTGCAAATCACTTTGCTTCTCAATACTTACATTTAATTACACCGCGATGTTTTCATTGTAAAGTTCTACCACAGACAAACAGACATAACACATTAAATATTTCTCACTGTAAAACATCGTCGCTAAAACATTACCGCCATCTGTTGAGTTCACTGTAGTGGGCACTACACTGAACAGATGGCGGTATTGTATAAACGTCAAACGCAAGGGAATTGACTATGCGCGCCACAGGTGACGGTACTACCAACTACGATACTTTTAAATTGTCCGTTAAATGCTTGTTCGATGAACAAGTTGCGAGTGT
This sequence comes from Ochlerotatus camptorhynchus, assembly GCF_037179485.1. NCBI lineage: Eukaryota > Metazoa > Arthropoda > Insecta > Diptera > Culicidae > Ochlerotatus > Ochlerotatus camptorhynchus. Next base: position 705,909 of record NW_027040553.1, read on the forward strand.
TATGTCTGTTTGTCTGTGGTTCTACTAAGTTGTGTTGTTTAGAATAATTAATAAAATCAAGATGGAATTGGAATTAGCAACAACAATTGATTATAAGATCTTTTCATTTGAACGTTAACATTTGCAATGTTTGTGATAGAAGCACTGAACTTATGGCGATCTTACATAAAACTTATCTGTCTTGAATATCAATCACTAATTTTATTCAAACCCAACTGATCTTATTCAAGAAAACAACAAGGTTAATTGAACTTATCACGATCCTCCATAGTTCTGTGCAAGAAAGATTAGTCTTAACAGAATCTTGTCAGGGGTTTATTTCAAACCATTGAAAATAATGGCGATTGCTTTTGACATTCTCGGAATGTAGCCATGAACACATATATGACAATAATAATCATTCGATTTCAGTTATCCCAACTGATTATTACCGTTCCTAATAAGGTTCTGGATTGGACAAAGGAATCTGTAAAATCCCTTTCAAAATCATAAAAAAATCTGCCTGTTTCAAATTTACCACTTTGCCAATAAGATTTTTATTTTTAAATAAATCAATATTTAAGCAATATCGTCGAGGCGCGTTAGATTTTTCGAACTTTTGTATTGCTTAACGACGGCAAAATAAATATAGCATGGAAAATCGCTGAACTACAAGCTCGAAAATGATCGTCTTTGTTAATAGGAATACCAAATAATCGAAGAATTTATAACTCGAACAGATTTTCCATCTAGAAACAAGCTGCCTATCTAGCAAAAACTGGAACCTGTGAAACAAACTTATCACGTACTGGAAGCACTCTTGAAGAGAAAAAACATAACACAGTGGCAACTTGTCGTAGTTTTAACAGAGGTTTAAAGAGATCTTGAATGCCATTATAAGCATGTATCGATAGGAATGTCAAGTTTCAAGCGAACCTTAAAAACTAGTCTTGAGAACCTTCTTTAGTATGGGCCTCCTTCGTCTTATGAAGGTTTTATGGCTGTTTTAGAGTAGCTTTGTAGAATAATTAGTTTTAGGTTCAGTTTTATAGAACTTGTCTTGAAAACTTCTTCAAGTGTACCATAAAATTCATTTTGTTACTTGGGATGCGATATGCAATAAGCTTGAAATGCGAAGAAGAAGAAGAAGTTGATGTTAGTGTTTCCATTTCCTGGCCAATTCTAGATACCCGGGCTTCGGGAAATAGCTGAAAACTCTTCTCGGTAATCGGGAAATATTGTTATCCAGTGACCAGATGTAACTTTCGTTAGTTATTTTTTGGAGATGAACTGGACAATGAGTAAAAATCTCCTTTAAAAAAAGTTATTCATTATTATTATAATTTTATCGTCGATAGGATTTTCCCCGGAGGATTTTCGACATTTTCTGGAAGTTTCTTCAAACTTTCCCTTGAAGATTTCAACCGGCTTCTTCGGAAGGATTCTATGATTTCTCTGGGTGATTTCGTTCGACTTTGCATGGAAGTTTCTTCCAACATTCACCCTGAAGTTCTTCAAACTTGCCCTGGAAGATTCTCCCACCTTCTCCCGCAAATGTCTTCCATCGTTCAACGGAAGTTTAATCAATTTTCCGTTCCAACAGAGTCCGTTTTCTGAAAATTTCTTCGCCAGGAAGCTTTCCTGACTTCGCACTAAAGATTTGTCAAACTTTCTCCGGAAATGTCTATTAATTTTCCCCAAAAGTTTTTCCAACTTTCTCTGGAAGTTTCTTCCAGCTTTCCTTACGGTGGTGAATTTCTACTTGGCCGGATTTGTTTTAACTTATTTCATTCCTAAAATTCTTACATTCCCCGGAAGATACTTCCAGCTTCACCTCGAAGTTTCTCCATACCTCTCCATAAGTTATTTTGGCTTCCCCTGGAAGCGTGTTCCATTTTACACGGGAAGTATTTTCAGAGTTCCATAATATGTTTAGCATGGTTTTTGTAAAAAAAACTGTTTCCCGGGAATCGATAGGTGAGAAATCTGGTATGTTTCCCAAATAGGAAACACTAGGTGGTGTGATTTCAAGACCAAGAAAGTTGGAATTTGGCCAAATGTTTTCAGAAGATTATTTTTAGCTCATGAAAATTAATTCTCAATCTCGCAATATCGGTCAAAGATGTTTCTCATCTTGTTGCATTACATACCAGAGTCAGAATTAGGGTCAACTCTCTCCAGAAATTTCCGTTGTTTCCTGCAAAAAGCCGTCAATAGACATGAGTTGGAAAAGGTGTTTTCGTGATGAACCATATTTAGCACAAAAAGGAACATTTTTGAATGCTGTCTTTTATTTAGCTGTTCATCCCAGGTCAAAATAAGTTAGGTTCTACTCTGAAACTGACATAAAGATTGTCAATGAGCGATCGTCGAAGGGATGCAGGAACCAGCAGATCACTTTTTTTATACTGTGATTGTCCAGAATCCCCCTTTGGATTCTTCTTCTTCTTCTTCTTTTCTCTGTTTTGGTGTTTGGAAACACCACTCCGTTTGGCACAGCAAGAACCGCTATATCGCCAGCTTATTTTCTTTCCAGTCTCGTGGACTTTTCCTCTTCGCAGTTGTCATTTCTGACAGCCCCCACAGGCAACTGTGACGCTCAGCTCACCTCGGTGATGATGTTATACCTTGCTTAAATTTTCTTGTTGATTTCTTTGAGGAACCGTGTGACGTTTCTTAGAATAATTACATCTTTCGTAGCATACATTTCTTCCAATGTATTAAATCTATCTAGTTCATATTTTTCTCTTGAAATTACGTATTTGATGCAGAACAGAATTAAGTGCTTAGCATCTTCTATTTCATCGCAGATGTCGCATAGACAATCGCTTTCAATTTGTATCTTATATAGACCATATCTAGAGTAATCGTGTCCCGAAAAAATCCTATTTAAAGTGCGAACTTCACTGTTTTCTAAAGCCAGTCCGTGGTGCCATGGCTTTTCGGGGTTTGTATTTTGTAATGCGAAGTATTTTCGCCCTTTTCCTAGCTCCGTCGTGTAGTTCACATACCATTCTTGAGAACGGATCTCAGCAACCTGTTGGAAGTAATTAATCGCGTCGTGGGTGAAAATGTTGTTTTTAGCTGTTGTGTCCTGTATAATTGCTGCTTTCCCCAGTTGATCCGCTATCTCGTTGCCTGCAATCTTCACATGTCCAGGGATCCATTGGATGCTGGTTCGCGATGTTGACGCCATACGAAGTATATTCTCCACGGTTTCATGACGCTCTCGAGCTAATTGTTCATTCTGGATAAATTGGCAACCAGACTTAGAATCAGTCATTATACCTAACTGTATCCTGTAGCTGATTGCGTGTAATGTATTGAAGAGCAACGTATATAGCCTCAATTTCTGCTGACATGATGCAAACTGGATTTTGTAACTTCAATGATAGTCGGAAATGTCCTCTTTCATGGAATACACCTATGCCGCATGTATCCTGATACTTGGAAGCATCAGTGTAAATAATTTGACATCCAGCGTACTTCCCGTGAATCAATCCTAGTGTGAGCTGTCTAAGGACAACTTCTGATGTTACTTTTTTTTTCTCCAACTTCCGTCGTGCAAATTAGTTTCGATAGCTACGTAGTTCCTTGCATCTGTGCTTCTCACTGATCGTGATAGTAAATTGAAAATAGGTCTGTGTTCTTCTAGTAATTTTTCTATGAACGTAAAATTATTGGAGCCTTCCGTATATTTCTGTGGCGAATTTTCTAGTTGATTCCATACCACAGATTCGTTGTGGCATTGTTTAACTAAATCCTTTCCGATGATGTATATTCTCCTGAGTTTGAAATCGAAGTGATTTGTCAAGAGTAATACCTAAGTATTTATATGTGTTGACTGTTTCAATGTTTTTACCGTTAATTTTTACGTCTAGAGTTTTATCGTTTGCTTGAAAAACCATAGCTTTGGTTTTATCGGTGTTAATAACAAAATTTAATTGCTTTGCTTTTTCTTCAAATTGTGTTACAAATTCCTGTGCTTTCTTCTGAACATCTGTAATATTTTTTCCTTCCAATAGTATCGCGAAATCGTCCGCGTACTGCACCAGGATCACGCCATCAATTCTATTGTAGTGAAGATTTGCGGTATATACGTTGAACAATGTAGGAGATAGTATGTCTCCTTGGGGAAGACCGTTACTAACAGTTCTTGTAATGATCTCGCTACCTACTTGTAGTTGTAGTCTTCGTTCTCTTAAGAAAGCAATGAAGTAGTTTGAAAATTCTTGGGGAGTTCTTTGCTCGATAAGTAATTGTTCCAACGTATCAATTTTAACCATGTTGAAAGCATTAGACAAATCTACAAATATGGCCGCTGCAACTTTCTTGTCTCTTTTAATCCTAGATATTTCATTAGTTACAAAAGACAGACATGTATTTGTGGATAACTTCTTTCGAAAATTGCATTAGGAATTTGTTTCAGAATATCATAAGATATTCCGTCGTGACCTGGAGCAGAAGCTTTCTTCTTTTTTTCCAAAAAGTAGTTCCATTTTTCGCTGTTGATGATGTCGCGATCTGTTGAGTACTGACTGTACTCTGTATCGGTCCCGTCCTCTAGTGGAAAATGCTTATCCATGAACTGTATTGCTAAACTCCTATCCTCATGAATCAAAACATTGCCTGTTCTGTTTTTCTGTCTGCCTGTAAGTCTTCTAATGTCACTCCATAGAAGTTTAGATGGTGTGGAAGGATCTATAGATTTTACGAATTCGTTGAATTTTTCTGTTCTGGACCGTTCTCTCACCTTGTTGAACAAACATTCTGCCCTTTTGAATTCTAATAGCTCCGTAATGCCACTCGTTTTATTGTAGCGAGTTCGGGCTTCGTTTTTGACCTTCCAAGCTGATTCAACCTCCTCGTTCCACCAGAACTTTGGGTTGTATTTATCCTTCTGTTTCGTGTTTTTAAATATTGTTTTTACTTTGTTTTGCAGGTCTTTCAGGTTTCCTGTTTCGTTCGTATCCAAATTCTTAAGTTGCTCATGGATTTTCTTTTTATTGATGAAATGTCGATTTGGTTTGTCTGACACTCCATGCAGTGTGGTTACCAATGCAAGATGTCTACTGCCTCCTATCCCGTGATCCAAAACATTAATTTCCAAATCCTGACATAAAGCTGACGTTGCCATAGCCAGGTCTATGGTCGTTGATCGCTTATTCATCTCCGCCGGAACCAAAGTAGGGTCTCCTTTATTAAGTAATAGGAAATTTGATTACTATGGCACCCTTGATCTCCGAAATTCGCTTATCCCATGTAAAGTGGTGTGCGTTGAAGTCTCCGCCAACGAAAACCTTACGGTAGCACTTGATCCTGTCATATATTTGCCTTAAGCTCGCTTTGAGGTCTGTATTGTTTACATTAGGAGCAATGTAAATAGATACTACTACTAGGTCTAAAGATACTATTTGTCTAGCTAAGCACTGTATTTTATCGAAAGTGGGGACTGATATTTCTCTTGATTTATATTTGTTGTTGATAATGATGGCTACACCACCTTTTCCGTCTGCTCTAGAGTCTAAATACGTATAAAAGTTAGATATTTTGTACTTTGTATCTTCCAGTTCCTTTTTACTCCATGTTTCTGATATTAACGCTACATGATATTGATCTTGTATGAGAATTCTAGATAGTTCTTCCTTATTTTTTTGTAAACTTTGTATGTTACATTGGAATATTCTAAGTTCGTTGATCATTACGTTACTACTCACGGTTTCACATTATCCGTTTCGTGTATGAAGTCCGGCCAACCCATCAGCTTTCCAGTTTGGGAGCTGCTGGGCATGTTACACTTGTTGATTGTTTCATTATTGGATTCTGCTACGTCCATTCCGGTTGCACCGAGCTGTTGAGTTATGTTCTGTTGACGAAGTTGTTCGAATTTCTGAGCCCAGCGGTCGAAGTCCGTCACACGATACTTGTTAAATAGAGCTACGCCATTCTTCTCTCCTTCCTGATCCGTCTTCTTCTTATTGTCAGCAAATACTTGAACTTTATCCGCGATGTTGACATCCTACTGTTGTAGTGTTCGCTTGTTCCTCTCCTTTCGATACTGATGTGGATTCTTAGTCTTGAAGTTGCCTGCAACCATATCAGCGAAACTGTCTGCGGGTGTCGGGAATTCTTCCACGTTTTCGAGTATTTCGTATCGATTGGATTGGATTGAGTTCCCGCGCCTCCATGTATGTCAAGTTCGTCTTGGACATGATGGTTTTGATGTTCCTTTGCCTTGACCATTCTGGACATTCACTGTCCGTTGTTCTGTGTGCCTTCTTGCAGTACATACACTTCTTTGGGTTTGGATAGTCTCCACTGTCCATTCCTTCATGTTGAAGTGCACACACCGTGCATCGCTTTTTCGATCGGCAAGAGTCTGTCTTGTGTCCGTATCGGAGACAGTTGTGACAGATAACCGGTTTGTTAATGAACGCCATCACCTTGTTAAGGCAGCAGTAAAGCTTGACCTCCTCTGGCAGCTTACTTGTTCTGAAAGTAACACTGATCCTGTTGCTAGCAGTCTTTACATTGTCGACGAAGCGGTGAAGCCGATTGACATCCAAGATTGGAACTAGACATTGCATGTTTTCCTTGATTTCCTTTACGGTCATATCGGTAGGCACTCCAGCCACAACTCCAGTGACTGAAATGAAGCTTCTGGGAACATACAGCTTGTAGTTTTGTTCCTTCAACTTCTCGTCTTTCTGCATTCTGTTGGCCACTTCAAAATTCTTAACGAAAATCAACACTTTCTTTTGTCCCAGGGGTCTCATGTTGGTGACATTGTTTTTGTATTCTGTTGTTGCGGAAAGTATCTTTCCTAGCGTCAGTTTGTTAATTTTGCAGGTTCCTTGGTCATCTTCGAGTTCGGCAATAATCCGATATGGGGCATTGTCGGTGTGGTTATATTCACATATCTCATACTTTTTCCCGCGAGGATCCGGGCTTTTCTTTGTTGCTTTGCCATTATATGAGGTTATGCCATGGCCAAGGTTGCAAAGACTCATTTCAGCTAAAACAATGTTTTTCTAAATTATGAAATAATTAGATGCCATGATCATATTTTGAATTGGTAGGATACAAGAAGAGGTTGCAAAGAATGTGTTTGACATATTAAACCTGTTAATTTCACTTCATGAGAGTCACAATCAGCGATTTTTCACAAACTCACTCACTCACTCAGCGATCAGCAAATCGCTGATTGTGACTCATAGAAAGCAAAATTTACAGGTTTTATGTTTCCAACGCATACTTTGTAACCTCTTCTTGTAAGTTACAAGTAAAACATGCCATCATACCATCTTTTGGTTTTATTATTCCGAAAAACATTATTTTAGCTGAAATGAGTCTTTGCAACCTTGGCCATGGCGTCCTCCAATATGGCGGTACCGCTTTTGTACACCTTTTCCACCAACAAATCTCTTCTCCGACTCTATTTAGCACTTCCGCAGTAAAACAATTACTTCCAAAAATAAACGTCTGTCAATTTCTCAACACTTGAATCGAAATTCGTAAATTATCCGCAAATACTTGAAAAAATTCACTTAGCTTGAAAAAACACGTGTTGTCACGCTCGAAACTTTTTCCGTGCCCCTTCGGATTGACTGGAATCATCGCTCATGGGAATGTTTGGAATCCCCCTGGACTGTCATGAATCCTCCTCAATATTGAGTGAAATCCTTCCTGGGATAATTCATACTCCCTCTTTGGATTGTCCGAAGTCCCCTTTGATACTGTTGGGAAGCCGCCCCCTAGGCTTGTTCGGAATATCTACTTAGACTGTCATAAATCCCCACTGTAATTGACTGGAATCCTCCCAGGGATTTTACAGAATCCCCCCTGGGATTGTCATGAATCCTCCGTGGGATTGTCCACTAGAATCCGTACTATGCGGTTGCTAATATTTACAGTACTCGAACGTCATCAACAAAGCAAAACATATCTGACTGTTCCGTAGAGTCACCATAAAAATCTTCCATCGATTTTGAGAGGGCAGCTTGTAGTTCCTTCGTACACGTGCAGTACGAAAGTAAAATTGCCCTTCCATCGCCGAAATATCTTCGCGGTTAAGCATTTCAAGCGCACCGTTTAAAATGTTGTTGAAATACGTAAATTTGCTTTGCTTGACAGTATCGGTGGCAATGTGTAATCAATCAGACTGCATTGATGTTGAGCAACGCGAGTTACTCAAAATTAACTCCGATTTTACTCATGATCAAAAGCTGTCTTTCCCCAAGGAAATTCTTCACTAACTTCCATACATATCCTATGATGAGCTATGATGGGGCCTCCCTTAGCTCTGTTGGTAAAGGCGCAGCTACAAAGCAAGACCATGCTGGAGGTGGCTGGGTTTGATTCCCAGTCCGGTCTAGGAATTTTTCGGGTTGGAAAATTTCTCGACTTCCTTGGGCATACAAGTATGATTGGACTTGCCACACAATTATACTAATGCAAAAATGGTACAGGCATCGAAAGCTCTCAATTAATAACTGTGGAAGTGCATCTAGAACACTAAGTTGAGAGCACGCAATAAGCTAATATGCGATATGCAATAAGCTTGAAATGCGAAGAAGAAGAAGAAGAAGAAGAAGAACATGATGAGCTCCCAGGTAATATTGCAAGTTTTATAGAGGTTTTTAAAGCATTCTACAAGTCTAAATCCTGGTCTACAGAAGCCTCATACATCCAAAATTGTTACTTGGGTTATGTTCCAGAAATCACCTAGTAATTTCAAACGTTGAAAATATGTCAATATTCCCGACATAGAAATTTTGAGACTCGGCTCGAAAAAAATTAAGATCCAGGTCACAGGAAACTCTTCAAACGCGCAAGTCTAACTTACACGGCACGAATTGAACCCCATTGTAAGTCTGAGCGGTTGAACCACCTCAGAACTTTGTAAATGGTTGAGTCTGCCTGAGACTTATCTTTTAAGATTTTCAATCTTGGACTAAGGAAGATATTAGCTTGTTAAGTTAAGTGTTTCACCTCTGAAAAGGGGCAGTTCAAATGGGGCCGATGAGATCGACTCAAAATCCCAAAAACATAGGTTACTCATATAGACTGCGTAAAATTTTCCTTGCTTTTCCTCAAAAATCTGCTCGAAGATTATGAAAATCGACGAAAATGTTAGTCAGTCTTGGAGTGTAGGCTTCCCCAGCAAAGTCGGTTAACAAAACTAAAGCAAATCGGTATGCTGACCATACGCCAGGTCCGTATTCAGTTAAATATTATGACTTCAGAATAAGTAATCAAATTGATTACATTGAAAGCAGGATTAGTTTTTCGTTTGATTCAACAGTGTAAAATTTTGCTCTAATTTAAGTCAACCAAAATGAAATCAATTGGAGTATTCAAGTTACATCAAAACAAGCATCTTAGTATGTTATTTGTTGATTAATAAAGAATTTAAGAACTTAAGTTCGGAGGGACAAAAAGTCATTTCGATTTCGATTAGATCAAATTTTAATTCAAGTTTCAGGCGAAAAAACAAATAACATTTGGAAAGAGATGTCTAAGACCTCAACTATCAACTATCATCAGATATTAATTCCACCGTTCAAGATGTACTTGGACGGTGTCGAACGGCTAGCTAGCTGCCCGTTAATCGCCCTATATTTGGCGATTAGGGGGCCAAGTAACCCACATTTATTTGTCAAAGAAGGGATCAGCTTCAAAAGAGAGAAATGGCTTTCGAATATTTCAGTTAGAACTTTTCGATAGTCAAACATTGATATGTTGTTAGTTATGTTTGGCACCGTAAGCTGTTTTGCCATCATCCTATTAGAACTCCCCATCTACGCAGAATTGCCGCTACGGTGTAGCATCTCCAGTCTTATTCTATTCAAACGCATCTTAAGGATCTCAGCTAACATCGTCTCTGTCTGGCATTAGATGACATCGAGTCTATTGCGATCGTTCAAATATTGTACAACATAAAACTCGTGTCGTTGATTTTGATCACTTCCCTCCGTGACACGCTTTGATGATCCTCGATAATCCGAATTTGGATCTTCAGTTTCCCCAAAATCTTACATCTACCTCATGAACCAAATTATGTTTGTCAGCATTTTCGTAGGTCCAGTCTGCAGGAAACTGTTGACTTTTTTTCTTTCCAATGATGGACCTACTTCAGCATAGAACAATTTCGCCCCCCGTAGTGAGTTTTCGCGATCTTTTCCATCACTGACCTACTTATTCCGATATCGGAACAAGCTGTTATTTGCAAACTCTGGTAGTTCCTTGTTGGAAGGCACTCAGACTACACAAACACAAGCATTTCATGGCGAATCTCTTTTTTGAACAATGTCTGTAAGATGTATTGGACTAGATACTTTACGATCACCGTCTACAAAGTGTTGTTCAAACTTCAAAGATGTGTTTTATAAAAATCCTATTTATAAATGCCGTCGACCTTCCGGAAAATGGTGTTGAATTCAAATTGAAGCAACTAGTTACTCACCGGAAACACGGTAGCTCTGCAGGATCACTCCCGAGTTCACATCCAGCACTTTGACTTCACCCTCCCGGGTGAACACCAGGATCACATTCAGGAACGGGTGATACACGATCCGGACCGATTCGGCGTCAACGTTCAGATAGCCATCCTCTTTCAGCCACTGGTCATCACCGGTGGCCATTGCTAGTGGATCCCCACCAACAGCCTCCTACCAAACACGGTTGCACCACACGAAGGTGGAAAAATACGCCCTCCTGCTTGCGGTTTGCTTCTCGCACCACACACACTCTCTTCACTCCTCCACAAAGTTAGAAATAGTCACTTCCTCCTTGAAATTGAAAATCTGCAGACGTATCCTCTTCCTGATTTGTTGCGTAGATCGAGTGTTTTCGTAACATGTAAAAACCAGAAAAAAAAAACAATCAAAATCAGATGATTAATTCAGTGATGACAAAATTCTGCGAAATCGGATAGCAAATTTTCAGCCTCGGCCCGAATTAGCAGATGTTTCCAACATCCGCCATTCGAATTTTCCACAAAAACTAACTGGGGAAAATAAAGAAACCTGCTCCTGGCTGTCAAAGAACGATTCCACCATCATCGAAAATCCGATTCCGAGTATGTGTCACGCAGAGTTGCCAGGGGAATTCAATTTCCGGGAAACTACAGTTTTGGTCAGAATCCGATTATTCATTCTACGTCCATGACACGATAGCACTCTTTGAAGAGCTAAGTACATGGAAGTTAAAAATGCCCCAAACATGAATTTTCTCTGACCCCAATCAGCGAAAAACCACCACCAGGAAACATGTAAACAAAAACCCACTAAACCCCCCGCTCAATCATCTGGCAACCCTTGCGACGGGTGGAAAAAGAAGAACACTGCAAAAATGACCGTCCAAGTGAAAAAGAAAACTTACACATTTTTCTCCTGGCGACCATACACTCGGAACAGCGAAATTTGCGAACCCCTTGGATGAAAATAATCCAGCTGGCCGCACGCTTCGCCCGCCGAATCGACTTTCCACCGGTGGTTCCGGGTTCCGGGCACACTTTGCACTACTTTCTGGCAGGTTTCGTCACTTGCAACACAGGAAATTTTACGCGTGAAAAATTCAATCTCTTTGCCCAGATCTCTTCTTGATGGCAGACGTCGCGAGAATTTTCCTTTCCTTCCTTTCTCCTCTTCTTGGCTGACTGGCTGACTGACTGGCTGGCTGACTGGTGAGGCAGACCCGAAAAGTGTTGCAGAAAAAACGAGACGGAGCGTCGGGTGGCAGAAAAAGATGGCGTATCGCGGTCATCTGCTGTGGTGACATTTCGACTGGTCTAGTTAGTCGCCGAGGTCGTTGATGCAACCCGATGAACAGAGGGAATTTTGGGAGCAGAAACTGGTCAGAATCAAACTGTGTCTTTCGGAAAGTGGAAAGAGAGAGAGAGCGTGTCACCCAATTAACCACTTTGTCAAGCAGTTTTGGCGTGACTTTCTACCAGCGATTCCACAAAACTGGACCAACTAATTTCTATTATTTTATGAAACGCACAAATGATGGCTACTTCTCTCGTGGTTCTAGAAGAAAAAATCTCATAATAATGTTTTATTTCGAAGTTCAAGTGGTAGTAAACGTCATTTTAAGTGCTCGAATGAAGTGGTTAATTAACCACTTTATTCGAGCACTTAAAATGACGTTTACTACCACTCGAACTTTGACCACAAACATTATTTTGAGATTTTTTCTTCTAGAACCTCGAGAATAATAGCCAACATTTGTGCGTTTCATAAAAAAATAGAAATTATTCGGTCCAGTTTTGTGAAATAGCTGGTAGAAAGTCACGCTAAAACCATAGAGGTAACTCTAAGACCAGAAGGTCCCGAAGAAACGTGCTCAACTTTTTGGCTCAGCTCTGGTACTCTCTTCGGTCCCAAGCTAATCGATTCACCCCTCGAAACATAGGAAAAACCAATAACCCCTCATTTTATCTGTCAAACTTTCATAGCGAATCAAAACAAACATTGCGTAGTACTAGAATTTCGACTAGAATGGGGTACGTTAATCGTTTACTTGGGACCAATAGGCTAGTCAAGTAGTGAGCCATTTTAAAATCGTTAGTTTCGTAATGATTGTTGCTAAAACTGCTTGACAAAGTGGTCAATAGACTGATGCAAAATTTCACTTTTTCGCTCCACAGTGCTTAAATGGTTTCAAATCGGGTCGTGATTAGCCTCCAAAAGTTACAACTCATTTGGTTAGAAACAGACTTCGCACAAACCATTTGAAGTTTACATGTAAATTACTATGGGAAATCTAAACTTTTTGTTCATTGCCTTCTAGTCTTTTTCCATATTGAGCTGCAAAACAGCTCGATAGCTATTCTTATAGAAAATTTTATCATCTACAACTTTGCTCAAAATCGTTTCTATGTAAAACGAGACAGGAAATAGTTATTAATTATTTATCATGAATTTAAATTGGCTCACTACTTCACTAGCCTATTGGTCCCAAGCAAATCGTTTATCGTACTCCATTATAGTCGAAATTCTAGTACTACACAATATTTGTTTTGATTCGCTATGAAAGTTTGACAGATAAAATGAGGGGTTAGTGGATTTTCCTATGTTTCGAGGGGTGAATCGATTAGCTTGGGACCGAAGAGAGTACCAGAGCTGAGCCAAAAAGTTGAGCACGTTTCTTCGGGACCTTCTAGTCTTAGAGTTACCTCTATGCTGGTACTCTCTTCGGTACCAAGCTAATCGATGCACCCCTCGAAACATAGGAAAATCCACGAACCCCTCATTTTATCTGTCAAACTTTCATAGCGAATCAAAACTAACAGTTTAATACTACTGTGTCACCTGACTTATAACGAATATACGTTGTATACGAGTACCCCGAATACAACGTATAATTCGTCTAATTTTACATTGCAAATGCTATGCAAAATTAGACGAGTCATGCATCAACTTCAAATGACTTCTAGCGAGGAAAAAAAATTAACGGCTGTAGTAAACCATTGTATCAGTGATTTTGTCGAATATCTTAAAGAAAAATAGTAGAAATTTTCATTACTGATCATTACAAAACGTATCGCATGACAAATGTAATGCTCACTGCGTGTATATGATCATTTCTTTGATTATATTTTATTTTTAATTGCAATACCTTTCGTGGACCTTTCATAGCATCGTAATGCTTGTTTACTTTGCACGATAGGTAGCCGGTTTGACAGTTCAATAGGTAGACTTGGCTTCACGCTTGGCGTGACTCATTATACACCGACTCTAATTTTGTCCAGTGTGCTGTTCTCCCGAACCGGTTCAATCTACTAGAATCAAAACAGAGCTGGGCTCTTATTCTACTACACCCACAATCCCACGAAGCACCGAACCAATGTGAAACGTCAAAACATCGCTGCTCCCCCTTTCTTCGCTCATCCGCTTCTGTTTTGTTTTGAGTGAGTCGAACGCGATTTTCTTCATTCCACCCAACAGAGCTCTCATCGGGATCAGACGCATCTGTTCTGCCTTTACAGCTTCAGGAATTAAATTAAAAATAAGGAATTACAATTAAATTTTCAAGTGTGCTTCAGCAATAGCCTTCTTCCATAAGTCACGAACCGACTGCCGGATGAAACCGTCAAGGTGGATAAACTAGTGTACCTGATAGCGAACTGGAATTTGTTTGCCCGCATCTGGATCGCTTCCAGGATGGGTGAAGAAGCAGGGCGGCAGAGCGAACCGCAGCAGCAACCAGCGCTGGAAGCGTACGACGATAAGTCAGCGGAGGAGGGTGGATTCCCACCGGTGGCGGAAATTCATCTCTCGGCGCTGGTGTCGGTGGGAGCCTGTTTTGCCATTTCCGTCATCTACGTGGCCAGCTTGTACGTGTGGCAGTCGAAACATGATCGGTATGTAGGAAAACAGAAACGAACAGCTGTTGGGAATTTAAGGATTCATTTATTTGTGCGGTTTTCAGTGACCACCCGTCAACGATCAAGAGACGCTTTTTCAGCGTATTCGTGGTGATGCTAATTGCACCGATCTTCGTCATGACCTTGTCCAGTGACGCCGTGTTCCAGAAGTATACGATGTGGGAGATTATGGGATTCCGGCTGGAAGGACTGCTAACGGGTATATTTCTGCCACTGGTGCTGACCGCGGTGCTGTTTCTTGGTCCTCTGAGTGGAACGTTAACCAATGGTCTTTGGCGAGTCTATTCCGAACCGATGTACTGGGTCAATGCGGTTCAGAATTTGAAGTGGCTACGGAACCATCTGGTAGCACCTCTCTCAGAGGAATTTACCTTCCGTGCCTGTATGCTGCCACTGCTGCTACAGACTTTCCAACCACACACGGCCATGCTCATCACTCCGCTTCTGTTCGGACTGGGTAAGTTATTTGCGGTTTCGCTGACGCTAGGAAGCCGGCTGATAACCAATTTTCATTTTTAGCCCACCTTCATCACATAAAAGAACGCCTCCGGGATGGAACCCCACTCAGGATTGTCCTTACGGTGTCGTTCTTCCAATTTTTCTACACCACCATCTTCGGTATCTATTCGGCGTATCTCTTCGTGCGAACCGGCCACTTTGCGGCTCCGTTCGTGGCCCATGCCTTCTGCAACCATATGGGCTTTCCGGACTTTCAGGAGGTGCTTAATCAGTCGAAACGCCGGAAGGCTATCTTCATCGGTTTGTACGTCCTGGGACTGGTGGGATGGATAGTGCTGCTACCGACGCTTGCCACCCCGAGTTGGTATGCGAACAATCTCTTCTGGGCGGGGGATGTGTGACTTTGAGGGATATTCTGTATAGGAGAGTAGTTTTCCAACTAATGACGTCTTGTTTGCCATCTTTGAGAATAAGTTGAACTAGTTTTTATTGAGTGGAGATTTCGAAAGAGCTGTAGGTAATCAAATGGGTTAAATCAAGGGCTGCGCTAAGATCACTGTTTTGTTTTCGCTGTTAGTTCCTCTAGTCTAAAAAAAATGTAATAATAGCCATGCGAATTTAGGATATCAACTATGGAAGGTGAAGTTAGAGAAAGTATTGCGTATACTGTAAACCGCTGGAATCATTTTTATGTAGAAAGAAAATAAAATGTTCGTATGATTTGAGAGTAGAACATTTTGTATAAAATTTAATAATGAAAAAAGTTCTCTTTCGTATACGTTTCGCCTACGCATATGCAATTGTGTACATGCACGGCCGATTAAACCACTCAAATTAGAGTTTCGGTCACTCAAGTTCCCAAAAACGTCACGTTAAGAACAGATAACCCAAATGTAGGTTTGGTTTCCCAAGATTGGGTTAGAAATTTACCCTTATCCGGTTTAGTTCATACTAGAGTCGGTGTATAATGAGTCACGCCAAGAGAAAAACAGTTGAACCCGCATCACGGTTTTCGAAGAATTCCCTTTCTTTTCACTTGGCAACAGAGGACTTCTACATCAACTTCAAATGACTTCTAGCGAGAGAAAAAATATTGCGACTGTAGTAAATCATTATATCAGTGATTTTGTCAAATTATCTTAACAAAAAATAGTAGAAATTCTCATTACTAATCATTACCGAGCGTATCCCATGACAATTTAACGCTCACTGCGTGTTTATGCTCATTTCTTCGATTATATTTTATATTTTATTGCAATACCTTTCGTGGACCTTTCATAGCATCGTAATGTTTATTTACTTTGCACGATAGGAAGCCGGTTTGACAGTTCAATAGGTAGACTTGGCTTCACTCTTGGCGTGACTCATTATACACCGACTCTAGTTCATACCAAACCTACATTTGGGTTATCTGTTCTTAGCGTGTAGTTTATTCGTACACGGCCGATGAGATCAACTCATAATGGACAACGTCGTCAAGCATTTTATCATGACTTTCTACCATCGATTTAACAAAACTGGCCCAACAAATCTATACAGAGCTGGAAAAAGGGCCTATCTGCTTTGATCGATTCTCTTCATCGACTTTCTCTTTCGTTAATAACTCAGCTGTCACAACATTCTCTGTTGTATTTGACGATTTGGACGATAGATAAAAACCTCCTTTATCATGCTATGGGGCAAAAATAGCACGAAAACTGTTTGCATAGCCGTGGTTATCAAAAGAGAAAGTCGATGAAGAGAATCGATCAAAGCAGATAGGCCCTTTTTCCAGCTCTGTATAGATTTGTTGGGCCAGTTTTGTTAAATCGATGGTAGAAAGTCATGATAAAATGCTTGACGACGTTGTCCATTATGAGTTGATCTCATCGGCCGTGTAGTGTGTCGAGCAGTTATGAGACGACCTTCCACTAGCTACAGCGTTGCCAGATTGTTTTTAAACTAATTGTTATCAAAGATATTTATCGGTATTTATTGTTTTAATTAATTTTATGTATTTGCCGAAGACAATCAACTTATTCACATTAGAAAGGTCAAGTCTGGAAGTGAAGCGTGGAAAGGTGACCGTTATGCGGAAGATTTGTCAGTTGCGTCTAGAAAAATGTGAAGACATAGAAGTCCACATCGCGAAGCTTACCGAATTATTTGAGAAGCAGAATGATTTGAAACCGAACAAGATTATTGATGCCCAATGGCATTATTATTCAGCAGTTTGCCAGAGGAATATGAAACGCTCGTGACAGCTTTAGAAGCAAGACCGGACGAAGACCTTACATTGAATATGGTAATTTTTCAGACGAATGGCAGAAAGCGTAGGATTTTGAAGCTGAAGATTCGGAGACGATCTTGCAGGCTGGATCAATGGAGGTACAAACGTGTTATTTCTACAAGCAAATTGGACATCACAAAGCCAAATGTGAGAAGTTCAAGAAGTGGAAAGCCTAAAATTTGAAGCACGGTGAATAAGAAGGAAAATGCAAATGTTGTTACGCAGCAAGATCAAGAACCGAAGAACTAGGCGTTTTTAACCGGAAGCTCTTCGATTTCGAATAGGCAGTAAATACTGCCCAACAAACATTGAAAGTTGCACAAGAGCTTGTTCATGCAAAACTCACCTTCTTCAGCAATTTTTTAGCTTATTCAGCTTTTAATCAGTTCAAATTGTTTGTTGGGTGGATTCCGGGCAACGTGCCATATCGTGAAGTGTTTCAAGAGTTGGGCGGAAGTATCCAGGAAAACGTCTGGGTGGCCAACGGGATGAGATCAAGATCCAAAGGTCGTGGTACCGGTAAAATGTTCGTGATAAACGGTGAAGGCAATCGTCATTTGATTACTCTAGATGCCGTCTGTTTGTTTCGGACATGAAATAATACTTACTGTCAGTCAATTGGCGTTTGGTATAGAAGAATTTCTAGATCACGTTCGACAAACATGGAGCGAAGATTCATCGAGCTGGAAATGTGGCTGAGCTTTCTGGGAACCTCCCGAATAGAAATTTACATTAGCCCAACGTTTGATTTTGATGTCTACATCAGCATCGAAATCAAATGTATGCCTGATGTCAAACATTAGAAAACATTATGATTTAGTTGTATTTAAGCAACGTAACATGGTGTATACATCAGAAATTTTGGTGTTACGACAATATGGTGTTGCGACAATATGACGAAAAGGCTGCTTTGGCGACGTCTCCTGTTGATTGCGTTCATGTGTGGCAGCGAAGACTAGGCCACAGAGATTGTGATGCTGTTCTGAAGTTGGGAAAACTAGTGACCGGAATCCAAATGAAGAATTGAAAGTGTGAAGATTTGTGTGAAGTTTGTTTGAAAGTAAGTCAACAGAAGTGATTTGGTTCACACAGACATTTTTGGACCACTGTGAACAGCAACCGTTGGACGCAGAAGGTACCTCCTGACATTCACGGATGACTATCCAGCATTTTACGAGCGCTTATGGCCGCCACAATCTGGCTGAGTTTTTGGTAGGGAACATATGATTTGACGTTTGGGTTGTGTCGTTTGACGTGTAAACGTTCAAATTTGATCGTTTACACGTCAAACGACACAACCCAAACTTCAAATCTTATGTTCCCTACCAGAAACTCATCATGGAGATTCTAGAAGAATTCGTTGAAATGGCCAAAACACAATTTGGAAGAAAACCGAAAGTTTTGTGATCTGATCCAGGTGGAAAGAATTCAAAACTTTCCTAACACGGAAGCGCCTAATTGGACAACTAACAGTGCTGTAATCTCCTCAGCTGAACGTTGTGGTGGAGCGTAAAAACGTTACCTCGTGTAAATGGCCAGATGTATGCTCATTGATGCTGGTTTGGATAATAGTTACTGGGGAGAAGCTGTTTCAACGGTGAATTACCTGCAGAATCGCCCACCTTGCAGGACAATAGGATCTATAATGCAGCGTAATGTTGATGAAGTGGTCGTCGTCTCATTCACGAACCATCCGAAGGACGATCCTGTTGATCTTGGTACCTGTAAAACCGATGAGGACGAATCCGATGATGAAATTTGGGATGATCCAGAAGTCGAACTGCGTTAAGATGATACAGGACATGAAGCTAGTTCGCACGCCAACGAGGATATAGCTAGTACCAGATGATCGATAAGGATTACCCGTGGCGGTATGTGTGTACAGCAGAGGCGCAAGCGCAAGAACCAAAAAAACTTAAAGAAGCATTGGCAAGCGCAGAAAGCGTGCAATGTCAGAAGGCCATGTTGCAAGAGTAGGAAGCAATTGAGTCTAACGACACGTGGGATTTAATTGACTTACCCCCGGGAAGATGTGCAGTTGGTTGCAAATGGGTTTACAAGCTGAAACAAGATGCGGCAGGCAACTTTTCCAGATTCAAAGCACGGTTGGTAGCTCAGGGATTCGGTCAGCGATACGGAACAAACTATGATGAAGTATTTGCTCCCGTGCCGCGTCAAACCACTTTTAGGACCCTAATGTCAGTAGCAGCAAAACGAGGAATGGTTGTGAAGCAATACGATGTGAAAACGGCATTCCTACAAGGCACCCTTAATGAGGAGGTTTTTATGAGGCAGCTTCCAGGTTTGGCAGTTAATGGACAAGAAAGCAAGGTATGCCGTTTGAAGAAAAGTCTCTATGGTCTTAAGCAAGCGGCTCGATCGTGGAATCATCTATTGCATACTAGGTATACTGGAGGCGAACGGATTCAAGCTATATGATGCAGACCCATGTTTGTACATTTGTACTATGTCTTAGTATATGTAGATGATCTCATCGTTACTAGTGAAGATGGACGAATAATCACTGCTTTAGCATGCGCGCATTCAAGAAATTTTGAAATCAGCAGTTTATGCCTTGTTCAGACTAGAGTCGGTGTATAATGAGTCACGCCAAGAGAAAAACAGTTGAACTCGCATCACGGTTTTCGAAAGATCCCCATTCTTTTCACTTGGCAACAGAGGACTTCTACAACAACTTCAAATGACTTCTAGCGAGAGAAAAAAAATGCGGCTGTAGTAAATCATTATATCAGTGATTTTGTCAAACTATCTTAACAAAAAATAGTAGAAATTCTCATTACTGATCATTACCGAACGTATCCCATGACAATTTAAAGCTCACTGCGTGTTTATGCTCATTTCTTCGATAATATTTTATATTTTATTGCAATACCTTTCGTGGACCTTTCATAGCATCGTAATGTTTATTTACTTTGCCCGATAGGTAGCCGGTTTGACGGTTCGATAGGTAGACTTGGCTTCACTCTTGGCGTGACTCATTATACACCGACTCTAGTTCAGACTACAGAGTTATAACATGTTATAGCGCTATCTTGAGGGTGGTTTCTGTGTTGCAACTATTCGACAACCGTTGTAACATGTTATAACTCTGTAGTCTGAACGTACTATTAGGCGATGTACGAAAATATCTCGGGATTGAAGTTGAACGTGGTGAAGCTGGAGATTTTCACATAAGCCAAAAGACATCTGGACTTATTCAAGCTACAGTTTCAGCGATTCCATTGGATATAAGCGGCAGCGGTGGTGTAGTGGTAAGGGCAGCAGGCCTGGGTTCAATTCCAGTCGGCGCCGCCGGGATGTTCTGAGGCATAACATCTCTGAAGGGAAGTAAAGCCGTCGGTCCCCAGTTCATGAGTTGATGGATCGATAGGTAGAGGGTCCAGGTGTGGGAGCTGCCTCCCTGGCGTCGGTAGCATTGGTGCTCAGCACGGAAAACAAGATCGACGGAAAACAAATCTAGGAAAGAAAAAAACCATCCAGGATATGGAAAACAAGAGACAGAAGAAGAATTGCTACCGGACAATTTTCAGTATCAAAAACTGGTGGGCCAGCTATTATACATTGCAGTCAACACACGGCCAGATATTGCTGCTTCGTTATCCATCATGAGCCGGAAGATCACCAAACCTACTAAGAGCGACTGGATTGAGCTAAAAAGGATCAATCAGTATCTAAAAGGAGCTTGCGACCTAAAGCTACGTCTCAGTACCAGTGCTGAGATTTGTCATTGTCATTGACAGACTTTCGTGCGATATTGACAAAATTGTTCGTCACATAGCCGCTGACAGACTTGATCCTCAAAAAACCTTCGTCAAAATCTCATTCATTTTTTCGCCAATGAAAAAGTGTAATTTCGTACATTCTGTGTTACATTATTGTTATCCAAGCAGTTCAGGACGTAGAGGCTTGTTCACATTAACGGCTCCATGTAATAGTGTTGATCAAGTCATTTAATTTCGTTACAAATTTAGTTAGTATAAAAATATACATATGTTCGTCACTGACAGCATTGCCATTGACAATTGACATGGTTTGCGTTGACTGTTCTGTGACTGTTAGCTCAAATGAATGACCAAAGCAGAATTTTCAATATCACCACAGACAAACAGACATAACACATTAGATATTTCTCACTGTAAAACATCGTCGCTAATACATTACCGCCATCTTTTGAGTACACTGTGGTGGGCACACTACACTGAACAGATGGCGGTAGTGTGTAAATGTCAAACGGAAGAGAATTGACTATGCGCGCCACAGGTGGCGGTACTACCTCTATGGTACACAGCAAAAAAAATGTAATATCGATCAACGTAATTCAAGCTGATGCATGAAATAATCATGTAATAGCAAAACGCAGATACAATATTACATCAATGGATGTAATTTTGTTCGAAAAATCGATGTACATCGTACAATGTGATTTTACACAACCGATGGATTGACCTGGTTGCAGCAGTTTCGATGTAATATTCAACAACTTTTTTTGCTGTGTAGTACCGAAGAAAATCATTATTATTTTTGGCTCACTCAGTACCCCTGATGTTATCTGTCAAACTTTCATAGCGAATCAAAACAAACATAGTGTAGTAATAGAATTTCAACTAGAATAGGGTACGTTAATCGTTTGCTTGGGACCAATAGGCTACTAAAGTGGTGAGCCAATTTAAAATCGTTAGTTTCGTATTGATTGTTGGTACTACCATAGAGGTAACTCTAAGACTAGAAGGTCCCAAAGGAACGTGCTCAACTGTTTGGCTCAGCTCTGGTACTCTCTTCGGTCCCAAAGCTAATCGATGCACCCCTCGAAACATACAAAAATCCACGAACCCCTCATTTTATCCGTCAAACTTTCATAGCGAATCAAAACAAACATAGTGTAGTACTAGAATGGGGTACGTAAATCGATTTGCTTGGAACCAATAGGCTAGTCAAGTAGAGAGCCAATTGTAAATCGTTAGTTTCCACCGGTTGGTACTACCAACTACGATACTTTTAAATTGTCCCTTAAATGTTTGTTCGATGAACAACTTGCGAGAGTTATGTCTGTTTGTCTGTGAAATCACCGTGTATTGTCGAGATTTTGCAGCACTGCTCAGTACTCGTAAAAACAAGTCAGGACTTCAAGGATATGCAGATGCAGACTGGGTAGAATGCAGGCAAGATCGCACATCCAATAGTGGGTATGTATTTCAATTTCGTGGTGGAACAATCTCGTGGGCTTACCGGAAGCAATCATACGTTGCGTTTTCTTCTTTCCCCTACTTTTGACTTGTTTGTCTCCTGTCATCCAACTAAAGGATGTTTATTTGAAAATTAGCTTAAAACATGCAGCATGCACTAGGATGACTTGCAAATGCTTTAAATTAGGTTTATAATTAGATTGTTTACATTTACATATTGAATAGCCATGAACAGCCATTCCATCATGGATACAAAAATCGTTTGTCAGTAGAAACTTCCTCCATATCTATATCGATCTTCGGTTTACCTATGTTCGTACCACCTCTGATGGCGAGGCGATGACTAATAGACTGATGCAAAATTTGACTTTTTCGCTCCACAGTGCTTAATGGTTTTAAATCGGGTCCTGATTAGCCACCCAAAGTTACAATTCATTTGGTTGGAAACAGACTTCGCACAAGCTATTTGAAGTTTACATGTAAATTACTATAGGAAATATCAACTTTTTGTTCATTGCCTTCTAGTCTTTTTCCATATTGAGCTGCGAAACAATTCGATAGCCATTCTTATAGAAAATTTTCTCAGCTACAACTTTGCTGAAGCTCGTTTCTATGTAAAACGAGACATGAAAAAGTTATTAATTATTTAAGAGATTGGTAAACTTATGACATGATCAAGCAGCTGCTCTGTAGGCAACACTGTATTTTGCAGTGTGACATAGTAGCCATGATTTTTATGTCCTATTCAATGCCCCAGAAACACAGATGTTGCCTGCTGAGCAGTTGATTGAGCATGATCATAAGACATCAGCGCATTGAACCATTGAACCATCCTTGCATTTAATCAGAAAGTGGTCTTCAACAAAGTTGTAGCTGGAAAAATTTCCTACAAGTACAGTTGGAAGCTTTTGAAGCAGATCGATATGGTGAATTATTAGATAGACATGAACAAAAATCGTGGTTTTACCACAGTAATTCCCATACAAACTTCAAATGGTTTGTGCCATCTCAGTTTCTCACCAAATGGGTTCAAACCTTGAGAGGTTAGTCAGAATCCGATTTGGAATCGTTTAAGTACTGTGGAGCGAAAATTAAAAATTTTGCATCACTCTAATGACTATGTTTCAACCTCTTTTGTCAGCTCAGATCAGCAAAATACGTTCGATAGAATTATTTACATCATCGTTTTGGATGATTTGCATTATGGGGCTGAAGCAATACCATATGCATTTCAATTTGGGATAACAATCATTCTACAGCGAGCATTATCACAAACGAAGTGACAGACGGAGCGGCTCGAAAACTTTGGTGACTAACCTGCTATTTCAATTTTTCAGTGTACCACATGGCAACACCACTACTACTGGATTGTACCACATGGCAACACTACTGCTGAATTGTTCTAGCATTTTCACCAAATGTATTAGAATGTTTTGGTTCTATCTCTTTCACTCTACTCAAAACTGAAATGCATAAAAAAAAATGACAAAATGATACACTCTTTGCACTCTGTCAAAGAATCATTGTACACAAAATCAACTATGTTCAAATCAAAACAAAAAAACTAACCCATCTGGTGGAGGATGGCACAAGCTTCCAAGAAAATTCTATTACAGTGAACCACATTATTTTAATGGATTTCTTCACCAGTAAGTCGTCTGTCACTTCGTTTGTGGCATTATGTATTTCAGGCCTGTTCGCTTCTCGTATTAAAGTTCATCCTGTAGTCCAAATAAAATTGGTATGTTATTTTGTTTAACGACGTGTTCAGAGTATCATCCAAACCATTTGTGGAATAGCTCATTTGGATTATCGTTCATGGTATTTTTTAAATATGGTAATTTCGATTTGAATAGTCTGAGGTTTCATTTGAACAGAGGATGATGTTTTGGTATAGTGTACAGTATCGAGATGAGTGAAAAGAATTTACTTTTGGGACTTTTTTCTTACCGTGTAGAGTGTACATTTGTGTGAACGGAACTCAAACATGAGTTAGATGCAATGACCGTGAACAGTTTTGATCGACTGATGGGCAGTTTTAAAATAGCGTGCAAGTGTTTGTGATCGAGTCTCGGATTGAGTAAACGCATCAGTAAACGAACCAAAATGGAGCTACTATGGAAAAGAGCCCATCAGCATTTGTAAACAAAAGGTTTGTAAGCCCTTTCCTCGCACAGGGTAGGCCGCCCACACAAACCAACAGCATCATCGGTTAGGGAAAAGTTTTCCCTACCTGATTCTGCTATTGGTTTGCATGAACGACCTACACTTTGCGAGGAAAGGGCTTACAAACCTTTTGTTTACAAATGCTGATTTGCCTTTTTCTATTGTTGCTCCGTTCACTCAAATTCACCAAAATTACACGGTATTTCAAAACTACCCATTAGATGTGTATTAGTTAGATTCAATTGTCGCGTAAGGGGATATACGGAGAAAGTAGGCTACTCGAATAAAACCTTCCGAAGCATCGTCCGTCGATCGATCGAGAAGACCGAAAATAAACACCGGTTGAATAAATCTGAAAAATCTACGGTTCAAAAAATGGATGGCCGCGGTTCCTGGTCCTTCAGTCTCATCCGTGATATGAAAAACGCTTCCAATCATATCATCCGGAGCGATTTGGCCGTTATTATGCGCGACAAATACCCCAAGTCACGTCATCACTTTCTGGTGCTTCCCTGGAACGACATCGACACCGTTTATCAGGTAAGATGGTCCTTTCTCAGAAAAAAAAAACGAAATCTAACGTAATTTCCCCCCATTTTTCCTAGCTAACCCGCAAAGATATTCCACTGCTGGAGGAAATGCACCTGCTCGGAACGAATGCTATCGAACTAAGCCGGGGTCAAGCGGACGATTTCAAAATAGGCTTCCACATGAAGCCCAGCATGCACCGGTTGCATCTGCATGTAATTTCCAAGGATTTCGTTTCCGACCGATTGAAGCACAAGCTGCACTGGAACAGTTTCCATACGAGCTTCTTCATGCCATTCGAATGTAAGCGTAAGGTTCGTTAATTAAGTTGCGCGGTTTGTTAATTATTCTTATGATTTGTAGGCATTCTAGCTGAACTGGAAGAGCGAGGTCAAATCGAACATCGTCCGGAGCAGTACATCGATAATCTACTGAAAACGCCACTGGCATGCCATCGATGCGATAGGAAATTCACGACCATGCCCGCACTGAAGAAGCACCTGGAAGGTCATCTTGAATCGTTTTCATAAGCGAAACGTGATTACGAAATTTTTATAACATGAGAACTGATATTGCGTGGTATTATTTTTTTAACTGTACGAGGAATTCGAGGCTGAGATCAACACGTGGTTATAGTCGATTCAGCACGGGGATAATTTCTCGCTGGTTTAATGTATCTGCTTTGATCGAGGCTATAACTATCCGGGAGTTAAAGCCCCTCAAATATAGCAGAATAACACTATTTGGTTTGTTTTTTATATAATATCGGTTCTCGGTATTACATGAGTTTCGGTTTTCGGTTGCTTCACAAATGGAACGAAAGAAAATGGCGTGCGGGCAGCGTGGAATCCTCCAGAGGCAGATAAATCGAAATCGAAAACACTGCTAGTCAAAAAAAAAAAAAAAGCTAGACTGGAACGCGAAGAAGGACAAGAACTCTTCAGCAGCGAGGAAGGCTTTTTAAAGGTTTTTGTTTTGGATGAAATGGAAACAGACGTACGTCGGTCTGTTGACCAACGACTAATTTTGACGTCGTAAGGTGGGCTACTGTGAACGTGTTCCATCAATTACATTTTACACAAAGAGACACTGTACAACAAGTAGGTGTAAATCTGCACAATATTTTGTATTATAGTAAAAATCACTTATAGTTTTTGCGAATACATATAGCGAATTCGTTTATTATTCAGTTCCAACCTGGATCGGGTATCAAGATTGGGTCTGCTTGGTTTCTGACAAGCGTCAGCTTGCTCGTTTGTTTTTAAAACCTAGCTCAGGTTGAGGTTCGCACTGACAAAAAGATAGATTTCGATACTCTTGGTCCTGCTAAACACTAATAGCGAATTCGTATATTGTCGGGTGACGACAATATACGAATTCGCTAATAGTGTTAAGCAGGACCAAGAGTATCGTTGTTCCTAACAAGGTTTACAGTTGTTGCAGTGGTTAATACGCCCATATTTTACGAAACATTAACTTATAAAATGTCCTTCCATGGAACTAACATATCCCGATTCAAATTTTGTGTAGGCTTCTAAACTGTTTCTGCTATTGACTGGGGTTCCGCTAAATGGTGATCGGTGGTTAATTAAGTATTGAACTACATGGCCGGTAGTAGCCGTTGACGGAATATCCACCGCGTTCGTCTTAATGGAATATGGATCTATCGAATTAATTGCACTTATTTTCTCTTCGTATCTACGTTTAACATCATCACGCATTCCGATCTTAAACTTAAACTAGTCCTGATGAAAATCCAAATCCCTGGATCGAAACGTTGGCGATGAGAAAATTGTAAAAACTTTTTTTTTAAGATTGGAAGCCGAATCAAAAAGACTAATAAATTATTCTTCAATACCTTTAAACTAGAAATACTCAGAGGAAGAGATGGGCGGAGAGAATGTTTTGAGTCAAATGAACTGTCAAAATCTAAGCCAATCGAACATTCCAATTAGATTTTTCCGAGGATTTCTTATTCTTACTAGAATAAATTTGAGAGTATTGCAATCGAACAGAAATTCAATCACCTTTATGTTTTGTGTGCTTCTCAAATTCAACTAGTTTTTGGAACCAAAAACAATATTCTAACTCTATTGATTAATTGATCTTCGTTGGTTAATGAATGGCACCAAGAAATGTGCAAAATATTGCGATGCAATCAATTATTATTTTGCACGTAAATCGAATCAAAAATAAAAGTAATTTGAAATGCTAGCTTCTAGCAAGGGTTGCAAGATAATTTAGGAACAAATTCCTGCTGCCGAATTGTATTTTGTTTTCTCCACCTATCTCTCCCTCTGAGTATGTCTACTTTAAACTTCCCTGAAAGATCGTTGTCAACATCGACGGTCAGGCATGAGTCATGAGAGTTGGTGTTTGGACAAGCAAGTGAAACGGTAAGACTGTTGAGCAGGGTGGCGGCTAGACTCTACACCGATGATGTAGATGGTTTGCGTGGGCGTACTTCGATTCGCGTGTAAAGGGCCTTACAACTTTTGTGCCGTTTTCAAATGTTACGCTTGAAATGTTCTCTAAACTTGCATTCATTTTTGGAACATCTTAATATAACTGCCCGAAAGAATTCAAAATTCAACTGAAGTTCTCGGAACTTCCCTGAAGTTTTCGGAATTTTCTTGAAATTCCCTTGATTTTCCTGATAATCATGAAACTACCCCTTAACTTAAACTCAACTGAAGCTTTTGCAGTGGAAGCTCCTGAAGTGCAGCAAGTTTCCTGAATTTAATAGAACTGCTCTGAAGCTCTTGGATCTTCACTAAAGTTCTCGAAACTTTCGTGAAATCTATGGAATTGCCCTGAAGCTATCGGAACCTACCCCAAAGATCTTAAAACTTCTATGTCGTCCTGAACGTTCTGACGATCTTGATGTTTTCGGAATTTCCATGAACTTCTCAGATCTTCCTGAAAGTTCTCGTAATTTTTCTATTGTTAATGGAACTAACATAAAGTTCTCAAAATTTTCCAAAACTTCTTGGAATTTCATTTAAGTTCCCCCCAGTTTTTCTGACGTTCTTGGGACTAGTAACTTCTTTGAAGCTTTCTGTACTTTGTTCTTGGAACATCTGCAAAGTTCTTGCTATTATTGTAAGGTTAATTGGACGCACCTGAAGTTCTCTGAATTTTGCTGAATTTTTTGGTGAAGTTTTAAGAATTATGCCTATTCTACGCGGCGTGTGAGGTGAGGTGACAGTGAAGTGATGGTAAAGTGACAATTGTCACCTCGGGTGAGGTGACTCTCCATTTGATTTGCACGGAGAGTCACCTCACCCGAGGTGACAATTGTCACTTCACAAGTGTCAGCGTATTTTTGATGGTGTCGATTACCATGCTACCAACAGCAGTGGTGAGAATCAGGGGCGAAAACGGATAGCTCCACGAAGCTCGTGCACTCATCGATTCGGGGTCGCATCGCAAGTGATACTTATCAGCCAAGATTTTCCGATGCAACTGGCAATTTCACAGCGAAATGCGAGACTAGTCGTCACTCTTTATCTCGTCGCGATTTAGTGAGCCGGTGATTCTACGTACTGATGCTTACATCTTTGGACGGCTAACAGCGCCCATGCCGCGCTTGGAGCTAGGCAAGCTCAGCTGAGGTGTTTGTATAATTTAAACCTAGCAGATCCTCTCTTTCATCCCAAATCAGGACCCATCTATGTGATTCTGGGTGCTGACGTATTCCTTTCGGTGATTCGTGATGGATAAGTCATGGATATCAACAATCAATCCGTGGCTCCGAAGCCGGCTTTCGGCGGATCATTTCCGGCAGACTGGGTGACAAGACAAACAGCGAACAACTAGCTATCAGTCTCTGCAGTGAAGTCAATGTCGACAATACACTTCGGATGTTCTGGGAGTCCGAAGAGCTGCGAACGGCGGTTCATTCACCCCTGAAGAACAACGAGTGGTGGAATACTTCGAGTCGAGGCAACCCATCAGCGAAGCGAAAATGATCGTTTTGAGGTACGGCTACCTTCCAACGAGAAGAAGCAATAAATCGGTGAATCCGATTTCTTGCTTCTGTACGTCGTTTCTGTTCAATTCACCTTGACACCAGTCCCGAAGTGACATTTCTTTATACACATTTTGACAGTTCCTTATGGGGTTTTGCGTTGGCGTGAGAGAATAAGAAAAAGTCCGCCATGTTTCACACATAGACTGACAGTTACATATGAGATTTCTCCATAGGAGTAAAGAGTTACAGAGCTCTCGTCAACGCCAATGGAACGAAGATTTGAACGGGATGAATAGTTCAAGAGGCACGAGAGTATATCAAACTAGGTCACATGGAACGCATCCCACGCAGTCTTAAAGGATGACAATCTCACGACTAAATTGCGAGTGGTCTTTGGCGGATCTCGCCCTTCTTCCCTTAACTAGATTTTGGATCAAGCCAGACTTGTTGGTTGTCCATTTCCGTTTCCGAACGTAGTCTTTGTTGCCGATGTAATAAGACAGGTACTAGTTAACTGGCGGGACATCAACTACCTGAGAGTAGTTTGACGATTCAGTGATAACGATGCTATCAGATATTATCGACTACTGACCGGTGACATACGGTACTGCATGTCCAGCGTACCCATAGCGATGGAAGCAATTGTGCATGTGGCGAAAGAATACGAAGGCATCATCTGGAAGCAGCTAATCGGATCATCAAGGATAGGTATGTGGACGATTCGATGACAGGTGCAAACAGTTTGGAAGAAGCGAGTACGCTACGTCAACAAATCATCGAAATTTTAGAGAGCGCCAGTTTTCACTTGTGAAAATGGGCGATTGACAAACCTGAACTGAGGTGTTTGTATGTTTCCTGATGAATGTGGGCGTTGAACTGGACAGATAAACTGATAAAGGCAGACGTTCTTCGGAATAATTTTAACAAGACTGGTCTCGGTTGTCTTCAAAGTACTAATGATTTATTTATCATCGATGGCATACTTTAATACCCTACTTGCTAGTTCTCCCATTTGCTCAATTCTCTAAGCAACGTTCAATTGAGAAGAAATATCGTTTCTACCGAAAGTGGGGTCTTTCCATCTTGCCACCACAGGCGTATTAGTGGAATACCAGTAGATATAAAGAAAGAGGGAAGGATTAGTAGTTTCCATTTAATTCCACTGCCTTATTTGCTTATCTTTGACATAGACGCGTATTTCGTCTAATACTTGTAATATTTAAACCTGAATTGCTTGAAGGTGTTTCCGAAATTGGTGTAGAAGCGATGCCGCTGCAACCCTAATAAAAAAGTACCATAAACGAATGATAACCCAAATGATTGAACCATTCCACAAATGGTTTGGATTATACCCAGAACACGTCGTTAAGCTAAATAACCATAACTATTTTATTAGGGAACTCAACGGAGAACGAAACGTATAGTCAACATACTTGGCGGACAATGGCTACCTGATGAGGATGTCCTTACATTCAAGGTCTGACTTCCGTATGAGGCAGGTGTCACCAAGTGTCAGCTTCTTTCGGAATCGTCAAGGCTTTTCGACCCGAACGGATGGCTTTCTCCAGCGATGGCCAAAGCGAATATATGCTACGAACAATCTTGGCTGTGATATTTGGAGTTTGATGAGCGGACAGCGCCGGAACCCGGACAGTATCGAGGACCTCTCGGACGCTATATACGAAGCAGCAACGGCCACCATCCCCAAGACCAGCAGCGTACCAGGGAGAAAAGCCCTCCGCTGGTGGAATGAAGATACGAAGAAGGCAGTCAAAGCCCGGCGCAAGGCAGTCAAAGCCCGGCGCAAGGCACTTCGACGTGTAAAGCGACTGAGAGGAGGCCCTTTGTCACAACCATGAACTACATAACCAATGCCGACAAGAAATCCGTGATGTCAAGCGATCCAGCTGGATGGATTTCCTGGAAAGGATGAACCAGCCCAGTGGCAGGCGCGTAGGCAACATGTTATACAGTGACAGCGGGCCCAGCACAGCAAAATAAATGGTTTGAGCCCGGGACATGCTGCCTACTGTCAAACGCTGCTGTTGGTATAGGCCTTGTCACTGGCCTATCGCAATTCTCGGCCGATCTCTGACAGCGAATCAACGCCCTTAGTGGGAAACAACGCACTACACCACTTCACGTCCAGGTTAATGGTTCCACGGTTTCCGATTCGGAAACGGTAGCTGATGAACTCGGTACCTACTTCGCCAGGCTCGCAACCATTGACAAGTATGACAACAAGTTCAAGCAAAAAACCAAGCCATCGACCGCATCCATCGCAGACTTCATAGTACCATAGAGGTAACTCTAAGACCAGAAGGTCCCGAAGAAACGAGCTCATCTTTTTGGCTCAGCTCTGGTACTATATTCGGTCCCAAGCTAATCGATTCACCCCTCGAAACATAGGAAAATTCACTAACCCCTCATTTTATCTGTCAAACTTTCATAGCAAATCAAAACAAACATAGTGTAGTGCTGGAATTTATACTAGAATGGGGTACGTTAGTCGATTTGCTTGGGACCAATAGGCTAGTCAAGTAGTGAGCCAATTTAAAATCGTAAGTTTCGTATTGATTGTTGATAGTACCCCCCGACACCGCCAGTACCGGTATAAACCAAGCTTTATCTTGGCAGGAACTACAGCATACCCTTCGCTGCAGCAACGGGAAGCCGGCTGGACCCGACGAAATCGGATATCCTCTACTCAAGAGGCTACCGGTACCAGGACAGCTACGGATGCTAGACCTCTTCAACAAGCTCTGGCTCACTAACGGGTACCCAGCAGTATGGAAGGAAACCTTGGTAGTTCCCATCCCGAAAGCCGGGGTAGCCACCCGTGAAGTCAGCAAGTTCCGTCCAATAGCGCTAACATGTTGTATGACCAAAGTCCTAGAGCGTATGGTCAATCGAAGACTGAAGCAACACCACGAAGCTGGAAATTTCCTTGATCACCGACAGCACGCTTTCCGACAAGGCTTCGGAACGTCCACCTATTTCGCAACCCATGGGGAAGTTCTCAAGAACGCCTACGACAGTGGTCTGCACACCGAGATAGTATCGCTTGATATATCGAAGCCCTTCAACGGAACGTGGACGCCCCTCGTCCTTAAGCAACTAATCGACTGGGGTCTTAACGGACCCATCGTTCACTTCATCCAGAACTTCTTGTCCAACCGTTCATTCCGAGTAGCAGTCGGCAACACAAAATCCCGGCATTTCCCCGAGGAAACGGGTGTCCCACAAGGATCGGTTATCGTCGTTACCCTGTTCCTCGTGGCGATGAACGGAGTCGTCCGTCAACTACCGAAAAACATATATGTGTTCGTCTACGCAGATGACATCCTCATTGTCACAACCAGACCCACGCCAGTACGTACAAGGATGAGAGCCCAAGCGGCAGTCTCCGCCGTCGCCAGGTGGGCCCACTCAGTAGGCTTTGAATTATCAGCCTCTAAAAGCATCAGATACCATGTCTGCCCTTCTCGACACAGAATTAGCGGACCACCGATCAAAATCGATGACCAGTCGATACCGCTGAAGAAGACCGTCCGAGTTCTGGGAGTTCTCGTTGACCGATTCCTCAACTTTGAACAGCATTTCAGTGCAGTCAAGATAAATTGCCGCAGCCGAGTGAATCTCATCCGGACCATTTTCGACAGAATAGATCGAACTACCGCAGCATCCGTTTTCACGTGGCGAGTGCAATTATCGACAGTAGCCTTCTATACGGGTTAGAGATGACCTGCATCGCAACGGATAAGCTTTTAGCTACATTAGCACCAGTCTACAACACCTACGTCCGGATTTTCTCTGGCCTGCTGCTATCCACGTCCGCTGACGCTGCATGCATCGACGCAGGCATCCTGCCTTTCCGCTTCCGTATAACCGCAGCTATCGCAACCAAAGCCGCTGCTTTCATCTCGAAGACATCCGGAAATCAAGGGATCTTCCTCCTCGACGAGGGGAACAGACCCCTTCGCACGGCTGCCAAAGAAGGTCTCCCCCCCCCCAGTGGCCAGGGTCTACTGGCATGGAGACAAATGATGGCAAACACCATTACTGAAAATCGAAAGCCGGATTAAGGACAGGTTCAAAGCCGGAGACAATTCCGTGACCATGAAAAGAACTGTAGCTGAAATGTTAGGAGAAAAATAGCGCTGGATCGTGAGCAAAGTACGGGAAGCTTGGGACGCAGAGTGGGCTCAAAACCGCTCCCTTTTCATCAGACGGATTAAAGGGACGACGAGAAAATGGACATAACAGTTGAACCAGCGGGATCAGAAGATAGCGTCGCGTTTGAGGACCTATCACACCAAGATCTCGTACAATTTCGGTGGAACGCCGTTCCACAGGACTTGCGTCGGTTGTAGAACTCCAGCCTCAATCGAGCACATTCTATGCGTATGCCCTCAGTATCAGAACCTGCGGGAATTCCACGGGCTACCAAATAGCATACGCGACATGCTGGGTGATGATCCCTCCACACTGGCAGCAGTAATGCGCTTTTTAAAGGATGCTGCATTGTATTTAAAGTTTAATCTTTTTTAAATTCCTTTCGGTTGTTGGGACATCTCTGGTTCCCCCGGTGTGGAGCTCTGTCTTATTCAGATTTTAATGTTGTGTAAATGTACGATCGAGCCAGGAACCAATTTCGGTTGAAGTAAACACTGTAAAAAACAACTCACCTTTCATGGACGAGATGAACTAGCCTACAGCTAAAATCTAAAAAAAAAGTAAAAAAAAAATGAGTTTGATGATCCACTTCCTCCGGCAATTCTACATGCATGGTTGGGATTGCGAGATTACCTGTGCCTATTAGACCAGGTACAGATTCCACGATGGGTACACAACGGCCGTATCCAATTGAATAGCTTTTCTGATGCCACTTTAATTTTAGTTGCGAGATCAGTAGGCAGCGATGAAAATGTGCACATCCAGCTATTTGCAGCCAAAACTAATAGCGAATTCGTTTATTATTCAGTTCCAACCTGGATCGGGTATCAAGATTGAGTCTGCTTGTTTTCTGACAAACGTCAGTTTGCTCGTTTGTTTTTAAAACCTAGCTCAGGTTGAGGTTCACACTGACAAAAAGTTCGGTTTCGCACTCGGTTGGAACTGGTGTTAACCCCGATAATAAACGAATTCGCTATAAGCTTGCTCCGGGGAAACAAATAGCGCTACCAAGGTTGGAACTGAACGTAGCGGTTATCCTATCTGACCTAATGCAGAAGCTATCACTTTCGCTTGAGCATCTTCAGGTCGAGTATGACGGGTGGACAGACTCAACAGTTGTGTTGCAGTGGCTGTCTTCGCTTCCCAGGCGATGTTGCTAACAGAACGTCGGCGATTCAAGAGCTCCTGCCTAGAAGGTACAGGAATTATGTATCACCGAAGGACTCAGACTGCTTCTCACAGCATTTCTCCGGAAGAATTGGTGAATCACAATCTTTGGAAGACAGGTCCGTTATGGCTGAACAAGGACGAAACAACACAGTAACGTCCAATATTAGCAGCGGTTTGAGCTGTTTTGAATCATCAAAGGTCAAAATCATCGATCAGTGTTCGAAACTAGAACTAGGACTGGTAGCTCGGCGCAGCAAGGATTTCCCACCGTAGATGAATTACAGTCTACAGATTTGGCATTTATTCGGATGCCACAAAGACAAAGTTCTCCACAGCGAGATCAAACGTTTGAAGCAGGGTCTGTAAGTTTCTCGGAAGAGCAAGCTGAGAATGGATTCTGGTGGGTAGCAGCTCCGTCATTCGTTAGTAGGTTCAAAACTGCGTCCGTTGCAATCGCCTGAAAGGACAAATCCTGGCCGATTACTAGCTTTGGCCTTGACCTGTGCCCAAGTCAAATTTCGGTCAACGTTCTTAATTTCACTGTTTAGGCTCCGCCGTCACGAGCCTCTGGGTCTGCTTCTGCTGCGATGTCTTGCTGGATTCCAATCCAGTGCTTGCTTGCAGATTTCGTTTCCACTCCGTTGTAGTGTGTGGCCTCCACTTCCGTTCACGAATTTCTGTTTCTATCGGCTTCTGATGGCACAAACGATGAAGCGCGGAATTTGAGATCCAATTGTGGGGCCACCAGGCACGAATTATGTACCGCAGGCATCGGTAGATAAACACCTGCAGCTTCTGAGTGTTCTCTGCTGATACACACCATGTTTCACTGGCGTATAACAGCACATACTTCACGTTCGAGTTAAAAATTTGTCGCATACAGTTGGATCCCCCTTCTTGGGGACTTTTACCAAGACGCCCTGCATCCAGTCGGCCGGAAAGTCACGGTGTCCCAGATATTGACGAATAGTTAATGCAACATTTGTGAGGATAGCATGGGGTCAGCTTTGAGCATCTCTGTTGATATGCGATCGACCTCCGGGGCTTTGTTGGACTTCATACTTCGGATGGCTGCTTCTGTCTCCTGCAATGATGGAGTTTCAGTGTTGACGCGAGTAACTCGCCTCACCCTTGGCGGATCATGCCGAGATGTTGATGGTTGGTTGACCGTTGGAACTCCAAGAAGTTGTTCAAAGTGCTCAAACCAGCGTTTCAACTGGTCAGTGGGGTCGGTGAGCAACTGTCCAGTCGCGTCTTTCACAGGCATCCTTGCCCCGCTCAGACGTCGTGAAACATCATAGAGGAGGCGGATATCACCAGTTGCTGCGGCTTTCTCCCCTTCAGGGAGTCCACCCACGCTCGCTTGTCCCGTATACAGGAGCGCTTAACTTCCCTCTCTAGAGCCGAATACCACTGACAGGCCTCGTTCTTGGCTCCTCGGGTCCTTGCTCGCTCTATCGCGGCTTTTGCTTCTCTCCGCTCCTCGATCTTCCTTCAGGTTTCATCGGTGATCCACTCCTTCCTCTGAGTGCGCAGCTCACCCAGGTTGTTCTCGCTTGTTTCAATAAAGGCATTCTTGATGTTCGTCCACTGTTCTTCTACGCTGTCACCTTCCGCAATATTAGCTGCGCGAGCCTCGAGTTCTTCGACGAACGATCTCTTCACTGCTGGGTCTTCCAGTCGGCGTGTGTTGAATCGCCGCCCGAGTCTCTCCTCCCGCCGTTGAGCCCGCGCAATGCGTAGGCGGATCTCACCGACCAGGAGATGATGGTCAGACGCGATGTCAGCGCTGCGTTTATTCCGAACATCAAGAAGGCTCCGTCTCCATTTTCGGGTGATGCAGATGTGGTCGATTTGGTTCTCTGTATATCCATCACGGGACACCCATGTGACTTTATGCACTGGGCGATGGGGGAAGAGCGAACCCCCGATCACCATGTCGTTGTTGGCACAAAACTCTGCAAGCAGCTCGCTGTTCTCGCTCATATCTCCGAGACCATGGCGTCCCATAATGCGCTCATAGTCCGAGTTGTCGGAGCCGATCTTCGCATTGAAGTCGCCTGTGTAGATCTTGATATCACCTCTTGGAGTCTTGTCTACGACAGCATTCAGTGGACTGTAAAAGTTCTCTTTGTCCTGCAATTCGGCAGCATCGGTTGGCGCATAACATTGGCGAGGATTATGGTAAGGTTTCGGACACGTTTTCTGAATCTGGCAACGATTATTCTCTCATTAATAGGTTCCCACTTGATGAGCGTAGCCTGTGCTTGGACGCTAAGCAGAAAGCCAAGTCCACGATGTCGCGGAGCGTTTTCACCTCGCATACCAGAATATAAAAGTACCTGTGTTCTCCAAAGTTCGGCCAGCGGATTTATAGCTTCATACGGCGGGCTTCACTGGCACTGCCAGTTTACCCTGTTGGGCTAGCGTCAGTACATTCTATGTTCCAATTATTGTCCGTTGTTTAGCGCTAAAAGTCGTTGCCATAAAATCAGTTAGTAATCTTTCACTTAGGTTTCTGTAACAATTTGAAGGTTTCGGAGACAGTAGGTGGTTGGTCTAAGGTCTCCTATCCGCCGTGATGGGACTGCCATCTTGTGTATAGCTTTCGGGGAGAAGCATTTCGTATTCAGCCGCTGGATGCCAGTCAGACGCTGTTTGAGCCGCCCCTAACATGGAGAACAGAAGCTCGGGTTTTGTAAGCCACATCCTCCGAAAAGGATGCAGCTCCCCTTTCCCTGTCAGCATACGACCAAAGTTCCCACCGGGGTTGGTTACCCGATCTTCCCTAAGGTTACTCGTACCCCAGCCGGCGCCGGGGAGGAAGGGATAGGAGTTACTGGGCAAGAGGCTAAGGACCACTTTCACTTGTGTGACGGGTCTATTTTATAACCTTCAAGTTCGCGAAGTACCGGTGGTACGCATTATTCCAGTCATTTGCCAGCCGTTGGCAGCATAGCTGTCATCGAAAGCCATCCACCTTGAGGCAGCCTCGGCGAAGTTGTTTCTAACGCTCTGAAACGGTTTGTATCAAGGCGTGACTTGTGCTATGAAATATGGTCTGACAATCACACCAATTTGAGTGCCAGCACTGACTGCATCGAATGAAGTAAGGAACTACATACTAGTTTTTTTCTACCGAGCTCGGCTGTGCAAATCTCGGCAAAAAAAAGTTTTACTGAGATCTCAGCAAACATTTCATTTGTTTGCTGAGATTCAGCTAAGCATTATCCGAGACTCAGTGATCAAATGTCACTTTTGCTGAGATCTCAGTGAAACTTATTTTTGCCGAGATTTGCACAGCCGAGCTCGGTAGAAAAAACAAAGTGTGTAAATGAGGTCTACGATTTGGTGCAATCTGGTTCTCACAATGCAGTGATCAGTCGATTCCTATCAAATAAAGGTATCAAATGTTATTTCATCACCCCATCTTCACCACACAAGGGAGGTATTTATGGGAAGCGTCGGTTAGAAGGACGAAGAAGCTTACTTTCGAGGAATTAACGACGGTACTGACTCAAACCGAGGCTTGTGTAAATTCGAGGCCCCTCTGTGCGATTTTAAAATTGAAGCGCTGAAGCCTTAACTCCGGGACACTTCATTATTGCTCAAGCTTTGACTTTGATTAACGAACCTCTCGGAGCTGGTAGCTCATGGAGTAACATGAGTAACCACCATGACAGTCACTTAAACATCTGGAATGTTCCTTGAAATACAACGAAGTTGCCAATACGTCCAGGAAGTTTATTGACCTGTTTTGCACTCCTACGTATGTCTTAACTTCTCCGAATATACCCTAACTTGTACCAAGTTCACATTTATATCAAGTTTCCTCATTATTTCAAAGCTCCCAGTATAAGAAATTTCCTTAAGTTTTACGGAGTTCTCTGAAGTTAAAGGAAAATCCTTGAACTTCAACAAAGTTCTCAGAATTTCTCTAGAAATCACTGAATTTCAACAAAGTTTGATGAAGTTCTACAATGTTCACTCCGCTTCTACAAAGCTCGCTGAAATTCTACAAAAAAATGCTGCATTTCTAGCATATTTCCAGAACATCTAAGCAGTTCCCTGAAGACATACGAAGTTTCTTGACGTCCTTAAAACATTCCCTGACATAAAATGGTATTTCCTTAACAACCATGAATTCGGTAAAGATTCAGTTTTCAACAACACCGTCTTCTCGATTAGCTGAATAGGAACCAAGGGGTAAGAGAGACGACACCTACGCTTAACGACGCCAAGGAGGTTCTTTTTAATCAAATTCAACACAAACCGTTCGTAACATTAGGAACAATCAAAGAAGTTTAATAATCCAACATTGAATTGATATTTCAGCAATCTTCTCCGTGATTCGGCATGTCCGAAGCAGACATGGCAGAAAGCGTTCAACACTTGGCCTCTGATTCGCTTCTCCTCAGGCAAGTAAAAATAAGTTAACGAGTCAACAACTTACCTACCCCTACTTGGCTATACTCTTTTGGTACCGGTCGGTTATTTTGATGATCTGATTCGCCTACGCAGTAAGCTACTAACACTGTCTGAAGAAAGTTCGCGCGCTCGAACACACCGGAAGGAAGGAAGGAGGAAAAATGGCATCCAAAAATTAAAAAAAAAAAACAAAATCTACCCGATAATGTGACTTAGAAAAAGTTCCTGAACAGTCCTACCACGGCCCGGACCCACCGCGGCACCGGTCGTGCCGTTAGCTCCGCTTCCGCCGTACTAGAATGCTGCTGTATGTTTTCAAACTCGGACTGCAATTTCCGCTGCAATCCACCGTTGGTGGTAACCACGCAGATTTGCGCTTCCAGATCGCGATTCACCGATCGCTCACCGAAGTTCGACGAGCCGATCAGCGTTACGTTCGGTAGCGTCGATCCCGGCAGGTAGTACCACAGACCCTTGGCATGGTACGTCCACCCGAGTCGCTCGTACTCGAAGAGGGACACCCGATGGTCCTGACCGGACTCTTTCAGCTTTTCGTAGAACTTTCGCGCGATCAAGGAGTATGCCGCCGGAATACCACCAGCGGGACCTTTAGCACCAAGGAAGCCGTTTGCCTATAGATTTGTAGAGAAGAAAATGGTTATCGACTCTGATGTATTATCGGTACAGTTGAAAAACGGGAAACCCCACGCGTGGCAATAGATTTTACTCATGTTCTGTACGGTAAACATACTCCCTTATTCTGCGAGTCAATCATGGTGAGTTGGCAATTGTCAACTTGTTTGAGATGACTGTCCGTGCATTTCAAATGGAGTCACCTCACACGACGTGATAATTGTCCACTAACCGGTGAGAGAGAGAGAGTCACGTAACTCGCAGAATAGGGTGGAATGCATTTGATTGTCGATTTGGCGTAACTGGTAGCTCCTCGACCACACATGCAAACACTACCATCAGATAGGAGAAATTTTCCCCTACCTGATAGCGGTGTTAGCATGCGTGGGCAAGCTACCATTTACGCCAAATCGAAGATCAAATGCATTGTTTACAAATGCAGATAGGCCCTTCGAAAAAGTAATCGAGAATTATCACGTCGTGTGAGGTGACTCTCTATTTGAATTGCACGGAGAGTCACCTCAGCGGTGACAGTGACTCGCAGAATAATGCGCACTATGTCCAATGTTATGTTTAACGTACAGAACGAGAGTAGAGTCGAATGTCGCGTGTGGGATGGAACCTACATTAGGATGCGCCATCAGAATGCTGCACTCCGCTTGGCAATCCTTGGTCAACGTATCCA
The DNA here is from genome assembly GCF_037179485.1 of Ochlerotatus camptorhynchus. NCBI lineage: Eukaryota > Metazoa > Arthropoda > Insecta > Diptera > Culicidae > Ochlerotatus > Ochlerotatus camptorhynchus. The sequence continues at coordinate 745,971 of NW_027040553.1, forward strand.
TGTAGGTTTCGGTCAGGTTGAAATAGCCAGTCGCCAGTTTCAGATTCGAATCTTTCAAACAGCCCGAGAGTAGACTTTTGGTGGCCAAACTGTCGTGGTGAATACCGAGTTGACCCATCTCAATCAGCGGGAATATCCACGTGTCGGAGACTGCAAAACAAAGAAATTTGATTGCCAGTTCATGCGAGAAAGCCATTCATCACTTACCGGTATCTTGCTCGCAGACACTCCTCTGCCGTTCCAGGACTCCCTTGAAGTAGTTCCGTATCCGCTCTCTCGCTTCGGTAGCGAAATCCTCATGGTCGCTTTTGTACGGCAACATGTTCCAGCTCTCGTGTAGACTGGCATCGCCATTTCGATTCACATTCAGGCTGAACTCCTGCACCTTGTTCAGGAAGTCTGCGTAAAAGTCCGCCAACTTGCGGTCCTCGATCATCACGTATCGATCCTGTCTGTTTGTGAAGTAGTCATTCGAAAGATTCGCACCGCTGATGATCACCGTATCATCCACCAGGTACAGCTTCATGTGCTGTATGCCCAACAGTTCGTTCCACCGAGGTGGCGCTAACTTTTTGGTCAGTCCTCGCAACACCGGTGTATGGTACAGCGACAGTCGGAAGTTGTCGCTTTCCTGCAGCAGTGGCATCAGTGTGGTCTGGGAGTTCTTCTCGCCGCGAGTTCCCCGGGTAAAGTCCAACAGAACGTCCACCTTGAGCTGTAGGTTCTGTTTCATGTTGTCGTGGATGGCATTGACCAGTCGGGTCTCCTTGCTGCCAATGCCTAGGTACAGACTGGCCAGCATGATTCTCCGCTTTGCGACGGCACATTTCGACACCAGGGTGTTGTAGAAGGCGGACGGCTCGTAGATGACTTCGATTTGGTTGCCCGAAACGGGGAAGCAGGGCGATACGGTGTGCAGCCAATTTAGCGATTCCAGCTGCGGAGAGCGGAAGGCTGCGGCACTGCTGTTGTTCGTTCCGACTCCGTTGCCATTTGCCGACTGGGATGTGCCGGTGGAGGCTGCCGGAAGGAATTCACCCACCGGCGGAGGGTAGTCGGTGATGATGGTGCTGAATAGGCGGCGGATCATTTTGAACAGTGGTTGGAGGATGATTTGCCAACTGGATTTTTTTTTTCAAGAGGAATAGAAAACGAACTCATGTTGAGCGGGGATCATTTGATTTGGGGGTTGTTTTGGTCTTCAGTGTTTTAATGAGTTGGGTAAATGTGCTATAGGCAAAAGCTTAGATGAACTTTTAATTGCAGGAAGGAATTTTTTCGAAAGGATCGACGAACTACTTATAAACTCAAATATACACTTATTTATAATATTTTAAAATGTAGTCTCAATGCTTATGTACAAGATATAAATGATTCGCAATGCTTTAGAGACATTGCAAGATGGTGCATTGGAATATACTTCAAACGATAGATGGATCAGGATAGACCCATGACTGACTAATGATTAATAATAATCTTCAGAGGACCGTCGACTGTTTTGTTCTAGGGCAGGATTGAGTCAAGATGTCGAAATGGTTATCATTGCGGAAAACTAGTTTGCTTGAAATGTACAATTCAATCACGCTATTCGTGTAGTTTTTCTAGGACAGTCAATACGTGCACACTATGCACCTCCTGGGAATGAGCCTGATTTTCAAGCACATAGCACATTTCTCACTGTAAACCATCGTCACTAAAACACTACCGCCATCTGTTGAGTACACTGTTGTGAGCAGAACGCTGAACAGATGGCGGTAGTGTCCGAACGTCAAACACAAGGGAATTGACTATGCGCGCCACATGTGGCGGTACTACCAACTACGATACTTTTAAATTGGCCGTTAAATGCTTGTTCGATGAACAACTTGCGAGCGTTATTTCTATTTGTCTGTGACAGTACGGTGATAGAGGAAATGTTTCACCAAACCCGAGCGTCTGTTCACCATGGAGGTGCAGCTCAAAAGGGCGTCTGTCCTCCCTGTTAGAAGCGGCTGATCACCGCCCTAGAGCCAGCGTGGGACTCTAAACAGAGCTGAGCACGATGGTCCCCCGGCGAGACAGGGGGTTGGAGCAGGCCCAACAAGCCGCCCTGGAAAAAATATAAAGTTGCAAATACCGAAGAAATAAATACGGATCGGAACAATCGGCGCAGCCCTATGCTACGAAATAAGGACTACGATTGGAAACTCGGAACATGGAACTGGTAATCGCTCGGCTTCCCGGGCTGCGATAGGTTAATCTATGACGAACCTCAACCATCGACGAATCGACATGCCACTGGAGCATTTTGTTGGTTCGCAATTCGGTTTGTCAAATGAGCCATCTGACCTGTCAAACGGGCGACCAGATCTGTCAAACAAGGTGACGTGTGTTCGTGTCCTTGCTCACGATATGACGCGATCGGATGACTGGATGGCGGTAGTGTTTAATGTATGTAAAATATGGCGACTTGGGCGAGAATTTGAATGTAGCTTCTATGAGCTGTCACGTCGGTTCGTCGGTGCTTCTACCACGCAACTTCGAAGTCGTAGCACTGCAGGACGGGACAAAAGGTATGGAAAAGTGGGAATCGAGCGGCTACTTTCTACCAGAGCTGTGGCACCACCAACGAGCTGGGAACCGGCTTTGTAGTGCGGGTTAAGATGTGCCTACGCGTGATTGGTTGGCAGCCGATCAACGCGAGGATGTGCAAGCTGAGGATTAGGGACCGTTTCTTCAACTACAGCATCATCAACGTGCTTTGCCTTCACGAAGGGAGACTGTTCGCAACGGGACTTCAAAATAGTCATCGGCGACATGAACGGTCAGGTAGGACGGGCGGCAATCGGGCCTAACAGCCTGCATGGCGTATCAAACGGCAACAGTCAACGATGCGTGAACTTTGCAGACTCCCGAAATACCTTTTTCCCCCTCGCAAGGATATCCACAAAGCCACCTGGAGATCACCTGACAAACACTCAGACAAACCAAATCGATCTTGTTCTAATCTACGAGAGATTCTTCTCCAACATTATCAACGTCCGCACGTACCGCAGTGCGAACATCGATCAATTTAAAATCGTTAGTTTCGAATTGATTGTTGGTAAGCTTGCGCTCAAAACTTTCGACGGTGCATAACACCCGTCGAAGTCGAACTTCGCGACCCAACATTGAGCAATTACGGGACGCTGGAGTTGCCCAGGATTACGCTTAGTAACCACGGAAGAGCAGCTTGGGGGAGATACTCTTGAAGATAGCTTGGCACAGCTACTCTTGAAGATGGCTAGAGGGACATCTGTTCCGCCATAGGTAGTACTGCTGCGACTTTAACGCATGGGCGGTAGAGTGGGGTAGCCACCACACCAACCAGAGAGGATGCATCCTACTAGAGGCAATGGCCAAGCTGGACGTTGTACTAGCCAACACCGGCTCGGTCAGTACCTACAGAAGGAATGGTGCAGAATCCGTCATCGACGTGACATACTGCAGCCCGAGTTTGGAGGGCAACCTACACTGGAGGGTCGATGAGGGTTACACCCATAGTGACCATCAGGCGATTCGGTACAGTGTGGGGCCAGGTGAGAGGCGAGTGGCAGGAGGAAATTCTTCCTGCGCTCGAGGTTGGCGGACGTCGTTCTTCGAGGAGGAGGTCTTCGGCGAAGCACTGAGGCGGGAGCGAATAACCCCGGATTTGGCGGGGGAAGAACTGGTAGCAGCACTGACAAGGGCGTGCGATACAACCATGCCTAGGAGAGCCTATCCCAGGCATGGCCATAGACCGGTGTACTGGTGGAGCGAGTCGATTGCTATCCTCAGGGCGTCTTGCCTCCAGGCGAGAAGGAGGATGCAACGAGCTCGTACGACTGAATCTCGGGAGGAACGCCGCGTCGCTCTCCGAGCGGCTAAGGCAGCCCTCAATAAAGAGATCGCCAGACGCAAGCGCGCGTGCTTTGACAGCCTATGCCAAAGCGCCAACACGAACCCATGGGGGGATGCTTACAAAGTGGTCATGGCAAAGACCCGCGGCGTGACGGCACCCCCGAAGAGATCACCAGCGGTACTGGCTCCGATCGTTGGGTTCCTGTTCCCGCGAAGGGACGTAGACTCCTGGCCGCGGATCCCAGGCGCGAATCAGGGAGAAGTGTCTAGAGTGACGAACAGTGAACTTGGCGGTATTGCCAGGTCGCTGGTGGTGGGCAAGGCCCCGGGCCCAGATGGGATCCAGGTTGTTCCGTTCTGTTTTCAGACTTGTCTGGACATAGGCGTCTTCCCAGACGCGTGGAAACGGCAGAAGCTGGTGCTGCTTCCGAAGCCAGGAAAACCCCCTGGGGACCCGTCAGCATACAGACCCATCTGTTTGCTGGACACCACTGGGAAACTGCTTGAGAGGGTCATCCTCAACAGGCTGTCGGCCTACACCGAAGGTGTAGACGGCCTGTCAAGCAGCCAGTACGGGTTCCGAAAGGGGAGATCCACGGTGGACGCCATCCGCGACGTCATCCAGACGGTAGAGGTGGTCCATCGGAAACGAAGGGCTATTCGCTACTGCGCGGTGCTAACCTTAGACGTGAAGAACGCGTTCAACAGCGCGTGCTGGGGGGCGATAGCCCGCTCGCTACACCAGCTCCAAATTCCCGGAGGGCTGTATAAGATTCTGGAAAGCTACTTCCAGAATCGTGTGTTGACGTACGACACAGAAGATGGCGAAAAATGCGTTAGAGTCACCGCAGGTGTGCCACAAGGCTCCATCCTGGGCCCGGTGTTATGGAACGTCATGTACGATGGACTGTTGAGGATAAAATTCCCGGTAGGCGTGAAAATTGTAGGTTTTGCCGACGATGTCACGCTGGTAGTCTGCGGGGAATCCCTCGAGGAGGTAGAGCTGACAGCGGCCCACTGCGTCAGGCTTGTGGAGGAATGGATGAGAACCAGGAAACTGGAGCTCGCCCATCACAAGACGGAAGTGGTCGTAGTCAACAATCGCATGTCAGTACAGCATGCGACGTTGACAGTCGGCGGAAGCACAATTAGGTCTGTGCGCTCTCTAAAACTCTTAGGGGTCATGCTCGACGATAAGCTCAGCTTCTGCAAGAGAGCGTCTATGGCTGTGGGGGCATTATCCCGTATGATGTCAAACAGCTCGGCAGTGAATGCCAGTAAGCGCAGGCTCCTCGCTGGGGTCGTAGTATCTATCCTCAGATACGGCGGCCCTGCGTGGGCTGCGGTACTGGATATTGACTGCCACAGGAGAGTACACACAGGCTAATGCGCTTAAGGGTGGCCAGTGCATACCGCACTATCTCGAGAGAGGCCGTCTGTGTCATAGCAGGGATGATGCCAATCAGCCTTATCATTAAGGAGGATGTGGCGTGCTATGACGCGAGGACCGTTCGAGGGGTGCGCAACAACGCGCGAGTTGTGTCGACCGCGAGATGGCAATCGGAGTGGGAAAACTCCACAAAGGGGAGGTGGACTTACCGCCTGATACCTTCCGTATCAAGCTGGGTCAACAGGCGCCATGGGGAAGTAAACTTCCACCTGACACAGTTCCTGTCAGGCCATGGCTGCTTTAGGAGCTACCTGCATAGGTTCGGACATGCAAGTACTCCCATCTGCCCCACATGTGCTGGTGTCGAGGAGACCGCCGAACACGTCGTGTTTGCCGTCCACGTTTCGAGCCAGTATCGAGCGCTATGCTAGCGATATGCGGAGCGGATACCAGTCCGGATAACATCGTTCATAGGATGTGTGGTACCACCGAGAACTGGAGCGCGATGGTGACTGCGGTCACCCACATAGTTTCGGTATTACAACGACAGTGGCGAGCCGAGCAGCAGTTACCTACTGCCCGACCAGATCGTTAGAGTATTGCTAGAGAGGCGCCATAGCGCTACAGCGGCCCCTCCCACAAAGTAATGCCTTCGGGCGGTTCCGGGGAGGTCAAGGGACAAGCGCCCAGGGTAAGGTTTAGTGGGTCGGGAGTGAAATTCTCCCATCCCCACACCCTGAGTTCCTTCTCAGGTGTCTGTGAGCAGATTCCCCCTGTGAAGTGCTGCTAGTGCTGCAGCAGCCTCACTAGGTACAGCGATCCCGGACCGAAGAAATGACTGGTTTGACGGCGAATGCAAACTGTTAGTAGAGGAGAATAATGCAGCACGGGCGAGAATGCTGCAACACCGCACGAGATTGAATGTGGAGCGATACAGACAAGCGCGGAACAGACAAAACTCGGTGTTTCGAAAGAAGAAGCGTCAACAGGAGGACCGAGATCGCGAGGCGATGGAAAATCTGTACCGCGTAAACGACACACGGAAATTCTACGATAAGCCAAACAGTTCGCGCAAAGGCTACGTGCCGCAAACCGATATGTGCAAGGAATTGGACGGTAACTTGCTCACGAACGAGTGTAAGGTGATTGAGAGGTGGAAGTAACGAACACCTCAACGGTGATCCAGTAGAAAACGAAGGTGACACGGCAACAGACCTTGGAGCACGCGCAGAACGACAGGCTACCGGCCCCTTACCTTCAAGAAGTTGAGGAGGAGATCGGTCGGCTGAAGAACAACAAAGCAACTGGTGTAGATCAACTACCAAGTGAGCTATTAAAATACGGTGGTGAAGCACTGGCTAGACCGCTGCACTGGGTAATTGCCAAGATTTGGGAGGAGGAGACATTACCGGAGAGTGGATGGATCGTATGCCCAATCTACAAAAAGGGCGACAAGTTGGATTGCTGCAACTACCGCGCGATCACACTGCTGTCACCATTTGCAAGAGAGTTCGTGGGGCAATACCAGGCAGGATTCATGGGTGCCCGCGCTACCACGGACCAAATTCTCGCGATTCGGTAGGTTCTGCAGAAATGCCGCGAATACAACGTGGCCACTGGCCACACATCATTTGTTCATCGATTTCAAATCCGCATATGACATAATAGATCAAGATCAGCTATGCCACGAGTACAGTGCGTTGTGCGAGGGATGTGCGTTGTTCGAGTATCGGGGACACTCTCGAGTCCCGTTGAATCTCGAAGGGGGTTACGGCAAGGTGATGGACATTCGTGTCTGCTATTCAACATCGCGTTAGAAGGTGTGATCTTTAGGAGGTCCATCCAGCTTCTTGGCTACGCCGATGACATCGACATCATGGCACGGAACTTTGAGACGATGGCGGAAACGTACATTAGACTGAAGGCCGAAGCTAGGCGGATTGGACTTACCATCAACGCATCGAAGACAAAATACATGAGAGGAAGAGGTTCTAGGGAAGACAATGGTAGCATCCCACCCCGAGTCCAGATTGACGGTGACGAAATCGAGGTGGTCACTGGTGACCGCCGAAAATGATACCAACAGAGAAATTCAAAGACGCATTATGGCAGGGAATCGTGCCTACTTTGGACTCCGGAGGACGGTCCGGTCGAATGATTAGACCGGTGGTCCTCTACGGCCACGAGACCTGGACTATGCTCGTGGAGGCTTGGTGTTTTCGAACGGAAGGCGTTGCGTGCGTACCATCTACGGTGGAGTGCACATTGATGACGGAAGGTGGAGGAGGCGAATGAACCACGAATTGCACCAGCTGCTGGGAGAACTATCGATCGCCCACGTTGTAAGAATGCCGAACGACGACCCAGTAAAAATGGTTCTCGAAAGCGACCCAACAGGAACAAGAAGAAGTGCAGGTACGCAGCGATGAGTTAATTTGCCTCAAGTTTTTCCAGGTTTGTCCAGGAAAAACTTCCCGAATATGAGAAAAGTAAAGATTGAATTCACATAGTCTATTGGTACTACTTCTAGAATGAGTAAAGCTTTCGTAAATTCTCCTTATTTTCCGTTAGATTTTTTGGGATTTTCCACAGGAAACCATGAGGCAGATTGACTCATTTGTTTATTTGGTTCTACATCAACAGACTGGGTTTAGTCCTAAAGGGTGATACGGTCAAAATTTGGTCAATATCAACTTGACGTATTTCTTTCAATTTTGCATTTAAAAAACCTGAACACCCCTCATTTTGAAGGTGTGTGTGTGTAGAATGTTGCTCCTATTTTGATTTTGGAATTCACTCTTCAGTTGTCAAAATGCCGTCCAAGCAAGAAGAGCAGCGTATCAAAATTTTGCTCGCGCATCGCGAAAATCCGAGCTACTCGCACGCAAAGTTGGCAAAATCGCTAAAAGTTGCCAAATCAACCGTTACAAATGTAATTAAAGTGTTTGGGGAACGTTTGTCCACAGCCAGGAAGTCTGGATCGGGGGGAAATCGAAAACCGGAAGCCGCTGAGACGACAAAGAGAGTTGCCGGTAGTTTCAAGCGAAACCCTAACCTCTCTCTCCGAGATGCCGCAAATAAGCTGGGTGTATCGTCTACAACCGTGCATCGAGCCAAAAAACGAGCCGGACTTACAAGAAGGTAGTGACTCCAAATCGCGATGATAAACAAAATACGACGGCCAAAGCGCGATCCCGGAGGCTGTACACGACGATGCTGATGAAGTTCGACTGCGTGGTAATGGACGACGAAACCTACGTCAAAGCCGACTACAAGCAGCTTCCGGGACAGGAGTTTTATACGGCAAAAGGAAGGGGAAAGGTAGCAGATGTTTTCAAGCACATGAAACTGTCAAAGTTCGCAAAGAAATATCTGGTTTGGCAAGCCATCTGTACCTGTGGCTTGAAAAGCAGCATTTTCATAGCTTCCGGGACTGTCAACGAAGAAATTTACGTGAAAGAGTGTTTGAATAAACGTCTGCTGCCTTTCCTGAAGAAACACGATTGTTCCGTACTGTTTTGGCCGGATTTGGCATCTTGCCATTACGGTAAAAAGGCCATGGAGTGGTACGCCGCCAACAACGTGCAGGTGGTTCCCAAGGACAAGAACCCTCCCAACACGCCAGAGCTCCGCCCAATTGAGAAATACTGGGCTATTGTCAAGCGGAACCTAAAGAAGACCAAAAAAACTGCTAAGGGCGAGCAGCAGTTTAAGGCAAACTGGCTTTCTGCGGCGAAGAAGGTGGACAAGGTGGCTGTACAAAATCTGATGGCAGGGGTCAAGCGTAAGGCCCGGCAATTCGGATTTGGAAAAGCGGAAGCCTAACTGAATATTTTTCCTGAATTTTATACTAATTGAACTTGAAAAAGAAATTTAATTTGATTTTTTAAATAAACGATTTCACCGATTTACACGCGTTTTCCCTTGACCAAATTTTGACCGTATCACCCTTTAATGATGGATTAAGCAATATCACCTTTATGGAAAAATGAAGTGTTTCACTCAGCAATTGAATATTCAATCTTCATACAAAATACTTCTTCTCCCAGCGACTGGGAGTACGAGGAAGTGCCGGAATATCATAAAGCAAATTACGAAGAAGCCAAACGTAGACTATGTACAATAAATTGGCAAAATATAATAAGTATTGAAGGAAATGTCGACAATGAAGTTGGCAGATTTCAATCAATTATTCGTAGCATAATTTTAGAAACCGTACCAATAAAATGAAGAAGGCGAACACAAAACAACAAACTGCCAGTGTGGTTCAATCCACAACTAAAACATTTGAAGAACAAAAAGCAGAAAGCACACAAATTATACAAAAAGGAAAGCACTAGCACAAATTTACAACACTATCATAACATATGCAACCAACTCAACACAGCCATTAACACTGCACATGAAGAATATAATCGTAAAGTCGAAAATGAAGTCAAATCATATCCTAAGAACTTTTTCAGTTATGCAAAAACGAAATTGAAAAGTAATAATTTTCCGTCACGAATGCATTTTGATGGAAATGTAGGTGAAAATCCTTCTGAAATCTGCAATCTCTTTGCAAATTGCTTTCAGGAAGTATACACCACATTTTCTGAAAAAGACCGCGACCGCGACTTCTTTGCATTCATTCCCGAAGTATCTAACAACATATCTGTCAATCAAATATGTCAACATGAAGTCCTCAATGCACTAAAAAATTTGGACACATCTAAAGGACCAGGACCTGACGGAATTGCACCTGTATTCTTGAAGAATCTTTCAGAACAACTTACCCTTCCTTTAGAACGCCTTTTCAATATGTCTCTGAAAAATGGGAAATACCCTGAAATTTGGAAATCGTCTCATTTGGTGCCTATTTTCAAATCAGGCAAGAAATCTGACATCAGTAATTATCGTGGAATTGCCATTATCTCTTGCATCCCAAAACTTTTTGAATCAATCGTAAACGACAAAATTTTTCAGCAAGTAAAAAATCAAATTACAAACAGCACGGCTTTTTAAAGGTCGCTCAACTACCTCTAATCTTCTAGAATATGTATCTTTCATTATTAAAGCATTGGACAGTGGCAAGCACGTTGAAGCGCTATACACCGACTTCAGTAAAGCATTTGGCCGCATCGACATACCATTACTAATCCTCAAATTGCAGAAAATAGGAATGGAGCCTGGACTTTTGATTTGGCTTCAATCATACCTAACACATCGTAAACAAATAGTTCGTTTTCAGAATAATCTTTCAGAACCTATTTCGGTCACCTCTGAGGTGCCCCAGGGCTTCTTATCAGGAGCTTCTTAAAAATCTAGTAGAGCTGGAATTAGGGCGTAACAGCTTTCGTAAACAATGACTTCTATCGATGATTTCTAGGAATTCAAGGCACGTCCACGCAGACCAACCTAGCCATCGGATAGGGAAAGGCTTTCCCTACCCAATGAGGATGTAGGTTTGCGTGGGCGAGCCTTGAATTTCTAGAAATCATTAAGAGAAGTCATTGTTTATAAAAGTTATTAGGCCCTAATTCCAGCTCTATCCAGAAATATATCATGGAATCTCTGACGCAGCGTCTCGCGTGCCAAGTGAAAATCAAAAAAGGAAGCAACCCTATTGAAAACCCTTTGCAGCACCATACGAACTATAGTTTCTACGACGAAAAGGCATCCTCAGCATTACGTTGTTACGGAGTGCTCGTGGTTGAACGTTAACGTCGATTTGTTGTAGAATAGAAGGACAATCGATTCTGCTCTGTAGAAGGTCTGCCACAAACAGGGCCCTTGTCGTATCTCTTCGACTCCACAAAGGTTTCAGGTGAATTAATTGGCACCGACTTCCGTAGCTTGGAAGGCGATGAGTCACCAGATCAATTGTCGTTAATAGACTCTACTCTTTGTACACTGTTTTGGTAATTGGGATTAGCATACAGGGCAGCAGTATTCTAACACCGACCGGACGAGGGAGCAGTAAAGCGACTTCAAACAGTAGATGTCCGTGAAACTTTTAGCTATCCTGAAAATGAAGCCGACCGTTCTGGATGCCTTGTCGATCACGTACGAGATATGCTGGCCCAGATCCTTAATGTGATTCACACGATGTACGTTAACGCCTTCCTAGGATATAACTGAATGTAATTGGATGTTTCTTCCGTGAGAACGTGATTACTGAACATTTTGTTGGATTTACAACCATGCGGTTCAGTTGGCACCAATTAGCAAAAGCGTTGAGTTGGAGTTGGAGAAGGTGGCAGTCAGCAATGGCTCGGATTCGGAGATAGATTTTCATGTCGTCTGCGAACGACAGTCGTGGACCGTCGAGGACGAAATTGACGTCGTTGAAATACACAAGAAATATCAACGGGCCGAGGTGGCTACCTTGCGGAATACCCGAAACCATCGTAGGAGACTGCCGTTTATACCGAGCCTATCCAGTTTGGCGATCGCTATAGGATGGTTCAACTTGTCGAAGGCGGTTGATAGGTCAGTGCAGCTGACATCTGTTTGCATATGGTCTGTCATACTCTCCGTAATGTACGAGGTGAGGCACAGAAGGTTGGAAGTAATCGATCGCCCTGCCATGAAACCATGCTGGTCTTCGCTCAAGTGCTGCTTGAAGTGAGAGACTAATGGTTCCATAACAACCAACTCGGAACAGTTTAAATATGGCACACAACGATGTGATGCCGCGATAGTTGTCCATGTTACTTTTGCATCCCTTCTTTTACACTGGAAACATCTCAGGTGATTTCCAGCAGGAAGGAAACACCCCACTGGAGAGAGACATTTCGAACAGACGGCAGAGAGGAGCCACCAGACTATCGATGTGTTGCTTGAGAAAGACGGAAGGAACTCCGTCAGGTCCAGGCTTGAATGAAGACTTCAGTTGCGAAGCCACCCCAGTTATCATAGCGAGGTCGATGTTGATAACTGCCAAAGATTGACCAGACATTGGAACATTACTGGCTGCTAGAGAAACGTGCTCATCAGGTAGGTTCTCATCCACGCGCAAACTTGGTTGAGAACAGACGACAAATGTCCTGAGGGGATGAAGCTTCATCGCTGAGTTCGTGAACTTTTGGCGATTATTAGTGAACTAAATTGTAATTTGGGTCGTGCGGCAAGCTCCAAACGGTATTATCCTCGGAATATGTACGTATATTTGCAAATGAAGCGGTCAGCAGTCTTCCATTGAGCATCTATATTTTGGAGCAAGATATGTAAGCCGATCAGCAGCTACGCAACGCATATGTTCGGTGATTGCTGAGAAGAACCGACTGAGGTGTTTGCGGCAATTAAACCTGGGACATTCAGCGATTCCACGGATGAAGTCCATGGCATGGTGGTATGTGTATTAGCCATCGATTGATCGTTGCGTTCGCAAAGACATGCAAGCATTGCTGCACTTCCGTGGCAAAATCTCCGCCGTCTTATGTCAATATTTTCCGCTGAACGAATGCCGCTCTCTTATCTGCGCTAGGATCTTTACCATCATTAGTTCGGTTCATCTAATCGGTTAGCACCACCTCTAAGGTTAGTGCCGTTCATGTTCTTCAGGGGTCATAATTATCCGGCAACGTAAGTAGCTTAAGGTATCCATCCGAGATAAAGCAAACAAGCAATGCTCATTAATTGATTTTACTGATTGGAGGTTCGCGGTTGATCACGCAAGGTGCTCCGTTTAGCACAGCTGTTTTCAGTGCCATTTTGAGTTCCAGTCGATAGCCCTTTGTGCAAATCAGGCAGGCTTTGCTGAATTTGCATGAGCAGAATAATTGTAGTGACTGACGTGTACGGAAGTATTTTCTCTTTACTCTCAACCCGACGTACCACACCTTTCATTGTCTTCGATTGGTCAGTAATTCGAATCGGTCTGCTTTTTCCTTTCCGTCGTTTGACTTGAAACCTAAAATATATAATCTTCCACATGCACTTGTAAACACACAAGACTCATAAGACCATTCGTGAAACAGATGACGCAATCATTTAGGGATGTTACGAAAAACAACATAACCAAATAAATAGTTTAAAGAGGGTTGCAAATAGATTCTGTATGCACAAACCACTGAGAAACTAAACAACCAATCTACTGTATAGGAAAGCTACTCAGAATGGTTACGACCAAAAGTAGTGTATCTACATTACCGAATCGCCTGTCAGCTAGTGATTGTCCAGCACCTGAATGCACATGGCCGACCTTCCACTACGACACAGGACACTCAAGCTACGATAGTGCATTCCCTCTTGCGTTCATGCCCACACCAGAAACGTATCAACAACAGTCACTAATCTACGCATCAGCAAATAGTAAGACTATTCCCTCGAGAAAAAGGGACAACAGCCGCAGAAGTCAAACTCAAAGTGCTTACCTTTCTCGAACCACTGTGTGTACCTTTGGAGTTTCGTCGGTATCCCCTTTCTAGCTGTTATGCTCACGCGTTCCTGATTACTCGCAAAATATACAATCAACTGCTGCTGTTCGCGATTGTTTTCGGGAGATTTTGGACACCAAAAATGAATGGAAGCAAAATGGCAAGAGAGTTTCAATGGTTAGTACCGTTTCGTGTGAGATTACATAAACATCAACAGAACAATCTCTGCGACAGATGCCACGGATATAAACAGAGAAACGATACTCTTGCGAATCGTGAGAGAATCGTTCTGACGACGAATTCGCCAATGACCCGATGAGCGGGACGGGACACGGAGACGGACAGGTGTCGGGAAATCTGTGCGAGCGAGAACTGACAAACGAGTGAGAATACTCATTGCAGCCTCGTCGGGGAACTAAACGACAAAAAAAAAAAACTTTCGCCAATCGAATCACGGGCATTGCGACATTTGTTGCCGAATTGGCAGAATCTATTTTTACTTACTAGAAAGAAAGAAAAAAACAAAAATCCGGAAAACGAAAGCAATCTAGCGGAATGGAAGCGCGCATTGAAATGAAAAAGCTGTATGTAATTCCTAAAATTGCAACCACAAAAATGCAAAATGCAGATGATTACCTGAGAATAAAATCAATAACACTCATATTTCTTCCTTCGTGGGCGCACTACTTCTAAGTACTACGACGTTTTAGGTTGACTTCTTTGATGATACAGACTCTGCCACATTAGCAAGTGAAACCCCTAGCACGGTGAATACAAATATAAAAAAAAAACAGACAAGGTGAAAACTATACTAATGGATGATAACACTAATAAAACATCGCGATTTGCCGTATGCTAATTAGTTGAGAGTTTATATAGGTTTCAAACTACGGCGGAGACTTTCACAAAAAACGAAACACACGAAAAGCACCGCTACTCAACAACTCACTGGCAAGCAGCGCAACACTTCGATCGGTTTCTCAGCTGGTTTGGTTGGTGACCTGAACCTGACGATGAACGAACAAAACGACACTCGCCGCGGACCGGACCGGAATAATGCAGTAGCAGCAGCACTTTGCAGCTGACGGGCGGTTCGTGCAGAGAATTTTTTTTATTTACCTACTATACACTGCACTGCCCATAAGGCTCAAACAAGGCTCAAGTGGAACCAACCAACACTGCTGGATGGTCGAGGACGAGGACGACGACTGCGACGCGGAAATAAGCGCAACACGAGCGAGAAACTCGAATGGAATACAACGTTTGCGCGGTGTGGGAGCGTGCGGAGGCGATCTTTTTGTTTTGATTTTCAAGTGAGAACTGTCAAAACATATCTGTTTGACAGACGACAGACTGCGTGAACGTAGTCCAAACGGGTTCCAACGGATTTGTAGTGTTTCAATTTTTGCTCTGCACTCAGAGGGCAAGACAGTTTATGAATATTAGCAAATTCGTTTATTATTCAGTTCTAGGGGGAAAGTCACTCTGCCACTTTCTGTCAACACCCATTTTAGCACAGTAAAAACACACATTGACACACTCAAACTATAGTCGCCATATTTATAGTCTGGCGGATAGAATTTCGATCTATCAAAAAGCGGAACCAATTCAATATATTGTAGATCAACAATTGAAAAGGTACTATCAACTTTTATAAACAAAACGTTGATTATTCTTTCCTCGCCAATCGAGGGCAAATTACCAGCATCATCGGATAGGGGAAACTTTCCTCAACCCAAAGAAGGTGTTAGTTTGCGTAGGCGAGCCTTGAGTCTTGCTCTTTTTTGTTGTTGGTCGTGATTTGCTCGATTGATTCCGCTATTTGACAGTTTAATTGGTTCTCGAGATTCTATCCGCCAGACTATGAATATAGCGACTATAACTCAAACACCCTTCTGCCACATAAAAACATAAATTTTCTATTATTTTTATCAAGGTTGTCATTTCAGTAGTAGAATTATTAAAATTATACAATAATATCAACAATCAATACGAAACTAACGATTTTAAATTGGCTCACTACTTGACTAGCCTATTGGTCCCAAGCAAACGATTAACGTTCGATTAAGTCGAAATTCTAGTACTACGCAATGTTTGTTTTGATTCGCTATGAAAGTTTGACAGATAAAATGAGGGGTTATTGGTTTTTCCTATGTTTCGAGGGGTGAATCGATTAGCTTGGGACCGAAGAGAGTACCAGAGCTGAGCCGAAAAGTTGAGCACGTTATTTCAGGACCTTCTAGTCTTAGAGTTACCTTTTTTTTAAGGCTTTATTAAAGAGATTTTTAGCCTTAGGCTAGTTCATCTCTAAAGAGTTACATCTATGATAATATTTTGTTTACGAATATGGTCAAAATTTCTATACTTCACATTGTTCTAATTTGAAATGCTTGTTGGTATTGGTGCATTTCGAATTTGGGTGTGGTTTGAACGGGTGTGGATTCAGCATCAACGGAAAAGCATTAACTTTCACTTTATTCTTCGCCACTATGGTTTTGCTGCTGTGTCACTTGGGTGTTTCTATAATTTAGATCAAACCGGGACAGAGTTTTTTTTTTAACTATGAGATTTTTAGCCATAGGCTAGTTCATCTCCAAAAGCCAGAACAGAGGGATTAGACCTAGGATTAGACTCAGTTTCGCACACATTAAAAACAAGCGCTTGGAAACCGATAGGTTTGTAATCAAGCTGGCATAAATTGACTATGATTGACCTTCTGAAGAGTTCTTCTACAGTTCAACCAACCATACCTTTTATACTTTTTGGTCATTTGGGAAATCAGATTTCGAAGAGACGTTCTATTTGAGGAAACAGAATTCGGGAAAAAGTCGTACAATCGTTTCGAAAGAGTACAAATCATAAATTAACCCTGATGTACTTTTAATGCAAAACAAATATTAAATCAAAGGTACAAGGCACAGTCCACACAACAAGACTGAATGCCATAAAATTGGACAGTAAATCACTCGCCACCAACGGTAGTTTCTGCATAATTCCAAACAAGTTCCCGGTGGTCACTAAAGGCAGCTGATGTGATACATTGATTTATTCCGACTGGAGTAGCGGCAGCTGCCGATTTGCCGGTGCCAAACTGAACGCCTCAAAATTGACTAAGTCATCGCCAGTGGAATTTGTTGTCGGATTTCGTAAATCAGATTCGAAATCTCGAAACTCTTGACCGCCCTTGATGCAGCCGGAAGCGTTGGAATCGTGGATTTAGCGTGCCCGTGAATTAAAGTCGTCGAAATCGTCCTTGGTGGAGGCGTCGGTGGACAGGTTCTGAACATGTCTTTCAGAATTTCATTGCTTGACTACTGATTCTCGCTAAACGTGCTGATGATTTCTTCAGGGTCGGTGATGCAGTGGGTCGACAAGTTGATGCCCAGATTGGCTGATTTGCTATCCTGATAGCCACCGTACTCACTGGAACCATCTCTACCGGTACCATACTGCATTCTACCAGTCTCATCCAACTTGTCCTTTCCGCCAGGTTATCATCGCTTTAGCGTTCAGCTCACGAATCTTGTGTCACTCTGTGTGTGAGGTACATGAATACGGGAATTAATATTCATAGATTCCTTTCCCCCACTGTTGACAGTATTTGTGATACTGTCATACAATGTTGGTACGATTGATGTGGAACATTGGCAACACGGCACAGAGGATGTGGTTACGAAAGCTCGTGCTTGTTCCATTCATTCAGCAGCAGACTCCAGGAAAGGTAAGTCCTATTTTGTGAGCCAATCAAATTCCTGTGCCGAGTGATTTCACAGTAATAACATAGAGGTAACTCTAAGACTAGAAGGTCCCGAAGAAACGTGCTCAACTTTTTGGCTCAGCTCTGGTACTCTCTTCGGTCCCAAGCTAATCGATTCACCCCTCGAAACATAGGAAAAACCAATAACCCCTCATTTTATCTGTCAAACTGTCATAGCGAATCAAAACAAACATTGCGTAGTACTAGAATTTCGATTAGAATGGGGTACGCTAATCGTTTGCTTGGGACCAATAGGCTAGTCAAGAAGTGAGCCAATTTAAAATCGTTAGTTTCGTATTGATTGTTGGTAATAAGGCATAATGGCGATTTCATCGATTCACGTAATTCATTGGGCATTTACATTGGCGATCCTGCCAGGAGAAATCGCATAATTAATTGTTTTTGTGAAATCACTCGGCACGGGAAAATATAATGGAAATTCAGTGTTAGTGACTAGTGACGCGCAATGAAAACCGTCCGAAAAAGATAATGGAAGCGCGTAAAGAAAACCGCTGACCAAATGACGTGTTAAGATAACCGTCGAGGGTGAAAAAGGTGTGTAAAGAAAACCACCTAGAAAGAAAGGCGTGTTGGGACAACCGCTCAGGTGAGTAACGAAAACCACCAGCATAAAATGGCGAGTTGAGACAACCGTCAGCGTAAAAATAAGAGGTGCGTTAGGAAAATCCTTGGTACAATAAATGGCGCACCGGGACGACCGCCAATGATTGAGTGCGTAATGAAAACCACAAATCAAACGAAAAAGATGGCGTGTTGGAAACCGTCATTGAGAGAAAGAGAAAGAGAAACGATGCGAGGTGCTTATTGGAAATGACCTATGAGAAAAGATAGTCGATTGTGACAATTGTATGCGAGAGATGTATACAGAAAACCGTCCTCATATAGAAACACCTGAGATACTCGATGATCGGAGGTATTCTGTTTTAGGAAATTTGTCTATTGGTTAGCAAGAGAAAAATTAATTGTGAGTGAGATTCTAAAAAGAGTCATGTTTTGTTTCCAATATTTTGCAGATTCGTTGAATTCTTCAGTATGTCAGCGGAAGGAAGATACGTTCGCATTAATCAGTTCAACGACGGCATTTGTGACGCTTCGGATAACGAGTCAGGCACAATGGAAGATTCGGAAGCCGGAAGATTTGTTCGTGCCCCGAAGTTTTATGACGACCAATGTGAAGAAGAAAACGATCAGTACGATCACTATGAAGTTACAGTAGATCCAAATCAAGAGAATGAAATGTTGAAACGACAGCTCGCCGATATGCAAAGGGTTCTCGACGAAATATCATCAATCCGTAAGAGTCCACAACAACAAAACGCCTAAGCTAACGCTGCTTAGGATAGCTGGAGCAGTTCCCGCACAATGCCATCGTCAATGTCTGAAAAAAGTGGTCCGAGCATCAGATGGGATCAAATGAAGCCGTTTCCCAAAGATGTACCAGCGAACAAGATGTGGGAGGAATGGTCAAAATATATCGAGAATTTTGAAATTGCTGCCTCTCTGTCCAATGCAAATGACCCCGTGCGGCAGTCACAGCTGCTTTTCCTATCTATTGGTGATCAATTACAGGGCATCGTTCGAGCAGCGAAACTTCGACCGGATCTAAACGACAAACAATGCTACAAAGTTTTCATTAAGAACATCGAGGACCACCTGCGATCCATGACTGATACCACTGCGGAGCATGAAGCTTTCTCGTGTATGCAGCAACGCAAAGAAGAGTCCGTGATGAACTTCCATGCCAGGCTCATGGAAAAAGTCCGAATGTGTCGATACAGTTCGAGCGATCAGGAACGTTTCGTGCGTGCTCCGCTTCTAAAAGGAATGATAAACCGTGAGCTAGCAAGAACTGCGAGAACATTCGACCACGAAACCAACTTTATCGTGCAGGCTGCAACACGGGACGAGGCATACCAGAGGGAAATTACACAATCAACGATTATGGAGGATGAATCTATCAACCAGGTGCATGGCCGCATGCCTAGAGCTATGAAACGTGAAAGGAATAGTGAGCCCAGTAGATCTCAGAACAAACAATTTCGTCCAGACAAGCCCAGGTTTAGTAGTCGCAGGGACCGATGTTCAAGATGTAACAAATGGATGCATCGTAACCGCCCTTGCCCGGCTCTAAAGCACAAGTGCAATAAATGTGGCAAAATTGGTCACTTTGCTGTAGTATGCAGATCCAGCCAAGTCAATTCAGTACAAGATTACAATCTAGCGCGGGAGGTGAAACCTGATACCACAGACAAACAGACGTAACTCTTCATTGTGTATCTTCGTTCGCGCATTTAACGGTTGATTTGAATATTATCAGTTCCGCGAACTACTCGCCGCAGCGCTGGCATCGGATCACTTTGACGTTTCTATACATTCTATATAACTTTTATGCAATATTGTTTGCGAGTTAGCGAGCAAGCTTGTTTTCCGCGAGAAGCCTGAAAGATGTCGCTACTGAGGTCCTATGTTTTGAGATACTATGTTTTCAAGAAAAACCTTTTCAAAGAGTTACGTCTGTTTGTCTGTGCTGATACTAAAGAGGAAGAGGTAAAGTGAATTTGTTTTGAATGATTTTAAATGTGCGAAATAAAAAAATCATCAGTTGAATTCGTAACAAGCCCTTATTCTTAAACTCTACCCTCTATTTTCCTCAACAGCTTAATGCACTTTCCCTTGAGGACGTGCTGATCGACTGTAGTCTGGGATCGTCCACCCCAATAAGGTTCTTGATTGATTCAGGGGCCGACGTCAACGTTGTAGGAGGTAGCGACTGGCAAAGCTTAAACATGGAGTATGAGTCTGGATTAGTTCAATTGGAACCCATCAAAATTAGTTCCGATAGAGCATTGCGAGCCTATGCAGCTAAAGCTCCAATGAAAATAGATTTCACGTTCAGATCAACCATATGCGCTTTGGATCGACAAACTCGGTAGTAGCATAGAGGTAACTCTAAGACCACTGGGTCCCGAAGAAAATCATTATTATTTTTGGCTCACTCAGTAGCAGAACAACTGTCCCAAGCAGTCCCAAGCTATTTCACTCACCCCTGCATGTTCTGCATGAATCCACACACCCCTGATGTTATCTGTCAAACTTTCATAGCGAATCAAAACAAACATAGTGTAGTAATAGAATTTCAACTAGAATAGGGTACGTTAATCGTTTGCTTGGGACCAATAGGCTACTAAAGTGGTGAGCCAATTTAAAATCGTTAGTTTCGTATTGATTGTTGGTAGTAGCAACAATCAATACGAAACTAACGATTTTAAATTGGCTCACCACTTTAGTAGCCTATTGGTCCCAAGCAAACGATTAACGTACCCTATTCTAGTTGAAATTCTATTACTACACTATGTTTGTTTTGATTCGCTATGAAAGTTTGACAGATAACATCAGGGGTGTGTGGATTCATGCAGAACATGCAGGGGTGAGTGAAATAGCTTGGGACTGCTTGGGACCGTTGTTCTGGTACTGAGTGAGCCAAAAATAATAATGATTTTCTTCGGCACCCAGTGGTCTTAGAGTTACCTCTATGGTAGTAGCAGATTTTTTGGTGGTGAATGATGGAAAGCGATCGCTGCTTGGTAGATCAACAGCAAGCGATTTGGAGCTGCTGTTTGTTGGGTTACAAGTGAACAAGTGTGAAATTGTTGACGGGAAAATATTTCCGAAAATGCCGGGAGTCAAAATTAAATTTAGTGTCGACAGAAGTATTCCTCCAACACGGAACGCGTACTATAACATACCGGCAGCTTACCGGGAAGGCGCTCGACGACGATTATTGGAAATGGAAGCTAGTGGCATAATTGAGAGAGTAACGACAGCACCGGAATGGATAAGCGGCATGTCTGCGGTATCTAAAGGAAAAGATGATTTCCGATTAGTCGTTAACATGAGAGCGCCGAATAGAGTCATCAAGCGGGAATATTTCCGTTTACCAGTTTTAGACGAGATGAAGATCAAATTACATGGAGCACGCTACTTCACAAAGTTAGATCTGAAAAGTGCCTATTATCATTTGGAATTGAGCAACGAGTCACGTGACTTAACAACGTTTTTGGCAGAGAATGGCATGTTTAGATTTACGCGATTAATGTTCGGTGTGAATTGCGCGCCGGAGATTTTTCAACGCGAAATGTCTCGGATACTGGAATGCGTTGAAAATAAGATAGTCTACATTGACGATGTATTGCTGTTTGCGAATAGTTTGGAGGAGCTGCACAAAATCGTTGCTCAAGTACTTCAGATCCTAAGGGATAATAATTTAACCCTTAATACTGAAAAATGTGAGTTCGATAAAATGGAAGTTACATTTCTCGGACATAAGTTAGATCATGTTTATTTGTTTATTTGTATTCCTCCATCTGACAAGGTTGTCTTAATGAAGTTGGACAGGGAAAAGCCAAATTGAGTCATGGTGAACTCAAATTGGCATAAAAACCCTGTTTCTTTTCTTAAATTAAGTACATAGAAACAGAAACTAAACATTAACAATTACACAGTTCACAGCAAAAACAATGCAAAATACAATAATTACTACAGTGTAAATTAAAAACGTTAAAATGCGGTCAGTGTCATAAAAGTGTGTCAGCAACAGTGCAGCATCGTCATTGATTGTCAAGTCCTCGTGGAAGGGTCGAAAGCAACCGGAAACAAAAATGAAAACAGGTAGCACAATTCATACAGTCATCAGGGGATGGACAGTCACTCACCTGCTCATAATCAATCCATGCACATAACAGCTTTACAATCGATTACTTAGGCGGCGTTGAAAAGTAGCTGCAGAAGCTTCAAAGTCGAAAAGCTCAGATACATCATTGAAGCGAGAGGCCATGAACCGTATTGGGTCGTGTTGCCCGTATCGACTGTTGCGGGATGCCAAATGCAGGAAGTTACGCCGACGAAGGGGGCGTTCAGGTACATAAACGTTGATATCGGCAAGAATGGCAGGTGCATCCACCTCACTAGTTAATACTTTGGCGACAAAAACCGCTTGCATGTCAGACCTTCGTTTCTCCAGTGTTTCAATTCCTAACAGCATGCATCGATGTTCGTAGGGAGGTAGATTTAGATGTTCACGCCAAGGTAGATAACGAAGAGCTAGGCGCACAAATTTTCTTTGAACCGATTCTATACGGTCAACCCATATACTGCTGTACGGACACCAAACTATTACAGCAGATTCAAGGATCGAGCGAACCAAGGCGCAGTACAGTGATTTCAGACACAGAGGGTCACGGAATCCATCGGCAAGTTTAAAGATAAATCCAAGCTGCCTATTCGCTTTTGAAATCACATCAGCATAATGTGTCCGGAGGTTAAGTTCAGAGTCCAATATCACACCAAGGTCTCTAACCTGATTCAGCCGTTCTAGATCATGACCAGCAAGACGATAGTGGAAGATGATCGGATGACGTTTTCTGGAAAACGAAATAGTGTTGCATTTCGTTACACACAGTTCCAGTAAGTTCCGTTTGCTCCAATCCTCAAATGACTCCAACAAACTCTGCAGGTAGGCACAGTCCTCGATGCATGTGATTACCATGTAAATCTTAACATCATCGGCGTAGAAAACACGATTTCCAGATGGTAAAACAAACGATGCATCATTAATGAAAAGCGAAAACAATAGGGGGCCTAGGTTGCTCCCTTGTGGAACTCCGGATACAATCGGGAAGGCGGGTGAATGTGAGGAGCCTAATTTAACTTTCATAGACCGTCCTGACAGGTATGATTCGAACCAACGAACAAAGGCGACGGATACTCCAAATTTCTCGAGTTTTCGAAGCAGAATAGCATGGTTCACTCGGTCGAATGCAGCTTTGAAATCAGTGTATATAGCATCTACTTGCATGCCAGCGTCCATCGATCGAATGCACAATGAAGTGAATTGAGTGAGGTTCGTTGTCACAGATCTTTTTGGAAAAAATCCATGCTGGGCACTAGAGATGTAATTCTTGCTAGCTTCGAACAAGGCATCGTTCACGATTATCTCAAAGAGTTTAGAGCAAGCATTCAACGACGTTATCCCGCGGTAATTGGAAATATCAGATGAAAATGGATTCCACATCGAGGAGGCAAAAATTGGAGCCATTAAGAAATTTCGGCAACCCACAACTACCTCAGAATTGCGAAGTTTTCTTGGGTTGGCATCATTCGTCAGCCCCTACATAAGAAATTTTGCCACGATATCAAATTCTTTGTGGTCAGTTATTGGATCTAAAACGTGGAACTGGGGTGAACAACAGGAAGAGGCTTATAAAGCATTGAAACAACAGATAATCCACTGCACTGTATCGTTAGGTTATTTTTCAGAGCACGAAGATACCATACTGTACACCGATGCTTCGCCAAATGCTCTAGGTGCAGTACTAGTGCAAAAAAGAACCGGAAAGAATCCACGTATAATCAGTTTCGCCTCGAAATCATTGACGGAAACCGAAAAAAAGTACGCTCAAAATCAACGAGAGGCACTTGGCTCAGTATGGGCGGTAGAACACTTCTCGTACTTCTTGCTGGGCCGACATTTTATTTTGCGTACCGATGCAAAGGGAGTTACCTTCATTTTTAACCGCTCACGAGAAAGTTCAAAAAGGGCTCTAACCAGAGCAGATGGGTGGGCATTAAGGCTGAGTCCATATAACTATACTGTTGAGTACGTTAAAGGTGGTGACAATATAGCAGACCCGTCATCCCGATTGTATAAAGGTAGAGATGAACCATTTGACGAGGAATCGAGCCTGTGAGAAGTCGCTCATATAGAAGCAAACGCAGTGGGTTTTGTAACCGAAAATGAAATCAAGGAGTGTACGACAAAGGATGAAATTCTTCAGCAGGTAATTATGCATGATTTTTTTTTTTATTTGTTAGATAATCTAAAAAGAAATACAATAAATAGGTCATAGAGGCTTTAGATTCAGGAAACTGGCCGAAGCACTTGAGTAGATTTCAAGCGGTATCTGATGATCTGCTCATGAAAGATGGGGTGCTAACGAAACTAGGCTGTGCTGTAGTCCCTGAGCAGCTACGTCATAAGACTCTTGAAGTGGCGC
The DNA here is from genome assembly GCF_037179485.1 of Ochlerotatus camptorhynchus. Classification (NCBI taxonomy): domain Eukaryota; kingdom Metazoa; phylum Arthropoda; class Insecta; order Diptera; family Culicidae; genus Ochlerotatus; species Ochlerotatus camptorhynchus. The sequence continues at coordinate 770,409 of NW_027040553.1, forward strand.
ATATTGGGCATCCGTTAGCAGCGAAACTTAAAAGCATTCTCCGCGAACGAGTATGGTGGCCAGGCATGGCTACAGATGCTGATAAATGGGTGAAGTCATGTGAAACATGCGCCATAAATGGAAGGCCAGAGAAACCGACACCAATGCACCATTTATTTGCTCCGAAGTCAGTTTGGGAAACGATTGCGCTTGATTTTAATGGTCCTTATGCGAGATATGGAGGAATTTTGATTTTGGTGATAATAGATTATAGGTCGAGATACGCAATCGCAAGACCCATAAAATCGACAAGCTTCGAAAACACGAAAAATATTCTCGATGACGTGTTCAACACAGAAGGGTTTCCCGAAGCTATGAAATCGGACAACGGGCCGCCATTTAATGGAGAAGACTACAGAAATTACTGTAATGCTAGAGGAATTCGGACAATCTTCTCCACGCCGTTCTATCCGCAGCAAAACGGTTTAGTGGAAAACTTTATGAAAGTTGTGAACAAGGCGATGTCTACTGCACAGTCAAGCGGACGTGGTTTCAACGAAGAGCTACAGGCGGCTGTAAATGCTCATAATGCTGCAGCCCATACGGTTACAAGAATGCCCCCCGAAGAAGTTATGTACGGTAGACGAATCCGGCGAGGACTACCACTGATAACCCGTGGTAGAGCAGATATCAATGAGCACTTGTTGGACTCGAGAGATGCTGAAGCAAAACTTCATTCCAAAGCTCATGAGGATGCCCGACGAAGCGCTAAGCCATGTAAGGTCCACCCTGAAGACGAAGTTATATTGGAACGTCAATCGAAAGCGAAAGGAGATACGAGATTTGACAGAAAAAGATACACCGTGATCAAAGAAGATAATGGAAGCCTGCTCCTTAGCGACGAGCATGGCTGTCAGGTTCGCCGTCATGTTACGCAGACCAAAAAAGTACACCGCTGGAGGGATATTAATACCAAGAAACCACCGGAAGAAACAGCAACAAGTCAACCATGGAGAGAAAGGAAAACCCCGATCCATCTATCGGATTATGTGCAGCAAACCGAAGATATTCGGTAAATCACTACGATCGAGTCTACAATATAAAATAGGCATAAGAAAGGATTAAAAAGAGAATTTGACTAGTTTGATAAACTTGACTACGAATATTATTTTTTGCTCATTTACTCACAGTGAAGTTTATTCTGTTTAACTGTTTCGTATATACAGAGGTTCTTTTTTGAAAAGGTTTCGCAGGGTGTTTGGCAAGCTTTCAATGACGGGTCTAGGCCACAACTTTGATCCATTATCTAGGGATTGAAAGTGTTCCTCCATTCTGTGGTTAAATTGATGATCTTGAATACCTCTGGAGGTTGTGAATGTCAAAGATGGTTGATCCGTGAATGTGTTTTTCGGCTGCCGGTTTGATTCCGCTGTAGTTTTTCACCACGTAGAGGTCCACTCCTAGAAAACTGTCTTGAAAAACGGCTATTCCGATTGCGATGTCCGGTAAAAAAGAATGAAATTTCGTCGATGCCTACTGTGAGTCCGGGACCTGTGAGTGAGCGATGTGAAAAAACGTAACGCAGAAATAATGTGCACAACAGTTGCCGGGCAACATCAAGCGTTACGCCAACAGGTCTGTGCCATAAAAAAAGGGAGGTGACGAGTGTGTGACGAATCCGTCACGCGTTCCTAGAGCGAACACTGTTTCCATGTGTTCCACACATGGGGGTTTTTTTTCAGGGGAGAGGGAAGATGTGAGGTACATGAATACGGGAATTAATATTCATAGATTCCTTTCCCCCACTGATGACAGTATTTGTGATACTGTCATACAATGTTGGTACGATTGATGTGGAACATTGGCAACACGGCACAGAGGATGTGGCTACTAGAGTCGGTGTATAATGAGTCACGCCAAGAGTGAAGCCAAGTCTACCTATTGAACTGTCAAACCGGCTACCTATCGTGCAAAATAAATAAACATTACGATGCTATGAAAGGTCCACGAAAGGTATTGCAATAAAATATAAAATATAATCGAAGAAATGAGCATAAACACGCAGTGAGCGTTAAATTGTCATGCGATACGCTCGGTAATGATTAGTAATAAGAATTTCTACTATTTTTTGTCAAGATAATTTGACAAAATCACTGATATAATGATTTACTCCAGCCGCAATATTTTTTCTCTCGCTAGAAGTCATTTGAAGTTGTTGTAGAAGTCTTCTGTTGCCAAGTGAAAAGAATGGGAATCTTCCGAAAACCGTGATGCGAGTTCAACTGTTTTTCTCTTGGCGTGACTCATTATACACCGACTCTAGTGGCTACGAAAGCTCGTGCTTGTTCCATTCATTCAGCAGCAGACTCCAGGAAAGGTACACAGCAAAAAAAGTTGTTGAATATTACATCGAAACTGCTGCAACCAGGTCAATCCATCGGTTGTGTAATATCACATTGTACGATGTACATCGATTTTGCGAACAAAATTACATCCATTGATGTAATATTGTATCTGCTATTTGCTATTACATCATTATTTCATACATCAGCTTGAATTACGTTGATCGATATTACATTTTTTTTTGCTGTGTAAGTCCTATTTTGTGAGCCAATCAAATTCCTGTGCCGAGTGATTTCACAGTAATAAGGCATAATGGCGATTTCATCGATTCACGTAATTCATTGGGCATTTATACTGTGAATCCTTGGTTTTTGCCTTTTTCATCCAATAAGGTATAATTCTCCAACGACCGCAGATCGTAGATGTAATCCTGCAAATGTGTTCCATTGATTTTGTAAATTTACGTTAATGATTGGTTAATAATGTTAGTAACGTTTGAAATTGAGATGGACCAACAATGGTCTTAGTCGAACCACAAACGAAGTGACAGACGGAGCGGCTCGAAAACTTTGGTGACTACCCAACTAACAATTTTCCCAATGTAAACGCTTTACTCATTTCATTTATACAGCCTCAAGCTGTATTCAAACGTTATACGATATGATGTTATTAAATCAATTGATTTAGAGCGTGCAAATTACACTTATTCAGTTTGTTATTGGATTAAACTTCTCGTGTGGAATCAGGAAGACAGTCAACGTTTATAAACCTTTTAAATAGTAAATAAATCAGATCAGAGCAAACAACGGAATGAAGGCGCATCTATCGCTCTCAATGAGGTTTTTTTCAGCACATAATTCGACATCCCGTTTTATTCAGCATTGTACCAACAATCAATACGAAACTAACGATTTAAAATTGGCTCACCACTTTAGTAGCCTATTGGTCCCAAGAAAACGATTAACGTACCCTATTCTAGTACTACGCAATGTTTGTTTTGATTCGCTATGAAAGTTTGACAGATAAAATGAGGGGTTATTGGTTTTCCCTATGTTTCAAGGGGTGATTCGACAAGCTTGGGACCGAAGATAGTACCAGAGGTGAGCCAAAAAGTTGAGCACGTTTCTTTGGGACCTACTTGTCTTAGAGTTACCTCTATGATTGTACACTGTTATCAAATATATCATATTAACAATCTCGTTAACAATATGATCCATTCATGCCTTTTCCAAATGTTGCAATGGCGACCCGCAAAATATTGCTTCACGCACCATCTAGCATTGAAAAAGGTCAGCAACAATCATTCAATTACAATCGAGGGGTGCGAATATAGCACTTATTACAAAAGTAAGAGTCAAATTATTTTCATTAATTAAGCCTGGTACGCAGCTGAAAAGTAATGACGTTTTTACGTGCTACGGGATAGGACACGGAATGCTAAAGAAATTATTTTCCTTTAGCATTTCTTGACCCAGTACGCAGTTCAAAAGAAATCAGTAAAGGAAAGATCGATTACATTAGTATCGTGATCGACATGAAGGTGGCGCATTCTGAATGCAATTTCACTTTCCTTGCGGAATAATGGTCTGATCAATTATTCCGTTAGGTAATGTTGGCGTTTATTGCAAAACTGATGTTTTGGATGCATTTAAACAACATAAACACTAATAAGTGTTGATTTTACAATTTGACGACATCTCCCTATAATCTCAAAATTTAGCAGCCTATAGCTGTCAAATTTTCTTTTGGGAAAAATCCTCAAAAATTACTTTTCCGTTTTCTTTTCAGCTGCGTACCAGGCTTTACATTGTGTATATTACTTTAAAATTTGTCTGACATGTCACTGTTGTCATCAAATAAAATAAAATGCTGAAATACATTCATTTGTAATATTAAACAAATTTTCATTTGGTTTACCCCTCGTGATGATAAACAAATACATTGGTAGCCTTTTTTTGTCACAGAGGTGCTTTCATCGCTAAAAATTCAGTTCGCCAGCTAAGCGAAGGAGTGGATCATATCACCGGAACTTGATTTACTCAACACGCACCATGCTATAAAATGATGGTAGATGGTCTTCAAAGTGATAACAAGATGACAAATCATCTTTATTTTGAGTAATTGAGCAATTTACTTCTGTTTACCATCATATGTACGATGCAGCATTGATGGAGCCGTGAAATGAAATGAATATATCTTATGAAAGTTCACCTGGAAAAATCAAAGATGCACATCAGTCTGATCGTAAAACGTTTTCTTCTTCAATTCGAATGTTATATTGGAAGGATTTCACGCAGGCTTGATGAAAGTTATGATTTAATGCTAATTTTCACGAATTTTATATGCAGTCTGTCAACATTATCATCATCATCCAGTGGCGACATCTGCGTTGAGCTTTTGCGGCAATCTTCCAATTTCCGTATTAGGTTTTGCACCGTCGGGGTTAACCTCAATCTGATGACAGTTCAGTGGTACTGTTTACGTGGACTTAGTCGATTTTTTCTTGAGTGGATTTTCTCGATAATTTTTCGGACTGCAGTGAGATGTAAACCACACTTCTGCAATGTCCATGAGCAACATCATTTCTACGCGCTGTTCCTCGACAATTTTCAAGTTGAAATTCGGAAATTTAAGAATATTTTTTTTTCGAAAAAACGACTAAGTGCTTGTAAACAGTACCACTGAACTGTCAAAAAGGTTCAGCCGGCTAACACTGAGTTCATTCGTGACGTCACGCTGCAGAACCTAATTCAATAGTTTGTCGTACTGAAAAGTTTCATTGAGAAGAGCTGAACGTTCGGTATTTTATGTGATTTACAGTTCGAAAACACTGTGAAAAAATACCGAACGGGGAAGCCGTGATTAAGTGTGTCCGTAAGTCCGCAGTAAATCAAAAAATCCGTAGATCTACGAATAAACCCGTACAACTGACCACACTGTGAGCCGGGTTTCTCAGGTTTCTCTCGATCTCGTTTCGCTCTCACTCTCTTTCACCAAACTCTTGCGCGCTTGCGAGCGACAGCGAGCGAAATCACAATCCTTCAGTTCAGTCCTGAACGGGCCCTCGATCGTTTCGGTTTTATTTGATCGCGCCGTGTTTTGAGTACAGTCGTTTGCTTATATCCATTGTTTACAGTCAGCTGTTTGTGTAATTATTATTGTTATTAGCGGGTACCGCGACCGATAGTGCATCGATGTTTGTGTTTTGTTAACACACATTTCGCAAGTGTACCTCCGAGTGGTACCTTCTCGTCGACAACGCGATAGTGAGTAAACACACAGGCAATCGTCGTTCGTTTGTAATGATGATAATCACCCGTGGCTTGGATGCGAAAAAATAATACAAGCGAAGGACCTGCTAAGCGACGCAATGAGTTAGTAAACAGTAGAACATTGTTATGCAAGTGCTCACTTGTTTTATAGTGAGTGAGGAGTGGCTGGTACGATTTTAGTAGCAAGCAATGTTTTCTGTGTGTATGCTTTGATAACAGACGTCCGAAGCGAAGGAGGTCATTGGTGCGTGTCCCGAGGGTTGTAGATTGTACTATAAGATTCGCCAGTAGGTGGTTTCACAGCTGTAAATGGTCGAGTGAAGGAGATCCGATTACCGAAAATTTAGTTAAGTACGGATCACAAACAGAGCCAGCGGAGTAATATGTAGGTATAGATTGTGCAATGATCGTGTTCTCTGGAAGTGGTTGCGAGTTGCGATTGCGAATGGATTGTGTCGGAGAAGGGAACGGCAGAACGTTCTTCAATTGAGCAATATTAAGTAGAACAAATTAAACCGTTGTTGACGGCCGGGCAGCGCGCGCCCGGAGAAGAAATTTAAAGGTCAATTCCGCTAATAGAATAAGTGACTTTGCGCTTAATTAGTGCGATCGCGTTGGCCTACCGAGACGAGACTCTCGATCGCGCATAGTGGGCCTCCTCTGTGTGTGGTATATCGATTGGTAATGGCGGGGATGATTTTCACCAGATGCACTTGGCAGTGAATGGTATTATATATAACAGTTGTGGCTTTTTTTTTAGCTTCGAGAAGACGAGTTGCCAAGAGGTTACAAAAGTTTAGAAAAAGTTAAAATTTGAGCTTCCCATAAACGCATGGAATCAAAATCAGTGAGTCGGTTCAGAAGCTAAAACGAAAAACCGAATAAAATACCTGGAATTAACAGTCATTACAGAGCGAAACAAAAATAAAACGTACAAGTTAAGGCCCCCCAAAAAAGAAGCCGAATAATCGGTCTGGGAAGAAGCGGACGAAACGCGTTGATACCTACCAGTCTTCCACGCCCGGTAGTTTCGTTGTTGTTGTTGAAGAGAGTCGCGCCGGATCAATTTGTGCGATGATCGCCTTTACGTACGGATTCAAAGTGCACCAAACACCTTCGACACCAGCAGAAGAAGCAGCAGCGGCAGCACCCGGGGAGTGAAGTGAGTGCGTGGGAAGAAGAAAGAAAATCATTTCCTTACCACCTCGGTAGAAGATCGTAAAACGTAGAATCTCACCCAGCAGCTCTCGGGTGGGGAAAAAGTGAAAGAAGGAAACGATTATTATCGTGCTCCAGGTGGAGGAAGTGTGGGTGTGGGTGGGAGACCGGGCATCGATCGAGGTGAAGTAATTACCCCCGAAATACTGAAGGTGGAGCGGTGGTTGAACCGAAGTAAATCCGCCGCTGGAAGAAAGCAACCTCGAGCCGGGGGGAAAAAAATAGTGGAAGCTGCCGCCTCTTATAACGGTGGCAACATTGATCCAGTTGGAGTGGAACAAAAAACTGCAACAACAGCCACATACGTCACACGGTCAAGCGCAACCAGAAGGATGGGTATGTTGGTTCTGGGGGCCTTGGTCTGGTGCCAGATGGTGCTGCTGGCCGGTACCGTTTCCGGGAACCATCACAACACGTCGCAATCGAGAGGTAAGTTTTTATTTAGAATGTAGTTTTGTTTTGGTTCAGCTTTTTCGGGGGGTAATTGCGGCCGACCGCAGCAAGGCAGTGTTATTTAAATTTGGAGCTACACACGGGCTTGCTGCTTTGGGGCTTGGGGATTTCGGAGTAATTAAAGGCCGTCGGAACGTGCAAATGCTAAATAGAAAGGCTAATCTATTTTCTTGGCTGTTATTTAAGGGCCAATATGCCAAATGTAAGCATTTGGTGAATTTTCACTTAAATTTGACAGATGGCAAATTTTCAAATAACTCTTTTATTCCACCAGACTTATTTCTGACCGACGAGGAATCAATTTTGACAAACCCCTTCTCGAAAGTCGGCCAGAGGTATTCGAAAGGAGTATCTCAAAGGGGCCTCCCTTAGTTCAGTCGGTAAAGGTGCAGCTACAAAGCAAGACCATGCTGGAGGTGACAGGGTTCGATTCCCGGTCCGGTCTAGGAATTTTTCGGGTTGGAAAATTTCTCGACTCCCTGGCCATAGAGTATGATCGTACTTGCCAAACATTATACTAATGCAAAAATGGTAGCAGGCATCTAAAGCTTTCAATTAATAACTGTGAAAGTGCATCTAGAACACTAAGTTGAGAGCACGAAATAAGCTAATATGCCATAAGCAAAGAGGAAGGAAGGAAGGATCTCAAAGGAGGAACAGCAACAAAAATTATAAGGAAATTTCCACCGACGCTTTGAGGTAAATTTCAAAAGAATACTTAGTTGCATGGCTATAATTTTAGAGAACTCAAACATGAATTCCTTGGGAATTCTGAGAAGCGTATCTAAGAGTTTACGAAACTACTCCGAAAAAATTCTGAGTGTAATTTAGAGGAAAATCTGAAGATAATTCCAGGGGAATTTCAGCAGATTAAATAGTTAATACTGAAGATAATTTGAAGAATTCCTAGGTAATAAATACAGTGAACCCAATTTAGAATTTTAAGAGAATTGCAAATTGAATCAGGGAATACCAGAGCGAGTTCTAAGATACACTTTTAGGAAATTTTGAGATGATTCTAAGGAAATACTTGAACCAATTCTACAGAAATCCTGTGAAGAGTTCCAAGGGTATCAAGATGATCCACCTAGAATTTTTTTCGAGATTCATTCGGCACGTCCACGGCCACGCCCGAATGCTGGTCAAGAAAGGAATGTATGATTACGTAATACTCGCTTTAATGAAAGCCGAGAACACATCTGCACTTCCACGAGAAATCACTGGGATGTTGGATAGAAGGGTTGGGATTGCAGCTGGATTAGTTTTGGTAAACGGCATGCTGAATTGGTGTCCTAACGATTCAATAGCGCGAAGGAGCTTGGGTTCGAACCCACGGTCTTTCCTAAAACACGAATATTATTTATTTTACGTACTCGTTCCTCTAACCGATATTCATTACGCTTTATCTAATAATGTGAGGGAGCTTGAGATTGAACCCAAGATTTTCTGCTCAGTAGGCAAAATTGGTCGCCACTAGGCCACCGAGCTCCTTATATCACAAAACAATTACGATCAAGTTCCCGTTCTACTTGCTGTCACTAGATTTCGATCCCGGCGACAACCTCACCGACGACAACAATTGCTCTTGAGAAGGATTTGATATGGATGTCCGATCAACATGTTAGCGTTAGCGTTAGCGTTGTTACGGTATACTTCGTAGATTGGATACTAGTGGCACTTAGGTCTCTTTTGAATTTCTCAGTCAGACTGCTTTCAGGAATAATGATGGGGAGTAAACATTATTTCCAATCTAAACAAGACTACCAAAAGCATGACTGTCGCTCGTCTATCTTTGAAAACTTCATGTGAATTTCCGTTTTTTTTTAACAATTTCGTTGTTTACCGTATGCGTGATAATGTTTGCACCATCGTACAAATAATGTTCCCGTTTCACCTATGCATACAATGGGGCTTATTACGGATGTCACAGGACACGTCACCATTTGATTTGTACGGCAATCACGGATCTCATTCTGAGTATCACTTCCTTATCACCTTGTAGTGACACCCGTAATAAGGCCCAATGCCTTGGTTTTCTTTGCATGCACGTAACCTATAGCTTATACCGTAGTAGGCTGTGTATAAAAGAAAATGATTTACTTAGTTTGACAGTTGCACCATGGCGAAGTTGCAGCGTATTCGTGATTTGTCCCACGCGCAAATGTCGCAAAAAGACATTTCAATCGCCGTGGGAGTGTTCCGGTGGACCGTCAAAAGGGTTTTAGACCGAGAAAAGAAAGGACAACTATCCGCCAAGGTGGCCACAGGTCGTCCGAGGTCAGCTGTCAGTCTGCTATCAAAAGGAAGATTCGGGTGAATCCAGTGCGTTCAATAAGGAAAATGGCAAAGGAACTCGGGATCAGTGACTTTACGGCACGGAAGATCGTAAAGGAAGATTGCGGGGCGAAGTCGAGGGCACGGAAAAAAACTCACATGATTACCAACCGCATCCGGGAGCTACGAGTCGAACGATGCAAGAAAATCTTGAACTTCCTTAAGCGAAAAAATCCGGTAATCCTGTTCACCGACGAGAGCATGTTTACCGTCGATCCTGTATCAAATTCCAGAACCGACCGGTATATTAGTTCGCTTCCGGTAAAAGACGTGGCCGACGAACTCAAGATCGTGTATCTCACCAAACATCCTGCTAGCGTTATGGTGTTGGTAAAAAAATGGACGCGGTGTTCATTCCAGAAGGCGACAAGGTCAACACGGAGGTCTACATCGGGATTTTAAGTAAGTATGTTCTTCCGTGGATGAAAGAACAGTAAGGTCCGAAGCCAAATGTTGTGTTTCAACAAGATGGTTGCAGGAACATCCTCCATTCTGGGCGAAGGATATGTGGCCGCCATCCAGCCCCGATCTTAATCCGCTGGATTACTCAATATGGCGCGTCATGATGGTCAAGGCCTGTTCTAAAGGCCACCCGAGTACAGCAAGCCTCAGACAAACTTTGACCCGTACCTGGAGAGAAATGGATCTAGACTACATTATTAAAACCTGCCGTACATTCCGGAAGCGTGTGGAGGCCGTAATTGCAGCAAGTGGAAGCTCGATCGATGATTAACATAGTTTAAGAGTCTGAGAAACATTCCCCCTTTGAATATATAAAAAACAAAAAACTCAAAAAAGAAATTTTTGAGAATTTTTGTAATTTGGCATTGCTCAATGGTGCAAACATTATCACGCATACGGTATGTCGAATATTGCTCAAACTTAAACAAGGGCCCACTGAATTAGCGACACCCTCATAAGTACTACGGAGTTGGCGAATCGGGTAGGGTATTAGGTCAAGATACGCCTCAAGCTGGCGATACGACCAAAAGCATGTGATTGTTTTTTTTAGGAACATGAGAATACACCCACGATCTTCTGCTCAGTAAGCAAATGCGACAGCCGCTGAGCTAACCGAGTTCTTCAATTTGTTTTCTTAGTACTGTATAAGTGAAATTGATATGAAACATAATGTTACGAACTAATTAAATAATAAGGAAGGAAGGATCCTTGAAGCTGCCGGATGCAGTTCAGAAAAGTTACTTTGATCTTAACTAAGGAATACCGCTATCCATGGCCAGCCCTCGGAAAGAAATGCATCGGCATCTCTCAGTATCACTATAAGCCCCCGGACGTTGGCCTGCCGGATTCGCACCATCGCGATCAGCTTGGGTTCTTCTTTGCCCATCAGCTCCCAACAAACACCGCTCCTGGATCTATTTCGATCCCGTCCATGAGAAATTATGAACAATCTGAAGTTTGCTTAAACATAGTTAAAGCAGCAAAATAAAAACGTGTCACCTCTAGATAGAGCTGGAATTAGGGCGTAATAGCCTTTGTAAACAATGACTTCTCTTGTTGATTTCTTGGAATTCAAGCTACGCCTACACAAACCAAGATATCCATCGGGTAGGAGAAGTCTTCCTTTAGTCGATGGTGATGTTCTCTGAAGTCAGGGAGAGCCATGACTTCCGAGAAATCATCGAGAGAAGTCATTGTTTACAAAACTGTTACGCCCTAATTCCAGCTCAATCTAGAACTTTCCAGCGCGACCTACTTTGATCTATGGACCTTGAGAAGCTTTCAAGATTCTAACGCATTGTTACTTTAGACATAGTAATTTATTTGGTAAATTGTCCTTAGTAAAACTAATGACTGACTCCTGGAGCTTACTAAATTTCCCTTAGTTTGAAATATTACCAGTTCATTCAAGATTTTGTATTCTCTTACGCTCTGTCTACACCCTTGGTTACACGTGTTTGTTATTGATATAAAATTTTGGAAAAACATAATAAATGGTGTCCCACATCAAATTGCATCACGGAAAAAAAGGCTGTAGAAAATTACCCATTGGGTCTCTTGAAAATTTGGGTAGAAGTAGTTTAGAGTGACTTACGTCAAGGCGGACTTACGGCAGCTTCCGGGGCTACTGTTCTCCACCGCCCAGCACATGTTTGATGTTCCGGAGGAAGTAAGGAAGTAGAAACTTTCAAAGTTTTCCAAGAAATACATTATTTGGCAAGCGATCTGCTTATGTGGCAAACGGAGTGCGCCGTTCGTGAATACCGGGGCTGTAAACGGGAAGATCTACCTCAAGGAGTGTCTACAGAAGCGTCTGCTTCCTTTGTTGAAGCAACACGAGGGCCCTACGATATTCTGGCCGGATTTAAGCTTCGTTCCACTATTCAAATGTTGTCCTGGAGTGATACGAAGCCAACGGGGTCACTTTCGTACCCAAGGACATGAATCCCGCCAACGCACCATGACAATTAGTTTTAAAGAAACAGCTTTACAATAAAATTAATTAAATGTTGATGGCGTCGCGTGCCTCATTTGTTTACCTGTGCACCAAGCTTTGTTCGTTATTGTTTACCACCACATGTTAGTTTTTGTTTTATTTTTCAATGCTCCATGAATTCGAGGGACATATTCTCCATCACTATATTAATCACTACCTAACGTAACATTTGAAGAACCTATCATCTTGTATAAACAAAACTTTTATGGCCCTTTTCGCGCTAACCGAAGTTGGAGGAATTGGAAAACTTAACTAATTCCAGCTGAACATTGTATTAGGTTCTAAGTAATATTTATCGATTCCCTTCGTCGACTTTCTATTTCGTTAATAACTTGAGCACATAACCATTTCTTGTTGTGTTTTGTCGTTTTAGATGCTATATAAAAGCTTCTTTTATCGATCTGTGTGCTGAAAATACTTGGGAATGTATTTACATGGCCGTGGAGATACAAAGAGAAAGTCGACGGAGAGAATCTGTCAATCTTACTTAGGATGCAATGTTCAGCTTGAATTCTCGGTTTTATCAAAAGGCTAACTCTTTCGACTGAAGTTTAATAAAGAATATCCGTCAAACACTTCCGAAAACATTTTTTGATACAAAACAAAGCCAAAATCTAGAGAAAATTCATAGTCCCCTTGGTAGCGAACTTGAATTAATCAACTCTTTATCCATCAGAACAACACTATCAGAATGAACCAGGGGAAGCTCATAAGTTTTGACAGGCGCACCGGCGCAACTATCGAAAATTGAGAGCAGCGTTGCCAGATTGTTTTCATGATTATCGGTATCAAATGATTAAAAACTCGGTATTTATCGGTATTCACTATTTTAATTACTTTTTTTTTCAAACTTTTGAACTACAATCGAAAGATGTTCTTTCCATGTAAGTCAGAAGAAACTTCTGGGAAATATTTGAATTAGTCTCTTAATGGTACCGAAAAAACTTCCAGAGGAAGAATAAAGAAGATCTTGTGGAGAAACTTTGAAGGAAGTTCAAAAAATATCTAAAAAACATCCGATGGGGATCTTCCAAGACAAATATTAAGAAACTTCTGACTAAAAATTTAAGAAACTTTTGGAACAAATCCAGAAGCCAGAAAAGTTTGGAAATCGGAAGCCAATCCCGGAGGAGCCATTTCCAGAGGAAGTAAGGAGAAGCTCAGAAAAACATTCCAATAAGTCGGAAAAAAAAACCTACGGAGAGTGATTTATGGAGAAACTTCCAGAGGAAGACGAAAGAAACTGCTGGGAGAACTCGATAGATACATCCGGTAGAACTTTAATTGAACTTCTTGGAGAAGACGGAAGAAACTTCCAGGAGACACTGGGAAAAACTTCCTAAGGTAGATTACGGAACAGTCGAAAGATACTTCAAAGAGAAGATGGGAAAATAGCTGGAAGAAATTGATTTCTGGGGAATAGGACAATATTTCCCGAAGTTCGTCACATGCTCTATTGATCCTGCAATTTTCCTGATATTTATAAAATATCCCTGAAATGCATACAATATTCATGCAGTTTTCGGAACATTCCTGAATTTCACTTCGGAATATCCCATAATTCTTTGGAACTCCTTGAAAGTTCTTGCAATTTTCCTAAAGTTACTGGGGCTGTTTTGAAGTTCTCTGATCATCTTCAAAGTACTCGTAACTTCCCTAATTATCATGGAACTGCCGGCAAATCTCTTAGCTTCTTTAAAAGTCCCTGAAGCTTCTTTATCGCTTTCAATTTTTTTTTCTTCAAATTAATGAACATCAGCATTAAAGTTCTCTTCCCTTAAAATGTACTCACAATTTTCTTATGTTCATGTAACTTCCCTTACGTTTTTCAAAATTTTCATGAACCTCTCGGATCTTAACTGAAGATTTCGGAAATTCCCTGAGTTTCTCGGAACTCATTTAAAGGTTCAGAAATTTCCTTAAATTTATATGTCCTAATGCTTCCCTAAAGATATCTCAATTCTCCTGAAACAAATGAAACTATCCTGAAAACTATTAAATTTCTTTGAAGTTCTTTGGGCTTGTGAAGTTTCCAAAATATTTCAGTTTACTTAAGTTCATTGGAGTTCTCTGGATTTTCCACAAATTCCCGGGTTCTCGGATTTGAACAGAAGTTAATGCAACTGTCCTTAATTGATCGGAACCTACCCAAAAGTTCAAACTATTCTTAAGTTTCAGAACTTCTGAAGAGTTCCTGAAGTTTTCCTGAAATTAATGGAACCGCAACCTGAAACTAATGAAATTCCGGGGAAGCTGAAAAAACTGACGGGAGGAGACGGAAGAACCTATCGAACGAAGCCAGAAGAAGCTTCCAAGGGAAGTCGAAACAGCTTTCCGGAAGGAATCGGAAAATACGGAAATTCCTAGGGAAAGTTGGAAGACACTTCGAAGGGAAGATTAAAGAAATTTCAGGAAGTTCAAAAATTAACTTTTTTATGGACCTATTTTTCCACTGAATAAAAGTATTTCCCGATTTCCAGAAATTACCATCAGCTGTTTCTTGACTCCTTGGTAACCAAAAACTGCGATAAAATGGAGGCATTAGTCGAAAGAGTATCAAACATAAGACAGTTTTGAAGATGATTTTTTTTAGCGCAGGCTTAAACATTTTAATTTTCAAAAAGATAAAAGTCTCTCACAATAGTTTCCTCTGACAATTCAGCGCGGGCAGGCAGTGATCATTTTGATTATTAATAATAAAAAATCGGTATAAATCGGTATTATAACTCAAAAATCGGTATTCTGAGAAACCTAATCTGTATATCGGTATCAAGTTTGAAAATCGGTATATCTGGCAACGCTGATTGAGAGATTCACAACTGACAAAAGAGTGAGAGCGGGCTTTTGCGCTCTCTTTCTCCATTACTCTCTTTGTCTGCAATCAGATATCCAAGTGCACAGCGAGAAATGTACACTTTGGGCACCCATACATCACAAATGTTCTTCTAATTTAAACTCAATTCAAATCGGTCTGCAAGTATGATAACGTCCAAAGCGTACCAGACAGCTGTTTCCGTGTTGCTCCCGTTTGACGCGTGACTGCTGAAACTTCAATTACAACCAGTGGTGCAAACCGCCATGTATTGTGGAAAATTTGTGGTATGTTTCAAGAGGTGATAGAAGGTCTGTTTAGCTTTCATCAGGCATTTGGCCATTCACAAACTTGCCACCCGTCACCCAAAAAAGCTCGCTTTTAGGTGCACTATTTAACGAGTTTTGTCATGGTAGTGATATCGACATGCTTAGAAATCAATGCATTAGAGATTAGGCTGACCATTCCAACTGAATTTAACCCTTTTGAAGCAAACCAAGGTCGAAGATTTAATGGAACCACACTATAAAATAGTGTATTCATGGTCACTTGTGGTCTGGAGTAAAGAAGTAAAGCTATAATGTGACCATAAAATCTATAAAAATCTAAACACATTTTTTTAATTGTTTACACCTGTGTCGTGCACAGGTTGCACATGTGGACGCGGCGCCACTGAGTTTAACACTTACTTAATTTTAGTAAGTCTAAGATCGTATTCCATGTACAAGTTCAAGATATTGAAAATTGCAGCAAACTGCGGGAATATAAGAGAAGTTTGCATTCTGAAAATATGGGCAACTTTCTGGGAGCTTTAAGAACTTCAAAGCGGTTCTATTAGCTTCTGGAAAAATGCAGGAACTTTAAAGAAGTTCCTAGAATTTTGAAGAACTTCACCGGTAAGAGAACTTCAGAAATATACAGAATTTGAGGAAAAGTGCGGAAACTTTAAAGAAGCTCTAGGTACCTCAGAAAAGCTAGAACTAGAGATCTTTGGGAAAATTCACAGATCCTACGGGCAGTTCCCGTTACTTTTGGAGCAGTTTAAATGTCTATTAGCGTGAGAGAAATTCAGGAAGTTCCATGATACGCCGACAATCATCAGATAATTGATGAAGTTATCAATTAGTGTCGATAATTTAAGGGCAGTTTCATGATCTTCAGAAAAATCTTGAGAACTACAGTGAAAGCCGAATTAAGCCGAAACTGAACTATAATCGATACTAAGAAAATTGCAGTAGCTTAAAGAAGAAATAAAAGTGCAGAGGTCTTCAGAAACATTCCAAGAACTATATAGAAGTCTATGGAACTTAAGGGAAGATCCGAGAACTTATGAAACTTTAGTAAAATGGGGGAGCATTTCAAAGAAGTTTAGTAAGCTCCAAAAATAGGAGGAATTTCGAGAGGAGTTTAGTTCCACTAGTTTCAGAAAATAAGCGGGAAATTTTAAGAAGTTCAGGACTTCAGAGATGTTAGGAAAATTATTGAGCTCTTCATATAAGTGCAGAAGTTCACGGAAGCTTAAACATTTTTAGGATAGTCCAATTAAATTCAGGGCAGTACAACAAGCTTCATGAGAACTGCAAACATTTTAGAGAAGTTTTGAGAACTTCAGGATAGAACAGAGAACCTCAGAGCAGTTCCGTTAACATTAAAAAATGCATAAATTAGAGAGAAGTTGCGAGAACCTCAGCGAATTGTTAAAATTCAAGAGAAGATCCATGGTCGTTAGGAAAATTAAGGAATCTTTTTGGGAAGTCCGAAAAACTGCAGGGAAGTTTATAAATATGATGAGAAGTATTGTTAGCATCAGTCTAGCTTTAAAGAAGTTTTATTAACTCCAGGAAAATTTTGGAAAATTACAAGTAGAAGACTATTATCAACAATCAATACGAAACTAACGATTTTAAATTGGCTCACTACTTGACTAGCCTATTGGTCCCAAGCAAACGATTAACGTACCCCATTGTTATTGGTTTTTCCTATGTTTCGAGGGGTGAATCGATTAGCTTGGGACCGAAGATAGTACCAGAGCTGAGCCAAAAAGTTGAGCACGTTATTTTGGGACCTTCTAGTCTTAGAGTTACCTCTATGGTATTATTCCATATTCATCTAAGATTTCTAGTGAAAATTCACTTGGAGTTCTCCTCTGCATTTCGATGGAACTATTGTTCCGAATTCAATTCAATTCTTTTAATTTTCCTTGAAGTTCTCCTCAGCAATAAACCCTTTGGAAAGATTATCTCGATTTTCATTGAATTCAGGCTTCACATGAAATCTAAAATTCCTCAGAACTATTTTGAAAGCAAATTGTTCACACCGCTGGGCAGTAGCTGTTGGTGTAATTGCTGAACCCTGAAAACTGACAGTTCAGGGTGAGTAAAGCTGTAGCTACATGAATGAGAACAATGAATAAGAATGATAATAGAAGTAAATAAAACCTAGAGAAAAACCCAATCGCATATTGAGCTCGTGGATTGAATTTAGTTCTTTATTGGAAATATTATAGTGTACGAAAACGAAAGGTGATAATTTATTGAATTTATTTAAAAATGTTTCTGTGTGCTTTGCTAGCACACTTAACCGATAGCCAGAACATTAACTGTAAGTACCTACCTGAAACGAAAAGTAAAAATAACGATTATTCATGGAATGTTAAATAACAGGAGGAGTACAGTAGGAGAGGATTGTAAAAGGAGTAGGAAAGGACCAGTAAGGATTGGAATCGTTAGGAAGAAGGAGACTATTTGAGTGAGTATCAGTTAATGAAACTAAAAAACAAATGTTATTGTTTTAATACATTTCAGTTTTGAGCTGCTCCAAAAGCTGCTGCAAAATATATAGATCATCCGAACAACCACAAAAATCAAATACAGAGATTTCGGAACCTCAATCACGATGAGCCACAAATCCTTGGATCTAACCACACTACGTCTTGTACCGAATGCGGGCAGACTTCTTCCCAGAATGAAGAAATGATTGCTTGTGATACTTGCGAAAATTGGTTGCACATGCGTTGCCTGGGGATAACTACGGCGCCAAAAAAGGACGCAAAGTGGTTCTGCTCGCAAGCAAAATGCCAAGCAGCTTACCAGGAGTATCAGAAGCAGAAGAAAGCATCCCGCCTGAAGAAAACTACGGATATTCTGACCGTACCTCCATCCGTGGAAGAGAAATTGAAGGCAATGGAAGCTGAAAAGAAACGTTTGGAGGAAGAACTGGATGCGGAACTATTGCTACGTGAAAGGGCGTTAGAGATGAAGATTGCTTGATGGAACAGCGCTTGCGCGAGAAGGAGCTGGAAGAGGATAGATTGCTACGCGAGCAGGAGATCGAGGAAAAAGAAATCGAGCTTCAGAAGGAGTTGCAGGAAAAAGAAGAGCACCTGATCCGCATGAACGAACTGAAGAAAAATATCGCGTGGACGTGCAGCTGCAGAAAGCGGAAATCATCGACAAGAAGAAGACGAAGAAGGAATTGCCGAAGGTAATCGAAGCACAACCGGGACCTTCAGGCACATCGTTGCTACCAAAGTTCGGTCGGCTGACAGAAGCAAACCTGAAGCTTCTGGTGCAGAACGGGGAAACCGAAGAAGAGGACGATGATGAGGATGAAGAAGAAGAAAGTGATTCAGACAGCAGCAACGATAAATCGATCGTCAGCAAAGCGAAGACCACGGAGAGATCACCAGCGCATCTGAATGCGGGCAGCAGCGCACTGGGCCGAGCAGGGCACAACTGTCCGCACGAAATGGGCTTACAAAAAAAAACTTCCCAAACTTCTCAGGTAAGCCAGAAGAGTGGCCTTTGTTCTTTGGAGCCTATCAGGCGTCGAACGAAGCTTGCGGCTATTCCGACGTCGAGAACCTGGTGAGACTCCAAGACAGCGTGAAAGGGGCAGCGCTCGAAGCAGTTCGTGGCCAGCTTTTGCTTCCCAAGTCAGTTCCCAGAGTGATCGAGAAACTCCGTCAACTATACGGTCGCCCCGAGCTATTGCTACAAAGCCAACTGGAAAGAGTCCACAAGCTTGAACCGCCAAGGGTCGCCAAGCTGGCCAGGTTCATCCCGTTTGGAAATGCAGTGGAACAGCTTTGTGAGCACTTGGAAGCTGCAGAACTCACACTTCACCCCTTGAATCCGATTCTAATCCAGGATCTGGTCACCAAACTTCCGGACGGAGAGAAACGGCAGTGGGTGCAATATAAAAGGAAGACGAAGGTTCGAAGCGTCACTGCGAACATTTCCGAATTTCGTCTCGGAAATCGTGTCAGACGCTTGTGAGGCGAACGTCAACTTCGACTACAAACCAGATCCTCGATCTACAGCTGGAGCAAGTGGAAGAAGTAAGCCGAAGGAGAAAGGTGCTCTGTACAGCCACAGTGAAGGGGACCGATCGGGCTTCAACGCGTCCGAACGTACGAAGCAGAAGTCATGCAGGGTATGTCAGCGAAAAGACCATCGCTTGCGATCCTGCCAGGACTTCCAAGATCTGCCCTACGCAGATCGAATGAATGTGGTGAACAAATGCCTAAATGAGCACAGTGGTCAGTACCGTTTCAAGATTCGTTGTAATGTGGGTGATTGTAGAGAACCGCATAATCCTCTTATCCATCCGGTTGCAAATGCGGTGGGTTCAATAATGTTCCGGATAATCCCGGTACAGGTTCATTGCGGGGAAAAGTCGCTGACTGTACTAGCCTTCCTAGATGAGGGTGCCTCCGTGACACTGATTGAGAACGACTTGGCGGATCGATTGGGACTCACAGGAGTGAAAGAAAGGCTTACCATCAACTGAACGTCTGACATTGATATCGTCTGACATCGGAATAAACAACACCCCTGGAAGCGAGGATCGGAACGACGAAGGAGCCAATCGCGGTTCGTTGCAAGCTCGGTTGGACAGTCTACGGGCCGCGAACCGTGAATGCAGTAGAGCACGCAGTCCAGTATCCCGAGGCAGCAGCAGCCATCATCGATCGGCACTACGTCGACGATTACTTCGATTGTGTCGACACAATCGAGGAGGCGGTAGTTCTAGCGAAGCAGGTGCGATACGTCCTCGAACAAGCCGGATTCCAAATCCGCAACTGGGTGTCGAACTCGCCGGCAGTTCTCTCGGCTTTAGGAGAAGACAAACCTTCTGGACCAGTAGTCTTCCATCAAGATAAGGAATCACCAGGTGAGCGCGTTCTTGGGGTATTCTGGGATTTGGACCTAAAGGTTTTCGCGGTTTCTGTAACGCACCGTGCGGAGGTTAAAGAGTATTTGTACGAAGGTAAGCGGCCCACGAAGCGGATCGTCCTCAGATGCGTGACGGGTCTTTTCGATCCCCTCGGACTGTTGTCACCATTCACGATTCACGGCAAGGTTATCATACAACATCTCTGGCGGAATGGCTGCGAATGGGACCAGGTAATCGATGAGCAGAGTTGGTGCTTGTGGAAGCAGTGGACCAAGTTGCTGCCCGAAGTAGAAGCCTTACGAATTCCCCGATGCTACCTGGGAGACGCCGTTTCTTCATCAGTTGAATCACTCGAGTTGCATATTTTCACCGACGCGGGCGAGCACGCTTATGGCTGCGTGTCGCTCATCAATGGAACGGTGAGGTGTAGTCTAATCATGTGTCGAGCTAAGGTAGCACGGCACTTGTTGTTTCCTCAACAAATTTCCAGAATTCCCTTGGAATGAGGTCCTTATAAATTATAATAAAATTCCATGAGCCTTTAAAACCGTGCAATTTGAGTCCAGATTCTTGAAGTATTAAAGCTTTGAAGCCCAGCATTTTAAAACTTGTTCAAATTTAAAATTTGTGGTAAATATCGTGATAGTGAGAGGATCTGTGTTCTTATTGTCACATGACGGCCATGATATTTACCAGCTCTCAGTAGGGGTCGGTGGTAGATCTTATACCAGTAACGCACCACGAAAAGGTGATCTACCAGCGTTACTGGTTTGACGATTTTGCGCCTGCAGATTGGCACCCTAATATCTAGACGCTGATTGCGAAGAAGATCCCGATTACACGAAATTCGATCGCTGGATATGTCTTTAGCGATATAATAGGCTGAGTTATATCTTGGAGCGTAATTGAACATCCAGCTGACGGATTCACGAAACGATCAATTAGGCGATTAGGCGATCAATTAAACCTAGTGACCTTCGAGCGGTCTTTCAAAGCGTTGTTTGATACACGTACAAACAAATTCATTTCTTTTCCTCTCATATGTAAACTTGTGTTAGTCACTAGTTTGAATTATCCGAACCAAACTGCTGTTGTAAACAGCAGCAATGATAAATTCCCGCAACGATCTCGGAGTAGGTCAACTCTGTACGTGATCCCTTCGCGATCGCAAAAAAACACTCAAGTGGAGGGAAAGTTCAGGCCTCTCCTTTCCCAGGCAGAGGGGCATCGTAAAAGACAGTTTTTATTTTGTACAGAAAATACAGAAAACTGTAGAACCATGTTACATACGACTAAAGTGTAATTATAGCTGCACCGAAAATTACCCCCAAAGCGAGCGTGAACTGAGTCAGCACAAAGTAGGCGCTTGTGGGCTGCATCGGCGGATGCTGCATGGCGTGTCTCAAGATTCGGTGCGTGTGAATGATCAAGCCAAGAAAGCAAGGATGAGACGGATTTTGAAAAACAAAACAAAAACTACGAAGACGAGAAATCACCGCGTGGATGCCGAGGAAGCCTTTTTCCAGACGGTGTGTTTTTGTATTTTTTGTTTTCTTTCGAAAACAAAAACAAAAACCTATAGACACAGACATCCCCGCTTACTGTGATGGTGGGTGAAGAGAAGATCATCGAATGAGCAATAATCAAAGAAAAAGTGCAGCTCGTTGAAGATGGAGTTGTTAGGTTATGCCATCGCTTGGAAGAAAGGGGTTAAGGATCAATCGTTGAAAATTAGCTGCTTATCTTCGTTTCTTAAGAGCGACAACAACCCACAAGCACACTATAGGTGAATCTTTGCCCCTTCATTGTTCGAATGGGAACGCGCAAGTTTCACTTTTTCGGCTTCAATTAATTTGAAGTGGCTGCGACGATCAAAGATGGCGCCCTTCGATTCGGGTCCCACGGATCATGGACCATAAATCTATGCTCGTTCGCTCGCATCATCGATCGAAGAAGAACCGTTAGAAGCGCATAAAATGTACTCGCTCGCTGCACTCCGTCACAGAATGTGAAAACAAACAGCCCATCAGAGCAGCATCAACGTCTGTTTACATTGACCATCATCATCATTGGACCCACACTATAGTCGCGATCGCTTGAGTCCAGAACTCCTGATGGCACTTGCACAACCTTCGTATGAGGCGATAAATTTCCCCGCCTTTGTTTACTTGTTTACCTACCTATCTCTGCGCTGTTGCTGGTGTCCTAAAAAGAGAAGGCTCCGGATTCTGTTATGTCCACTCAAACTTGCTGCATAAGTTTGTATTTGTCACACGTTCTCTGCTTTACGACGATGTAATTTGATGCCCCGCAGAGAATTTTGGCCCTCAAAATGTACAGGTAGAATCTTTGGAAAATGGCACCGCTGACCTCGGGCTAAGCTGGCGATCTGCTTCCTGAGTCTGGTAATTTCGAATTGATGCATATGAGCAACCGGTTATGTAGTCAGTCAGAGAGCATTAAATTATTCAACCAAACCACAACTATGCACCATTTGAAGTTGATCAGCGCCTTTTCACGTCGCCTTGAGGGACCTTTTCTCTCCTCGTCATCAGCAAGTGAATAGCAAAATTGCATAATCCCGTGTTCCTACATGGTGACTGACCACACACAAAAAAAAAAGACTGCTGCCGTCATCCAATCAAAAACCACGATGTCCATCCGCATCACGTCTTAAGGCCTGATCGAATTCGGTTCAATCTCCCGGGCAAGGCGGAAAGACGCGAAAGAATGTGCCACATTCACCATCGTCGTCCGTTCCACGTCGGAGGGTACTTTCCTTGGTTGAGGGCCTATAGAGGTACGGGAAAAGGGCCGTCGATCGTAAAACTAGAACGTCATCCACCTGAAATGGGCCTCTCGGCCAGCCGTGCTGGTTTGGCCTCTATCATCTTTGTTGGTCTTCGGTCGGCAAGCAACGATGAGGACACGCAAACCTCTGACTACCCGAGTAGATTTTTTTTGACGTAGGGCTACGTCTGTGATTTCTATATGGGGGTATTCTTTGTGAAAACTGAAAATGGAACATGTAACAAAATTATGAAAGATTTTGAACGTTAATAACTCAGCTGTCTCTGGACCAATTTCAATAATTTTATCACCAATCGATCAGATATATGTCTACGCATAAGATTTTATCATTTTTCGAAATGTCACTAATGATAATTGCACGAATGTGCGACTGTTGCTGTTATAATTAAAATTATCACCGATTGCCTGCGAATTGTCCTTGTTTGAATTTATCTTACAATATCCCAGGGATTTCCTTAGCATCGTTCCAAAATAACTTGTAACATTCCGGATTCCTCCCAATAATCTTATGATTCTTTTCGGTATTCCCTAGTAATTTCCTCCAAAAACAGTCTCGGAATTCTGGTCAGAACACGTTGAAAATTCAATCCAGAAAACTCTTGAAATTAATTTATCTTCGTTTTCTTAATAATTGTCGCGAGAATTCGCTTTATTTTCTCCCCAAAATTTTGTTAAAAATTCCGTTTGAATATGGCTTAGAAATCTTTTTATATACCCTTTAGAATTTAGCAAGTATTCACCCAACATTTTCTTGAATTTAACCTTCCGAAAGTATGGAAATTTTCCTGAGATTTTTTCGAAATACTTTTTAAAATGCCCCTCGTCAAATTTTCTCGGAATTCTCTTTGAAATTTTCTTGAAGCTCTCCTTAGAGTTTCCCTGGAAATTTCTTCAGAATTTTCTTCTATGAAACGCTACTCAGATGTTTTTTTTTTAACATATGCTCAAAATTCTCTCAAGAACCCGCATGGAAATTCCGTGAAATTCCCTCAAAATCAATTTAAATTCTCTTTGAAATTCTCTTCAAATTAGCTTTGGAGTCCCTTGGAATAATCATGATGATGATGATGATGGTCCCACCTCTTTTACCCCTACAAAGGTTTGAGCTGGACGATTTATCTTTAAGATAATTAAATATGACAATTTAACCAGGTTTGCAAACAAAATCGAACTGGTTTCAGTTAGAGATATAAATACCCTCTAGAGTTTACAGTTGCTTCACAGCGATATGAATGTAGAAAAGCTCAGGCGCCCATCTCTTAGCTCGCCTTTTTGTCCACATAAAATATTCATAAGTATTACAAGCAATCAAGAGTTAATGAACAATCAACAAAGCATCCTATTACACTAGTAACCCCGCAGTCTGATGCTATCATAATTTTCAGCAATGTCAGGAATGCTCACGAACCCCCAACATTTGCCAGAAAACTTACTACTAACTCAAGCTATCTTCCAAATAAGCTTCAAAATTGCATTTTTTTTTTATCAAATGTTATATTCAGTCCTCTATATCCGTAATACGCGCGCGAGGCTTAAACCTTTGTAGACTACTTTTTTTTAATTAATCTACTATTAAATCAACTATTAAAAACCCATCCATAGTTTTTGCAGTGCTACAATAATTATTAAAAAAGTCGTTATGACAGCTATCCATATAAAATAATCCGTTAGAGATAACTTCGTCAAGATACATAATTTGTCAATTCATAAAAAAAAATCACTGGATAACTATTCAAAAGACAGTTTTAACGTGTGAAATGCAGTGTCTTTTAAATTCTGTAAGTGTTGCTGAATGTTTTATATGTCAAGCATCGAAGCACAAGTCAAGAAATGTGGTGTTCTTATTTCAACCGCGTTTCTAGTAAATATATCTATGAAAGTCACTTCCTCTTTCAATTCGATCACACAAATATCGAGGCAGCAAACCGTTAACTACTTTAAAAATGAACACTATAGTCAAATATACAATTCTTTGCTTCACCGACAACCATTGTAAGGCGTCTAGCATCAAAGTTGAGGAAGTGAATCTATTACATCGCAAAATCAAACGCAACATTTTATTCTGCAAGCGCTGTAATCTCGATGTTTGTGTTGTAGTGGCCAGAAATAAAATGGAAGGGCAAAAGTCAAGATGAGGAGAGATGATTGATTTGTATAGCTGTATTTTATTGGCAATAGTTAAATCGTTTTTCAGTCGACATAGAATTCCATACTTCTTGGCAATTTTCTTGATGACATTGTCAATGTGAGAGTTGAACTTAAGTTTGTCATCAATAATCACGCCAAGATATTTAATCTCCTGAACGCGATCAATAGTCTCATCATCAATTACAACAGAGACGTTCTCATTTACTCGATTCCGCGGAATTACCATAAATTTAGTTTTACTTGTATTCAATTTCAACTGCCTACACTTCAACCATCTACTTAGGTACTTTCTATCTTCATTCAAGTGTAAAACGGCATCATCTAAATCCTTAGCTGCAATGAATAACACAGTATCATCTGCAAAACGATTAATGTCGCAAAACCGTAAAACACGTCGCAAGTCATTAATATACATAATAAATAAAAGGGGCCCTAATACACTTCCCTGGGGCACTCCAAGGTTGTTCCCCACGGGACTGGAAACAGAATCATTAAAAACAGTCCGTTGAGTTCTGTCAGACAAATAGCTTTCAAACCATTTACATGCTGTACTCGTAATTCCAAAGCGCTTACTGTACTGTACTTAACAGTAAGGGCCTAGAAATTGTTTCAAAAGAGCGTATCTTTACGCTCCAAGTTGTCTTTCCACTTTGCTTACACCAAATTCAACACAGTTTCACAAGAATGACCTTCCCGATATCCCGATTGTTCTGGTATCAACAAAGAGTTGCTATTCAAATACTCCAACAGCTGGCCTTCAACAACAAGTTCTAAGATTTTCTCTAATGTGTGCAACATGTTGATGGGACGAAACTCTTCGGCTTTAATCGTTCCAGCAGCTCTTTGAATAGGAACCACTAAGGATTCCTTCCAAATTTGTGCCACATGTCCATTCTGCAATGATTTATTAATAAGGCCCAGAAAGATGTGGTCAATGACATGAAAGCAATCTTGAATAACTCTAGCATTAACATTATCTACTCCAGCCGATTTTCCTAATGAAAAGCAAATAACTCTAAGTTCATTTAATGTAATTGGCTGAAAAACTTCAAATCTGCAACTACTATTAACTGGCTATTTTATTTCGTCAGGTTCATCGACCAATTCAATAGATTGATTAATAAATGAAACACTGTCTATGAAATAATAATTTAACTTAGCTACAATTACTTG
This sequence comes from Ochlerotatus camptorhynchus, assembly GCF_037179485.1. Lineage (NCBI taxonomy): Eukaryota > Metazoa > Arthropoda > Insecta > Diptera > Culicidae > Ochlerotatus > Ochlerotatus camptorhynchus. The sequence continues at coordinate 796,588 of NW_027040553.1, forward strand.
TTCTGGCTGTTCTAATGTGCCATTAAAAGTTATGGACCGCGGTTTGCAATTACTAGATTTTAATAAATATTTCAAAATTTTCCATAACTCTTTGCTGTTATTTTGATGCTGATCAATCTTCCTTTGAACATATTCACAACGAGTTTTCTTTATCGATTGTGAATACTTATTACGCGCAATTGTGTACCTATTCCAATGATTGTCATTATTTGATCTACAAAACCGTTTCCGTTTAAGACGCAAAAGATCCAAATTGTACCAGCTGTTCGAGTTGTTCAAAGAAACAAACTTTTGCTCAACTAGTTGATTGGTACACGTTTTCAAAGCGTTATTAAGAACAGCTGTAGATTCATCTAAGTTACCGGTCGTGAATGGAAAATCCACGCTCCTCTCAACAAGATTCGAAACAGCTTGCTTCGAATATTTCCTCCAGCACTTCAATTTTACAAAATTATCGTTATCGTTAACATGGTCTAAGACATTAATCACTAAGGTCTCATGATCGGTTATTTTCAAATCAGTTTCCGTAACTGAACAAATGGAATCAAAATTGGAATAAACGTGGTCAATTTGAAGTTCTACTGTGCCTGGAAATACGCGTATACTCATTTACCGTTTGCTTTTAATTAAAAAACTCAGCTAACGCTTCAAATGATTCGAATTTGCCTCTAAAAAATCCTATCAATCCGATTGTATAGCTAGTGGGCGTGTTGTGAATCGTGAGAAGGTGATATTGTAAGTAATCGTTTACATTTGGTACATAGGCCCTTTTCACATGTCTCTCGAGAATTGTCTTGAAAATCTGAACAGAAATATCGGAAATACCTTGAAATTTTGCTAAGCATTTTCAAATCATCCTCCTATAATTCCATCTGAATTCCGTAAAGATTCTTTTAAACATTTGTCAAAGATTCTCATTAGGATTTCCTTGCATTTCTCGTCTCAATTCCATTGAGAATAATGTAATTTGACCCTACTACTACATACTGCATTCTTTGGTCTCAAAAATTATGCGAAATAATAATTATGCTTAGAGTAAGAATTTTAATCCTTTAAATTTGTCGAACCTCTTAACGGAATCCCTTTATGAAGAGCTTTGAGTAGGTTGGTTTATTTCCTTTAAATTCCGTTATAATTGCTTATCTTTTGACAGATACGCGTATTTCGTCTACTACTTGCAGACTTCATCAGTGCCAAGTACTCAACACCACTGAAGAATCCATCTTTAATCTACGAGTTATATACTAATCAAAAGGTACTAAAAATCAGCAGGTATCTACTGCCATGTCAAAATTTACCTAAACAGGTACCTAAATTCAGTCTCCAACAGGTAGATGCATGCTACGATGTGTTGTTTTAGGTAGCATGCTAAAGAGTCTCGAGTATCCGTTTCCTTGATCTCTATTAAGCAATGTTGATGGATTATGTTTAAATATTTCTAGACTTTCGGCTACGTCTAGTTTCCAAGGTGAAGATACAGTCCGCAGGATATTAATGTTTTCCTTAGTCAAATTGTGCCCCTTTTTAACGATATGTTCTGCAACCTTGGATTTAAATTCATAATGAAGTCCTTTATCCATCTCTTTGTTAGCCTTTTTTACCTCTGCGATGTGTTCCTTGAACCTTGTTTCCAAAGTCCTTTTCGTCTGACCAATGTAGATTTTATTGCAATCTGGACAAGAGATTTTGTAGACTCCGGCTTTCCCTAAGACATTTATTGAATCTTTAGTTGATCCTAACAGTGACTTCAGCTGATTTATCCTACTGCTGAATACTAAATCTAGGCCAAAACTTCTAAACTTTGAAATCAATGGTTTGGTAATGTTTTTGTCGAAATTCACCGCTACCCGTTTTAAACCCTCAGTTACTGGTGTAAGAGTTGTCTAAATACGCCTAAAATGATCCCTTGTTCTTTTATCGATTACTGCTTGAATTGTTTTTTCTTGATACCCATTAAGTCTAGCGATTTCAAAAATGTGAGCTATTTCCTTTGATTTGCCTGTATCGCTAAGAGGAAGGGTTTACTTACTCTGTCATAATGGCTAATGAAACAAGTTGGGATGATAGTGTGAGAAGTGAAGAAGTTTTTGGTAACAATTATAACGTTTATAGAGACGACCGCAATTTTCAATGGTCTGGAAAAAAATCGGGAGGTGGAGTATTAATAGCGATTTCGACCCAATTGAATTCAGAAATTATTATGGCTACTAAAATTAAAGAATTCGAACATGTATGGGTAAAAGCGCAGGTAGCAGACGAAACACATGTCTTTGCTTCGGTATACTTTCCTCCAAACAATGCTCATAAGGACACGTATGATAAGTTTTTTGGAAAAGCGGAAGAAATTTTGTCTAGTTTACCCCCTGAAGTAAAAGTTCATATATATGGGGACTTTAACCAACGCAATGTTGACTTTATTTCTGATATGGACAATGAAAGCATCTTACTTCCAGTCGTTGGGGAAAATGAAACACTCCATTTCATTTTTGACAAAATTGCAAATTTAGGACTCTATCAAATTAACCATGTGAAAAATCAACAAAATTGTTATTTAGACCTTTTATTAACAAATACTTATGAAGATTTCTGTCCCATATGGAGAAATGAAATGTTTCACACAGCAATAGAGTATTCTCTATTCGTTCACATAAATGAAAGAACCAACGACTGCGAATTTGATGAAATCTTTGATTACAATTCAGCAAATTATGATAACATTAGAAATAGATTGAACATTGTCGATTGGCAAGCAATATTAAGAACTGCAGGAAATGTTGAATGTGCAGTTGACGTATTCTACAATGTGTTGCTTGAAATAATTCTTGAAGAAGTGCCAACTAAAAGAAGAAGACGTCAGAGTCATGCAAAACATCCAGTTTGGTACAACAGGGAACTGAAAAATTTAAAAAATCGAAAGCAAAAAGCGCACAAATTTTATAAAAAATATAATAGTGAAGAAACTTTGGCATACTATTTAGACATTTGCGATCAGTTAAATTTGGCCGTGAATATGGCATTTGAGGAGTATAATTTAAAAACTGAACTTGAAATAAAATCTTGTCCTAGAAACTTCTTCAATTATGTGAAAACCAAATTAAAATCTGATAATTTTCCCTCAAAGATGCATTTGGACGATAGGATAGGTGAGAACTCGGATGATATATGCAATTTGTTTGCAAATTTCTTCCAAGAAATATATACTACGTTTTCAGAAGAGGACCGTGACCGTGAATATTTTGAATCATATCCAGATTTTTCAAGTGACATCAGCGTAAGTCAAATCAAGGTTCATGATATCTTAAAGGGTTTAAACAATTTAGATGCATCTAAAGGTCCTGGCCCTGACGGTGTTCCGCCAGTTTTTATGAAAACTTTAGCAATTGAACTTACTGCTCCATTATTTTGGATTTTCAATATGTCACTGGAATCCGGAAACTTCCCTAAAATATGGAAAAACTCGTTTTTAGTGCCTATCTTTAAATCGGGTAAAAAATCCGACATACATAATTATCGTGGTATAGCTATTATCTCTTGCATTCCGAAACTGTTCGAGGCGATTGTAAATGAAAAACTCTTTCTTCAAATTAAAAACAGAATAACTACTATGCAACATGGCTTCTTTAAAGGCCGTTCAACAACTACGAATTTGCTCGAATTAATTAATTATTCCTTGAATGCAATGGATAACGGAAACCATGTAGAAGTGTTGTATACAGATTTCAGCAAAGCGTTTGATCGAATTGACATACCCATGCTTCTTTTTAAACTTCAAAAAATGGGAATTCATTACGCACTCCTCAAGTGGCTTGAATCATATTTAACTGACCGTCATCAAATAGTAAAATACAAAGGAAAGATATCAAATCCCGTTGATGTCACTTCAGGAGTTCCTCAAGGCTCCCATTTAGGACCACTTTTATTTATTCTCTTCGTCAATGACATATCTTTCATTATTAAGAAATTGAAAGTTTTAATATATGCTGACGACATCAAACTTTTTTTAGAAATAAAAGATGCCAAAGACATCATCACATTCAAAGAAGAAATTCAAATATTACATACTTGGTGTCAAAAAAGCCTGCTACAATTAAATATAAAAAAATGTAACTCCATTACCATTAGTAGAAAACAAAAGCTACCCGATATAACAGTCACTTTAGGAAACCAGATCGTAGAAAAGTGTGATAGAGTCAGGGATCTAGGTGTTATTTTAGACTCAAAACTTACTTTCACCGATCATTATAACACAATTATTAACAGAGCTAACAACATGCTTGGTTTCATAAAACGTTTCTGCTATAACTTTCACGATCCGTATACGATTAAAACATTGTACATTGCTTATGTAAGATCGATATTAGAATATTGCAGCATAGTTTGGTCACCTTTTTCAATCACGCACGAAGAAAGAATAGAGTCCGTTCAAAAGCAGTTTCTATTGTATGCACTCCGCAAGTTAGGTTGGACTGTTTTTCCTCTGCCATCTTACACAGCTCGGTGTATGCTCATAAATATCCAAACATTAAAAGAACGTCGTGAATTTGCTATGATTTCTTTCGTAAACGATATCGTATCACATCGAATTGATTCAATAGAACTATTGTCATCCTTAAATTTATATACACCATCTAGGCATTTACGAAACAGAAATATATTTGCTACAAATCGTCATCGTACGAATTATGCCAAATTTGGACCCTTGAACCAAATGATGGATACATATAATAAGCACTGCGATAACATTGACTTTACAATGACAAAAACTAAATTAAAGCAATATTTTAATTCGTCGCATAACGTCAACTAGAAGTAATGTTTTAACTTTTTCTTAAGACATATTATAAAAAATATAAACAAAGACAAAATTGTAAAAATAGCACTTAAGACAACAATTGTAAAACGGTCTACACAGATTGACGACAAATAAATAAATAAAGAATACGTTTAGGGTGTTTTTTTGTGGTTCAACCGAAGTGCATTCTGTGAACCATGTGGTGAAAAGCGGCCATTTTGTGTTGATGGGAATGGTTTGAAGTGCTTGGTATTACTCTCTTTGTGTTTGTTGGTTTCCTATAGATTTCGAAATTGAACGAAGACGTTTCCCTGATGATGAGAAGATCTAAGAAGGGGAGTTTGCCGTCTCTTTCTTCTTCGTGAGTAAATTTGATGTCCTTGTGAACGTTGCTTATGGCCTTCAAAGTTTTTGATAAATCTTCCCTTTTGACAATGCTAAAGATGTCATCCACGTACCTATACCAACATTTGGGCAACAAATTTCTATCCTCCAGAGTATTTTCTAGGTTAGCCATGAACAATTCACATAAAAATGGAGAAAGCGGATTCTTCAGTGGTGTTGAGTACTTGGCACTGATGAAGTCTGCAAGTAGTAGACGAAATACGCGTATCTGTCAAAAGATAAGCAATTATAACGGAATTTAAAGGAAATAAACCAACCCACTCAAAGCTCTTCATAAGAATTTTAGTTTTATCATGGAATAAAACTTGTGATGTTACTTGAGGCATGCGGCAATGTTTTGTTCCGTGATCCCATCATTGGCACTGGTTGACGATTTGAAAATTTAATCCAGTCTTCCTGAAGTGTTCTCACTTCACTCGGACATGGAGCATAAGGCTAGCTTTTACTAAGGCCTTAAGGTTGTTTAGTTCACTTGATTTGAAGTGAGCGAAATAAAAATCATTAGAAATCCCGTTGCGCATCGCCAGGACGGGATTTCATTTTCGTTTTGATTACTTGGACAGGCTCAACTCCAAGTTTGTCAATTCATCTTTGATTTGATCCAGGAATTCATCACTGGGCAGACCTTTCAAGACAACCTTGAACAGACAGTTTTTTTCCTCAACCTATACAACAATATTTCAATTTTTTTCTTGATTATTCATTTGTTTCCCTGGTCATATGCGTTTATAGATAAACACAACAGACCTCTGGCAGTCTCAAGTGACTGATATTGAGGTCTTTCAATGACGGTTTTGTTCAAAGTGATTGAAAGTTTGCTTATGACATAAGCTGGCGCATTCCCCGTAGCGTGGGTAGTAAGATCGGGATGTAAGATCTACCACCGATTCCTAGTCCTGACTACTTCTAACTAGGGGAAAAGGATTTTTCAGTAATCCAAGGAACACATCTTAGTCCTTGTTACTTTTTATGCCTTGTTGATAGTGACAAGACTCGGCTTTGTCTACCGAGGATGATCTTGAAACAAGGCAAAAAAAATGAGTTAGTTGTCTTCATCTATGTGATTCCTAATCTTCTTTTCGTTGTTCCCTAGTTTGAAGTGGTTAAGACTAGGGTTCTGATGCATGGTCATTATCGGTGTCATACCTTAATTTTGTTGCTAAGGAATCCAATTTTGACTGACAAAGGGGCGCGCCTTTGGAGGGTGTTTCAACACTCCGAAGGGTATACATAGCGGGACCTTTCAATTAGACTCGGATCCTTGCGATAAATGCAAGAGTGGAAACTGTAAAAAAATCGAATACTTCATCATTTCTCAATAGTGATGGAGTAATACGACATGCACTAAACAAAGGACACGGGATATACTACAATAGATAAATTTATTGGTCGCAGTAGTGTTAGGTCCCGAACAGAGGAAAAAAAAAAAAAAAAGCTGGCGCATTCTGTCAGATTATGTTCATGTATGTTAATTGAGAGTGAACATGTGAGTAGTACAAGCATTTTCTTTCTTTCGACGCGAGCATATAACTAGTTCTTCTCAGCATACCAAGGGATTTAACTATCTTTGAGTGGATACCTTCTACATGACTGTTCCATTTTAGATTTTGTTGAATCAATAATCCTAAATATTTATGAGTTTTTACTATTTCGAACTGGTTTCTACCCAAATAAAGATTTTGGTTTATGGAATTAAATCGATCCGTGCTTGAAAAGATCATATAGGGGAAAAGTTGGCTTTGGCAATACCTTAACCTATTATCGTCAGAGGGGTAAACAACGTCCTTGAGAGCTCAATTTTGGCATGTGGATACATTGTGTTTCAGAGCAACTATTGGCCAAATTTGAGTGCTCTAGGACCCCCCTGACGATAATAGGTTAAGGTTTACCCCCTGACGATAATAGGTTGCATTTATGGTTAAACCGTTGTTAAAAAACCAATTATTTATGAGATTCAGGTCATGCTGCATATCGTCAAATAATTGTTCTACATTTTCAGCACTGTATACAAATACAGAATCATCTGCCTACATTTTTAGCCTACCTTTCAGAGGAAGCTCATTAATATAGATGATAAACAGAAGTGGTCCTAATATTGAACCTTGAGGTACTCCATAAAGAATCTAATGTTCATAACTACTGTGACCATCTAACTGAACTGTTTGTTTCCTATCATTCAAGTACGATAGAATCAAACTATGAGCATTTCCTCTGATTCCGTATCTAAACAACTTTAGTAGAAGCATATCATGCGAGACACAGTCAAATGGTTTAGAGACATATACAAAAATTGCCGAGCATATTTTCTTCTGATCTATGTTCGTCTGAATATTATTTATCACACTAACTACAGCACTAGTGGTGTTTGAACGCGGCTGGAATCCGAATTGATTATTGCTAATCAAATTATTGCTATCAAAAAATCAAGCAGCCTAGTATGAATAAGTTTTTCGAACGGCTTGGACAAATTGGAGAGGATCGAAATCGGTCTATAATTTTCAATACAAGATTTCATGCCTTTTTTTAAAGATGGGCGTAACACGTGCTTTTTTTAATTGTTCTGGAAACACTCCTTCTATCACTGAGCGGTTGAGCAAAGTTGTTAACATTGGAAGAATTGTATTAGCATTCTGTTTAACAAATTTGACTGGTATTAAAACTGCACCAGCAGAACATGAGCTTTTCATTTCTCATACATAGTTTCCTAATTCATTGATCGAGGCCGGTAGTATCACGATTGATCTAGATAAGCTTCTATTTAATGTGCATACTTGATGTTGGGTATTAAATTGTCTTAGAAGTGCTGTATGTTAACAAAATATTCATTAAAAGCATTACACATAGTTTTTTTGTGAGCAGTAATTTTGTTTAATTTGAAGATTATTAGGCCATTCTAATGTTCTTCGATAGAGCTGTTCTCCTATACGAATTTGGTTATGTACATAAAGGGTGATACGGTCAAAATTTGGTCAATATCAACTTGACGTATTTCTTTCAATTTTGCATTTAAAAAACCTGAACACCCCTCATTTTGAAGGTGTGTGTGTGTAGAATGTTGCTCCTATTTTGATTTTGGAATTCACTCTTCAGTTGTCAAAATGCCGTCCAAGCAAGAAGAGCAGCGTATCAAAATTTTGCTCGCGCATCGCGAAAATCCGAGCTACTCGCACGCAAAGTTGGCAAAATCGCTAAAAGTTGCCAAATCAACCGTTACAAATGTAATTAAAGTGTTTGGGAAACGTTTGTCGACAGCCAGGAAGTCTGGATCGGGGGGAAATCGAAAACCGGAAGCCGCTGAGACGACAAAGAGAGTTGCCGGTAGTTTCAAGCGAAACCCTAACCTCTCTCTCCGAGATGCCGCAAATAAGCTGGGTGTATCGTCTACAACCGTGCATCGAGCCAAAAAACGAGCCGGACTATCGACTTACAAGAAGGTAGTGACTCCAAATCGCGATGATAAACAAAATACGACGGCCAAAGCGCGATCCCGGAGGCTGTACACGACGATGCTGACGAAGTTTGACTGCGTGGTAATGGACGACGAAACCTACGTCAAAGCCGACTACAAGCAGCTTCCGGGACAGGAGTTTTATACGGCAAAAGGAAGGGGAAAGGTAGCAGATGTTTTCAAGCACATGAAACTGTCAAAGTTCGCAAAGAAATATCTGGTTTGGCAAGCCATCTATACCTGTGGCTTGAAAAGCAGCATTTTCATAGCTTCCGGGACTGTCAACCAAGAAATTTACGTGAAAGAGTGTTTGAATAAACGTCTGCTGCCTTTCCTGAAGAAACACGGTTGTTCCGTACTGTTTTGGCCGGATTTGGCATCTTGCTATTACGGTAAAAAGGCCATGGAGTGGTACGCCGCCAACAACGTGCAGGTGGTTCCCAAGGACAAGAACCCTCCCAACACGCCAGAGCTCCGCCCAATTGAGAAATACTGGGCTATTGTCAAGCGGAACCTAAAGAAGACCAAAAAAAAACTGCTAAGGGCGAGCAGCAGTTCAAGGCAAACTGGCTTTCTGCGGCGAAGAAGGTGGACAAGGTGGCTGTACAAAATCTGATGGCAGGGGTCAAGCGTAAGGCCCGGCAATTCGGATTTGGAAAAGCGGAAGCCTAACTGAATATTTTTCCTGAATTTTATACTAATTGAATTTGAAAAAGAAATTTAATTTGATTTTTTAAATAAACGATTTCACCGATTTACACGCGTTTTCCCTTGACCAAATTTTGACCGTATCACCCTTTAGTCATCTATCCAAGGTGCTCTACGTAAATGGTTTTGTTGGAGTTTAACCCGTTATGAGTTGTTTACAATTATATCCGAAGCTAAGATGCAAAACTCATTCAAATTTATTACTTGTGGAGCCATCCGACAAAGGTCTAACGAAGCATGTTCAAAATTGCACTTAGTAATTGCGATAACTGTATCCTCTCTTGTGGCATTCGGGAAGCCTTTTAAACTTATCAACATTGCCCTATGATCAGTGAAGCTTATATCATACAATCCAACTGCGAATTCATAATTAGTCAGATCTGTTAGTCCATGATCAATTATTGATCCTGACAAGCTATTGCCGTGGGTAAAGCTAGATGCATCTGTATAGTTGAGAAACGAATATCCATTTGATGTGACCATTGATTGATACTGAATAGAAACGGGACTTAGTAAATTGACATTATAATCACCTACGCACAACATTCCATTGTGACTCTCCAGCAGGTTGTCCAAAAAGCTCATACTTTCGGTCAAATCAGCATGAGGTGGTCTATTTATCAACTCCGATTTTAAGTTTTGGAGAACGAAGCACAACTACAATTAAACTACCCTCAAGAAACTCCTCAATTTTCAGCGTCTCAAAAGCAACCGAACGATGAATGAATATACAATCGCCTCCTCCAGCTCTCGCAGATCTTGAACAGCATTCTTTAGTATAGTCTTCCAGGTGACAAAGATACAAATCTTCAGGGCGTAAGCGTATCTCAGTAATACAAATTATGTGAACAATCGACTGGTAGTTGGATATGTATAACTTTAGTTCATCAAGTTTGTTTCTTATTGAATTAATATTAATTGAAAGTATATTCAAAGTAGTATTAGAGAAAATTTCATTATGAGGCTTATGTCTAACAATGAGGCTGTCATTCAGATCAACATAATTAAAAAAAAAACACTTTGGTCCGTGTTCATTGGTGGTGGTGAGTAAAACAGGCATCAACGGCAGAAACCAGGCAACAGCAACAGCACGTACTAAGATCTTCTAGGAGAGCGTAGCTTGTTGACATCCTCCACAGCATCAATGACATGTACCTCCGAAGTATCATCCCTCTTACAATAAACAACTCCTTTGTTGCACCAGACGTACTTGTAGCCATGTGAAGAGCGAAGAGATTTGGCCGCACGGAAGATCATCCTCGTTTCTCTAGTGAGGTTCTCGTTTATGAAGACTTGCGTATGTTGACTATTTTTATTCGGAGATGAACGGCTTGTTCCCGCACCCGTTACAGCAGCATTATCGAAACCAATCTCATCAAGGTAAAGAGATTTCCCCTTACGCGCTCGGAGAATGTCGTTGCGGACCTTAAAGTTGTTGAACTCGACATGTATCATGCCGTTTTTAGCACGTCGGGTCCTATCAATATCAGGAGAGTACAACTGCACCCCGACAGCAGCAGCGATTTTGGTAACGATGATGGTTTCGCTGAGAGCGAGAGATTTCGGCACACCGTTGATGATGAGTTCAATCCTTAACGTAGCTTGCTCGGCCATTCGCAGCCGCTTTTGGATGTCACTCACAGTTGACTTCTCAGTAAGATACTTGATAAGATGTTTGACGACATTCACCCCGACGTCCAATTTGTAGTGAAAACTTAAATTTCACGAAGTTCAAAAGTTCCATGCGAAGAACATGGAAATCGCAATTGGTTATCACAATAGGGGGAATCTTTTCCTTATTGGCATTAAGCCGGAAAAGTTTACTAGAATTTTTCCTGGATGATGGATCGTTCTCATCATCCGTGAGCAAATCAGATTGATTGCTTAAATTAATTTCATCAGAAGGGGGATCAAGAGATTGCCCTTTTCTTTTGCGTTTAGGCGCCATGGCGGCAGTATTTTTTTTTCCAAATCGACTTCCAAGCAGATTACTATATTAATCTGAAGGATCGAAGAGGAATTTTCCAAATCGATATCCAAGAAGCATTACCTCGGGTAGGGTCCAAACATGGATCGAAGAGGAATAAGAGTTGAACAAGGTAGAAATTTTACAGCTTGAGCACTGAAAAGTGCTGTTTAAATTTGCTGTAGCTTTAGGTAGTAGTAACACTTCGTTCATTAAAAAGCAAATAGATCCGCACGGCAAAGGATCACGATGCGGACTGATTATTGAACAATAAGTAAACAACAACACACATCGATGAACAGCTGATAAACTTCATCGGGGTAGAAAGTGTGCTTATACTTGAAACTAATGTTCTGCCTGACAACAACTCAGCAGCACGAGACTCCTTGAACTGTGTCTCAGATTCGGCGCACTACTGGGCAAACTGGAGGGGCTACGCGGACAAAAAGGCACTCAAGCTTTTAATTAAACTGAAACACAGCGCGGATCAATTTAAAAACTGAATATTCTCCAATTAACGATAGTGTGGATGGTGTGGTGTTGTGTTTGATTTTCTTGGCACATACCCTTGATGACGATGGCGATTACGACGACTGCAGACCAGCGAGCGCTCGCTGTGGTTCCGGAATGATCCTTAAAGGCCGATCTTGTCGGCAAGATGGCGGTACCACCGCTCGGTGAAATTCCGGTACAATTCCGACAATGGCGGACGAAGCGAGGCTGACCGAACGTCGGCTGTAGTGCGATGGCGGGTTGGTTTTACCGGGGCTGGTATAGCGGTTTGTGGAGATGGTTCCGATGCACAGGCGCTTCCTTCTGACGAAGCCGGTCGACGACGGCAAGGCCGCTCTCTGTCGAACCGAGAAGGGAAATTCTCCTTGGCGTTCAGGGCCTTCAGCCCGAGAACGATGTCCTTTACGTTTAGGTCAAGGTAAATAAATGTCACCTAGACCGTAGCGTGCAATGGCGGTCCTTGACTCGCCAACCAGAAAACCATTTGATTGGTTGAAAAGAAAGGTCCTGAATCAGCTGAATTGGTGATTTACACTTCACCTTGATTTACTGTATTCTGTTAAAGTGTATTCCACTGACACTTCTGGTCTGCACACTTGCCTGAGATAAAGTCAACGATGGCCGTTCTCTAAGCATCGCAGAACCCTTCAGCTCATCACCCGTGACTCCGTGTCACAATTTTGCCGCGGCCATGCGCGTCTTATTCAGCAGACGGCCGTATCGTCTGCCCAGTGGGTTTCACCGCAAGTGTTAAACAAATTTATTTGAATGCTCGATCACATGGTGCATATTTAAAATATTGTATTGGAGCTTTGTAACAGAACGGTTACATACTTTCTGGGACACCCTATAAGAGGTTTTCAGATCGGCTCCGTAAAGCTAATGCGATTGCGCCTTCCAAATAACCGAACTAGATAAAAATAAAAAGAGGTTTTCAGCCTAAAGGCTGATCCGCCTCGAATGTTCCGAAAGTTAATTATGTTCCTGAATTAAGGGGGGCCTGTTTTCCAGTTTTCTGCATTTATAATAAATTTTCAGTAAACATCTATGGCTGAGATCAATTATGACAGCCTCGTAATGAACTAGCCCCAGAAAAAAAAACTATTCTAGCTGTCCTTTTTTAAGTTTTAGATAAACGAAAACCAGGGAACACATGTTGGTCACACGGGAAAAACTGGGAATTTTATTTCTTAAATCCAGTGGTAGAATTCACAATATAGGCGAAATGGCTTTAATGTTGGCCTATGGATCTAAGATTGGGCCCATCGCTAAAAATCTTCTTCTTCTTCTTGTTCGCATTTCAAGCTTATTGCTTAGCGCATATTAGCTTATTGCGTGCTCTCAACTTAGTGTTCTAAATGCACTTCCCAGGGCTGGTAGCGAGTCACTTTTTAGTGACTTGGTCACTTTTTTCAAGCCAGTCACTAAAAAGTCTCTTTTTTTAAGGCCAAGTCACTAAAGTCACTTTTTCTTGTGATAAGTCACTATTTTAAACTTTTTAAACGTGAATTTATTTCAAGATTGATCATTCTTCTGAATAGGCCTACGTTTTGTTCTATTATTTGAACAATTCGAAGTTGACGACCTTGAGTTTTTTTTACGTTTAATCGTTCTTCTCTATCTACAGCGTGTAATAAAGTTCCCTGAGTTTTCCAGGTTTGTCCATAACTTTTTTGTATAATTTCCAAGTTTATAATGAGAATGCTATTTATGAAATGGGTTAAAAATACGACAAACGATCTTAAGACATGACAATCAGTTTTAAAGAAACAGCTTTACTTCTTCTTCTTCTTGTTCGCATTTCAAGCTTATTGCTTAGCGCATATTAGCTTATTGCGTGCTCTCAACTAAGTGTTCTAAATGCACTTCCACAGTTATTAATTGAGAGCTTTCGATGCCAATAACCAATGCATGAATTTGTATATTGTGTGGCAAGCACAATGATACTCTATGTCCAGGGAAGTCGAGAAAATTTCCAACCCGAAAGATTCCCTCGACCGGACCGGGAATCGAACCCGCCGCCTCCAGCTTGGTAATACCGTGCCTTTACTGACTAGGCTATGAGGCCCCACAAATAGCTTTACTATCAAATCCATAAATGTTGAAGTTGAACACTTACTTCATTTAAGTAAATCTAAGATCACAACATTTTTAATGTCTTGACGGTTCGTACTAACAAAAATGTGGAAACTTTAATGAAGTTCTATTGATCTCAGAAAAGCTAGATCTGGAGATCTTTGGGAAATTCCAGAGATCTTAAGGGGAAGTCCCCGAAACTTTAGCCCAGACCATTGAATTGGTTTAAAAATCTTTAAATTTGAGTTTAGACAAATTCACGATAGTTCCATGATGTGTTGAAATAAAAACGAGAACCCTCAAGATGTTCCGAAAGATTCAGTACAGATACCTTCAGAAAATGCATGAAAACTTCATAAATATTTCAAGAACTTCACAGAAATCCCGAGAATTCCAGGGATGTTTAAAGGTGTTTACGAGAATTCCATTTATTTTAAAAGCAGAACCGAGATCTCAATTAGAGTTGAGAGTTTTAGGGAAGCGCCGAGAACATCAAGACAGATCAGAGAATTAAAGAGCAGTTCTAAAAATTTCAAGGAAAATGCAGAAAACGAAATTTCCGGAAACTTTGTATTGCTCAGAGAAAATTTCTCGAACGCAATAAAAATTATAGGAACATCTGGAAAATGTGAGAGTATTTTAAGGGTGTTATTTAATCGAAATTTCAATATCTAAAAAAATTCAAAAATTTAGTAAAGTTGATTAGAGAACATCAACGAGGTTCCATTAATAAAAAAGCACCGATATTCTCAAGAAATTCCAGAGAACTTCTAAGAAATTTATTTATTTTGAAATTGATTCATTATATTCAGTGAAGCTCCGAGTACTTCAAGAACGATCATAAATCATAGCTTAAAGAAATTTGCAGTGACTTAAAAGGAGTTCCTTAGAATTATGTGATATTCCGATAATGCTATGATTGATCCGAAAACTTTAGAAGCTTCAGGGAATTATAAATATATATCAGAAAATTTATCGGAATATTTGATCATTTTAGAGAAATTAAGGTAAGCATAGAAAACTTCTGGGATGTCCAGGCTTTCCAGGGAAAATTAGTGATTTCAAGCAAAGTACCGTGAGCGTTTATAAACTTTATAAAATTTAAGGAAAATTGTTTAACTTTAAGGCAATTAAATCAATTCCAGTAAAATGGTGGATTCTATTAAAAAAAATACTAAGATATTCAGGCAGTCTACAGAATTTTAAGGAAATTGAGAAATATTTTGGGCAGTTTTAGAAACATCAGAAAACTCTAGACTATTGAAGAAGTTATGAATTCGTTTCGATAATTTGAACTTCAGACAAATCTTGAGAACTACAGTGAAAATCATAGAACTATTTTGATTATTTGCTGCGGAAGCTTAGAAAAGTTTCTGAATTTCAGAATATCTTCAAAAACTTCATAGAAGTACAGAGATCTTCAGAAACTTTTCGAGAACTTCATAAAAGTCTATAAAACTTAAGGGAAGATCCGAGAACTTCAGGAACTTTTATGGTCATTTTGGGAGCAGCTCAAAAACAAAGTGAACTTCAGGGGAGTTCAGTTCCATTAGTTTCACTAAATTAGCGGGAAATTTCAAGAAGTTCCCTGATTTTCAGATAACTTTAAAGATTTTAAGAAAGTTATTGAGGTTTTCACATAAGTCCAGAAGTTCACGCAAGCATAAACATTTTTAGACCAGTTCAATTAAATTCATGGTTGTACCACCGACAAACCGAGATAAATGATCATACAAAGTACCATCAAATTTACGATCAAAGCACAAAACTGACATCTCCCACCGTGTTTGCGAAAAAATGTGTACCCTAGCCACGAACACGCGTACAAAATGAGTTGGGTTTGCATCTAATCTATTCTGGGCAAATTATTTTTATCTAGATAATTAATTTCTATGGTTCTATGGACAGATGGGATCGCTGCTCGATCAAGAGTTAAGTTAATGATTCATGCCGGTTTGTCGGTGGTTGTACAACAAGCTTCATGAGAACTGCAAACACTTAAGCGAAGTTTTGAGAGCTTCGAGAAAGATATTGATCTCGCTAACAAAGCTCTAAACAAAAAAAAAACAAAAAGAAAGAACATATATCCTCAGAGCACAGATATTCCAGAGCAGGGAAATAACATAAATTTTAAAAAAGTTTCGAGAAATTCAGTGACTTTTTAAAATTGTTGAAAAGATTCATTATTATTAGGAAAATTGTGGCAACTTTAGGAAGTCCTAAAAAGTTTAGAGAAGTTAAAAAAAAATATGAGAAGTATAGCGAGCATCAGGCTAGTTTCTCAAACTACAAAAGAACTTCAAGGCAGTTTCATTAACGTCAGGAATATTTTGGGAACTTTCAAGTAGTTCTGAAGAGCTCAGAATAGTTCATTCCATGTTCAACGGAGATTTTTCATGAAAATTCGCTTGGAGTTTGCTATCTTAGGCTTAGGCTTGAAGTCTAAAATTCCTCAGAACTACCATGAAAGCAGATTGCAGTTCATGTTTTTCTATAGATTTTTTTCCCAGAACTCCCGTAAAATAAGGTCCTAAGAAATTATAATAAAATTCCATGAACCTTAAAACTGTGCAAGGAATTTGACACCAGATTCTTGAAAATTTCTTGAAGTATTATAACTTTTCAGTTAACAATTTATAAAATTTGTGGGAAATATGCATATTTTAGAACCAAAAAAAATCATTTGAAGCCTATGAATTAAAAAAAAATGTATTTGTTACTGAAGATTAATCCATTCTAGATCTATTAAGTTCAATGTGTGAATGAAAATAACTAGGAATATTAAATGTTTTATTTTAAAATGCATTCTTGGTAAGAAAATTATTAAAAATAGAATTCCCTGAGAGTTCCCGGTTTTTCGAAAAAAAATCTACGCTTAGGTCACTTTTTAGTCACTTTTTTACAACTATAAGTCACTATTAGGTCACTTATTTCTTCAACATGGTCACTAAAATCACTATTTTTGACAGCATTGATCGCTACCAGCCCTGACTTCCACAGTTATTAATTGAGAGCTTTCGATGCCAATACCAATGCATGAATTTGTATATTGTGTGGCAAGCACAATGATACTCTATGCCCAGGGAAGTCGAGAAAATTTCCAGCTTGATAATACCGTGCCTTTACTAGGCTATGAGGCCCCTATAAATCTGCTATTTATCCATTTTATCTAGATGAACGCGTCATTGGCACGGTACTAATGGATATTTTGGTCTCTATTGAAAATTTAGTCGATTGCTGAATTTATGTAAATTAGCATCCATTTCCCCTAGTGGTTTTAAAATTAGAAATTCTCCTCGAAAACTTCTCATCAATTTTTTTGCTCGGGTCAGCTATTGAGAAAAGATCGCGCTTCTCGTCCCGTCCGTCCGGCAGAGTTAGTAACCCTCTGGGCCACGCTGGACGCTGGTACGTCGTTGTTGTTGTTGCGGGAGCTTACCTTTTATGGAAGAGGAACTCTCTTTCTCTAACGAGCAAGTCGCGAGATCTCCTTTTGCGCAAAGTTGTTGTACACGTCGCCGTCTTCTTAGCCTTCGTCGTGCCTGAACCAATTTTCGAGAAAGCTATTAATCGAAACTCGTAAACAAGCGTGCCTGTTTTGTGTTTTGTGTATCCCCACACCATAGACTGTCGATCGCCTCTCTCTCTCTCTCTCTATCTCGACCTGGTCTGGAATCCCCGCAAAGGTATGTAGCACAGGCTCGCCGCCTTGATATTGTCCGATCGGTTTGATTGTGAGGCCCGCACGGAGACCTATTATTACCCGCTCTTGAAACGAAAAAAATAAATAGTTGCTCATGCAACCAGTAGTAGGGCAGAGTAGCAGACGATCGCCATTCCCACATTATTCCCCGAGCAAGTATCGATTCTTCCAGCAGACAATTACAGAACGGGAAGATCACGGCGATCGCAGTCAGTAGTGGTGGCAGCGATCCGGCCATAAAAATATAAATTAGATTATCCACTCTGTTCCGTTTGGCGGACACACCTCACGCCAACGGTGGCCTCCAGGAACAGTTCAGGAGAATTAGATTTATGGCCCCCCTTAAACCGCTTTTTGTGTCGGAAGAACGCAACAATGGATTTAGGCAGGGATTGAGTATCTTGTTCACAAGTTCAAAAGAAATCATCAACTTTATTGGATGCACTTCCCCCGCCAACTATGGTGGGGAGCAATTCACCTCCCAGTGGGATGCGACCCTTCTTGTACAAATCTGGGCGTTGCGGGCAATCATTTTAAGACACTTCTTGGATGCGTATCAAAAGATAAAACACAGAATGAATCAAAACGTGACGACAACTAGTGCCACAAAGAAGAAGAACCAGCAGAACATTCTCAAGAAGCCGGTCGGTTTTGTTTTGTTTATAATAAAGAGTGCTCTCTCCCTCTCTCTCTCTATATATATATTGGACGATCATCGGCTCGATCGACTTTGTTATGCTATTGAATATGTTTTAAGGGCACTTCTACTGCGTCGCCCTACTAAACAAAGGATCATAAAGTTAATCCGATTGGTCTCCCAAATGGTGATGATGATGATGATGACGATGATATTGTTAGGCGGAGATTGTAAATCTTGCGGGAAAGATTTCGATCGATTTGCTGTTTCCATGTGAAGAAATGTTGAGAGTGCAATCGACAGCCACGGAAAGATGGTATTGTTTTGATTTACGAGAAGTGGGTTTGTGTTCCTTCAGTGTTAGTTTATCGTTCAATTTACCAACATAAGGGCCAATCAATTGGATTGATTTACAATCGCTGAATGTTTGAACACCACTTTTTTGTTTATTGTTTTGGCTACAACTCTTTTTTTTTTAAACAAACATGACTTTTGATTTTGATGTTCACATCCATATTATAGTTTCATAGTACATATTTTTAGCGCTGTAAACGTAGCTCATCTCCTGCGCATATACTACCAGAATGTTCGACGACTACGGACCAAGGTAGATTCGTTCTTTATGTCCGCTAGCGATTATGATGTCATTGTATTGACGGAGACATGGCTCGATGACTGTGCGCAACGGTACCAGACCCCTCGTCAACAGCAAACGCTGACGATACCCTGTAGAACTAACGGTTAAATGATAACGTCACCGGACAACGTCAAGTGAGAAGTCGTCAGCTTGAGTTGTCAGTTATCACTTTCTTTATCATTGTTAAGTTACTACCAAG
The DNA here is from genome assembly GCF_037179485.1 of Ochlerotatus camptorhynchus. Taxonomy (NCBI): domain Eukaryota; kingdom Metazoa; phylum Arthropoda; class Insecta; order Diptera; family Culicidae; genus Ochlerotatus; species Ochlerotatus camptorhynchus. Next base: position 815,672 of record NW_027040553.1, read on the forward strand.
ATCAACACAGAACATACAACACCTTAAAAATTAGTAATTGTTAAAAGTTGGACTATACATTTGTTAATTATAAATATAATTGTAAGTACACTTTGCTTTAAAATAAACACATACTAATTGAAACATATCATTAACAAGAACTCAACGAATAAGCATAAACTATTGTTACGACAGACGAATAATTGTTTACGAAGTGGATTAAAATTGTAAGTAACCTAAAATGTGCTAAAAACATGCGTTGAAACTAAAAAATAATAAATTTACAGCTAAAAGCTAACTCTAAACAAACAAACATACGAGTTTGCCTTTAAGAGGTCCGAACGACTTCATCGTCTCCGTAACAATGACCGTTTATACAGTGCTCAACTGTTCGGGAATGCCTTTTCGGTTTATCGTACATAACCGTAATGCCTCCAATAGTGCAAAAACCCGTGGTGGAGGTGTTCTAATTGCTGTTTCATCTCGTTGGAACCGTTATATCGATGCGACACCTGTTTCCGATGCTCTAGAACAGCTGTGGGCTAGAATCACTACGCCAAGTCGAGTTATTAGAGTAGGCGTGATCTATTTACCTCCTGACCGCCGCAACGATGTCATAAGTATTCAGGACCATGTGAACTCTATCGGTGCTATTGTTTCCAATTTGGAATTCAATGACTATGCTCTGCAGCTCGGAGATTATAGCCAGCCTTTGCTCCAGTGTAGTAAGTCGTACGATGGGTCTTTCCAGGTTGAGCCTCAATCGGTTCTACCGGCTGCTAGTTCAACGCTTAATGACAATTTCACTTTACATAGCCTGTACATAGTGTGTCTTTGCACTTCTGGAAAGACACCTAATACATCTACAAATATTCTTGAACACCTAGAAAGTTCCTTGAATTTAGCGAAGTTCCCAAAACCTCCAAAAAGTTCATGAAGCTTTTTTGGAGTAAGATCTCTGAAAAACTGCAACGAAGTTCCCTAAACTGACGTCTTATTGTCATCGATTTGATATAATATAATTTCTCAAAATTGTTTCTTCTAGTCCAGAACATAACAAAAGTAATCAACATAAAGGACTTTAAAAAATCTTTGTTGGTGGTCTAATTTTATTAATCACTGTTAAATAAAGGGTGATACGGTCAAAATTTGGTCAAGGGAAAACGCGTGTAAATCGGTGAAATCGTATATTTAAAAAATCAAATTAAATTTCTTTTTCAAGTTCAATTAGTATAAAATTCAGGAAAAATATTCAGTTAGGCTTCCGCTTTTCCAAATCCGAATTGCCGGGCCTTACGCTTGACCCCTGCCATCAGATTTTGTACAGCCACCTTGTCCACCTTCTTCGCCGCAGAAAGCCAGTTTGCCTTGAACTGCTGCTCACCCTTAGCAGTTTTTTTGGTCTTCTTTAGGTTCCGCTTGACAATAGCCCAGTATTTCTCAATTGGGCGGAGCTCTGGCGTGTTGGGAGGGTTCTTGTCCTTGGGAACCACCTGCACGTTGTTGGCGGCGTACCACTCCATGGCCTTTTTACCGTAATGGCAAGATGCCAAATCCGGCCAAAACAGTACGGAACAACCGTGTTTCTTCAGGAAAGGCAGCAGACGTTTATTCAAACACTCTTTCACGTAAATTTCTTGGTAGACAGTCCCGGAAGCTATGAAAATGCTGCTTTTCAAGCCACAGGTACAGATGGCTTGCCAAACCAGATATTTCTTTGCGAACTTTGACAGTTTCATGTGCTTGAAAACATCTGCTACCTTTCCCCTTCCTTTTGCCGTATAAAACTCCTGTCCCGGAAGCTGCTTGTAGTCGGCTTTGACGTAGGTTTCGTCGTCCATTACCACGCAGTCAAACTTCGTCAGCATCGTCGTGTACAGCCTCCGGGATCGCGCTTTGGCCGTCGTATTTTGTTTATCATCGCGATTTGGAGTCACTACCTTCTTGTAAGTCGATAGTCCGGCTCGTTTTTTGGCTCGATGCACGGTTGTAGACGATACACCCAGCTTATTTGCGGCATCTCGGAGAGAGAGGTTAGGGTTTCGCTTGAAACTACCGGCAACTCTCTTTGTCGTCTCAGCGGCTTCCGGTTTTCGATTTCCCCCCGATCCAGACTTCCTGGCTGTCGACAAACGTTCCCCAAACACTTTAATTACATTTGTAACGGTTGATTTGGCAACTTTTAGCGATTTTGCCAACTTTGCGTGCGAGTAGCTCGGATTTTCGCGATGCGCGAGCAAAATTTTGATACGCTGCTCTTCTTGCTTGGACGGCATTTTGACAACTGAAGAGTGAATTCCAAAATCAAAATAGGAGCAACATTCTACACACACACCTTCAAAATGAGGGGTGTTCAGGTTTTTTAAATGCAAAATTGAAAGAAATACGTCAAGTTGATATTGACCAAATTTTGACCGTATCACCCTTTAGTAGCATTGAACTTAACAAGCTTGAATAAATACCGGGTGAGTCAAAAACAAACACCAAAAATTCTGGAGGGAGCCTGGCCTCCCTGGCACCCCCATTAGTTACGCCAATGCTCACCGGCGTGTAATTTTTGCTGTACTCGCCGTGGATCAAATCTTCATCGCACTGCGACATACAAGAGACGGAACTGGGACGATCCGAATGCTGCGTAGCCCAAGCGAATTTTCCACCGTACTAGTTACGCTGTTGAACGTCAACGTCAGATTCTGATCTTCTACGGTTGTTGTACGATGAATCCGGATGCAGTAGACCTTCCTCCCGCAGGGAAGCGTCTGATTCCAAATGGTGTACAGTACGTCGATCACATTGCCGTCGTAGTGAATCGCTTCCCCGCGGTACGTACCATCGAATAGATCGACCTGCGTGGTCCACATGAAATCGGACGCGTTCAAACGGCCGAATGTCGTTTCTGTTCATCTGACGTTGACGTGATCATACCAAAACAAAACATTTGAACTATCAAAATACCGGGTTGCCAAACATACAGTTATTCACCAATAAAATCAGTCCAATGACTGGCACTATCGGCACAGTGCGGCGCACTTGAGGCACACTGAAAAATTTTTGGCGCAAAATAAATTGGTACTCCACCCCTAGGAAGACTTCCCCTACCCGACGGTTATGTTGGTTTGCGTGTTCGTGCATTGAGTTCCTAGAAATCGTCGATAGAAGTCTTTGTTTACAAAAGCTGTTACGCCCTAATTCCAGCTCTTTCTAGAAATGTTTGATCAGCAAGAAGCCAAAATTTCAGAAATGTTTTTTCTAAAATTGAATGACAATAGTAAGCTCAATTTTGAAAAAAAAACATTTAAGCCCGTCATTAGAGAAGATCTGGGTCATCAAAGTATTCATGACAATCCTATTTCATATTGCTTCTGTTCTGCATAGGGGAAATGGCTCTAATGTTAGTCTATGGATATAAGATTGGGCCCATCGCTAAAAATCAGCTATTTATCAATTTTGTCTAGATGAACGCGTCATTGGGACGGTACTAATGGATATGTTTGGTGGTTATTGAAAATTTAGTCGATTGCTGAATTTATGTATGGGCCCAAATTAGGGGCATTTAGGCCGACATTACATCCACAGCTATATTCTCGTTTTTGTTCGAACCGTATTTTCCATACAATCAAACAAATTTTTGTATGGAAAATACGGTTCGAACGAAAACAATAATATGGGTGATTATATAGCAATTGATCATTTTGTCAAGCTTCTGCATTCATGTTCCATCAGATGTCACAGCTGTTGTTTGCGGTGACATCTATCGGAAACTAGACACAATCTGTTTTCCTATAACTGTTCACAGAGGACACTGCAGTGCAAAACATGTCTGGTACCTCTATATATGCATTTAGATGATGATTATTATTATTAAACATGTCTGGTACCTCTATATATGCATTTGCTTTAACATTTGAAGTTCCTCCTTTTTTACACATTCTGCACACAAAATAGCTCACCCCTCACAGAATGTCCCGCCGAATTTTATGTATGGGGCGGGGCATAAAGTATCTTTTGCGCAGAATAAAGGGCGAACACGAAATTATTGCGACACCGAAAATGTCATGCCAATTTTCTTATAATGTTTAGAATCAAACCAAAATTTTAGGGTAGTTTTATACATATATTTACTTCAAAAATCAAAAGAAAAGTTAATCGATGGAGCCATTGAACGCATTTTTGCTTGATGCCCTCCATCAAAGTCTTTACAGTGTCATCCGGTACCAGTTTCTCAGTTTTTTTTCCATTTTCTTAACATGTCCTTCTCGTCTTTGACTGTCTTCTTGCTCTTCCGAAGTTCCCGCTTCATTATTGCCCAGTAGTGCTCCACCGGGCGCAGCTCCGGACAGTTTGGCGGATTCATGTCCTTTGGAACAAAATGGACAGAATTGGCCTCATACCACTCCAGGACACTTTTAGAATAGTGGCATGTCGTGCTGCTGCAAGAACGGCAAAAGGCGCTTCTCGAGGCACTCAGATTTGTAGATCTCGCCATTTACTGTGCCCTTTGTCACGAAAGGCTCACTCCTCAGTCCGCAAGAGCAGATGGCCTGCCAAATGAGATATTTGGAGGCGAACTTCGACATTTTCTTCTTCTTAAATTTGTCGTCCACATCGAACTTGCTCTTGCCGGTGAAAAACTCCAACCCCGGAATTTGCTTAAAATCGGCTTTTATATACGTTTCGTCGTCCATCACACATTTTGTCAGTATCTTCTCGTAGAGCTTCCGTGCCCGAGTTTTAGCCGTCGATTGTTGCCGCTCTTCGCGGTTTGGGAAGTTCTGTACCTTGTATGTATGTAGTCCAGCTCTCTTCTTTGCATTCTGGACGTAGCTCTGCGACATGCTGATCTTTTTAGCCAAATCACGGCTTGAGACGTTGGGATTTGCTTTAATCATCCGCTTCACCTTTCCCTCCGTCTTTTTGTTCTCCGGTCCCGGTTTTCTTCCAGCTCCTTTGCCGTGGTCCAACGTCAACCGCTCCTGGAACCGCTTCAACACTCTGGAGACGGTTGAATGGTGAATGTTCAACATTTTTCTCAACTGCCGGTGCGACAGGTCAGGAAATTCCAGGTGTTTGGAAAGAATTTGTTCTCTCAACTCGCGTTGGTTCACCTCCATTTTCGTTGAATCGAAAAACACGACTTCAAGTTTGACAGCATGTACACAATACACATCAATGAGAAAGTGTGCAAAATTTGGTTGATTTTTACCCAATGGTGAAAAAGTTATGCCCTGTTGAATGTGTCGCAATAATTTCGTGTTCGCCCTTTATGTAAAAAATGAGGGACTTCAAATGTTAAAGCAAATGCATATATAGAGGTACCAGACATGCTTTGTAGTGTCATGTACTCTATTTTGTAATCTGTGAAAGAGAAATCACAAATCGAGTGTCATCAAAATACATGGCATGTTGAGAGATTGAGCTCGTGAGAGAGAATTTCTTTCTCAAATTTGAATTTTTTTGGCTCTCTGGGGACTGGTAGTAAAGCAGGTAAAATTATATGGGGAAAAATCATTTTTATTTAATTGTAGCTTGTTTAGCATTAATTTCCGGGAAAAATTTAACGATAAAGCCTCTGACTATTTTTTTTTAGGTTGTCGTTCACTTTTTTTGACCTGAATATGCACCGAAAGCGAATTATTCCCACTTCTCTCAATTTCTATATGGAAATTTTTATTACTTCCTACCAGCGGAACAGCGCCATCTCTGTGGAAAATGGTCGAACAAAATGATTAATTGGATTTATTCTTCTTTTTCTTCTTATTCGCATTTCAAGCTTATTGCTTAGCGCATATTAGCTTCTTGCGTGCTCTCAACTTAGTGTTCTAAATGCACTTCCACAGCTATTAATTGAGAGCTTGCGATGCCAATACCAATGCATGAATTTGTATATTGTGTGGCAAGCACAATGATACGCTATGCTCAGGGAAGTCGAGAAAATTTCCAACCCGAAAGATTCCCTCGACCGGACCGGGAATCGAACCCGCCGCCTCCGGCTTGGTAATACCGTGCCTTTACTGACTAGGCTATGAGGCCTCATTGGATTATTATTATTTATGCTTGAATAAGTAAAAAAAAATGGTTTTATTCAAGCATTCCTTTGAACTTGATCCGAAATTCCTTTGAACAGCCCCTAATGTTCATAAACTGCGTTGACCGATAATGTTAGGTTTTAGGACCCCCCCCCCCCTACTCGTAGACATAGGCAATCGATCATGCATTTTTTTAAATTTATATGGATCGTAAACACTTGCCAACCCCCCTTCTTTCCCTTTAAAGTGTCTATGTAGTTTATGAACAGCCCCTTACACAATGCATCTTCCTTGTTTAATAAGGTTCTCAGAACTTGTTCTATAGCTTCTGTTTTTGAATGTCTCCTGTAACCTTTGATTGTGTGCGTACTTTTCCCACAGTCCCCTCGGCACTTGTTTTACAAAATCTTTGGACATTTTTAATAGGCTTCAGAACTTGTCTTACAAGACCTCTGGTTTTGTCTCGAAAGACCTGTGTAATTTACCGTTTAAAATTGTTCCTCAAGTCCTCTGAACGTGTTCCACAAATCGTTGTGATTTGTTCTGGAATACTTCTGGACTTGTGCCGGAGGTCCTTAAAGTTGTCCAACACCTCCCCTACACTTGGCTCAGAAGGCTTCAGGATTTATCTGCAGCATATCTCACAAGACCTCTCGATTTGTATCAAACAGCCTCTGTACCAGTGATGGCATGATCATCAGCAAATTGACATTTTCCGCTCTAATACGCTCTCAACATGACGGGTGATATTGGAGCAAAATACATTTCTTGATATTGATTTAACAAGCTCCTTTGATATTGCGAGACTATTCACAACGTGTAAAGTTGAAGCCTCGATTGTAGCTGAGAGTTGAATCGATGCAAAAATAATTCCGTTGCACCTCGTTTTCTTAGAAAGAGAAAGTATAATAATGCTATCTCTTTTTTTATCTTCACCGATGGCAGACACGAGCAACTGCTGCTAGCCGTTATGGAAGTTTCGGTTGCGTTCGGGTGTAAAGTAAAAATCATGAATCGTTTCTGATCAAATTTAAGAAATATAGAAAACTTGAGGGGTATTTTGCAAATGTTTAAGAAGTTCTAAGCACCTCAGAAAAGCTAGATCTAGAAATCTTTGGGGAATTTCAAATCTTAAGAGCAGTTCCCGAAACTTAAGTCCCGACTTTTGGGGCAGTTTAAAGATCTATAATCGTAAATTTAGAAACTTTCAGTATAGTTCCATGATGTGCTGAAAAAGAATCGAGAACCCTTAAGATGTTCCGAGAATTTAAGGAAGTACGGAGACCTTTAGAAAATTTATGAAAACTTCTAAAATATTTCAGACAATTTCAGGGAAATTTAAAGGTGCTTACGGGAGATCAGATCCGAGATCTTCAATAGAATTGAGAGCTTTAGGGAATCATCGAGAACATCAAGACAGATCAGAGAATCGAAGGGAATTTTCGGAAACTTCTGCACAGCTCCGAGAGAATTTCTGCAAAGTGATAAAAAATGTATGAACATTCGGAAAACGTGAGAGTATTTTAAGAGATTTCAGAGAACTCAAAAAAATGCGAAATTTTAGCTAAGTTGATTAGAGACCATCAAAGAAGTTCCATTAATTAAAAAAAAATGCGAGAACTTTTAGCAAGCAGCGATATCTTCAAGAAATTCCAGAAAACTTCTAATAAATTTAGATATTTTTAGATAGTTTCATGATGTTGAGCGAAGTTACGAGTACTTCGAGGACGATCAGATAGCTTCAGAATAATCCCATTGACTTAAGCAAATTTGCAGCGACTTACAAGTAGTTCCGTGGAATTGTGGGGTATTTCAAGAATTGTATGATTGATCCAAAAACGTGAGAAGCGTCAGGGAATTATGAAAATATATCAGAAAATTTGCTGTGTTATTGAACAAATTTAGATAATTTCAGGTAAGCGGGTTCTTAAAAAAATACTGATAAATTCAGGGCAGTCTAGAGAACTTTAAAGAAATTCAGTAATCGTCTAGGCAGTTTTAATAACACCAGGAAAATCTAGACTATTGAAGAAGTTTTAATTTAGTGTCGATAATTTAATGGAAGTTTCATGAACTTCAGAAAAATCTGGAGAACTTCAGTGAAAATCATAGAACTATATTAATTATTTCATTCGAATTCCAAGCAACTTGCGGGACTACAAAAGTTCGAGAAAATTAGAAAAACTTCGAAAACTTCACAGAAGGACAGTGGTCTTCAAAAACATTTCGAGAACTTCATAGAAATCTATGGAGCTTAAGGGGAGATTCGCGAACTTCAGGAATTTTTATGAACATTAGGAAAATGCGGGAGCATTTGAAAGAGCTCCGAAAATTTGCGGAATTATAGGAAGAGGTCAGTTCCATTAGTGTCAGAAAATAAGTGGGAAATTGAAAGCAGTTCCCTGATTTTCAGATAACTTCGGAAACGTTAAAAAGTTAATTGAGGTTTTCGCCAATGTTGCAAATTTTCGCATCAATGAAAACTCAGTACCAGTATTTGAGAGATACAACTCACAACGTTCATTTTCCAACCAGGCTCTCACTACGAATAGGACAGAGGCAATAGCAAAAATATTCCGACTTAACTCAGCGGGAGAACAGACAAATGCTGAGAATGTGTTCATCTAACCAGACTTTCTCTCTATCAGTCATTGAGGTTAGTCGTTCTGATTCACCATGCATCTAACTCGAGGTCTGAGTCAGAGTGTGTTGATAGAAACAAATTGAGTCAAAGTGTTCGTTGAAGCTGTTAATGGCATCAATCTCAATTGTACTAGGACTACTTGTTTGAGTGATGACATTTGATGATTTTTAACATCTTTTCAATAAATCTGAAATTTATGCAGAAAAACATGTTTGTTTTGAAAAACTCGTCAAAGCAGTTATTGGAGTCTCAAGATGAAATGCTATCAGAATTGTCTTGATATTTACCACCAAAAATATGCTATAAGCTAACCAAAAACACTTCCCATAGTGATCAATTTGCCCCCAGACTACTGGTCGGTTAATGCTGGGTAATGCGCAATACAGATCCCATTGAGATCACTAGCCTCTTCCCAGCAACTCCTAGCCCTACATCCCCGTGGTACCGGCCGGAACTGTGAGCAACCTTAGGGAAGATCGGGTAACCAACCCCGGTGGGAACTTTGGTCATAGGCTGACAGGGAAGGGGGGGGGGTTTGCTTCGGCAAGCCTGAGCGTCTGTTCTCCAGGAGGAGCGGCTCACAACAGCGTCTGTTCCCATGTTAGGGGCGGCTGATCTACGTCCGAGTGCCAGTGAAGGACTCTAAGCACAACTGTGCACCCTGGTCCTCCGGAAGGTTAGGGCGTTGGTGTCAGGCCCTGCGAGCCAGCCGTAAAAAAAGCATTGCAACGGAAAATCAGCACTTGCGATTGGAAACTCGGCACGTGGAACTGTCGATCTCTCAACTTCATCGGGAGCACCCAAATACTCGCCAATCTACTGAAGGACCGCGGATTCGGCATCGTAGCGCTGCAGGAGGTGTGTTGGACAGGATCCATGGTGCGAACGTTCAGAGGTAATCATACCATCTACCAGAGTTGCGGCAACACACGCGAGCTGGGCACAGCTTTCATCGTGATGGGCGAAATGCAGAAGCGCGTGATCGGTTGGTGGCCGATCGACGAAAGAATGTGCAGGTTGAGGATCAAGGGCCGATTCTTCAACTTTAGCATAATCAACGTGCACAGCCCTCACTCCGGAAGCCCTGATGATGATAAGGACGCATTTTACGCGCAGCTCGACTGCGAGTACGATCGCTGCCCAAGCGACGACGTCAAGATCATCATAGGAGATCTAAACGCTCAGGTAGACCAGGAGGAGGAATTCAGACCGACGATTGGAAAGTTCAGCGCCCACCAGCTGACGAACTGGAACGGCCTACGACTCATCGATTTCGCCGCCTCCAAGAACATGGCCATACGTAGCACCTTCTTCCAACACCACCTCCCCTATCGGTACACCTGGAGATCACCACAGCAGACGGAATCGCAAATCGACCACGTTCTGATTGATGGACGGCACTTCTCCGACATTATCGACGTCAGGACCTATCGTGGCGCTAACATCGACTCTGACCATTACCTGATGATGGTCAAACTGCGCCCAAAACTTTCCGTCATCAACAATGTACGGTACCGACGCCCGCAACGGTACAACCTAGAGCGACTGAAGCAACCGGATGTCGCCTTAGCATACGCGCAGCGTTGCCAGAGGAGGACGAGCTCGATGTACCCCCTCTAGAGGACTGCTGGAGTACAGTAGCCATCACCGACGCAGCCGAGAGCACCATCGGGTACGTGGAAAGAAGTCGACGGAATGAATGGTTCGACGAGGAGTGCAGAGCGATTTTGGAGGAGAAGAACGCAGCGCGGGCGGTAATGCTGCAGCATGGAACCCGACAGAACGTGGAACGGTATAAACAGAAGCGGAAACAGCAGACCCGCATCTTTCGGGAGAAAAAACGCCGCCTGGAAGAAACGGAGTGCGAGGAAATGGAACTGCTGTGCCGTTCCCAAGAAACACGGAAGTTCTACCAGAAGCTCAACGCATCCCGCAACGGCTTCGTGCCGCGAGCCGAAATGTGCAAGGATAAGGACGGGAGCCTCTTGACGGACGGACGTGAGGGGATTGAAAGGTGGAAGCAGCACTTCGATGCGCACCTGAATGGCGAGGAGAACGTAGGCACGGGAGACCAGCGCAATGGAGGAAACGACTACGTCAGTGCAGCAGAGGACAGAACTGACCCAACTCCCACGCTGAGCGAAGTTAAGGACTCCATTCAGCAGCTCAAAAACAACAAAGCAGCTGGTAAGGATGATATCGCAGCCGAACTCATCAAGATGGGCCCAGAAAAGTTGGCCACCTGCCTGCACCGGATGATAGTCAGGATCTGGGAAACAGTACAGCTACCGGAGGAGTGGAAGGAGGGGGTAATCTGCCCCATTCACAAGAAAGGCGACCATTTGGAATGTGAGAACTTCAGAGCGATCACCATTTTGAATGCCGCCTACAAAGTGCTATCCCAGATCATCTTCCGTCGTCTATCACCTAAAATGACCGAGTTCGTGGGAAGTTATCAAGCCGGCTTCATTGACGGCCGATCGACAACGGACCAGATCTTTACCGTACGGCAAATCCTCCAGAAATGCCGTGAATACCAGGTCCCAACGCATCATTTGTTCATCGACTTTAAGGCGGCATACGACAGTATCGACTGCACAGAGCTATGGAAAATCATGGACGAGAACGGCTTTCCTGGGAAGCTGATCAGACTGATCAAAGCAACGATGGACGGTGTGCAAAACTGCGTAAGGGTTTCGGGTGAACTATCCAGTTCATTCGAAGCTCGCCGGGGACTGCGACAAGGTGACGGACTCTCATGCCTACTCTTCAACATTGCTACGATTTTCACGAAATCCGGTCAATTTGTGTGCTTTGCGGACGACATGCACATTATCACAAGAACATTTGGAACGGTGGTAGAACTATACACCTGCCTGAAACACAAAGCAGCAAAGGCCGGACTGGTGGTGAGTGCGTCAAAAACAAAGTACATGCTAGTAGGCGGAACCGAACATGACAGGATTCGTCTAGGAAGTAATGTCACGATAGACGGGGATACTTTCGAGGTAGTGGAGGAATTCGTTTACCTTGGATCCTTAATGACAGCTGACAACAATGTGAGTCGTGAAATACGAAGTCGCATCATCAGTGGAAGTCATGCCTACTACGGGCTCCAGTACCATGTACAGAACGCTAATAAGACCGGTGGTCCTCTATGGACACGAGACATGGACTATGCTCGAGGAGGACCTGCAAGCACTCGGAGTTTTTGAGCGACGTGTGCTAAGGACAATCTTCGGCGGTGTGCAACGGTGAGTGGCGGCGAAGAATGAACCACGAGCTCGCTGCACTCTACGGCGAACCCAGCATCCAGAAGGTGGCCAAAGCCGGAAGGATGCGGTAGGCAGGGCATGTTGCAAGAATGCCGGACAACAACCCTGCAAACTTGGTGTTCGCTACTGATCCGGTTGGCACAAGAAGGCGTGGAGCGCAGAGAGCACGATGGGCGGGCCAGGTAGAGCGCGATCTAGCGAGCATTGGGCATGACCGAGGATGGAAAGCGGCAGCCGCAAACCGAGTATTGTGGCGTACTATTGTTGATTATGTCTTGTCTTAAATGTGATGTTGTACAAATAAATGTATGTATGTATGTATGTATGTACTACTGTAGTTATCTATGGGACAAGAGATATGGCAAATGTCCACAGTTCATACAATTTCCAATAAAAATATGCACTAAAAACATTAAACTGTGTAGAACCCCCAAAACAGTCCATGTAGTTAATGAAGAGCCCCTATTTAATTATTATTGTTTATGAATCCAAAAACAATCTCTAACCCTGATTTGCATCTTGACATATAAGGATTTCCGGTAACTATAAACTCTGCATGTGGGCAACATTTCATAAATTAAAAAAAAAACAAAGCACTTGGTGAGCTAAAACACTAAATTTAGTACATTTAATTTTATGCAACACTATTTTTTTGATTAAAACAGAGAGTGTCCATCTTTGCCTCACTGCCCTCAAGATGCCTCGTTAGCGCAAAACCGTCCATTTATTGCAAAATATTTCGCCTCACCGCCGCAAAATTTAGGTGAGCATTGCTTAGTGGGTGAAGACAGCAAAATCTCCATCAGTAAGAATAACAACATAATAAGCTTCACCAATGAAACAGAACGCGGACTCTCTCTTTGCCGTGTCTCCGTATCCGTACATAATAACAAGTAAAATCTTGCTCAACCATTGACTCACTCAATCAGTGATTCAAGCCACCTGAAACTCGAGCGGCACTCACTCAGTGCCCGAGTTTCCTCGGTATCGACTTGAATTCGTGCATTTCATAGAATGAACGGATAAAGGCGTAAACGTAAAGGGCACTCTTTCGCTCTTCTCTTGAAGCGGTAGGTGACTGATGAACAGAGACAGTTTTGGTTTGTAGTTCTCTCCCGTGGAGATTATTGTCGGTTTCAAATCGCGGCTTCGCTCATCAATCAGCAACTTTTCGCATAAGTTCAGAAGTTCACTGAAGCTTAAATTTTTTTAAGGACGGTTCAATTAAATTCAGCGCAGTACAACAAGCTCCATGAGAACTGCAAAAACTTTAGAGATGTTCTGAGAATTTCAGAAAAGAACAGAGAACCTCAGAGCAGTTCCGTTTATATTAGAGAAGTCACATAAATTGTAAAGAAGTTTAGAGAGCGATTTGTTAAACCTTTAGAGGAGATCCGCGATCATTGAAAAATTTAGGAAACTTTAGGAAGTCCTAAAAAGTTCAGGGAAGTTTAAGAATTTTATGAGAAGTATTGTGAGTCTCAGGCTAGTTTCTCAAACTACTAAAGAACTTCAAGGCAGTTTCATTAACTTCAGGAAAAAATTGGGAACTTTCAAGTAATTCTAGAAACCTCAGAATAGTCCATTTCATATTCAACGGAGATTTCCATTGAAATATTCCTTAACATTTTGGTGAAGCTATCCTCCGAATTCAATTTTCCTTTAGTTTTCCTTGGAATTACCTTGAAATTCTCCACAATAAGAAACCGTTTCGAAAGGTTCTCCGAGTATTCATTGAATTCATTTCAGATTTCCTTTTCAATCTCACTCCTTCCCTTGGAATTCTACTCACATTGAAAGTCTCCTAAGAATTCATTGGCATTTCTCCTCACAAATAACTTAGATTTCTTCTCATAAAAAAACAAAACTGCCCTGAATTCATTTTCCGAATTCATTTGAAGATGTCCTTGAGTTATTCTCAGATTTAATTGCAATCCTCCTTTAGTATTTTCAAAAAATTCCAAGGACTTATGCTCCGGATTCGTTTTCTCCTACAAACTTCATAAAATTATGCTCAGAATGCCCTTGGAATTTTCCTCTGAAGCTCACAGGAGTTGTGCTCCTCAGAAATTCCTAAGAGTTTTCATTAAAATTTACTAAAATCACTATTTTTAACAGCAGTGATTGCTGCCAGCCCTGCACAACATCGCCGCGTAGTAAGTAGATTCTGAACCAATTTTTTCACTTCATCCAGAAGAACTTGCTCAGCTGAAAAACATTGCCCGAGACACCAACTTCTAAGATGATCAGGATGTCAAAATTTAGTCTCTACAGCATCTTCACATATATACTAGTGCCACATGTAGAATCTGAACCAACTTGTGCACCATCCGGAAGGTGCTTGCTCAACTGAACATTTTTTTACGAAGACAGTATCTTCCTGTGGTGTAAGGATCTTGAGGTATAGCTTATACTGGAACTGCGCATGTACACTAGTGACGGGTAGAGAGAAAATTCTGAGTCCACCAATCGAATGGAGTTGCCCTCCTGAACGACTTTGTCGAAGATAGTAGGTTCCTAGATAGCCAGTATTGCAAGATGTTCCATGTTGGAACCAATTAAGCCAAATCCCATGTACTACGATGACTCCATTTACGCATTTCTCCGCGTAAAGAGTTGTTAGTAACGAACAATGAATGTCAGGCTATGGCCTACATCATAGTTCATAATAAAAAGATAAACCTACTCCACAGGAACGAAACTGCCACCCACGGAACAATCACCTTCATCAAAACACATAACATTCCTGTTGAAGCGGATCAAAAAAGGTAGCGCAGACCGATATCTTAATTTCGCTTTCCGTCACGTGGGGCAAAGGCAGCGATCGTGAGAGCACGAACGAAACCAGTTTCGGCCTTTTACCGGTCGGTCATGTGTCAGCCGATCAAGGCAGAATCGTGCCTTGGCGACCGCGCACCAAACAAAAGCAAAGAACCGCAAACTTTTCCTCCTATCCAAACAGTGACAGCTCAGCGGATTCGAATTTTTATGCAAATTTTTGGCGTTTGTTCGCAGTCGGAAACCACGAACAGCGAAAGCGTTTTAATCATCATATCTTCAGTCACACATGACGGACGTAGGATTATTAAAGCTCACTCTTTTTTGGCATCCACGACTTCGCTGCTATCCGAGAGAATGATGATGCGAAAAGAAGGAAAGATGTCACGCCGGTCGATGATATCGTGTGACCTAATTTCTCCTCTGATCGCGAATGACACAGTCGCTAGTCAGCCGCAACTGGCAGGCCTTGGAGACCGATGTCATTGTCATGTGGTATCGGTAGCAAACTGCCTATAGCTCTAGCATCGTCATTCGTTAGGGTGGCTGGTGGTTTCACTTTCAGCAGTCGCGTCGCGATCTTGCGATCAACCAACAACGCCGAGGGAGAGAGAGATGCGATCAGCCAAGCAAAACGAGACACTGATTTTTAAGTAAGAGAAACGCTGTTTGCTAATTATCACAGTGAGCGTTGCAAATGCGTCTATAAGACCTACTAATCACGATGGCGTGCAATTAAAACAAAGCATCACCGGCGAGAAGACAGGCGAGAAAAAAGCTGGAGCCTAGCAACCGTCACCGGCGATCCTCGGCATACTCGTTCGGCGAAGAAAAGTGAAAAGGCGATGGCTACTACGCGCTCTAGCCGATCAGCTGTCATGACTTCCGGCTGCGTTCGGTTTTTGTGCATAGGATTTGAAGATCAAAATCGAAACCAAACTGGGCGTTCGCTCGCATTGGCATCTTTTATTGTTGCAATTTGTCTTCGTCGCAATTTGTTTGTAGATTTTGTAGGTTGGATTCAACACACTGTGGCTGCACAGTTGCTTTCCAATCGAAGTTGACAAAGTTGTCAATTAGCGTTTTAATAGGTTTTATCTCTGAAGGACAAATTCCAAACCGAATTTCTAATTGCCTGCAGTCTGTTCAAGCTTGTGATCGATAGAGTCCAAACTAGCTAATGGATTTCAAATTCTTCCAAGCACATTGGCTTGGCTGGTGGCCCGTTCTCTCGTAGTGTGATGACAAACACAATTGACAATTAATTATTCACCACGCAACGCTTTCGCATCGTGTCGCAAAGTGCTATCAATTTCCTATTAAATGGACGCGTCGGTTGATTGTATAGTTCCCGCTTTGCAGCACCATTAGATAATGTCAATCTCCCTGCCGCGATCACTCTTGGACTTGACTGCGCCTTGTTCGAATGGTTCGAATGCATCTGGTTTTTTTCTCTCTCGGTGCCCGCTGTCAGTGATCGATTAATGCATTCGATCTCAACAGTGGCAGTGTGTAATCAACGAGATCACGTAACAGCAAATTGTTGTCATCAAAGTGCTACTAAACTGTCAGCCAGCATCAGGCAGTAAAGATCTCATGTTCAAACATGGCACAACAGCAGCAGCGCCTCCTCATTAGTGACATGAGCGCCCAACTTTAATCGCCGGTGCTGGTGCATCATTAGCATTTTGCAACATCTTATCTAGATGAACATTTCAAAGGGTCCTATCTGCTTTGATCGATTATCTTCATCGACTTTCTCTTTCGTTAGTATCTCAGCTGTAAAGACATTCCCTGTTGTGTTTGAGAACCAAATCTGTGTGCATTGCAGATGGGACCTTTTGAAATGTTCATCTAGCTATGGGCGCACGCCGGAGCGACAAAAAAGAACAAAACTGCGTTCCTCGGCCACACGATCAATTAACATTCCAAAGTGCAACCGCTGCCCAGCCACCATCTATGTATGTATATCTGCGAGCCTACATTCAATTCGTGATTCTTTATTCGGTTGAAGTTTCTTGTTTCGTCCAAAAACTACGAGCTTAATTTGACGGGGCGACTTGCGACTGCTGACTGGTGACGACAACGAGGGGGAGTATAGTTTGCCAAATTAGCAAAGTTGTTGCGCCGTGCCGTCCGTTGCTGGCACTTGTATTAATCTTCTTCCTGCTTCTTTACAAAGTAGTTATCTCCTCCGGCGTAGCCCTTTGTGTGCTGTGGTGACAGAAGGATGCGCATGCAGACAGTGAACATTTTTTTTGGGCATACTCACGCTTTTTCTCACGCGTGTTGAATTGAAATTTATGTTTCGCCAACGGGCAGTGGATTCTGGAAATCGAATAATTTGGCAGTTTCGAAATGTCTGATGAAACTGAAAACCAGTGTTGAGAATATCCTCTTTTTTGTTAACTTTTCGGAGTCGTAATTTTTCATGTGTTGCGGAGATCTTATCAGATAGGGGAAATGGATGTTATGTCGGCCTAAATGCCCCTAATTTGGGCCCATACATAAATTGAGCAATGGACTAAATTTTCAATAGCGACCAAAAATATCCATTAGTATCGTCCCAATGACGCGTTCATCTAGATAAAATCAAGGGGTTGGTCACTCCGCACAGTGTGTCAAAAATACAGATGGGCACACCTGGGTACTTTCATTGGCACCCATGGTTAGAAATTGTCATGATATTTAAACTTACTGGCAACACTGTACTATATCTACGCCTGCTCTGTGCATGTGTCAAAATGTTAAACATTGTTGTTGACACAATCCAATTTTTGCCAAGTACCACTGTAATCTGGGGGTGATACTGGGATTCTTCCGGATGGTGCTGGAGTCGCTACCGGAAGACTTCGAGATCGGAGAACCTCCACTCACGACGATCAAACTGTTTAAGGATCTGGTGCGGAAGGCTTTGGTATTTCAGAACAATTTGATCGAAGTTGGGAAGGGGGTGGCATCACTCCGGAAGCTAATTGAAAATACCATGAAGGGACTGCTGGTCATAATTCCGATTCGGAATGTGATTAGTGAGTTGGTTAGTGGCCAAGGAGGAAGTGAAGCGAACGTTGAAGACGTTGGTAGATCGATTTCGGGCGGGGAGATTCGTGACGGAGCTGAAATCACAGCCGAAGAAGGTTAAGTGGAATTGTAAGATTGATTGGTTAGTTGTTGGTTCCTGAAAGTCAACATCGGTGAGTTGGTTGAAGGATAGGCTTAGCTCACGGGCACGACCCTGAAATCCCAGCGCTTGAAATAGAATAGCTATAGGCTTGGCGGACAATAAGTCCCGGTGAAGTGTAAAGTGACCGATGTTTTCCATGGTGCCCAGCAGTTCGGTAAGCATTTTATTATCACGATGCTTGCAGTAATCCTCGTAGAACTGATACGAACGCAGCTTTTCGAACTCTGTGAGGTTCGAATTGATTATGGAATCCGAACCGCACAGAAGGTCGCAAAGGGATCGGTGTCCATACAAAGGCTACCATCTGGCCGTAGTAGTTTTATCAGTGGTCGTTTACCATGTTTGATTCCGTAACGCTTCACCACTTCGTTGATCTTCTAACCGACATTCAGTTCCATGATTCGTTCCTCATCGTAACTAACATCGATGATCACTCGGACCATGTTCGGAGGTAGAATCTTCACTCGGTGTTTGCTTTCCTACCATCGACTGCGCCCCAGCTTTTACAACTGTTCTCTGACCGGCACTACTTTCCGTCAGATACATCATCCTTCTCTCCATTTGTCCGATCGTTGGACTGTCTGACCGTGGGGACATATTAAAACCCACCTTTACCAGGGGAGTCTGATTCCGGTTGAAACTCTCACTCGCTGGCGATGCATCTTTGACTGAGTGGATGGATTTCGGGAGAAACTCCTCTCAGAAGCGTTCATCAGAATCTGAAGAGTATCTGGACCAGTTTCCTCTGATGATACAAAATCGCTTCGTCGACTTACCACTTTGATTCGGTGGCCGAGTTCTTTGCTTATTAGGTGCAGTGGGATCTGGGATAGGATTCTAATGCTTGTTGTTCTGTTTCTTCAAAACAAAACGTCCCTTTTATACCTGCACCATTCTAAACATCCATTTTCCCAGAATTTGGGTACATTTTACTCATCGTAATAAAACTGGTTTACTCAGATTCTGCCAACTCCTTACTGCACATAAGAATGGGTACCGTCTACCCAGTCTCAGGGTACACAGAAAATAAAACTTACCCAAAACTTGAGTTTAAACAACTCAAATTTAAGTAAAATCGTAGTAAACTCAGCACGGAAAACACGATCGAAGGAAAACAAATCAAGAAAAAAAAAATCGCTGTTAAATCTCTATAGTATTTAGTACATACGACCACTATAAATTTCCAACGATTGCACATAAACACTCTCCATAGTCCAGTCCACAACACTCAACTTTATCGTTTTTGTTTTGAGCTATGATGGTTTTGACGTATGATACAGAAAGCTAGTAAGTAGAGAAACATGTAAAAAAACCTATTTACCAAATGTAAACAATGACTTTGAACGATTTCTCATGAGTATTGACTCAATCTGGCAAACTGACACCAACATCTGAGAGATAATTTGCTCTATCAGATGTATAGTTAGTTTGAGTGGGCATGTTGCAATTCGGGAACAACTGACGTTTAAATGCATTGCCTACATGTGGCTTGTATGCCTTTGCACATGTTGCTGTATGGAGAACGAGGTACCCAACACGCTAACTTGAAAGTACCCATTTATAATTAAAAAACCCGAATTTATCCACCTATGGTGTGATCAGACCCTTCTTACTTATTCAAGTTTATTTATTTTATTGTCATTATCAGTGACCAAGCCCCCCACCCCCGTGTCATCCAGTGACGCTACGCCACTGCCTGGGGGTACCCGGAATATATCCGGGTGTAGTCTATTTGGTGAGGCTACCAATCACCTTATCATCGTATTTTAATGTGATTTAATGGGTTTTAATTCAATTCATATTCAAGCAACTTCCCCGGGGTACCCGGAACATGTCCAAGTGTGTCCAATGTGGTCTGGAACACTTAACACGACTTGCATTGATCTTATTTTTGAATTCTGTAGTAATTTGATGTGTCGCATGATGGTTTTAATACGTTTTCCGTTAAATCCAGCGTGAAGGCCCATGTTCACCGGATCTTATTCCGGCCATTTCTCCGGAACCATTCAATAGCGTTCAATGGGACCCCAAGACCTATCATTTGGCGCCGAGTTTGTCCAAATCGGTTGAGTGGTTGCTGAGAAACGTGAGCGCATTCATTTCGTTACATACACACACACATACACACATACACACATACACACGTACACACACACACATACATGTTCCGATCTCGTCGAGCTGAGTCGAATGGTATATGATGGTTTTGATACGTTTTCCGTTAAATCCAGCGTGAAGGCCCATATTCACCGGATCTTATTCCGGCCATATTTCCGGAACCGGTTCACCGATTCCAAAACCGTTCAATAGCGTTCAATGGGACCCCAAGACCTATCATTTGGCGCCGAGTTTGTCCAAATCGGTTGAGCGGTTGCTGAGAAACGTGAGCGCATTCATTTCGTTACATACACACACACATACACACTCACTCTCTCACACACACACACACACACACACACACACACACACACACACACACACACACACACACACACACACACACACACACACACACACACACACACACACACACACACACACACACACACACACACACACACACACACACACACACACACACACACACACACACACACACACACACACACAGACATGTTCCGATCTCGTCGAGCTGAGTCGAATGGTATATGACACTCGGCCCTTCGGGCCTCGGATCGATAGTCGGTTTTTCAAGTGATATCTATACCCTTCTTTGTAAGAAGGGTAAAAAGGTCAATTTTGAAGAAACGTGACTAAACTAATATTAGTAGTTTTTTACCCATTAATGAGTAACTGTTATCCATTAATGGGTAACTGATACTCATGAATGGGTAAACATTGCTAATTTAATGGCAATTCACTTATCTTTAAAATTTATATTTTTTACCCAATAATGGGTACTTTAAAGTTAGTTAAAAATTGAGTTCACTTTCACTCATCATGTGGCTTCCATGAGGCTAGGTAAAATTAAATAAATTATGAAAAGTAAATTTTGAGAAATCCTCATCATTAATCCATTGAGTGAAAATTACCTAACCATCAATTGAATGCAATTGGCGTTGACAGCGATTCTGTAGCTCTTTACTCCTATGTTAAAATCCATAAGTAAACTTCAGACTGTGCGTGAAACATGGCGGACTTCGTACTATCAACCGGTGGAAACTAACGATTTTAAATTGATTCACTACTTGTATAGCCTATTGGTCCCAAGCAAACCGATTAAAGCAACAATCAATTCGAAACTAAGATTTTGAATTGGCTCACTACTTGACTAGCCTATTGGTCCCAAGCAAATCGATTAACGTACCCCATTCTAGTATAAATTCCAGTACTACACTATGTTTGTTTTGATCCGCTATGAAAGTTTGACAGATAAAATGAGGGATTCGTGTATTTTCCTATGTTTTGAGGGGTGCATCGATTAGCTTGGGACCGCAGATAGTACCAGAGCTGAGCCAAAAAGTTGAGTTTGTTTCTTCGGGACCTTCTGGTCTTAGAGTTACCTCTATGGTACTATCCTTTCACTTCACTGAAAAATCCCATAAGAAACTGTCAATCATTTCTAGCAGAGACCATTTTTCGACGGTGCCATCAACGCCAAAAATGGAGCACGAACGAAGGCGATGAAGCACACAAAAATGACAGTATCAAAGGCAGCGCAGGTTGCTATGATTTTCATCCAAAAATAAGTTAAAATTTCCTAATGTTGAAAACATGACGGTTGAGTACTTTTAACCTAAAATCGAATTCATTTTTATTTTTTTGGTTTTTAAGCTTTTTTTAAATTTAAGTGTTTTTGAGTGTTTTTCTTACCGTGTTTGTTAATCTATTACCCAAAATTGGGTTAACGATTATTAACGTGTTGAAAGTTTTCCTCCTGTCAGTTGCCAATGTGGTATGTAAAGAGGGATGGCAGATATAATCTGCATTTTCTTTTATTTGTTTGGATTACCTCTAAGCTTATTGTACATTCAAACTATAGCGGATATCACGTTATTTAGGCACTTTTGATAACGCCTAATCAACTATAATCTGACCGTAGTACAATGTCATGACGTCAGGGTAGGCGTGTAACATGCATGAGAAAGCTAATACTGTTTGCCACACCTTTTATTTGACTAAACGTATGAATTGATTACACGCTTAAATAATAAGGCCACGAATGTTTTTAGTCACCTTTCTCACCGGGAGAGGGTATTACTTATGCGTCTTTTTAGAAATGTATGGGAATTCTGGAAGTGAAGCATATTGTTAATTTATAATAGGGGAATTTACGTATTCTCGTCAATCTAAGCAGCGTCTGCATTTCTACTAGCATTTTCTCAGCGTCACGCACATATATGATGTGTCTGTTTGTTTACATTCATCTGCTGCTTGCTTCTCTATCCATTCCAATCGACAGAATTTTTCAAAACGTTTTGAAAGCGTTTTTACAACGCTCCAAACTTCTCAGGTGAGTGTGACTATTGTCGGCAGCCTCTTTTTCTTCGGCAACCTTCCCATTAGAACTGCGTGTTAACCAGCTGTTCTATTATCGGCAACTCAAAATCAACCCCATTTTGTAGTGCGTATGCTTTATTTGAAGAAAAATGTAGCATTACTGGATTGCTCGATCGTTCAAATATAATCAGATTGAAGCTGAAAGGCTAAACAATCGTTTGGACACATTCAGGGAAGTGCGTTGATGGGAAAACATAGTGAAATTAACGTTTAAATTTTGGTTGCCGAAAACAGTCAATGGGTGCCGAAGCCAACATTTACCCTATTTGTAAAAACTTTGAAAGCACAGTCACCTGGAAAATCCATCGTGGTCCTCGTCCAAGCTGCCTAAAGTGTTGAATTTTCCTAGAAACACCGTATGGTGCGTGCTCAAAACGACGGAAGCCTCAAAGTCATCGCCGGAGTGGAACTGTCAAACCGTCAGCTCCATGTAAAGGTCGTGAGGTCCATCTGAAGCAACCCAGGTATGTCCCGTCGCGATTTGAGTAAAAAGTATGACGCCGCCTCTAGTACAGTGCAGCGAATTCGCTACCGCGAAGGCTAACAGGCATACCGCGCCAGTAGGTAACCAAATCGATCACTCGAGCAGAATACCGTAGCTAGAACCCGTGCTCGAAAGCTGTATGGCAACATGCTGACCAAGTCCAGTGGGTGCATACTTATGGATGAGAATCCTATTTAAAGGCCGACTTCGGGCAGCTTCCATGACCAAAATTTTACAAGGCGAAGGCTCGAAGAGGAGTCTTTGGCAGAATCAAATTTGTTTTTGCAGATAAATTCGCACGATTCCCCGAATATATGATCTGGCAGGGAATTTGCAGCAATGGTACCCTTACTCCGCCCAATTGTCCCCAGTTCAGGCCCACTGAAAATTACTGGGCAATTATGAAGAGGAAACTGAAGGTAAAAGGTACAGTCATCAAAACGGCAGCTCAGATGAAAAATTGGTGGGCTAAAATCGCCAAAAAAGGTGGACGAGACCGTTGTGCGTCGCTTTATGGGGGGTCGTATTAAGTGGAAAGTTTGAGAATTCATTTGAAACTGCGAGGAATAATTCGTTTCGTATAATTTTCTTAACATATAAGGAATAGTATGCACTTCAGTGAAACCCGTTATCAAATGCTAAATAGACCCAAATGATGTTGTTCCATTACTAAGTGGGCCATGCATTATCTGATCCGTTAATTCAAGCGTAACTATTCAAATCGACGTATCTGATTTTGCAAACAATCACTTCAATCGACGATTTGGGGCAACTGCTAGCTCACTCACAGAAACTAACAACACCAGAGGAAAGATTCCCCTACCTGATGATGGTGTTTGTTTACATGGGTGAGTTAGCAGTTAAGACAAATCGTCGATTGAAGTGATTGTTTACAAAAAGCAGATACGTCGATTTGAATAGTTACGCTTGAATTGCTGAATATCAGCACGCGATTAATTTCCTTTCGCCGTATTGATTGGAATAGTTCCAGCTCACAGAGGAAGAGGAGACAATAGAGGGACTGTTGTTAACCAATTTTCTGTCAAACTCAAACCAGCGCCTGATTAATCGGGCGAACGTATAGAAACGCGAGAATTTTTACAACAGGGAATCTATTTTCTTGTATTTTGACAGTCGACTGCGTCGCCTATAATGAAATAGTTTGTGCACGGTCGTTTCCGCGAGATAAGAAAAACACGTCACAGACAAAAAGAAGCCTCTTCCTCTTAGTTCTAGCCCTGCAAATTTATTCCTGCAACGAAGTCGCTTCTCATGATAACCGGCAGCTTAGTAAAGGTCGGGCCACCCACACCAGCAACAGTGATCCGTCAAATATTTCCTGATACCCCGGCGCAGCGCAGCGAAATCATAACAATCCACACATGGCCAGTTTTACAGCCCGTCAATAAACATCTAAACAGTAGCGTGAAAAAGTCATAAATTAATAACACAGAGAAGCAGAGCTCGTCCGATTGAACTGTGGCAGCTCAGTAGGCAATTGTTTACAATTTGCCAGATTCGGTTTATAATCCTTCTCTTCTAAACTCTTTCGGAAAGAGCGTCTTTCATCGCATGGCGGATTTGACGGACTGCTACCGGATGACCGCCAGACCGGGACCCGGACCGGACGACGGGGAGATGAGCTGGGAAGCAAATCACACTCGTCTCGGCTCATTACGTTTTGAGTGTCTGGTGGTTGGACGCGATCACATGCTCTCCCCCTTTGGTTGGCTCACACAAAGAGCTAAACTATACCGATTTGAATATTTGAAGGTCGCGCAGCCACATACACGGCGTGATCAGATGATCCAGATTTCCCTCGTACGCGCTTTCCCGATTAATAATTTACTTTGTGAAATTACATCCACGAACATCCGTTAGTGTATTCACATGTTTACAATAGATTTGCTTTTCGCTTCTTCTGTATGAAGGCATTGCAAAATGACAAATCAACGTACATTTCAACTCGGGATTCCACTCGCAGAGGAAGTTCGAATTTAGCAGATTTTCGATTCCGTCCACCTAGCTCTCTCCGTCTCTGTTGAGAGGAACCTCGGAAGCGGGCGCGTGGCGTGGGAAAGCGTAGCCCTTTGCACTGAACCAGCGAAGCATCATGACATGTGTACATTTCACACTGAAGTGCGCGACTTTCAAATCGCGTGGGAAGTCGCACGCCCACACCTGATCGATCGAACCCACGCGGTGCCGTGGAAACATGTGTGTGTGTGCTTTCGCGCTTGTACGAACTTCGACACGTAGCGGGCCGGCGTGGCACCTAGCCGAGTGTGATTTTAATCTACATCTGAAACAACAAATTGAGCACCAACCACCGCCGTGTTAGAAAGAGCCTCTGGTTTAATTGATGAATGTGACTTAATCGCGTTTCAATCCCGGTTGTCCATCTTACAAGGCTACCGGTTGCTTGGTTACTTATTTCCACACCTGGAAGCAGGTTTGCTGGCCGCCGCTTGGCAGCTCACATACAAAGAGAGTGGGTTACCAGTGGCAATTGAATCTGTTACATTAGATAAGGTTGGATGGTTGGTGATGGGTTGCACCAGTCCGGTTCAGTCGATGTCGGTGCATATTTGCGAGGAGTGTTGTCGATGGGCTGCTGAAGCAGAAGCCGTTGAAGTCGTTAGACAAGTGTACGATGAATAAATCTTGTTCCCTCTGACTATGGACGACGAATAATCTTGTAATTGGGTGCGCGCGCACTTTGCCGCTTACTGATCTCAGCCGTGCGGTGCAAACAATCATTAAACTTGACTGATGATGAAGAATGGCTTGCCACCTTTAATGATGAAATTAGTTTGCAATTTCGGAGCCATGCGAGTCATGCAAGCGCCGCACTATAGTGGTATCGACAACCTGTCAGTAAGATAGCTTGTGCTTGCGGTCATCCGCAGCGGGGTGCATTGCAGTGTTTGAAGAGGCTCAATCTTATTTGCCTTTAGGGCAAAAAGGGTCACTGCAATGAACCTGTTCCGCCAGAGTTTCCCGACGACACATAACTTCATAAGCGAAGCTCTCACAAACAAGAGAAGAAAAAACCATCAACTGTGGTGATGACTAAGCCCCATCACGAATGCATCATCATTAACATCATCGCTCTTTGGCGCAGCGAGAAAAGAACTCTGTTTGGAAAGAGTGCTCACTCATCGGAGCAGTGCCGCAGCAAGGGGTTCGAGAAAGTGGGCTCCAGTAAAAATTAATAAAAAAAAGAAAGTGTCTTAATCACAGGGCTCAGGAAGTTTGCCTTGTACTTCTTTTTTTCGAGGAAATGTGGTCACTAAAGGACCAGGAAAACCATGAAAAAGTTGGTTAAAAGTTATTTTCACCAGAAACAACCAGGAAAAGGCAGAAATTTTAATAACCCACCAGGAAAATAATCTTGTTTCAATTATTTCAACAGGTTCTGAATTTAACATAAGTGATAATGGCACATGTTTCAAAACTAAAAATATTCAAAACTAATAATTTATTCGCAACTAAAATGTGCTGCAAGTTGAACAAAATTAATTTAATAAAAGTATTTCGTATTTAGCCGAGTAGAATAAAATAATCTAATCAATAGAAAATTTTGATATTAAAAATATGATATTAAAAGAAAACTTTTTGATGATATTGGTTTGATCGATTTAAGGAGGTAAAATATTAAAAATAAGATCAGAAAACCTATGGGATAGTAACTGAGTAATAGCAAAGCAAGCTATTTTTTTTCTTCTTTTTTATAGAGATTCTTAGCCATATGGCTAGTTCATCTCTTAAGATTGAAAAAGGAGAAAAAAAAAATGGGTTCTCAGAAGGAGATTCCCAATTTTGGCTGTGGTACATTTATCTTACTATAATGAAAAGGGGTAGAAAACTGCCAAAAGGGCCAACAAAACGGAAATACAAACAAGGAACACTCAGATATTGTGGTAAAGGTTCGCCTCCTTTAGGAAGGGGACTCGTCGCCCAACAGGTTCCGAATGCTGATTGACTCCAAGCCGAAGGCAGCCCGAAGGTCTTCCAACTCCACGCAGTTCACGAGGATGTGGCTGGGCTGGCACTCCGAAGGTTTCGCAAGTCCTCCGGAACGGTGTTCCTCCGAAGTTGTGGGAGACTCTGCTGTAATCTCTACACCGTACAGTAGGTGACTGTCGATGATGGCTCTAGCTACGCGGAAGCGGATTTCGCGATTGTTGGATCGGTGGGGGCGGGAGATGGTCTTAATCAGGTTGGACCGACTGTGACAGTCCTTCTTTACTTGTTGGAAGTGCGGCACAAAGGATAAATTCCGATCGAGGAGCACTCCCAAGACCCTCACGGTGTTTTTGGTCGGTATTGCTTGTTTTTTTAATCATGATGGGCTGTCCGTTGTTGCGATGCCTGGTGGTACATTTATGGCAGCGCACGCTCTTGCCGGCGGAAAGCTGGAAACCAACAGAGTCAGCCCATCTGACCACCGAGGAGACTGCCGCTTGTGCTCTCAGTTTCGTCCTCTGCAGGGTGGGACCCACCGTTACAATGAGGACGTCATCCGCGTAGACGAAGATGTAAACGTTCTTGGGTAGTTGGTCAAAGACCCCATTCATGGCCACCAGGAAGAGGGTGACCGCGATCACCGAACCCTGTGGCACTCCGGTTCCCTCACTGAAACTTCCGGATTGCACGTTTCCTACCGAAACTCGAAAATATCGGTCGGTCAGAAAATTCCGGACGAAGTGAAGGATGTGTCCTTTCAGGCCCCAATCAGCAAGCTTCTTCAATACAGCTGGTGTCCATGTTCGGTTGAACGCTTTGGAGATGTCCAGTGAGACGATCTCCGCGTGATGACCTTGGTTCATTGCCTCTTTCAGGACTTCCCCAAGAGTGGCGAAGTAGGTGAAGGTGCCATATCCTTGCCTAAAGGCGTGCTGCCGATGGTCAAGCAGCCCCTTGGCCTCAAGATATTGCTTCAGCCTCCTGTTGACCATCCGTTCCAGGACTTTCGCCATACAGCAGGTCAGTGCAATGGGACGGAACCCAGTGATGTCCTTGGACCCGACATTGGTTTCTCTCCAGTTTTCCGGGTATTCTGCAGCGGAAGTCGCCATCTGGAATTCCAAAACGGCGCTTATTATCTCCTGATGAATGTGGGCGTCTTAATGGAATACCTGTACAATGAGTCGAGTATAATGTATAATGAGTCGAGTATTAGTACAAGTCACTGAAGAAGTCTGCACATTGTAGACGAAATACGCGTATCTGTCAAGGATAAGCAAATAAGGTAGTGGAATTAAATGGAAATTACCTAAGTTACCTGACAGAGACCTGGTGATCAACCGGACCGAAGATGATGGCCGCTTGGAGCGTCGACTCACTTACATGACGTGGCGTAGGATGCCATGCTATCAATGTTGCTGACAGAGAGCTGATATTCAAACCGATCGAAGGACAGATGAGGGCCGGTTGGAGCGTAAACTCCACTGACAGAGAACTGGTGTTCAACCAGACTGAATATGATGGCCGCTAGGAGCGTCGAATCAGTTACATGTCGGGGCATAGGATGCCATGCTATCAATGTTTCTAACAGAGAGCTGATATTCAAATTGATCGAAGGACAGACGAGGGCCGGTGAAAGCGTCGACTCCACTAGACGTCGGAAACGTAGGATGCCATAGATGCCAAGCTAGCGATGTCACCGAGAAGCAGATATTGCGGATCTGGAACTGACAGTGAACTGGTGTTCAACCAGACCGAAGATGATGGCGGCTAGGAGCGTTGAATCAGTTACATGTCGGGGCGTAGGATGCCATGCTTTAAAGAGCTGATGACAAAGAGCTGATGTTCAACCCGATCGAATGACAGATGGGGGTCGGTGGGAGCATCGACTCCACTAGACGTCAAAATCGTAGGATGCCTTGGATGCCAAGCTGACAGAGATCTGGTGTTGAACCAGATCAAAGGACAGATGAAGGCAGCTGGGAGCGTTGACTCAGATAGACATCTTACATAGGCAGTTAATGTGTACATTAGTTCCGATTAGTGAGAATGTTCTGAACAATTTAGTCACCATCCGTAAGAACTTGGTCACCTGAACAACTTTGCTGAAGACAGTAATCTTCTATATGGCAAGGATTTCGAGATACAGCTTATACAAAAAGTTCATGTGCACACTAGCGGTGCGTTGTGAGAGAGTTATGAACTAATATGGTCACCATCCGACAGGACATGGTCACCTGAACAACTTTGATGAGGACAGTAATCTTTTATATGATGAGGATATCGAGATACAGCTTATACAAAAAGTTCATGTTCACACTAGCGCCGCTTTCTGAGAGAGTTATGAACTAATATGGCCACCAGCCGAAGGAACTTGGTCACCTGAACAACTTTTCTGAATACAGTAACCTTCTATATGGCAAGTATCTCGAGATACAGCTTGTACAAGAAGTTCAAGTGCACACTAGCGCCGCGTAGTGAGAAAATTCCGAACGACTGCCCGCCAACCATAAGGCTTTGATCCACTGAACAATTTTCCCCAAGATAGAAACCTTCTATATGTGATCACGAGATATTCCATGTTGGAACCAATTAAGCCAAATCCCATGGACTCCATCTATGCGGTTTCCTTATATGCGGTCCGTATTATGCGCATATGTGAAGGGATAGCTGTACATTAGTACAGCACGTCCGCATTGTTGACGTAGAACTACGAGATTGTTTTTGATGCTCCGTTCACTAATATATTAATAACAAAATAAATGGTTTAGAAACTTAACTCCAAAATGAACAATTCATTATTCAGTTTTTTGAAAATGGGCGGTTATTGAAAAAATCCTAAAATTCGGATTACCGTTGGCCGCTCTCTTGTTGGCTCGACACATTCGAACGCAGGTTTCGCAAGTTTCCCTGACTCCTGGTCTCTCACGCACTTCCGATAATTTCGGAGATATTTAGCAGCCATGTGTTGAAACATTTTGAAGATTTCTACAGAATTTCTCAACTAACACTTGTTTCACTTCGAATATTGACTATATACAACGCGGAGTGTAAATACTGAGGCACTTACTGTACCAATTGTAATTTACAGAGAATACTACAATGCATAATCACGATGGTGTTTCAATATGATGTCTGTGTTTGGGAAACAATCACAAAATGAAATTTTGATTGCCTTTCTTTTTGCACACGTCGGTAAGCTACACAGACTCCTCCCATCATGAGTAGCTTGCTATCAAGTAGCGACACTCTCCTTTTGCGTAGTTAGCCAATGTCAATACCTTGAAAGCAAAGGGCAATTAACGAGTTAATTATTAACGAAAGATGAAGAGAATCGATCAAAATCGCTTGCACCCCTGCTTCCAAGTTTGGTTACATGATTACAACTCTGGAGAGCATTTTGTGAGGTCGTTGGGGGCGCACTGTAATAAGCTTGTTGGCCCTGAAAAGGGCCGTTTTTTTTGCCAAAATTGGTGATTATTTAACCTCCGAAACCGTACAGAGTGCGTTTGTCGTTTCAAAGCGTAGACGACATCCATGACCGCTTACGCTTGGCGTGTTCAGACTAGATGATAGCATCACGGATCACATTTTCCAGGAACACCTTCAGCACACCTCGTAGATCAGACCGGAGATACGACCTTTTCCTGTTTTGCCACGACCAGCCATTGTTGCTTGTTGGGTAGAAGAGTGGAATACCTAACCTGCCACCACCTTTCTACTGCTGCTACTGCTGCCTGCATAAGTTGAGGCTAGACAGCAGTGCTCTTTTACATCTTTTCAGGTTAAATCAGAATCATGTTCAGCTAAGTGGTACTCGATTATGACGACTGGGTTTGGGAAGAACGTTTATTTCAGAAAAAAAACAGTGATAATATTATCACTTTTTATTTGTACATTGGACAATGCTTAACATTACCACTTTTTCAATCCTTTTACTCGGAAGCATTGCTATTGATGCGTAGAAATATTTCTGATCGATTGGTGATAACATTATTGAAATTGGTCCAGGGGCAACTGAGTTATTAATGTTCAAAATCTTTCATAATTTTGTTACATTTTCCATTTTCGGTTTTAACAAAGTGAGTATAGAAATCACAGACGTCAAAACTGAGAGTCAGGGTCGACTCTGACCGAGGTTTAAAACCGAAAATGACATTAGTGATCTTCGGGGATCCTAACTACGTCACTATGACACAGGAACCCAACATCACCCGATCCGTCACGTGCAGGTTGCTTGCCCACAAAAATGCACAAGTTCTTCATAAGATATTAGATTTTGTCGAGAAATATTCACTTTGCTCCAACGACGACGATGACGACGACGAAGATGCTGCGGCCGGTTCCTCCTGCTCTGCGGTACGTCGTCTATGGAGCAATAAAAGAGATAACAATAATAACAATAATAAGATTGCCCGCTTGCGTCTGGTTTCCTTTTCCACCCATGGGGTTTGTCCATTCCTCGGAATGTTCCACATGGCTTGCTTGCACTTTCGGGACCACGCAGAGCAAAAACCACCATCCCCTCTCTCGCCCTGTCGGAACGAATCATAATTATGGAAATTTCTGTGCAAGATTTATTGATGCCAACGGGTGGAGGATGAGCGAGAAGAAGATGCAAGCCCGCCAAGAATGATTCATGGAATGTCGAAGACAGTCGGCGGGATGGTTATTTTTATCATATGTCTTCCCTAATAGCACCTTAATGTCGTGTAATGACATTTTGATGGTTGTGACGGTTGGATGATGCGCGCGTGACGGACGGAGGCTAGCACCGGCTACTCATGGCTGTCAATGACCATGCAGCAAAAAATGGACGAAAGCACAAAAAACTGCATCTCGCTGTGCGGTGTTTTTCATCGGAATTGAGAGAGAGAGAGAAAGGAATGGAACGAAAGCAAGAACATTTCGCAACATAAAAAATGTACAAGCCGGAAAACAAGTTCCTGTTTTTTTCTTGCTTTACAAGCACAACATCAGACCAGAAGAACCCATAAAGTAACGTGTGGACTGTTGCAAGAGCGGTAGCAGCATGTACGCGTGCGATGATAACGCCATAAATACGGTTTTGCTGGTGGAAGAATAACTGTTTTTCGATCGAGTAGCGACTCGAACACATACCTATAGAGACAAAGAGAGCATAGGCTGCAAGGCGGGTTCGAACAAATTTACGTATGTCAGCACCGGCTAACCGTAGAAGTCTACTACGTGGATAACAAGACAAGCATGCCAACTATTTGACAACGGCAATTAAATAAGCTCCAAAAAGTTGTTAAATACCGCTTCGAATCGGTTATAAGACAACTGCCTTATCGGGTTGGACTAAGGTCACCCGGGTCTCGGCAGTATAAGAATTTATCACAGACGTCGGACGTAGCTTTATTGAATTGAGTTGACCCTCACGCAACATCCCGGAATCATCCCCCTGATCATCATCGAGTGCGGCTGTCAAAACGATTAACATGCAGCTTCCTTCGATCGGAAGCTGGTTGCAAGTTCACAGCAAGCGGCTAATCGGGTGTCAGTTTAAAAGTATCACTCGAGTCACTCTGCGCTAGACTACAATTATAGCCACTGGGAAGTTCCAGTTTGAAGGTTATATAAAAGCATGGTCCGGACCGGACTTGATTTGTTTGATCTGCCAGCCACGCTTTGTTGGCAGCTCTTTTCCCAAACAAAGCATACTGCGAAGGAGTGTTTCCAATCGAATTAGCTGTCACACAATGGAATGGAGCAATTCTCATTTCATGCCTCAGTCAGTTTGCTAACCGCAAAAGTTCGTGCCTCTTTATCCTTTAATTGATTTAAAAATAAGCGCGAATCGCTGCTACCGGGTTCAAGATTCCACCCGGTGCGGAATTACCCCCTCGAAACCTGTCGAATATCCCACCCCGAGAAACGCGATCTAATCTCATGTTTCGATGTTTACAATCGCACTGAAGAGCTGGATCAGGTGGATTTTAGAGCGTGTTTAGAGAGAAATTAACATACAATTCACCCTAATCCATCATCCGTCGTCGGTCCGATGCGAAACAGGGAGTTCATCTTCCATTTCTACCGACAAACCGGCCGACGACCGACCAACTCAACTCTTTTTTGGCAATCGATGTTGGTACTACGCTGGGCTGATGAGGAGAAACTGGAAAGTTGTACTTGAGGTAGCCTCCCCTCCCCCCCCAACCCAGCGTGACCCTGCTGAGGAGCGCGAACAAGTTTAACCTGTTTCGAAGGAACGTGTGCTCTGTCTGCATTTACATTTTTTTTGGTAGTCCTCAACTCCAGTTTCCATCATCACAGCAAGCGTCGTGTTCTCAGTGAGTTCGATAAATGCGTCTATACGAAGAGGTCTACTAATTAATTATGGGCGGTGTGAGAGATAGTTTAACAACCTTGATCGTCTTTGTTCATGTCCGTCCGCGATGAAGTTACTAACCGAGAGTTATTGTGGGCCTATTAATACAAATTCTAATGTGGACTTCCTGCTGCGCTGTTTTGAGTTCATGGAAATCATGGAAACTAGAGAGGGTCCAGTATAAGAGAGGAGCGGATTCAAAATACACTGCCTTGGCAACCTATGCCTAGCAACACTGCCAATGCAATCAGGATAGGCACTGCTTCATTGGGTCTGACTTTGACAGTTCGCTCCTCTCTTATAGTAGACCCTCTCTAATGGAAACGCTTCACATAGCTGTCATAAATCAGAGCTTCTCAAAAGGCGATTCTTGTTGGCGGTGTTGTTAGATTTCAACATGCTTGTCAGAAGGTTATCTATTAGTTGAATTCGAGATTGAAAAATTTAAATTATTTACATTTTGATGTCAATTTAGATTCTTAAATCATTTATGATTAATGGCTTAGAGAGCGATCCACGATAATTTGCTTATTTTTTTCAATTACTCGAATTGACTCGAATGTTTATAAAACTCAACGGAGCCGATGAATACAGAGATTTTTTTTAAGGATGGGTCTGTGTTTGAGTTCTATTTTTTTATGGAGACGACTGCTTTCAAAATAATGAAACTCGAAGATAAATTACTGCTATCTTAGACTGTCTACATATTTTAAGGACAGTCTTTGAGTGATTTACCCCACCCTTCCCCTCGCTGAGTAGACAGTTGTTTATACAAATATTTAAACCACATAATGAACCTTAGAACAAACCCACTCCGTAAGCGGTCTATGTAGTTGATGGACATTCCCTTAGTTAAGATTCAGGAAAAACAATCTAAGAGGGAATCTGGCAGGAAGGTATTTGTCTCTCCCTACCACCTCTGAGTTCCGATCACCAAGTTAAAAAATGTTTTGAAGATCTTTTTTGGATCTTGTTGACGATTTTTTCTTATACATTCTGGAACCCTCTTAACCCACGTCCCGTCCATTAGCTGTACAGCCCCGTACCTTATTGAAACGAAAATCGAAGAAATTTATCAGGAATTAATGCAACACCATATACAACATATAACTTTGTGTGTAGCATTACATCACATACAATCAACCACTCAAATTCAACAACCATTTTGAACAATAGCACAGGGAGGTATAACATTGTCAACCACACAGCAATTTAGAACTACACAACGGGCTCCTGAAAAAAAAACCTCAACCACTAGAGATACATTGCATAAGATTTCACCTTTCGTGTGTACCAAGCGATAGATATTATTTGCGAGAGAGAGAGCGTGCACACGCGCACGCTTGTGATTATTATTACCATTATAACCCAAACCTTGAGCCGAAATAGGGATAGAGAGGCGACGGCACCTCCATCATCGTAACTCAAATCGAAAGGTTGCGTTGGGTTTAACCTGCTTCTCAGCCAACGGCCACGGCAATTGGTCGCCCGGTCGGACGGTGACCGACCGGCGAAGCGTCGTTTTTCGCTTTCCAATTTAAGTGTGTATTTTTGACATTCCACAGATCGTGCGCGCGCGCACCCAAGCCCAAGCCGACCTTCTTTTTATGGTTCGTTAATTTGTACTATTGATCTCCGGCGAACGATTTGCGGGTCTTTGTCAAAAGGCGTCGAAGGCCAATTACAGCGTAGAACTGTGCCCATGGGTTGTTAGACCGGGAGGATATTGGTTATATTTTGTAAACAACTGGCCGCTAAATTCTCTGTCTCAGACGCAGTCACTTCGCTCAATGTTTACCTATTAGCACTCTGTTTACTTAAAATCAAAACAAACGGATATCGATGATTACCATCCTAATAATTGAATTAACTTTTCTCATTTAAATGTCAAAATCCACACGCTGTCACATTGGGATTGGGTTTTTATGACTTCCGTCATATCTGCAGCACGATACGGCCGGAAAGAAGGGCAACCCGTATATGAGCGATAAGTCAATTGAATATTGTAGATCAACATTTGAAATAGACGGAAATTTCCCGAGAATCAAAAAACAATCTAACACCA
The DNA here is from genome assembly GCF_037179485.1 of Ochlerotatus camptorhynchus. Classification (NCBI taxonomy): domain Eukaryota; kingdom Metazoa; phylum Arthropoda; class Insecta; order Diptera; family Culicidae; genus Ochlerotatus; species Ochlerotatus camptorhynchus. The sequence continues at coordinate 850,928 of NW_027040553.1, forward strand.
GCATGGCGCAAACTTCCTTCATCGAACGGCATTGCTACTTTGCCTGGGTGTGTTTTTTCATTCTCAAGAAACTTGCGCCTAAAGTCATTGTTTACGTTTGGTTGTTCCGCCTATTTCGATTGTTGGTCTAGAATTATACCCGAGAACCTCACACTGGCTGGGTTCGATTCAATTGACCCACTTCCTGAGAGTTTTGATGAACCACAAATAGAAGAGGAAAAATTGCTCGGATGATTAGAGCTGCGATCCAACCCAACCCAACCCAGCAAAAAAAAAAACGGAATTGAGGTTACCGCAGGGCACGCCAAAAAAGGGAGTCCAATTGAACGTTGTGCGATCGTCGTGTCATCCAACGTTCGCATGCAGCGATCGAGCAGAAACCGCACCAGAGCAATTATTGGGTTGTGACTGTGACACTGACATCCATTGCATTGTGGTGCGTCTCCATGGCAACGCCGAAGCTTCATCAGCACGCATATGGCGCAGCTTGACAGGTTACTGACTGCGCTGAATATGAATAACTGTAAACCTGCGGTCGTTTATTTAGTCGAAAGTTCACGTTTTGCGCAGTTACGGGAAATTATCGAGATGCGTAAAAGGGAGTTTCCAGAGAGCCGTAACATATTCGCCTGTCAGAAAGTAGCAAGTATGCTGCGCTGCTTCTCCAGTCTTTCAAGTATACTATTTTCGACGATCAGATAAACAAACTAACTGCTCGATCGTACTTGTACATGGCAAAGAGTGCTCTTTGCTGCAATAGATTCGACTCATATACAAACTTGTGACCGCCGGCCACGGCCAATCGTGCCCGGTGCTAGAAGATGAAAAACATGAACGGAAAACGGGAGTTGGTGCTCTTCGACCCGACGACGCGTATAAATATAGCCCCGAGCGAGAGGCGGAAGATTGTTTGCAAAGATCGCGATGATCGCCGTTGGAAGTTCAGCACTGATGGGTTGTTTGTAATCTGTTAGCCGCGGCTTTTGACCTCCCTCGCAAAAAGGGTGATATTGAAGCATTGCGTGATTTGTAGTTCGATTTGAGCGTGTACTGGCAACTGTCATTTAATTACCGAATTTCGTTCCAGAAGTAGATTTAAGCGAAAACAATGATTGCAACCATGGACCACTTTGTCAAGCATTTTTGACGTGACATTCTACCAGCGATTTCACAAAACTAGACCATCAAATTACCGTTTTTTTTTTATGAAACACACAAATTTTGGCTATTTTTCTCGTGGTTCTAGAAGAAGAAAAATCTCAAAATTTTGCTTTATTTCGAAGCAACAGAAAGTCACAGAAGTCATAAGGATTTTCTGAATTTTATATTGGGCAGATGTTCTAGTTATGGCTATACGTTCCTATTATGATGTGTTCCAACTATGACTTATGGAATTCCCATATGCCAAACTTGGAACACGCCATAATAGTAATTTTTAGCCACACACCAGCGTTGCCAGAATGTTTTAAAGCTTATCGGTATCTAAGGTTTTAAAAAATCGGTATGTATCGGTATTTACTATTTTAATTATTATTTTTATTTTTGCCGTTTTTGAAAGCGAAAATTTTAACTTTTGAACTATAATCGGAAAATTCCGGAAGCTAGATCATAGCTAGATTTTGTGCTAACACTAAGACCAGGGGTTCCGAAGAAACATGCTCAATTTTGACGTAGAACTACGCCTTTGTCGACTATACTGGGGATCAAATCAAAAAATATGTATGATGAAAAAGTGTTAGATTTTGAACGCTTGTAACTTTGTCATTTATAGATGAAATTAAAATCCAAATACGTCAATCAATAGGATATTACTTTACGAATCTACAGAAATAAATACTTTTTCAATTTTCCATAAACAAACTTTTGATAAATGTACAAATGATAATTGTATCACTGTTCTCATGACATAAACTTTTTTCCCAAACCCAGTCGTCATAATCGAGTATCACGTGGTTGCACATCGTTCTGCTTGAACCTGAAGATATAAAACGGCGCTGCTGTCGTGCCTGTATTCATTACCGCTTCGGACGGCGTGGCACTTGGTCATGCAGCTACCTAGACAATTTGGGGAGGGGTGGGGTGTTAACAATTATCCACAGCCCATACAAATTGAAGATTTTTTGTATGGTCGTCTACGCAGGGTGAGAAGGGGGGGGGGGGGCAAGAATTCCAAAAACTGTCTACGTAATTAATTAACAGCTCCCTAGAGGTGGATCATGGCGTGATCACCTTGACAACCAGCGACAGGTTCAACGCGGAAATATTTTTTTTTTGATATTTTAACATTTTTTTAAAATTATTTCTTATTTTATTTTTATGTTCTTGGCTTGAACAAAAGGTTTGATTGTACACCAAAAGAAGTATTTGAGAAATACCGTAGATGGGGCAGCAAAATACATTAAATCCTTAAGAAAACATCTTTATTATTGCAAAGAGTACTGGACTAATCGAAATTAAATGTAGTGCGAAATATTGAAAATGTATGGAATTGAACGAAATTGCATAATCAAACAAACAATCAACAACTGGTACTTGACAAAACACGAATTTGACACAAAAATGGTTAAATTTTTTTCTTCATTATGAGTTGTTCCATTTATCTCGAAAATGATTTAACTTGGCTCTTTAATGTATCATTATGTTTATCTTCTGTGTAGACAAAATGTGACGACAAGGAGCAATGAGCACAGAAGGAAGGTAGCGCAAACCTTCAAATGTTGCTGTATTCGTAAATATGGAAAACGCAAATAGTACCACCTATTTTTTTTTTTTGAAAATCGAAAATATCAATATTTTCGATCTTTTCGTGGACAAAGAATCGATCCGAAAAATCGGAAATCGGGCGTAGTGGTTAACATCCATACCTCTCACGCCAAAGTCACGAGTTCAAATCTCACCCCCGGACAAGTCACGAATGACCCAAGAGTGTTAAAGTGACTATAATAATAAAAAAAAAAAAAAAAGATCGATCTTTCAAAGATCAATCCAAGATCGCCCAATCCTATTACAGTCAGTTGATTGCGAAGAATCGTCAGGCAGACGGTTCTCCAAAACAATTCAAGACCGCTGCAGAGAGAGTTCGGTGTTATCAAGCCAACATGAAAGCAGTCAGAGGTAATGCGTCACCATCTACTGGTTGGGACACTGGAGAAGGTGAAGGCAACTCGAGGTAGGAAATTCAAATTAATTTGTAACAACCTTTGGAGTTATGAATTTTGGTTGGACTTATCCAAAAATCAATCATGTTGGACCTATTTTTACCGGCGCTAATGTAGTCCAAGAAAGTCTAAGAAACTTCTTCTAAATGCTAATAACTATAAAGAAAAATATCTGTTTTAGTGATTAACATAATTTTGGTTTTATTATGTTTTCAAATATGGCTGACTTTTAACTAATTTTATCATCAACTTGGCTCACATTAAATTGTATCATGGTTGGACCTAGTTGTTTCCTGCAGTCAGGTGGGCTTCGGTTTTTTTACAATTTCCTTCGCGGGCAGTAACATAATTTTTTGTTTACTTTCCTAGTCACAACTTTCTTAAACAGAGCATAGAGGAAGTAGATGAATTCTCATGTGATTTGAAGCATCGCATAATGGATTTTGACTGGCTACTACCCTCGGGGTTTCCGGAAATAGACTGGATCCTGGCTATCCCTAAGGACTACCATTGAACTGGTTGTTGAATTTTAATGTGATTGTGGTTTTTTACCATATTTAGAAACTGGCCACTTTTCCAGGGGGATCGAAACATGACCAGGTGTGGCCAATGTTGCACTGGGCCTCCCAAAAGACTACCATTGAACTAATTGTTTAATTCTGATGTGATTTGAGGTGTCACATGATAAGTTTTATTCGTTTGAGGTCGCAATTTGCCTCCTGCCTCATACGAGCTTCTGCTTTGGCTTTGAAATTCAATAATTGAATCCCCCTAATTTTCAACTAATGTTGCACCTACTTATTGGAAACCAAACGTTTGATTTGAGAAAAGTTACAGTATTCTATTTTGCAACTGCATAATGATGATGCATGATAGTTGTATGTTAGGGTTGTCCTCCAAATTGGAGAACAAAGAGGTGCTTAAACCCCGTATGGTCATTATACCCCTTCCTCCCCTACTTCGCTGACATATGAACCAACATTTTGTTCAATGTTGAATGTACCGTCTTCTTATAAGGAAAACAACTGCCTGTTGCGTTATCATAAAATGCAACCTTCACTCTCTTCTATGATTCAGACCTAATTTCAAACTAATGATGGAGCTACTGAAAAAAATAACGTATTTTTTGGAAATTGTTTTATCCCACAACATGCGTGGCGTCTTTGTGGATTATACTGGGGTGCTACTCCAAAATATATAACGGCTTGTTTAGGACCACACATTTGAATTTTCATAATTTATTACATTCCAGGAAAAACACTTGAACCAACATTGAACCATAACCGAAACAATGAAATGCTTGAAAAATTTAAGGTAAAGTATAATAGTCAAAAATGCATGACAAACATCAATTTTGCGTAGTTCTACGTCATACTGCGGTCGTGTCTAGTACACAACCCTTTAATTTTTTGACTCAGGAAGTACCAGACCTTCGGTGCCAAGCTAATTGAAGCACCCCTCGAAATTTAGGAAAATCCACGATCCCCTAATTAAACTCTGTCAAATGTATAAGGTCTATCAAAACAAACACAAACTATGACAGATTTTAGTACGATAATGGGGTTCGCTTGGTACTTGGAACCAATGGCTAGTCAAGTAACGAGCCAATTTTAAATCGGTATTTTCACCACAAACGAAGTGACAGACACTAGCGGCTCGAAAACTTCGGTGACGAACCTGCTATTGCAAATTTTTCAATGTACCACATGGCAAAACTACTACTGGGTTGTACTAGCATTTTCACCAAATGTACTAGAATGTTTTGGTTCTATCTTTTTCGCTCTACTCAAAACTGAAATGCATAAAAAAAACGACAAAATGATACACACTCAATCAACTTTGTTCAAATCAAAACAAAAATACTAGCCCATCTGGTGGCAGATGGCACAAGCTTCTAAGAAAATTCTATTACTGCGAACCCAAGGGGTAGGTCACTCTGCACACAAATCTTGGGTCATATATTTTGTCAGTCAGACAAGTGTGTTGCAGGTGTGCCGATTGTGCCAATCATAGAGCAAGCTGCGATTGTTTGTAAAATACCCATTCCGGCAACCCGGTATTTCTGACACCTTGAATGTTTTGGTTTGAAATCGCAAGGATAAATTGTACTGAGAATGACGCGGGAAGTGGCGGGTATGCAAAATTTTTGGTGTTTTGTGTTCATAGGATAATAAAAGTCCTATGTTGTAGGCTTTTATAATGCCCTTTCGTGATGTGAAAAGCTACGGTCTATCAGCGACCGGAAAGAATTGTAACCGGTGGGGAACATTATTGGAGACCGACTATAGAGGATGATGGATAGACTTCTGTGGTTTGTTTTGTGTGAGTTGCAGCATTATTTTAATTAATTATATGATTTGAGTAGTAGCTATACTGAAGATCCGAGAGATGTCGCCCCTTCAGTGGTAGGAAAATCATTTTTGCAGTATGGAGAATATCAGAAAATCCACGATTTGTGACTAAACATGCTTTCACAGAAGGCAACAAATAAACGAGTGTTTAACTTATCAGTAATGTACTCGTGCAATTTTTGTGCATCTAAAACTGCCCATAAAGACGATAATGAATAAAAACTGAAAATTTTCATGCATTTCCAAATGGTTTCCTACCATTCCCATACATTCGAAGTGACTGGCCTTCTGGATGTGGATGATGTCAAAAACAACAAAACATGATTAATTAAGAGTACTCATGGGGTCTGATTAACTGCCTCTTTCTCTTGAGTCCACTCTAGAACCTACATTTCGTATTTAGATCTATAAGTGAACTGCTGGTCTGAGTTCTTCTGGAATATTCTATTAGAGGATATATACAGTCAAACAGCACGTAATGTTGAGAACAACTTCAATGACAGTTGTCCAGCACCGGGACGGGACAATCGAGCTTCTCACTCTTCTTAATGTTTTTGAAGAATGCCCTTCTGAAATTTGTGCATGGTGTTTGACGGAGTTGACTAATGATGCCAGGATTGATGCGATCCCTCTGTCCTTTTTATTCCATGATTGCTACTGTCAAACCGACCAATCAGAAAGTGGCTCGGATTTGACAGCAAAGTGGCTCGAAATCGCTACCCGATTGTCAAGTCCCGTCCCAGGTCCAGCAGTGCGCTCATTTTATTTACAACAATCCAATGCCTACGAGATGGTGCAGAAGGTGTGCCGACGGATGTGCCCAAGCTGTTTCGAATCTAATTTCGGCACAATGTGCTGACTGACTTATTCGTTGAGCGAACCACATTATTTTAATTGTTTTCCCCGCCAGTTAGTCATCTGTCACTTCGTTTGCGGTTTCGTATTGATTGTTGGTAAATTGTAATGTTCTATTTTTAGTTTTCTCAAAACATATTTCTACTATATTTAATCATTTATCAGATTGAAAGGATATTGAATTCGCTTGTTGTTGCTCGAACCTATAAACCTAAGTGTACTCAGTATTTTTTGTCAGTAAATATCTGCAAAAATACTTTGGAATAGTTCCATCTGTATTTCACTAAGAGCAATCGTGTTCATATCTAGACCAACAATTGAAATAGACGGAACAACCAAACGTAAACAGTGGCTTTAAAAGCAAAATTTATCGAAAATCAAAGCACATCTACGCAATCTAACACCAGCATCTGAAATAGCAAACTTCCTTTATCGAATGACATTGTTAGTTTGCGTGGGTGTGTTATGATTCTTGAGTAATTTGCGTTTAAAGGCATTGTTTACGTTTGGTTCTTCCGCCTATTTCAATTGTTGGTCTAAATATGTTTTATAAATTTTCACAACACAAAACTTTTATTTGAATGTTTATTCGAATTGCATACAATATTTTATTTTTGTGAAAAATGCGATTTTAGTTTGGAGCTCGCAGCTGCTCAAAAGGAAGACACGGTTATTTATCGGAATGAATAAATACAATCAAGAATAAAAAATGTATTCCACTTATTTGAAAAATCAGTTTAATCTGTATGTTAAAAAAATCTGTGTCAAATCTGTATCAATGTTTTGTGAAAAATCTGCATGATTATAGATAAATCTCTATATGTGGCACAGAAATTCACATCAAAGCGTCGTTCGCATCGCATGGGAATGCTTGCTTTGCTTCGTTCTTTCGAACGCGTTCGAAGAAGAAGAGTGATTTCGAGGCGTACGATGCGAATATCAGTAAAGGGCTGAACACAATGACAGCGGCAAACGCGCAATGTACTAAAATTACGCTAACGCTAAACAAACCACTAACACGAAATAATTTGGATTCCAGTTTTGAGTTTGGGCGACTGATTTAATGGACGGATCAATTTTGGATTGAGAAAAACACGTAAAACACCGTTATACAGCACATAATCAGACCGCTTGTGCTAATAGCTTTTTCATTATATTAATCATGGAGCTATGTGATATCTTTGAAAAGTACACGTTTATTGGAAATTGTATACTTTATCATGATTTGCGTGTGGCTTTGTAGATAAGTTGAGTCGTTTCTTGCACTTTCAATCAGTTTAAGATCTTTAAACTAGCTAATCGTCATGAATAGTTGAAGATGCTAATTTCAAATAACAGACTGTAGTGGTAATTTTTATACGATAGATGGAGTAGATGAAAGCATAGAGTTGATAGTTCCGTTAGAGTACGGCAGTGTGAAGATTGTATATAGATATTAGAATAGCGAACTAGGACAACTTTTAAGGAAGGTACAAATCGGTTTTTTCATCTCTCTTTACCAAACTCCCCCCGCCACCACTGGCAAAAAGAGATGAAAACCGACCCGTTCAAGTACCAACTGTGTGATTGAAACAGTTCTACCGATTTTTACCGCACTTCAATTGTTATTTGAAGGAAGGCATCCAGTCGTAGGTTTTGGAAATTGCAACTATTGTTTACCCCTACCACGATATGTGCTCCTGTCATCGTCGACTTGACGATCTCGAGGGGACACGGGTGGGGTAGGTGTCATACGGTTATTTGAATAATATCTGATTCAGCTGACATAGTGAAGAAATATGCGAGGGTTTATCTTTTCCTTTTTATTTAACGTCGGTCTCTGTTCCGCAATCTAGTGCCAATCACCGACGGACATCGATTGCCATCCATTGACGGCAATCGAATGTGCAGGAAGGCAGCTTCCACACCTGCGTAGGATATCGCACCCATTCAACACACATGGGCCGGGACCAACGGCTTTACTTCCCTTCCGAAGGAAGACGTGACCAGAGATTTTTATGCCTCAGAAAAATCCCACCGACCTCGGCTGGGGTTGAACCCAGACCCACTGGGGTGTTAGAAAGCAGTCACGCTTACCACTACACCACCGGCGCCGGCTAGGGTTTATCTGATTGAATAGATGATCAGTAGAAGGTCTGCTGAATAATTGATCAATCTTGTAAAAGCATCCAAGGGGCTTTGAAATTCTCCAAAGTTCAGTGATCGTCTCTGAATATGCATTAACTTCAAAAAAACTGGGATCACTTTGAAGAAGTACCATGAACCGTGGGGAAATATCGAGAGCTCCCTAATAAAATTGTTATGGTTATTTTGCTTAACGACGTGTTCCGGGTATCATGCAAACCATTTGTGGAATAGTTCTATAATTTGGGTTATCATTCGTCTATGGTATCTTTTTATTAGGGCTTCGCAGAAGAATTATGAATATTTGGAAAACTGCATGGAAAGTTCCATGAATTTTAGGGAAGTCCAAAGAACTCTAATTTATTGAGAAATTTAAAGAACTTTGGGGAGTTACGATATCTTTAGAGAAGTCCCGAATATCGGGAAAGTTCAAAGATCTTCAAGATAATATTCACACAACTTCGTAAATTTCAGGAAAATGTTGAAAACTTCATTGAAGATCGAGAGTAGTTTTAGGAGAACTTCAGAGTAGTTCTGACGAGAACTTAGTTCTTATGAGAACTTCAGAGTAGTTTTTAGGAGAATTTCAAAGTAATTCTGAAGAGAGCTTCAGAGTAGTTGTGAGGAGAAGTTCAAAGTAGTTCTGTGGAAAGTTTTAGATTAGTTCTGAGAAGAACTTCAGAGTAGTTCTGAGGAGACCTTCAGAGTAGTTCTGAGGAGACCTTCAGAGTAGTTCTGAAGAGAATTTCAGAGAATTTCTGAGAACTCCAGAGAAGTTCCATTGGCATCAGGAAAATGTCTGGCCAGCGTGGTCCTCAGTACTTAATATGACCACCAATGTTCTTATTTTTGAATTGTCATGTAGTTTAATGTGTCACATTAGGATGTAGGTCCAAGATTCACTTCTCCGGGGGTGCCCGGAACATGCCCGGATAAGGTCAACGTGGTCCTGAGTACTTAATATGGCCACCAATGTTCTTATTTTTGAATTCTCATGTAGTTTAATGTGTCGCATGAGGGTGTTGGTTCAAGAACAAACTGACCACTTCCTAGAACAAGTCCGAATGCGGCCAACATTTTTCTGACTACTTACTTACTACCTTGGATGATTATTTGGTTCACGTCTTGAAGTTTCTGGTTAATTCAAAATTACAAAAAAAATTACATCTGAAAACAATGAGAATTCCTCAGGTTGTCGCTCAACTCAAATTTTTGAAAAAAAAACTGGTTTTAATACAATGCCGCTTTTGCCGCAATGCGTTCATTGTGGGTTGTCAAACGGATTTCAGTGTATTGGAAAATATGCGCTTGCCGCTAAGCCGCTATCATTGTGTTCACCCCTTAACCTTGGACCTTGGTATCCAATTGATCTTACTTTTCTTCCCTGAATTGATGAGTGCAATGATGGATGTAAGTTCATGCAGGAGATTAAACAGGAGAGCGGGACAATGTTTACTAAAAATGAACATTAAATGTTCATTAATGAACATTTAGTGTTCATGATCAGTAAATTTTGCGCCGCCTCCTGTCAATTTTTCGACAGTGCATGAACTAAAATTTATCGGTGCTACTCGTCCATTGGGCTTGAGCGTTAACCTCAGTTCAGTGGTACTGTTTAGGTGGACTTAGTAATTTTTTTCTTGGGTAGATTATCTCGATAATTTTTCAGACTGCAGTGAGATGTAAACCACACTTCTGCAATGTCCACGAGCAACATCCTTTCACAACGCATTTCCTCGACAAAAAATCGACTAGGTCCACGTCAAGGGGGAGAACGGCTTTAATGCGAGTGTCTCTTTAGCTGAGAGGTACTGCGAGTAACTCTGATTTGCACTGATCTGCATCGGAAAAATAATGAACAAGGCATATCTCGCGTAACATGTGAAAGGGGCCTATAATCAAAATGTAAACACATCGGTTTTGATACCATAGACGAGTGCACAGATGGATTTGAGTTCACTCACTCGACAAAAAGTGACACAACAGCGGGGCCCTGTTTACTAAAAATGAACATATATGTGTTCATTTTTAGTAAACAGGGCCCCGCTGTTGTGTCACTTTTTGTCGAGTGAGTGAACTCAAATCCATCTGTGCACTCGTCAATTCTATAGCACCGCTTGATAGCTACCAGTTGTGTAGGAATGTTCCGCATAACCATTAAAAATCATTATAAATAACTCGATTTTCAAAACGGCCGATCAAAGAAATTTTTGCAATCGTTTTTGGCCCGAACGGTAAAACAGTCAACCATGTATTATTTGGGTGTTGTGTGCTGAGATACAGATATTATTGTCATACTGAACTATAGAAAAGCTAACCAAAAAACTTAGATTTTCTTATATAGGAATAGAAATAGGCAGATTATTTACAATCCATTTTCTGTTTTGTGAACTGCTCAGGGTCTTAATCGAAACTGCCGTAAAAATCTGACATTTTCGGGGATTAATATGAGTTTCGGACCAGTCATTGCATTGAAACAGAGACCGACGTTAAATAAAGGAATGAAGAAGAAGAAGAAGTAAGAAGGGTCAAATCTCACCATAGGCGGATGAATTCTGTTTGTTTTGCTCACAACTGCTGGGTCATTTCGTAACTATTCAGTTCAGTTGTGGTTTCACCGCTTCGTACCCCGACTCCGTGTTCAAAATAATTACCCCATTTTTTTCGTTTGTTTTTATCCGCTCAAAAAGTGATTAATCGAACTCATTGAATTGCTGCTACTGCGTGTCGCACCGCAAATCGCAGTTTATTGGACCGCATCCAAGTAGCCGTTATTGAAATTCATATTTTCTCCTTCTCCTAGTAGAGCAATTTCCTACGCCTTGTCATTGTTTGTTTACTAATTACAACTTTCTTTTCTTCCATCACTCGTCATTTCAGGTAAGCAATCAACTGGAAAACGTTAAATCTATAGCCCGCCGCGCGCGTTCATTATCTTGGGGGTAGATCTGCCAACCAACCGCAGCGACGGCCTACCGTCATCGCTGTTGTCATCGTCGTCGTCACCGCTAAATAGGTAAGAGTAAGATTAAACGCGACATGATCGCAAACATTGTTCGTTTCTTTCGTTCAGGTGAAAGCTTTAAAACTCAATAAACAACAATATGACAACTTTTCGCTCGTTGCGTTAAGGGTTGTTCGGATCACGCAATCTCGACCATCACCTTCAGCTCCTTGAGTGTAGGTGTGAAACCCCGCGCTCTCTGCTGAAATATGACGTTCTCCTAAAGTGCCTTCAACAATAACTTTCTCGCTGCCTTTGTTTGCCAACCACGCTTAAAAAAAATACTGAGAAAAGCAGGCGACGCTCAATTTCCGTTCTAAATTGCATTACGACATAATGAGAGGTTGAATTCAATCACCGCTTCGTCGCAGCAGGCGAAACATAGCCGACAAAAAACTCGAGTTGAAGAAAATGAAATATGGGAAATGCACACTGCTCAAGAAGCAGCATTGTTATGATGAACTCGCTTCTTCAAGTGTTTGTGGCGGTGGCTGGTGGGACGATGTAAAGTGGTTTTCTCGGTTCGGTTTCGGATTACTCTTTGGACGGGTTTGGAGTGCGCAGCTCACCGTGGAAATGAACTTCTATGGGTACCCTCGGGAGTGGAACGTTTTTCCAGTAGTTGCGTAAAGGAGACAGCTGTCTGTCATTTCGTCACCAAGTGACAATTCTGTTAGGAGCTGTGACGGCGCGGTAGCACACCACCTTCATTAAAATCGGTAGTTGGCTTGGATTTGATATTTTCGCTTGTCCCTTTCCCCACTCGTTGGATGCGGTTTGGGCAAGGTCATTGTAATTTGAGTATCAAGCTCTGTTATCTGCTCTACACAAATGTACTCGTTAGTATTTATTTTTAAATCTATTTGCCGTCAGGCACTTGTCATGAAATTCAGTTCGATCGGTAATCTAGTCGTCTTCATTGGGTCATCGTCATCAGTCTGACTCTGATGGGTCAAGTGGCGGCACTTAAATAATCGCGGTTTGTGTTTATCAAATGAAACTGAGACAAAAACTTCAACAGAGAATGTCTTAAGGTCATTGTCATTGATGTTTTCTTACATGCCGAATGAGATAACGCACAAATCACAGTGGAATTTCAAATCTGAATTACTCTGTCAAAACTAGAAGAACAATTCAAATGGTTCTATCTGCATTGATCGACTCTCACCATCGACTTTCTCTTTCGTTAATAACTCCGCTGCAAACACATTCTCTGTTGTATTTGATGTTCTGAGATGAGAATCTCCTTTGTCAAACTATGTTGCAAAAAATGGCGTAAAATGTGTTTGTATAGTGGTGGTTATCAAGAGAGAAAGTGGATTGAGAGTATCGATCAAAGCAGATAGGACCTTTTGCAATGTTCATCGAGAAATGATTTCATCGAATCCCGTTAGGAAGGAAGCACAAAAGTACGTGCTTCGGTAGTCAAAGTCATGCGCGGGAGCACACCACCGCACATTCGATTGATATTAGCTATTCGTTCTGCGTTTTGAGGTTATGTCAGTGTGGGAAAATTGCGATCGCGATCGAGTTTTTTTTTTCTTTTCTTCCTCGGATACGATTGCTATCATCGACCTCGGTCCTCGGTCCGGGGTTGGTTGTTTTTTATGGTTCTTTGTTGCGCAGGAAGACAGCAGCGCACGGTTACGGACCGGGACTCGGCAAATATTATAATCGCGCTGGTCGCGGGACCAGCGACGTGAGCTGATTGGAAATTTGTGCTTTGATGGGCTCTTTGATTCGGCGTTTCTCAGGCGGCGAATTTTGACCTGGATTTCGGGGGAATTTATTAGTCGCACATTTATGGTGCTTTATTGGGCATCCTTAGGTTTGATACCGGCTTTGGTAGGTTATGCAAAGGCAAATTTGGCGCACCTTTTGTGGCATCGCAAATTAGATTGGATGAAATAAAAAACGAAGCGCTTGGTTGTTGAAAGTAGGCCAAGCTAAGACACAATATAAATTAGACATTATTTCAGATTAGTGAATAGATTGTTTTGCGGCTTAGTTGAGATTTGCTGATTTTGTATTCTTTGCTAATTTAGCTGGGTTATTGAAATTTGTTTTTTAATAAATCTTGATGAACATTTTCAAAGGTTCCGTCTGATTTGATCGATGAAGAGAATCGATCAAAGCAGATAGGACATTTCTAAGAATTTAGTTAACAAAATTCACCAGCTGCAAACAGCGTTGCCAGGTCATTTTCAGAAAAATCAGGACCAGTTAAAATATGAAATCTGGAAAAATTTGGAATGCTCTAAAGAGTCCTGCTTTTAACCTAATGCTATTGAAATCAAATTGATATGCCAATCTCCCGTAAAAATCGGTCAGTATAATCATCTGGAATTTATTGAAAGTACCAAAATGTGTATGAATTACATGTCTAAATAAATTATATAAAGTAAATAACTTGTTAGCATCAAAAAGTTAGCAAAGTATTGGCACAATGTGCCCAAAAAGTTTAAATATCCTTTACACATAATTTCAATTTGAGTTGAATTTTTGGTAAAATACTGCAGAAAATATGTTTAAATTGTAACTTTTTTTAAAAGTATGAGAAGCAAAGAATCAAGCAACTTCGATGATATGTATTTTTTAATAATAGTCGATGTAGCCCGTACTATTTGATGCAGTACCAGAATATGTTTGAAAGATTTTATTAGTTCTAAATAATTCTAATATTAACCTGAGGCTGGTCAGACTTACAATTTAGTTCTTGATAACATACAACACATAATACCTAGTAGACCAGTAGGCAATTTTAATTTTATGAAAAATTCACCTGGTGCCGAAGCTGGTGGTAGTCATGCACATTTTACCTAAACTACGGGTAATTCCACGCATGACCATTACGAATAATTTTATGCCAAAAAATAATTTATTATATAACTCAAATGAAAGTCTGAATGCGTCATTTTTGAAGTCTCAGGATCTTGAAATGATTCCTAATTCTGGAATTTATATTTTTTCTGGGACTCAGATCATGATTTTTTTTTACTAGTTTGAATTTACTTAGAACTTTTTAGAGGATATTTTCGACATTTTTTCAGAGTTCCCTTTGAATCATCCTAGAAATCCATCATACTTCTTTTCTGGAGTCCCCTAAAATAATCTTGACAATCTCCAAACTTTTTCAGCAGCATTCTAGAAGTTCTCAGAAAAACTCTCTTGGTACGCATTATCTCTTGTTATCTCTTAGATATCATTATTCAATTTCATAATTCCCTCAAACTGGTAATAACTCCAAACAATTCGCATTATTTGGTCTCCATTTTCTCGATCAAATTCCCTTAAAATATTGTTAAAAATTTCACTCTTCAGAATGACCGTCACACTCTTTCTTAAAATTTAATTAAAATGAATCTCGCTAGAAATCTTGGACAGAATTCCATTGGAATTATTCTCACGATTCACTTCAGTATACTCATTGTATTCCTCTCAGATGTCCTTACTTATTTTCCCAGCAATTCCTTGAATTTTCCATCAACGTTCCTTAAGTATCATCTTAAGGATTTTTCTATGATTTCTCTTCCGAGTTATATTTAATTTCTTCACAAAATCGCCAAGTAATTGTCATCCGAGCTATGGAACTCTACTCAAAATAAGCTTGAAATCCTCCTATGATTTCACAAGGAATTCACTTCACACTATACTTAAAATTATGAAATTCTAGGGCAATTCAGAATTCGAAAGTAATTCAGACTGCTAACTCAATGCAACATCAATCTGATCCCCCCTGGGTCATTGCACTCCAGGAAACTAACAAAGCGACAACAGACCAAATGAACCGCTCTCTAGGCGGTAAGTATACGTGGACAGCTAAACGGGGAAACAACTTCCGGCACTCCGTGGCCATCGGGGTTTTGAAGACGATACCTTTCCAGGTTGTCGATATGGACTCCGAGCTTCCCATACTTGGTGTCCAGCTGGCGGCACCGGCGAACATCTCCGTCATATGTGCATACCTGCCATGCGGACGGCTGCCAAACCTGCACGATCAACTCAGCGAAGCCATAGCTAAACTACCGGAACCGCGCATCCTGGTTGGTGGAACGGGGACCACCCAATCTGGGGCTGCCCCCGCTCCGACCCTCGAGGTGTTACTCTGGTCGATATTTTCGAGAAGAAAGACATGGTGATTCTGAATGACGGTGTGCCCACGTACTTTAACGGGCGGCATACTTCTGCCATCGACGTCTCTGCTGTCAGCCGCTGCTTTGCCGGAAAAACTCAGTGGAGCGCGAACACGGATCTCTATGGTAGTGACCACTACCCCATCAAAGTTCAACTTTCAACCGCCATCTTTCCGATGACAACACGGAGGCCCCGATGGCGCTATGAACAAGCGGACTGGGATAGCTATGGTGAAGCCTTTCAGTCCTTGTTACTACAGCGTTATCCGAACAGCATTGAAGACTTTTCAGAAGTGGTATACGAAGCAGCAACAGCAACCATCCCAAAGAACAGCAGCGTTCCGGGGCGAAAAGCGCTACGCTGGTGGAATGAAGATACGAGGAAAGCCGTTAAAGCCCGACGTAAAGCACTTCGCCGTGTAAAGCGCCTTCCTATCGGACATCCCGACCGCGAGGACGCTCTCCGTCACTACCATGAGTCGCACAATCAATGCCGGCAAGAAATCCGTGTCGCCAAACGAACCAGCTGGATGGAATTTCTGGAAGGAATGAATTCGTCACAGTCTTCGGCCGACTTATGGAGGCAAGTCAACGCCCTCAGTGGGAAACGGCGCATGACACCGCTCCACGTACAGATTAACGGTGAAGCTGTTTCTGACCCTGCAATTGTAGCGGACGAACTCGGCTCGTACTTTGCCGATCTCGCAGCCATCGAGAAGTACGAAGACGAATTCAAGCGGAAAGCTAAGCCTTCGACGTCATCCATTGCAAGTTTTTCTGTTTCTTCTGACGCTGGAAACTCGGACATCAACCAGGCATTCTCTTGGCAGGAATTGCAGCATGCCCTCCGCTGCAGCAACGGAAAGTCGGCGGGTCCGACGAAATCGGGTACCCTCTACTCAAGAGGTTACCAACGCCAGGCCAGCTACGGATGCTGGAGCTTTTCAACAAGCTCTGGCTCACCAACTCGTATCCAGCGTCGTGGAAAGAGAGCTTAGTCATTCCCATCCCAAAAGCCAATGAAACAACCCGTGAAGCTAGCAAGTTCCGGCCAATAGCCTTGACATGCTGTATGGCCAAGGTCCTGGAGCGAATGGTCAACAGGAGGCTAAAGCATTTCCTTGAAGCCGAAAACCTGCTAGACCATCGGCAGCACGCCTTCCGTCAAGGGTACGGAACGTCAACTTATTTTGCAACATTAGGGGAGGTCCTCAAGAGTGCCAACGATAGCGGTCTCCACACCGAGATCGTCTCGCTGGATATATCGAAGGCCTTCAACAGGACGTGGAAGCCCCTCGTCTTAGAGCAGCTTGTCAACTGGGGGCTGTGTGGACCCATGGTCCACTTCATCAAAAAATTTCTGACCGATCGTTCTTTCAGAGTCGCAGTGGGCATCACGAGGTCCCAGCTTTTCAGAGAAGAGACGGGCGTCCCACAAGGTTCAGTTATTGCCGTTACCCTCTTCCTTGTGGCCATGAAAGGAGTTTTCGGAGGACTGCCGAAAAATGTTTACATTTTCGTGTATGCAGACGATGTACTTATCGTAACTACCGACCCAACAGCAGCACGCAACAGGATCAAGGCCCAGGCAGCAGTCTCCGTAGCCAGGTGGGTCAGCGCGGTAGGTTTCCAGCTTTCGGCCACCAAAAGCGTCAGGTTCCATGTGTGTCCATCCCGGCACCGTGTCAGCGGGCCACCTATTAAAGTTCAAAGCCAGCCCATACCACTGAAGAAGACGGTCCGTATTCTGGGGGTGCTTGTTGACCGGTCCCTCAACTTCGAGCAGCACTTTAAGGCGATCAAGAACAACTGCCGCAGTAGGATCAACTTGATCCGCACTATCTCTCGCCCCTACCGGTCTAACAATCGTGACACTCGTTTCCGGGTTGCAAGAGCCGTCATCGATAGTCGCCTACTGTACGGTCTTGAGATGACGTGCATAGCCACCGAAAAGCTCGTGCAGATACTAGCACCAACTTTTAACACCTACGTTCGGATTGTCTCCGGTCTTCTTCCGTCAACGCCCGCCGATGCGGCATGCATCGAAGCGGGTATTCTGCCCTTCCGCCATCGTATAACCGCAGCAATTGCAACGAAAGCCGCTGCCTTTACCGCAATGACCTCCGGAAATGGCAGGATCTTTCTCCTCGATGAGGGGAACAGACTCCTCCGCATGACTGCCAATTCGGAGCTCCCCCCAGTGGCCAAGGTTCACTGGTACGGAGACAAAAGTTGGCGCATACCTCCACCAAAAATCGATAGTCGGATAAAAAGCAGGTTCAAGGCTGGAGATAACTCTGCAGCACTGAAGAGAACAATAGCCGAACTGCTAGGCTCGGACTACCCAACCCATGCCCACATATACACAGACGGATCGCTTTTCCGAGCCGGGGTCGGAATTGGAGTAGCCGGAATTTCAGCACCGATGAGTAGCAGCCTACCACCACAATGCTCGGTTTTCTCCGCCGAAGCTGCGGCCATCTTTGTTGCCGTTACAACACCCTCGGACCGGCCCATACTGGTGCTATCCGATTCGTACAGCGTGATACAAGCCCTTACATCGGAGACCATGACTCACCCCTGGATACAGGGTATTGTGGAGGCCACACCTCCGAACACGGTGTTTTCCTGGATCCCTGGGCACTGCGGTATCCCAGGAAACAGCGAAGCCGACAGCCTGGCAGGGTCTGGACCAGCTGGCCCCCGTTACACCGACGAAGTGCCACTACAGGACATAAAGCGATGGATAGTCAGCAAAATGTGGGAAGCCTGGGAAGCAGAGTGGTGCCAATCCCAATCCCTCTTCATCCGAAGAATCAAAGGAACGACGAGCAACGACAGTTATTTATTTCCTCAAGGACGCTGGGTTATACAACAACATTTAGGTCCTTTTAACTTTCTTTTGGCTGACGGTACATCTCTACCGGACGGGGGATTACCCCTCCTACGGTGGAGCTCCGATCTCTCTCAAAACCCTACCTAACTTTGATGTACCAGATTGTTTTTTTTTTTTTTTCTCGTTGCCTGTATTGTTAGTCTTTTTACTGTAATCTGTTTGAATTGCTTGCATGTGAATTGTAAGCCAACTCCGTAACAAAATTTGCTGGCAGAACCCCCCTCTGGGGCCTCCTATTTTATAGAGATGAAGTAGCTTACTTAAGTGTCCTGAGCGCCATCCCTGGCGCAAAGGGCCAACGTGAAAGATCTCCATCCCGGGCGATTGTTTGCTTTCGCCTTGACCTGGGCCCAGGTCAAATTCCGGTCGACTTGCTTAATCTCCTTGTTTAGGCTTCGCCGCCATGAGCCCCTGGGTCTGCCTCTGCTGCGATGTCCGGCTGGATTCCAATCCAGCGCTTGTTTGCAGATTTCATTTCCGCTCTTCCGTAGAGTGTGGCCAACCCACCTCCACTTACGTTCCCGAATTTCTGTCGATATCGGCTTCTGGTGACACCGTCGATGGAGCTCGGCATTCGAAATCCAGTTGTGAGGCCACCAAGCACGAATTATATACCGCAGGCATCGGTTGATGAACACCTGCAGCTTCTGTGTGATCTCCGCTGATACGCACCATGTTTCGCTAGCGTACAGCAGTACAGATTTCACGTTAGAGTTGAAAATTCGGATCTTCGTGCGGAGACTAATCTGATTTGACTTCCAGATGTTTCGTAAACTCGCAAAAGCAGCCCTTGCCTTCTTGATCCGTGCACCTATGTCACTCTTGGTTCCGCCGTCCGACGCTATCTGGCTGCCAAGATATTGGAAACTTTCAACCTTCTCCACTTCCTGACCAGCTACCGTAAAATTGGATGGATTTCCCGTGTTGATATCCAACGATTTAGTCTTGCTGACGTTGATGTTGAGACCTGCCGCTGAGGAGCGTTCGGCGAGATCGTCGAGCTTACTCTGCATGTCAGAAAGCCGTTGTGATACTAAAGCAACGTCATCCGCCAAATCTAGGTCGTTTAGATGCTCCATTGTAATAGGCTGCCAGAGCAACCCACGGTTCGGCACACGGTCGATCGCACCAACCATTATCTCGTCGATTACGATGAGGAACAGTAGCGGTGATAGAATACATCCTTGCCTCACTCCAGCGACTACCCGAATAGGGTCAGATAGGGCTCCGTTGTGCAGCACCCTGCACGTGAAAGCCTCATACTGAGCTTCGATGAGGTTGACGATTTTATCCGGAACTCCCTTGCGCCTTAGGGCGCCCCACAGGTTTTCGTGGTTGAGTCGGTCGAAAGCTTTTTCGTAGTCAATGAAAACCAAGTAAAGGGACTCTTGGAATTCGTTGACCTGCTCCAAGATTATGCGGAGCGAGACAATATGGTCCACACAGGATCTTCCAGCACGGAATCCCGCCTGCTGCCGTCGGAGAGTCGCGTCGATCTTCTCCTGTATCCGGTTGAGGATAACTTTGCATAGAACTTTGAGAACACAACACAGTAACATAATGCCACGCCAGTTATCGCATACAGTTGGGTCCCCCTTCTTTGGGACCTTCACTAAGACGCCCTGCATCCAGTCAGCCGGAAAAGTCGCGGTGTCCCAGATATTGCAGAATAGTTGATGCAACATTTGTGCAGATAGCATGGGGTCAGCTTTGAGCATCTCTGCTGATATGCGATCGACCCCGAAAGCCTTGTTGGATTTCATGGTTCGGATAGCAGCTTCGATCTCCGGTAGGGATGGCGCCTCAGAATTGACGCGAGTGATGCGTCGCACTCTTGGCGGTTCATGCCGAGATGTTGATGGCTGGTTGACCGACGAAACTTGTAGAAGCTGTTCGAAGTGTTCAAACCAGCGTTTCAGCTGATCAGTGGGGTCGGTGAGCAACTGACCAGTCGCGTCCTTCACTGGCATCCTAGGATTCATCCTTGCTCCACTCAGGCGTCGTGAGATATCGTGAGATGAAGTAGCCAACGGCTTAAAATCTCTCTAATAAAGTTTAAAAAAAAATAAAAAATAAAAAATAAGCTAACTCAATATTCAGAAGTACTTCAAAAAATACCTTTAATTTTAAAGGTAAACAATCTCAAGAACATATTTCAAAGTCCTGGTAGCTGTCTAAATTAAAAAAAAATCTTGCTTATTTTCCAAAGCTCAATTTATTGTTTTCAATCCTGGGCAGTTTTCGATTTCTCTAAATTGCAAAATTATGAAAATTCCTCCATATTGAAATTTTGATTTTGATCTAGTCCACGTTTCCAAAAAATTAAATTATAAAGGGTGTCCACGATGAAATTGCCACACACAAAATTGATTCGCAAAATTCGAGTTTTCATCCGATTGCCATCAAATTTTCAGGGATTGAGAAATAACTATTAAACTTCATTTTACCATTTTACTCGTATTTTATTTACAGTCCATACGCAAATGCCCGCACCTTGGCCTTAACCCCGGCCATAAGATTCTGCACAACCTGTGAATCAACCGTTTTTTGCATGTAAACCCATACTTTCTTCAGTTCCTCGACTGTCTTCACTACCTTAGGTCGTTTAAGAAGGTGCTGCTTCATAATCGCCCAGTACTTCTCGATGGGGCGGAGCTCCGGAGTGTTGGGAGGGTTGAACATTTTCGGCACGAAATTGACCTTATTGTCCGCATACCACTTCAGCACGTCCTTGGAGTAGTGGCATGAGGCCAAATCCAGCCAGAAGATTGTTGGGACGTTGTGGGCCTTCAGGAGAGGAAGCAGCCGCTTCTGGAGGCACTCTTTTATGTACACCTGTCCGTTCATCGTGTCCTGGGTCACGAAAGGTGCACTCCGCTTCCCGCACGTGCAGATGGCTTGCCAAACCAGGAATTTCTTCGCAAATTTGGACATCTTCTGAGTGCGGACATGCTCCGGAACGCTGAACTTATCCTTGGCCGGGAAAAACAGGTTGCCGGGGATCTGTTTGAAGTCGGCCTTCACATATGTTTCGTCGTCCATGATGCAGCATTCAACTTTCGTCAGCATGTTGAGGTACAACTTCCTGGCACGGGTTTTGGCGGACTTGTTCTGCTTCTCGTCGCGATTAGGGGCCTTTTGTACCTTGAACGTTCGAAGCCCAGCCTTAGTTTTGGCCTTCTGGACAAAACTTCGGCTTAGGTGCAGCTTCTTAGCCACATCCCTAACGGAGGCGTTCGGATTTCGGTTGAAGGCCCCAACTACGCGGTTGTGATTTTTGGTGTTGTACGGAATACTTTTTCCTTCACTTCTGGGCTTCCGATCGGTGGTCAACCGTTCCTCGAACCGCTTAATCACTCGCGACACCGTGGAATTCGCGATTCCCAACGTTTTAGCGATGGAACGATGCGAGAGATCCTTGTTCTCGTGATGAATGCGCAAGATTTTATCACGCACGAGCTGTTCTTTCGACTCCATTTCCGCGAGTTTTGATCATAGGACTTTAAAACTTGCAGGATGTAAATAATGCACTATGAACTAAATCCACCCAAATTTTCATTAAATTCTACCCAACGGTTAAAAAGTTAGAGCAATTTTATAGTGTGGCAATTTCATCGTGGACACCCTTTAGCCAAAATTAAAACAAAATCCCAAATAAGAAAGGTCCGATATTTTTTAAAAATTTAATGGTTTTTTTCAGCCAATAATCTTTAGGAAATGTCTCAATTTTCATGATTCTGCAACCCATTAACATGCAAACATGTTGTAACAATTCCATGTACGATGTTGCAATAATTTCCAACGTTGATGGCCTTTACTAATTAAAGTAGTCAGTTTAACTTGTTTTTTGATTAGAGGTTAAATCAATTGCAGTGATATTTTAAAGCAATTTGTAAATCTTGGAATATCTGGAAAGTATTTTAAAAATCTGGAAATATACGTGGTCTGTCAGTGTATCTGGCAAGACGACTGAAAATCTGGAAAATCCAGATAAATCTGGAATACTGGCAATGCTGGCTGCAAATCTCAACAAACTGTGGCGAGATTGAGTTTCATGATTTTTGCTTTACACCCGACTGCAACCGTAACTTTCATAACGGCTGGCAGCAGTAGCTTCGTGTCTTCACCATCGGTAGTACAAGGAGATAGCAAACTATACTTTCTCTTTCTAAGAAAACGATGTGCAATGGAATCATTCTCGTGTCAAGTCAACTCTCAGCTTGATTTGTGCACGTTGTGAATAGTCTCGCAATATGAAAGGAGCTTGTAAAATCAATATCAAGCATGATACTTTGTTCGAATATCAAGCGTGATAGGGTTAACTACCCCATTTCCGGCCCATTAAGCGCAACCCGCACTTAGTATTTCTCAATCTAGCGCAGTTTAGCATGAAACAGCTGATGGCTTCCAAATGTATTAACCTTTCCGTATGTACCGTAAGATTTGATAAAGAGAAACCAATCGTTGAGATATTGTCAAAAGTCTAACACTGCTTCTTGACGCCAAACTCGGCCTACGGATTCTAAACTAGGCCTAACGCATTGAAACGCAATTGAAACGCCAAAGAATTCATTTCGGCCTATCGGATGGAGATAAAAATTGATTCGGTCGGAGTGCTTCTTTTGTTTTTGGGAATTATGGGTGCAAACCTTCATATCACGCGTTCTCATTGACTTCGTTCGGTAGCTTATTAACTAAAGTATCGTACCAAACGCATTTTAGACTTGTTAACTCTGAAATCATGGATTTATTTGATGTTTTCTGCTCGATAGGCCCAAAATGGGCGATTAGGCCGAAGTAGTTCTCTACCCTATTGCCAATTCAGACAAAAAATTAGCATTTGGCGTCAGATTATCAGCTTTAATAGCATGTAAAATAATAGTAAGCCTAACCATAATAGGTCATATTATTGGTCGAAGTGGAAATGTATCGAACAAGAAAATAAAATAACAAATAGCCTTGACGCCTTTTGTTTGAATATCAGTTCCAGAGTTTCTATTTTACCGTAGTTTAACAAAACTCTTGATGGTTAGAAAGAACCGGAACAGCAAAGTTTAAAAGTAGAATGGATTTTATTTAACGACTAGCTTGAGTGGAGTCTTGAACAGGAATGAAAAGTTTTTCACCGTTGTTTATTTAAGAAAACTTAGGTTGCTAGGGGTGACGTTGGTCTCCAAGGAGGTGATCAGCACACTGCGTTACCGATTTACTCCAACACCCCTCCTGAATCGGTCAGTCCTAAGAGGGTCCTCAGTTCACGGAAACGTCCAGGTTCCAGGGGCTTGGTGAACGTGTCCGCTATTTGGTTTGCTGTATCAATTGCTTCGATTTGAAGTCTTCCTTGTGCCACATGGTCGCGCAAAAAATGGTGCTTTACATCGATGTGCTTGACACGCTTGCTTTCGGTGTTTGTGGCCATTGCAATGCACCCACGGTTGTCTTCGTACACCTTGAATGCCGTGTCCGGTCGAACTTGCTTCAGGTCTTCAAGGATTCCGTGCAGCCACAGCCCTTCGGAGGCCACGGCACTTAAAGCTGCATACTCGGCTTCACACGACGACAGTGCAACGGTTTGTTGCTTGCGGCTTGCCCAAGACACGGTGTTCCCAAAGACCTTAAAGACGAAGCCACTAACGGATTTCCTATCCTCAGCATCCGATGCCCAGTCAGCGTCTGCGTACCCGACTAGTGCCTCGGCGTCGTCGTTTTGCTTGTACTGGAGCTTCAAGTTCTTCGTTCCCTTCACGTAACGGACCACTCTCTTCAGGGCTTGCCAGTGGGCCTCATCAGGTTGAACTTGGAAGCGCCCTAGGTATCCAACAGCGTAGCATATGTCCGGTCGAACACACAGCATCGTATACATCAGGCTGCCCAGCAATTGACGGTATGGATGCGACACAGGATTCGCAGTTGGTGGTGGCAGGAAACAGCCTTTCTAGATTGGGGTTTTGACATGGTTACAGTCTTGCATGCCGAACTTCGTCAGCACACGGTCCACAGCAGCTTCTTGCGCCAGGTACATGCATCCGGTGGCGCGGTCGTATCGGATCTTCATTCCAAGGAAATGATTAACCACGCCGCAATCCGTCATCTGGAGCTTCTTGGAAAGAGCACGCTTGATCTCCTTCACCAGGTCCAGTCGATCGCCAGCAATGAGCAAATCGTCCACGTAGATGATTATGTATACCACCCCCTCGATCGTCGATCCTGGTATATAGACAGTAATCATGCCGGGAACGGGTAAAGCCGAAATCCAGTAGAAGGTCGTTTAGCTTGTTGTTCCAACAGTGGGGGCTTTGCTTGAGTCCGTACAGCGATCGATCCAGCTTGCAAACGAAGTTCGGCGGTGCTGCAACTCCTTCGGGTATGGCCATGTAGACGTCTTCTTCAAGCTCACCGTAGAGAAATGCGGTCTTTACATCGAGTTGGTGAACGTGCATCCTTCGGTGGGTTGCTACAGCAAGAACGGTTCGTATCGTGGCTAACTTTGCTACGGGGGAATATGTTTCGTTGTAGTCGACTCCGGGCTTCTGTTGGAATCCCTTCGCCACCAAGCGTGCCTTGTAACGGATCGGTTCGCCATGCTCGTCCGGCTTGATTCGGAAGACCCATTTCGATTTGAGCGGAACCACACCAGCAGGGCATCTCACCAATCGCCAAGCATGGTTGTCCGCTAGCGACTGCAGTTCCTCACGGACCGCTTGCTGCCAAAGAGCTTCGTCGGCTCGTCCAGCGATCTCCTTGTACGCCTCCGGGACTTCGAAGATCGAACGCTCGGCCTCATCTCGTCCAACGGAACCGTCAAATAGTACATCGGAAACGTTATGGGGAACATCTGCAGAATGGGATTGCGCGGCAGTGAAAATTTTTCCAACCAGAAATTCTTTCAACTTACCGGGGAGTCTGCGCTCCCGTTCGCTGCGCCTCGGGGTTTCCATTTCGAGGTTTAAACCACGGTCTAGTTGCGAAGGGAGCGCTCCGGTTTCTTCAACACCGTCGTCTTCAACCTCGCCTTCTTCATCATCAGTCAGGATGTCGTCATGTTGAGCCACCAGCGGCTCATCGGGTTGAACGGACTGTTCAGGGGTTTGCACGTCTTCCTCATCTTGATCCTCGAACTCGTACGGAGCAACAACCAAAGGAGTTTCGTCACGGATCTGGGTGGCAAATGGAAAACTGTTTTCATCGAACTTGACATCTCTGGCTAGGAATAACTGCTTCTTCTCTTTGTTCCACAGGCGGTAGGCGTTCGGCGCATAGCCGATCATCACAGCAGGCTTGCTTTTCGGATCCAGTTTCTTCCTCTGTGCCGTGGACACCCAAGCAAATGCTTTACAGCCGAACACACGTAGTTTACTAACGTCCGGCTTGTGACCAGTCCACATTTCCGCAGGAGTCTTCCAATCAGATACCGCGGTGGTTGGACTTCTGTTCGTCAGGTATACCGCCGCTAGAACCGCTTCATTCCACAGATTCTTCGGAGTTTGGGCTTCAATCAGCATCGCACGCATTGTCCGATTGAACCGTTCGGACACTCCATTCTGCTGTGGTGTGTACGCTGCGGTTGGCTCGACTTGGATCCCCTTGGAAACGTACCAATCACGCTGGTCATTGGAGCAATACTCGCGCCCTTGGTCGACAGTCAGCTTCGAAATCGAATGTCCCAGAGCGGCACTCGCCATGGCCTCGTACTCTCGAAACTTCTGGAACACCTCGGACTTCTTCTTGATGGGATATACTACTGCAAAGTGCGTGTAATCATCAATAAAGGTGACGAAGTACCGAGAATCATCCCAAGCCGCTGGTGTAATTGGACCGCACACATCGGAGTGCACTCGTTCTAGAGGTCTTGTAGCACGGACTCTAGTACCCGTGAATGGTTCTCGGCACTGCTTTCCGAGAACACAAACATCACAAAAATCCAATTTATCTGGTTTCTCGGGAATACCTGTTACCATGCCATGCTTCGCGAGTGTCTGCAAACTCTTGCTCCCCAAATGAGCCAGTCGACGATGCCACAGGTTACCAGTCACAGCTCCACACATGTTGACCGCCACCGTATCGACACGGAGATCGAGCTCGTAAAAATCGCCCCGCATGGGACATCTCGCAATCAGGTCACGACCTTGCTTCATGATCGCTTCCTTTTTCGTGAATGTGACATCAAGATCCGCTTTTGCCATCTTCTTCACAGATAGCAAGTTCGCTCGAAGATCTGGTACGAAGAGGACGTTCTTCAAGCTGATATAGTTACCTTCCTTGTTGACGCCGTTGATCGTGCCACTGTGCCGGGAAATCAGGGATTGATCATCCTTCGCCACGTTTATGATGACAGGGTGCTTCAGCTTCGTGAGGTCGGCGAAACAGTGCTTCACATTCACAAGGTGGTCCGAGGCTCCGGAATCCAGCTTAAAGGAAACTGCTCCCTCGTCCTTTGTTTGGGAGCATCTCCCGGTCATAAAAGCCACCGCCTTACCTCCAGCAGCAGCGTTAGCTTCAGCGCGCCCATCTGTCTTCAACTTCACACGACAGTCCTTGGCCTTGTGCCCCTTCTTCTGGCAACGGTTACACTTTCCGGTGAACTTACCAGGGTTCTGCTTCGATCCTTGGAATGCTGCAGGTTTCTCTTGGCAGGAATCCGCTGCCCGGTCGGTTTTCTTGAGCTCCTCGGCAAGAAGGCGCTCGCGAACAACATCCAGTTTTAGGTTTTCCTCACCTAGATTTTCCAGTGCCGTAACCAACGGATCGAACGACTCGGGAAGGGTAGCAAACAGCTGGGACACAATATCGTTCTCTTCAAGCTTCGCTCCGGCCAGCTTCAGTTGTCGGATCAGCTCTTCGAAGGTTTTCAGGTGATCTTTCACAGACGAACCTTCCATCATTCGTAGCTTCGCAAGTTGCTTCCTGACGAATGTCTGCGACGAGACGGACTTCTTGGCGTAGGTGGATTCAAGGCTCATCCACATCATCCTTGTCCCGCACCAAATGCAGCAAATTGTCATGAACAAATGACGTCAGCAGGAACGCCGCCTTACCGTCATCTTCCTGGAACTTCGTGAGCTCGGCCGCTTCCATCGGAGGATCCTTCTTGATGATATCCAACAGCTTCACGGACTTCAGATACTTCTCCACTCGAAATTGCCAATTGTCGAAACCGGTGCCCGAGAACTGCGGGATCCCGTGGACCAAATCCTTGCGTGAGTCGCCCATAACCTCTTGATGGTTAGAAAGAACCGGAACAGCAAAGTTTAAAAGTAGAATGGATTTTATTTAACGACTAGCTTGAGTGGAGTCTTGAACAGGAATGAAAAGTTTTTCACCGTTGTTTATTTAAGAAAACTTAGGTTGCTAGGGGTGACGTTCGGTCTCCAAGGAGGTGATCAGCACACTGCGTTACCGATTTACTCCAACAAAAACAAAACAAAAATGCTACAGCCCCCTAGGCCCCCTTCCGCAAAATTTTCTAGCTACGCCAATGAGCATACGTCAGGCGGCCGTATTTTAATACAGCCCGCGATGTTTTCAAATGTATAGGATTAATATAGGGATGCCAGCCCCCTGAACAAAAGAGCCTATTGACTTCCAGTTGGTTAACTTAAATCTTTGCTTTTATGAGTATTCCACTCATAAACCATATTTTTGCCTGGATGCAGAAATTGCAATTCAAAACCCATGAGAATTGGTCTTTACCCGTATTATGGATATCTGCAACGGCAAACATCTTTGCCACCCTCACCACTCTTAGATTTCAATTTCCGTGTTATTGTTATGGATCGCTTGTCTTCTATTTCGTCGTTTCTTTGCTTTGTTTTTTTTTCCTATTTCAACGGTTTCAACAGTTTCTGAACAAAAAGTGCCCTGCTGGAGACATCAATTCAGTTAAACAGCCACCAACATAATAGTTACCGCTAAACAACGATAAGTCCATTAGCGCCAGACGAAGATAAACATTGTGGTTTCCTTGTCAGTTGGCGCAGGTTTTCTTCGCCCGTCGTCGTCCTTCGTCAAAGGGGGCCCACAACAGGCGGCAGCCATTTCCCGATCAATTGAGTTTACGTTTCGTTCAATTTAATTAATCGTCGCCTTTTAGTGGTTGTCGGGACTTGTTGCACTACTGCTCTTGACGAGAAGAAACTCAATTGCAATAAAGATATAAATTATAGCACAGCGCTGACAGCGTCGGGAACGCTCTCAAAGTCACTGCAGGAGGGAGTCGTGTCATCGCCAACTTTGTTGCACTATAGTATAGTCCTCTCCTAGCTCTGCGGCGGCGCGGGTGCGCGAAATCCTTTGTGTCTTACAACGTCGTCGCCTGCGTCGCCCACTATGATTGGCGAAACCGGTTCTGACTCCGGAGTCAGGTTCTGAAAAATTACCGAACAAAATAGTTACAAACATTTGTGCTGAAGAACCTGACTAAACACCCACTCCTTGCCGGGACCTGGCTGATCGTGGGGTGTACAGAAACGGTGATTGGTGATAATCTGACTGCGTCGGTATGCTCCATTCATAAATACCCGTGTGTCCAAAATGGACGGGAGTCTCTCGAAACCGGCTGTGATCGGCGGAATTTCCGAACATGTTGAGAGATTGCATCCTATTAAGAAGCGGTAATGCGACGGGCGAATTTAACGATTCAGAGCGAGGTGGACGTTTATGGAATTGGAAATGTGCACGGTTTTTAGGATGGCGGCGGTGGTGGTAATTCCTCCGTTCGGTAGCGAGTGCTTGAGTCGGAAAAAATGGGTCAAAGGTGCAACCTTTTTATCTATTCAGTCAACGCAACAAGCAATAAGACAAGTATCGCGATCCTGAGACGTGCAGCAAGACAAAAAAAAAAGCCGACTGAAGTACTCCAATCCAACTCCAGAGAGCGCTCGGGTCGTAAACGATTCATAATATCGCCGTTTACCTACGACTTATAGCAACAATAAAACAAATTTATTTACATTATTAAATTATGCATTCACAAGCGCGAGTGCGGTCGGTCCTCCTCTTCTCGCTGGTCCGTCCACTGCGCTCGCGTCACATGGCTTAGTCGGTGGGTTAAAGTATGCTGGAAACGACGGCCGCCGTGTTGTGCATAGTGGGTACCACTCATAAAATGTGGGTTGTCTTGTGCTTGTTGTCTGGTATTTGCAGTTCATTCATAATTCACCATGGCCGACAGGGTTGTAACGTGTAGCAACGATCACCATCGTGTCGGAAGTTCGAAATGGTGACGATCGCTTCTTTTCCAGCATGGGTACATGCCAGATGGTGTGCCGGTGCATAGATTTCATTCGCCATGCAGTCTTGACCCCCTCGCCTCGTTTCTCCGCATTTATCGGTGTTGCAGATGTAAAAGTGCATTCTCAGGCCCTCTGAGACTGCACCGACCGCATTGTTGACGACGTCGACGACCGACCCCCGCCGCCATCATCGTAAAGCTGGCTCAGTTTAGAGGTTATGTTTCTCACAAACAGCATTTCACATGTTTCGCATATACCTACATGTCAAATGGTTACTAAATTGATCTGCAGTGTGGGCGCGAGCAGAATTTATTGTGATCTTATTTCACCATAGACCATAACATCGTGAAGGGAGGGAAAACAACATCGTAGTTAACCCTGTTTGCCGCAAAGCGGCGCAGCAATCGCAACAACCGAAACAAAAATCGCCTACTTGTCCAACCGGATCCACCCGATGCAAGATCCCATAATCGATTGCGCAAAAAGCCCAACCAGAGCTGAACTGAGCTGAAATGAGAGTGATTAAAGAGTGGCAAACGTCAAAATGTTTGCTGTTTCGATTTAACGGCGCGCGCGGAAGGCAATTTTCGGCCGCGCACTTGAACGTCACAACAATGAATGGCAGGAGAAAGACCCACGACTATACGAACGCCGCGTTACGAAACCGGAGGGACCTTTGAACGATTGCCACCAGCCGGCCGGCGGCGGCTACTGGATTGAGCAAAAGTTTATGTCATTTTTATAGTCGTTTTGGCTTACGTTTTTTGAAGGCCTTGAAGAAAGTGTGAAATCAGGTGAATTTACCACGCTAGGAAGTGCTTCGGATTGGGGTTTCGGTGGTGGTTCGGTCAAGTAGGTAGGTACTAATCGGCCGGTAGCAGTCGGATTGAACGGAATCGCGTAACGAAAGTGAAAACAAATGCGATCATCGGTCGCATGCAGCAGCAAGTGGCCACAGGGAGATTTTAATTTAGATATAATCTCACGTGTTCATAATATTTGAACTATGATGAGGCACATACAGAGAGAGGAAGAGGGATGGAGCATAGCGCAGTGAAATGCATGAGATGATGGAGATTGTTTTGGTTTTCTTTTCATCTGAAAGGAATTTATTGTTTGGGTTTTGGGCTTTTTTTTTTGGAGATTTCATGTGGGCTACGGTTAGCAGATGGAAAACCGACTCGTGGGACGTGGAAACGAATCGGTCATAGGAGATCGGGGCCGGTGACGTTTTCTTTCTCCCCTGAAGAGCTTTCACTTTTGGTTCGAGAGATAATGTGGTGTGGGTGGTGAGATGTAGAAAGGTTTGTTTACACGGAGTTTGTCATAACAAAACGTGGCCGGAACAAATTGGGGGTTTTGAGATTAGATGCTAATGAGAAGTCAACTTTGAATGGATTTCTGTTGTGACAAAGCTCATTATTGTTTAATATTTTGGAAAGATGATTTTGGTTGTTAATCTACGTTTGTTTAATAAACATAAGGCTTTCTTTCACATACGTTGAATAAACTATCAAAATGAAGCTGTGTCACTCTTATAGCGCTAGTTCGCAAACGTTGAAGCATAGTTTTTGGTGTTATGACCGTAAATTGGTTCGTACGAAATAATATGAGCAAGCTTTTTTAGTCTACATGATATTACGTGAATTATAAGGTAGCGTCGTCGGTGATGCGGTGAAAATGTGGTGCATGGTCACGGCGCTGTCGTTCTCTTACTTTCGTTTAAAAAATATTATTAATGATTTCGAAGCGATCACAGTGGATTGTAGTAGATATGAGGAGCTTGATGACCTAATGGCAACCGTTTTTGCTTACTGACCAGAAGATCTGGGGTTCAATCCCGAACTTCTTCAAACATCCAGGGAAACGACTCCAGTGACCAGACTCCAAATTACCAGTTCGAAACGTTTCTGGGAGATTTAAAAGAAGCTAAAACCCGCGTCGACGTTAAATTGCAAGAATCTTCCTGAACTTTTGGGTAGTTCCACGAAAAATGGCGAATCGAAAAAACTCGACCTTCTCCTATTTGCATAAAACTTTTCATAATTGTGTGTTATGGGCAATCATTCTCATTTTTACAAAAATTCGGCCATTTTGGATCTTATAATTTTTTTTCAAAATGGCTTCTTTGTAATAACCGTCACTTGTGGTCGAAATGCCGTCTGAGACAACATTATCGGAGTTCCTAGAACTCCAACAGTGTTCCCAGAATATTAACGGAGTTCTCAGAACTTATTAGAAGTTTCCAGCACATCATAGAAGTCTCCACAACATTTACGAAGTCGCCAGGACCTCAACTAGAGTTCCCAGATCTTCGGTGAAATCCGTTGAATACTCAGAACATTAACTGAGTTCCCAGAACTTCAACTGGAGTTCCAAGAACTTCTAATGAATTCCCAAAACTTTCAAAGGAGTTCCCAGAACTTCAAAGGAGGTCCCAGATCTTCAACTGGAGTCCCCAGAACTGCAACTGGAGTTCCGAAAACTTCAAATGGAGTTCTCATAACTTCAAACTGGAGTTCCCAGAACTTAAACTGGAGCACCCGGAACATCAACTAGTGTGCCAGAACTTAAACTGGAACTTCCAGAACTTCAACTGGAGTTCCCAGAGCTTCAACTAGAGTTCCCAGATCTGGAGTTTCAAGAACTTCGGTGGAATTCTGCAAAATTTTCTGGGGTTTTCTAAAATTTATCCGGTGCTTCCAGAACTTCTTAGTAATTTCCAGGAATACTTCGGACTTCAACGGTGTTTCCTGAACTTCAGTGAAGTTTTACAAAATTTTGATGGGCTTCCTAAAACTTATCTAGCGTTTCTAGAAGTTCTTAGAAGATTTCAGAACTACTTCAAATTTCAACGGGGTTAGAAGTTCAGTGGAATTCTCAGAACTTCAACGGAGTTCCCAGAACTTCATCAGGAGTTCATAGAATTTGAACTGGATTTCCAAGAACTTCAAATGTAGTTCCCAGAACTTCAACTAGAGTTCTCAAAACATCAACTGAAGTTTCCATAACTTCATCTGGAGTTCCCAAAACTTCAACTGGAGCTCCCGGAACTTCAACTAGTGTCCCAGAATTTCAACTGGAGCTTCCAAAACTTCAACTGGAGTTCCCAAAGCCTCAACTAGAGTTCTCAGATCTGGAGTTTCAGAAACTTCGGTGGAATTCTGCAAAATTTTCCCGGGCTTTCTAAAACTTATGCGGTGCTTCCAAACTTCTTAGTAGTTTTCAGGAATAGTTCGGACTTCAACTGTGTTTCTTGAACTTCAGAGGGGTTTTACAAAATTATCTGGCGTTTCTAGAACTTCTTAGAAGTTTTCAGCACTACTTCGATTTTCAACGGGGTTAGAAGTTCAGTGGAATTCTCAGAACTTCAACGGAGCTCCCAGAACTTCATCAGGAGTTCATAGAATTTGAATTGGATTTCCAAGAACTTCAAATGTAGTTCCCAGAACTTTAAATAGAGTTCTCAAAACTTCAACTGAAGTTTCCAGAACTTCATCTGGAGTTCCCGGAACTTCAACTAGTGTGCCAGAACTTCAATTGGAGCTTCTATAACTTCAACTGGAGCTCCCAAAACTTCAACTGGAGTTCCCAGAGCTTCAACTAGAGTTCCCAGATCTGGAGTTTCAAGAACTACGGTGAGATTCTGCAAAATTTTTCCGGGCTTTCTAAAACCTATCCGGTGCTTCCAAAACTTCTTAGTAGTTTTCAGGAATACTTCGGACTTCAACGGTGTTTCCTGAACTTCAGTGAAGTTTTAGAAAATTTCGATGGGCTTCCTTAAACTTATCTGGCGTTTCTAGAACTTCTTAGAAGTTTTCAGAACTACTTCGAACTTCAACGAGGTGTCCAGAACTTCAGTGGAGTTTTTCAAAATTTTCTTTGGCTTCCTAAAATTTATCTGGCGTTTCAGAACATCTTAGAAATGTTTCTAGGATAACTCTAGACTAACATTTGAAAGGGGCGTAAGAGCCAAAATGTAAACAAATCATATTTTGCCACATATAGAGAGAATAGTTCACAAACTACTCGATAAACACGAAAATGTAGAAGAAAATATCACTTCAAATCATCAAAAACGTTTCTTCTTACATGGCGTATTTCCAACTTTCAATTCTATGATGCATCTGGTTGTTACGCCTTGCACCAGAACTACGAATTATATCGTTTTAATATGCCAAACGTATTGAGTCTGTAGTATCTGGTCACGCCCGATTCATTTGAAATGCATCCGATTGATAGTTCACGTGTAAACAACGAACAAAGAGAAGACCAAAAAATCTCCGGGCGTAATTCCACTCTCACAAAATTTGCGAACGAAGAACCAAGGCGGAACAACAAACAAAATATCCCGAGGGTGTACTTCCACGGCGTATCACCAGTGTTGGCAGTTCAAAGGGTGGATGATCCGGGGGGTAACAACATGTATGAAATTATCAGGGCGTATGATGTTTTCTTCTCGATTTCACGACAAATAAAACTTTTTTTGAGTTTTTAGTGATGCATGATGATAGATTACACTATTAACTATATGTCAAGCTTATAAAATCATCCAGAAAATGGAAAGTCGTGAAATAGGATTAATTTTTAGCTCATCAAAATTCATAAGCGATTTTCTCGATATGGTCATTTTGGAATTACGCCCTTTTCAAATGTTAGTCTAGAACTTCGAAGAACTTGTCTGAGACATTTTGAATTTATCAGAAGTTCCCAAACGTTCGTTGAAATTCACTGAATACTGAAAGCATCAGAACATTTCCGAAGCTCTTAGAACTTCCGCACAGCTTTTCAGAAGTTCTAAGGAGTTCCAAAAGCTTCGGCGAAGTTCCCAGTAGTTCACAATACTTGGACGTAGTTTCCATAACTTCAACGGAGTTCCTAAAACTTCAGCGGATTTCTACAAAAAAAAATTCGGGTTTCTTAAAACTTATCCGGCGTTTCCAGAACGCATTAAAAGTTTCCTGGAATACTTCGAAGAGCTTGTCTGAAGTATTCTGTTTTTATCAGAAGTTCCCAAACGTTCACAGAATTTCTCTGGAGCTCCCAGTTCATTTCAGAAGTTCCCAGAACTTCCCCAAAACTTTCCAGAACTTTGAAGGAGTTCCAAGAACTTCAATCGAATTCAAAGAACTTCTATTGATTTCCTAGAATATCAGAGAAGGCCCCATAACATTAACTGAGTTCGCAGAACTTTAACGGAGCTCCTAAAAAACATCAAAAGATTTCCTAGAAAATCAGAAATTGGATGGAGTTTCCAGAACATCAATGGATTTCCCAGAACATCAGAGAAGTCTCCATAATATAAACAAAGTCCAGCAACATTAACGATGTCCTCAGAACTTCAACTAGAGTTCTAAGAACTTCAGTGGATTTATCAGAACTTCAATGGATTTATCAGAACTTCAATGGAGTTCCCAGAACTTCAATGGAGTTCCCAGGACTTCAACAGATTTCCCACAATTTTTCCAGGCGTCCTAAAACTTATTCGGCGTTTCCAGAACTTCTTAGAATTTTCCAGGAATACTTCGAACTTCAGTGGAGTTTTTCAAAATTTTCGTGGGCTTCCTAAAGTTAATATGGCGTTTTCAGAACTTCTTAAATGTTTCCAGGAATTCTTCGAACTACAACGGGGTTTCCAAAACTTCAGTGGAGTTACGTTCTCTGAAATTCACTGAATACTGCAGCTCCCAGAACATTTCCGAAGCTCCCAGAACTTCCCCACAGCTTTCCAGAATTTCTTAGGAGTTCCAAGAGCTTCAACGAAGTTCCCAGAACTTCAATGGAGGTCTTAGAACATCTACGGATTTTCCAGAACTTCAACGGTGTTCCCAGAAATTCAATAGAGTTCTCAGAACATCAGACACGTCCCCACAACATTGATGGAGTTCTCAGAACTTCAATGGCGTACGCATAACTTAAACCGAGTTCCTAGAACATCAACGGAGTTTTCAAAACATAATGGAGGTCCCAGAACAACAGAGAAGTCCCCACAACATTAAGAAGTCCCCAGATCTTCAACTGAAGTTGTCAGAGCTTCAGTGGATTTCTCAGAACTTCAACCTAGTTTCCAGTACTTCAATGTAGTTCAGAGTACTTCAACGTAGATTCCAGAACTGCAACGGATTTCCTAGAACTTCAGCGGAGTTTTACAAAATTTTCTCGGGCTTCCTAAAACTTATCCGGCGTTTCGAGAACGTCCTAAAGATTCCAGGACTGTTTCGAAGAGCTTGTTGGAAGTATTTTGATTTTATCAGAAGTTCCCAAACGTTCTCTAAAGTTCATAGAACTTCTCTGGTGTTTCCAGAACATTTCCGAAGTTCTCAAAACTTCCCCAGATTTTCGAAGGAGTTCCAAAAATTTCATTGGAATTCCCAGAACTTCAATTGAGTTCCCAGAACACAAGAGAAGTTCCACAACATTAACTGAGTCCCAGAACTTCAACTGAGTCCCTAGAAAACATCAAAGGGTTTCCTAGAACTTCAGAAAAGTTCCACAACATAAACAAAGTCCTACAATATTGTCATCAGAACATCAACTGGAGTTCTAAGAACTTCAGTGGATTTATCAGAACTTCAAATGTGTTTCCAGAACTGCAATGGATTTCTCACAACTTCGGTGGAGTTCTACACAATTTTCCTGGCTTCCTAAAACTTATTCGGCGTTGCCAGAACTTCTTAGAAATTTCCAGAATTTAAGCGATGTTTTTAAAAAATTTCTTGAGCTTCCTTATCTTATCTTATCTTATCTGGCATTTTTCGAACTTTTTAGAAGGTTTTACAAAACTACTTCGAACTACAACGAAACCCCTACCAACGAAACTACTACCAGAATTTAAGTGGAGTTTTTCGAAATTTTCTTAGGCTTCCTAAAACTTATCTAGCGTTTCTAGAAGTTTTCAGAAGTACTTCGAAGAGCCTGTTTTACCTATTCTAAATTTATCTAATGCTCCCAAACGTTTTCTGAAACTCGCAGAACTTTTCCGGAGTCCCACGAACATTTTCGAAGTCCCCAGAACTTCCCTATTGATTCCCAAAAGCTTAAAAAATATCTCCGTAGTTCCCAAAACTCTGTAGGAGCTCCCAGAACTTCTTTGGAGATCTCAGAACTTGTCCAGAGTTACCAGAACTTCTCATATAGAGCAGGTCCACGCCAAATAACGAATCGATCTGACGTGACCTTTTCATGGTTATCAGTTTGCTGAATTGTTTGTTATGGTCAATCATTCACATTCACATTCACTCATTCACATCAGACACTTGAGACAAACTTATAATAATAATTCTTTTTCAGGAAAAAAATATACACAGTAAAAAAATTCAAGTAATTTTGGGTAATATATCAAAAATTCAAATAACGAAAATGACTCTGTTCAATATTTTTTTCAATATTTTTCATTGAGCTTATGAAAAAACTATATTCTGTGAAAAGTTCAAGTTGGACTTAACATAAATCATAGAACAGTAATTTTTGGTAATAGTTTTGAACTTTTGCAATGAAATCTAATTTAAATGTTTAATAAATGGTTAACTGTTAAAAATATCACAAAACATTGTTTAACAAAAAGTTTAATTTTTTTCCAAAAGTTGTTGTTTTATGATAGTTTTAGTTATTTTTTAAGTTTACAACGTGAAAATTTCACAAAAGATAGCATTTTACATTAGGTTTTAAGTCTTTAAAGAATATTGAAGCGGTTCGTTTTTTGTATTTGTTACCCAAAATAACTTAATTTTTTCACCGTGTATATTTAAACTGTAAAGGAATTGTTTTTTTCAAAAAACTTGGTCACAGACGTTAGTTTGATTGGAAGTAACGTTTTCGAGCTATGATTTGTTGAAAAATATGGTTAATTGAAATGCAAATGATTGACCATAACAAATAATTATGCAAAGTTCATGCAAATCGCAGAAGGCCGAGTCTGATTTTGTTTTTAAATTTGGGATATCTGAAAAATTTGATACGCCCATGGCTAGCTTTTGTCGAAATTGGAGATTGACCTCCGGGGCTTCCGGAACGTGTTCTGAAGAATTCGGGTGACTATTGTCATTCTGATCAATTAGCATGATCTTTAGTATATTTTCCATCAATTTATGAAGATTTGTAATAGGCTACACCACCTACAAATCGACATGAATGATCATGGCAAAAACAATAAAATTTCTGACCAAAACACCCAACTGACATCTGGCTCCGTGTTCGCGGGAAATATTTAGCTAAGTCATGAACCCGCATGCAAAAGTAATGAATTGGTTCGTGTCTGATCTATTCTGGCCAAATTATTTTTATCTAGATAAAAAATCCTACAGTTTTGACAGTTCCGATCACTGCACATTTAAATCGACCGTTTACGATTTTCGGGCATAAGTCAGAGTTAAGTGTCATGTCGGTTTGTCGGTGGGCTACACGTCTGATTTTGTTGAAATCATAGATTGGACGAAGTTCTTAGAACTTTGGTAAAATCCGTAAAACTTCACTGAAAACTCTCGTGTAGTTTCCTGTTAATTTTCGTGAAGTTCCGTGAGAACTTCTCTAAAGTTCGTAGAAAGTGCTTGATTTTTTCCTAGAAATATAAGTTCGTAGAATTTCCCTGTAGCTCGTTAAACTGAAGTTCCCCGAAGCTCGCTGAATTCCCTTGAGCATTTCACTAAAGTTCTCTGAAGACTCCACCGCTGTTCTCTGAGAATTTTGACGTTTCGTGAGAATTGAAAATTGCCCATGATACTTCTTTGAAAACTTCCATGAATTTTCTAAATCTTCCCTGATATTCGTAGAGCTTCTCTGAAGCATGTTATCAGTCCCTGAAGCTCCCTGAAAACTATCCTAAACTTCTCTGATAACTTTCCCAAAGTTTCGTGAGATAGTCCCCTGAAAACATTTCCATGAGAACTTCCTTGAAGTCCCCCTGAGAACAGGAGCTCATAAAACTTCCCTTAAGTTCGTATGTTCCCTTCCCGTTTTCCATGAAGTATCCTGAGAGCTGCCCTCAAATTCGAAGATTTTTTTTAGAAATCACCCTCAAGTTCGTAAAAGTTTCCTGGATTTCATACAACTTCCCTGCAGCTCGTAAAACTGACCCTGGAACTTCCTGAGAACCTTTTCCGGCGGGAACTGAAATTTCGTAGGGATTCTCAGAAATTCCCAGGAGTTCGCTGCGAACTGGAGCTCGAAAAACTTCCCTTAAGTTCATAAGTTCCCGTCCCGTCTTCCATGAAGTATCCTGAGAGTTGCCTTCTGAACTTTGAAATCTCCTCCATCAAAATCGTCACGAACCTTCTGAAATTTCCGGATCATCCTCCGTCAGGAACGTCAGCAAGCTCAGTTTAAATTGTCCGGAATCTATGTCGAAATCGTCTAGAATCTGCTCCGTCAAAATCGGCTCAAACCTTCATTTCAATCAGGCATTTGAACTCTTCACCGCAATGTCCGAAACCTCCTTTGTCGGGAACGTCATTTGGTGAAATTGTCTGGAAACGTGGAAACCATGTCGAAATCGCCTGGAATCTCTTACGCCGGAATTGTCTGGAACATTCACAAACAACAAACTCACTTGAAATTGTCTTGAATGTATGCCGACATCGTGTGCAATCTCCTCCTTCGGAACCGCATGGAAGCTTTACCTGCAAACTCCGTCGAAATCGCCTGGAATATATGTCGCAGTCATCGGGAACCTCCTCCATCGGAATCTTCTGGATCCTTCATTGACAGCATTTGAAACCTCCACCAAAATCGCTTGGAACCTCCTCCGTCGGAAACGTCAGCAAACTCCGTTGAAATCGCCTGGAACCTTTGTTGGCAGCATCTGAAATCTCCATAGATATCGCCTGAAACCTCGGTCGTCGGGGACGTCAGCAGACTGTTGAAATTTCCCGGAAATCATGTCGAAATCGCCTGGAATCTCTTCCACCGGAATCGTCTGGAATTTTCATGGTCAGCATCTGAAATTTCCACCGAAATCGTTTAGAACCTCCTCCGTCAGCAAATTCCGTTGTAATCGCCTGGAAACCATGGCAAAATCATCATAAATCTTCGTAGGTTGGAGTCGCTTGGAACCTTCGCTGGGAACGTCAGAAAACTTCTCTGAAATCGTCTGGAATCTCCTCCTTTGAAATCGCCAGGAAACCTTCATTTTGAGCATCTGAAATCGTTTGAATTTTCTGGAATCTCCTCTTTCGGAATCGCTTGTAAACTTCATTTTCAGCATCTGAAATCTCCACTTAGTCTGGAACCTCCTCCGTCGGAAACGTCAGTAAACTCTGTTGAAATTGCCTGGAAACCATGTTACCATCGCCTTGAATCTCCGTCCGTTGGAATCTTCTGGAACCTTCGTTGGCAGCATCTGAAATCTCCATAGGTATCGGCTGAAACCTCGGGGTCGTCGGGAACTTCAGCAGACTGTTGAAATTTCCCGGAAATCTTGTCGAAATCGCCTGGAATCTCTTCCACCGGAATCGTCTGGAATTTTCATGGTCAGCATCTGAAATTTCCACCGAAATCGTTTAGAACCTACTCCGTTTGATACGTCAGCAAATTCCGTTCAATTCGCCTGGAAACCACTGACAAACCGACATGACACTTAATTCTGACTTATGTCCAAAAATCGTAAACGGTCGATTTAAATGTGCAGTGATCCGAACTGTCAAAACCATAGAATTTTTTGATCTAGATAAAAATAATTTGTCCAGAATAGATCAGACACGAACCAATTCATTACTTTTGCAAGCGGATTCATGGCTTAGCTAAATATTTCCCGCGAACACGGAGCCAGATGTCAGTAGTGTGCTTTGGTCAGAAATTTTATTGCTTTTGCTATGGTCATTCAAGTCGGTTTGTCGGTG
Organism: Ochlerotatus camptorhynchus; assembly: GCF_037179485.1. Lineage (NCBI taxonomy): Eukaryota > Metazoa > Arthropoda > Insecta > Diptera > Culicidae > Ochlerotatus > Ochlerotatus camptorhynchus. The sequence goes on from NW_027040553.1 coordinate 891,512, forward strand.
TGGAAACCATGGCTTCGTAGGTTGGAGTCGCTTGGAACCTTCATTGGCAGCATGTGAAATATCCGTGAAATCGTCTGGAATCTCCTCCTTTGAAATCGCCTGGAAACTGGATACTTCTCCTGCGTCGTATCTTCTCTTTTGGAATCGCATGTAAACTTCATTTTCAGTTTCTGAAATCTCCACTGAGTCTGGAACCTTATGCGTCGTGAACGTCAGCAAATCCCGTTGAAATCGTCTAGAATTTCCGTCCGTTGTAATCGTATGGAGCCTCTTCCGTCGGTATCGTCTGGAACCTTCGTTGGCAGCATCTGAAATACTCCGTCGGGAACGTCGGCAAACTCCGTTGATATTGTCTAGAAACTATGTCAAAATCGCCTGGAATCTCCGTCCGTTGGAATAGTCTGAAACCTCCTCCGTTGGAATCGTCTGGAACTTTCGTTGGCAGCCTCTGAAATACTCTTCCAGGACCGTCAGCAAACTTCGGTAAAATCCCTAATAAACAAATACCATAAACGAACGATGACTCAAATGATTGAACTATTTCACAAATGGAAACCTTGTGGAAATCGCCTGGAATCTCCTTTCGTTGAAATCCCCTGGAACCTCCTCCGTTGGAATCGTCTGGAACCTTCGTTGGCAGCCTCTGAAATACTCAGTCGGGAACTTCAGAAAACTTTGTTGAAATTGTCTGGAATCTCCATCTTTGGAATCGCCTGGAAACCTTCATTTCGAGCATCTGAAATCGTTTGGAATACCTCCGTCGGAATTGTCTGGAATCTCCTCTTTCGGAATCGCCTGTAAACTTCATTTTCAGCATCTGAAATCTCCACTGAGTTTGGAACCTTATCCGTCGTGAACGTTTAAATCGCCAAGAATGTCCGTCCGTTAAAATCGTCTGGAAGCTCTTCCGTCGGTATCGTCTGCAACCTTCGTTGGCATCATAGGGGAAATGCAGGTAATGTCGGCCTAAGTGTCCCTAATTTGGGTCCATACATAAATTCAGCAATCTACTAAATTTTCAATAGCAACCAAAAATATCAATTAGTAACGTCCCAATAACACGTTCATCTAGATAAAATTGATAAATAGCAGATTTTTAGCGATGGGCCCAATCTTAGATCCATAGGCCAACATTAGAGACATTTCCCCTATTTTCAGAATTTTTTGCCTATAATTTCTCTGGAATTCCTCAATCTTTTACAGAAGTGCTTTCCTAAGTTCTCAGAACTTATCTTAGTATCTAGATCTACAAAAACTTTTTCGAAGTCTTCAGATTTGTCTCCAAAGTTTCCAGGGCTTATCCGAGGTCGTCAGAACTTCTCCTTCAGAATTACCGGACTTCCGGAGAAGTTATACAATCTTCAATATTATCCCAACTCCGAAGATGTTTTGAAAACTACGGAGAAGTTCTCGAATGTTCGTTGCGAAAAAGTCACCCACAGCACAATCATGAGCAATATATCTATCTTTAAATATTCAATATAATTTAAACCATGATGAAGCATAAATAAGTCCAAGACATGTACAACCTTATGATTCTATCTATATTTATGATATTTTTACAGCTTTTTCGATAGTAATTGGATTACCAGCCTACTTGGATTGCAACTCAACTAAAATGCTCCTGACATCCATATCTTAAGATCTCTGAGCGGATAGAATTATTGAAATACTCCGTCCATTCCCAGAGGGCGCTCATTTTAATGACGAAGAAACCCATTCCCCCATTTCAAAGCGGCTTATCGCTCTGCATCGCACTCCTCATATTGCAATTTACGATTATTTATGCGATTGCACGTCACCGACCGCAGTAAAGCTCAGCAGGGCCCGGGCGGCCTCCTCTCAGGTGTATTGCAACTATCCAGATCCAATCATGGCAGTCAACTCAACCACAACTCTCGCGACATTTTTCAAATAGACCAATCTACATTGATCGATTCTCTCTCTTTCGTTAATAACTCGGCTCTAAAAACATGTTCAGCGGTTCTTATCGTCCAATACACTTTCTTTTAATTGACTATGTAGAAAAATTAGCCCGAAATATGAAAGAGAGAATCGATCAATATAGATAGAACCTATTGAAAAGTGACGCGAGAACTGTCCGGAGATCTTATCTACCAAACGTCATCATTTTTCAAAACTCACCACCTCACTTGTCAGGGCCGGCAACTACCTACTTGGCTGGCGAGTATGCAAGTGTGGTTAATAACAATAATCGTTACTATAGCAACCTCGATCACAAAGGGTAGCCCACCATCCCCCCACCCCTGCTGGGATTATGCTAGGAAGTGCGACGGAACGATGATGGAAGGAGTTGCATTTCGTCGTAAATTTTCCAGAGCGATAATAAACACTTATTACTGGCAGGGCCTTTCCGACGAGCGGATCGAACGAGGTGGTGACTTTATCATCTCACGCTCTTGTTGGCTCGGTCGGCTGTTGGAGGGCCTCTGATATTTACGATCAGATCACGCGTCCGAGCTGGCTAGTGGCTTCTGACCAGCAGCAGTATACTTGGATCTCTCTAGCTCTAGAGTGGAGAGTGTATGGTATAGGTAGGTAGGACCCCAACGAAAGGTGACGATTACGCAATTACTGTGCGCCGTTGCACCGCACATCTTTTCTCGGACCGTCGCGTTCGTTTGTAATTCGATCGTTTAAGTTTATCGCATGATGACCTATAATTGTGCTGCGCCTGTTGCTCTGTTTTGTATTTCGTCGGCTCGACTTGTATAGTGTGACAATCGCCCATGGGGAAGTGTGCACGTGCCAACAATTATCCAGTGGCGGCGACAATACACGCACAGGAAGTAAATGAAGTTATTCTCGAGTAATTTTTGAATAGGTCATATGTCCATTTTCCCATGTAATGAAGTTAATCGATTTTTTTGACCGACAAATGGACATTGGACCTATTCCAAAAGGGCTTCAGAATTGACATATTTCAGCGAAAGAAGCAGTTTTCCATTTTACGCGCATGCCTGTTTTGTTAATCTAGGTTATCAGACTGACAGCTACTCGGGCTGACCTCTAGGGAGGGAAATGTGTACTTTTTGACTGACGTCACACAGCTGCATAGCATTACGGTATGCCGAATTACCTATGGTTTACCATTTTCAAGGTAATACCCAAACGAGTAAATATTGAAGAAAAGGCTTCACCTTAGCATATGAAAACAGATGGTTTGTTTATCTTCATAGCTCGGACGCTCTTGACGCGCATCATATAGGAAAACAGCGCAGCGCACCGCTATACTAGTTTGAGAACATTTTACTCTAAACTAATTTGCCCCAGCTCTTGGGTCGTAGCCGGGCTTGCTGCGATTCATCATCTTGTCGAGTAGATGTAAAATAATTAACATTAATTCATAAAACTGTCTGGAGTTTCGCTGTTGCTGTTTACTTCACACTTGCCGATGAAAACAATTATAATTGCGCGGTGCACGGCGAAGCACCCGAAAACCGTTAAAGTGAATGGAAGTGTTTTCGTTCAGGAGTGTATTGCTCATTTCGGCTTATTGTTCGTTAGTCAATTCGCATCTTGCGGTGGAAATCGTGGGATAGTGATGGGCAGGTTGGTCAATTGCTAGTTTTAATCACAAAGAAGAAAAATGGCAGCGATCAATTTCAAACTATACTTTTTTAGGTTATAAATGAGTCTTGAATGGAGGTGAAAAAAGATCAACCTGACAGTCGCTGCAACGCAACCCGGCTTCTGCTGTGTCGCAACAGAGTATGATTAATGTCTACGCCTGCTTAGACGACGCTCGTCTTTAAAGACTTGCTGGAAAGTAACGAGGAATCCGCGCAGGCAGGGTAACAATAAAAAAAAGCAGCTATATTTCTCGCTCATTATCGCCATCGATCGTCGTCGTGGTATTTAAATGCCATTGTGCAATATTAACGCTTTATCGATGTCGAACTAGCAGCCACCCGACCGGAGGGTCCAGTTAAAGGCGAGATGAGGTCACCCGCTACAGCTGATGTCGTGTAAACTGCCATGCACCACGGACCAGAGTCAGTCCGGTAGGAACACGAACCGGTTCTTGGCTACTACTTCGCCGGACCGTTGGGTTGTTGCGTTGCGGTATGATCTCAGTTTCGTGGAACTGCAGCAGCAACAATAACAAGCAGAGATCGGAAGAATGTCATTGTAGCAACAGAACGACGAGCGGTTTGCTTCACAGAGAATCAGATCGAACACACTTACCTCTGCCATATGTGATCTGTGTTGGGCAAATGAGGCCTTTCATGCTGCTTCTAACGGTACGCACCACCATGGTGCCATTTGTCCGATATATGTATTATGTCTAAATAATGTTACTATTACTAAAAAGAACACCGTTAGAAGCAAGATTTTTAGAGAAATCGACGATTTTTCGAAAATCTCCAAACCGCAAAACTGGTTTATCCATCACTGGCGGGGCGACATCTGTCGGATTTTATGGTGGAAACTATTACTAAATGGTCTGTTGCCCGTTTCAGGGACAACTGTTCAACACGTAAAGTCTGGTTGTCTGTGGTTTCTCCGTCGTTGACAGGTTCGTGTCTCGGTTAATGAGGTGGAGACTTTGGCACCGATAAATCACCGCTCTCTGTCTCAAGGTGAAGTCGTTGGAGGTTCTAGAAAAGGGTTCTGCAATTATGCTAGGAGGCTGGAAAACAATGACGCATACATGAATAATGGGACATTTTTGCACGATCGATATAACGCGAAACGTCGCCAAGAAGATCATGGATTTTTTTGTTTTTGCACTTGGGCAACACTCTTGGAATGCACAGTGGTCCATGATGAGAATTTAGCAAGACAAAAGTCCTAATGCATTTATTTTAAGTTTTATAGGTGTAGTGTCTTCTGTAAACTTTTTCAGCTAAAAAAGATCATTCTAATGGACGTTTTTTTTTTATTAGGCTGGTCCTCAAATTTTTGTTATAGAAAATTTGTCTTTTTAATTTTTGAAAATTAAAATGCATATTCTCTAGAAAAGTTGTGGCTGAGATGATTTCAAGCTACTTTACCGTGAAACACTTTTTTCAATCTCTTGCCTTTCTCATTTTGGAGCATTTTTTTTCTAAATTAACTTAGGGTGGTCCTTGGATGGCAACTGAGCCGAAGAGTTTCATCCCATCAACATGTTGCACACATTAGAGAAAATTTTAGAACTTGTTGTTAAAGGCCAGCTGTTGGAGTATTTAAATAGTAATAGTTTGTTGATACCAGAACAATCGGGATATCGGGAAGGTCATTCTTGTGAAACCACGTTGAATTCGGTATTAGCGAAGTGGAAAAATAGCTTGGAGTGTAAAGATACGATTGTTGCTGTTTTCTTGGATCTTAACGCGCGTTTGAAACAATTTCTAGGCCCTAGGTTAAGATCACTCAAGCGCTTCGGAATTACGAGTACTGCATATAAATGGTATGAAAGCTATTTGTCTGGCAGAACTCAACGGACTGTTTTTAATGATTCTGTTTCCAGTCCCGTGGGGAATAACCTTGGAGTGCCCCAGGGAAGTGTATTAGGGCCCCTGTTATTTATTATGTATATTAATGACTTGCGACGTGTTTTACGATTTTGCGACATTAATCTTTTTGCAGATGATACTGTGTTATTCATTGCAGCTAAGGATTTAGATGATGCCGTTTTACACTTGAATCAAGATTTGCGTTCTCTAAGTAGATGGTTGAAGTATGAAGTATTGAATTGAATACAAGTAAAACTAAATTTATGGTAATTTCGCGGAATCGAGTAAATGAGAACGTCTCTGTTGTATTTGATGATGAAACTATTGATCGCGTTCGGGAGATTAAATATCTTGGCGTGATTATTGATGACACACTTAAGTTCAACTCTCACATTGACAATGTCATCAAGAAAATTGCCAAGAAGTATGGAATTCTATGTCGAATGAAAAACGATTTAACTATTGCCAGTCAAATACAGCTATACAAATCAACCATCTCTCCTCATCTTGAATTTTGCCCTTCCATTTTATTTCTGGCCAATGCAACACAAATATCGAGATTACAGCGCTTGCAGAATAAAATAATGCGTTTGATTTTGAGATGTAATAGATTCACTTCCTCAATTTTGATGTTAGACGCCTTACAATGGTTGTCGGTGAAGCAAAGAATTGTATATTTGACAATGGTGTTCATTTTTAAAGTAGTTAACGGTTTGCTGCCTCGATATTTGTGTGATAGAATTGAAAGAGGAAGTGACTTTCATAGATATAATACTAGAAACGCGGTTGAAATAAAAACACCACATTTCTTGACTTGTGCTTCACAAAATTCATTATATTATAAAGGAATAAATGTTTTCAATTCGATGCCTAGACATATCAAACGTTTAGCAACACTTACAGAATTTAAAGACACTGCATTTCACACGTTAAAACTGTCGTTTTGAACAGTTATCCAGTGATTTTTTTTTTATGAATTGACAAATTATGTATCTTGACGAAGTTATCTCTAACGGATTATTTTATATGGATAGCTGTCATAACGACTTTTTAATAATTATTGTAGCACTGCAAAAACTATTTCTGTTCGCCACGAGGGTGATGATGGATTTTTAATATTTGATTTAATAGTAGATTAATTAAAAAAAAGTAGTCTACAAAGGTTTGAACCTCGCGCGCGTATTACGGATATAGAGGACTGAATTTAACATTTGATAAAAAAAAAAAATGCAATTTTGAAGCTTATTTGAAAGATACTTTGAGTTAGTAAAGGGTGATACGGTCAAAATTTGGTCAATATCAACTTGACGTATTTCTTTCAATTTTGCATTTAAAAAACCTGAGCACCCCTCATTTTGAAGGTGTGTGTGTGTAGAATGTTGCTCCTATTTTGATTTTGGAATTCACTCTTCAGTTGTCAAAATGCCGTCCAAGCAAGAAGAGCAGCGTATCAAAATTTTGCTCGCGCATCGCGAAAATCCGAGCTACTCGCACGCAAAGTTGGCAAAATCGCTAAAAGTTGCCAAATCAACCGTTACAAATGTAATTAAAGTGTTTAGGGAACGTTTGTCGACAGCCAGGAAGTCTGGATCGGGGGGAAATCGAAAACCGGAAGCCGCTGAGACGACAAAAAGAGTTGCCGGTAGTTTCAAGCGAAACCCTAACCTCTCTCTCCGAGATGCCGCAAATAAGCTGGATGTATCGTCTACAACCGTGCATCGAGCCAAAAAACGAGCCGGACTATCGACTTACAAGAAGGTAGTGACTCCAAATCGCGATGATAAACAAAATACGACGACCAAAGCGTGATCCCGGAGGCTGTACACGACGATGCTGACGAAGTTTGACTGCGTGGTAATGGACGACGAAACCTACGTCAAAGCCGACTACAAGCAGCTTCCGGGACAGGAGGTTTATACGGCAAAAGGAAGGGGAAAGGTAGCAGATGTTTTCAAGCACATGAAACTGTCAAAGTTCGCAAAGAAATATCTGGTTTGGCAAGCCATCTGTACCTGTGGCTTGAAAAGCAGCATTTTCATAGCTTCCGGGACTGTCAACCAAGAAATTTACGTGAAAGAGTGTTTGAATAAACGTCTGCTGCCTTTCCTGAAGAAACACGGTTGTTCCGTACTGTTTTGGCCGGATTTGGCATCTTGCCATTACGGTAAAAAGGCCATGGAGTGGTACGCCGCCAACAACGTGCAGGTGGTTCCCAAGGACAAGAACCCTCCCAACACGCCAGAGCTCCGCCCAATTGAGAAATACTGGGCTATTGTCAAGCGGAACCTAAAGAAGACCAAAAAAACTGCTAAGGGCGAGCAGCAGTTCAAGGCAAACTGGCTTTCTGCGGCGAAGAAGGTGGACAAGGTGACTGTACAAAATCTGATGGCAGGGGTCAAGCGTAAGGCCCGGCAATTCGGATTTGGAAAAGCGGAAGCCTAACTGAATATTTTTCCTGAATTTTATACTAATTGAACTTGAAAAAGAAATTTAATTTGATTTTTTAAATAAACGATTTCACCGATTTACACGCGTTTTCCCTTGACCAAATTTTGACCGTATCACCCTTTAGTAAGTTTTCTGGCAAATGTTAGGGGTTCGTGAGCATTCCTGACATTGTTGAAAATTATGATAGCATCAGATTGCGGGGTTGCTAGTGTAATAGGATGCTTTGTTGATTGTTCATTAACTCTTGATTGCTTGTAATCCTTATGAATATTTTAGGTGGACAAAAAGGCGAACTAAGAGGTGGACGCCTGAGCTTTTCCACATTTATATCGCTGTGAAGCAACTGTAAACTCTAGAGGGAATTTATATCTGTAACTGAAACCAGTTCGATTTTGTTTGCCAACCTGGTTAAAATGTCATATTTAATTATCTTAAAGATAAATCGTCCAGCTCAAACCTTTGTAGGAGTAAGAGGTGGGACCATCATCATCATCATCATCATCATAATGCGTACCACCGGTACTTCACATAATTGAAGGTTAAAAAATAGACCCGTCACGCAAGTGAAAGTGGTCCTTAGCCTGTTGCCCAGTAACTCCTATCCCTTCCTCCTACGAGTACCCTTAGGGAAGATCGGGTAACCAACCCCGGTGGGAACTTTGATCGTATGCTGCCAGGGAAGGGGGAGCTGCATCCTTTTCGGAGGATGTGGCTTACAAAACCCGAGCGTCTGTTCTCCATGTTAGGGGCGGCTCAAACAGCATCTGACTGGCATCCTGCGGCTGAATACGAAATGCTACTCCCCGAAAGCTATTCCCAAGATGGCAGTCCCATCACGGCGGATAGGAGACCTTAGGCCAACCACCTACTGTCTCCGAAACCTTCAAATTGTTACCGAAACCTATAGTGAAAGATTACGAACTGATTTTATGGCAACGACTTTTAGCGTTAAACAACGGACAAGAACTGGAACATGGAATGTACTGACTAGAGATGGGCGATCCGCTCCCGAGCTGTTCTAAAGACCCGATTCACTAAAGTGAGCTGATGACCCGCGGTTTTTTTTTTTTAGGAACCGCAGCTCATCAGCACACTGTGCTTACAAATCTAAACCATTCAGTCCACTTATAGCGGATTTTTTCAAAAAAAGCACGCATTGCTCCTTTACGCTTTGAACAGTCACGGCGTAAACCAAGATGCGCGCGTAATTCATCATGTGCCTACTGATCGATAGCATCAACGGTAAAAGCAAACTTCTAAGCAGGGCTGGCAAATGTAATTTTCAATGAAAGATTTTTTTTTTTTTATTAATTTATTTGTACAGGCTCAATCGAATAAACTTTACAGAGCCGAGTTATCATTTTTGTTATACATTATTGATTTCTTATATTTAAAGGAGTTGTTAAAGGAGCTGGACCGGATACTCGCGGTTGTCTCGAGGTTAGTGGGGATTTACAATTTTTTTTGGATGGGAAAAGGGAGAGGGTTTGAAATGTGGTTTACGATACAAATATTTAATTAATCCTAAAACATGAACTAATTTCTATTCATCTTGAAAACAAACATAAAAAAAACCCACACGTACAAAATACAAACTAAACACAAGGTTAATAAAACTTACAATCTAATGTTAATATTCTTAAAGTAAACATATATGAGTTTCATAAACTCCAGATCGCGTCTAGCCAAAATATCCCGAACTGGAACATTAGGTTGTCTACCTCGAGCCCGAAGGGAATCGTACAGTTCAGATCTGACTCCGCGATGCTCAGCACAAGACCAAATAATGTGATCTGCGTCCTGGTAACCTTGTCCACATTCACAGAGATTGCTGTCCTTCAGCCCAACACGGAACAAGTGAGCGTTTAACGAATAGTGATTGGACATGAGGCGAGACATCATACGAATGAAGTCTCGACCCACATCCAACCCCTTGAACCAAGAACTCTTCGACACCTTAGGGATGATCGAATATAGCCATCGTCCCAAACTCCCTTCACTCCACTTATTCTGCCAGCTGACGAGTGACTGTTGACGATAAATGAAGAAAAATTCATCGTAGGCGATTTGTCGATCGTAAATATCGCCTTCCATAGCGCCCACCTTAGTGAGTTAGCCATCTCATTGCCCGGAATCGAGCAATGAGATGGGACCCATGCAAAGGTGATGACAAAAGATCTTAAAGATAAAGCACTTAAAAGCTCTCGTATTTTCATGAGAAAATACGAGGAGTGCTTTAACGGCCTCATAGAGCGAATAGCCTCGACAGAACCGAGACTATCCGTAAAAATAAAATAATGATCTGGTGCAAGTGAGGCGATCGTTTCTAGCGTATAATGTATTGCCGCCAGCTCAGCAACATATACGGAACAAGGAGCTTGAAGCATTCGAGAGGCGCTATGAAATTCGTTAAAAATACCAAAACCAGCGGACGACTCTATTAGTGATCCATCTGTGAAGAACGATCTTGCGGAATCAACTTGGCCAAACTTTGCAGCGTAAATTGACGGAACAATCATGGAACGATGATGTTCTGGGATCCCACGAATCTCCCGCGTCATAGATAAATCAAAACTAACTGAATTGCCGAAGTCGGAGAAGCATACACGATGAGGATTATGCTGTGAAGGGCTTTCATTCTGTGTTATGTACACGTAGTACAATGAGTTTGAGGGTTTAGCTCAAGAAGCTTCTCAAAGTTTTCGATTACCCGTGGGTTCATAACTTCACAACGGGTGAGGAGCCTGAGGGATAAATCCGAAAACCGATCAAAGAGTGGCAACATGCCCGCCAACACTTCAAGACTCATCGTATGAGTCGAGTGCATGCATCCTAACGCAATACGAAGACAACGATACTGGATACGTTCCAGTTTGATGATATGTGTTTTAGCCGCCGACTTGAAGCAAAAACTACCGTACTCTAAAACCGTATAACGTTAGAAGATCTTGCGGATGAGCTCCCCACCACGTTCCGGTAATTGTTCGGAGAAAATTGATCCTTTGTAGGCATTTTCGTCTCAGATACTCAATGTGGGATCTCCAGGTGCATTTTGAATCGAACCAGACCCCAAGATATTGGAAAGACATGGAATGAGTGGTTAGTATACCCCAAAGTTGAAGCTTCGGTTGTGATGGGCTATGCTTCCTAGAAAAAACGACCAACTCAGTTTTCTCCGTGGAGAATTCGATACCTAGCTCGATAGGCCAAGTAGACAAATTGTCCAAGGTATCCTGTAAGGGTTCTTGCAGGTCGACCCCTTTGGGCCCTTTCATAGACACTACGCCGTCATCTGCAAGTTGTCTTAATGTGCAGTTGTCACTTAGACAATTGTCAATTTCTCTGACGTAGAAATTATACAAAAGGGGGCTTAAACATGAGCCCTGGGGGAGACCCATGTAACTAAATCGAGAAGCTGTAGAGTTTCCATGAGAAAAGCTCATATGTTTCGAGTTTGTCTGAAAGGACATCAACCGATACTGAACCAAAAGCCCCTTTGATATCCAAGAACACAGAAGCCATTTTCTCGTTTTTAGCAAAAGCCAGTTTAATTTCTGTGGAAAGCAACGCGAGACAGTCAGTTCCCTTGCCCCTACGGAAACCAAATTGAGTATCTGAGAGTAGATGGTTCGTCTAAACCCATTTGTCCAGGCGAAAAAGGATCATTTTCCCCAACAATTTTCGAATACACGATAACATCGCAATGGGTCGGTACGAGTTGTAATCTGACGCGGATTTTCCAGGTTTTTTAATGGCTATAACTCTCACCCGCCTCCAATCACCCGGAACAATATTGAGCTCCAGCAACTGACAAAACAAGTTCAACATGTGCCTCTTAACGACGTCTGGGAGGTTTTTCAACTAGTTGAACTTGATCCTATCAGCCCCGGAGCCGAATTGCCACACGAAAGGAGCGCGAGTGCGAGCTACAGCATTGAAAAAGGCTGCCTGATGTCGTCTACCGAATTCGTCGTTTTGCGATGAATCCTCTGTGCCGGCACAGAATCAGGACATACTTTTCGCGCGAACTTGAGAATCCAACTATCCGAGTACTCCTCGCTCTCGTTGTTTGAAGACCGGTTACGCATCCTTCGCGCCGCGTTCCAAAGCGTATTCATCGACGTTTCGCGCGATAATCCGTCCACGAATTGCCGCCAGTATACGCGTTTCTTGGCTTCGATGAGGCTCTTGAGTTTGTGTTCAAGAGCCGAGTACGCTTCGAAATGTACGGGTGTTCCACGTTTCCGGAAAAGCTTAAACGCGTCGGACTTTTTACGATAAAGCTCAGTGCATTGCTGGTCCCACCAAGGGGAAAGAGGTTTCCTATGGAAAGAAGTTCCTGGAACCGGCCAAGTTTGAGCTTGAAGCGCGCTGTCCAAGGTCAGATTGGAGATTAAGTTATATTCCTCCAACGGTGGAAGCCCTTCTACCGACGTTAGGGCATCTTCTATCACATTCTTGAACTTTGTCCAACCGATATTACGGACGGATTGAACCCACTGGCAACTGAAACTTTGATCGGCATGTGATCACTACCGTGGGGATCTTGAATCACATTTCACGTGCAATCCAACGATAATGAGTTAGAGCTAAGTGTGAGGTCTAATTTACTTCCATTGAAGGATGGACCAACCAAACGTGTTACTTCTCCATTATTAAGAATTGACATATTGAAGTTGTCACAGAGGTCATATATCAAAGTAGAACGGATGTCATCATACGGTTTCCCCTAGCCTGTACCGTGGTAATTAAAATCTCCCATAATCAACCGTGGAGCAGGAAGTACCGATCAGATATCTGAAAGTTGTTTTCGATTAGCAACGGCTCTAGGAGGAATATAAACAGAAGCAATACAAAGGCTCTTACCTTTAAAAATAGCCTGACATGCGACAACTTTAATACCTGGTAATTGTGGAAGATTCAGATTTCAGTCTATAGAAGAAATGACACTTTTTGATCCCCAAAAGTACCCCTCCTCCACGCGAATCCTCACGATCCAGAGAGCCAAGTTTCACAAAGAGCAAATGCATCACAATCATTATTCTGAACTAAAAACTGAAATGAGTCTAATTTAGGAATAAGACTTAGACAATTCCACTGTAGAACAGTTATCAAATCGCCGACCTCGTTTGGAAAATTATCCATCGAAGGAAATGATTGCTGCAAGGAGGGGCCACTTCAATGTCAATTGCTTCAAGAGGGTCTTCACAGAAGGAAGCATTGCCAGAACAATGCTTTTGAGAGGATCAGAAATATCGAGGTTCTTGAGGATACCGTCCACAAATGAGAACAACCCAGATGAAGAAGGGGCTTCTGTGCTTAAAAATGGGCCATCAGGGGTCTTTGATGTCCCCGGGAGAGATGGAAAATTCTGGTTATAGTCAGTTCTGCGGAAACCAGGAGGAGTAGAAACTTCCTTTTTCCACAAAGCTGATTTGGAGTTCCTTATCTGCAACTTTCCGCTAAAGGATGTGTCTTCGTTTCCGTGAAGAATTGAAAGGAGTTCCCTCCTCAGCCAAGTCAGAGTCAGACTCGTCATCTGACAATGGCGTGATTGCTTTAAGCATTTCTGCAAAAGACTGCCTAGAACGTTCCTTAAGATAGCGTGCTAGTTTCTCCCCGCGTTGTTTGTACGCCGGGCACGACGAGAGACCATGAGGAGTTCCCTTACAGTACACGCATTTTGGTGCAGTGACTGTGCAGGCGCCATCCTCGTGCTTCTCCCCGCATTTGGAACAGCGTGCCTTGCTGCCACAGTGAGTGGCCGTATGTCCCAACTGTTTGCCGCTTTGGCAGTTCATGACCCGAGGAACAAACAAGCGCACAGGTAGCCGAAGTTTTACCAACTCGATGTAGTGAGGAAGGGCTGAACCAGAAAAGTTCACCCGAAACGAGTCTGTGGAGGTAAAGCTCTTTTTACCCTCGCTGAAAGATACTGAGCTTCTGGACTTCCAGCATCTCAACCGTGGGAAGCAAGGGGTTCTTAAAACGGCCAAACGCTTGCTTCGCGAAGATCTCGGGGTCAGGCTCGCTTCGGTGACCACACCTTCGATCTCCACATTACGAGCTGGGATGTACACTCTATACACGAGTGTAAAGAGCTGGGAGGCAACAATCTCGTTAGCTTGTTTCAGGTTGGAGACGACAACACGAAGTGTATTGTACCTAACCTTCGAGATTACGGTCACGGGCGAGAACCGCTTCGTCCGATCATTAGTAATTTGAATTACATTCAAAGGGCTGAAAGTAGGCAACCCATGGGCCAGTCGAGTCTTCTGGGTAGGCTCGCGATCGGGGGCTTTTCTGTCCCTGTTCATTGCCAGACTGAGATGACGAACCAGGGATGGCATCATCTGATTTCTGGGATGACAGATGTTTGCGACCCTTCTTGTCATCGGGTGACAAACTGGAACTGTCTTCCGACAAAACGTCCATTTTGCCGTACTAGTGGGAGCGGAAAACGCTCTACCACTGAAACGAAAATCGAAACCACACAGACGCAATATACAGACAACACTACACTCTTAGAAATAACTAATTTTACACGTGACGGAATCCATCTTTGACATAAAATATGAGACGTAAACAAACATGTCATGTAAAATTAAGTGCTCCGAGACTGAATAGTTCGTTACTCGACGAAAAGTACGTTTGATTGAGTTGAATTGCGCGTCTGTTATGACTCAATTTTATGTCAAAATTGACGCTCGTATATGTCAGTCTCAGAGCACCTAAATTTACATGATTTTTTCTAAGTGTGTACAAACACAGAAACACAAAATTAAATTTAACTAATGGGTGAGAGAAACAAACAACAACTTATCTGATAATCCTATTCTACTACCACCGAGCGTTTACACAGCAACAGCGGAGCGACGCGCAGCGTGGATGATCTTCGATCCGCGTGTGCAGGCGGTCTACGTTCTAGGCGCTTAATACAAAGGTGACATATTTACAAGGAAGAACTGTTTGTTTGTTTACTAAAATGACTTTCTTACTTATCCTGGTCCGACATCCCTCAGGATTGCACCTGTATCACAATGTTACGCCAGTTCACTCGGTCCGTGGCTGCTTGTCTTCAATTTCTTGACCGTCCCACACTTCCAAGATACTGCTCCATGGTCTAACCACCTTGTTCGCTGTGCTCCTCTTCATCTTGAACCGGCCGGATTCGAGGCAAACACCATTTTTGCGGGACTGTTGTCCGGCATTCTTAAAACGTGTCCCGCCTATCGTACCCGTCCTACTTTCTGGATACAGGGTTCGCCATAGAGTTGCACCAGCTCGTGGTTCATTCTTCGCCTCCATACACCGTTCTCACATACCCCGCCAAAGATGGTCCTAAGCACTCGTTGTTCGAAAACATCCAGTGCTTGCAGGTCCTCATCGAGCATCGTCCACGTTTCGTGCCCGTAGCGAACTGCCGGTCTTATCAGCGTCTTGTACATGGTACATTTAGTACGGATGTGAAGTTTACCCAACCTCAGGGTCTTGTGGAGTCCGGCAATTATGCGTCTATGAATTTCTCTGCTAAAGTTGTTATCCGACGTCACCAATGATCCGAGGTACACAAATTCATCCACCACCTCGAACTCATCTCCGTCAATTGTCACGCTTCTGCCTATGCGTGCCCTATCGCGCTCGGTTCCTCCAGCTAACAGATACTTTGTCTTCGACGTATTCACCTTTAATCCAACCTGCTCTACTTCACGTTTCAGCCTGGTGTATTGCTCCGCCACGACCCGAAACGTTCTTCCGACAATGTCCACGTCGCCAGCGAAGCAGATGAACTGGCTGGACTTAATGAAGATCGTGCCCCGCATGTTTCATAACACCTTCTAGCTTAATGTTGAACAGGAGGCAGGAAAGACCATCGCCTTGTCGAAGTCCTTTGCGAGTTTCAAACGAGTCCGATAAGGCACCCGATATCTTCACGCAGCACTGTACACCATCCATCGTAGCCCTGATCAGTCTGGTCAGCTTCCCGGGAAAACCGTTCTCATCCATAATCTTCCATAGCTCTTCACGGTCAATAGTATCATAAGCGGCCTTGAAATCGATGAATAGGTGGTGCGTAGGGACTTGATATTCACGAAACTTTTAGAGGATCTGCCGCTACGTAAAGATTTGGTCCGTTTTCGATCGCCCGTCCACAAAACCGGCTTGATAACTTCCCACAAATCTGCTTGCTAGGGGCGGTAGACAGCGAAAGATGATCTGGGAAAGCACTTTGTAGGCCGCGTTAAGAATAGTGATCGCTCGATAGTAGTAGTTTGTCGCCTTTTTTTATATACTGGGCATATTACTCCCTCTTTCCACTTCTCCGGTATCTGTTCTGTATCCCAGATCCTGACTATCAGTCGGTGCAGACAAGTGGTCAACTTATCCGGGCCCATTTTGATAAGTTCCGCTCCGATACCATCTTTCCCAGCTGCTTTGTTGTCGGATAGCATCCTTAACTTCACCTATCGTGGGAGCTGGCATTTCCCCCTCATCCGCTGTACCGACGAAGCCATTCCTCCTGCCGCCTTGGTCCTCCGCCTCTGCGCCGTTCAGATGTTCATCGTAGTGCTGCTTCCACCTTTTAATCACCTCACGTTCGTCCGTTAAGATATCCCCTTCCTTATCCCGACACATTTCGCCTCGCGGCACAAAGCCTTGGCGGGATGCGTTGAGTTTCTTGTAGAACTTGCGTGTTTCTTGAGAACGATACAGCTGCTCCATTTCTTCGCACTCCAGCTCTTCCAGGCGGCGCTTCTCATCCCGGAAAAGATGAGTTTGCTGTCTTCGCTTCTGTTTATATTGCTCCACATTATGACGGGTTCCTTGCTGCAGCATCGCCGCCCGCGCTGCGTTCTTCTCGTCCAAAACCGTCTGACACTCTTCGTCGAACCAATCGTTCCGTCGATTCCGCTCCACGAACCCAACGGCGCCTTCAGCAGCGCTGTTAATGACTGCTTTCACGTTGCTCCAGCAGTCCTCAAGAGGGGCTTCTGTGAGCTCTCCCTTATCTGGCAACGCTGCGTCGAGGCATTGCACGTATTCAGTTGCGACTTCGGGCAGATTCAGTCGGTCTAGATTGTACCGGGCGTCGGTACCGAATGTTGTTGGCAACGGAAAGTTTTTGCCGCACCTTGACCATTAGCAGGTAGTGGTCTGAATCGATATTTGCGCCGCGATAGGTCCTGACGTCAATAATGTCCAAGAAGTGCCTTGCGTCGATCAAAACGTGGTCGATTTGCGATTCTGTCTGCTGCGGTGATCTCCAGGTGTACCGATATGGAAGGCTTTGCTGGAAGTAGGTACTACGTAAGGTCATGTTCTTAGATGCGGCGAAATCGATGAGTCTAAGGCCGTTGGCGTTCGTTAGCTGGTGAGCGCTAAACTTTCCTATAACCGGTCTGAATTCCTCCTCCTGGCCGACCTGAGCGTTAAGATCTCCGATGACGATTTTGACGTCATGGCTTGGGCAGCTGTCGTATTCCCGTTCCAGATGCGTGTAAAAAGCATCTTATCGTCATCGTCACTTGCTAAGTGAGGGCTGTGCACGTTGATTATGCTGACATTGAAGAAACGGCTTTTGATCCTCAACTTGTACATTCTGCTATCGATTGGTCGCCACCCAATCACGCGCTTCTGCATTTCGCCCATCACGATGAAAGCTGAACCCAGCTCATGTGTATTGCCGCAGCTCTGGTAGATGGTATAACCATCCCTATACGTACACATGTACCGACGATTCCTTCCAGCAAACCTCCTGCAGTGCTACGATGTCGAACTTGCGGATCCTCAATAAATCGGAAAGAATGCGTGTGCTTCCCAAGAAATTGAGAGAATTGCAGTTCCATGTTCCGAGTTTCCAATCGTTAGTCCGTTTCCGTTATTTGGGTCTATGCCGATTGTTCCGGTCCGTATGTACATTGGTTCCTGTACTTTTGTTTTTTACGGCTGGCTTGTACGGCCCGCACCAACCCCCATTGTCTCGCCGGGCCGTGCACAGCACTGTTTAGAGTCCCACGCTGGCACCAGGACGTTGATCAGCCGCTCCTATCATGGATAACAGACGCCGTTTTGAGCCGCACCTCCATGGCTAACAGACGCTCGAAGACTGCACTCTCCGGAGAGAGGAGTCCCCCCTCCCTGTCAGCATACGACCAAGGTCCCACCGGGGTTGGTTACCCGATCTTTTCTATGGTTACTCGTACCCCAGCCGGCACCGCAGGGAGGTAGGGATAGGAGTTACTGGACAAGAGCCTAAGGACCGTTAGTGGGGTCTATTTTATACCTATACCTGCAGATACGCGAAGTATCAATGGTACGCATTGTCCAGCCGTTTACCAGCCACTAAAATGAACTATGCCCATTTTGTTATGGCAAGTTTTGCTATAAGAAAAATCGTGCAAATCCGTTCATAAAATTTTTTGTTTTGAATTTCTGTATGGCAAAATAGTGAACTTTTCGCGAACATTAACGGCAAAGAACTTACTAACACTGAGAGACCGTGAGCTCCTGCCCACCTGTGATAAAACCGTCTCGGTCTTCGTTGGTGTGTGCTTGTATGAGACTCGGCACTCAGCTTAACACACGATGATAGATGAGCGGTGTAAATGCGGAGGCAGATGCTGACACTCGATGACGATCGAGACGGTTTTATCACAGGTGGGTAGGAGCTCACGGTCTCCCACACACTTTCATCTCAGAAAAAAAAACTCACTTTTCGATAAATTTACCGGGAATTATGCCAAGAATCACTAAACAAGAAAAAAACTGATAATTTACGTCAGAGAATAGCGAGAAAACTTCCAAATTAACGGAGCGCGAAACAAGTCGACCGTACTTCTTGCTAAGACGCAGTGGTGTGAACGTAAAAAATCAGTTTTTTAACTCTAACTATTTTTTTTTTTAATTCACCTTCAGATGATTTTTTAGGCTTGAAAGTAAATTGATACCTCTTATAATTTACCCGGTCACAGAAGTACAAGATAGAAATATAGCAAGACAAAAGTTCTAGCACTTTTCTCTTAAGTTTTAGAGGATTTGTGTCTTCTGTGAACTTCTTCAGCATAAGACGGGACACCTGTTGCGATCTCTAAAAGAAATGTATTTTTTGTAAATTGTTTTGGAATATTAGAATAAATGCAATCACATTTCAGCTTTATTTTCGAAAACTTTCATACCCAAAATATTGTTGCCCTGCACCCAGACAGACGCAGGCGATGTTTTTGTCCCTAGCGGGACTGCTTTGTCAACACTGAAACATTGGAGAAAAGAAATAATTAGTGTTTTGAGTTCTTCCTTAAAATATTTAAAATCAAACATAGGAGTTTTTAGAAATTCAAAAAAATACCAAAATGGTAGCGTTCGAAAAAAAAAAAATTGAGTTTTTTTTAAATAATCGCTATTTAAATGCGCGTTAAAAATCCAAAAGTTGGAATACCCAAGATTCCAAATGGCCGAATTTAAAAAAAAAAAGTTAATGATTGACCATAAAAAAATATGCAAAGTTTCATGTAAATCGGAGAACATAGAGTTTTTTTATGTAGTTACTTTATTTGTACAGGCTCAATCGAACAAACTTTACAGTGCCAAGTTATCATTTGCGTTATACATTATTAATGTGTTTATTTAGGATTTGAACCGATTACTCAGCTTCATTTTTCATTATCTAAACGGCAAGCAGCAAGTTGCTCCCTTCGTTGTTTCCAATTAGTGCATCTGTCGGAGTTTAATTTTCGTAGTGATAAATTTCCAGCTGAATGCAAGTGATTGTTTCCTACTTTGCTTCGTTTACTATCTGCAAATGAGATATGTTCCATTCCAGCACCAACCGGACAGAACAAGGCGGAAGATGATTTTCTGTTCATAAGCGTTGTGCGCTATCACAAACGGGAGGCACTTTTTCCAAGATTTATTTCTCTTGTTTACTGTCACTTCTCCGTTTGTTCTGCGTGCGCATTGGGTGAGAAAACACAACATTCAAACAAACCATTCAATCCAATCCAAGCGGGAGAAAAGATCATTGAACTTTGCTGTTCGTTTGGAGCACGATCCGAAGACAGTCAGTGCATTCTTTATCATTTGCGCAAACAGCAGAACCCGCACGTTTTGAACTGTCAAAATACTTCTGGTGAAAATCGATGTACCGTAGCATAACCTAGAAATATTGGATTTCGAAGAAAAAAGATGATTAACCACCTATCGATTATCGAAGAATAATGACATAATCCCACGCAACGCGTTAGCAGCGTGGAAATTTTCATACAGGCCAACATGGTCACGGTTTATTGATTTCCTGCTGCCACCACACTGTGGCAGCTTACAAAAGAAACTTTATTGGCCATTATCGATCATCGTTCGTCACCCAAGCCCACCAGCCGAAAACCTGCCCGCCGACGATTCTAGCCACGTGCGCGGTCGTAAACTAAATGGGCTTCCCTATTATAGACCCCCAGTCGCAGTTGCCGTCGGAATTTAATCTGGCCAGGCGCACATTTCCATTAAATCGGTTAAGTAGATGCACGACACGGAATGCCGCGACGTTTTTTAATGACAATGACGTCGTTTCAACGTCGCTGTAGAATATTCTAATGACCGAAAGCTTGATTCCGCCCCCGCCGTACGCCACTGCATAAGAAGTCAAGTGTCGCAGACGCAGACGTCATCTGTTGCGCTAGCTTTGGACAGGTTGTTGGTAGCATAGAAGGCGGAGGATTTTAACCAAAACCGGGAAGTTCCAAGTAAAGCCCGGTTTAGATGATTCAATTCGGCGTTCTTGAGTTGCGAAATGCACGACTAGAAAGCTGAATCAACTCACCACACACGTGTAAACCCGACTCAAGACTTGTTTAGCGTGAGTGTAAATAATTTGTGCAAAATTACAAAACGCCCTTTCGTTGAAATCCTGCTGAATTACAGCCTAATGGGGTTCTAATTTGCCAGCTTAATTATGTCTTTGCCCTCAACTTACAACTTTGTTGTTGCCCAACGATGGTGGCGCCGCCACTGCTCGTCTGTCAAAACATCCAAGGTGCGTTAATTATCCTATGGTAATTAAAATCCTTGTCACAGGCGCGTGATTCGCTCGTAGATTCGCGTCAGTTGTTGCGGCAAGGCTGGATTGTAAATTTATGGAAATTAAGTACGTGCGCTGGCAGTACTTTCGCTATATGTAACGATAAGCGATCCGCGGACGGACCGACGGACCCGGGCTGCGTCGTGTAGGGTAACTTGACTTAAGGTGGCGCATGCTGATTAACACTTCACCGCAGGCATCTCTGATGGTGTGAGGTGTGCGCAATTTCAACGTGAGCTTCAACCCGACGACGACCGGTCGGCCGCAGTGTGAGGCGGTCTAGATCAAAGTGTAATCCGGCGTGTATATTGTAAAGGCAACGAAGGTGTACCAGGTAGAAATGCTTGTACGTAGTTCGTTATGGTGAGTCACGGAGGGCTTTTACCACGTGAAAGAACACGAACCGAACACTTGTTGATCGCCTCGATCTGCGCACGGTGGGTCAGAAGGCCACAATTGTGAACTGATTTATTATGAAATAGCAATTTGACACTTGGTCGTAGATGGCGTTGAGAGATCAAACGATTCCATTGAAGGGATATTCGACATAATTTTTCAACTTATAACCAACCACTTTGTAGAATTTATCGGAATTAATTTATTTCTTGAAGTAAAAGGTTTACTTCACAACCAAATAACCAAATCTCAATATTTTAGACACACAATTCGGGTTTTCGAACCACCGTGCGATCGCTGCGCTAGAGTAAAAGACGAATTACCTTCCCCCTGGATTGTGATTCTTCTTATGAAACTCAAATCATAGCCAAGAAAAGCGAATCGAATCGAAGGGTTCTGGGTGCGTGCTCGGATTAAAGCAATCTCGCGGCGGACGAAGCGGGTGGAAAAAAAAGATATCATTCTGATAAATGTAAATCTCCGGTCCCGCCGAGTCTCCTCTAAGTGGTGGCGGCGCACTTAGCAGCCGCCACGTTCCGCCTTTGCGATACCTAAACGAGAATGGGAAATCTGGTCCGGGTTGGGAGATTACAACGATTCAGATTGTGATTTGCTGGTTTTCGGAGTGGGGCGGGAGGGGGGAGGGGGAGTCTTGATGTAAGAATATGATTTAATCAGACTTGTGTGTTGCATATGCTAATAAAGAACGCGAGCGCGGTTGCCGGGCGAGTGTTGATTTACAACAGTGCACTAGTCAAGTCGAGAACATGATATTTAAGTTTTCTTTCCGCCAGGGGCGGAATGCTTCTGCTGTTGGATGGATGCTAAGTGAGGTTAGGAGGAGGGCATAAAGATAATAATTCATTTTTGTAATTACAGCTGGCGGTTCCGTGGTGCCGAGCCGGATGTTGTTTAATCGCAGATTGGACTTAAACCGGCGGTAAACAAACTGTGATTTTTTAAACTACGGCTATGTTGTAGGCCTAGTTCTCATTGAATGTGGGATTTTTGCAGGGGTACCGGGTCAAATCGCTGAATACAATTAATGAATTAATATTATCCTATGTTTGAAGATTTCAAATCGCGTTCAAGGTTATATAGATAAACATGTTTAGATGTTTTGAAACCCCAAACCATTATTTGGGTCCTAGTGGAATTTATTGTTTAAAAAATAAATGCATTTTCTCAGCTGTTGTTGTTCCGTGTAGCTCTAATTGAATGATCCTACCAAAACATGCATGCATGCATAAAAGGTTTTATTCTGTTTTGTTGTTCACTTCGGTTCGCTCAAATCCACACTTCTTGGCGAAAATTATTCCAGAAACTCCTCAACCTCAAAAAATCTGTCGAAATTTCATCGAACGTTGACAGAATCGGACATCTGCACCAAAACCTGTCGAAGCAACCCCGCCCAAAACGCGAGAAAACTCCGTCGATATACTGGAACTGTGTAGAACCTCCTCCACCAAAAGCGCGAGAAAGCTCCCTGAAACTTCCGTTGACAGCATCGAGAATCTCCACCGAAACCTTGTGGAACCTCCACCGAGAACGCCGAAAAATCCGTCGAAATTCGCAGGAACCGCTGGCGGGCGTGTCAAACTGTCGTAGCCTACTAGAACCTCCGTTGGCAGCATCGGAAATCTTCACCGGAATCGTGCAGAACCTACTCCACCGACAAACCGACATGAATGACCATAGCAAAAATAATAAAATTTCTGGCCGAAGCACACTACTGGCTCCGTTCGCGGGAAAAATTTAACTAATCCATCAACCCGCATGCAAAAGTTATGAATTGGTTTGTATCTGATCTATTCTGGACAAATTATTTTTATCTAGATAAAAAATCCTACGATTTTGACAGTTCGGATCACTGCACATTTAAATCGGCCGTTTTAGACTTTCGGGTATAAGTCAGAATTAAGGGTCATATCGGTTTGTCGGTGCCTCCTCCACCGAAAACGCGAGAAAACTCCGTCGAAACTCCCCGGAACCTCCGCCGGTAACATGAAAAATGTCCACCGAAATCGTGCAGTGTTGTGTTGGAAAGTAGACCACATGCCGCCTACATCGGTGCGTCCCTCGCACAAGGACAACCTACTGTGTTACCTTAATTATAACGAATATACGTTGTATACGAGCACCCCGAATACAATGTATGATTGCATTTGTAAGTTATAAGTCAGGTAGCACCGTAGAGAGCAAACTACTTTTGACTACTGTGCTACCTTTTTTTTTTTTTCTTTGGTTTGTTTTTTCCGTCGATCTTGTTTTCCGTGCTGAGCACCAATGCTACCGACGTGCCAGGAAGGCAGCTCCCACACCTGGACCCTACCTATCGACCCATCAACTCTTGAACCGGGGACCAACGGCTTTACTTCCCATCCGAAGGAAGGCGTGATCAGAGATGTTATGCCTCAGAACATCCCGGCGGCGCCGACTAGGATTGAACCCAGGCCTGCTGGGGTGAGAGGTAATCACGCTTACCACTACACCACCGGCGCCGTTGGTACTGTGCTACCTGTCTTATAACGGATATACGGGGTTCTCATATACAATGTATAGTTCGTCTAATTTACATTGCAAATGCTATGCAAAATTAGACGAGTCATTCGTTGTAATCGGGGTACTCGTATACAACGTTTATTCGTTATAAGTCAGTTAACACAGTAGTTTGTCTCTTTTTCTCCTTCTAATGTTGTCAAAACCCGAGGAGCAAAACCACCCAACAGGGGTAGTAAAGTGTGGGGACCCAACGTTGAGCATAATCATATTTACCTGCTTTTGGGTACAACTTGTTGAAGATGCCGCTTGATCCCTGTCCAAGGATGAGGGACTTCATGATGATTTGTCAAGTGTCGCTATGATTTTTTTTTTGCAATTTGTTAAAATTTTAGTTTTTCTTCAGTTTATTGATTTGAACCCTAAACTAACGTTCATCCATTGCACTAATAGTTATAATGTAGTTGTACTTTCCTAATAACCCATCTATCACAGACAAACAGACATAACACACGCATTTGACGGACAATTTGAGTGTTTTTGGTTGGTGGTGCCGCCACCTGTGGCGCGCACGGTCGGTTCCCTTGCGTTTGACGTCTGCACACTAGCGCCATCTGTTCAGCGTACTATCCATCACATGATACTCAACAGATGGCGGTAGTGTTTTAGTGACTATGTTTTGTGGAAAGAAATATTAAATGTGTTATTTCTGTTTGTCTGTGCATCTACGTTTCTTTTTCGTTGTGTGTGTGTGTTTGTGTGTGTGGGGGGGGGGGGGGGGGTTAATGTAACCAATGCTAATACCTTTCTCTCTGTTCTTTTATTCGTTTTCTATATCCCTTCACCATCACCCCATATCCCATCATCTTGACGAGAGATGAGTTACTTGCATATCATAGAGGTAACTCTAAGACTAGTAGGTCCCGAAGAAACGTGCTCAACTTTTTGGCTCAGCTCTGGTACTATCTTCGGTCCCAAGCTAATCGATTCACCCCTCGAAACATAGGAAAAACCACTAACCCCTCATTTTATCTGTCAAACTTTCATAGCGAATCAAAACAAACATTGTGTAGTACTAGAATTTTGACTAGAATGGGGTACGTTAATCGTTTGCTTGGGACCAATAGGCGTATTGATTGTTGATAATATGCCGAGCGTGGTTATATCACAAAAACCACGCAGGAACGGCAATCGATGGAGCTGAGGAATAATGAGGTAAATTCTAAACAGTATTTTAAAGGAGCCAACTGTAAGCAGGTAATAATAGACATTAATAATCAAACAACCATAAAAAGGTAAGAATGAATTTATTTATTTTAAATACAGTAATGACCTGATTTTGTCAGCCCCTCCGCGCTTCAGATTTTTTCTTTCAATAATTTCACATACCCATAAATCTAAATTTTTCTCATTCATCGTTAAGAGGGATATTTAAAGTATACTTTGGTGCAATAGGTTCAAGAAGATTACTGAAAAAGGGCATGGGTTTTGTAGAACATTGGAATACATTTTCAAAAAAGGAGGCTGACGAAATCGGGACATTACTGTATTCCATTTACATTTACATGATTTATCACATATTTCCGGAGAGCTTCGAAGTTGGAGCGTAGTTGATTTTGTAGATAGGTACGTCATTTTTCGGTTTCTCGCGGATTGGGGCTCAGTCTGAAAAAACTAATAACACAAACAGGTAAAGGAATAGTTCCTCTTTGATTTGGTAGGGTAGAGAACTACTTTGGCCTAATCGCCCATTTCAGGCCTATCGAGCAGAAAATTTCAAATAAATCCATGATTTCAGAGTTAACAAGTCAATTATGCGTTTGATACGATGCTTTAGTTAATAAGCTACCGAACGAAGTCAATGAAAACGCGTGGTATGAAGGTTTGCACCCATTATTCCCAAAAACAAAAGAAGCGCTCCGACCGAATCAATTTTTATCTTTATCCGATAGGCCGAAGTGAATTCATTGGCGTTTCAATGCATTAGGCCGAGTTTAGAATCCGTAGGCCGAGTTTGGCGTCAAGAAGCAGTGTTAGACTTTTGACAATATCTCAACAATTGGTTTCTCTTTATCAAATCTTACGATACATACGGAAAGGTAAATACATTTGGAAGCCATCAGTAATAATAACAATCCGTTTGGTGCTAAACTGCGCTATATTAAGAAAGATGAAGTGCGGGTTGTGCTTAATAGGCTGGAAATGGGGTAGTTAACCCTATAGTTTGTTTGCAAGATTGTTCTTTTGCTCGCGGGAGACCGGCGATTGACGTGTTTGTTTGCAGGGGCGATTGCGCCCAGATCTCGGGGTTCTCCGGATTTATGGTCGTAATCTAATACACACATTTGATCACAATACGAGCCTAAGAGCTGCAGTGACCTAGTGAGCACCATAGTTCGAGTCATCTGTTAGTATTGTGTATCGCATGGATTTCCACTGTGGTGTGCTTCTATTGTGCCATACCCATATGTATTTTTGTGGTGCGACATAGTGGAAAAGTGAGAGCGTAATTAGAACATTTACCCTATACAATATGCAATTTAAAATTAGCTTCGAAACTAACTTCAAAGTGAAGCATTTCAGGGGAAACATGTCAGAAGGGTATAACTCGAAACGTAAACAATGACTTTGAACGTCGATTTCTTTTCTAAAGGGTGTCCACGATGAAATTGCCACACACAAAATTGATTCGCAAAATTCGAGTTTTCATCCGATTGCCATCAAATTTTCAGGGATTGAGAAATAACTATTAAACTTCATTTTACCATTTTACTCGTATTTTATTTACAGTCCATACGCAAATGCCCGCACCTTGGCCTTAACCCCGGCCATAAGATTCTGCACAACCTGTGAATCAACCGTTTTTTGCTTGTAAACCCATACTTTCTTCAGTTCCTCGACTGTCTTCACTACCTTAGGTCGTTTAAGAAGGTGCTGCTTCATAATCGCCCAGTATTTCTCGATGGGGCGGAGCTCCGGAGTGTTGGGAGGGTTGAACATTTTCGGCACGAAATTGACCTTATTGTCCGCATACCACTTCAGCACGTCCTTGGAGTAGTGGCATGAGGCCAAATCCGGCCAGAAGATTGTTGGGACGTTGTGGGCCTTCAGGAGAGGAAGCAGCCGCTTCTGGAGGCACTCTTTTATGTACACCTGTCCGTTCATCGTGTCCTGGGTCACGAACGGTGCACTCCGCTTCCCGCACGTGCAGATGGCTTGCCAAACCAGGAATTTCTTCGCAAATTTGGACATCTTCTGAGTGCAGACATGCTCCGGAACGCTGAACTTATCCTTGGCCGTGAAAAACAGGTTGCCGGGGATCTGTTTGAAGTCGGCCTACACATATGTTTCGTTGTCCATGATGCAGCATTCAACTTTCGTCAGCATGTTGAGGTACAACTTCCTGGCACGGGTTTTGGCGGACTTGTTCTGCTTCTCGTCGCGATTAGGGGCCTTTTGTACCTTGAACGTTCGAAGCCCAGCCTTAGTTTTGGCCTTCTGGACAAAACTTCGGCTTAGGTGCAGCTTCTTAGCCACATCCCTAACGGAGGCGTTCGGATTTCGGTTGAAGGCCCCAACTACGCGGTTGTGATTTTTGGTGTTGTACGGAATACTTTTTCCTTCACTTCTGGGCTTCCGATCGGTGGTCAACCGTTCCTCGAACCGCTTAATCACTCGCGACACCGTGGAATTCGCGATTCCCAACGTTTTAGCGATGGAACGATGCGAGAGATCCTTGTTCTCGTGATGAATGCGCAAGATTTTATCACGCACGAGCTGTTCTTTCGACTCCATTTCCGCGAGTTTTGATCACAGGACTTTAAAACTTGCAGGATGTCAATAATGCACTATGAACTAAATCCTCCCAAATTTTCATTAAATTCTACCCAACGATTAAAAAGGTAGAGCAATTTCATAGTGTGGCAATTTCATCGTGGACACCCTTTATGACAACACACCCATGGAATCTGACTACACCAGCTCATAGAACAAACATTGCTCTGTCAGATGATTTAGTTAGTTTGATTGGGTGTTTAGTCATTTGTGAGAAACCGACGATCCAAGTCATTGTTTACGTTTCGAGTTAGACCCTTCTGACATGTTTCCCCTGATTTTAGTCACTTGAAGGTGTCACCTGGGACGAATAATGATATTATTAATATATGTCAAAGCCTAAGAGAAGAAGTGACAATACGGGGGCGAAAATGAACCAATTTTCTGTCAAACGTGAACCAGCTCCTGATTGGCCGATTTCATGTGCGTAAGATAGAGACAGAGATAGATAAAGATAGAGATAGAGATAGAAATAAAAGAGGAAGAAGCCAATTGTCACCTCTTCCTCTTAGGTCAAAGCCAGAAGTACTTGAAACACGTTAAATTTTAGTTTAAAAGCATGATTGTGTAGGTAGATTAGAGATTTCAGTTATTTATTAAATAAGACTAAATAATCATCAAATGAACTTCAATTAGAGAATTCAGAAAGTTAATTAACATAAGAGATAGGACGCGAGGGGTCCGCTTAGGGAGGCAACTAGCCTTTAGAGTTGTATAATAAATTTTTCTATATAGTATATTTGTTAATTACAGGCAATGCCAATAGCAGTCATATCTTCAATCAGGCGTTTACGAATAAGTAAAGTATTAGGAAAGGTGTGTTAAATATGTTGATAGGTTTGAAATAAGAAGTAGGATTGTTGTGCTTTAGTTCTCGGTAAGTTATGATGTGTCAACTAAACCCTTTTGAGCCAATTTTCAAAAATCAAATTGATTGAGTGATTTATTCAAATACACCTTCATTGAAACATTGCGTTGCGTTAGAAAACAGTATTCTTCTCTAACGAAAATTTACGATTCATGCATCTAACATAGTAGTAGTAGCAGTGTCGCAGATTCTAATCACAATTGCTGTAAATAGTGCAGGGCTGAATACGGATCAAAACTAACATAACTCTTAACACTAAAATGATCCCGGAACTAACACTCATCCATTGCTTTTTTAGTTATATATTAGTTTTATTTTCCAACTAATTTATCTATTAACCCATTATCTTTATGAATAGCGAATCATATGGAGTTGGAACTCAAAGAAATAACGTGATTTCAATGGACTAAGGAGAAGGAATAGAATTACTTCGAACAGGATAGCAAACAAATTCAGGACCAATCCATTAGAGACCAGAAATCAACAAGGCACCTGTGAGTTATATACTCGGAGAGGTATTTGATAAATAATCAAAAAATGTTTAGTTAAAATCATAGTGGAGCCAAAGATCAAGAGAGGCAATTGTCAATAATTCATTAATTAGTAGAAATAACCATATTATCCTATAATTGATATTACTATTTTTATATATCAATGAAATTAGTCATAACAGAGTAACAGAAAGAGTTTAAAAACAGATGGGGAAGGACAATAGACACAAGTGGACACAATAGACAAGACAAGTTGGGGTTAATACACAAGACAAAATGACAAAATAAGGGACGACAGAAGACAAGACTGGGACAAAAATCAACCTTTAAAAAACAAGAATGTGCAATTATATTATCAAAACTATTTGGATCAACACAAAAACAACAGTGACCACACGGGCACCATAGCCTAGGAACGTCTGTGTGTTGATTTAAAATAGAGGCTGTAATGTAGATGTAAAATTTATCAATAAAAGGGGTCCAGTGTAGAGTTTAATCATGTGTATGCTGCCACTGTGATCACTACAAAAAAAAATCCACTTGATTTTCATGTGTCTATACTAGAGTGATGCAAAATTTGAAATTTTCGCTCCACAATACTTAAACGATTGCAAATCTGATCCTGGCTAACCTCTCAAAATTTGAACCCATTTGGTGAGAAACTGAGATGGCACAAACCATTTGAAGTTTGTATGGGAATTACTATGGTAAAACCAAGATTTTTGTTCATGTCTATCTAATAATTCACCATATCGGTCTGCTTCAAAAGCTTTACTTACTTGTAGTACTTGTAGGAAATTTTCCCAGCTACAACTTTGCTGAAGACCACTTTTTGATTAAATGAAAGGATCGAAAGTTATCAATGGTTCAATGCGCTGATGTCTTATGATCATGCTCAATCAACTGCTCAGCAGGCAACATTGGTGTTTCTGGGGCGTTGAATAGGACTCAAAAATTATGGCTACTATGTCACACTGCAAAATACAGTGTTGCCTACAGAGCAGCTGCTTGATCATGTCATAAGTTTACCAATCTCTTAAATAATTAATAACTTTTTCCTGTCTCGTTTTACATAGAAACGATCTTCAGCAAAGTTGTAGCTGAGAAAATTTTCTATAAGAATGGCTATTGAACTATTTCGCAGCTCAATATGGAAAAAAGACTAGAAGGCATTGGACAAAAAAATGAGATTTTCCATAGTAATTTACATGTAAACTTCAAATGGCTTGTTCGAAGTCTGTTTCAAACCAAATGAGTTATAACTTTGGGAAGCTAATCAGGACCCGATTTGAAACCATTTAAGCACTGTGGAGCGAAAAAGTAAAATTTTGCATCAGTCTAGTCTACACATAAAAAGAATCCACTCAGAAGTACACATGAAACATAGGAGTCAAATGAATAGTATGTGTGGTTACACATGAATTTTATGTGTACACTTAAGAACTATGTGTCCGATACATATATATATCATTTGTTTATCACATTGCAAAAATTCATATGTGGGACACATAAAAATTAGCTTTGGATTTTTATTAGTGTAGTTCATTTTAGCAAATAATCAAACTGTTAAAACCTCCACAAACAAAAAAATAATCAAACTGTTAAAACCTCCACAAACAAAGAAAGTACATTTTCAATAAATTTACACATATATTTATTTGAAAGCTTATCCAAAATGCAAACCTTTCTTAAATGGACCCAACGGACACAACATATGCTACTGATACCGCCATGTAGTCAACCTACGTTGTTGATAATGCCACGATTGATTGCTTGCGGCAATGCCATTGGATCGATTGCATAAAAGCTGATTGACTAAATACGTACCTAGTGATAGGACAAACCATCTCGGTGTGTGTCGATTCCCCAATCTGAGTCACTGATTCCAATAAAACTCTTATCTGTTTAAATGCAAAAGATACGCTTTCCATTCACTTTCTAGATACAGCAAAAAGCGGTTTGCAACTGTGTCTAGAGTGGATTACAGGATTCAATATCGTGCAAACAATTGTGAAGGAGGATTGGGATTGGATAGTTACATCCCATGAAATAGCCTTCATATTCTTCATATGATTCTTCGAACTTCATATGCATCACTCAGTGGATTCGTCGGGATGTATCTTGATCTTTTACACCTATATTTGCTGCCAAACCAGTTCGGAAAAACTCTAAATCTCATAACTCATGTGTGAGTTTATGCGCTTGTGAGTTTTGCCTAGCAAAATTCAACAGATCAAAAATCACGAATGAGTTTTTAGTTAAAAATTTATTGCTTGTCACACACTAGTTTATTTTCTTAGAATGAATGAAATTTGAGAATTTATTTTCCGAACACTGCAGCCGAGTACTCTTCAGGAGATCGGTTAGCTCTCTGGTCCCAAACATAACTAGGTACCTTCTAAAGTTTTCAATTCAAATCCGATGTCTCATTTGCGTGAAAATTAGGGTAACCAACTGATTTTGGACCCCTAGAGGAAGTGAGATCACGTTTATGTCAAAATAATATTATTTGTTTATTATTATTATGCAATTTACATGCGGTTGTGTTCGAAAGCTACTCATCTTGGATGTAAAATGTCACTAGATGTTTTATTTATTGATATATACTCGAAAAATAATTCTTTTCACATCATGATATTCACATATTTTGGACCCTTCCACTTGATTTTGGACAGTGTCCATAATATATTTTGGACACACTGAATGGGAACGAATATATTTTGGACATGCTGAAGTTCTTTCAACCTATGAGCCTAAAATTAATTACGACGGTCACTTCTTCCTATCTCGCATTTGTTAGGTCCGTCTAGGTGGGAAAATTTTCAAAGAAGGTGCCGTAAAACGGGGTGAAATTGATCAGCGGGGTGAATTTGATCGCTGAGTATACCCAATATTGTACTTATGCATAATATTTTTACAATGTATAAAAATATATATTCGTACGTTTAGTAACGAAAAACATGTTACACATGAAAAAATATCACGAGAAATTTCAGCGATCAATTTTGCCCCGCTGATCAATTACACCCCGTTTTACGGTATGCATAAAAGTTAACCCCCCGTTACTCGCGCTGTTGTACTTTGTACAACACATATGAGTTTTCTATTGCCATTTTGTTGCTGCCAATCGATCTGAAACCAACTTGTATTCCTCAAAAAACTTGTTTTGAACTAAAAAAGCTAAACTTTGATTACAATTAACCCCCAAAATGCGGATAATAGAGAAAATGTAAATGGAAACCGCGTAAACTATGACCATACTACGTGGGATTTGACTTAATTGATTACAACATGGAATATATCGAGATCCTAGCCAGATAAAAAGTTACTGTCTTCGGCAAAGTTGTTCAGGAGGTCAAAGCCTATTTCTTAGTGTACAATAGTTCAGAATTATCTCACTTCGTGGTGCTAGTATACATGTGAAATTCTCGTGTATAAAATATCTCTAGATCCTGACCAGATAGAAAGTAAATGCCTTCAGCAAAGTTGTTCAGGAAGTCAAGCTCTTTTCGTTGGTGGAGTAGTTCAGAAATTTCACACTACGAGGCGCTAGTATATACGTGTAATTCTCGCATATACAATAGCTCGAGTTCTTGACCAGCTAGAAAGTTACTGTATTGGGCAAACTTGTTCAGGGGGTCAAGACTTTTCGACAGATAGACAGTAGTTCAGAATTTTCTCACCACGTGGCGTTTGTATACATATACACTTCTCGCATATGATATATCTCGAGATCCTGACCAAATAGAAAGTTACTGTCTTTGAAAAAGTTGTTCAGGAGGTCAAAGCCTATTGCTTGGTGTAGAATAGTTCAGAATTGTCTCACTATGTAGTTCTAGTATACACGTTAAATTCTCTCATATAAAATATCTAGAGAGCATGACAAGATAGAGTGTTACTGTCTTGGGCAAAGTTGTTCAGGGGATCAAGGCCTTTTGGCTAGTGGACGGTAGTTCAGAATATTTCACTTCATGGTACTAGTATATACGTGCAATTCTCGCATATGATATATCTCAAGACCTGCTAAAAATGTACTGTAATCGGCAAAGTTGTCCAGGAGATCAAACCCTATCGTTGGTGGAAAGTACATAATTTTCTCACTAGGTGACGTTAAAAGACACGTGAAATCCTTGCATACAAAATATCTCTGAATGATCCGCATACTAGTGCCACGTAAAGGGAAAATTCTGAATTACTGTACACCAACGAAAAGATCCTAACATCCTGAACAACTTTGCCGAAGACAGTAACTTTCTGTCTGGTCAGGATCTAGAGATATTTTATATGCGAGAATTCCTCATGTA
The DNA here is from genome assembly GCF_037179485.1 of Ochlerotatus camptorhynchus. Taxonomy (NCBI): domain Eukaryota; kingdom Metazoa; phylum Arthropoda; class Insecta; order Diptera; family Culicidae; genus Ochlerotatus; species Ochlerotatus camptorhynchus. The sequence goes on from NW_027040553.1 coordinate 924,886, forward strand.
TACTAGCGTTGCAAAGTGAGAAAACTCTGAATTTAAGTCCACCACTTCCTGAACAACTTTGCCGAAGACAGTAACTTTTTATATGATCAGGATTTCGAGTTATTTTATATGAAAATTTCACGTATATACTAGCACCATATAGTGAAAAAATTCTGAACTATAGGCTTTGAACTCCTGAACAACTTTTCCGAAGACAGTAACTTTCTATCTGGTCAGGATTTCGAGATATATCACATGCGAGAACTTCACATGTATACTAGCGCTATGTAGTGAGTAAATTTTGAACTACTGTCCACCAGCAAAAAGGTTATTATCTCTAGAACTACTTTGGCAAAGACAGTAACTTTCTATCTGGTCAGGATCTCGAGATATTCCATGTTGTAACGAATTAAGTCAGAACCCTCGTAGTATGGACACCATTTACGCGGTTTCCATTTACATTTTCTCTATTATCCGCATATTTTGGGGGTTAACTGTAATAAATATTTAGCTTGTTTAGTTAAAAGCAAGTTTTTTGAGGAATACTCGTTGATTTCAGATCGATTGGTAGCTCGGCTGCAAAATGGAAATGGAAAACTCACACTGTTGTACAAAGTACAACGCGTGAGTACTCGTGTTACAAAAGTTGGCACGAGTAACGGAGGAAATATAATATAACATAAGGAAACAACTGATCATACCATAAAAAAAAATCATTCAGAAGTAAATCTTAATACGGAGACCTGACTCTATGCTTGCAGTCCATATTATTTTTTGTATGGGCTGTTCATGAACTACGTAGACGGTTTTTGAGAGATTTCAACCCCCCCCCCCTTCCGTAGAAGACAGTCTCAAACACAAAATTTAAAAAATTGTATGGACCGTAGACATCTGCCAAGCGCTCCCACCCCCCTAAAGCGTTTACGTAGTTTATGAACAGCCCCTTAGTTAAATGCGTTTGGGAGATAGGAAAACTTTTGTGGAAAACTAGGAACTAGGAAAACTAGGAAAACTCAGAGTGGACCTCTCAACGTGTTTTGCCGTTTTTCCCATTTTGAATCGCCTGATAAACAAGAAATATATTTAAAAACAATGAATTCATATAATTTTGATTGATTTACTTACCAATTTAATCAGAAATCTGAGATAATAGCACGATCGACCAACCGGATTTTTTTTTTGTCGCTCTTTTGATGATTCTCATTTGATAAGTGTCCAAAGTTGGTAACATTTTTTTACGATCTTTTTTGGACACTTTTTATTTAATACTTTTTAAGTAAAATCTTAAGGTGAAATCTTTATAAACACGTGAAATACATCTTCCAAAGTCAGATAAACTGATTTGATAAAAAAAATCATTGAATTGTATATTTTAGACCAAATTTAAAACAAGTACACTAACGCCGATTCCTCTTGACAAACGTCGAAACATGAAACTTTTTCGATAACATTTTCTAAAACTGCATAAATTAAGCAATTGTAAGCAATTTGAGGTGAACTAATGATCTTGAGACATAGAAAGTAATTGAAAGAATGTAATTACAACATCAACCCAGATGAATTTGAAGAAACTAGACAGTAAGCGAGGAAAATATATGAAAAGGGTCCAAAATATGTAGGGGTCCAATTCAAGTTGGTTACCCTATACGATGTGGTCGCATCCGCAGTTATAGCAAAATCCGCCAAACGTCACCATGTTAAGAAGACAAGACAATCGCAGGCGCCTTCAGCGACGTTCGCTGGCAATTCGTGATCTATTACCTGCTTGAAGAAGGCTCATTAACGGCAGCTACCAGCCACCGACGACTGTCTACCATCATCCAAATCGATTCTTGCTAAACAACAATAGCCGATAATTGTTTGTTATTATTGCTGGCTCTGAGGCGGCAAGGCAGTCGCATCAGTCTCATCCGCGATCGGTTACTTTTAATTAGCGTTCGATTGTTGTTCCCTGCTCTTGAGGTGGACTACTTTTTATAGAAGTTGCTAATAAAATTAGACCCCCCCCCCGCCTCCCGCTGGAACGCTACAAAAAACACATAATCAATCGATGCCGATGACGACGAAATTCGTGCTTCTATTGTTTTGGAACGTTGCTCGGTATTGTTCAATTAGCACAGAAAACTCCACTAAAGAGTAACTTTGCACGAGCTTCCATAAAAGGAACGGAATCCTATCCAAGCCGGTCGGTGCAAGCAAATAGATCACGACCAACTTCCAAGAAGAGATCTTGATTGCTCGTTTTACATGGTCGGTCGGTGCTCGCAGGTTAGCTTTTGTTTTGCATCCTCACTCCGCGCTTGATCGCGCTCATCTCCTCCGTCGTCAGTCAGCCGTCGCCGGGGTGGAAGACGCAAACCGCTATTTATGCTCGACCGACCCCCGGCCGTAAGAGATTACATAAACGTTGACAATAAGCCCGCTCTGGTGGTGGATGGAGCTCTAAGCTTATCTGCAGAGGCGGATCTGGAAAGAAAATATGTAACAATAAACCATTGAAAAGAAGCCGTGGTGCCATCCCGGAACAGATCAGATCCTAACCTCAAAGATCCGACCGCGCTCTATGGGGGTTATGGTAAACTTTCAATTTCTTCTGATGGCGATGGCGCTCCGGACCAAGCGATGAAAGGTAAGGTTTCCCAAACGGATCGGAGAAGCCGCATTCACGCGGTAACCACGGTAACCACATGTCGATACGATTGCAGTAAATAATGCTTTTTTATTGCTACCCGGTGACTTACGATGATGGTGGCGCACTTTCGTCGATCAAGGCATACGACGCTGCTGGGCCAATCGTGTCAGTGGTGCGTAAATATAAATAATGAAGAAATGTCATCGGTGATCGGTAGCGTCGGAGCGGATCGATTGGATGGGATTTGCAGCTATCGCAAATCAATTATTTTACGCTTTTTTTTAGCAGTCTTGCCGGTGGATTTACGGTTATATATTTTTTGACGTTTGCCAAGCGAGGAGGATGCGAACGATCACAAAGGGCCACATTATGCCAATCGTTATTTGCGTTCTACAGGAATTAACTGATTGACATTTTAATACACGTTTATCGAGGATTTTTCGAAAAATTTCCGTTAATTGGCTAACGTAGTGTGGTAGAGTTCTAAAGATAAGTTATGTTTAAGCTGAATTGAAATAAAATTCATGAGTTATTTTGGGTCCACACCATGCAAACATTCTGTATTGCTAAATCTCAAGATTTTGATTATTTAGAAATATAATGCCTCGGGGAAATTTGGTCAAGACGTCAAGGACTGCTAGATGGTGGACAGATCGATTCAAAATTCTACCGCTAGGTGGCACTAGTGTGCATGCACATATTCTGTGCTACTACTCTTCCAGATCCTGATTATATATAAGGGTTGTGTCTTTGGCAAAGCCGATCAGGAGCTCAATTGATCAATTGTGAATGCTACCACTAGGCTAGTGATGAAGCAAATATACTGTAGGTACTACTGTATCTCAAGATCCCGATTATTTAGAAAGGATGTCTTCGGCAAAGTTGATCAGAAGTTCAAGTGCTGCTGGGAGGTGAACAGATCAATTCGGAATTCTTCCAGTAGGCGACCTAGTGGCAGAATTCCAAATTGGTATTAACCACTCAGCACGTTGATCTTTTCTCAAAGCTAAGTCAAGTCTCGAAAAAAAGATTAGGAAGGTTCGATTTTTTCAACCTGGCAAGCTATTCAAATGGAATGCTTCCTTCTTTTTAACTTAAGCAGTTCTTTCGAGTTGTACTGATTTCATAAATTTTTCAATAATCAAAGTTAGAAAATTCCTGTTAGGAGAATTAACCACTACCAGCAGCTGGCGCGCAATCCAGGTGCATCACGCCATGGAATGCACCAATACGAAGCAAGTAGGGCAGAATACCTTAGTAAGCACTTTTAGGGCATAAATAGGGAACATGAGGTTCGCTCACTTTTTCCAGCTTTCAGCGCAGGTGGCTTGTAATAACTGTTCATGTGTAGCTAAGGAAGAATAAATTTGTGAACTTGTAACTTGCTTCCTTCTCTTGAACTTGAGCAGTTCTTTCGAGTTGTACTGACCCATTCATTGAAATCACCCATTCGGCGAAATGTGCTCCGATGAAATGTTCTTTGACGAAACGTCCTTCGGTGAAATGACACATCCTCCTCTTGATCCCCTGATAAACTGTGTCAAAGACATTACCCTTTCCATAATCTGGACCTTGAAATAGAGCAATACAGAATATTTGCAAGCTCACTAGCGCCACCTAATGACAGAATTCCGATTTGATGTGTCCACCACCCAACTCTAAGACTAGAAGGTCCCGAAGAAACGTGCTCAACATTTTGGCTCAGCTCTGGTACTCTATTCGGTCCCAAGCTAATCGATGCACCCCTCGAAACATAGGAAAATGCACGAACCCCTCGTTTTATCAGTCAAACTTTCATAACGAATCAAAACAAACATAGTGTAGTACTAGAATTTCGACTAGAATGGGGTACGTTAATCTATTTGCTTGGGACCAAAAGGCTAGTCAAGTAGTGAGCCAATTTAAAATCGTTAGTTTCCACCGGTTGGTTCTACCCAATCCTCTGCCAAGAAGGAGGGTTGCTGAAGCCACCACCATTGGTGGTGTCAGCACTGTAGCCTACAGTTTTTATGCTTTGTTTATATGTGCATTAACGTATGCGTTAAAAAATCTTATGTGAATAATCATTAATGAAACTTGAATGATTAGCTTGCTTAATTTATAAATTAATATAATAAATATTTAATTCCTACATATACGCGCTTGTTGAACAATTATCACGATTATATTGCCGCGCAACAAATCAAACATCTATGTGGACGGAGCATAGTTTCTCAATGTTTGTAACAGCTGTCTTAGATTGGTAGATAATCGAGCCAAAGAACCAACAACTTTGGCTTCATGCAAAATGTTGGTTGATGACGTTTCTGCCACCATAGTGGTTCTACCGCATCTATCAAAATGCCACCGCAGGAATAAAAGCTAGATAAAAATATTTAAATTTGAACGTCAGAATGGGTTTGACAGCGCACGGTGGACCAGAAATGCAATTAATTGTCTTACCCTGGGTGTTCTCTGTTGTACACAGAAGTCGTCTCCATTCAACTCGATCCATGGCTGCACGATGCCAGCCTCGCAGTCGTCCACCTGGGGGCCGTTCAAAACACACGTAAACCAAAATTTTTAACCCCTTCCTCCTCCCTCCTAAACTATAGTAGACTTTTCTGATACCCCTCGCTACTCCTAACGTCTACGTAGATTTTGATAATTATGAAAAACAATTCAAAATCTTTGTATTGGCGATCTAACGATGACATAAAGCTCCGCTTGTGGCAAATAAGAGATCTAGAAAAATGATAATTTTAATTTGCTTTTATGTTACGAATAAAGTATTTAAAAAAAAATTGGTTGTGCATACGGGAAAGGGGGCAAGTCACTCTGCCCCTTGTGCTAACACCCACAAAAACACAGTTTGACGCACTTCAACTGGAAAGCTAATTTTTTCATCAATTCTGGCATCACTGCCAATAATGTTTACGTTTGTTGATCAATTTAGTTGTTGTTTTTCTCTTGCAAGGAGAGAGAACCACGGCAGTCGGTTTGTTGGATTGCACCGGACCTCGATGGAGGAAATCACTCGGGATACAGAAGTGACACGTACACCGTATTCCGCGACCTGGAATATCCATAACTGGATGCGATCGGGCCTACGAGAGCGCATGGATGATGGCGTGGATTAAAGCTAAGTGGCCACTGTCTATTGTTTATCCGTAGTGAAAGTGTGAACGTCTGCACCAGGACTACGTTTGACTAAATAAATTACAATTTCAAAAAGTGGAAATGTCTGTCTAGATCCGTCAGAACGCTCCGATGAATTTATTTTGGTATGTTGGGAGTGTCACAGCAACAGTAAGGTGCTTATAATTCTAGATCACTACTGGGTTCAGTCCAGCTCGCCTCTGTGGTCGTGCTTCTTGTAGTTGTTAATGGTAGTGCCTGTAGTGTTCCGTTTATGCTATGTTGCCTTTTAGAGCTGAATTTTACACATCTTGACGAATTGAACTAGCTGTTTCAGTTCGTCTTCCACATTTTCCTCGAATATCTTCGGTAGTGAATTAGATGCACTTTGTTGCATTAAGCAAACAACAGCGAAGGAGTCGCTGGGGGATCCTTCATTTTCAGCGTATTGTTATGGTCGAGGATATGCCAGTAAGCATATTTTTTTCGGTTGATGTTTTGACAGCTCGGTCGACCAATTAACACCCAAAAACACCTTCCGACACTAAAAAGCACACAAAAACACGAACTATACGTTCTACTCGGGTACTCGTATACAACGTATATCTGTTATAAGTCAGGTAGCACAGTAGGACTAAGGGAAGGTCCATTAATCATGTCACGCAAATTTGGCCCATTTTCAACCCCCCTTCCTCTTTGTCACATTTTTTGTATGGACCTTAATTTTTTTTTGTATGGCTCGTCACAGTTTCCGAAACCCCCCCCCCCCCTGAAAGTGTGACATAATTAATGGATGATCCCTAATGGTCAATGTCACTAGCTTTAACGTTTTCACTTTGATTGTTTCCAATGTTTTCAACAATCTTTGCTTGATCCACTCATTCCAACCAAATTGCGTTGAGATTGCGTTTCATCAAGCGACGAGCCAAATCCAAGCCAAATTCATACGCTATCCAGCTCGAAGGACCAAAAAAGCGGAGAGAAGCGATACTGATTCCCCAAGTGGAATCTGATCAAGCGTTGTTGATTCCCAATCAAACAAGAACTGCCTTCATTGCAGTCACCACCAACCAATCAATGCGGCTGTTCTAACAACTCTTCCATAGCCCTGAAAAGGGCTGCATACAAACTCTTCAGCTTGGTTGAACGAGGCAATGACGTTTATATAAGGTCCGGGCCAACAGGCAGCTTGCTGGTGTTAGAAGCAAAACTATTGCTGAGCAATGAAGTGACGACGTTACTCTACACACTTACAAATATTCATGTAAATTTAGGTGCTCTGAGAGTGACACATACGAGCGTCAATTTTGACATAAATTTGAGTCATAACAGACGCGAAATATAACTTAATCAAACTTACTTTTCGTCGAGCAACGAACTTTTCAGTCTCGGAGAACATAAGATTACATGACATGTTTGTTTACGCCTCATCTTTTATGTCATAGATGGATTCCGTCACGTGTAAAATTAGTTTTTTCTAAGTGTGTACCATAACATTCCATACTGCGAACAGTGAGATTTACGTCACTGCCAACAGCTGTTTCGTGTAAAAAGATAAACATTGCAATGAAATAGGGGAAATGGAAATAATGTCGGCCTACATGCCCCTAATTTGGGCCCATACATAAATTCAGCAATCGTAAATTTTCAATAGCGGCCAAAAATATCCATAAGTACCGTCCCAATGACGTGTTCATCTAGATAAAATTGATAAATAGCAGATTTCTAGCGATGGACCCAATCTTAGATCCATAGGCCAACATTAGAGGCATTTCCCCTACAAACACCAATAAACATTTGCACATTTCACTAACACCAATAAGCCTGTTGGTCCGGACCTTATGTAAAGGACATTGAGAACGAGGCACTTTCAGTTGGAGATAAAGGATCACACACACACACAGACACACACACACACAGACACACACACACACACACACACACACACACACACACACACACACACACACACACACACACACACACACACACACACACACACACACACACACACACACACACACACACACACACACACACACACACACACACACACACACACACACACACACACACACACACACACACACACACACACACGCACACGCACACTCACACACGCACACACACACACGCGGTAGTACTAAAATTTACGTTTATTTGCTTGTGGCTTTTGGCTCTTCATTTTTGTTCTAGTTAATTGATTATTCTAATGTGATTATTGCGTTTAGCGCTAATTTACAGGATACCCTTTTAAGTAGGGTTACCATATGGTATCCTAAATGAGGACATGTCCTCCTTTTTCAATAATTTTTCTACATCCTCCTTTTGCCCGAAAATGTCCTCCTTTTTAATCCTTGCATTTTTTTTCATTAAAATGTTTTCAAAGAGCGTTGTTTGCAGAGCTTATTTGTTTCATTATGTCGCAACTTCATCTTATCTAGCAAATGCCATTCGATGGTGGGACTAGGAGTATACATACTACAGCTGTCAACCACCCTACATTTGGTGGCGATCCATTTGGTGTATTTTAACATAAAGTGTATCTCAAAATTGAGCGTACAGCTGTCCGTACATTTCAGAAAAAAAAACAGCTGTACGAGCACAACTTAAAAAGATAGATTTCTAAAGTTCCGGCCGCTGGCTCATCAAGTGTAAGAAGTTAGAGTTATTTTAGAAAAACTAGATTTCCTAACAAAAACACATTTTCTTGAAATACAATGAGTCAAACAAATTGGATTTTTTGCTCATCTGCCAAGATTTCAAAAATCTATCTACTCACAGTCTTTCAAAAAATTGCCCATTCAGGTGTATGCTCAATTTTGAGACACACTGTATATTTGACAGATGGAAAATTTTCAAATAAACCTGCTATTCTACCAGACTTATTTCAGACAAACCAGGAATCAATTTTGACAAACAATTTCTCGAAAATCGGACGATCAACAACAGAGGGGTTAACATTATAATTTATTTTCGAAGTGTCAGTGAAAATTTATCAAATGGAACACATTGCCTTAGCACCGACAAACCGACATGAATGACCATAGCAAAAACAATAAAAATTATGACCAAAGCACACTACTGACATCTGGCTCCGTGTTCGTGGGAAAGATTTAGCTAAGCCTAAAACCCGCATGCAAAAATTATGACTTCGTTCGTGTCTGATCTATTCTGGAGAAATTATTTTTATCTAGTTAAAAAAAATCGTATGGTTTTGACAGTTCGAATCACTGCACATTTAAATTGAACGTTTATGATATTCGGACATAAGTCAGAATTAAGTGTCATGTCGGTTTGTCGGTGCTCTTAGGCTGTGTTCCATTTATCTGAATTTTTACATAAATTTTACATTTCGAAAATAAGTTATAATGTTCGAAAATCTCTCTGCTGTTGATCGTGTGATTTTCGAGGTGTTTGTCAAAATTGATTACTAGAAATAAGTCTGGTACAATAGCAGGTTTATTTGAAAATTTTCTAATGGTTTTAAGGCTGTAAAGCTGTAGTTTTCATGCAAATCAACTAGACTAGATCATTTCCAAGTATCAAAAATGAATTATGAAGGCTAGTTTGATACATTTTTCAGAAGTATAACGAGAAGATGAATTGAATTGGTAACGACTACAAGTTATGAACGATCTCAATTAAACCTTTGCAAATCGTGAATTTCGTGATAGCGCACATATTATTAAAACGTTTGATAAAAACTCATTGTCCTCCTTCAATGTTAAGAAAGGGAATCCTTAATCTCCAAACCTCAAATGAAATGTCCTCCTTTGCAAATTTTTAATATGGTAACCCTACGTTTTAAGGGCTTGTTTTCGTACTAATCTGCGCGGACAGGTAGCCGTGTTTTATACCCTTATTCAGCATTTTACGAGCGCTTATGGCCGCCACAATCTGGCTGAGTTTTTGGTAGTGAACATATCTCGCGTCACTTTTCAAATAGACCAATGTAACATATCCACCATTTTGAGAAAATCGAAGTTGAAGTTCGACAGATTATTTTTTTAACTGTTTAAAAACAACACATTTTACATTACTATTTTTAATGTAGTCAGCATATAATAACGTTGAAAATTCAGAAGAAACAGTAAAATCACAATTTTACTTTGAATTTCATGCTACAACATAGAAAAAATCACATAGGACGTTTTGACAAGTCGAGTTGTACATCGGACATGTTACATTGGACGATTTTTCTCAATGACATAATCAATGAGAACTACATTGGACGTTTTGTCTACATGATACTAGATTCCCTTTCACAGATTTCAGAGTATAGTACCTAACTTTAGATTGGCCCCGCCTTTGGAAAATGAGCACCAATCATGTTAGGCAGTCCGAATGACCGAAGTAACAATCATGTACCCATCATTTCAAACTGTACATTGGACAATTTTTGATCAATGATTATCATAAATAAATGAAAGTAAATTTGGATGGATGTTTTTGTATCACATACAATGACAGAAGAGCAATAGTTTGTATCGCTTAACTCGATTTGTTTACATTTGTTACATTGGACTATTTGAAAAGTGACGCGAGATATGATTAGACGTTTAGGTTGTGTCGTTTGACTGGTAAACGTTCAAATTTGATCGTTTACACGTCAAACGACACAAGCCAAACTTCAAATCATATGTTCCCTACCAGAATCTCTGTAAGATTGTGGCGGCCATAAGCGATCGTAAAATGCTGGATTGTTGTCTCTCGTCGTCGAGCTGCTGGTGATGTTCATTATCAGGGCGTGGTTAATGCTGCAAATCTTCACCTTATTCAATTCGTTGCGTTGCGGACGGAACAACTTGTTTTTTTTACAGTCTATATTTTTTATGAAAAGTATTTTTTTTTCCAAAAACCATTTGCCATTGTGAAGTTTTTTGTGGGATTCAAAATGGCTGAATTTAAGCAAAAACGTGAATGATTGACCATAACTAACAATTATACAAAGCAAAGCTGTTTTTAATATTTGGCCTGGAAAGGTCCATCTTAACATTTGAAAATGCATAAATTTGATAGGTGCTTTGATGGAAACCGCTACCATGGCTGATTTTACAAGGCAAAACAGCCAAGACAATGGTCATTTGTGGATTCTAGCGACCTTGTCCTTAACTGAAACTTATTTCAGCAAAATTCAATGCATTCATGAAAGATGTAGTTTTTTAAAAACAGAAATCGCTGGCGTTGTAAATATGCACGAGTTGAGTTTTCGTAGATATCCCAGAACTATCTAATTTGCAAAGAAATTCGGAAAAATGAAGCCATTCAGTAGACCTTTAATCATCTTGACGAAGTCAAGTTTTGTAACTAGCCAATGGCTGTAGGATGTATCTCTTATTGTAATGATCACCAACCATCAGTAAGAAAGAGAGATTCGACCTTGTTATAGTCATCGCTTCATACATTAGGGATGTACCTACCATTAAATTCAATCACAATCAACCAAACATCACCCTGTTCACGCACGTCTAATCCTCCAACGTCTCCTTTCCTCTTCTCTTCCACAGACTGTTCCATCCTGCACCCGGCCTGCGTACGCTGCAACGAGCGCGGCTGCGTCAAGTGCTCCGAACTGATCCAGCTGGACACCAGGGAGTGCGTCAGTGACTGTCCCGGCGGATACGTCGCCAAGTGGTCCACCACGTCCGAGTTCATGGGTCGCGTGTGCTACCCGGTGGGATTCTCCGGCTCGTTCCTGGCAGCCGTCGTCGGAATCGCCGCCGGTGCAGTGCTCTGCATCGTGCTCATCATCGCCGCCATGGCCGTCATCCGGCGGAAGCAGAAGCGGAAAAAGTATCGGGAAACCTTCATCGATGAAAACATCGATCGGCTAGAGTTTCTCAAACAGCTGGACGAACTGCGACCACAGGCGGAGTATTTCCTCCAGATGCTCAACGACACCAGACGGCAGATTCGCAAGCTACATCTGGCCGGTGACAGTTCCGGTGCTGCCACCTATCATCCGGTGGTTCGCGATCTTGCCAAAATCCTCATCCTACTCAACAAACCGGTCGAGTTGATCAGCTCTGCTCCCCACGACTGGCAACGGTTGTACGTGTGGGCCGAGAAGGTTCTCGATCGGTACAAACCCGAACTGACCCAGTTGATCGAGTTCCTTCAGCAGCCATCGATTCCGTCGTCCGCTTCGGATCCCCGCCTCGGCACCAGTGAACATTCCACCTTCAAGTCCAAGTTCAGCGGAAGCGCAACGGGCGTCAATGAAAATGATATTTCACCCAGTTTGAGTGCCAAGAACCAGCGCAACCTGCTGCAACCGGAATCGGCTACCAAGCAGCAGAACCACTTTCTCGGTTCGCTCATCAGCTTGCACGAGTTCGACGAACGATCATCGTGCTCGCAAACTGACGGGGGCAATTCAAGCAACCCGTTCGGGGACACGTTCGATCATGTGCGGTCGTACCTGTCGACGTCGGGCATCAACGACAGTTCCCTGTGGTTACAGGATGAGTTCTTCAAACTTGGCTTCCGACCGCAGGATGAAATCACCACTGAACTGTAGACAGAGACATACATTCCAAGAGCGGGAGGGGCGACCTTTGTAAATAGAAGACGAGTATTAGAACTTTACGATTCCGCTGCAATCTGAGCAGATGCCGGAACGATCGATACAATCACGAAACTAGTCAAAGCAATTGAATTATTTGTACAGCGAGAGGACGTTTTATATTAATATAATAAACATTTATTTACTGTCAGGTTAGTGAAGGACGCATAGTTCGTAGGCAACTTTCGATAGAGAAAAGAGAGAAGCCTATTACAACTAGATTAAAGGAGTCTCCGGGAAGATGATTTCTGGAATAAGCAATATTGAACTTTGTAAGATTTGTCGGATAGTTTCTCCAGATGGAGGAAGACCTCCGAGCGATAATGTGAATTAGTGAAATAGAAGCTATATTTGGAAAGGTAAGGCAATACAAATTATATTGAAGCACCTCTTGCCAGAGGGGATATCGCTCATCGAGAGCTCAGAGAAAGATTGATCAAATGAATAAACACGTTATTGTACTGGTGCCTTAGGTTCTTCGTTAGAATTTGATAGAAAATTCCATTCGCTGTAACCATTTTGCTATATTTCTCGGCATTGAAACACTGAAAGCATTTAAAGGGTGTTCACAGTTAATTTGCATCACTTACAAAAAGCTGGAACATTTTGCCCTTTGAGTTAATTTTAATTAAATTTTGGGTGAGATGGATCAGTGTGTATTGTTTACAGCGTGAGTTGCATTGTGAAATTTCTAGTAGTTTTGAAAATGAAGTCGAAGGAACAGCGCTGCGCGAGAAAATTTTGCAAAACAACCCTCATGCGTTTTGCGTTGATCACTACAGAGCAGGAAATATTGTGCTGCGTTGAAGATCACAAGCGAGTGGTGGCTGCCTGCAAAAACAAACCCAACTGTCGCGAAAAAACTGCATCTGACAAAAAAGATTCGCGCAGAAAACGCCAAGAAACGAGCAGGCTGCGTTCATTCAAGGTTCAGAAAGCACCAAACCGCAATGAAAGACAGAATGACAGCTAGAACACGGGAACGTAAGCTGTACACACAAATGTTGACAAAACCACACTGCTTTATCCTGGACGATTAAACATACGTAAAAGCGGACTTCAAATAAATTTCGGGAAACCATTATGTGACTGCGAAAGACAAGTTCGATGTTTCAGAGTCCCTCAGAAAACAGCAAGTGTCGAAGTTCCCCAATAAATTCATGATTTGGCAGGCAATTTTTTTGTGCGGAAAACGGAGCAAGCCTGTCGAACAACTACAACCGTAAATGGCCCAGTATACATAAATGATGAACGACTATTTCCGTTTCTCAAATCACACAACGTTCCTATACATTTTTTTTTGGCCGGATCTAGCCTCTTGTCACTACAGGTATACCTCGATATAACGTAACTGTCACTTTTGACTCCCATCGTCAATATCTCGGTAATAACAATTGAATCATACAAATTAATATTACTAATAAATGGGGGATTATCTCATCTGTCCGAAGGTGATATTTCCAACCGGTGGAAACTAAAGATTTTAAATTGGCTCACTACTTGACTACCTAGTCTATTGGTCCCAAGCAAATCGATTAACGTACCACATTCTAGTCAAAATTCTAGTACTACACTATGTTTGTTTTGATTCGCTATGAAAGTTTGAAGATACAATGAGGGGTTCGTGGGTTTTCCTATGTTTCGAGGGGTGCATCGATTAGCTTGGGACCGAAGATAGTACCAGAGCTGAGCCAAAAGTAGAGCACGTTTCTTCGGGACCTTCTGGTCTTAGATTTACCTCTATGGTGATATTCTCCCAGGAAATAAACACCATCAGTGTTGTCTTCGCATAATTTCCCATGCACATAAAGGGGCTGGGGTGTCAATGCTTACTGTTGGGATTAAATCGTAACCTTGAAAAAGAATTATTAGTAATTATAGCAAGTTTTTTTTCAATAACAATGTCGAGCTTACTTCAGTCCGTGATGATAAAACACACCTTTCTCAAATATTTACTGAAACATTTTTAAGAAAAAAAAAAACCAAGGCTGCGGAGTCGGGTCGGAGCCGGCAGCATTTTTGGTAGGTTCCGGGCTCGGAGTCACTTCCAATAGTGTTTATCGGTGTAATAGAAAGAATACTTTTGATTTGGACATCAGATACTTCGAAAATGCCTCCGACTCCGACTCGACTCCGCTACTGTGTAAAAAATACTTGCTTCTGGATTTTCACTAAAGCTAAAGTGACAGCTTTGAATTTTACAATTCATGGTCAGTCAAATATGTTGACTATTTTGACGGATGTCCAGAAAAAATCTATGATTACTTTGTGTACAGTAATTATAATTACTGACTTTTCGTACAATACAGAAAATTTAGAACTTTCTGGCTTACTCAGTAATTACAAATTCTGTGCTCAGTATTTTACAATAAACGTTACCGAAATTCAGTTTGCATTTGCTGAATGTCAGTAATTCCGCTAATTTGAACTGAATATTCAGTCAAATATTTGTTTTACGGTTCAAGCCCAGATAAAAAAAAATACCGAACAACTAAATGCTGGATTAGTGTATACTATAAGCGGTTTACTCAAAATTAGCTTATTGAACGGAACGTGGGAGATGAGTGAAAAGAACTGAATTTTGGGTAATTTTTCGGTTCCGTGTTGATTTTTTGGTTTACTAATACAACCATACTTTGACTATATGTTTTAGTATTACTTCTACGTGAAGTCAACGATTTACATAGTTGAAGATGCTAATTTCAAATAACAGACTGTAGTGGTAATTTTTATACGATAGATGGAGTAGATGAAACCATAGAGTTGATAGTTCCGTTAGAGTACGGCAGTGTGAAGATTGCATATAGATATTAGAATAGCGAGCTAGGACAACTTTTAAGGAAGGTACAAATCGGTTTTTTCATCTCTCTTTACCACAAACTCCCCCTTTGGAGAGGGATGGTGTCCCCCCCCCCCCCGCCACCACTGGCAAAAAGAGATAAAAACCGACCCGCTCAAGTACCAACTGTGACAAGTAATACTAAAACATATAGTCAAAGTACATAACCACAAACGAACGAAGTGACAGACGGAGCGGCTCGAAATTTGATTTGACGCACTTACATTTACAATTTTCGAGTGTACCTCACGGCAACACTATCTACTCATATGTACTAGATTAAACTAGGGGGTACCGCCTGTTATCTCTTTTTCTCTAACGAAAATTGAAAGGGAGAGCCTGTTGTCAAACAGCATGTCATTATATCGCTTCTTTTGTATAATGAAAGACCATAGGCCAAAATGATTAGGGATGAACACATCGGGTTAACATTTGCTTACAAGTAAACGATGTTGAGCTGTCAATGACTCGCGCTTGTTGCAATTGTTGCTACAGATTTCTTCAGTCCGTGCTAGAAGCCTAAGTCACAGTCATTCGCGACCGAGAAGACATAGACATCGTTGTTGGACGCCAAACAGAACCCGGTCATACTCGGTATGCTGGTATACATTCACTCCTCCGTAGCGGAACTGGAAGGATCCACCCAAGCTGCCGGATATCAGTTTTGTCTGCTCCAGCTTCTTCTTATTATTCTGCAGAACCAGACAGTGCGAGTACTGGTCGTGTTTGCCAAACCAACCGGTGGAAGCCGATTTCTTAGGCACGTTGCAATTGTCGCAGTAGATCGTCACTTGCCGCTGCACTTCCATGGAGCGGATTACAATCGCCGTGGCAGTAGTTTCGTCGTACAGATCGATCACTGGATCGATATCAACCCGATAGGTATGGCCGGCATACTTCGCGTAGTGACGCTCGCTCATGTCACGGGGAATCCTTTCCGAACAGGCGGCGCATTGAAACTTCTGTACGAATCGATCGGGACATAGGATTTGATGTCACGCTTTTGTCTCTTGCTCAGCCTCTTCTTATTCATCCGTTTTATTATTTGGGTTTTCGTTCATGTATGGTAGTTTTTTATTAGGGAAACAGTAAAAAAAGTTGTTAAATATTACAGCAGATAAGCTGCACATAACATATACACATTAATCCAGTCAGTAATGTTTTACTGGGTTTTTGAATCGCGGACTGTTCGAAAAAAGTTTAAAACTCTGCAGGAAATTCAAAAATATGAAACTTTTTCTGAACTTGTACAGATA
Organism: Ochlerotatus camptorhynchus; assembly: GCF_037179485.1. NCBI lineage: Eukaryota > Metazoa > Arthropoda > Insecta > Diptera > Culicidae > Ochlerotatus > Ochlerotatus camptorhynchus. The sequence goes on from NW_027040553.1 coordinate 941,277, forward strand.
AAGTTCTGTTAATCTCATTTCTTTTTTTTTCCTTTGATTTGTTTTTCGTCGATCTGGTTGTCCGTACTGAGCACCAATGCTACCGATGCCAGCACTGATAAAAATCCCCTTATACCTTTTGGCAAATTTCCATTGCTGATTATTAATAAAATGTATAAGGCTACCACCAACCAATTTGTTCCGAACGGCCGGAAGACCAAGCTGAGGCATGGGATGCTCATTATGCCCCACTTGTTCACTATGCCCCTCTCATAAAATCCACTATGCCCCTTCCATAAAATCACAACGAAAATCATGGTAAATGAGAAATGTACAATAAAAAGGGGGCTTGTTAGGCTAAGCATATTAACAATAAAAAAATTGATTTTTGTCGAACAAATTTGATCTCATCAAATTAATTTTCATTGATAATTGTATCGTTAAAAACGAAATTTATTATTTCTCCTTTCCAATAATTTAATAATAAATTTTTAATGTGCCCAAAATTCAACCGTAAAATTCATTGTAATTTCGTTATTTTATTATAATTTTTTTTGCGGCCATCCTCGGTATGCATTCGTTACTCCGTAGCGGAACCGGAAGCTCTCGACGAGGGCGATCTTAAGGAGGAAAATTAACTCCAAAATCATGCCGAGATCCATCGAATCAAAGAGGCGATCGACGTGCTGGAGGTGAGAATGAAGGAGGATCGGATGAAACTGATTTTTTTTTTAATTTATTACGGCTAGAGATGCTGTATGTCAAGCGTTTGAGCATGATTGCGGTACGATGCACTATTCTGGACTGGTCTACTATACGTGGCAAAACTAGTCATTATACCTACTACGTGTACCTTGTTACCTGAAGACGAGGAGGGAATCTTCGGATTCATGTAGGAGGACATCAGAAATGAGGAAGCTCGTATGCGAGGACAAAAGTGTTACATCTGCAAGGGTTGATGCATATATTATGTCACGCTCTAGGGGGGGGGGGGGGGTCTAAGATTTTGTGACAAGCAATGCATTAGGTATAGGAAAAACGTCACGATAGGGGGGGGGGGTAAATTTCTCTTCGATTTAGCGTGACATAATTAATGCATGGGCCCCAAGGAACGGTATGCGAACGTTTTGTGTTGCACGAAGAAGTGCTTCCGTTCATTTCAGACGCTTTGTGGGATGCAGAATGAATGCCTGTCGCATTACGTGGATACGTTCCAGTCGTGGTGCGATAAGCACGTAGCGCTGGTGGGTAAGGTGAAATAATCCGGGACCGAAGCCTGTGGGATTTGCTACGATGAGATGGGACCGTACAGGAAGCTGGAATCGATTCGTGCTGTCAGAATGTTTGGTTCCATCGGAGCTGCATGGCACAGTTTGCCCAATCGGCGGGGTACTTTTTCAAGTGCCCTTTGTGCAACAACAAGGACGACTTTAGTCAGCAGATGCAGCAGCGTGGCATTTATATTCCACTTCCACGAGGAACTTCCGTCGAAAACTTCGAGGAACTTCCGTCGAAAAATTGCTTCGAGCCAAACCGGTCGTATCAAATCGTTGACTTCTTCGGACAATGAAGACGAAGCATCCTCCGCCGGATCGTCGACCGTGTTCGATTTCAGCTATCGTGTGAATTTAACCAAAAAAAGCAATGCCGAAAATCGATGGTAGAATTGCAGTCGATCAAAGAGTTCATCCGTTCCGACACGGACACGCTAACGGATGCCTCGGTGGGACAGGAGATCGTGCGTCCCAAGACGCCTGCCAGAAATCTTTTGAAAAACTACAAATTGTAGCTTTTCGGGTCGAAAACCGTCCCACGAAAACGGTCCACCAGCGAGTCTGATCCGGAGTACGTTACAGCGAAGAAAATTAGGTTGATTTAATTTTAATGGTGACCTTCCTTAGACGGTGAATTTTCCAGCACTAGTCAGGTCTTTCTCACGGCGCAGTGGATTACTGCCAACGGTGCCACCTCAAGTGGGAATGCGATTCGAAACCGGGTTGACGTTGATGCTCAAAAGTGACCCACATTAAGCGGTATCACGCTGCTTTCAGGTACTGATGGAGAACCTTCCAAAACTTCTAGTGTTTGGACTGGTGAAGATTGCTAAAGTATGATCCCGATGAAAATATTTTGCGTATACGTATACGTGACGTAGTGTGCGTAAGATAAACGTCAGCAATCTCTATGACACAAAGAATGCACCTGAAACCGACGGAGAATCGCAAGTGCTGTGGTGAGGCAGAAGGAAACAAGTTAGCACTTTCATTATCACGACGTTCTTATGCATAATCTAGTGTGACGTAACGTTGGATCATGCGTAAGAACACCGTGAGAACGAAAGAGTTGTCAACATTCCTTCTGCCGTACCTACAGTAACGCACACGGTTCCCGCGCTGATTGTTCCTTACTTTCTCACTCTTATCAAAATTTCCTTCGATGAGTGAGAAAACAGCACCACGTCAACGCGAGCGAGAACGAGGGTTGCCAGATCATTGCACACAAAACCAACTTGAATTAATTCAAAGCAAAAATACTAGCGAACCTGGCGGTGAGGGGCGGAAGGTGGACTAAAATTCTATTACAGAGAACCACATTATTTTAATTAATTTCTTCGGAGAAAGTCGTCAGACTGTGCGTGAAACATGGCGGACTTTGTACTATCCTTTCACTCCACCGAAAATTCCCATAAGAAACTGTCTATATTTGCTGGAAGAGCAAATTTTTCGACGGTGCCGTCAACGCCAATAGGTGGAACAAAATCGATATTTTGAACCTCTCTGCGCAAACCTCCCAACAAATTAAAGCATTCGATCCAGGCCAGTGACAAGGCCTATGCCAATAGCAGCGTTTGACAGTAGGCAGCATGTCCCGGGCTCAAATCGTATATTTTACTGTGCTGGGCCCGCTGTCACGGTATAACATGTTGACTACGCGCCTGCCACTGGGCAGGCGCGATCAGTTGACTCAACTAACGAGTCAAATTCGTTAATACTCCGAACACGATGCCTCCAGTAAAATGTGTAACGGAAAACGTGCAATGTTTGAAAAATCATAGCTCAGCCATTTATTAAGAAATTTCAAATCTATTGGCGATACTTCCACACTCTAATAAAATCTATAGATAAATTGCTGAGTAATGATTTTTCAAACATTGTCAATTTGCCGTTACACATTTTACCGGAGGCATCGTGTTCGGAGTGTTAAATGAGCCGAGGTGGTGACCTACACTCAAAAAATTCCACACGTTTGATCGAAGTGTTTAAACACTTGATTTTTTAAATGCACAATCACATTTACTTTAAGTGTATTTCACCTTAGTTCAATGTGTTATACACGTTAATTTCTAGTGTTTCAAACTATGAAAAGTTGAAAATCTTTCACTATCTATTCAAGTGTATTGCACATTGAATCACACTACTGTTCAAAACAGATGGATTTAAAGTGTTTTGCATTTCAATACGATGTGAATTGCTTGCTCAGAAAGGTAAACATCGAAAACAAGAGTTGTGACTTTATCCTATCAACCCGCCTCATATATGAGAACAACCGTGGCACAGTGAGATCGAACGAAGGCTCCGGCAGCAGCACATCCCAACAGTCCATGATCGAATCCCAAAACAAACCCATTAAAAAGATATGTGAAAGCTCTGGCCTCTGGAAGGTTTGTTTATATATTTGTCGATTCATTTTTAGAGGCAGTAAACTAGAAGTCGATAAAGTAGAATATTGTAGAATGTTGAACTACACTCAAAAAATTCTACACGTCATCAGCATGTGTCTCAAACTCAATTTTGCGCTTATTGTGAAACACATCCATTTCATGTGTGAGTCTTATGCTATGAATCATGCCTGAACACTATGGATATGAATTGTGACACGCTTGGATTCTATATGCCTCATATGGTGATATCAATAGCTTTGCACATCATAGTTCAACATTCTACAATATTCTACTTTATCGACTTCTAGTTTACTGACTCTAAAAAATGAATCGACAAATATATAAACAAACCTTCCAGAGGCCAGAGCTTTCACATATCTTTTTAATGGGTCTGATTTGGGATTCGATCATGGACTGTTGGGATGTGCTGCTGCCGGAGTCTTCGTTCGATCTCACTGTGCCACGATTGTTCTCATATATGAGGCGGGTTGACAGGATAAAGTCACAACTCTTGTTTTCGATGTTTACCTTTCTGAGCAAGCAATTCACATCGTATTGAAATGCAAAACATTTTAAATCCATCTGTTTTGAACAGTAGTGTGATTCAATGTGCAATACACTTGAATAGATAGTGAAAGATTTTCAGCTTTTCAAAGTTTGAAACACTAGAAATTAACGTGTATAACACATTGAACTAAGGTGAAATACACTTAAAGTAAGTGTGATTGTGCATTTAAAAAATCAAGTGTTTAAACACTTCGATCAAACGTGTGGAATTTTTTGAGTGTATGATGTGCAAAGCTATTGATATCACCATATGAGGCATATAGAATCCAAGCGTGTCACAATTCATATCCATAGTGTTCAGGCATGATTCATAGCATAAGACTCACACATGAAATGGATGTGTTTTAAAAATAATGCGCAAAATTGAGTGTGAGACACATGCTGATGATGTGTAGAATTTTTTGAGTGTAAGCAGCAAAATTCAACTGTAGTTACCATTTTGGCTATCGTTCGTTTATGATATTTGCTCGGGGATTTGTTTATCAGGATTTCTAGACACCCCAATAGGTCTGGGTTCAATCCCAGCCGAGGTCGGTGGGATTTTTCTGAGGCATAAAAATCTCTGGTCACGTCTTCCTTCGGAAGGGAAGTAAAGCCGTTGGTCCCGGCCCATGTGTGTTGAATGGGTGTGATATCCTACGCAGGTGTGGAAGCTGCCTTCCTGCACATTCGATTGCCATCAATGGATGGCAATCGATGTCCGTCGGTGATTGGCACTAGATTGCGGAACAGAGACCGACGTTAAATAAAGGAAAAAAAAATTTGTTTATCAGGGTGATGCATGCTAGTGACACCTGTGGGAAAAGTCGGTCAGTTTTCAACCTCGTTTGAGACTTACGGTCTTGACTGTACTCATATTTGTTCCCAGCGGCACCGTTGCACGCGCCGATGAGATGCGGTGCGATGTTTTCTGTTTTCTTTTGTTATTCTATTCTTCAAATAAAAAAAAAGTTTAACGTTCACTTCCTCAAAAAAAGCGTCCATCACGATTGTTAATTAATTGTACAAATATCAGGTGATTTCTTATGATTTAACTGTACAAATCCAACTCCAACAAGTGCTAAGATTTCAATTAATGCGTTGGTGATAAAATGGCTAAAAGGAAGCCAGCTATCGAGTAGGTATTTTGAATTATTTGAAGGGTCGCTTCCAGCGACTAAGCCGATGACGAAACCTTAGCTTTTTTCGTTATCCTAACCCGGACGACAACGGCAGTGACAATAAAACGGAATGTTTTCATGTTCGCTTTCAGGGTCGAGGAAGTGCTACCGGATGACAATCAGCTAGGTGAGCGAAGTTTAATGTGGAAAACCTTCATGGATGTAAGTAAATATGGTTTTTTTTTTTATTAATCCTGCCAGGGTGGTCAACGAATCCGGCGGGGATCGAACAACCCGCGAATTCAAGCTCTGTCTTGTAGTGTAGTGTAGTAGTTCCACAGTTATTGACTGAGAGCTTTGGAATCTTTTACCATGTTTGTATTTTCGTATATCGTGGTACTCCATGCCCAAAGTCCTAAACAGCCACCAGCATAGTCCTGGTTTATAGCTAGCCTGCTTCCATCCTCCGTATATAGCTTCATCCATGACTTCATGGCCGGAAGTATCTTCAATAAATAAATCTAATCTAATCTAACATTCCAAACTAAAGTCCATCATCCGGATATCCTTAGTCTTCTGAGTACTTCCTAGAATGAGGATTCCGTACTAAACTGTCCATCATATAGAAGACCCTAATTGATCCCCTGAAAGCTGCCAACTTATTGAGTAAGCTAGAATCTGCTATAGGGGGCTCTAATTTTGGCCCATAGAACTATGCGTCATTTGGAAGCATGAAAAATTGTCAAAAAATGCTTTCCTTCGAAATTTATGTATGGGCCCAATATTAGGGACATTAACCCTAATATACGGCTTGAACCAGGATTTGAACGTAAACGAGAATATGAATACAGAAGTAATACCCAGTGGCGTCCCGTAACCTCACATTGTACCTGTGCACCCATTTTCAAAACCAGATTTTTGCCATATTCATAATCGGTTGAAAAATACACTTAACCTTCTAGTTTAGTCGATATCTATCCAATCCATTGCAAGCAATAGGGGAAATGTATGTAATGTCGGCCTAAGTGTCCCTAATTTGGGCCCATACATAAATACAACAATCGACTAAATTTTCAATAGCAACCAAAAATATCCATTAGTACCGTCCCAATGACGCGTTCATCTAGATTCGATTGATAAATAGCAGATTTTTAGCGATGGGCCCAATCTTAGATCCATAGGCCAACATTAGAGCCATTTCCCCTATCTTGATAATTGTTTATGTTTTGAGAGTTGGTGCACAGCTAGATTGAGGTTAAGGAAACGCAATTGGTAATAACAAATAGACCGGTGACCAGAAGTGACGCTCGAATCAACATACATAATAGGGCCCTACATGTACGGGAAGCTCGAAGGTGTAACACTAGTGCAGCCTAGTACAAACATTCCTAACTGTCCATCTGGAATCGGGATGGCCAAGTTGATACCACATCGATCTAAGTGGATTATCCTTCTTAGGCGTAGAGTCTACTTATACAGGAACAAAGCGGGAACTTCGCTGACCACCCTAGGCCGGTTGCTTGGGTTCCGGAAAGTTACATTCACTATCACCATCCGTTTGGTTTCTGTTCCGGTCGGAACCTATGCTTCTGTTACATGCACACTCACGGGAGAGTTGAAAGTTGGTTTATGTTTGAAACCCTCTTTGCAGACGTTGCTTGCTGCATTTAACCAGTCGGCTGTCGTCAAGTGCACTCGCCACCTGCAGGCAGTGATCGGACAGCGGTGCAGGTTCTGTTTCAGCGCGATAATGCACAGTTTTCAGGCCTTCCGGCGCTGGCTGCTGCTACGCGACCGCAAACGAAAACTAGAACCGCCACCGGAGACGGACGATGAGCCTCCTTCTTCTCCTCACGAAGCGGATTCCGGTGAACCGCAAACGGTAAGATTTCCAAACGGGTGGTGATTTTGAACTTGGCGAAATCGGCTGTGACTGCGATTGGGACAGGAATCTGCAAACTCATAACCGACATCTTCTATGGTTTCATTTCTAGAAATACTCCAAATATAATGAGAAAGACAACATTGTATTCGAAAAAGTATGCGACATGCTGGACTACGATGCCAGCGATCACAGCAACGCCAGCGATGTTCATACGGATGCTGAGGCCGAAGATCCAGCTTTGGCCACTGAATTTAGTCGGGAGGATGTTGAAAATCAGCTGGTGCGAGTAGTAGCCAAACGGAAGCGCGGTTGGTCGAAAAACGGTCTGATGGAATTGATGATGGCCGTAGAAGATGGTCCCAACATGCCTAGTCACCTGAAGGTCGAGAAGTGGTTATTTAATCAAAACACCGGCCCTTTCGATATGACGCAAAACCGTGAAACGATCGTGACAGAGAAGAACGCCGATGGGGATCGCATGCGATTCTACCGGAAAGAGGAGGTAACCATTTCGAGAGATGCTGACGACGCAGACTCACTGTCGACGGTCGACGAAAAAAAGTATATATTGCAGAACAAGAAAGATCGGAACGTTACCAGCAAGATCAAGGTGATCCAAACGTTCCGAATCAAGACCAACAGCGCAAATTCATTCGTGAAACCGAAACTGCATTCGATAAGCAGCTTCCCCATCCACGAAGAGGAACCAACGACATCCACCAGTTGGCTCAATAAAACGTCAAAATCGGACTCGGCTTTCGAAACCGGCGAAGATCAGGTAAGGTTCTCAGAATAATAATTCGCTGCAAATAACTTGCCATGTATCCATTTTTTCAGTCCCAAAACCGATCGCGCCAGCCAGCATCGAGAAAATCTGTCCCGGCACCTGCTCCATCCTCTTTCTTGCAAATGGACAGAGACAACAGACGCAAGAAGGTGTTCAAAAAAACAATCAAGAAAAAGTCCGCCATGAAAAGTCCATCGAAGAGGAGATCGTCTGGTAGCAGCGCGCAACAGTACGAATCCGCCCTCCAGCGCTGTGGAACGGTAAGGAAAATCGCACAGCGACGAGTCCACTGGCAGGAAATGAGCTACATCGCGGAAAGCAGTAGCGACGAGTCCGACCAGGTATTTTCCACCAGGTTAACTCGATCGAAAGCAAAGGCATCGCCGAAGCGGGAACTTCGATCGAAGTCTTCCAGCCGATCCAGTATAACGCCTGAAGCGTCGCCAAGAAAACTTTGGCCGCGGAATAAAGTCATCTCTCCGGGGAAAACCGTGGACCGGGAACTGGTCGGTAATTTTAAGTCGATTTGCCTGAGTCCAAGGAAAAAACTGATGAATTTTCAACCGGAACGGCAACACCCACCCCGGAGGGAGGCGAGCGTTGAACAGACCTCAGATCTGACGGCGCTTTTCAGTAGCGCAAACGATAAAATTTCCAATTCGACGACTGTTGGCAACAACACGACATCATTCATCAACAGGTCGATGATTCCTGACGTAGCGCAGGGGATAGTGGTGTACCAACCAAAAACCATCCAGTCGGAAGCCGCTGCCGACGCGAAGATACGCATCACGACCAAGGACTTGGAGCTGACCAAGGTGGCGAAGGCACGGCATTTGGATAGTTTCCAAAAATTTGACCACTTGATCCACCCCAACTCGTCCGTGTTGTTCTTCCCGTCGGATTCCGAAGACGACGAACCGCTTGCGACGCTGACAACCACCACCAACTCGGACGGGGATTTAAGTTTCGACGACGACGATCCGATTCTGACATTCAAACCACGGAACACCGGGCGTTTGAATGTGATGGAATATAAGTACCATTGATCGATTTGTTGGGATTCTTTTTTTTTTACTGGATTATGTCGCTAGGTATAAGTAGATTCGTGCGCCTGGTTGTAATTTGGTTACGAACACTGTAATATATATATATTGGATGTCAATATTTGCTTTTTCTGGTGGCGGTTTGTTGCGCAAACAGTTGAGAAATGCTCCCAATGTTAGATGGCTGGTAGGCGAGTTGGTACTGGAAATAATATGTATGACATTTGATATCAAGATTACTCGATTCATTTTGTCCTGGGCATTGGCATAACCTTGAGGAGTGCTTAACTGCAACCAGGTCCCAGTATAGTCGCTATTTTTTCTGGTGGATAGAATTTCGATCAAACTATTCGAAACGAACCAATTCAATATATTTTAGATCAAAAATTGGATAGGAAGGACTATTAACTTTTATAAACAAAACGTTGATTATTCTTTCCTCGCCAATCGAACGCCGCAAATTTCCAGCATCATCGGATAGGGGAAACCTTCCCCAACCCAAAGATGGTGTTAGTTAGCGTAGACGAGCCTTGAGTCACGAGAAAAGGGTTTCCGAAGTTTTGTTCGCAATAGCTGATGTGCTCTTTTCTGTTGTTGGTCGTGATTTCAGTGCCAACATTTCAAAGGGGCGTAATTGCTTTTGTAAACAATGGCTTTAGACGTCGATTTCTCGCAAATGAAAACCCACCCCTCCGAATTACAAATGCTAGCTGATACAGGAAACATTCCTCTGCGTGCTGGTTTCATTCATTTTCATGAGTGTGCTTACATTCGCGCGAAATCGACGACTAAAGCCATTGTTTACAAATGCAATTACGCCCCTTTGAAATGTTGGCACTGATTTGTTCGATTGGTTCCGCTATTTTACAGCTCAATTGGTTCCCGAGATTCTATCCGCCAGATTATGAATATAGCCACTATAGGTCCCAGGGCTTGTCTGTATCTTTACAATTTGAAAGATGCACACTAGTGATGTCAATTGTGATGTAGCGGACCAAAAGTTTGTAGGAATTTAACTAATTGCCAACATTAAATAATTGTGTAGTTTAGAATTATGATTTTAACTATGAATTGGTTTTTTTTTTTTAAATAATTGAGTCTAATGGTGCAAAAATTAAAAAAAAAAACGTTCAAAATTTTTGGAATGCGACATCACACAGGTACTACCTTTGAATTTGGTTTGAGCGAGTGGCGATTTTGTTTTCTTTAGATCAAGGCGATGAAGAAGACAAGGATATTAACTATCTGCACACTGGATCAACATATAGCCACAGAGAACAGACATGGAGCTTGAACGTCTGTTCTCTGTGATATAGCCATGCTAGGAGGGATAGAACATCATTTTATTTTCATAAAAACAGAACCATCATAACATCAGAAAGCCCATTGGGATATTACGAGTGTCACTTCACGGTGAAAACGAAGAGAAGTGACCACTTCACATTTCCGTTTAAATCAAATGGGAATTACTTCACCGTGAGTGATAAGTTGTCACTTCACCGGTAATAAGGGCCGGGATCTCGGATAAGAAGAAAATTGGAAGACCATGATCCACTCACGTTCTGAAACAATCATCACGAAAAGCGTCCACCAGAGAGTAGTAGTAGTGGCCACCTTGCCCCCGAGTGGCTGGGTGGATATACGATAAACAACTAGATAAGAATATCAAGGCTCAACTACTACGGACACATCCTTAGAAGCAATCCAGGCGGAATTTTGAAAACGGCACTCAAGTATAGAATACCAGAACCCAAGAAAATTGGAAGACCGGCATATACCTGGGAAACATGTATTCGACAGGACGTGGAGAGGAGCAAAATTCCCCTTGAAGCATGGCAGGATATCAAGGATATAGCACAAGAAAGGAGCAAGTTCAAACAAACCCTGGGGGCAAGACGGCTGTACTTAGAGTTAATATTTTCACAGCGAGCAAATTTGAGTAACTTATATTTACTCAAAAGTGATCAAAGTAGTCTCACATTCGCCAAGAAATTAAAAATTAAATCAGTATTGCTGATTGCATCTGAAACTGGACTGTCCCAAAAATGCAAAAAGTGTGATAAAAGTGCACGTTTCCGTCAAATCGTTTTGATGTCTTCGGAGCACTTATTGCTTGCATCATAAGGAATAAGTGCACCCAAGACACCAAGACGATTAGACGAAAACTTGCAGTTTTATCACACTTTTTAATAAGTAAAAACGCGTTTATTAGTCCAATTTGGTGTGAAACGCGGAATATAAACATACATTATCTGTCAGAGTGTCAGGGTAATCCCATCCGTATTTTATTTTTTGTATTCTTGCATCAAATACTCACTAATCCATGTGTTCTTCTTTTCAGTATCAATTACTCTTATATGCGTGGTCTCTACTATCGTGTTATTGCCCAATCAGGAAAAGATATTTCCGATATGATCCGGAGAAATGAACCCGTTATTTGGCGTGCTTTATTACGAATTGCCAAGGGTGTGTTCTTTCGATGGTTAATTTAGCATTCTATTAGCAGTTTTGGCATTGACTCTTATAATGATCATACATTGGAAAGTGCTGATTAGACCTATTTTTAGTTTTAAACCTGTTCAAGATTTGACCAATCAAGCAAAATCGGTGAAGATTAAGAATCTAAACCGCTTCAAATGTATGATTCAATTTCAGCATCTTATATAAATAAGTTAACGTGAGTTGCGAATTCTAGTTTGAATTGTTCTGATAGTGCAGTAATTTTTTATATTTGACTATACAATGATCTTCCCAATAATCTCGGTTTAAACTTTGTGAAAACTGTAACTCCTCAATGATTATTTCTCTCCAAAGTCGCAAGTGAAACGCGATGCAAAACAAGAGAAAAACAACCATCAAAAATTTCAGTTTTCATTCGTGAGCAATACAGTCCTGGAATCATAAAGCGGTAGTCTTTGACGCCTCTGCCAAAATGTGCATCATCAATACGTTAAATTATGTCAACTCCATATTCACTTGAAAATCCCATTATTATCATCGTAAATCAATGATAAGCATACACAGATTTTGCAGGCTGCAACACGGATTTTGTGGATGGCAATCCGGTATGTAATGTTGTTAAATGATGAACGTAGATTTTCCTCGTCCAACGTCTTTGCTTGACAATCGTGGAATGCAGTCAAAACTAACAGGTTGCTATATCACCGTGTATTGAATATGGAGCAACTCAAGTTACTCAGAGTTACTCAAAATTTACTCCAATATTACTCATTATCAAGAGCTGTCTCACCCCTAGAACAAACCACTAAAAATCTGTATAGTAGCATGGTGGAGTCGGAATTTGAGACTAGCAGCGGCTCTGACTGGGATAGTGAAACAGAAGACGTTCAGACTTCTCCGGATTCAGTGATGAGGACCCCATGATGACAGGAACCGATTCTGGCGAAGCAGTCGGCCCGAGGCAACAACCCACAAAACATCCCCAGTCAACCGATGATTAAGCAACACAAGTTAGCCCAGAATGTCATAGGTAAGTTCACACAATCGTTATATTAACATGCTATCCCAATAGATCCCTATTCAAATGTGCTAGCAGTGGCTTTTTAACCACCAGTAGTTGTCTCTTCTGGCGTTCGAGTAGCGGATCTATTGCACACAGCAGGCGCAGACAACTGAGCCCCCAAACGGCTGCAACATGTGGTCTGCAAAAACAAAAAGATTGCTCCATTCATTTTGTGCTGCAGTGCTGATAAAAATCATTTCTTCTACACTCAACTTAGCTGAAAAAGAAGACAACCTTACCAGATAGACTAATTGAATTTTGACATAAAAACATTCTCTTGATCAAGGCAACCTCTGAGTATCGAAGGCAACATAATGTGCAGACTTCTTCAGTATCTTATACTAATATTCGACTGAAGAAAACATCGCAACTTACTGAATATATATTAACCTAGGACACAGACATATGAAAAAAAAAATTCTTGTTCCAGTATGATTTCCGGGGGCCTTCAGGGTCCTAGAATAACTGTTTAAAATTTCAGGTCAGTCGGGGGAACTATATTTTAGCGCCAGCGCTTTTAATTTTACATAGGAATTTCCATGGGGAAACTTACTTTTTCAAATAAAAATCTGGTGTCCTCTAAAAATAAATCAACCCAATTACTTCCTAGGAAATTCTACAAGGAAACTTTTCTTCGAACACCGCAAAACGATGCGACGTTTGTGGAAAAAGTTATTTACTTACTTACTTACTTACTTAAGGGTCCTGTGCACCACCAGCGGTGCAAAAGGCCAACGTGAAAGACTTCCATCCTGGGCGGCTGCTCGCTTTTGCCTTGACCTGGGCCCAGGTCAGATTTCTATCGACTTGCTTAATTTCCTTATTGAGGCTCCGCCGCCATGTGCCCCTGGGTCTGCCTCTGCTGCGATGTCCTGCCGGATTCCAATCCAGCGCTTGCTTGCAGATTTCGTTTCTGCCCCGTCGAAGTGTGTCGCCCTAGAATTTCTGTTGCTATCGGCTTCTGATGACATCGACGATGGAGCTCGGCATTCGAGATCCAGTTGTGAGGCCACCAGGCACGAATTATATACCGCAGTCATCGGTTGATGAAGACCCTGCAGCTTTTCAGTGTTCTCCGCTGATACACACTACGTCTCGCTGGCGTATAACAACACAGATTTCACGTTCGAGTTGAAAATTCGGATTTTGGTGCGTTGACTTATCTGGTTGGATCTCCATACGTTTCGTAAACTCGCAAAGGCAGCCCTAGCCTTCTTGATTCGTGCACCTATGTCGCTCTTGGTCCCGCCGTCCGACGCTATTTGGCTGCCAAGATATTGGAAACTTTCGACCTTCTCCACTGCTTGCCCCGTTACCGTAAAGTTGGAAGGGTTGCCCGTGTTGATATCCAACGATTTGGTCTTGTTGACGTTGATGGTGAGACCCGTCGCAGAGGAGCGTTCGGCTAGGTCATTGAGCTTACTCTGCATATCAGAGCGCCGTTGTGCTAGTAGAGCAACATCATCAGCCAAATCGAAGTCGTTGAGATGCTCCATGGTGATAGGCTGCCAAAGCAGCCCACGGTTCGGTACACGGTCAATTGCACCTACCATGATCTCGTCGATTACGATGAGAAACAGTAGCGGTGATAGTATACATCCTTGTCTCACACCAGCGACTACCCGGATAGGGTCGGACAAGGCTCCGTTATGCAGAACTCTGCACGTGAAAGCCTCATACTGCGCTTCGATGAGGTTGACGATTTTATCCGGGACTCCCTTGCGTCTCAGGGCGCCCCACAGATTCTCGTGATTGAGACGGTCGAAAGCTTTTTCGTAGTCAATGAATACCAAAAAAGAGACTCTTGGAATTCATTGACCTGCTCCAGGATGATGCGGAGCGTGACAATATGGTTCACACAAGATCTTCCGGCACGGAATCATGCCTGCTGCCGTCGGAGAGTCGCGTCGATCTTCTCCTGTATCCGATTCAGGATAACTTTGCACAGAACTTTGAGAACAATACACAGTAACATGATGCCTCGCCAATTGTCGCACACAGTCAGATCCCCCTTCTTTGGGACCTTCACTAAGATGCCCTGCATCCAGTCGGCCGGAAAAGTCGCGGTGTCCCAGATATTACAGAATAGTTGATGCAACATTTGTGCGGATAGCATGGGGTCAGCTATGAGCATCTCTGCTGATATGCGATCGACCCCTGGAGCCTTGTTGGATTTCATGCTTCGGATAGCTGCTTCAATCTCCTGCAGTGATGGGGCCTCGGAATTGACGCGAGTGATGCGCCGCACCCTAGGCGGATCATGCCGAGATGTTGATGGCTGGTTGGCCGTCGAAACTTGAAGAAGTTGTTCGAAGTGCGCAAACCAGCGTTTCAGCTGGTCAGTGGGGTCGGTAAGCAATTGTCCAGTCGTGTCCTTCACTGGTATCCTCGGGTTCATCCTTGCTCCCTCAGGCGTCGTGAGATATCGTAGAGGAGGAGTATATCGCCAGTGTTTGCGGCTTTCTCCCCTTCGTCGGCCAGGGAGTTCACCCACGCTCGCTTGTCCCGTCTGCAAGAGCGCTTGACTTCCTTCTCTAGAGCCGAGTACCGTTGACGGGCTTCGTTCTTGACTCCTCTGGTTCTCGCCCGCTCTATCGCGGCTTTTGCTTCTCTACGCTCCTCAATCTTCCGCCAGGTTTCATCTGTGATCCACTTTTTCCTCTGGGTGCGCAGCTCACCCAAGTTGTTCTCGCTTGTTTCTATAAAGGCATTCTTGATGGCCGTCCATTGTTCTTCTACGCTGCCACCTTCTGGAACGTCCGCAGCTCGAGTCTCAAGTTCTTCAACAAAAGACCTTTTTACCGCTGGATCTTCAAGTCGGCATGTGTTGAACCGCCGCCCGAGTCTCTCCTCCCGTCGCTGGATCCGCGCCATGCGTAGGCGGATTTCACCGATTAGAAGGTGATGGTCAGACGCGATGTCGGCGCTGCGTTTATTCCGGACATCAAGAAGGCTCCGTCTCTATTTTCGGCTGATGGTCGATCTGATTCTCGGTATGTCCATCACGGGAAACCCACGTGACTTTGTGCACTGGCCGATGGGGGAAGAGCGAGAACCCGATCACCATGTCGTTATTGCCACAAAATTCTGCAAACAGCTCACCGTTCTCGCTCATTTCGCCGAGACCATGGCGTCCCATGACACGCTCATAGTCCGTGTTGTCGGAGCCGATCTTCGCATTGAAGTCGCCAGTGTAGATCTTGATGTCACCCTTTGGAACCTTATCCACGACGGCATTCAGTTGACTGTAAAAACTCTCCTTGTCCTGTAGCTCGGCAGCATCGGTTGGCGCATAACATTGGATTATGGTAAGATTACGAACCCGTGTTCTAAATCTGGCAACGATTATCCTCTCATTAACAGGCTCCCACTTGATGAGCGCAGCACTTGCCTGGACGCTAAGTAGGAGACCAACTCCACGATGGCGGGGAGCGTTTTCACCTCGAATACCAGAGTATAGTAGTACCGGGGGAGAGGTAGCTCATCGATTCTTCCGGTTCGCCTCCTAGCATCGTGCTATAAGGTACCAGGCGATAACCAGGGTAGTTGATCGATAGCTCGATGACGTCATTTCGTTGGCGTCTGCAATGGGAAATTCTCATAGCAGGCGTTGACGATGGGACGTTGTCGAGTTGTTGAATAGCAACTATCGTGGTAACTCACCGATTACCTGTCGATCTGCCAAATTTGGAAAGACGTCTGCATTGAATTGTCTCATATAATAATATTCCGCCCACTATATCACAAGAAATTGCGAGTAGCTGAGTGGAATGGAGATAAGTTAAGCATTGGGTACAGGACCAAGTCTCCCCTGGGTGGTGCCAAAAGATGAGCGCAATAGAATCATCAAGTTGCCATGAGGTACGGAATGAGACTATTGCATGGCTGGGTAGTCAAAGTCTTCCATTCGTTAGTCATTTCAAGTGGATTAGAACAGGTTTAGGTTTAGGGTGGGCGTTGGCCAGATTTGGATTTTTCAGATGTAATCCTGGATAGGACCCTGTCATTGAACGTCGCGTGAAAGTGGAACTTGATGAAGGCCTAAGTACTTTTTCGTAGTTTTTAGTTTTCGGTTTTGAAAGATCGTCGGTTACAGTGGTCTGCTTACTGAGTAGAATAACGCGGTCCCAGGTCCTTACATATCAAAGAGATTTATGGTAAAATCGCTTGTGTATCGTGTATTTTGCGAAACTCGTTGTTGTCGTTGGTTCCGGGTTTGAATGGATACACAAATTTGAGCAACGGTATTATGTGATATGAGGGGCTCGGTGGCCTTAGAGCAACCGTTTTTGCTTACTGAGCAGAACATCATGAGTCTAATCTCAGGCCCATCCACATTCAAGATTCGTCAATCGTTTTGTTAATATGACTACATGGTAATAACAGCAACTCGGTGATTAAAAAGGTGCTCGTCTGCCTAGTGGCAAACGTTTTTGCTTACTGAGCAGAAGACCGTGGGTTTAGTCCCAAGCTCCTTCGCGTTATATAATCGTTAGGACATCAATTCAGCTTATCGTTTACCAAAACGAACCCTGCTGCAAACCCAACCCTCTTATCCAACATCCCAGTGATTCCTCGTGGAAGTGCAGAGGTGTTCTCGGCTTCCATCAAAGCGAGTGTCATATCAACACAATCCTTCCCATTCCTTTCTTGACCTGTGTTCGGGCGCGGCCGGCGCTGGTATTGCCTAATTTAAGATCACCAGTTTTTACACATTGAGGATGATTGCTAGTCCCAAGCATCGTCTATTGGTTCTCTGTGTAATTACAGCTGGTCTGGCAATAACAGAGTAGCAACCGTGGGCGGTCAATCATGCTCATGCTCATGCTCATGCCATGCTCGAATACCAGAGTATAGTAGTACCTGTCCCGACGGCAGTTTGTGTTCTCCAAAGTTTGGCCAACGAACTTCACTCAGTCCCAGGATTTCTACACGGTTAGAAAAAAGTACCCAAAATTAAGTTCTTTTCACTCATCTCGGCACTATAGTGCAGGAACCCAAGGTAAAGCGGGTCAAAGTAATTTTCATTTACTTGTGTGCAGTTCGTATGGAATTTTCCACTGACTTTTTAACCAAAAGTAAGTTAGTTGTACCCAACAGTAGGTAAATATGATTATACTCAACGTTGGGTTCCTACACTTTACTACCCCTGTTGGGTGGTTTTGCTCCTCCGTTTTTGACAACATTAGTAGGAGAAAAGGAGACAAACTAGTCAAAAGTAGGTAAAAGTGAACTGGCCGTTGGGTACTTTTTTCTTACCGTGTAGCTTCATGCGTCGCGCCTCGTTGGCGAGTTGTGCCAGTTTACCCTGCTGGGATAACGTCAATACATTCCATGATCCAATTCGTGTCCGTTGTTTTGCGCTAAAAGTCGTTGCCGTTATATCAGTTAGATGTCTTTCTCTGTTGGTTTCTGTAACAATTGTAAAGGTTTCAGAGACAGTAGGCGGTTGGCCTAAGGTCTCCTATCCGCCGTGATGGGGCTGCCATCTTAGGTGTAGCTTCCGGGGAAGAGCATTTCTTATTCAGCCGCTGGATGCCAGTCAGACGCTGTTTGAGTCGCACCTGCATGGTGAACAGACGCTCGGGTTGGCGAAGCATTTCCTCTATCACCGTGCTATGGTTACCGCGCCAGTGTTCGCGTCGCACCTCCTCACTCTGCTATTGTCGGATTGACCAAATTGCCCAGGCTAAGCCAACCAGCTGTGTCCATGTTTCAGCTGGCAGTCTTTTGTGATCATATGACTCGTGGAGGCGTGAGGTAGGAACTTGTGAGGACCGGAGCTAGGTATATCGCTCCTTCCAGATTGTCACTCACCATTTTGTAGCCCAAAAAAAAGTTATTTAGCCATTACTGATTGCTAACCAAAGGAACTGCTCATTATTCTTTTTTTTCTAGCAGCACTGCCAGCTGTCGCCTGCTGCTGTCTGCGCGAGGCAGTCACGTTGTGTGGGGGTTCACTCAGCATGGATGAAAGCCGATATCATGCACGGTAAGAAAAAAGAACCCAACGGCCAGTTCACTTTTACCTACTTTTGACTAGTTTGTCTCCTTTTCTTCTACTAATGTTGTCAAAAACGGAGGAGCAAAACCACCCAACAGGGGTAGTAAAGTGTGGGAACCCAACGTTGAGTATAATCATATTTACCTACTGTTGGGTACAACTAACTTACTTTTGGTTAAAAAGTCAGTGGAAAATTCCATACGAACTGCACACAAGTAAATGAAAATTACTTTGACCCGCTTTACCTACTTTTAGGTTCCTGCACTATAGTGCCGAGATGAGTGAAAAGAACTTAATTTTGGGTACTTTTTTCTAACCGTGTGCGCAAAGAATCTTCGATTTTGATGAAACTTTACACAGGTTTCCGGCAGGCTTGCAATTGCTCATTACAACTAAAATGATATTTTTCGTAATTATGAAACAATGAGATAATATAATCATAATTTTTATTTGTAAGCAGCAAGAATAGAATAGTGTATGACATATAAAATTTGTCAATTTTGCTTCAGAAGGTCGCAACTAGCGATTTAATGATAACTGATTACTCGCTCATCGCGTTGCTCATCGTTACCGCTAATCGCTATTGTGACCCTCTGAAAGCTAAATTGACAGGTTCTATGTGTCATACGCACACTTTACCCAACCGGTGAACACTCGTGTTTATTTCAGTTACCATGGAGACGTAATTTGTGATTAGCCCCGGTCCCTTTCAAATTGTATCATTATTTATGAACGGCCTTATATTTGAAATGCCGTTTCACATTCATCTAGTGATGTCCGATTTTCATTCGAATAATCGATTAATCGATTAACGAACCGAAAAGTAAACTATTTATAATCGGTTAGATCATGCCGATATAAGCATTAAATCTCCACAGGATCATCACCGATTATTTCAAACATGTGCTGCACTCTCATTGGTGGAAAAATGGCAGCACAGCGAACAAAAAATAATCGATTAGTTGTTAATCGAGTAATTAAAAAATGGGACACCTCTGATTTTGGTGTGATTGTTTTGACAAAAAATGAGCGCAAAATTTCATCTTTTCCGAGGGGGCAGCAAAACCACAAAATTACCTTGAATACGGGGGGTTCTCATTGGATGAAAGGGACCGTGAAAGAAGACACTAAAATAGAAAGTTTTTCTTCCGACAGTTTCATCTTAGTATTCATCTTTGCTTTACCTTCTCTTATTGCATCATGTAAATAAGAATTATCATTAAAATATTCCATAGCTTCAAAAATCCGAAAAATAGCATTTTAGCTGTAATGAGCATTTGCAAGCTTGGTTTCCGGTATAGTACAACAATTATGTTTCACGGGGGTCATTTGGAAACAAGCGTGATTTTTCACATGGGTGTATTTGCTTTGGCGCACAATTTATTCAAACCTTATCAGTCGAAGTGCTGCTGCTTAGACTCGAGGGGGGCGACACATCTAAATCTCAATTCTAGATGCGCAAAAAATCACACACTAGCGAATCAATCTTCGAAAAATCATCTTTCATTTCTCGCATCTACTTGCATCGTGCTTCATCTTTTTGCAGGAAATCTTCAAAATCGACATAAATCTTCCTTCTATCTACTCAGCGTGCGTGCAGCTAGACACAGCCAAACACAATTTTTTCTGCATCGTAGACAGAGTCGCCCCCCTCGCTTAGACTTCAATATTTCATCGGCTTCATTTTTCGGTGGTACTCCACAACTTGCTGCATGGTATTCATGTTGTTCGGGATTCTTGGTTACCGAGTTGTTGAGGTCGGAAACAAGCTTTACGGCCTTTTCCGCGACATTATTCACAATCTTAAGAGCTTGAACTCGCTGCTGCACTGTTAAATAGAAAGTGACGGTGGTTTCACTTTCAAAATCGAAACAATATTTATGAAAATATATCACTATCTTTCGGTTGGTAACAGTGAATACATTTTCACGAACATGACACATCAACAAAAAATAACTTCGATCTTGATGATTTGTTATATTTACTTACCTCTCAGATAATCTTGATTTAAATAAACTCCAATGTTCAGGGTTTTCACCGAGAAAATCGGTGGAGATGTTCATTACAGTATAAAACTCTCTTGAAGCCTCAGTAATAAAGTCCGAAAGGGTCGAATGGTCACTGATGTTAGTTGCTCTGACGGGAATTTTATCCTTGCTGAGTTTGCGTCGTTTTCCGGATTTTTCGATCGATTTATTTGGTTCATTTAAAGCAGCTACCATCTTTCCTTTTTCGTCTATTTCTACCTTTGAATCGAAAAAAGCAAGGACCACGTTCCATTCCGATGGTACTGTACCATAGATGATTTTGAAAGGCTTTCATGGCAATCAAAGCGTAATGTTGATCGTGAAAGTTGTGGAGATCTGTCCAAAATTCCAGATCCACTCGAGGGGCCGAAACAGAACTACTTAGACGATACCAATATCGAATGAAGCAAAGAGACTGATAATCGAAGTTTTCCCACCCACCCTAGGTACATTTTCACTTAGAAACTAGGTAAACTTAAATCTTATCTCCTTTAGAAGCAGGTACTCCACTGCTTACTCGTTGATGTGTCCTAGCTAGTAACTTGAAAAAGCCAAGTATGGCCGTTTTCTTGATCCCTGTTGTCTCTGTATAGAACCCCAGCGGTTATGATCTTCCGGATTTTTAATGTGTTATTTGGCTGTAAATCTGTTCAAATATGTGAAAAAATACCGAACTTCTCCATCGAAAACTGTGTGAGAATCCTTGTCTATATTTGTTTTAAATCAACACTTTGAATTCTCCCCTGTCCAAGGATGAGAGGGTTTGTTGATGATTTGTCAAGTGTCGCTATGATTTTTTTTTTGCAATTTGTTAAAATTGTAGTTTTTCTCCAGTTCATTGATTTGAAAGGTTCAAGCGAGTGAATTTCACGGAGCCGTAAATTGTAGTTTTATCATAATTTTAATATTAGCATAAAATAAAATAGTAATTTTAAATTCGCTTTTGTAATGCTAAGGTAAATAGTTTGCTTTGAGTGTAAAGTTAATTTATAAAATAAGTTCTAACAGTTTTTTTACACTTCGAAACTTAACGGGTCATACCTCTAACATAGTAGCAGTGACAGTGTTGCATGTCCTAACAACAACTGCCTGCGACGCTGGGTATGCCCATCGATGAGAAGAACAGCAAACTTGTTCGATGTAGGCACACCGGAGCTTCCTGGTCCTTCGCCGGGCTTCGCGAGCGATGCTGCCCCATTTCGGGGCACACACACACATACACACACATGCACGCACGACATACCACGAAAGAAAGAGCGCGAACACTAACTCGAAAAACTTTCCAAACAACTCAAGAGATTGAGCTCAAACCGAACTGCACTGCTTGACGGGAAAGCAGGGAATGTGTTGAATCTCTTAGTTTTATTTATTTTTTTTACTTTGAATGATCTATATTTCTTGTATTTGTTTGGTTTACATGTATGAATTTTCAAGTGACACAGATGCGTCTTTTCAACTTTAGTTATTTTGAAATTTTTAATTATTATTTACTGTTCCTAGTCCTATCAGGCCTGTTAAAGTATGACCACCTTAGTGGGATTGGTTTGTTTTGAATTGGAAAAAGGAGACTTACTTAAAACTACTATTTACAGCTACAACTAATCTACAACTACTATATACACCTAACCTACTATATACAAATTGCTTATCAAAGCATATTCTGAAGTATTGCATTTCTGCACAAATTTGTTCCTAGTTTCGTTAATTTGAAAATCTACTTTCGAAATGTTAGCCTCTTGATGGATGTCGGAAATGCGGGTATCGAAAGGACGATCTAGGATCATCCTCAATACCCTGTTCTGCGCTACCTGTATTTTGTTCCTGTGAGTTTGTGCACATGATTCCCACACCGGAGCTGCGTAGAAGATCGCAGGCGCAATGATTTGTTTGTAGACAGCCAGCTTGTTCACCCTAGAGAGACGAGATCTGCGGCAAATAAGTGGATACAAGCACCTAACTAGATTGGAACACTTAACTACTGTCCTATCTATGTGCGAGCGGAAAAGGAGCTTTTCGTCAAATAACATACCAAGATATGTTACTTCGGTGGACCACTCAACCCTTGTGCCATCCATTATTACAGTACAAGAGGGAGCCGGTTTTAGTTTGGGAGATTGTCGATGGAGGATCATTATTGATTGGGTTTTGGAGGCATTGATTTTGATTTTCCACGTGTTGGCATAATCAGCAAAGGCGTCAAGGCATCGTTGAAGTTTGTTTGTTATTTCACGAGGCCTCCTTCCCTTGACGGTTATAGCGGTATCATCTGCGAACAGGAAGAACACGCAACCGTTGCCCAAGGGAGGAATGTCGGAAGTGTAGATGCTGTATAGCAAAGGGCCCAACAGACTTCCTTGCGGAACACCTGCTGGGATGGAAAAGGTGTTTGAATTGCAACCATTCAACGATATCTTAAACGACCTTTGCTAGAGGTAGTTTCGGGTGATTTTTACAAGATGTGGTGGAAAGTTGAAGTTACAAAGCTTGTACACAAGTCCGTCATGCCAGACATTGTCAAACGCTTTTTCAACGTCTAACAATGCCATGGCTGTGGACTTGGATACAGCTTTGTTACTTCGAATGTTATTCATCACCCGAACTAGCTGGTGATTTGTGGAATGCCCTTTCCTAAACCCAAACTGTTCAGGTAGGAGAATGTTGTTCTTCTCGACAAACTTGAGCAAACGATTGAGAATTAGTTTCTCGAACAATTTGCTCAGCGCTGAAAGGAGGCTGATTGGTCTATAGCTGGAAGGTAGTGATGGATCTTTACCGGGTTTGCGGATTGGTATGATTTTTGCTATCTTCCAGATACTTGGAAAGTAGTGCAGTTCCAAGCATCTGTTGAAGATAGCAGTCAAAAGCGAGTACACTTTCGTGCTCAGCTTCTTCAATACCAAGTTGAATATACCGTCAAACCCGGGAGCCTTCATGTTCTTGGTGTTTTTCAGTGCTGAGCAAATCTGCTCCACTGTAATATTTTCTGCCGGAGGGACGACACAAGCGGAGGCATCCAAGTTTTGTACGCATTGCGTCACCTGATTTTCGAGCGGACTTTGGATAGTTGAGCCAAGCAAATGCGATGCAGCAATATGATTGCCAATCGCATTTGCTTTCTCTTGTGGGGTAATGAGCCGATTGTCATCATTTCCGACTCTGAGAGGAGGAATGGGTTTGGGATGAGTTTTCAGCACCTTGGCTACCTTCCAGAATGGACGGGAGCGGTCATCCAGATTCTGGACAACACGCCCGAAACTTTCATTTCGGAGTGAGTCCATTCTGGAAGCAATCTGCCTGTTCAGATCGGCCATTTCATGTTTTTTGCTCAGATCTCCAGTCCTCTGAAACTGGCGTCTACGCACATTTCTCAAGCGAATCAGTAACTGGGTGTGGGAATCAATAGCAACAAACTTACCCCTCACAGGAACTTGTCGAACGCATGTCTCGTCAGCCACGGATATGGCCTGGTGGAGTCCTTCCAGAGCCCGGTCGATGTCCTCTACGGTGTCAAGCGGTGGATTTTCGTTGATGTTCAGGTCTACCACACGTCCAAACTGGACCCAGTTTACGTGGTGGTAGTCTTTTCGTAGGATTGGAGCAGGAGCTATGTTGATGCCGACCTCAGCCACCACCGGTTGGTGATCGGAGCTTAAGTCGTTGATTGCCACTGGCTTGGATAGCCCGAAGTTCGTCAGGAAGAAGTCCAGCGTGGAAGGGTTTCCCGCTGGAGAGATGAATGTCGGTTCATCCGGAAATTGCACTGTATACAGCCCATGCTGTGAGTGGTCGAAGAGCAGACGTCCATTCTGATTCCGCTGATAGTTCCGCCATGCTTCGAGGCGGGCATTTAGATCACCCCCAATGACGAATCGTGAGCGCGTGCGAGTGAAAGCGGTGAGGTCGTTCTTGAATTTCATCCTTAGTCCGTTGCTGGCAGCACACTGACGAGGGCAGTATACGGCGATGAACCGGACGTTTCCGGTTGATGATTCCACCTCCACACTAAGGGCCTCGATGATAGAAGTGTGGATATGCGGCAGCGTGTAGAACTTTATTCCTTTCTTGATGATGATCGCAACACCACCCCCCCTGGAGTCGATACGATCAAGCCGGATAATGTGGTGATCAGGTAGCCAAAAACTGTCACCGGATTTAAGGTGGGTCTCTGTTAGGAGGCCCACGTCGATACTTTGCTTGCGGAGGAAGTCAGCAAGCTCGAGTCTTTTTGCTCTTACAGAGCATGCGTTCCATGTGACGACAGTTATCGGTTTAGACCCCATACTGAATAATAAACTTACCGAGCACTTGGATCTGTTCGGGCTTGCTGCGGCACTGACGAAGAGCACCGGTCATGTCGACGAAAATCTTCATCAGCTCATCCGCAGAGAAGAGATCGGGATTGGCGTTTTGTGCTGGTGGTTGTCTTCAGAATCCAGGGGGGGATGGAGAGCTTTGTCCAGCTGAGGCACCAAACGTTTCTTGACGGGGGCCGGATTGCACCCGTGGATTTGCTTGACCGTGTTGCGTATCACGAAGAGGCGGGAAGTCCTCCACCCTGAATGCCGGAATGTTTTCCTTCTTCCGTCCTGGTTGACTTCTTGTGGACGCCTGCTTTCGGATCCGCTTGAAATCCTCGCGTTTGGGGCACTGTTTGTCGGACCCTTGATGAGCTCCACCACAGTTGGCGCATTTGCACGTGTCCGACTCGTCGACAACGCACTCGGAGGAGACATGATTTTGGGCGCATTTGCCACAGCGTGGCTTGATGTAGCAGTTTCGGGTGCCGTGCCCGAAATTCAGGCAACGCTGACACTGGGTGACGTCGTGACGGCCGCCACGGTATGGCTCCCATCGGACAATGATGGAATTAATGGAGCGGATAGCCTTCAACGCATTAAGCGTCACCGTTCCCTTCTGGAAATGCACCAGGAAAAGGCAATCCGGATATTTATTGACGTTCTCGTCCCTCCTTGTCATCCGGAAGACGGCAGTTGGGGCCAGCTTGTAGCGGTTCTTGATTTCCGCTTCGATCAACTTCGGGTCAAAGTTCGGTAGACCCCTGATGACGACCTTGAATGGTTTTTCACCGGGAATGTCATGGGTGAAGAATTCCACCTTGGAAGTCCTCAGGTGGGCGATGACCAAGTCATACTCCGTTTTTGTACGGAGCACCACCTTGGTGCCGACTCTGCCCAACTTGAATTCGGCTTTAACGCCCAGTGACGCCAGATCCGCGATGAGCTCGTTAAGATGGGCATTTTTCACTACCAGCGGAGGTAGCTTCACTCTTGTCGCGCACCTTTCAGCAGCATTTTCTATTTCGGCAGCGTCGCCGAAATCTTCGTTTGTCGCAGAGGTATCCTCGCGACCAATTGTGCCATCGGACTGGCCCCGATTCTTCTTCCTCTTCTCGCTGCGTTTTTCCGTCACAGCTGGTTGGATATTCCCATCCATGGGGAGAACAGCAAACCTGTTGGATGTAGGTACACCCGAACTTTCTTCACCGGGGTTCTTGTCCTTCACCGGGCTTCGCGAGCGATGCTTCCCCATATCGGGGCACGCACACACACAAAAAACACCGCGAAAGAGAGAGAGCGCGTACACTTCACCACGAACTTTCTTAGTTTTATTTTTCCATTCTGTACAACATGATCTTAAATTTATGTGTTACATTAGTGATCTATAATTATGTAAAATCATTTCCTGTCACTATGGAATTTTCCATGTCCCTATCAATACCGAACTTTAAGTTAATTTCTGCTAGTTATAATTGAATTTCTACGCGGACTTAAAAAGGGCTAATCTATGTTTTCGAGTCCTTATGTCCTTTTTGGAACCAGAATTTCTCAATATGCTCATAAATTTATTGCTTTTTGTAACTCAGATCCGATATGGCTATACAAATAAGAATTCGAACATTTGCAACGTTTAACATTAGATTATTATCCTTCGTGAACGAGGGGGACGACTCTATCTACGATGCAAAAAAGATTGTGTTTTGCTGTGGCTAGCTGCGCGCACGCTGAGTAGATAGAAAGAAGATTGATGACGATTCTGAAGATTTCCTGCAAAAAATTGATGAGCGATGCAAGTAGATGCGACAAATGAAAGAAGATTGTTCGAAGATTGATTCGCTAGTGTGAGATTTGTTGACTATCTAAACTTGAGATTTAGATGTGTCGCCCCCCTCGTTCGTGAAGGATGAACAAAAAGGGAAAACTAATCTTAATCTACATGCTCAGATATGTCGCGTCTGGGCGTGTGTTTCCTACTCGAGCGCATATGCATCCTAAGTAAATAGTGCAGTCGGATTATGTAAGCGAGCTGTCGTTGTTTTGCCCTAGGTACCTTTCATTTATTTTCCTTGGCCTTGGTATCTGTCGTGACCGGACCGAGGTTTCCATCCTCGGCCACGGCAACACGAATTAGCGATGCAGCTCCCACGGATGCTTCTATTGCTGCTGCTGCTGCTGTTTCTGCTGCTGAGGTTTCTGTTGCTGCTGTTTCTGCTGCTGCTGGTGGTCCGTCACCTCCGAAATTCGTTACAAGAAAGACTTCAACGAGCTTAGGTGCTGATGACCAATGAGACTCTGTTTACATACGAACTATCACGCTTCACGCTCACTTGATTCTACTCCTTATTTATTCAACACTAACTCTATCTTCTACATTCTTCCCCTCTTCTACTCTCCTTAATTGAGGAAGGGGGGCATTATATCCACCCATTTGGTGGAATTTTATCTACCCTCTCGGGGGACTTTCATCTACCATCTCAGAGATATTTCATCCATGAGGTCATGGCAATTCCAACTATTTAAAAATTTCCTCAGTCCATCCATCAAGTTATGGCAATTCCAACTATTTCTAAATTTCTTCAGTCCATCCATCAGGTAATAGAAATTCTTATCTACCATCCGTTCCAGAATTACCAGGTCATAGTAATTCTATCTACCATCCATCAGGTCAAGGTAATTCTATCTACCATCCATCAGGTCATGGTAATTCTATCTACCATCCATCAGGTCATGGTAATTCTTTCTACCATCCATCAGGTCATGGTAATTCTTTCTACCATCCATCAGGTCATGGTAATTCTTTCTACCATCCATCAGGTAATGGTAATTCTATCTACCATCCATCAGGTCATGGTAATTCTTTCTACCATCCATCAGGTCATGGTAATTCTTTCTACCATCCATCAGTTCATGGTAATTCTTTCTACCATCCATCAGGTCATGGTAATTCTTTCTACCATCCATCAGTTCATGGTAATTCTTTCTACCATCCATCAGGTCATGGTAATTCTATCTACCATCCATCAGGTCATGGTAATTCTTTCTACCATCCATCAGGTCATGGTAATTCTTTCTACCATTCATCAGGTCATGGTCATTCTATCTACCATCCATCAGGTCATGGTCATTCTATCTACCATCCATCAGGTCATGGAAATTTTTCAAAATAATTCTTCAGTTCTTTAGTCATTCCACTATACTTACACTATCGTACCAACTGCGCCATTGTCGTGACCGGACCGAGGTTTCCATCCTCGGCCACGGCAACACGAATTAGCGATGCAGCTCCCACGGGTGCGGCTGCTTCTATTGCTGCTGCTGCTGCTGTTTCTGCTGCTTAGGTTTCTGTTGCTGCTGTTTCTGCTGCTGCTGGTGGTCCGTCACCTCCAAAATTCGTTACAAGAAAGACTTCAACGAGCTTAGGTGCTTCATATTTATACCTGCTAACCTATCAAAATTCTCTAACCAATGAGACTCTGTTTACATACGAACTATCACGCTTCACGCTCACTTGATTCTACTCCTTATTTATTCAACACTAACTCTATCTTCTACAGTATCGACATCAGCTAAGACTTATGCAACTATGCGGGTTGACTTATAGACTTGATCCTAAATTAATTGCCTCGCGGTAACAATCACACTCATAGTTCATCTATTCTCCACGAGTGCCAGCTTTGATTTCCCAATTTAATTGGCAAATCAAAGTTGGCACTCGTGGAGAATAGAAGAACTATGAAAGTGATGATGGTTTCAAAATTTTGCACGGGGAAGTATACGAGTGCAATCTTAAAATGCTTTTATTTTGAAAATGGAGCTTTTTATTTAAATCTGGTTACTGCTACAGTGGTAGAAAAGTGGAAGTCTATGTTTACACCTAAAAATCTGAAAAGAAATTAAGTTTTCTGTATTATATGTCTATTGAGTAGTCCTGATGTTTTCTACTAACGTAGCACTTATCAGATTTAAATAAAAAGCTCCATTCACAAAATAAAAGCATTTTAAGATTGCGCTCGTATACTTCCCCGTGGAAAATTTTGAAACCATCATCACTTTCATAGTTCTTCTATTCTCCACGCGTGCCAACTTTGATTTGCCAATTAGGCTTTTAAACTTGTTTTAGTTTTTCTTTCTGAGCGCAGTTAATTTAAAAACATCTGGCACCCCTAAAACCAACCACCCTAAAAATCATCGAACATCGAACACCCTTCAGAAACGTTCCACGGAGATTCGTATCTCCAAAAGCCGCTGCAAATAAATGGCATCCTTCAAAGAGATCAAAAGTGGCTTGCTTCACCACATCGCTCGGGTGTCGTGTCGTGTATGCACTTTTCGTGTTTTTGTTATTTCGGAAATTTGTATCTCCCTTGCAAAATATGCTCATTGTGCGAGCATAATTGTACTAAACGGGTTCGTGAAGTTATACTGGATATTAGCGATAAGAGGAAAGTATAGAAAACAAGTGGACAAGCTGTTCGGAGAAAGGATCCAATGGACTCGATGAATATCAAAATGGAGGTGCCGGAACTGCAACTTCCGGATCACATCTCGCAACTGGGCGAGGATGGGCTGGGAATCATCTCCAATTCGGAGTTCCTTGCCAATGGTAACGGGCTGTTTCTGGGCGAAACGGATGACGGCGATGACGACGATGATACCATTGTAGTGCATATGGATCTGCGGGAGAATCTATCGACGTTGAGGTGAGTAGCAAGGAGGTCATTGACCAGATGCGACTACTTTCTCTGCTTGTTTGTTTTCTTTTTGCAAAGGGGTCTGGTGGAACAGCGTATCGGAGTGTCGTTGAAGCATTATGAATTTTGGCTGCAGGATACTCAGATGTTGGAATCGCACAAGAATCTGGTCGATCAGTGTGTCCAAGGGGAGGGATTGGTTCAGATTAACGTTCAGGTTCAGACGGCTAAACGGAGGATCAACATTGCCGATGTGCTGAAACCGACGGATGAGGTGCTGGAGAGCTATCAACAGGAACTGGAATTGGCGGCTGCTCAGGCTGCCGCAGCAGCACAGGCAGCAGTGGCGGCCGCTGCTGCAGCTTCCATCACCACCAACGCGGAAACCAATTCTTCTGCTCCACAACAGGACCCTTCCGCAGCCCCGTCACCGACGGCAGCTAGCGTTTCCAACGATTCAGCTCCGGCACCCAAAATACCGCTGCAGACTACGAAGGAAGAGCTGGAGACGGCTTCTGCGGTGGCTGCCATCATAAATTCCGCTAATGCTGAAGCAAACGCCGAAAAAGTGGTTACACCGACCACCACGGCAGTAGCCACGGTACCGGTGACGACTACCACAACCACGGTCACGAATGGCACGGTGTCTGCAAAATCTACACCGCCGATGATGGATTCTCCCACGATCATCGATGACGATGATGACGACGACGATATGATGGGGGACGGAGGTCAGTCGGCCCTGCGCTGGGTTTGCGATACGAACTTCAAGCGCGATCAGCAACGGTTGAACATTCCGGACGATCCGGTCGAGTGGACCGTGGCACAGGTCAAGCACTGGATCCAATGGGCGGTGAAAATATTCCAGCTGACTAGTATCAAGCTGCAGGATTGGAGCATCAGTGGGAAAGAGCTGTGCGACATGGATCATGCTGAGTTCAAACAGAAGGTTCCGAGCGATCCGGGCGATCTGTTCTGGACGCACTTGGAGCTGCTGCGAAAATGCAAATTTGTAGCCGTCGTGCAGAAGCATGGTGATGGGGACGAGTACGACGAGATGGCCATTTTACGGAAGGTTCCGAGGAACAGTTTGGCAAGTGAGTATTGCGATAACTCGAGGGGTTGAGCCGATTTCAAGTACAGTAAATTCCTGTTTTCAGACGAAAGCTACTGCGGCAATCGAAGCGGCAACAATGGGCAAATTCAGCTGTGGCAGTTCTTGCTGGAGATTCTCACCGATAAGGAACATCAGGGAATCATTCAGTGGATCGGTACGTTCGTGGATTCTGATTTCTCAAATCTATCTTCTAACCGCTCTTGATTGTGTTCACTCCAGGAAGGGAAGGAGAATTCAAGCTATGCAATCCGGAACTGGTTGCCCAACTGTGGGGCGAACGGAAGAACAAACCGACGATGAACTACGAGAAGCTGTCGCGTGCTCTTCGCTACTACTACGACGGAGATATGATCTCCAAGGTGCATGGCAAGCGGTTCGTGTACAAGTTTGTGTGCGATCTTCGGGAACTGATCGGATACAACGCTTCCGAGCTGGCCAACCTGGTCCAGGATGGAGTATCGTATGTCAGCAGCAACCAGTTTGACAGTTACGACCGGGACTGCGACTAGGATTAGTCTTTAATTTCTTTTTGATATTGAATTTATGACATTTGATTTATGATAACTAAAAGTTTACTGTAACGTTGAATTGAATTTATTAACGATGTTTAAGATTATCACTCTTGCTTATTATATATTCTTATATATGCATTGAATAAACGATTATACAAAACCTAGCTACAAATGTTGAAGATGTTTTATTAGACTTAAGATGAAATATGATGCTGGAGAAAGGGATGAAAGTGCCACTGGCGTACCCTAACGGAACTGTACCCTATCTCGATGATTGATTGAAATTAATCAAGCATCTCCTTCAAACTTTGTAATCGCAAACTTCACGCATAAAGATCCGAAAAAAGGAAACCCTAGTTGCGTAACTAATGCAGGGACTCCTTCATCGCTTCCTTTCGTATTTGAATTTGTAGATCGGTGCCTGATCCTTCGTTCCCTTGGCCACGCGCTTTGGTTTTCTGGATCGCTTCTCCTGCAACGCTCGCTTGAGTTCCAGCTTCTGCTGCACAATGGTAAGCTCCTTTTCACGCTCGACTCGGCGCTGCAGTTCCTTGTAGGATTTCTCGCGTTCTGCATTCATCGCCAAAATTGTCTGCAAAAACCATAAAATTACCAACTACAAACCAAAAAAAAAAATCGAATCTAAACTTACCGCTTCATCCTGCACCCCCAAAACCAACTTCTCCAGCTGATCCAGTTTGGGCCGGTTGGATTTCCTTGCCAGCAGACTGGGATGCGTCTGAAGACGTTCCGCCACGTCGAAACGCTGGGCTTCCTGCTCGTCATCTACAAAGAAAATATGCTTGTTCGCCGTCCGGTTGGCAACTTCGGTCATGTGCAGCGTGCCCTGCAGCCGCTGGATCTTGTTGGCCTCCATCGTTCGCTTCATGTTGATGTACTTCAAATCCTGTGTCTGCATGAGCTGGATCTGTGCCGACGAGTGTTCATCCTGCTTGTCGAGCTCGTGATGTTCGCCGGCCTGTACCTTCGAGTTGATCATATGATGGTAGAACTCATCCGGATTGCGGGTTTGCGCTCGCTTCCGAAGTAGCTTGAGCGTGTCATCCTTTTGGTGCTGATCCTCGGCGCGGCGTTTGTAGTCCTGCTTCTTTTCCAGCAGGCCCAAATGGACGCGTGCTGCCGGTTGGGCACGTTCCCGGTGAACCTTTTGGTTCGATTTGGCGGCTTTCCTCCAGCTGGACATTTTGGTTCTCAGCAGTTAGCAGATGAAAACAATGAGGATTTAATTAAACGAAACGGCGCACGAAATAAAAACACGTTTTTGGTAACTGAACTGGACGATGTTTGCTCTCGAGGTTTGTTTACAGGATTGACAGCTGATCTTGTTACAGCGGTACGCTTGATGATTATTTTCTTCGTACGACAATTCTGAAGGTCAGTTCGAGGGAGTGTGGGGTTAATACAGACTAGTAATCGTATAATATTGAGATCCCCCCAGAGTTGCGACCTATCTCAATCACGATCGCCAAACAGCTGATCTGCTGATGGTAGCAACGCTTTGTACATTCCTATCAATGTGCTCGTAGAAGCTCTCTCCATGACCATCCATCAAGTTTATGAAATAAGTAAAAAGCAACTGGTGAAGGTGATTCCCTGTAGCGTCCTTTCTCGTGTTACACTTCGAAATTTTACATGTAAAAATAATAAGGTTCCTGGGAATGCACGTAGCTGAAACTAGTACATATTTGTTGTTTGCTGCAGAGAAGCAAGCAATGTCTGAAATTTTCAGATGCATAAACGTCGTAGATCCTGAGTTGTGTGCTCTTGAAATTGCGAGGTGTGATGGAAAAATGGACTCTACAAGGAAATACCTGAATGTCGTCTTCTGTTGTGATCCATCACCGATCTGGTCATTCCCGACAATCACGACACTCATCTGTGCTCGTTTTGAAGCAGTTGCTGCTTTGCTTGCTTATTTGAGTGTGTTGGTGAGTGAGCCCAACAGCTTCCGTTTCATGTTGCCTACTTTGTTTGTAACTCACACAGTCGCGCCTGCCGAGACGAACTTGGAATGCGTAGGCATTCCCCCTTATTCTGCGAGTCACGTGACTCTCTGTCACCGGTGAGGTGACAATTGTCTCCTCGTGTGAGATGACTCTCCATGTAAATCAAATGGACAGTCACCTCACACGAGGTGACTATTGTCACCTCACCGGTGAGAGAGAGTCACGTGACTCGCAGAATAGGGGGGATTGTTTCCATTTTCTTCTGTCGTTTCGCTTTTTCTCATGATCGTACCACAAATGAAGTGACAGACGGAGCGGCTCGAAAACTACTGGATTGTACCCAGGGGCCTGGCTGGCGACCATGTTTTTGATGCTTTCATGTGCTCTTGTCTTTCTGCTTACAACACGATTTTACGTCGCTTTCCTTCATGTATACGTCAGGCGGGCCGTTTTTAAATAAGGCCCGTGATCTTGCCTACTGTCAAACGTATAGGATTGATATGGGGTTGCCAATCCCCTGATTGTACCACATGGCAACACTACACATGGTAACACTAAATGTACTAGAATGTTTTGGTTCTATCTCTTTCACTCTACTCCAAACTGAAATGCATAAAAAAAAATGACAAAATGATACACTCTTTGCACACTGTCAAAGATCCTATTGCAAACAAAATCAACTATGTTCAAATCAAAACAAAAATACTAGCCCATCTGGTGGCTGATGGCACAAGCTTCTAAGAAAATTCTATTACAGCGAACCACATTATTTTAATTGATTTCTTCGCCAGTTAGTCGTCTGTCACTTCGTTTGTGATCGTACTGCAGAAGTATTCACTGTTTTCGTTGTGCTTTTCATCATCAGCAGCGAGTGTAGCGTTTTGCTTGTGAACAGCGACCATTACTGGTGATTGTTGTTTGCCATTGACGAGTGCACGGATGGATTTGAGTTCACTCACTCGACAAAAAGTGACACAACAGCGGGGCCCTGTTTACTAAAAATGAACACATATATGTTCATTTTTAGTAAACAGGGCCCCGCTGTTGTGTCACTTTTTGTCGAGTGAGTGAACTCAAATCCATCCGTGCACTCGTCAATGGCTCTAACCACAAACGAAGTGACAGACCGCATAAACGCAAACCATCACTTGACCTTACCGATAATGGTTATAAATTGTTTATAATCCCTCCTAAACTTTAACTGAAATGGTTTTGGAACCTTACATGAACGTTTGTGTGATAAAGTTTTAACCTTATGTATTATGGTTTTTAGGAAGCGGACCTTACAAATAATGGGTCGTTAAGAACCATTACCATTCCAAATTCTTGTTTTCTCCATACATTTTCGGAAAGAGAACTATATTAGAACGTTTTTACTTATGGTTTGAGAACATTAATGATTATGGTTATGGTAGTCAGTAAGGTCCATTAATCGTTTTGTATTATCGCTCAACTTTACGTGGAATATATCGCGAACTGATAATTATTAATTTACAGGCAACCAATTCGCGATATATTCCACATAAAGTTGATCGATGTTACAAAACCATTCATGGGCCTTACTGACTACCATAACCATAACCATTAATGTTCTCAAACCATAAGTAAAATCGTTCTAATATAGTTCTCTTTCCGAAAATGTATGGAGAAAACAAGAATTTGAAATGGTAATGGTTCTTAACAACCCATTATTTGTAAGGTCCGCTTCCTAAAAACCATAATACATAAGGTTAAAACTTTATCACACAAACGTTCATGTAAGGTTCCAAAACCATTTCAGTTAAAGTTAAGGAGGGATTATAAACAATTTATAACCATTATCGGTAAGGTCAATTTATGGTTCGCGTTTATGCGGGGGAGCGGCTCGAAAACTTTGGTGACGCACCTGCTATTGCAATTTTTCAGTGTACCACATGGCAACACCACTACTAATGGATTGTACCACATGGCAACACTAAATGTATTAGAATATTTTGGTTCTATCTCTTTCACTCTACTCAAAACTGAAATGCATAAAAAAAATGACAAAATGATACACTCTTTGCACACTGTCAAAGAATCATTGTACACAAAAACAACTTTGTACAAATCAAAACAAAAAAACTAACCCATCTGGTGGATGATGGCACAAGCTTCCAAGAAAATTCTATTACAGTGAACCACATTATTTTAATGGATTTCTTCGCCAGTTAGTCGTCTGTCACTTCGTTTGTGATATAACCGATTACAAATATATCACTTTTCGGTTCTATAATCGATTAATCAATTATTCGAATGAAAATCGGCCATCACTAGATGAATGTGAAACGTCATTTCAAATATAAGGACCGTACATAAATAATGATACAATTTGAAAGGGACCGGGTTGGTACTAATGGATATATTTGGCCACTATTGAAAATTTAGCCGATTGCTGAATTTATGTATGGGCCCAAATTAGGGACATGTAGGCCGACATTAGCTACATTTCCCCTAGTGATCATTTCCCGCTTCCGCAGGACATATACTGTTCGTGAAATTACCTGAGAAACCAAGCTCAGTGACTTGAGCATTGCAATCAGAGTCATCCTGGTGAGAAGCGCCTGAAACCAACAATCCATACGAAACTAACGATTTTAAATTGGCTCACTACTTGAATAGCCTATTGGTCCCAAGCAAATCGATTAACGTACCCCATTCTAGTATAAATTCCAGTACTACACTATGTTGGTTTTGATTCGCTATGAAAGTTTGACAGGTAAAATGAGGGGTTTTTCCTATGTTTCGAGGGGTGAATCGATTAGCTTGGGACCGAAGAGAGTACCAGAGCTGAGCCAAAATGTTGAGTTCGTTTCTTCGGGACCTTCTGGTCTTAGAGTTACCTCTATGGTTATAACATGTTATAGCGATTGTCAAATAAGTCACATGTAGCAGACAACATATCTACATTGTTACCTGCAATTGGTCAATTGCGGAAAGATGCAGCAACACAATATCATCTGCCAGCCTCTTTCCAGAGAAATGCAACATCGTGCGGTTCCTGCAAATAACCTAAATCAAGCTGAACATTGCATTAGGTCCTAAGTAACATTATCAGGTAATTTAAGCACACAGATCGATAAAAGAAGCTTTTATCCAGCATCTAATACGACAAACACGACAAGAAACGGTTATGTTCTCAAGTTATTAACGAAAGAGAAAGTCGATGAAGAGAGTCGATCAATGTTACTTAGGACCTAATGCAATGTTCAGCTTGAAATTGTCCTGGCAACACTCCAATTTTGGTTCCCGCAGAGCTAGGTGGCATCCCTATCTTGTTTGCCTTGCCTTAAAAAGAGCTAACATCGCTACGGGCCCGCGAATTGTGGGCCCCACTGACAGCTCATAATTTGTAAACAAATAGAAGATTCAAGCCAGAATTTCAAAAAAGGCGTGACTGACTCTTCGGTCCCAAGCTAATCG
Organism: Ochlerotatus camptorhynchus; assembly: GCF_037179485.1. NCBI lineage: Eukaryota > Metazoa > Arthropoda > Insecta > Diptera > Culicidae > Ochlerotatus > Ochlerotatus camptorhynchus. The sequence goes on from NW_027040553.1 coordinate 977,882, forward strand.
ATGCACCCCTCGAAACATAGGAAAATCCACGAACCCCTCATTTTATCCGTCAAACTTTCATAGCGAATCAAAACGAACATTGTGTAGTACTAGAATTTTGACTAGAATGGAGTACGTTAATCGATTTGCTTGGGACTAATAGGCTAGTCTAGCAGTGGTGTTAGTGTTGACCAACGAGGAACGAATGTGCGTTCACTCGATGGACGTCAAAACCGCGTTCTTGAACGGTTAATTAGCAGAGGAGATTTACATGACCCAACCGGAAGGGTTTCAGCAGGGTGTAGTGTACCTACATGCTTCCATCAAAATTTAACATACATAGACACATTAAGCAACGCTACTTCAGTGTCTGCTTAAGTCAGCATTTTGGCATAACCAGCAAGTATGGGAACGATTGCCTCCATCGTGTCTCACCGTAAATTGTTCAACTAAAAAGTGTGGAACTTACACCGAAATTTGCGACGTAGACACGTAGAAATAGGAATGATCACAGTAACTTATTGATAAGAAATCAAAACAAAAACAAAGGGGGTTTGAAAACAACTCCCCGGCAAGGTGACAGATAATGACTAAAAATGACTCCTCGTCAGCATGTTTCAAGTCAGGTAGCTGGTTACTATGCATAGAAATAAAGACAGCACATTCTAACTCCAACATCGGTTGTGTCCAGTTGTACAAAGATATCACATCCACGTACCGATAAGTTATCGGTGAAGTTTCATCTGGGGCTGACTCGCTGGAAGCGAGTTGGGCCCCCTAAAAATATTAAAATGCCCGGATGCCACAAGGGGAATGGATTGGTTTGTTGGTTGCATCGTTCAAGTTACGGGTTGAAGCAAGCAGAGCGTAATGCTACGTTCTCATTACGCTCTATATTATGTCATATAGAGCGATTCGTGATATAGCAGCTATATCACGTTCTATATTAAGTGATATCCCATATAAACGATCTGTCAACCTATATCACGAAAAGAGGTTGATATAGCTCATATCACGTTCTGTACTTGATACAAATCAGAAAAACAGGGGCTGGCAACCTGGCCACAATAGAGCTGGTCGGTATTTTTCGGCGTCAAATGTCACTATCCGTGAAGTCAAAACAAAAAACAACATAATATATGTTAATAATTATTTTTCACCGCGGCGGACGGGTCTTGCCAAAGAGGAACGAAGAGGAAAAACGAGATCCGAACGCGAAGCCTTTCTTGATTGATTGATTGATTGAGTAACTACTAAATACAACGGCAAGGAAAGAAAACTCCAGTAATACGTAGTGAGGAAGTTTACCAGAAGACGTAGGAAGTGAAATCCACCTCCGAAAACAGCCAATTGGAACCACTCGAGGTGAAAATGCTCAAACTATTCTCACTGAAGGTGCATAAGAAGGACAGTGAGACAATTCCGAAGTCTTCACCTTGGCTCTGCTGAGAATAACAAAAGGTAAACAAACAATTCGGAAAAATGTTTATCGATTTTGATTACCTACTGATTTCCGTGCCGCATGGCAGTTCACAGAGCGCGTGACCTTATAATTGGTGAGCACACAGGATGGCACCGGCATTACCCAATGGACAATGGCAATGATGGTCGCGGAAGATTCGTTGGAGGTTCATTAAACTTCAACAACCAACTCTTCCTTGAGATCGATAACCGGTTTAAAGGTGTGTGTGCCTTATTATCGGTATGACAAATTAAATGATCAAACAACTGCAGGAGAAATCCAGTGCCAAGATGAAGTATGCTGCGTACAACATCCTTGAGTTTAGAATGTCGTTTTTTTATCCTTGTTGATATTTTGTTGTATTTTAATTTTTGTATCGTAGGAGTTATTTACTTTAAACTTTGTATAAAATAATGCCGTTGTTACACCCACACTCGGATACGGTGAAATATCTTGATTTTTCGAAGTTTCATGATGGGCTACTGATCACGGGACCGCAGGACTGTCGTGAAGGTGTGGCATACCGGAGTGGAAAACTCGATGTCAAATCCGGAGTGTACGTTCTCCAAGACGTTCTCACAAAGCAGCGGATGGTAAAATCAGTGGGATTCTTGTCATGGAGTGCATTATTCTGTGGGATTTTACTTTTCACCAGGAATCGTTGTAAGGGAGCTTAAATTGGTCTTGCCTATCTTATGGGAAATTCGGTTTTGTATCGGGGTTGGAACCAGTTCAAACTCTGTGCCAAACCGAAGTTTTTGTCAGTGCGAACCTCATACTGAGGTAGATTTTATAACCAACGATCAAACTGACTTTTTTCAGACAACAAGCAACCCAAGATACCCAATCCAGTTTGAAACTGAATAATAAACGAATTTATTAGACTTTTCAATCGATTCCGCGACCAGCAGAATCTACGTAATACTACGTTTTTCCTGCAAGCGGGATGCTATTTCCTACGTGCTTTCTTTGTACTTGCAGTTCTCAAGTGAGGCAACGAGTCGTGCAACATGCATCTAATGAAGTATATGACTGGTGGGGGAGAAAAGCAGAAGGAGTGGTCATAGTTGCCGTAGTAGCCGATTGAGACGGTAGACGAAGAAGGTCTTGTCTATGAGTAATGGGGACAATTAATTGATTCGGAGAATTTATCGGAGCTGACCTTGGGTTTACTCGCTTGGATAGGAAGTACTTAAATTACACCATTATTCATATGAAGATTAAAACATCAGAAATATCACGTTTACTCTTGTAATCGTGAAATTTCTTATCTGTGAATTTTCGGTTGAATAATGGTGTAGAGCCAGAAGTGGCGAACAAGTGGCACCAAGCGATTTGAATATCGCTGGACAATCTGTAGGAGGTCAATGAAGATGTTGATGCTTATCCTTTTCATTCTTTCTTTGTTAAAAATAATTCTTTCAGTCTTCGGCTGGTTAATATCTGGTGAAGCTTATCGCATTACAGCTGTCATTCAACATCCTGGTAAACCACGATGGCATCCGCTGGTAGTCTCAGTATGGCCAAGTCCTTATTCCGTCAGCATCTGATGCACATATTTTTTTATCTTGTATTGTTATGATGCTGCTAATAAATTATCTTGTAGCTATCTATAATAGACACGAATACTGTAGTGAAGTTTCAATATTTTACTAAAAATCTCAAATCACAAAACTCTTTGTATGCTTTGCTCCATCGTTAACGCCATGCCGGCAAATTTCCACGGAAATTTAGGAACATCAAATAAATTGTATTCGCGGATTAGAAATTAAATTTTATTGATTTTTCAGCTTCATAATTGTTTTTTTTTTCTCGCTGTCATAAATGACAATCTATCACCCCTATTCTGTATTTCGTTTCGAACGAAATTCTCATACAAAAAAATATTTTTTTGTATGAGAATTTCGTTCGAAACGAAATACAGAATAGGGGTGTATATCAAGTCACCGCAAATGTGAACACCTCAACGTGATATCGATATCATCTCGCTATATCACGTGATATAGAGTGTAATGAGAACGAGGTATAAAATTATTGACTGCCTAGGCTGAGTGTGAAAGCACTGCACTATTCAATCCATTGCTCTGTGCAGCCGAGTCAAACTGTCAAACGGGAGCCAAACATTCAAAAGAGCTCAGAAGTCATGTAGGTAGTTACTGTTTGAACCACAACAAATTAAGAATTATAATTATGAAACTGTCGAAACATCAACCTTAGTAGGCTGGATAATGAAAATCATCGAGCGTGATGCTCGAAAAAGTGTTTTTATTTGATATTAATAATGCCAAAACTGGGTTGCTGAAACAAGAATGTAATCAAACTTTTTAAGAGTCATGTGAGCTTTGTGGGCAGGTGCACTCCCATCACCATGTATACCGTTATTTCTGGAGTAGAGGAGGAGGAGCCAAGAGTTCATTTGACAGCATATATATACAATTTTGTGAGCTGTTTCAGCAAAACAATTTGAAACTTCGGAAGATTTTCGAGATGTTTTCTAGCTCACTTGAAAAATAACATCGGCTGAGTTCGCAGTACCCAGGTTTGTACCAAACGGTACAAACCACAGCATGTAATTGAGTTATTTTTCCATAGGAAATGTACGCTCAGTCATTTAAAACAAATATTGGGTACCATCACAGAGAACAGACGTTCAAGTTCGGTCAGAAACTTGTGTAAAATAAGTGGGAACGTCGCCGTCACGTGGTGTTAGCATAGAGGTAACTCTAAGACAAGTAGGTCCCGAAGAAACGTGCTCAACTTTTTGGCTCAGCTCTGGTACTCTCTTCGGTCCCAAGCTAATCGATGCACCCCTCGAAACATAGGAAAATCCACGAACCCCTCATTTTATCTGTCAAACTTTCATAGCGAATCAAAACAAACATAGTGTAGTAATAGAATTTCGACTAGAATGGGGTAGGTTAATCGATTTGCTTGGGACCAATAGGCTAGTCAAGTAGTAAGCCAATTTAAAATCGATGGTTTCCACCGGTTGGTGTTAGCATCTCCTGATTTTCTCTATAAATTTTTCACTTTCGACCAATTTGGCGCTAGTATCGATAAATTTCCTGTTGAAAATTGCCACTTGGCGCTACTAGCACTTAGTGTCTAGTGTAATTTGTGGAACGCCAGCGCCATCATTTGCATAGAAATAAATCATTTATGGATCATAAGAACCCATATTTGGGTTAAAAAAATTACCCATTTGTGAGTTTGTGCAATTCTGGATCAACAATAGAAAAGGGCCCATCAGCATTTGTAAACAAACCGTTCCAAAGCCCATTCCTGACAAATCGAAGGCCGCTCACACAAACCAACACCATCATCGTGTAGGTAGAAGTTTCCCCTATCCGATGATGGTGTTGGTTTGCGTGGGTGGCCTTCACTTTGTGAGTAAAGGGCTTTGAAACGGTTTGTTTACAAATGCTGATGGGCCCTTTTCTATTGTTGATCCAGAATTTACGGCCAATCTCGGTAATCTCTTTGTACCGTCTGGGTAAACTGATCTTAGCGTGTAGAGGACAAAAATCATGGCTACTATGTCACACTGCAGAATACAGTGTTGCCCACAATACAGTTGCATAATCTTGCGATAAGATTATCAATCTCTTAAACAATTAATAACTATTTAATTTGAAGTTTGGCTGAAAAATATTCCCATAAGAATAGCAATAGAATTTGTTAACAGTACAATATGTCAAAAGGCTAAAAGACAATGAACAAAAAGTTTTGTTTTCCCATAGTAATTTCCATATAAACTTCAAATGGTTTGTGCCAAGTCAGTTTCTTATCAAATGAGTTTAAACTTTCGGAGGCTAATCAGGACCCGATTTTAAACCGTTTGAACATTGTGGAGCGAAAATTTCAAATTTTGCATCAGTCTAATGGGGTACGTTAATCGATTTGCTTGGGACCAATATGCTAGTTTCAAGTAGTGAGCCAATTTAAAATCGTAAGTTTTGAATTGATTGTTGGTTGTAGTGTATAGTCGGAAGGTCAACGCTGAATCCCGACGATGTAATAAATGGTTAATGATGAAATGTTGCATGGATTTCTCAAATTTTCCATCAAACCAAGTTGGCCGATGGTGGCTATTATTTAACGTTTTTATTTGATATTAAAAAAAAAAGTTCCTTTCGAAAGAAATAATAAATAATTACGGTTCCTTTTGTTTTCTCTTTGCTTAAAAATGATTCAACGTAAATAGGTAAACATTAGATAAAATAAAATTACGAACTTAAAAAAAAAAAACTTTCACATCAATGACAATTGACAGGGAAGAAAACGGATAAACTAATTCCTATCCGGGGAGCAAAGGAGTACGCTGGTGTTGACGTGTGCGATCAATAATAAACTTAAAAAAGAAACTAAAGACATGGAAGAATAAACTTAATCGAACATTATCGTAAATTGATAATAATAACTAGAATAACATTAAATATGTATTCTGTCGCTGCTGGTTGCGCTGGTCGTTTTAGCGTTTCAAGTTGATTCCTTGTGGACTCAATTCTACTTTAGTTTTTTTTTTTTTACAAAAGATTACTACAGGAGGGCGTTCAAAGTCGTTTAACTTGTCTTTGTCTCGTAGCTGGGAGGCACGTGGTTGGTTTTTCTTTTTCTTTAATTGAGTAAAACTTATGAATGCGTGGCGTTACAACTGTTAAGGTCCCGCCTGCGGTTGAACTTCCCTTAGTATAAACTCTATTAGTTTTCCGAGAGCAATGTGACTGATTTTCGATTGACGCAGGTTGATCATGTCTTTCACGAATAGTAGTAAAATGTATCGCTTGCTCTCAAGAGTAACTTAAAATGACACTGGCTCACGTACGGATAGTGGTTTTGGATTCTTAACGAAAAGAAAACAAATGGCGAATTCGGCAGGGCCTCGAACGGTCCCGCGTAGTAACGGTAATTCTCAAAGTAAGACGTTTGAAAAGAAGGCACTGATGGACGCGCACACACACAACGACGCATTTTTTTTCCTGGGGGAGGGGTGACATGGGGAAGAGGAGGGAGAGGAACGAGGTGGCTGTGACGACGACGGCGGCGTGGCGGAAGCGATGGTTGATGTCCGGAAAATGGCGGACGGCGGCTTACACTTCGACCTTGAACGGCGAACCGGGAATATGGTCGTCGCCCCATTTCACCATCAGAATGTAGTCGCCACGCTCGCGAACCAAATAGTTTACCTGATACTGGTTGCGGCCGGTGTGCTTGATGAACACCTCGTCGCAAGGTCCCTTCGGTCCGTAAATGCCAACGAATAGGATGTTGTTTCCTGTTTGGGGGTGAGGTAGAGATAGACAGAATGTCATTCAATAGTTGAAGTTGTTAAACTTTTTCAACGAAAGTGCAATACTAACCAGCGTCTCCGGCGTTGAGCGCGAACTGGTTCTGTTTGCCTAGGTACGCCTTCTTCAGTCCCATGCCTTTGGATACGATTTTGCTGGCGTCTGATTTGAAGATTGGCAGGATGACTCCGGCCCGGTTTCCGCCCTTGGATACCTTGGCTACCGTTTCCACGACAACGGAAGACGTTTCCTGGCCGCCTTCTTCCGCGAGCTTATCACCTGAAAAAGGACAAGTCAGTCAATCGGTTAATTCAAAAGAACTTTGCACAGCAAAACACCAACCGGACGAACCTGTGCAGTAGATCTTGAACGGCGATCCGACGATGTGCATCTGGTTGTACTTGATGGTCATGTAGTAGTGTCCCGCCAACAGTGGAGTGTATCGAACCTTGTAGCCTTCCTCGACTTCCGTACAATCCATCGCCACCTTGGACGGTCCGTCGATGGTGACGGCCAGAGTTCCAGCGCCAGCGTTGCAGGTGTCGATGATGAGGTCAGTTTTCTCGCCGGTCTTGATATCGCCTAGACCCTTACCGGAGGCATGAACTGCCGCCGGGTCGACGTCGTCCTTGCCGACCTTGATGCGGTACGGCGATCCGGGGATGTGGACACCGTTGAACTTGACGTGGATGGCGTGGATTCCGTTCTCGCGCGGGTAGAAACGTACCGAGTACTGGTCCTGGTCGATCAGCTGGATGAAGCAATCGTCCTCGTTGTTCGACGGGGCTACAACCTGTAGAGAACATACAATTTGAGCACCTGAGGTCCTGCTCCACACTCCATCGAAACCTACCTTAGCATCCAGGTCACCCTTAGCACCGTTCTTCCGGACCATGAACTGAGCTGGCTTGTCCGCTTGTACCGGGCCACTCGGGAACTGAGCAATCTCCAGCTTGTGGGCTTCACCCATGGCCGGCGATACGTATACCTTGAACGGCGAGTCCGGAATATGACGGTCGTTGAACTTGAGACCAATACGGTAGTCACCTACGATCATACGAAATGTGCCGTTAGATAAAGATAAGAGGCAACAATGAGCACGCATTCAACAGACCTGGTTCGCTAACGACGTACGCCACGTCACACGATCCGTCCTTGCGATCCTTGAATTCGATTTCGGCCTTGCTGGGGCCCTCGACGGAGATGGCCAGGGTACCACCACCGGCTTCACGGGTCCACACGTTGAACTCGCATGGCACTCCCTGCTCACCGTGCTCCAGACCGGGTCCACCGGCCTTCACCAAGTGGGCACCGGTATCCTTCAGCGGGCCTACCGTGAACTGGAATGGGGATCCTGTAGAAAAGAAAGGGAAGTTGTTAGACTCAGGCTTCGACAACATTCAACCAAGCAGTACACGAACCAGGGATATGGATCTGCTTGTACTTGACGGAGACGGTGTGCACGCCGAGTTCCTTCGGGACAAAGTGTACTGCATAGAGGCCATCTTCGATTTCCTGGATTTCGGCATCTTCGGTGACACCACCAGGCGAGGTGACGGTGGCAGACAGGTCGAACGAGGTGATTCCGGGCATCTTGAAGGTCAGCTTACACTGACTTCCGACTTCGGTGACGGGAACGGCTTCGCGCTGGCGTTGGATTTTCTCGCGCTGTCGGTTGGTTCCCTCGCCGGACACCTTCACGGTGAAGGGCGATCCGTTAACGTGGTGATCGGCAAACTTCAGATTTACGATGTAGTAGCCCGGTTCCGTTGGCTTGTAAGAGATGTTCAGGGTACCGTCGTCCTTGTCTGTGCACTGGATTTCGGCCTTGCTGGGGCCTTCAATGGACAGGGATAGACCACCGTAGCCAGCGTTGCGGGTATCTACGGAGAAGACATTTTCGGAGTGGGTCTGGCCCTCTTTGAGGGCATTTCCGGTGACAATGACCTTCTTGGCATCGCCCACTTCTCGTTCGCAGACGTTCACCTTGAAGGGTGAGTTGGCGATGTGCTTTCCGAGTCGCTTCACCGATACGGTGTGCTCACCGACTTCGCGAGGTGTAAACGAGATTCCAATGTTGCCGGTTGGCATGCGCTTCAGGAAGCACGGTTCCTCCAGACCGGACGGAGCCTGGATGGAAGCGTTGAGCGAGCGCAGGTCCTGGTCGGAGATGACTCCGGGCAGAGTAACTTCCGAGCAGGATCCGACGGAGATTTGGTTACGCTTGCGACCTTCACCGGTAATCTTGGCGAAGTACGGCGAACCCTTGATGTGCTTGTCGCCGAAGCGGACGGTGATCTTGTACTCGCCCGGTGCGGTTGGCAGGTAGGATACGGAAACGGTGCCATCCTTGTTGTCGTGGTAGGTGATCTGTTCCAGGGAGAGAAATCAATTTAAAGTTTTCACTTGTAGACATCTGGCGCAATTCGGTTAAACTCACATCAGCCTTGCTGGGACCTTCGACGGCCATCTGCAGTCCACCGGCGCCGGCACCCTTGGTGGAGATGGTGAACTGGGCCGGTTCGCCGGTAACGCCATGCGTCAGGCCCGGACCGTACGCCGTCACGTAGCCGCTGGAGATGGAATCGACGTGGAATTTGAACGGGGATCCCTGCACGTGTTCACCGTTGTACTTGACGGCCAGCTCGTGGATGCCTTCCTCCTTCGGGTTGTACCGGATCGACACGGTACCATCGTGGTTGTCGTCGATGACGGGCATGTCTACCTCTCCGCTTGGCATCCTGACTTCGGCTGCGGGAAGAGAAAAGCAAATTGCGACATTAGAGAAAATCCGGGTGTGAGTCACCGTGAAAGTAAAATTTCGACACGTTGGAATTTCGACGGTTTGCGATTATTATTTTCTTTTTTTTTTCGTCATTAAGTTATAATTTCTCGCTCGTTTTCACATGTGCTGGTCGGTCACTCGCGGTGCCAACGTAGTAGCCTGTGATATATTCCAGAAATATTTTTATTTCTGCCCCGGCCTACTCTGGTATGGGGTAGTTCCCAGCAAGTGGAAAGCCATTCATAGAATTGTGATTGTGGTGGTGTAGGTGCATTTCTTCTTCGTCGGACTGGGTGGATCAATCCGAACGCGATTTTTACATATTGAGTACACCTGTTGGTTTTGGCACAATTTATTTGTGTAGTATGATCGGGTGGCGGGATGTTTTGTGGGTGTGTGTGTGTGTGTGATCGGGTGAATACGTGAGGATGGTTATTTTTGATCACCACTTTACTCGAGGAGAAAAATGGTGAGAAAATGCTCGTCTCGATCGAAGTTATTGCGAAATATCTGTGTGTGGAACGTTATTTCACGCCACTTTCCGTCGTCCGGAATGGGCAAGATCGAGGAGATCATGGTAGGCGGCGGCAGTAGATGAAGGGGGTTTATGTTCAATCCGCAGTTGTTGGAAAGCGGGTGATTTCATGGAGAGGGAAGCGAGGAAGGAAGGCGGCACGGTCGGAAAAGTTGTCTGTTTATTTCTCCAGTACAATATTGCACTGTTTACACATGAATCGGGAAATTTTAAATGCTGGTGCACAATGCGATTGATTCGATCAAACCTGCGATCGGTACAACTTTGTAAATTTGGAAGGGCATAGGTAGATTTTCAAAATTCAATACAAATTTAGAAAAGTCGATATAGAAATGGTACAGAGTATACAGAAAATATACAGGCTTTCAAAATATAATACAGATAAAATATATAGATTTTTTAATTGTAATAGCAACAACTTCTTTCACCAACGCTAGCCGCTTGGCCTCCTCTTCGTACTTTATCTGCTGCTTTTTAGTTTATTCAGTTACGTATCTTGATAAAAATGGTACAATTTTGATCTAAACCAGCATACATATTGAAGTTCTTAGTGTGTTATAGTTATAAGTTGAGTAAGTATTTAATGGCGATGGTATTTTTTGTAACTATGGCATCATTATCTTACGGACATAATATTGTTTTATGAAGTAGCTTGTGCTGGAAACTGAGTACCCTTTGGACTATTCAGCGTTTTACCAACCGGTGGAAACTAGCGATTTAAAATTGACTCACTGCTTGTGTAGCCTATTGGTCCCAAGAACATCTATAAGCGTACCGCATTCTAGTCGAAATTCTAGTACTACACTACGTTTGTTTTGTTTCGCTATGACAGATGAAATGAGGGGTTCGTGGATTTTCCTTTGTTTCGAGGGGTGCATCGATTAGCTTGGGCCGAAGATAGTACCAGAGCTGAGCCAAAAATTTGAGCACATTTCTCCAGGACCTTCTGTTCTTAGGCTGTGAACCATTTGCCGAGTTAAATTTAACTCGTGGTTAAAAGTGACATTTTGAAAGTTATTTATTATGTTCGAAAATCCCCGTGCTATCGATCGACCGGTTTTCGAGCCACGGTCGTCAAAATTTAACTTCTTGTCTGTCAGAAGTAACCACGCTCGGATAGCAGGTTTAATCGATAACTTTTCATCTGTCAAATTTTAACCAAAAGTTAAAATAATCCACCAAATGGTTCAGAGCCTTAGAGTTCCCTAATAAAGAAATACCATAAACGAACGATAACCCAAATTTTCGAACTTTTCCACAAATGGTTTGGATGATACCCCGAACACGTCGTTGAGCAAAAAAAAAAAAGTCCGAGACCGAACTTTTTGTCAGTGTGAACCTCAAGTCTCGTTGAAGAGTACGCAGGAGAGGACTAATCCATAACTAAGAGAGAGATCCCTAATAAAAAATAACCATACACGAACGATAACCCAAATCATTGAACTATTCCATAAATGGTTTGGATGATACCCAAAACACGTCGTTAAGCAAATTAACCATACAATTTTTATTAGGGATGCTCTACACTCAAAATAATTTTCACGTTAATGCTACGTGAAAACATACATAGATTTTTTCCATCGCACTTTTCACGTAAACGTTACGTCATTCTCATATGGAAGCACTCATTTGAGTGAGCTTCAACGTCACTGGATTATCACGTAGAATTTACGTGATTCCTTCAGTACAGCTCATGGTGGTTCGGTGGTTCATAATGATATTATGAAAAAATTGACGGCAAAGCAAAAAGAGATACTCTACGTGATTTTTCACGTAACTATAACGTGTCGATTATTTTGAGTGTATATAAAGTTCTGTCCAGTTACACTGAAACAAGGACCATAGTTATGAATACTATTTTGCAGAAAACACTTGTTTTCAATATAACGACGCTTATTACCGTTAAATCTACTAGGAATTTATTATAGTTCACTATGAATGTTAACAAAATTACTATGATTCTGGCAAAACTACTATGCTTGCTCAAAATGCATAGTAATTTTGATAGAATTAATAGTAAATTTAAATGAATTTGTTTTCTGCAAAAATCTATCGGTAAAGGTATTTAATTTAAACCAGCAATATAGTATTTATTCCAATGGATTTTGTTTCAGTGTAGAATCCGGAATCACTTATTGTGTTGCAGCGGCACGGAAAGTGACCGCTGCAAGAATTATTTTACAGCGGTTTGTTTACAGTGTGCAGTGAGTCAAAAATTATTCCAGATGGAAGCCGAGAGGAGAGAAAAAAATCTGCATACCCACGTTGATAATCCAACGTGGTCCGCAATAAAAATCGCAACAACGTTGAAAATCGCTAAATCAACCGTGTATGATGTGCTCAAACGTTTCAGGGAGCGAAAGAGCGTGGATCGAGTGCCTCAAGGTAAGCGTCGTAGTGGAACATATGACCGCAAGCTGAACCAGAAGGTGTTGAGAACCGTCAGAGCAAACCCTGGACTATCAGATAATGAAATCGCACAAAAATACGCTACTGCTCGCAGTACCGTTCGAGGAATTCGTTTGCGAGCAGAATATCGTTCTTATCGAGCCAGCAAGCAACCAAACAGAACGTTGAAGCTAAGTTTCGTCACCAAAACTCGAGCTCGGAAATTTTACCAGCAGGTTTTGACGAAGTACCAAGGATGCCTGCTCATCGACGATGAAACCTACGTCAGAATGGATTTCGGACAGCTTCCTGGCCAAAACTTCTACATGGCGACGGAATGAGGAGATGTTCCTGCGAAGTTTAAGTTTGCTTTTATGAACAAATTTGCCAAAAAACTGATGATTTGGCAAGGGATATGCAGCTGCGGAGCAAAGACCAAAGTGTTCGTGACGAATAAAACGATGGACTCGAAGCTGTACAATGAAGAATTCCTCAAAAACCGCGTACTACCTTTCATTAAAGCCCATAAAGGTCCCGTGAAGTTTTGGCCAGATTTGACGAGTTGCCAATACAGCCGGGAAGTCATCCAGTGGTACCGCGATAATAACGTAGATTTCATCGATAAAAAACATAAATCCACCCAACTGCCCCCAGTTCCGGTCCATCGAGAGATTTTGGGAAACTTAAGAAAAGTGGAAAAACGGCTCGGGACGCGATTCAGATGACCAAAATGTGAAACAAATGTGCCAAGGAAGTTGACTCCGGAGGTGTGCAGCGTTTGATGGAAGGAATAAAGAAGAAAGTGCGAATTTTCATTAGAAATGAAGAGAAATGATTTGCACGAGGGGCACGCAATTGCCTTTTTGACTGCGTTGGATTTAAAGTACAAGGTGTTCAACTATGTAATTAGGTAATTAAAAATGAAAATTAAGTATTTCATGTAATTAAATTTAATTTCGCGTAATCAAAGCAGTGTCAGTGTAATTACTGTAATTAAACACGTACTTCAATTTGATTACGTAATTAATGTTATTAAAAAAATATTTTCTGTAATTAATGTAATTAAAGTTACACAAATGTAATTAAAAACGTTTCCAAATCCTTATACACGAACTATTTTAAAAAAAATAAGAAAACTCCCAACATATAATTGAATGAATCAGTTTATTCAAAAACTCTTCTTACACCCCGAAATACGCCCATATATGTTTTACTAGACTACAAACATGACCAATTCTGCGAATACTTATACTAAATTTCTTGAAGCACCATGCTAAAGTTCCCGCATAAACAATAACCATAATAACCACCTAGCCACCAATTCGGGATATCATCCCAACTTTAAATGATGTGGTCGTACCATCAATGATATCGTTAGTGTATGGCACTCGTTGATTAGGGTTGGAAACTGAATAGTCCACTCGCGACAATCGATTTCACTCTCGTTTTGTACGTTAAACTTAATTTCGTATGTAGTGCACTGTATTTGTTGAATAATGCGACGTTATGTTTAACATAAAGTAAAGAACGAGAATAAAATCGATTGTCACGAGTGGGTTACATCGGTTTACAACTCTAGCGACAATATACAGTGATAAGGAAGTGATACTCATAATGAGGGTTGTGATTGCCGTACAAATGAAATGGGAATCACTTAATTGTGACGACAAGTGACAAGTTTTCACCGTAAAGTGACATCCGTTATAAGGCCCAATATCAGCTTTAAATTGTTTAATTAGAATCTCAACTTTGAGTCTTAAAATTTTACATGTCCTTAAATTAAAGCAAATCCTCGAGCAATTTCCTCCTGATTAAAAAATGTTCGAATTTTAAGCTATGTTCACAGCACTGTTCGAAAGATGATGATATTAGCTTGTGCCTAAATTAACAGATTCAATGAAAGATGCATTTGCAGTTGGATTAATTTTCTAATGTTACGCGTGAATTCTTCGATTCTTTCAATATTTCTCTCAAACTAAATATTATAATATAAATAATAATTAGCAGATTTAAGGAAAAGGTCACTGCCAAAAAATACGTTTTGATTTTTCTAAAAATATTTAGAAAAGATATCAATAATCTTTTTCTTTTCTTATTATTTTCTAATGAAAATTCACGTACAAAAACATTTTTTGTAAGTCATTATGGCATAAAGTTAGACTCTAAGAACCCAAAAAAATCGAACTTTCGGCTTTGCTGAGGGTTCAAATTTTTGTCATGATGGCACGCAGAAAAAACTATCACGAAATAAAAATATTTTAGGTAAATATAAACGTAAACTCAGTTCGTAGCCTTAAGCTAAAAATGGATGCGCATATGATGAAAAGAGGATTGGAAAAATTGATTGAAGAGAGCCATCTTAGATATGGAAAATTAGGCAGAAGTAAACAGGCATCCGTGTGAAAAAAGACCATAGTGAAGTGCAGTGAAATGGTTTATAAACCTCCTCCCCCCTTTAGGAACATATAAGGAAAACCCACATCCACACGCCACAGAAAAGGGCAATAAATGTTTTAGAAAATGTGCGTATTCCTGTGTTTTCATACTTTGTCCGCGTAGCCCCTCTGAATACCCAGTAACATGCTGGCCCTGCGACACAGTTCAGGGGCCTCATGCTACTGAGCTAGTTACCCGGGAGTGTTCGATTAGTTTAAATCACCTTGGTAGTTTCGATGCATCTGGGTTTAGATTTAAATACGTTGCAGATACTAAGATGATTCAAACCAATTGTGTGCTCTATTATCGCCATCATATGAACCGGAAGCAATCAAATCCGTATTCAAAATTGACGCGATAGCACTTATGAAATTCGATAGCCTCCCCATTATTCATCTTTCCATGGGTAAACTAAACAATACTATGGGCAGAACTCCAAACCGATAGGAAACGATGAGTCCCATGTGCACAGGGCACGAAATAATCGTTACCGATCAACTTGACAGACTCAAGTTATCCGTGCTGGGAAGACAATTGCATATTAGCTCCAATTTTTTCCCGGAAATAGGGCAGCGTGTCGTAGAATGTCCAAAGTATACACCAGCTCCAGTGCCGTTCAGCTCTTGCTCTTATCGGCCTCAAAAAAAAAACTTCTGATCCTGCGAAATGGCCAGTGAAAGAACTACCGCCTTCTGCGCCTTTGTCACTGTTCCCGCTTGACCAGGAACCACTCACGGAGAACAAATTATAGCAGAAACAATTATTTTTCCGGTCAAAATAACTATATTGTTCAATTGTTTTAGAGATAACCCGAAACGATAGTTGATTTGACTATATATAGAGGGCAACAACTATAGTTTATAGTTGGCTCCTCGATTGGTTCAACTATATTTTTCAGTAGATGAACAAACGTCAAACTTCAAAATATAACTATGCTTTAGTTGATTCAAGAAAACTATTGTTAGGGAAGCAAAATTTTACAATGTTTATTAAACGAACTGCTCTTCATTATCGACATATTAAGGAAGTTTGTTTTGCTTCTTTATCGATCTCAAAAACACAACTGCAAAATCATAAAAAAGGTGATCAAGAACATTCAACTAAGATTTGAACCGTGTTCATCTGCGCGAGAGCCAGCTATCTTAGCTATCAGCAGCCTGCTCTACGCATCACAAGTTAAAAGTACACAGCAAAAAAATAATTTTGATATCACATCAAAGTGGATGCACTACAATCATGTCGAAAATTTCATGTAATTTTTATGACCACATAAATAAACAAATGCAGTAAAAGCAGCGTAATGTCAGTTCATGCATTGTATTAATGATAATTTTGTCCTTTTTAGCAAGTAATATTACACCATATTTTCGACATGATTGTAGTGCATCCACTTTGACGTGATATCAAAATTATTTTTTTGCTGTGTATGTGGATTTATGATGATCTTTTGAAACCAAATTATACAATTAAATTACATTTGACGGTTGTTTAAATTGATCAAAATTATAGTTGAATTGAGTATAAGATGAACAGTTGAATCTATTAGGTAGATATGATTGAGTTGACGGTCAAATTAATGTTGGAATATCGATAGGTTTCTTTCAAACAACAATATTTTTCCATGTGAAAGTAACTATAAGGATTGTTATCTTAACTTAACGAATTTGTTCTCCGTGCTTACAGGAACCGATCATCGCCAGTCAAACACCAACACATCGGTGACAGATGCTTTCAAATACGATTGATTTCTATATTGCTGAAATAAAAATGCTTTTGAATTTAATTCATACATACATATTTCAGTTTTAGACATGTTTTCAATTTGCTTTGAATAATTCATATCATTAGAGTATAAACAAACATCAACAAGAGTATGAACAAAATTCGTATCCGTGGATACATAAATAATATGTTTACATGATAATTTTGTCAATAATCTAAGAAAAAAAGTTATTTTCTTGGATTTTTGATAATTTTTCTATTTTAAAATAAAAACGTGTAGAAAAAAACTATATTTGCGCGGTAAACTTCCCCTTAACCAAACATTTTTAGGTTTAATGCGAAGAGGCAAAACGTGCTTAACATAATTTTCTATTGCAATTTTGTTTTCGTTCACATCCACCAAATTAAATTCGTTATTTGTTTCGTTGAACCAGTTAGCATAAACAAACATTCCTTTCGTTGAAGAATTCTCCGGTGCTTTGACAAGGGCCTGATCCAGGATATAGTTCATTGCTCTGCCAACACCTCGGCTGTATTGAAATTCGACTACATTTCCAATCACAAACCGATCGTTGCATGTGAATTGGCACCAATCACCAACGTAGATTTCCTCGTGTCGTAACAGCGGACAAATCGATACAATCTATCAGAGCTGACAGTATCCTTAACGTAAACATATAATGATACACATAGCAAAAGGGCGTGTGCAATTTTTGTTCACGGGTTAATAACGAAAGGGCCTAACGGAACGCTGGAGGGTAATTAAAGTACATTTCTCGCTGTAATTAATGGATGAATTTATTGGAGTTAATGTAATTAATTTATGTTACTTGTAATTAGAGCTGGAATTTGTACTTAAAAGTAATTAAAACAAAAATTATCCGGCGTTCGTAATTAAATTAATTAATCATGTAATTAACTGTAATTATTGTACTTAAAAAAGGCTTGCGTAGGAGTTAAAGGTTATTGCGTGCCCCTCGGATTTGCATTGATATTTTTTTTTCTAAAAGTACAGTGAATTACCTTTGTTTTGATGTATTAACCTTATTTGTACGTCAATCCGTTACCGAGATACAGATGATTTTATTATTCCGGATTCTAAATGGACATAGCTTTATGACCGATATGGAACATTTATGCCAGGATCTCAAGCTCTCTCGGTCCATCAGAGTCCCGACCATTACCGTCATTTATAGAGCATCTCCGTCTTATGAATCGAACAGATTTGCATTGTCAGGTAGCGCCTCTCTTGCATACTCTTCAACGAGTACCAACGATTTGCCAACCAGTTCAATTAGTCACCCTTAAGTCAATCACTAATAGTGATGTATCGAATAGTGCAATTCGGCCAGGTATTTGGTCAAATGTTATTTGATATTCGGTCTTTTTTTCAGCTAACAAGTGGCCGACAAAGTGTTTGAGTGAAATTTTGAGAGTACAAAGCTTGATATTCGGCCGAATACTATCGTGGTCGAATATAATACTAATCACTAACAATCGGACGAGAAGTTCAGAGAACTTCCACCATGAAGTTCAAACAACTTCCTTGAATTTTCTACGAAAAGTTCAGAGAACTTCCGACGAGAAGTTCAGAGAACTTCCGACGAGAAGTTCAGCGTGCTTCTGATGAAAGTTCCGGGAATTTTCGACGGAAAGCTCTGAGAACTTCCAACGAGAGGTTCAGATAACCGAGATGTTCACAAAAGCTTCTTGAATTTCGAAAAGTTAAGCGAACTTCCCTGAAGTCCACAGAACTTAAATAAAATTCCCTGAGGTTCCGACGAGAAATTCCGAATATTTCCGTCGAGAAGTTTAAAGATCTTCCGACGACAAGTTCGACGAATTTCATAAAAAAAAAGTTCACATAATATCAGACGCGAAGTTCAGATAACTTCCAACAAAAAGTTAATAAAACTTCCGATGGATGTTCACAAAACTTCCGACGAAAAGTTCCCAGAACATTCGACGAAAAATTTACAGGACTTCATTAAATTTCCCTGAAGATCCGACGAAAAGTTCAGAGTACTGCCGTTGAGAAGTTCAAAGAACTGCCGACAAGAGGTTCTGAGAACTTCCAGCGATAAGTTCAGAGATCTTCTGACGAGAATTCGAGAGAATTTCCGACAAGAAGATTCAAATCAAAATAAATATTTCATTCTTTCGAAGAGATTTCAGAGAATGACATGCTTGAAATAGCAAACGAATGAAATTGATGGCATGATCATTAGCAAATTGATATTTTCCCACTCTCATACGCTCTCAACATCACGCGTGATATTGGAGCAAAATATAATGCTTGATATTGATTTTACGAGCTCGTTTGATATTGTGAGACTATTCACAACGTAAGCTGCAGCCTCGATTGTAGCTGAGAGTTGAATCGACGCAAAAATGATTCCGTTGCACCTCGTTTTAGAAAGAGAAGGTATAATAATGCTATCTCTTTTTTCTCTTCACCGATGGCAGACACGAAGCGACTGCTACTAGCCGTTATTGGAGTGTTTACATCTGGTGATCATGAAATCTCATGCTGGTAGACGCTGATCCCCTGTTTACATTATGTTGGTGAGCTTTTTTGCTAGCAGCTGGCTCATTAGCGCTAGTGAAATAGCATAAGTTTAAACACCTTATATGGAATAATCATGAAACTCAATCTCACCACAGTTTGGAGAGATTTGCAGCTGGTGAGTTTTGTTAGCTTGATATTCCAAGCTTGCAATATCAACCGCAGTAGTGTCTTCTTCTTCTTGTTCGCATTTCAAGCTTATTGCTTAGCGCATATTAGCTTATTGCTTGCTCTCAACTTAGTGTTCTAAATGCACTTCCACAGTTATTAATTGAGAGCTTTCGATGCCAATACCAATGCATGAATTTGTATATTGTGTGGTAAGCACAATGATACTCTATGTCCAGGGAAGTCGAGAAAATTTCCAACCCGAAAGATTCCCTCGACCGGACCGGGAATCGAACCCGCCGCCTCCGGCTTGGTAATACCGCAGTAGTGTGCTTGTTGATTTTTGTCTACGAAAACCAAGCGTGATCTTGGGCTTTGGTGAGATTTGTTTTTTTTTCTAACACTGCCTACTATCAGTACAAGCTGATAGTACACACTTGAACATATACCCATTCGGTGACAGTTATTCTGAATCACCCTGCATACTGCTTCAGACAGGTATTAGGGTGTGTCCTGTTGTTATCCAACTCGGGTTTTGGGGAATCAATGGTGGGACTTAGCCGAAAATTCACGATTGCAGTTGCGAATCCAAAAATTGAATTTCATCAATAACTCTGATTTGACATTTGCGTAACTTTAAAGGTCATGTCGATTTCCATCCATGCGTGCCAAACAGTGCCAATTTGTGTGTCCAGGTGCGCCCAACTGTGTTTTTGGCACACTGTGCGGAGTGACCAACCCCCATTCTAGTCGAAATTCTAGTACTACACAATGTTTGTTTTGATTCGCTATGAAAGTTTGACAAATAAAATGAGGGGTTAGTGGATTTTCCTATGTTTCGAGGGGTGAATCGATTAGCTTGGGACCGAAGAGAGTACCAGAGCTGAGCCAAAAATTTGAGCACGATATTTCGGGACCTTCTAGTCTTAGAGTTACCTCTATGGTAGGACCGCTAGTGGACGGAACAAATGTGAAGAGTGGAAGAGTGAAGATTGGACTACCTAACTTGCCACCACCTTCCTACTGCTGCTATTGCTGCTTCTGCTGCCTGCTCACCACGCCATCCGAAGCGAAAATGAGTTGAGGCTAGACAGCAGCACTCTTTTCTATCTTTTCAGGTTAAAGCAAAATGATGTGCAACCAAGTGGTACTCGATTATGACGACTGGGTTTGGGAAGAACGTTTAAGTATCTCATAAAAACAGTAATAAAATTATCACTTTTCAAAAGTTTCTTGTTAAAAATCATCAGTGCTTCCAGATATGCGTAGAAATATTTCTGATCGATTGGTGATAAAATTATTGAAATTGATCCAGGGGCAGCTGAGTTATTAATGTTCAAAATCTTTCATAATTTTGTTACATGTTCCATTTTCGGTTTTCACAAAGTGTACCCCCATCAAGGGGTAGGTCACTCCGCACACCCAAAATGTAAAATACCCATCCCGGCAACCCGCTATTTCTGACACCTTGAATGTTTTGGTATGAAATCGCAAGGATAAATTGGATAGAGGATGACGCGGGAACTGGCGGGTGTGTAAAATTGTGTGTTCATAGGATAGCAAAAGTTCTGTGTTTTAGGGTTTTATAATGCCCTCAAAGACAGACTAGAAACCTAGCCTTTCGTGATGTAATAAGCATCGGTCTATCAGCGGCCGGAAAGAGTGGGAACATTGTTGGAGACCGGCTATAGAGGATGATGAATATGGCTTCTGTAGTTTGTTTTGTGCGAGTTGCAGCATTATTTGAATTAATGGTACAAATGGGGTCTAATCAACTGCCTCTTTCTGTTGATTGAGCCCACTCTAGAACCTACATTTCGTGTTTAAATCTATAAGTGAACCGAGAAGTGAACTGCTGGTCTGACTTCCTCTTCTTCTTCTTCTTGTTCGCATTTCAAGCTTATTGCTTAGCGCATATTAGCTTATTGCGTGCTCTCAACTTAGTGTTCTAAATGCACTTCCACAGTTATTAATTGAGAGCTTTCGATGCCAATACCAATGCATGAATTTGTATATTGTGTGGCAAGCACAATGATACTCTAAGCCCAGGGAAGTCGAGAAAATTTCCAACCCGAAAGATTCCCTCGACCGGACCGGGAATCGAACCCGCCGTCTCCGGCTTGGTAATACCGTGCCTTTACTGACTAGGCTATGAGGCCTGACTTCCTCTGGTATATTCGATTAGAGGATGTGCCTGAATATTCAGTCAAACAGCACTTAATGTTGTGAACAACTTCAATGACAGTTGTCCAGCAGTGCTCCCATTTTATTTACAACAATCTAATGCCTACGAGATTGTGCCGCAGGTGTATCGATGGATGCGTCAAAGCTGTGCCGAATCTAATTTCGGCACAATGTGCTAAGTGACTTACCCCTTGACCCCCATATAGAAATCACAGACGTAGTCCTACGTCAAAAAATTCAAGATAACACCAGATCTTGATGTTTCATGCATTTTTAAGCAATTTGACATCATTTTTCATTTTCATTTTGCAGCGTTTGGTGGGGCAATGGGAGCGCAAGTCAATCCAAAGCCGAGGATAAAGGACGGGTAATGGCTGAATAGTCTATGCGGACCACTTGAACGCCATGGGAAAAGGAAGGGATTGAAGAGGCCGGTTATTGGGGGGTTTTGAGGAAATGACACATAGTGATGCTAAATGTAAAGAAACCGAAAATCCATCTCCCACTGATTCATCCTTTCACATATATACCAAATTGATATTTTAAAGCAACCATCAAAATAAACAGACAATATATGAAAAGGCTAGTTGCCAATTGCTTTAAAGGCTAGTTGCCTCCCTAAGCGGACCCTCCGCATCCTAACTCTTCTGTTAATCCACTTAATGCTACTAGGCTATCTAAATTTTCTTATTTAAGTTCGTTTGATAATTATGATATCTCTAGTCTAATTTAATAAATAATTGAAATCTCTAATCTACCTACCATGCTTTATTAAGCAGGGTTACTTACACTCACTCACCACAAAAAAATGGTTCTCGGAACCATGAAATCACTAGATAGAACAAAGACAATCAGAACTTGTAAGCCACAATAAGAGGTCGAGAAGCATGCGTCTGACACACCAAATCCGTCAACATCGCCCCCAGTACGCCACAACCAGCGATCCTACGACTCACTCTGAGTGAACGGTCACGAATCATAAGATCGCCGACCGTGACGCCCCGAAAGCAAAATCGACAGATTCCATGAATCAAACACATAATATACACCCTCCTCCCGCTACCCACAAGTCCAACAAATCACTATATCAAATAATGACTGCACAATTCCGAAAAACACCCCTCTATAGCAAGTGTGTGGAAGCAACCCTGTTATTAAGTACCTGCACTTGTGAATGTAATCTAAAATTTAACTTGTTTCAAGTTGTTTTTGACTTTGACCTATATTTAATATATATTAGTTCGTCCCAGGTGACACCTTCAAGTGACTAAAATGCTTCACTTTGAAGTTAGTTTCCTAGCTGATTTTTAAATTACATAGGGTATATGCTTCAACTACGCTCACACGTTTCCACTATGTCGCACCACAAAAATACGTATGGTTATGTCACAATAGAAGCACGCCACAGTGGAAATCCCGAGCCACAGTTCAAACACTTATCCCAAATCAAAATGAAGCACATATAAGATAAGTTGCAATACCATGTACAAAAATGGTGTTTAACATTGTTCCCTGAGTAATACCTCAATGAAAACAACAACGAAAGCTTGTCACGCAAGTAGAAGGAGCACTGTTGAGCACTTTCTGAAATATTTCAATAGTATAATTCCCTTGCAAACCCAAATAAATCTATCTGCGTAAAAATAAATAAAATAAGAGTGATTTGCGGCAAAACCCGCCAGTATCGCACCCAACGTCAGTGCCTATACGTAAGCGTACTACGACGCGGCTCTCAATTAAAGGAGTAACAAGTGTGATACTATCACTTCAGGCTAGAACTTTGGTTCTCTTATGCAATGGTTCATCAGAGAGGGGAAGCTCAGTAATCCTCATCGCATGCTCATGACGCTATTCTGCCACGGCATGAGCCAACGATGCAGGACCTAAACCAACCGTCTCCAACGCTCCACTATGAAGCATAAGATTAGGCCCGCCTACCAACGTCCAGGTTAAAAAACTAGCCAAGGGGAGGGCATTTTTAAGCAATTTGACATCGAACAAAATTTTCCGATTTTCATCATTTCACCCTTGGGAAATTTGCGAGAGTGCAAAAGGCCAAACTTTGACCGCTTTGCACCACACCTAAATCAAGCCCGATTTAGTTAAAATTTGGCATAGGGTCATTTTTCGAGGCAATAAACATTTTGTAGGGGATATCTTTTAGAAATTTGATGGTCATTTTTTCTTCATTGGCACTTGGATATCGATATGTCAAAGTATTATTGAAAATGCTCAGCGTTTTCCATTTGTACCCTCCCTAACACTGTTCAACTACTGAATGTATATTTGAAGCATTATTTTTCACGTTCAAATAACTGTATAACGCTTCGAAAAGTATATTAAATTCACTATATTAGCTATGTGCTCTGGAAGGTTACAGAACACATAGTCACCTAGTTGTTTTTTTAAGGCCGATTTTGATGATCTATGTGAAAGCTATATTTATCTACTTTCATTTCTTTTTGTGTGGGAATCAGTTCCAAACCAAAAACATCCATTTTCATTCTTGCTTTTTAGTGGTTAACCTCCCAAATAACATGATATAAAGAGAAATCAGCTATGTTTAACGGTTTTCTTATGTAAACTGGAGGACTAATACAATGCATGTTATAACAATAGAACTAGCTGATGTATTACCAGAAAAGCTCAAAACTACCACTCACTCATCTGGTCATATCTCAAAAACTATTTGTCCAAATCATTTGCCCTTGGGATCACATCAAGTAGAAGAGCTTTCCATAGTGTGGTGGAAAATTGAGCCCAAAATATTAAGAAATAAAAAATACCGCCCATGGTGAAATTAGGCCATTTTTTCACAATTTGGATACCTGCCGGTAATCAGCCTGTTTACTGTAGTTACTATAACAAAAACAAAATGTGGATAAGAATCTACATTAAAAAACCATCAAATTGACGTTCTAAGATCACGAATAGCTTATTTGGTTGTAGAGTAATCTTTTCTGAAAGATGAATTTTTTAAATATCTCGAAAATCCAGGGTTGTAGCCGAGAGGGATCTAGGCACTTCAGAGCAAAATCAAAAAGGCGTTTGTTCAGAATGCCAAAATAAGCGTTTTGGCTAAGTTTGGCTCAAATAGGTGACATCGACCACAGGTGGTGTACCCACTTGAGCTGGAATGACCCATATATGTTCTGAACGTAATCCGCAGATCCTTTAATCGTATGCCAAGGAGCGAACTTTAGATCTGACGCTTCCGATGAGCTTCAGCACAGATTTCTTGACGATAATTGTGGCCACTTTTGTCCAGTCTTCTTAGAATTCTTCGATTGAATTCGCTGCCTTATAGTGTTTCCGTAGATATCCCTTGAAAAGGGCCCAAAAAGTTTCGATTGACGGGTCCTCCGGACAATTCGGAGGATTCATCTCTTTTGGCACGTATTGCACATTGTTTGCTTTGTACCAAGCTACCGTGTCTTTCGAGAGGTGCATTGACACCAAATCGAACCAAAATAGTACTGGGCCATCATGTTGACGGATAAAAGGGGAGCAGACCGCCGGTTCAAACACTCCCGAACGTAAATTTCAGCCTTCTTACCAAATTTTTCGGTAAAAATTCACTTATCGGCATCGTCAACTTCCTGACCATCACGGACTGTGTACACAGTTCGAAAAAAAAGTAAAAGTAGTGTAAATTTCTGTTCAGTATGATGCACATAAATGGAGCGTCACATATCATATGAGTTTACATTTGATATCATGTAAAGTTCTGAGACATTTCATGCAATGTAGCAAATATTGTATACAAAAGTCCATTGTTGTAAACAACATTGTTTACAAGTTGCTCGGTTGCGTGAAATGAAATTCAAGTTTACGTGAATGAATGTTTACATCACTATTAAAATTCAGAATTTTTATCTGCGTAGTATTGGTCTCCCGGAAGCATCTTGTAGTCATATTTGACGTATGTTTCGTCGTCCATGATAACACAAGCCAATTTTCCACACAGCAGGCTATCATATATGCGGCTTGTTTCTGACTCCGTTTCGGCTTGTTCTGCTTCTTGCACGTTTCTTCTTACCTTGGCACGTTGGACGTTACTCTTCGATGTTCTCAGTTTTTTGGCAAAATCTCGAACAGAGCCGCTTTTCTTATTGACGAAAGCTTGGTGATCTTCTGGTCCACCGGTCCCGGTTTACGGCCAGACTTCAATGTGTCCTCGATTTTCTACAAACTTGTTGAGCAATAAGTAAACAAAAACACACATCGATGAACAGCTGATAAACTTCATCGGAGTACAGTTGATCGGGGTACGAGTTGAAAGTGTGCTTATACTTTCTGGGACACCCTATACCCTTTAAATTGTTCTGCATCAATCAAAATAATGATTCACGAAAACAGAAATAATTCTACGAATTAGAAATAATCCTATTGTAACACCCCTCGTACCAAGTGCAGGTGTTATAATTTACGACAGGAAATACAATTTGGATTTCAGCGTGCCATGATTTTCCGAAACTATCGAGATGTCAGACATTTTGTCAACAAGAGCTCTTGTGGCAGGCTTGCTTCGAATATCAGTATTATTTTATAATAAATCGACAGTGAGCATGCATAAGGGCGTAACCGCGATGATCGATTCTCTCTTTTGTTGATAACTCGCTTGGATTAACATTTCTCGGTGCGTTTGTTTTTGCTTTTGATGGCCAATACAAACTGTTACAGCACTGTATTGGACAAATTTCAGAAAATTGCTTCCCTTAGCTGTAGCAATTTAAAGAGAAAATCGATGATGAGAATCGATCATCGCAGTTAGGCCCTTATGCATGCTCACTTTCGAAATGCTAGTGTTCAATCTGATAAATCATCGGGCCGTTTAAATAACGTTTTTCCAGTTGACAAATATGGGTGAGCGCTAAAAGCGTGTTCTTAGGGATATATTTCAATTGAGTATGAGATGGGTACTTGTGGAACAAATTGATTTTTGTAGAATAAAAAATAACAGGACACACTTGATACACGCAACTACCCAATTTGGGTGTTGTACGGTGCATTCCCACACTACTGATTAACTAAATTACGCTTTTATATCAATAATGAAGCAGTACTAACGTTGACATTAATAAGACTCGTTCTCTTCGTTGCACAATCAAACAATTGTGCAATCATGTTCATCCGTATAGGTGATTCAGAATTTGCTTACCTAACAGCAGCTATTCAGACTGTCAAAATTGTTTTGATATTTTAGTTTAACGAGTTTAATGTTAGTACAGCTGATTAATTTCAAATTTGACATTTCGATGCGCAGTTATACCAGTTATAAAATACTAACGAATAGGAAATGGCTTCACATTTTGAAGAGCATCAAATTTGAAGTCACAAATGTGATAAAGCTCTATGGTTAGGTATTTAATTTCTAAGGATAGGTTTTGTAGAATTTGAGCAAACAAAACTCTTCAAGAAGAGATATTATTTCAGAGGTCATTTTTTTGTTTCGAGTAAGTAAAAGTGAATCGTATCATAAATTTTAGTACGCACCACCATGCCCCCTCCCAAGCTATTATAAATGACTTCAGATCTATCAGCATGGGAACCCACCATTAACGACCCATCTCGCTGTCATGTCTAATCTTTGTAAATCAAGCCATTCAAAACGAAATTATCTCCACTTCCTACAGGATTTCACAAAAATTTAAACGACTTTCCCGTCAGCGATCCACCTGTTGGCAGCCACTTATTCTCCTCGCACAACTATGTTATAGATATGTAAACAACCAGTCGGCTCTGTCTCAGAGGACAATAAATTTCAACGGGACATCAAGACGCTTAAAAATGCTACTCCCAATGTACCATCTGGCGCAAACCGGGCGATTTGAACGCGCCGCGTGCTCCTTCCCACTAATCAGCGAGAGACAATACACTAGCTGCCTTCATTTGCCACGAGTCGTCATACTGTTCAACATCGTTAAAACTACAGTATATAGACAGTAGACGCTACAATGTCTAATGAGTCTCGGTAGTCCTAAATCTTGCGTGATGCTCTTACGTCGTTGTTCGCATTTCTCTCGTTTTTTTGCACTAGGCATCCTACATACCTATACAACCTACTGTAGAATGGTGGTTTTGTTTATTTTCAAATTAATCGGCGCTCGCGCGAGATTCACTTTCTGCACGGGAATTTTCATTGCTGTACATGTACTAGGTAATATGTAGTGGCAAACGTATAAATGGGGAAGGTAGGAATTTCAGCACATTAGTTGATGAATGGGATGAACGATAAATTTAAGCGCCAAATGATGAGCGGTTTTTCATTCAGGCAAAGCGTACGAATTGTTTTCCTCCACTGCTCGGTCCGGTCTAATTAGGAGAGGTGAAGGAAAATGGTGGTTCTGGTGAGATTTCATTATCGCAAGAAAAAAATGTTTCCAAACCTGCTCACATTCCTAAACACCGCCTAAAATTACCCCACATTTCAGCTTAACCCTAATAACTCATTCATGAACTAGAAAGCAACGCAAATCGCTAATTTTGCGTGTATAATTTATGACATTCTTAAGCCCACCGTTTTTTTTTTATTACTCACGGACTCTTCTCGAATGCTCGAAATGAGAAGGAAAAATCACACTGCGCTAACATTGTGTGAAAATTTGTGTGAAGGAAAAATCAACTTCTGTTCTGGCGCTTCTTCAGCTGACCGCGAAAACACTTGCTGCAATTCCACACCGGGAGAAAAAAAAAGGTGAAACACAGTTTAAGCAGCATATAGACTGCGATGATGTTTGGCCAAATTCTTTTGCGGCTCATCTGCTCGGAATGTAATTAATCTGGCAGCGAGTGAGCGATTATAAAACACCGGGCGGCTCCAGCTGTTTCGACTTCGGCTTCTCGACTTCTGCCAAAAGCGAACGGACGCGGAGGTAGATCAAAGTGTGCTATGATGAACTGCCGGGGACCGGCCCTGGGCCCTCCGCTGATGGATGAAGAACTACATAGGGAATGGGGAGGGGGGGGGGGGGGTTGGCTGAATTCAATGTCGGAAGAACTGGAAAATTAAACGATCGGTGAATTCGGTACTTGTTCAGGCGTTTGTTTGGGCGTAGTCGAATCGATCATTTCCCAACGGGTTATGATTGATGAACGGTGGCCTTGGCGGGGTGTGTGTGTTCTGGGTGTGACTGTTTGTTTACTTCGAAGGTAAATATTTGAAATCGCGATCGAAGTCGCTGTTCCGGCGAGCAATGATGGGAGGATGTTGTCGATGAAAATACTTCGGTTTCTTCTTTCTCAAATCAGGTTCCTGGATCATCCCTTCCAAATATGAGCACACTTGGTTGCAATTCCCAGGTTGCAGACCCTGATAACACACACGAAATCAATTTAAGAGTTTATCCCTTCCATTCAACGTGTTGTTATGTTACTTCATACGAGAAGTTTTGCGATTTTCAGAGTTGGTTGGAAGTGCTATCTAACATGAAGCTTTAGTGTGATAATTTATTAGCTAGAGAATGATCTTAGAAGAGGGTAAGTGGATAGTTCCGTTAGAGTACGGCAGTATGAAAATTGAATAGAAGTTGAAAATGAGCGAAGGGCCATTAATGCGACAGTACAAACTCAAATGCACACCTTTTGCCTAACCCATACGATGTACGCGGAGATTTGAAGTATGTCTTCAAATCTGCAGGCAAAAAGTGTGCGCCCGCCTTTGCTCATTACTGTCTGCGGCTGTGAAATAGTTCTAGCGACGTTTCATCACTACCTAAAGTCCCACGTTACCGAAAGCATTACCAGTCGATGGTGTCTTATAATGCATAATGTTATAATGCAATGGTTTTATCATAGAGGTAATTCTAAGACTAGAAGTTGGTTTTATAACTCTAAGACAAGAAGGTCCCGAAGAAACGTGTTGAACATTTTGGCTCAGCTCTGGTACTTTCTTTGGTCCCAAGCTTATCGATGCACTCCTCGGAACATACGAAAAACCACGAGCCCCTCATTTTATCTGTCAAAATTTCATAGCGAATCAAAACAAACATAGTGTAGTACTAGAATTTTGACTGGAATGGGGTACGTTAATAGATTTGCTTGGGACCAATAGGCTAGTCAAGTAGTGAGCCAATTTAAAAACGTTAGTTTCCACCGGTTGTATGTACAGTCAGGCAGTCGATCTGCATAGCACTTCATAACATGCATTCACCGTCCCAAACATCTATGCACCGCTCTCGATTTCCGCCAGTTAATTTTAGTAAATAGATCGCAATACCATCAGCGGACCGATATTCAAAAAATAGTTCTGGCAACTCTGGATGAGGAACCAAACCATGCTGGTATTCAGTAGAGTGTGTGTATAAGAGTCACGTCAAGAGAAAAACAGTGGAATTCGCATCACGGTTTTGGAAAGCTTCGCTTCTCTTTCACTTGGCAACAGAGGACTTCTTATGACTTCTAGCGAAAAAGCAAATTTGCAAAGTGATTTCGGATTCTAGGATCTTTCCAAGACAACAGAGTATCAGTAGACAGTCTTGGATAGACTACCAGATCTGTGGATGGATACACATTTATAGCGGTAAGCTTCATCGAGGATAATACGCGATTTCATCCTGATTTTCGAAAATCTGGTTTAAATCTTAATCCTCGATTCGGTAAGCACCAAAAGCAGATTAAACTATCAAAGAACGCTACCATTCTGTTTCGTATTGTAGACAGTGTCTTTGTGTGAGTGTATTCAGTCTCGGCAAAAGAGTTCAAGCGTAAAGGCTGGCGCACAATGTATAAGTTTCCGAGTTTTTTGACAGATAATGCATGGGCTAACTGTCAAAAAACCTGAAAACTTATCCATTGTGCGCCGGCCTTAACTCACGCAAATTAACAGCACACCATCGGGTAGGGGATAGTTTCCCCTACACGATGATGTTGTTGGTTTGCGTGTGCGGCCTTTGCTTTGTGAGGAAAGGGCTTTAGAACGCTTTATTCACACATGTCGATGGGCCCTTTTCTTTTGTTGCTCTTGAATTTTTGTTTTGCTCCAGCTCCAGCAAAAAATTTGCTTCGACATCGACATCAAATATCGTTTCCGTCCGGGATTATTTGAAAGGAGTTTAGATTCTGCCGTATCAAATGTCGCACTGTCAGCTGGCGTTCCGCAAACGACCAAGGTCAAAAGACGATGTAATCTGAGGATGAAGTGCTAGATTTCAGTGCGCAAACCCTCTTAAATGCGAGGGAAGGGAATGGATCGAGCGATACGTCGAGAAGGAGTTCTGCTGGGCTGAATGCATCATTTGCGGGTGAGAGACGTGAGTCGATTGCAGCGGTAAACACGTCAACGGAGGAGCCAACCGCTCCTGCAGTAGACCAGCAACGAAAGCAACTACGGGATGAGCTAGCTTTTCGAATGGACGCAGCGGCTACACAGTTCAAAAGGACGGACCCGATGTCCCGGCACAGGATACCAAAACTGCAGTATTCCTACCGGCTAACGAGTGCAGTAAGCATTCTCAACGAGGATATTTTGCCACAGCACTTGGAAGCCGTTGAGAACCTTGAGGACCTGCAGTTCATGCAGTTCAGTGTACTGTGCAGCTATGGCCGTGGTTCAAACGTTGGGATTGCGGACGTACCCGCAAGGAGACGGCGAAAGTCGTACACGCCTGGAAGGCTGAATCGGCACACTTCGGACTAAGATTGGTCGGTTGACACAGTACAAGAGGGGAAACCGATCATCGAGGCTAGTTCGTCACGTTGCTGAAATTGTCAAGCCCGCAGAGCTCCATGACCTCACTGAAGCCGATATTACTGAGGTCCTCGACACCCATGTACAGCGGTTGAGTGCTCTTGCTAAACGGATGCGACGTTATGGAGAAAGTTCAACCGGGAAGAAGGAAAATCGAATGTTCAACACTAACGAAAGGGAGTTCTACAACCACATCCGTAACAACAAAACTGACTTTAGCGAAGGACTCCCGGAGATTGGTGATGTAACACAGTTTTGGGCCGATCTGTGGGAGAATCCTGTTCAACATAACAGTGATGGGATGTGGTTGGCAGAGGAGGAGGATAGGAGTAATGGAATTGTGAGTATGCTCACGGTCGTTGTAACCGCTCAGGATATTCGGGAGGCTACTCGGTATACCAGCAATTGGGCTGCACCAGGACCAGATTTTGTGTATAACTCCTGGTACTAAAAGTTCACCTCAATCCATTGGCGGAATGCTTCAATGTGGTACTAGAAAACCCCCAACAGCTACCCGAAGTCATTACCAGAGGGGTAACCTATATTCTGCCCAAGGACCAAAACACGGCTTATCCAGCCAAGTACAGGCCAATAACATGTCTCTCGAGCCTTTACAAAGTGCTCTCAACAGTAATAAATCGGAAGATACAGAACCATTGCAATGTAAACAACGTTATGGCCGAAGAACAGAAGGACCGCCGGCAAAACACTCAAGGCTGCAAAGATCAAGCACATCTCTCCACGTTACTGACGGAGCAGTGGTGTTACGGTCCAGAACTCTCAGCATAAGAAGGGGGATTTTCCAAGGCGATACCTTTAGTCCCCTTTAGCCCCCTCAGCAGAGCACTCAACCAATGCAACTATGGCTACTATTTTAAAAGTGGAGGAACAAGCACAAATGTTTCCCACGCCTTCTACATGGACGACTTGAAGCTGTTTGCGGAATCAGTGGAGAAGCTGCACCGTCTCTTGCAGCTTGTAACGGTGTTCAGTAATGACATCCGGATGGAGTTTGGAGTCGATAAATGTCAAATAGTCAATATCCGTCGGGGTCAAGTAGTGGATACTGGTAGTTTCCGCATCAACGAACAGGAGGAGATTCGGAATATTACTGCAACTGAAAGGGATTCGCCATACAACGATCAAGAAGGAGCTGCAGGAAAAGCTCTTGTATCGAATCAATCGTGTTCTGAGGTCGTTCCTGTCGACTGGCAACAAGATAAAGGCGATAAACACGTTTGCCGTGCCACTGGTGACCTACAGCTTTGGGGTGATCAAGTGGACAAAAACAGACTTGGAGGCGATAGAACGATCAGTACGAGTGGCGTTCACTAAGCATCGTATGCAACACCCAAAGTCGGCCGTCGAGAGAGTCACCTTGCCACGTAATGAAGGAAGAAGAGGCATCACTGATATCCAAGCGCTATGTGTTT
The DNA here is from genome assembly GCF_037179485.1 of Ochlerotatus camptorhynchus. Lineage (NCBI taxonomy): Eukaryota > Metazoa > Arthropoda > Insecta > Diptera > Culicidae > Ochlerotatus > Ochlerotatus camptorhynchus. The sequence continues at coordinate 1,010,456 of NW_027040553.1, forward strand.
CCCAGATTCAGCAGTTGCGGAGCTACTTCGTAGAAAGCCAGAACCGTCGCGAAGTCTACCGTGCGCTGTTTGTGAGGCAGACCCCGGGTTCAGCGCCCTGCATCTGGTGCCGGAAGACTTCCAGTTGAATTGCGACCTAAAAACTGTCGAATATAAAGTCGCATCGTGGAAGCTGAAGGAGCTGCATGGGACGCATCCCTATCAGTTGGAACAAGCGCATGTCGACAAAGTGGCGTCGAATATGTGGCTGGTGCGAGGTGAACTATTCTCAGAGACTGAAGGTTTCATGGTAGCCATCCAGGATCGGGTTATTGCGACTAAGAACTACCGTAGGTAAATATTGCACGAAGACCGGTGTAGAAAGTGCAATGCAGTAGGGGAGACGATCGAACATGTTGTTGCTGGTTGCCAAGCGTTGGTAGAAGTAGCGTATCCACATTCGTGCCAATCGCCCTGACATTGTGGTTTACGACAAAAGAATGAAGCGGTTAACCTTCATCGATATCGCTGTACCGTTACATCGCAATGATCAGTCAACGTTCTCGACCAAGATACTGAAGTACCACGATTTGACGGATGAGTTGAAGCAGATGTGGCACCTAGAGGATGTGTGTAAAGTTCCGGTAGTAATCTCGGCGACCGGAATTGTTCCCCGAAGAGTTAGAACTACGACGAGAACTGAACAGCATTCAGAAAGCAGTGATTCTTGGAACCTGTAGTACTGTCCAAACTGAAGCAAACAAATTAGGATGTAAGCGAAGACAACACATCAAGAAGACTGGCAACTCTTCCATTTTCTCATACGAACGCTATGAGACAGGTACAATCGCGTCATCTGCCGCTCAAAGATAAATGCTTCGAACGAATTTTATAGCAAAGATTACATCCTCAGAAGAAGTGTTTGAGTATTTTCTCATTTTTCTATGCCTTGCTTCTACCTTCATTCAAGCGCAGCGCCATTGTATATGTCGCTTAGATTCTGGCAAAGTTGCCAGTCTTCTTGATTTGTTGTCTTCGATGTAAGTCAACTGATGAACGAGATCCACAGAGCCTAGCCCCCTTGGCATAAAGACAGCCCGGGGTAGGTGAAATTTTCCAGCATTTTTGCTGAGAAGTTCCAAAACTCTATAATAATAATAAGGGAAGTTCCCAACTAACAATTTTAGCTGCAGATAAGCTTATACAGCCAAAATTTGCCTTATGCCGCTAATTTTTGCTTGTACAAGCTGGTCGGCAGCTAAAATTGTTTGTTGGGTTATTACCAGCAGACGATTTATGAACTTTTATGAACTTTGGCTGCGTACTTTGCAAAAATCTCGGATTTCTCTAATAAGCCGTAATCGGCGTATTAAAGTGAAGTCAGAGATTGAAATTGAGGATGCTTAGAAAAATCGAGGATAATTCTATTGAAGCAAACAACGAGGCAACCTATGACTACTTGAATAGTGTAAGATTTTACGAAGCAAACTTCACTTTAGTACCGTTCACACACGAGGCAAGACGTGTTTCTTATTTCTCTTTGCTCAATAGGTTATGGGCCCAGAGATGCGAGGATCTGAGGAGATATATATGGAGAAACCGGCCTATTTCGCCAGCGGCCCACAACAAGTCCAAAGTGTGCCTGCTCAACAAGGCGCTCTATGGATTAAAGCAATCAAGTCGAGTGTGGAACCAGAAGCTGGACGCTGCTTTGAAGAAGTTTAGACTGGTTTCAACCGATTACGATCCCTGCGCGTACTAAAAGATCACTGACTACAAAATTCTGTTCGTGGCGATCTATGTCGATCAGTGTTGAGAAAATATAAAAAAAAATCAAATCTCACCACTACCCAAGATCACGCTTGATTTTCGTAGACAAAAATCAACAAGCATAGAACTGCGAATGATTTTGCAAGCTGTGATATCGCAGCTAGGAATATTAAGCTAACAAAACTCACCACCAGCCAGTTTTGATTGAGTTTCATGATTTTTGCTTTACACCCGAACGCAACCGAAACTTCCATAACGGCTGGCAGCAACTTCGTTTCTGCTATCGGTGAAGATTAAAAAGAGACAGTAAGCTATACCTACTTTCTCTTTCTAAGAAAACGATGTGCAACGGAATCATTTTTGTGTCGAGTCAACTCTCAACTTGATTTTTGCACATTGTGAATAGTCTCGCAATATCAAAGGAGCTTGTAACATCAATATCAAGCATGATATTTTGTTCCCATATCACGCGTGATATTGAGAGCGGAAAAATATCAATTGATTAATGATTTTGCCAATACTGATGTCGACGATGTGCTCATCTTCTCGAACTGTCGTCGCTGGCGAAAGCAGCTATTTAATGCCTTGTTCAGACTACAGAGTTATAACATGTTATAGCGCTATCTTGATGGTGATTTCTGTGTTGCAATTATTTGACAACCGTTATAACATGTTATAACTGCTCAGTCTGGACACAGCGCTTAAAGGCTAATCTGGCGAATGAATTTCTCATGAAGGATATCGGTCCAGCGAAGCAATTACTGGGGATACGAATCACGAAAAGCAAAGGGAGGTTCTCACTCGATCAGGAAGCGTATGTGGAGTCCATACTCGAACGATTCCAGATGTCAAACTCCAATCCAGTGGCAACACCACTGAACCCAAATGATAAGTTGACCAAGGAGATGGGACCCACTACCGACGAAGAGATCAAACAAATGAAGCGAGTTCCGTATAAGGAGGCTGTAGGATGTCTAATGTACCTAGCGCAGTGTACACGACCTGACATCTGTCAAGCACTTTCGGCAGCCGTCCAAGAGGCTCTTTGGTGGAAACGTTTGAGGGCCGTGTTTGACCAATGAGCTGGATTACCGAGGTGAAGCAATCGTTTAAGTTGTGTGAGTAAAACCCCTGTACGATACACGCAATTAGTGACGTCACTACTTGCGTTTACGTTGATTTTTTGGTTTACTAATACAACCATATTTCACGATCTGCTTCACCTCTCTCTGTACCTCATTGGTGTTTGACATCGATGAAGCTGTGAAGATAAATGGCTACAATCAGAGTACAATTGCAGTTGCTAAAAACGGTGGGTACTATGCAAGGACCAAACAGATTGACATCTGTCATTATTTCGTCCGAGATGCTGTGGAACGTGGCGAAGTCGACATCGCCTTTATTAGCACCAATAAACAGGTAGCGGATTGCCTAACGAAGCCGCTTCCTAAACCAAAGATAGAACTCCAACGAACAGCAATGGGACTCCAAGCAGCAGGTTGAGGAGGAGTATTGAAGCGAACAACGAGGCAACCTATGACTTCTTGAATAGTGTAAGATTTTTCCAAATAAACTTCACTTTAGTACCGTTCACACACACGAGGCAAGACGTGTTTCTTATTTCTCTCTGCTCAATAAATTCGAGTTTGGCGTACTTTTCTCGATGGTGCATACCGCTATAAGAAATAATTAATTTTACACGTGACGAAATCAATCTGCGCGCTGTCAACAATGTCACTTCCGACACTGCCATTCCTTGTAAGCATGACATCAGATGGTACGGCTTTGATATAGCTAATCTATGAATGTCACTAGAGGATAGTTGAAAATCTTACTTTTATCACAATAAATCAACTAGTTTGTATGACCATCATTGCATTGTTTTAAGAGTACCGATTTACTGGCGTAAGTGGGAGACATTTGCTTTGTAACTTTGAATTTCACTAAGTTCAAATATGATATAAATGTCACTTGCGGACTGACATTGAGGCAAGTGACATTGCTATTGACACTGAAACTGACATCAGGTGGCTAGTGAAAATCAACATTTTGTTGGTATTCATATTGATATTTTGCAACACTGATGAAACGTAAACAAACATGCCATGTGTTCCGAGCAGGGATGGACAATCATTTACATTCATTTACATTCATTTGCCTGTAACTTTTTTCATCAACAGAATACCGTAAAATTATGTATAAAACTTTTGTAGCTTATGATATGAACTGCAACTTTTGCTAATAACTAAAATCGGTATCTCTTATGCATGACGAAATTGAGCTGGCAGAACATGTTATTGTTTTTCAGTGAATGCAATCTACATTCACTGAAAAACAATGGTGGGTTCTTATCGCTCTGATTAATCATGCATAAGAGATACAGATTTGAGTTGTTTACAAAAGATGTAGCTAATATTAGAACCTACAAAACCTTCAAACACTATTTTATGGAATTCTGTTGATGAAAAAAGTTAGAGGCAAATGAATGTAAATGAATGCACGAAATGAATGTAAATGAATGCACGAAATGAATGTTAATGATTTTCCATCCCTGGTTCCGAGACTGAATAGTACGTTTGATTGACCTGAATTTCGCGTCTGTTATGACTCAATTTGATGTCGAAATTGATGCTCGTATGTTTCAGTCGTAGATTTACATGAATTTTTCTAAGTGTGATACTTCATAGAACATTAAGTTGAAAGAAGAAATGATCAGAGGGAGAGATGGGCGGAGAAAACAAAATACAATTCGCCAGCAGGGATTTGTACCAACATTATCTTGCAACTCTTGCTAGAAGCTAGCATTTCACATGAATTTTATTTTTGATTCGATTTACGTGCAAAATAAAAATTGATTGCATCGCAATATTTTGCACATTTCTTGGTGCCATTAATTAACCAACTAAGGTCAATTAATCAATAAAGTTACAATATTGTTTTTGATTCCAAAAACTAGTTGAATTTAAGAAGCGCACGAAACATAAAGGTGATTGAATTTCTGTTCGATTGCAATACTCTAAAATTTAATCTAGTAAGAATAAGAAATCCTCGGAAAAATTCTAATTGGATTGTTCGATTGGCTCAGATTTCGACAGTTCATTTGGCTCAAAACATTTTCTCCGCCCACCTCTCCCTCTGAGTATTTCCAGTTGAAAGCTTCAGGCAAACAATCTCACAAAACAAGCGACTAAAGGCAAGAAGAAGTTGACGATAGGGGATTTGACAGTTTAGTAATGTCTCCCTGCTCATTTAAACCAACTGATCATTTTTTTACTTTACTTTTTACTTTATTACTTTGATATCTTCATCCGACAATTTGTTGTCTTAATGAATAATTCTTAGCATCAACATCAATTCATTCTTCTTAGCCTTGAGCGAAATTGAACAGAGTTTTCATTGAAGTCAAACAAATTATAAACATCGTTGAAATTCCAAATTTAGAACCAGTAGTGGCAGAAAATCGTTCTTAAAAAGCGTTCAACCACCGACCCAGTACAGTCAACTTTCGCTCGTTGGGCTGAACCCATACCCCAATTAGTGAAAGGCTTTCGTTAGTTGGGCTGAGCTGTCAAGCTCAAAATTGGTAGAGGGATACACCGATTGATTATTGTCATCACAATCCTTGAGCAACTATCCAAATTGTTCATACATGAGCCCCTCGAAAAGGAATTAGCACTGCCAGAAATGACATTTGACTTTGATTTAGGTGGGCTACAGCCCAACTAACGGGAGCTCAACTAAAACGTAGCCCACTTAAAGATAGCCCAACGAGCGAAATTCGACTGTAGTGGCAGAAAGTCGTTCTTGAAAAGCGTTTTACCAAAGAAGAATACTAAGATGAAACTGTCGGAAGAAAAACTTTCTATTTTAGTGTTCTCTTTCACTGTCTCTTTCATCCAATGAATACCCCCCATATGCAAGGAAATTTTGTGGATTTGCTGTCCCCTCGGTAGAGATGAAATTGTGCGCTCTTTTTTATGAAAAAAATCACACCAAAATCAAAGATGTCCCATTTTTTAATAACTCGATTAAAAACTAATCGATTATTTTTTGTTCGCTGTGCTGTCATTTTTCCACCAATGAGAATGCAACACTTGTTTGAAACGATGGGTGATGATCCTCTGGAGGAGTTAATGCTTATATCGGCATGATATAACCGTAATTGCTTTTGTAAACAAACAAGTCAATTACTGATTTCTCTTGAATAAAAGCTCAATCTTACAAACAAACTATACCAAATGATAGAGGAATCATTCCTCTACCTCAAAGTGTTATTACTATTCGAGATTGAGCTTTTATTCTCGACGAATCGGTGATTGACGTGTTTGTTTACAAATGCAATTACGCCCAAATCTCAAATCACTCCGGAAATATTTTACTTTTCGGTTCGTTAATCGATTAATCGATTATTCGAATGAAAATCAGCCATCACTAGATAAATGTAAAACATCATTTCGGACCGTACATAAATAATGATACAATTTGAAAGGGACCGTGGCTAATCACAAATTATGTCCTCACGGTAACTGAAATAAACACGAGTGCTCACCGGTTGGTTTAACCCCCGATAAACATATAGTCTCTATATTCATAGTCTGGCGGATAGAATTTCGATCTATCAAAAAGCGGAACCAATTTAACATATTGTAGACCAACAATTGAAAAGGTACTATCAACTTTTATAAACAAAACGTTGATTATTCTTTTCTCGCCAATCGAAGGTAAATTACCAGCATCATCGGATAGAGGAAACTTTCCACAACCTAAAGATGGTGTTAGTTTGTGTAGGCGAGCCTTGAGTTACGAGAAAACGGTTTCCGAAATTTTGTTCGCAATAGCTGATGTGCTCTTTTCTGTTGTTGGTCGTGATTTGCTCGATTGGCTCCGCTATTTGACAGCTCAATTGGTTCCCGAGATTCTATCCGCCAGACTATGAATATAGCGACTATAGATAAACCGACATGAATGACAATAGAAATTACCATGAAGTTTCTGCTCATAGAAAACTACTGCCACCTGTCTCCGTGTTCACGGAAAACGTTTAGCCAAGCCACGAATACGCATGCAAAATTTATAAGTTGGTTCGTGTCTGATCTATTCTGGACAAATTATTTTGATCTAGATAATAAATCCAATGGCTGTGAATCAGGCCAAAATGCAATGTGGGTGGAAGCGGAAATGCGAACAGTTGTCACAAATGACAGCCTAACCGAAGTCGATTGGGTTCTAACAATCTGACAAGTAGGCTTACTCAGATCGGGCTTTTTCACTGCCACTGCCGTTCCACTTCCGCTGTCATCGCGCTTGGGCCTTTAAGCTTAACTTTTGATGTCGGTTTGTCGATGCTACAAGTGATTAATTGGAATCCAGTTGGCAGTTACGATTTTGTGGAATTTTAATCCCATTCACCTAATCACTGTCATCAGGAAATATTTCCTCAAAATCGACCTCCCCTCCCATTTCCACCATCCGCAAGATCAAAATCTTCTTTTCTTTTTACCTTTGTGCGAGTGCAGAAACAAAGCCGCCAGCATGTTGGTCGGCACAAAGTCCAACGGGTCATTCTCCGAATGCTCCGGCGGTGGCACGTCCTGCTCGATGAAGAACACCCGGACCGTTTCCTTCCGGTCGTGCTCGGAGATGGTCATGAACCGCTCGAAGCTCCGGTAGACGCGCGAGTACTCCTCCCAGGTTTCCACGATCGGTTCCCTCCTCCGGCAGTGCTGGTCTTCATCGTCACTCCACATGATTTTTTTGTTTGATTCTCTTTTTTTTTTTTTTTTAATTTGGGTACTTCAATTTGCTTCCTTCTGATTCACTTTGACTTGTGCGCGGGTGTTTCACTTTTGATTTTCTAGGATCGAACACGGAAGTTCCACGTTCTCGTCGCACTGACTGGCGGGAATGTTAAAGAACGGACGGGGTGATGAAAATTGATTGCTTTAAGATATTTTAGTAAGCTGGTAGTTTGGGAGAGAGATAGAATGTCAAACGTTGCTCATGTGGAGTGCTGATTCTGTGACCAGATAGCCGAGGGAACCGCGTCGGTGGCACCGGAGTTGTATCGTTTTTGTTTTTTTTTTTGTTTTTGGCTGGGTGTTCCAATCTGCAGGCTTTTGGCCGACTTTTTTTATGGTTTTTGGTTCGGGTTAATTTTTGATTTTGGAAATTGCAGCCCAACTTGTTGAAGTTCTGTTGTATGAATTAAAATCAATTTCGGTTGGAATGTCGGCTTTGGGTTTCGCTCGATCGCATGATTTTCCTTAAAACTTAGAGCTGAGGAATCTGGTTAGTAGGCTAATCCCAACAAAAAGTTTGATTAGTAATTTTGAGTTTAGTCACAGAAAAAAAAAATCAGCGCAAGTTAATTGGTATGACCATTTGGAAAAAGAAAAGAAACGAAAATCTTAAAGCAATCAACTGTCATAACCCTGGAAGAGAATAACTGATTTTATCATTCGCACAACATTTTCAACAACTCTGGCTCAAATAGTGCAGCGCTCGGCGTGGGTGGGAGCTGGGAAATGTGGATGGAATTTCCAAAATGGCCGTTTTCGTCGTCCGGAAAATGGTTCCACACAGAGCACAGATACAAACGCACGCACATTTTTTTTTTCTTTCTCCAAGCTTATCCAGCAGTGTGTCGTACGGAGGTCGCACAGTTTCCACCACAACAGCTAAAATCCACAATCCCACACTGGGTGTGATCTCCACTCCGAAGTAGTCCAAAAGTCCCGGAGCAGGATCACCCCCAATGGGTAACTGCTTCTTCTTCATCTTCCAGTATTGACAACTTCCAAACACTCAGAAAAAAAAACTGGAAAAATTGTGCGAGAAATCAATGAAGTCACACTCACTCACACCCACCCGCACTGCGATCGAGCGAGCGACGATCGAGGGGGAGGGCAGCAGCGGATCCCAGAGTAGTACTACGTACAATTAATTTCGTTCGATTTTCCAGGCCGTCGTCGTCTTCGCCAACAGTAGCCGTACGATCACACACTTGTCCACCGGATGTTCGCTTCTTTCCGCTCGGTTCTCTATCCTACGCGCGCTTTTGGGGTGGGAGGTTTCAGCGCATCAAAGAAAATTTGCACTTTCCCAGAGCTGTTGTTTGTCCAGCACACCGCGAACTGAACTCCTTTTATGGGCAACGGACGCGGACACTCGCGCAGATTCCAGCGTAGTACCACTAAAAACTAAACCAAACCGATCACTCTCACTCGCGACAACAGGACAGGACTGGGTCGTCCAGCAGTGGCAACTCAGCAGCAGTAGCACAAATAAGGACAAAATGAGACCGAAACCCGAATTGGTGTGCAAACCCGTGTCCGTGGTGTCCGTGGGGTACGTCCAAACGTTCCTAGCGACGTTTTATAAATGAGACAAAATATTTTGGATACTGGGTGTCCGCTTATTGCAACACCGGAATCGGGATTGAGCGGTGGATTTTCTTCGCAGTTGTATTGGAGAAAAAATCCACCTTCCCTTCCAAAATTTCTCAACCCCCTCCCCCCTCGGGAGGATCGATCCACGAAGGGAGAGTGAGAGTATGCGCGCAAGATGCCACCACTGCTAGATATGCTTCAAGCTGATGATGATGATGATGATGATGATGATCATGACGATTGCGCTCGCTGCTGGATGGAAAACGATCAGCGGAAAGACCCGTCTTCCACCCGTCAGAGATCAACACCAATACAAAGTAGGCAGAGAGTTTCCACCGCCGTCATTTGAGTGGTTGAAATTTTCTGTGGAAATGGGGAACTCACTCGCTCGTGGAAGCTGCTGCTACTTGTTGCCGAACGTAAAAAGGTGTCTTACGGGGGAAAAAAAGGAAGATTGCATAAGCCGCGCGCCGTCAAAGTGCTGCATGAACTGGATCATATTTAAGTGGGTACGATTATTGTTGTTTACTTTTCGTGCTTACAATGTCGTTTGTGCATCGCCGCTCGGCAGGTGGTGAGTCGGAATGGTGGTGGTGCTGTCGAAGGAGCCACATGGTGCTTTGTGGGGGAGTGCCGTTTGAGGAGTATAGGGGTTGTTGTATGGCGGGGGCAATTTTAGAAAATTAGATGATCCGGTTGCAATTAAAAAAAATACGAACGCGGATTTGAAAATGTGTAGCTTTGGCAACCTCCCTTAGCTCAGTCAGTAAAGGCGCAGCTACAAAGCTACGTGTTCGAAAATTTCTCGAATTCCTCTCGAGAATCTGATTGTACTTTCCGCACGATTATACTAATGTAAAAATGGAACAGGCATCGAAAGCTCTCAATTAATAACTGTGAAGAAGAAGAAGTTTCAGCATCACTGCTCATAAATTGACCGGTACATCAAGGGATATTCAACTATGCACATCCCAATCTGTGCCGAAAGCTAGGTCAAGCGTTTTGCTGAACGTGCTGAAGTGTGGCAATCACGCTATCAGTCTCAGTAACCCATGAGTTTGGCAACCCTGCACTTATGACTTTTGAGATTGTGTGTTTACATTTTCAAGTAGTCAAGGACGGAAAAAAGTCGTGATAATATTCAACGAGCTAGTTGCCGGTCATCCGCTTCAAGGAAGTGGCACTCGAAGATTAGCCCCTCCACGAGAAGAAGAAGTGTGACTGATGGCAGAAACTGACCATCCTAGAGAAGATAGTTCTCTACCGTGCGTCATTCTGGCAGACGTTTGCCAAAACCAAGTACCCATCATGCTACTCGGGCAATGCTACAATCTGAAAAATTGGAAGGACTCGACCTAAAATGCCCACCGGCGGTAGTAGTAGCAGCAATAGACCTGCAGTAGCTTCCCAGTGTCAGCAGTCGTCGTTAGGGTCAAACTACTTCGTCCATGGTTTATCCAAATGTCGGTCCAGAATCTCGATACTGGTTGCAGTCGTTTGATGATTACCTCCTTCTCGTATCTGCCTGTTGTTCCTTCATATTGTTTATCCTTGGTCATGCTGGAATTGCATATTAATCTCCCTGAAACTGCTGCCGGTTCCGATTGCGTTCAGATTGGCTCTGTTACCTCCGGTGTGGTTACCTTCACAATTCTGTTAGCAGCATCTTTCTTAATGTTGTTGTTGCCATCGGTGACACGAACAGTTGCAAAAGAGCGTAAAGAGACCTCCACAGTCAATCGAATCCGAGTTCAGTCCATAGAATGAGCTGTACGGCTGACTGATTGGTGAACCATCAATCGTACCGGGGTGTTCTGCGGGAGTAACAGCTACGATTGCAGATACATCTGAAGAATGATAGGATCGTTCGGCACCGGGTTCTTGTTGACATCGTACATTGACTCTCGGTCCGGATCCTATCGCCATCGAGTTAATACTTAATTCTAGTTAATTCTGGCCTATTCCGCGGGGCGTGGTGACTCTGAATAGTTTGTTTTGACTTCCCTGAAACTATGGACATCTCTCAAAAGCCGTGTGGACTTTCTGTAGAGGTTCATCCCCCAGAAGGCTAAGGACAAAGAAAGTATCATCGTCAATTATACAATCTCTTATTATGATTGGGGACAATTTCGCTGGAAAATGGCACTGACAAAAAAATCCCTTTCCCCCTTACTTTTAAGTAAACGAAGAAGTAAACCTTAGCAACGATTGGCAAATTTCAGTGTTCACTCGGCTGTCGACAAAAGCCAACCATTGTGTGGTCTTCCTCATTGTTCTTCATCAGCAGTTCTTTCGGTCGATGCGTCGTCGACTTTAGAAAGCAACCGTTTCGTGATGAGTGTGTGAGTGTTGACCACGTTTTGCGTCCATCGCTGCAATGGAAGCGCTTTGCCCCACGATGGCGTAACTGCCATACAATGAAACCACTGGAAGCGGCTCCAGTTCTGATGGAGGAGGCTTTTTGGATAGCGCAAGATAAAGTGTGGCTCTGTAAAGTTAATTCGGTTGAGCCTTACCAAATAAATTAATGAACAAAAACAAAAAACCATTGGCAAAATGTCAACACAAAACAGTGATGCCATTTTATATTATATCTTGTGTCGTACTTGTCATCGTGTGCCATGACGAGCCAATCTGTGTGCCACGATGTGTTTCGGCACAATGTGCAGAGTTGATTACCCCTTGGGTTACATTGACTAACCAGCAGTCACTATCACGACGGGAAAACAACCATCAAAGGAACTTTATGTCATTTGTCAGTGACGTTCATGCGTTATCACAAGGTGAAATTATATCAATAAAGAACAAACATAGTCAACTGTCATACCTAGATGTTCTTTATCTCGATATTTCTCCATATCTCGCTGATTTGTTCAGTCCCTTCTCCTCGATATTCCTCTATATCTCGATACCTCTTTATGTCTACTATCCCTAGGAGCTAGTGAAAGAATCACACTCCATATGAGCTGTTGCAGGCTAAATGACGAGTTGATCTGAAGCGATCTTCTCCTTTCATGCAAATAGCTCTGAGATCGCTCCTCGAATGGCATCTGGATTTATTTTACCAAAACGTGGTTGTTTCGGATGCTGAATATGATTTGATCGTACTGACGGAAACGTGGCTGAATGACCGGATCTATTCATCGCATCTTTTCCGATCACTTTATTCTGTCTTCAAAAACTGACCGATCTCCCCTGGACAGTCAAAAATCACGCGGTGCAGGCGGTTCTGATTGCTGTATTAACGAGACTAAGCAGCTACCTATGTTGCCTACTCCGATTGTTTATACGCCAGACCGATTACGCTGTACGACGACCTCCGCAAAAGCCTCCTTGGTCGAAACCACACCTATGCGCGCTAAAGCGTCAACGTTCAGCCGCCCTCCGAAAGTACTGCAATTCTCGTTAACCGTACTACCAACAATCAATACGAAACTAACGATTTTAAATTGGCTCACTACTTGACTACCCTATTGGTCCCAAGCAAATCGATTAACGCACCACATTTAAGTATATTTAAATTCCAGTACTACACTATGTTTGTTTTGATTCGCTATGAAAGTTTGACAGATAAAATGAGGGGTTAGTGGAATTTCATATGTTTCGAGGGGTGAATCGATTAGCTTGGGACCGAAGAGAGTACCAGAGCTGAGCCAAAAAGTTGAGCCCCTTTTTTTCAAGACCTTCTGGTCTTAGATTTACTTCTATGGTACTACAGATGACTGTTCAATTTCGTTAGTCATTGCGCGTCTTTCAATAAATTAGAGTATGGCATAGCACCATAGCAAAATCTTCACACGAACCCGAAAAGTTTTTGATCGTTTGTTAATTCCAAGCGGAAGGAATCCAGGTTGCCAAAAAGCATTTCTCGCGTCACTTTTCAAAAGGTCCTAAGTAACAAATGTAAACAAATCGAGTTAAGCGATACAAACTATTGCTCTTCTATCATTGTATGTGATACAAAAACACCCATCCAAATTTACTTTCATTTATTTAAGATAATCTTAGGTTAAAAATTGTCCAAGAAATAAGTCTCGCGACACTTTTCAAATAGACCAATGAAACATATCCGCCATTTTGAGAAAATCGAAGTTGAAGTTCGACAGATTATTATTTTAACTGTTTAGAAACAATACCTTTTGCAATACTTTTTAAATATACACAGTGAGTAATAACGTTGAAAATTCAGTAGAAACGGTTAAATCACAATTTTACTTTGAATTTCATACTACAATATAGAAAAAAAAACCACAAGACATGTTGCATTGGACGATTTTTCTCATGACATAATCAATGAGTGTTGCATTGCACGATTTGTTCTACATGATAATAGATTCCCTTTCACAGATTTCAGAGTAGAGTACCTAACTTTAGATTGGCCCCGTCTTTAGAAAATGAGCACCAATCATGTTAGGCAGTCCAAATAACCGAAGTAACAATCATGTACCCATCATTTCAAATTATATATTGACCATTTTTTGACCTATGATTATCTTAAATAAATGAAAGTAAATTTGGATGGGTGTTTTTGTATCACATACAATGACAGAAGAGCAATAGTTTGTATCGCTTAACGCGATTTGTTTACATTTGTTACTTAGGACCAAGGTTGCAAATACTCATTTCAGCTTAAATAATGTTTTTCGGAATAATAAAACGAAAAGATGGTATGATGACATGTTTTACTTGTAACTTACAAGAAGAGGTTACAAAGTATGCGTTTGAAACATAAAACCTGTAAATTTTGCTTTTTGTGAGTCACAATCAGCGATTTGGTGATTGCTGTGTGAGTGAGTGAGTGTGTGAAAAATCGCTGATTGTGACTCTCATGAAGTGAAATAAACAGGTTTAATATGTCAAACACATGCTTTGCAACCTCTTCTTGTATCTTACCAATTCAAAATATGATCATAGCATAATTAAAAAAAAAAACATTGTTTTAGCTGAAATGAGTATTTACAACCTTACTTAGGACCTTTTGAAAAGTGACACCAGACTTCCAAAACAGTAACAGCAGCAATCAATCGGCATAAAGAAGCCGATGAAAATCCACGCTAATGCTCTGGCGACGAAGGCCCCCTTTGGAAGCATTCCCAGCATCGTTCGAGTCGTTTTTTGGGAAAATTCTGGAATTCTCGCGCAACACGATAAAAGGACCTATCATTGTTGATCGATTATCTTCATCGATTTTCTCTTTCGTGAATAACCCGACTGCAAATGAATATCCCATTCAGTGTGTTGTTTCAGGCGCAAGCTAACATCATCTTCTGTCGAACTGTGCTGCGAGCTTAGCGAGAAATTCGTTTATGTTGCCGTGGTAAACCAAAGAGAAAGTCGATGAAGAGAAACGATCAATGTAGATAGGACGTATTGAAAAGTGACGCTAGAATTATATTTTGTTTCCAAACAGGACTGACACCTAATTGGCGTTGACGCCATCGAAAAATTTGCTCTTCCAGCAAATATAGACAGTTTCTTATGGGAATTTTCGTGGAGTGAAAGGATAGTACAAAAACCGCCATGTTTCACGCACAGTCTGACGTTTGCTTACGGATTTTCTCATAGGAGTAAAGAGCTACAGAGTCGCCGTCAACGCCAATGTGTGAAGGTGATAAACGGAGTAAGCCGAGGATTAAAAAGACAGAAAAATCGATGAACGTCGATTGAATTTTGAGGTGAATTGAGCTACTCGAGAATTAATTATATCGTCCGGCCATTTTCCACAGAGATGGCGCTGTTCCGCTGGTAGGAAGTGATAAAAATCCCCATATAGAAATTGAGAGAAGTAGGAATAATTCGCTTTCGGTGCATATTCAGGTCAAAAAATGTTTTTTGTCACCAGATTTGAGAGAGAAAATTCGCTCTCACCAGTTCAATTTCTCAATATGTCAAGCTGAACATTGAATTAGGTCCTAAGTAACATTGATCGATTCTCTTCGTCGACTTTCTCTTTCGTTAATAACTTGAGCACATAACCGTTAAGATGTTTTTTGTGTGCAGAATATGTAAAAAATGAGGGACTTCAGATGTCATTCTAAATGCATATATAGAGGTACCATACATGTTCTGACCGTAATGCCATCTGTTAACAATTAACGGAACTAAGTATATGGATAATTTCTGTTGAGATAACGAACAATCACAGCAACCAGCTGAAACCAAAACCTATCAAAGTAGCCTGTAAAGAACGATTAATAACAATTTGATCCATTCCACTGTTACAATCCATAGGCCGTTCGCAATGCTGTTGTATTTTATAAGGACTGTTTCAATTTGAAACTAGAACAGAAACGCACCTCTCGCAATGCTGAGTTGCAGTTTCATTATTCGAGCACTATTTTGCACCAGATTTGCAACTGCTCGACTATTCTGTTTTATTTCTGAGCGAGTTTGAAACACGAATGGAACTCTGTTTCAAATTTCTGTATGTATTTAAAGATGTTTCGAAGAGATTCACAAAAAAACTCTATGAACTTCATAGAGAACAGTAAACTTTATGGAACTTGATGATTACAAACATCTTTTAGAACTGTTCGTTGCGCTGATCGTGTTGCAGTTTTATTTTTGACAGTTTCAAATTATAGAATTGTCAAGTAGCTTAAAACAATTTTGAAACTCAGCATTGCGAACGGCCTTAGCGATCAGTTGTTTCATTTTTCACGCTCTGCTAACAGGTTATGGGCCCTTAGCAACGTGTAAGTTTTCTCCTGGAGAAGTTTCTAGAAGTTCAAGACCGAAGCCAAACCTGCGATAGGATGGATCTGAAGAATTATACGAAGCTGAACAACGCAAATGATGAAACATGGCAGCAGCTACTGAACCGAGGACGTATGAAGAAGCAGTAAGCGGAGAAGAGAGCGAATCGTGGATAGCTGCGATGGAAAAAGAGATCCAGCCCCTTCAAGATAACTCGACATGGACAGTTGAGGTCCTTCCAGATGGACGAAAGGCGATTGGTTGCAAATGGCTGTACAAGCGGAAATTGGACGAGCATGGAAACGTGACACGCTACAAGGCAAGACTGGTCGCACAAAGTTTTAGTCAGAAGTTCGGTACTGACTACCACCAGGTGTTCGCTCCAGTGGCAAAACAGGTAACATTTCGTTCTTTGCTAACCATTGCCACCCGTCGTCAACTTCTAGTGAAACACGTCGATTTCAAGACGGCCTACCTGTATGGGACGCTTACCGAGGCCGTATACATGCGCCAACCGAATGGATACGAGATTGGGAATCCTACAGAAGTTTGCCATTTGAAGAAAAGCCTCTACGGTCTGAAGCAATCCGGTCGAATTTGGAACCAGACGATTGCTTCAAGAAGCTGGGGTTTCTACAATCAATTGCTGATGCGTGCCTATACGTAAGGACCAAGGGTGAGAAGCATGCGTTTATCCTTCTGTACGTCGACGATATGCTCATCGTGTGTGAGACCGAGGCGGAATATGAAGCGATCCTGAAAGCATTATCGAGGAAGTTCAAAACTACTTCTCTTGGCGATGTGCGGCAGTATCTGGGCATACAGGTGGAGCGGGAAAATGGTGGAAGGTTTCTGCTCAGCCAACAGCGCTACATCCAGCGGCTGGCGTCGCGCTTCGGACTCGAAACGACAAAGCCATCACTTATCCCGATGGACCCCGGCTATCTTCAAGCAAAAGAGGAGGAGTCCAGCAAGCTACCAAACAATACTTCGTACTCCAGTTTGGTTAGTGGTTTGCTCTACATAGCGATCGGTAAGTGCCCCGAATGCAGCAGATTGGACTGAAGCAAAGCGCACTATGCGATATCTCCTAGCGACAAAGCATTTTCGATTGCATTTGGGCGCCAAGAATGTTGACCTGAAGGCTTACGCGGATGCAGATTAGGCAGGCGATCATCGGGACCGTAAATCAAACAGCGGTTTTCTGATTATGTTCGGTGAAGGTGCGATCAGTTGGGCGCCAAGGAGGCTGAGTTTATTGCTGCAGAGGCATGTCAAGAACTTCTCTGGATTCGAAAGCTGATGAAGGATTTCCACAAGCCGGAAACTCAAATCCTGGACAACCAGAGTGCCATCCGACAGTTGGAGTCGGAGAAACTGGAACGCCGGTCCAAATACGTTGACACCAAGCTCCAGTTCACCAAGGATCTTGTTCAACAAAGCATGCTGTCCGTGATCTACTGTCCAACGGAGCATATGGTTGCGGACATGCTCACCAAACCATTGAACAAACTCGAGATATCTGAGCACCTAAATTTACATCAATTTTTCTAAGTGTGTATTATTACAAAAATCTATTGTTCCAGTTGAAAATGTAGTTCATAAAATTGATGACAATAGTGCAATTTTCCAAAAATGTTTATGTGTCTTCCAGAGATATAAATTTCTTTAAATAATTAGCACATTCTTCTGCCAAATTATTATCATTTGGTGTCATATTATTAAAAAAAAACAAACTAAGCACATCGTCAATTTATATTTGGGTTATACCACGTCAAGTAAGCGAGAAAAATTACAAAATTGAAAATGACCTCTTCCGATTTGGACCAACTTTAGAGGAGATAGGGGAAATGACGGCTTCGGCATGCCAGACTATTTTCGGCAACCCAAATTGAAATACTATTTTCACTGGATTTTCTTACGAAAACACTTCGATGAATGCATGCAAACGATTCTTTATGCTTTCAGCTTCAATTTGACTATACTTTTACCACTGAGAAAAGGCAATCTAGCAAGGTTTTCTTGAAATGAAACACATGCACTACAAATCGTAGCTGATTTCGAGTTGCCGATAATAGAACAGCAGATTTACATGCAGTTCAAATGGAACGGTTGCCGAAGAAAAACTGGTTGCCGACAATACTCGCTCTCACTAGAGAAGATTGGAGCTTTGTAAAAGCGTTTCAAAACAGTTTTTGACAATTCTTTCGACTGAAATTGTTAGAGCAGCTGGCAGCAAAAGATTGTAAACAAACCAATACTGCATATATGTGCGTTCCTTAGAGAAAAAAGCTATAGAAAGAAGGTTGCTGCTTAGGTTGCCGAGAATACGTAAATTCCCCTACTTATTCCAGTCCAACTTTTAAAAATCAATTTGTTTGTGCTGATTGGAACTCCCCTCGGTCCAAGTGAGTATTTTCTGTTTTTCGTGGTTTTTGAGTTAGGTAGCACTAGGTACTGTTCTGATAAGAAAATTAGTCTTAATCCAAGGGGCCAAGTCACTTAGAACATTGTGCCGAAATGAGATTCAGCACAGCTAGTGCACATCCATCAGTGCACCTTCGGCACAATCTCGTAGGCATTGGATTGTTTATTAAATAAAATGGAAGTACTGGGCAGTGATGGCATGATCATTAGCAAATTGGTATTTTTTCACTCTCATACGCTCTCAATATCACGCTTGATATTGGAGCAAAATATCATGCTTGATATTGATTTTAAGAGCTCCTTTGATATTGCGAGACTATTCACAACGTGTAAAGTTGAAGCTGAGAGCTGAATCGACGCAAAAATGATTCCGTTGCACCTCGTTTTCTTAGAAAGAGAAGGTATAATAATGCTATCTCTTTTATCTCTTCACCGATGGCAGACACGAAGCGACTGCTACCAGCCGTTAGGGAAGTTTCGGTTGCGTTCGGGTGTAAAGCAAAAATCATGATACTCAACTGCAGTTTGGAGAATTTGCAGCTGGTAAGTTTTGTTACCTTGATATTCCGAGCTGCGATATCACGGCTTACAATATCAACCGCAGTTGTGGGGTTGTTGATTTTTTGTACGAAAATCAAGCGTGATCTTGGGCTTTGGTGAGATTTGATTTTTTGATATTTTTCCAACACTGGTACTGGGAGTCATTTTCATAATCCTCTATATTCGGTCTCCAACAATGTTCTTCATCGGTACCGGCCGCTGATAAACCGTTGCTTTTCACACCACGAAAGGCTAGGTTTCTGGTCTGCCTTTGAGGACATTACAAAACCCAAATACACAGGACTTTTATTATCCAAGAATACAAGAAAATTTTCGCACACCCACCACTTCCCGCGTCATCCTCAATTGGCGCATCATCTACAACCGATCAGATCCGATCAGTTCCCATGGGATAGTAATCACATCCACATTTATGGGAGCATTTTTTCTTCAATGCTATTTTCTTTTTTCGATATTGCATTCCTCCTTGGTTGCCGCTAGACCAATTTATCCTTGCAATTTGAAACCACAAACATTCAAGCTATCAGAAATACCAACCGGTGGAAACCAACGATTTTAAATTGGCTCACTACTTGACTAGTCCCAAGCAAATCAATTAACGTATCCCATTCTAGTCGAAATTCTAGTACTACACTATGTTTGTTTTGATTCACTATGAAAGTTTGACAGATAAAATGAGGGCTTCGTGGATTTTCCTGTGTTTCGAGGGGTGCATCGATTAGCTTGGGACCGAAGAGTGTAAAGTAGAGCACGTTTCTTCTGGACCTTCTGATCTTAGAGTTACATGTATGGAAATACCGGGTTGCCAAATATACCATAATATCCGTATTTTACAAACAATCTTGCTCTATGACCGGCAAAATCGGCACACAATAGGGTTTTCAATACCACCCATACTCACTTGTCCATCATTTCGTTTACCAACCTTTAGAACCAGTGCGTACTTTTGCCACCTCCAAGGGGTATTCAACTCTACACACCTTAATCCATGCCAAGTGATTGCGCTGTGCCGAACAAGGTTTCAATCAAAGTGTGCCTATCAATGTGTCACTATTCCATGAGTTTGGCAACCCCGTGAGTTAGGACTTTTTTTTATTGCGTTTACATTTTTAATTTCTCTGATGGATCAAGGCAAGCATTCAGCTTCTCTTCATTCTCATAAGAGCGTTTTCAGATCGGGAGGTGGAAGAGGAAGTGGAAGTCATCAAATCTGTAAGAAGTTCAACCCGTCCACCAGATTCCGGCTAGATGTCCCGTTGAACTGCTGATTCCTTGCAGATATACAGGAACGAAGGCGTAGCAAAGAACTTTGATAGGTGAGAATTCAATCCCACCCTAGGAGCAACTTCCTCGAGCCAGTTTTTAATAAAGCCTCTAATTAAATTTTCAGTAATGAGCAGGGCCTTACAGTTGACCGATCGGTAGGCCACTCATCGCACTGGGCTCGCTTGATACGAGCTAGTTCAAAAGAAGGATGATGATAGAGATGCATCTGCAAAATGATCGGATTTGGTGACGGGGATGTGCTTGATGTGGATATCCCGTAGAAGCCAATATCAATTGAGACCAATGACTGGCAAGAATATACTAGGGAAAACGCAGGGGAAAATGTTAAAAATTTCCATCCCGGATGATCTTTGGCAAGACCGGTATACGAATCTGGCCGCCCTCTATGATAAGCTGTTTTTATTGATTGATTATTCTGCATTAAAAATATGTAAATGTACCTAAACTCTCGCAGAAAATCATGCTCTGATCCTTCGGAGTACGGTTCGAGGGACAAAATATTTAGCAAAAATGCATTACCCAGCCTCAGCGTAGTCAAAATTTGTCGGATATACAAACAATTTCCTACTCAATTCCTCGATGATACGATAACAGACTTCTTCAAAACTTCCTCCACAGGCGGCTTAATATTTATTTGCGTCCCAACAGCGACCGTGCAAAAATTTGATTTTCATGATCACGGGATCCAACCAGTTTGTACCATAGGTAGCTTTTGACCAACCGTCGGTCGCTGGAGGCGTATCGACAAGACCCTCTCGACCAGCCATGATGTGGATGAACTTGATTGAAGTCAAGCCCGAATAGAAGCTGTAGTGGATGAAATAAGAACCTCAGGGATTTTGGTTGTGAATCGGGTTGAGTTTTGCTAGTTTTAAAGCGATTCACGGTTCAGAGAATACTTACAGATTTTTTTTTCGAGTGATCCTCTAAACCAGTTAGTCGTTCTTAAATTCTTGATTGAATCTACAACAAATTGTCTCACTAGCTTCACTTTTGAGTAAACAAAGTATTTAACCGAATACCTTAGCAACGATTTTCAAAACGTCTACACTCAGCAGTGATGCCGTTTTATATTATATTTTGTGTGTCCTACTTGTCAAAATGGCTCTATCGTGCCGAACAGTGTGCTGTTACCTGAGATTTGTTAAATAATGTTAAAATTTACATCGATTGCATCGAACAATTCGGGTAAGATGAGCAATTGCTTAAGTCTCGCGTAACATTTGAATAGGGCCTATGATCAAAATGTAAACAAACCGATTTTTGATACCATTCTGTAGCACTGGTAATTAGCTACCAGTCGTATAGGAATGTTCCGCATTATCGATAAAAATCATTAAAAATAACTTGATTTTAAAAACGGCCGATCCACGAAATTTTTCCAATCATTCATGCTAAAACGGCCTAACCTAGGGCCTAACATATATTTTTTTCGTTCGATGAGGTTCCATTCATAAGCGAAGCGACGTAGAAGGGCCGATGATTGAAAAATTTCAAATCAAAGCTAGGCCCTACTGCTTGAGGCAGGGCCGATGATTTATTTGACGTTAAGAAAAGGCTTAGCAAAGGGCCTACAATTTATGATGACAAGCACAACGGCTTAACAAAAAGGGCCTAACCATTTAAAGATTCACAAAAAGGCTTATTACTGTGATATTAAATTTTTATCGATTTTCATGTATTTTTGAAAACGTTTCGCATGTTTTGGATGTTGTGTACTGAGATATAGTTACTATTGTTATTGTGAACAATATAAATGCCTAAAATACTTCAATTTATTTATATAGGAATTAAATACTGGCGGTAAAATTTACAATTCATTTTCTGGACTGTTTACATTTTGGACATAGGCCCTTTTCAAATGTTACGCGAGAAGTCTCCACAAGAATGATATCCTTTCCATTCGATGCCGCAAACATTTCTGCAATAGTTCAGTGCATTTGAGTTCATAAGCCTTTCAAAATCCCTTTATCTGCCTGGAATGCTACACTAACAAATTTCTGGCTGCATCATGATGTTTACATCCTACTCTAGTTGCATTACTCCTGAACAAAGAAAACAGATTGTGCACAAATGGTGTCCCGTGAGTGGACTTTCCTTAAGAAAACTGGCTAAGGAGAAGGGTGTGAGCGTTGGAGCAGAACAAACCGCATTACGGAAGTATGAAGAATCATGAACTTTCGAAGATCCTCCAAGACGAGGAAGAAAACCTGGACCCGTTGACCCTGCAATCGACCGAAATATAAGAGATCGTTTTAAGCAGCATCCATCAGCATCAGTGCGAGATGTGGCGAAGACGATCGGTACTTCGGCAACAACTGTCATGCGAACCAAGAAAACATTGGGATTGGAAACCCATTGGAAGCAGAAGCAACCAAAACGAAGCATGGAACAGGATGCATTTGTGAACAGTTTGACTCAATGCTGGGGAAAAATCAGGTTGTATAATCATGGATGCTGAGACATACGTGAAACTCGATTCTCAGACTCTGCCAGGACCGCAGTTCTACACTTCGCCCAAAGGAAAGGATGTTCCTGAATCGGTCAAAGCCAAAAAATTTGGCAAGAATGTCATGGTTTGGCAGGCGATAATGCAGTGTGTAAACATTTCTCGACCATTTATAACGACAGACATATGATCTTGCTTCTTGCCACTATTCAAAGGATTCGCTAGAGTAGTACAAGAACCATAAAGTTGACTTGGCTTTGACAAAGGCAAAGCTTTGAAAACATATTAAACCAGCGGATACAGTTGACAAGAAAGATTGGTCTAAAGTGGTAAAAATGGTAGGCGAAGATACTGTGCAAAAGCTTATGAGCAGTGTCAATCGAAAAGTTAGAAAACTCGGCTACTCTCAATAAAATCCTAATAATTAAATGGCCAACAACTTTACACTAGTTTTATTTAATTCACTAACAAAGTGTATTTATAATTAACGGAACAGTCTATACTCAATAGCCTGATATGGGAAGAGAATGTGAATAATTTTAATTTCGTAAGTGTTGAATGTCATCGAATTCCCGTTCCACCAGCTTTGAGGAACTGATTTCAACCAGATTTAAAAGTCGTAATCTAACGATAACTTCTGAAGGAACGTTCTTTTCGGATATTCCCCAATTTTAGTACCATCTTCTGGGAGATATAGCTCATCCATCTCACGAAACCGGGTGCTAATGCTTACTAATGACTTCATCGTTCCACCTCCGCTCATCGGGAAATCTCAACACGGATCCACTTCGGATAAAATCTTTTCCATCATCAATCCCAAAATTCCACTGCCGAAGAGCAACTGTTTCTTTAAGCCGCCCTCGACTTCGCTTCTAGAGCAGCGAAAAAAAAAATACGGCGCTGAAAGTAAACACTTGTTTCTATCTCTAATATCTTGATCTCATCGCGTCGTCCCTCCAAGGAACATCGATTCGTATCATTGTCGCAATTAATCGTGATGTTTTTTTTTTTTTGATTTACTATGCAACATTAGCACGGCTTCGGAGTTAAGTCAACCAACTTTGTTCGAATAAAGGATGTCTCGCCGTAGGCTGGCTGTGATTCGTTGTCATGGCAAACTACTGAAAAGCTAATCCTACGAGCTCCGCTGCCATTCGGTTCGGACAACGGACGCCATAAAACATAACCAAGATGGTGTTGTTGGCTTAACTCTTCCCTCTTGGAGGAGCATGAAAATTTTCTTCTTCGGGAAATCGATTTTTTTCTTTTTTTTTCTGAATCAAAAAGAAAACTGCACGGAGACAGAATGGTGAAAAATATCCGATTTGGTGCGAGCTTGCATCATAAAGATATTTTATTTATTTTAACATCCCTGCCGACCCCGGTGCGTTTCCCCTCGCTCTCCACCAGCGCATGGCATGGAGATGGTCGTTTTGTTTCAAATTTTTCACGATTTTCTTGCAGACTGAGATTGATGACGATGATGACGATGATGATGATGCTCTTCGATTTTGTGACCAGACGGCGCGCGAATCGGTTTTGGAATCTGTGCTGGTGATGATTTCATCCGTCCAGCGCGATGCGGTAAAAATAGACGGTTGTCATTAGGCGAATCGAAATTGGGATGCGATGTAAACAATCGAATAAATAATGAAATTTGATCATTCCACCAGCGTCGCCTGCTGCGAAGCAGCGTGATATTAAATCATCAAAAACTGTCCCCGCTATAATTTTCAACACGTGCTCCGGAAGCGGATTGTTTGCTTTGGACAAACGGATCGGCTCTTGTAACTTTTCCACCTCCCAATCGAAGAGGCGATCGAGCATATTTCCGAGAACGTAGCGGATGGACATTCCGGAGCGGAAATATTTAGCAACGCTATATTTATGCGGCGTCGCAGTCTTTCGAATGAGCTGACGATGACGATGATGATGGTGCGTCTCCATGCGACCATTTTCCGCCCGCCTGCTGCTTGTGCGTGTGACCGACGCGGTCTCTGTGTTTGAGCGCGAGCGTGTGTGTGTGTGTGTGTGTGCCCGAAAGGAAAGTGATCATAAATTTATGCAGTTTTATGACAGAACGGATGAGGTTGCGCTTGCCATTATTTTTGGAACATTTAGCATTAGGTGACAGCTGGCCCGAACCGAGTGTGGTCGTTAGTCAACCGTCGACGACGAAAACGGATATGTACCGTCGTACCGACGAGTCACATTCACGTACACGCACACACAGCAGCAGATACAGCACTTTGCATAATTCTAGATAGAGCTGGAATTAGGGCCAATGTCGCAATGGGCTCGAACTGAGAAAAATGAATCTGAAGTTTTGAACAAAAATTATTAAATATAATTTAAACTATAAACCTATTCCTAGAAATGAACTGTTCCTAATTATTACATTATTGGTTAGCATTATGGTGAGATAAATAAAAATATTATTATTTTTATTTCAGCTCGAAAAAAATGAAAATATTGCATGCGCCCTTTTGATTTATAGTATCTTGTATCGCCCTGAGGTTATTCGCCCGGCTGCGTTCACAGAAGCTATTTCGCCCCTATGTTTCGCCTGCTAGTTTTTGACATTGTCTGTTTCGCCTCAATGTTTACGTTCTTTTTCCTGATGGTTTGTTACTATCGACCTATTGCAGTTTGTTGGATTCTAGATAAATTCATGTGTTGGGGTGTTTTCGCTTATTTCAATCAGATTAACAATGTTTTCTCTTGATTACCAACCGGTAATTGCAAGGAGTAGTGAAAAGATTCAAATTATATCTTTCGCCTTGTATGGAGAAAATATGTCTGTTTCGCCTCATCTATGTATATGGGAGGAAGCGGCCGTAAGAGCCAACTCAATTTGTAATTAAAAAAAAAGTTGGTTTCGCCCTTATGTTTTTTGCGTTTTTTTAAGAAAGTACATTATTTGTCCAAACATTTTTAGTATCGTTTTATAGCATTTTAATAGTAGTATAACGTGACGTATTAACCTCAGTTTGTTTACACTTGCGACATTCGCCCTTATTCCAGCTCTATCTAGAATTGTTTGACGTTTGCTGAAGGTTGATTCTTTTTTTTCAAACGGAAGACTGACTGACATCGGAATTTGCTGGCTGTCAGTTCGCCAATCGAGATGTTGGGCTTATAGTTGAATGTGGAATGTATAAAATTGTAACAGTTTTTCTGTTAGATTGTTAAAATGAAGTGTTCACTGGCTCAAACAGCTCAACCAACTAGCACGAATTTCAGTTGCTCCTGTGATAGCATGCTGGTAGATCCTGACGCCCTGTTTACATTATGCTGACTACTATTTTAGTACATTAGCATCAACACACACGCTATTTTGAGTCTACCTAGTGACTGAGTAGATCCAGCTCATTATTGCGTCAAATATAATCGACGGTGCAGTACTTGTTCCGGTAGCCGTACTTCAGGATGACCAATTTGTAGATTATGTACGGAAGGTTATATTTTTCAAGGAACTCCCTAGGGATCCAGTGAAGCTTTCATCTATTCACACAATTTTACTTTACTGATTTTTGTTCAATTGATTAAATCATGAACTTTATTCATCTTTAAATAATTGTAAGCATTGATGAAAATTTAATTTTTATAAAAATGAGTAACGTTTACCCAGTTAGCAAACGCCAATATCTGAGCCAGCTCTACTCAGTTTCCGCCGCACGCACGTTTATCCAGATTTGAGTAAATGTAGCTTTACTCATTTTTGGCTGAACTGTGTGATTTTCAACTCAAAAATGAGTAGGCCAAGGAGCAATCAATCCTGCACACTGTGCCGAAACACAGAATGACACACTGTTCGGCACATTAAGGCACACTTTGTCAAGTAGGACACAAAGAATATAATATAAAACGGCATCACTGTTCAGTGTTGACGTTTTGCCAATTGTTGCTAAAGTTTACTACTCGGTTCAATACTTTGTTTACTAGCATATGGACCTACTGAGAGTGTGTTATACATAAAACTGGATTGGATTCAATCAAGAATTTAAAAACGATACCGGTGTTGAAGATCGTTCGAAAAATTCTGTAAGTATTGTCTGAATCGTGAATCTCTTCAAACCTAGCAAAACTAAGTCCGTCTCTTCCGAATCACAGCAAAAATCTCAGCGAATCGTGTTTTCATCTAGAACAGCTTTTATGCGGCCCTCACTTCAGTCGAGTTCCTCTACACAATGGCCGATCCAGAGCGTCTGGTCGATACGGCTGCACAGTGGTACAGAATGCAGATTTAGCTGGAATGATATGTTTTGAGCCTGAAATTGAAACTTTAGACTAAAAGTCTCTTCTACAAAGTTGTTCCTTATAAATAGGCCCTCATTTTTATGACAATGAATTCTAGGGTGGTAATATGACTTTTTTGTATCTCTTAAATTGGCCGATTTAGAGCTATTTTCTTGAATTGAGTTAGGGTGACTCTTAAAAAAACAGTTTTTTTGCTCTGTTTTTCTTATTTCGAATTTCTCAGCAACAGTGTCTTGAGATAACTTTTAGATCTTGAGAAGGCGCAAATTTTTGCTGCACAAAACTTGTCAATATCTTTCGCCGATCAAGAGTTATTGACGTTGGTATACTAAAAATATGCACTTTTCAAATGGTAATATCTCTGGTTGGGGCAAACAAAAAAAAATGTTTTTTGGCAGCATTTAAAAGGGCGTATGTTATTCTCAATAACATGAAAAAATTGTAGGTATGTTATTTTTTAAACTCGTATAAAATCAATTTGAATTTATTCATATTTTTTACTATATTTGAGTTTATCTTTTTTATTAGAAGAGATACAGGCAACAATTCCAGCTGTAAAACATTCGTCTTAAAGAGTTTTAAAAGTCTCTAGAAGATAACTTTCATGAGAATTTTCAAATAAAAAAGTTATTGCTAAAAAACTATTTTTTCCAGGAACACCCTAAGTCAACTCCGAAAAATTACTCTAAAATGAGAACGTTAAGAGATAGAAAAAAATTTTCTTCGACAAAGTTGCTTGCAAGTAACTTAACTACAACTTTTTCGAACAACACATGTTTATATTTTGTAAAACAAAAAAGTTAGTTTTAAAAATTCCCTAATTTGAGGACCACCCTGACGTCTGCAAACACCAAAAGAAGGGAATTTTTAAGAACAAAAACATCTTCGGAGACACTAAATGTCCAGATATTGAAACAAATGTACTAGCACATTTTATATAAATTTGTCATTAGAGTGGTCCTGTGAAATCCATCTTTTGCGAATAACTTTTTTATTTGAAATTTATCATGAAAGCCATCTTCTACAGACTTTTAAAACTCTTTAAGACGAATGTTTTATAGCTGAATTTGTTGCCTGTATCTCTTCTAATAAAAAATATATACTCAAATATAGTAAAAAATATGAATAAATTCAAATTGATTTTATACGAGTTTAAAAAATAACATACCTCCATTTTTTTCATATTATTGAGAATAATATACACCCTTTCAAATGCCGCAAAAAAATTTTTTTTTTGTTTGCCCCAACCAGAGATATTAACATTTGAAAAGTGCATATTTTTAGTATAAAAACGTCAATAACTCTTGATCGGCGAAAGATATTGACAAGCTTTGTGCAGCAAAAATTTGCGCCTTCTTAAGATCTAAAAGTTATCTCGAGACATCTTTGCTGAAAAATTCGAAATAAGAAAAATAGAGCAAAAAAACTGTTTTTTTAAGAGCCACCATAACTCAATTCAAGAAAATAGCTCTAAATCGGCCAATTTAAGAGATACAAAAAAGTTATTTTCAAAAAAGTTGCTTAAAATTAGCTCAGCTATAACTTTGCCGAAGATTGTATACCTTAATTTATTCAAACAAAAAAGTTAGATTTTTGATTTTAATGATAATAGGAACCACCCTAGAATTCATTGTCATAAAAATGAGGGCCTAACTATAAGGAACAACTTTGTAGAAGAGACTTTTAGTCTAAAGTTTCAATTTCAGGCTCAAAACATATCATTCCAGCTAAATCTGCATTCTGGACCACTGTGGGCTGTCAAAACGGCTGCAACGGGTTACCTCTAGAGACGATTCGTTTTCGATTGAGGATGGCACATTAACAATTTTGTCATGAAGAATGAGCAAGATTATCATACGGGGCGTGTGTTTTTCCATAAAAGTCAAGGGGTGGTCATTCTACACACTTACATTTTGCCGAGGGAGGCGACACACCTAAACAAATCTCACACTAGCGATTTAATCTTCGAAAAATCTTCTTTCAAATCTCGCATCTACTCGTATCGTGCATCATCTATTTGCAGGAAATTTTTCAGAATCGCCATCAGTCTTCTTTCGATCTACTCAGCGTGCACGCAGCTAGCCACATTCATGCATCGTATTTTGCCTACTTTTTCTCAGTGTGCCAGAGGCAATCTTGAGAGCGCCAGTCATCATACTGACTTTGATTGCTTGTAAATAATCGCATTCTTGGCAACCCGGTTAATCTGACAAATCAAATGCTTCGTTTTGAAAGCGAAGAAACAACACAACAAGCAGTGGAAGCCAAACCAAGACAATAAATTCAGAGGCACTCCAACTGAACAAACTGGCCCGACCAGAGGATCTCCTCAAGAAGGCGATGGAGTCCAACCGACCAGAGGGGGACGACTCTATCTACGATGCAGGAAATATTGTGTTTGCTGTTGCTAGCTGCGCGTACGCTGAGTAGATAGAAAGAAGTTTTATCCCGATTTTGAAGATTTCCTGCAAAAAGATGATACATCGCACGTAGATCCGAGGAATGAAAGAAGATTTTTCGAAGATTTATTCGCTAGTGTGAGATTTTTTGAGCATCTAGAATTGAGATTTAGATGTGTCACCCCCCTCGATCCGACCACTGTTTGACAAAGGCCTCGGTAAAAGGATTATCAAATAAGGCATTTGATTGAATTTTAATTCAACAGCCACCGGGCCAAGCTGCTGCTGTTGAAACACGGATGCACGGTTTGAGGAGTCCAATGCAAGGGGTTATCACTCTACACACTTATTTTGTGCCAATTTTTTTCTCAGTGTGTGTCACGCTATGTCGAGAGTGTTAGTCATCGGACTGACTTTGTTTGTGAATAATTGTATGTTTGGCAACCCGGTGTTTTGACAGTTCAAATGTTTTGTTTTGCTTGCTGCAATGTTGCAAACCGAAAACGAGCGTATATAGAAATATCGGGAGTACACCGATCGGAACTGAGACATGGAACTGGAAAGCCAATTGTGACCGACGCCGGAAGAGAATACTGTCAATTTAGTTTTTTTTGGGGGAATCCATCAGCATCGAAAAGTGGTGGGAACCAACCAGCCGAGGACAATGAAGTAGTTGAGTAGGTGGATTCCGCCGTCGCTGACAAATCACTCAACCTGGTCCCTGAACCAAACGTATCCAGTGGCATATTCAGTTCGATCATCGTCAGTTCCGTACCGGGAAATCTGCTCTACCTGTAAAGCAACAGTGAAATTAAGCCAACGTTTCCAATTCGGCCAGTTGCAATGCGTTGAAATCGGTCGCCTCGGCAGGTGCCGCGTGGACGGTAAAGGAAACTCTTCCACATTGGAAGATTGCCTGAACATTGTTTATTGTGAGCTCAGAGGCAAAAACAATATACACACTTAAATTTTTTCGCCGAGATTCCAACAGCCGAGCAGTTCTGCAATATATTTTGCTGAGATTCAGTAAAACATTTGCCGAGACTCAGCTAACAAATAACATTTTGCCGAGATATCAGCTAACAAACAGATATTTTGAAGAGATATCAGCAAAAGTAAATGCCGAGGTAATTGGCTGTTGGAGATTTTACCGAGCTAGATTAAGTGTGTAGCTGAAAGTCCTTCGAAGGAAAAACACTTCTCATCGGAGGACATAAATCCAGTCTTGATGAAGAACTCATCCGCTGAGTGCTCCTCCGACGGTCACAACTCCCCGGTATGTCAAAACGTACGAGCTGCCGAAGGGAATGGTCACGTCAACGCCAGATCAACATAAACGACATTCGACCGTTGGAACGCTTCCGATTCCGTGTTGACCACGCAGGTCGATCTATCCGGATGGTAAGTAGCGCGGGGAAGCGATTCACTACGAACGTGATCGATATACTGTACACCATTTCGAATCAGACGCTTCCCTGCGGGAGGAAGGTCTACTGCATCTGGGTAAGCCGGGATGTGCAGTGAAAAGAGTGCCGGATCGCAGTGGGAAGCTACACACCAAGAAGCTATTCGCTTCCCCGGCTAACCACCACAAAGGATCTGGTAAACACCCGCCGTCCAGACTGCGGTGGCTCAGCCAATAGAGCTAGTCTCGCCACCGCAGTTAATCGTCAATCAGGACGAAACAGGCAGTAGCGAAGGTGCGTTAGCCTGGTTAGCTCACTCATAGTCACCACCGTCGCTGGGAGGCTTACAAGCCAGACTCACCCTCTCAACTAAAAGTCAAGCACAGCTGCTAAGCAGCCAAAGAAGAAGAAGAAGAAGAAAAGGAAGAAGAATAAGAAGAAGGAGAAGAAGAAGACTAGACGCCGACTTGAACCGCAACCTACAAGAACCGTCGCCTTCATCGTCGTCAAAGGGCCCAACCAAGATCATCAGCAGCAGCAAGGTAACAGAAGCAAAGGTAGTTAATACACGTCAAAAATTTGATTCCTTCTTGTTGTTTTGTTGTTTCACCCTAATCCGATCGACTTTGGGGGAAGTACCCTTGCTCGAGGCCGCCCCGCCGGTGCAAATCGGGTCAGCTATACGCTGGCAGGTAACCCGCATAAACGCGAACCATAAATTGACCTTACCTAAAATGATTAAAAATTGTTTATAATCGCTGCTAAACTTTAACTGAAATGGTTATGGAACTTTACATGAACGTTTAATGATAAAGTTTCAACCTTATGTATTATGGTTTTTTGGAACTGGACCTTACAAATAATGGGTTGTTAAGAACCATTACCATTCCAAATTCTTGTTTTCTCCATACATTTTCAGAAACAGAACTATATTAGAACGTTTTTACTTATGATTTGAGAACATTAATCGTAATGGTTATGGTAGTCAGTAAGGTCCATTAATGGTTTTGTATTATCGCTCAACTTTACGTGGAATATATCGTGAATTGGTAATCAGTAAATTACAGGCAACCAATTCTCTTTCCGAAAATGTATGGAGAAAACAAGAATTTGGAACGGTAATGGTTCTTAACAACCCATTATTTGTAAGGTCCAGTTCAAAAAAACCATAATACATAAGGTTGAAACTTTATCATTAAACGTTCATGTAAAGTTCCATAACCATTTCAGTTAAAGTTTAGCGGGGATTATAAACAATTTTTAACCATTTTAGGTAAGGTCAATTTATGGTTCGCGTTTATGCGGGAAGCCGTATCTTACAACTACAAAGTTCACTAAACTTCTATAGATTTCGCTGAAGTTCTACAAAACTCTCTGCATTTCTACGAAGTTCACTGAAGTGCGTCGAAGTCCGCGGAGCCTCTAAAAAGTAAGCTGAACATCTTCAAAATTTGCTACAAAGTTTCTTAAGCTTCTATGTAGTTCCCTGAATATCTACGAAGCTCGCTGAAGTAATGCGAAGTTTCTTGAAGTTCTACAACGTTCCCTGAACTTACGAAGTTCCCTTAAATTAAATGATGATCCTTTAACTTCTCTTAACTTCTGTAAAGACTCTAAAGTCTGAACACAGACACCCCGATAACAAATTCACGTCCTTGTGGATTAAGATTAAAAAAATACCCAGTATCCTTGAATGGAACACTAAGACTCGAATAATATTAATGTCAAAAGGAGCCAGAATCAAGCTGTCACGAACCGTCATTGAGAGCCAAGCAGTTTGATGATGCTTGTCTTACAGTTAAACAAGATTACACAAGGCGGTATTGAATTCTTGCGTAAATTAATTTATGACAAACTGCCGTTTCCAGCCATCTTATTCAATGGGACATCGTTTTTTTTTAAATTCATTCATTGAATATACAAAAATCAGAAAGATACTATTAACCAAGTTTTTTGTCAAAATATTTAGTGGAATAATAAAATACAGAACAGAAAAGTACATTTTCTCACTGCACACTGGACAATCTCAAACAATCACTACAAGCTCAAAGCAAAACAGGCTATTTTACTACGCCTATTTTGATTTGATTTCAATGGCACAAATTTTCATGACAAGAAGCTAAAACCTAAGAGGAAGAGGAGACAATAGGGGGACTTTTATGAACCAATTTTCTGTCAAACGCGAATTTTTACAACAGGGAATCTATTTTCTTGTATTTTGACTGTCGACTGCGTCGCCCATAATGAAATAGTTTTTGCACGGTCGTTTTCGCAAGAGAAGAAGAACTTGTCACAGACAAAAAAAAGCCCAGTTGTCCCCTAAATACATAAATCCGTGCGCACTATCGGCTTCTCCCGCCTAGACTTAAGGCCCAAGCGCAATGACAGCGGAAGCGGAACGGCAGCGGAAAAACCCGATCTTAGTAAACCTACTTGTCGGATTGAAAACTAGTTCAAAGAGAGGTAGTAGAGAGAAGCGGATTCAAAACAAACTGCCTTGGCAACCTATGCAAAGGTGATTTCTAGCAACACTGCCAAGATAGGGGCTGCTCGATTGGCTCAAAACCAACCGGCCCGCTCCTCTCTTATACTGTGGACTCCAAGTTTAGAAGTGTTGGAGATTTTGAAATTCCATCTTTTCTTGAATTCCTGAAAATGTATGTCCGAGATTTTGGCTATCTGGAGCTGGGATTTTTGACGATCGCAAATCCGCAATCAACTCAACTATCTTGCAAATGATAGACATTTGAATCATCAATTCTGAATCACCTTTCTAAGAAACCAGCAGTTCAGATCGGCAAAAAAGCTGTTGCACTAAACCGTTGCCAACTGCCGTGCCATGTGCTTCAGTCCTGACCGGTCCAAACTCGCTTCCGACATACGAATTCCTGAACGTCACGTTTCTCGCCGCCTACCTCGCTCCTGCAACGGGGGAATTGACGATAAAGATGAAAACGTTCAGAAATCAATTAGTGTGTCGCAAGAAAGAAATCTCCTGGCAATCCTCTCCGGGTGTTTAAAATAAATGTCTCCGTGTGTGCCACATGTCGTCACAATCGTTCGGTTCCTGCCAAGATACGCTTGCGCGTCGTCGTCCCGTTCCAACAGGTGCCATCGTCGTCTTGGTGGACACTCTTACTGGGTACGCAAATTTCTTCCATCTCTCTACCAAAATAGGTGGGTGATGATCATCATCACGATCGCAAGCCACCACCACCATTGCAATGGCTGAGCGAACCGATCTACTGCGATCTCATCTTCCATACGTATCTTGCTCTGGCATGTCAAAGCAAGGTTTTGGAGGTGACCTGACTCAATCTTTGGGTTTGCGCTAGAAACGTACCCCATTGACCACGTGACTCACACGCAGCAGTGTCGGGACGGGAACAGACAAAGTTTAGCATATCCGCTGGAAGTACCTACGGCACAAGAAAATCTTCCAGCCACCAGCGATGACGATCGGCGGTCTCTTTTTGATTTTGATTTCACCGCAGTCCAGCCAGCAGCAGCAGCGACAGTGTCTCAAAGGTGACCGCACCCCGGGATGTAAAACTAATAAAAATAGCTTTAATCTCCTACCAAACAGCTGCAATTTTCAATGTCGCCGGTGCTGATGCTGCAGGCAAGCAAACAAGCGGAAGAAAGCAAATATTTAGGCAGAAAAAAAAATCGGGAAAACGTCAGCGACGTGCATTAAATTCCATTGGCCGTTGACGTAAGACGAAACAACTACAGGACCGCACTGCTAAGAGCCATCCAGAGTGTGGGCAGCGAATCTCTGTTTGGAAATAGTTCGAATTATGACACACACACGTTGAGCCCGGTGAATTATTTGACGGAAGAAATCACGTGAAAAACCGTGGCCAAATGACCAGAGTTGATTCACCGCTTGCCGTCCTGCTCGGGTGATCCAGGAGTCATGCGTCATCCTGGGATGGGAAATAGTTGGTTTATTTTTATAAGTTCTGGCGAGGAAAAACGAATCTAATACTGCAACGCAATTGACTCATTCTCGGTCAAAGTTTGAGAACTCAATTTATGTGAAAAATGAAACATTCACTTGCAATTGGAAGGATTTTTGAGCAAAGCTGACCAATCAGCAACATTGCCAGTTTTATCAATGAATGTCCAATGGATATCTAGTGGCTGAATCAGAAACTGAACAAACAAATTTATAGATTTATGCCTTACATGAATTTGTGAATAAATTTAAGCTTCCAAGCTTTGTTTACGTCAAAATGATTCAAATAAGCTTGATTCGGCCTTCTCCGATTGGAAACCTTGCGTAATTGTTTGTTTTGGGAAATGATTGCGTCAAATTGGTTCCCAAGGAGATGAATCCGGCCAATACTCCGGAACTAAGGCCAGTTGAGGAATACTAAGGCCAGTTGAGGAATTTGGGAGCCAAACTAGTGGGAACAAGGTTCGTGCAAAATATAATGGGAACAATGGTCTTACAATAAGCATAATACCTACTAATGTATAGCTGTTACATTGAACTTTGAAAAACAAAACGCAGTTTTAAACCCCAACAAGATTTTTGTGTCCGGATTTTTTCATGTTCAACCTTTATGTCTAGGATGAGCTGGGCCGAATACTCGCGGCTTACCCGAGGTTAGAGGGGTACATTGTCGAAGGATAAAGTTATCTGATCTTCATCAAAAGGCATTCTCTGCTTAATCGTCAAACAGTTCAGTTCGAAAAGTTTGTGGCGGTAGTGGGTAGCATGGTCACTTTTATGTAAATATAATTTAAGAATCACAAAGTATTATTTTGAATTTATAATTTGTTTTGCCATCTATTTTTGTATTTAAATATTAATTATCGTTCACGTTATATGTTTACCAATTACATTTATTCATTTTGTAGAATAATTACACGTTCACTTAAGTTAAACTGAAATCACTATTACAAATGAAACGTATTGTAAATCCGCATAAAAACGAAACGCTTGCATACAAGCTGCCTTCCAAAATTTAATTTTAACCGCTACTGGAAACGTTCACTGGTTTGTGAGACTCATTGTAAAGTCCAAGGTTCGAATCCAAACCAGATTGAAGGGAGGCATATTAATCAAACGGTTTGAGCGAGAAAGAGATAGAGTTTCAATCGGCTCAGTAGTTGATGAGATTTGTCCCTTAAAAAGGTCGTTAATTACTTCGGTAATTGACGTACTTCCGGCCACGAAGACTATGATCACGATTTCATCTGAGGATTTTTGGAACGTCCACTCGTCCATTTTGACCTGGACCGTGGAAGAGGCGAGAGTGCGTGAAATAGTTCTTGTGTCGCGGTGTGTTTAAATTGCCTGAAAGTTCAGCAGTTTGCGTTCGTATAGAGAAAAGCCGTTCGACGGCTTTTTATTTAGGATTCGCTTCTAGCGATACACGGCCGAAGCTCGGCACACCGCATCTTTAGTAAGACGCTACTCTCGACCCCACGCTTCTGCGTCAAGAGTCCCGGATTGAGGGGAAAGCAGAAAGAGAACAAATCGTTCTGACAGAGCGGCCATTTCGCCATTCCCGCCACACGTGTAAAAACACTGACGTTCCCCAACGTCGTCTGCAGCGCCGATCCATTTCGATGCGAGTTCAGTACCAGTTTCCAGAGACAAACCATCGACTGGAAAACTCCGCAGCATCATCGTCGATCGCCGCATTTCGGGCGATAGCCACAATACCGCCGCAAATCAGCCGGTATCTGCTTTGCCGATCAATTCGCCGGGCAGCTGTTTCGGTATCGTGAGTAAGACAAACAATTAAGGTTCAACAAACCATCATTGTTTTTTCAATCATCATCAAAAAATCAAAAGCAGTTTTTTCGTTGAAATTCAAAATTCTACCAACGAAAATGTCATCATTGCATTCTACTGGCCTACCGGAACACAGTGATGACATTTTCATTGGCTGAATTTTGAATTTGAACGAAAAAACTGCTTTTGATGATTGAAAATTCAATGATGGTTTGTTGAATCAACCAAACTATGCGCATGCGTTAACTACACCACACACACCACGAAAGAAGAGCTCGTTGAGCGAAAATAGCTAGCGATAACTAGAATAAATCCGCACGCTGTAGGGAAACTAGATTGATGAATTTACGTTACGGTCGACCAGCAGATGGAAATGATGAGAAAATGATAATGACGTTTTGCTACCTGTCAAATCGTATGGAATATTTTTTAGTACATCATCACTTTTGTGGTTTTGGATTTCAAACCTAGGTGTCGCATGCACTGGTGCAGTTTCGCGTAGATTCATCAATAAGAAGAAACACAAATATGAAAACCTAGGTTATACAATTAAATAAACTTACTTAAATGTTTTAAAGTAGTTTACCCCAATAAATGTTCATTCGTTAAATGTTAAAGATTTCCATGTAAATTAATTTTTGGTTTCGAGAGTTCTCACCTTTCGCGTCTTTCTACATTTTTGTTGTTGTGTTCTTTTACGCTAGGTTCCCAGGCAGTCTGGGAAATCAGTCTTTCCACTCACGTGTCTCGATCGGCGGGGATTTTTGGATAAGTGAGTTCCTCCGGTGATGATACTGGTGAGTGGCGTTTTTCGTGACTAGGTAGAACGACCGGTAGCATCAACCATTCTCTTGTAGCGATTGAGGCGATCTCTACTTGTGGAGAATGTCGATCCATCGAACCAATTAATCATGTTTTGTTGTTTTTGAAATCATCCACATCCAGAGGGCCAGTCACTTCGAATGTATGGGAATGGTAGGAAACCATTTGGAAATGCATGAAAGTTTTAAGTTTTTATTCATTATCGTCTTTATGGGCAGTTTAAGATGCACACAAATTGCACGAGTACATTACTATGGTGATAAGGTAAACACTCGTTTATTTGTTTCCTTTGGTGAAAGCATGGTTAGTCACAAATCGTGGATTTCCTGATATTCTCCATACTGCAAAAATGATTTTCCTACCACTGAAGGTGCGACATCTCTCGGATCTTCAGTATAGCTACTACTCAAATCATATAATTAATTGAGTCTTCTGTTTCGTTCTCAATTTAAATTTTTGGTTCTGATTGAAACAAACCCGCCCTGAGGTCGGGTTTCTAACCGGGCGCAAACAAGACTCGACGGACGAGCCCCCCCGGAGGTGGCGCTTAAGCCAGGGAACGTTACAGGAGACGTAAAACCGTTAGCCGCATTCTGCGCGCTACAACTGTTCGTGCTCTCTCTCGTTCGCGGTTTTTTGGTGTGCGTGCCCCGAAATGGGGAAGCATCGCTCGCGAAGCCCGGTGAAGGACAAGAATCCCCGTGAAGGAAGCTCGGGTATACCTACATCCAAATAGCTATAGAAAGCATATTCATGAAAATCCATGAAGAAAAAGCTGTCGCACGGCATGTTTTTGAGTAAAAACGCAATTGTCCCCTGCTACAGGTTCCCCCGGGGGTATCCAGTGGTTCCGAGAGCGGCCAATGTGGTCAATGATTCACTTTAAGTCTATAGAAAGAATATTCATGAAAATCCATGAAGAAAGAGCTGTCGCACGGCACGTTTTTGAGTTAAAACGAAATTGTCCCCTGGTACAGGTTCTCTCGGGGCATCCCAGTGGTTCCGAGAGACCGGCCAATGTGGTAAATGATTCACTTTAAGTCTATAGAAAGAATATTCATGAAAATCTATGAACAAAGAGCTGTCGCACGACATGTTTTTTGAGTAAAAACGCAATTTCCCCCTACTACAGGTTCCCCCGGGGGTATCCCGTGATTCCGAGAGCTGCCAATGTGGTCACTGATCCATTTGAAGTTTAATGAATGCCTATTCATGAAAAACCATGAACAATGAGCTGTCGCACGGCATGTGTTGGTGCAAAAATGCAATTGTCCTCTGCTCCAGGTTCCCCGGGGGCATACCGGAGGTCGCTAGAGCAGCCAATGTGGTCACTAATCCATTTAAAGTCTATCAAAAGCCTATTAATGAAAAAGCTTGCAGAAAAAGCTGTCGCATGGCATGTTTTGGTGTAAAAACGCAAATGACCCCTGCTACAGGATCCCTCGGGGGTATCCTGTGATTCCAAGAGCGGCCAATGTGAAGTTTATGGAAAGCCTATTCTAGAAAAACCATGAAGAATGAGCTGTCGCACGGCATGTTTTGGTGTAAAAATGCAATTGTCCCCTGCTCCAGGTTCCCCCGGGGGCATACTGGATGTTCCGAGAGTGGCCAATGTGGTCAATGATGCATTTAAAGTTTATCGAAAGTCTATTGACGAGAAACCATGAAGAAAGAGCTGTCGCACGGCATGTTTTGAGTGATTAAATGATCTGCCCGCATTCAGAACCCTCCATCAGAACCGATTCCAGGGAAATGGCCATATCTCAGTTGATTATAAGCCGATTTTAGTTATTGGCATATAATTCGCTTGAGAAATGGTTCTTCTTTCGTTGTACTTACTAAAAAAAATATACATATATTAAACCAGGATCACCAGTAGAGTGATGCAAAATTTGAAATTTTCGCTCCACAATACTTAAACGATTCCAAATCGGATCCTGACTAACCTCTCAAAATTTGAACCCATTTGGTGAGAAACTGAGATGGCACAAACCATTTGAAGTTTGTATGGGAATTACTATGGTAAAACCAAGATTTTTGTTCATGTCTATCTAATAATTCACCATA
The DNA here is from genome assembly GCF_037179485.1 of Ochlerotatus camptorhynchus. Taxonomy (NCBI): domain Eukaryota; kingdom Metazoa; phylum Arthropoda; class Insecta; order Diptera; family Culicidae; genus Ochlerotatus; species Ochlerotatus camptorhynchus. The sequence goes on from NW_027040553.1 coordinate 1,049,719, forward strand.
TCGGTCTGCTTCAAAAGCTTTCAACTGTACTTGTAGGAAATTTTCCCAGCTACAACTTTGCTCAAGACCACTTTTTGATTAAATGCAAGGATCGAAAGTTATCAATGGTTCAATACGCTGATGTCTTATGATCATGCTCAATCTACTGCTCAGCAGGCAACATTGGTGTTTCTGGGGCGTTGAATAGGACACACAAATCATGGCTACTATGTCACACTGCAAAATACAGTGTTGCCTACAGAGTAGCTGCTTGATCATGTCATAAGTTTACCAATCTCTTGAATAATTAATAACTTTTTCCTGTCTCGTTTTACATAGAAACGATCTTGAGCAAAGTTGTAGCTGAGAAAATTTTCTATAAGAATGATTATCGAACTGTTTCGCAGCTTAATATGGAAAAAGTCTAGAAGGCAATGAACAAAAAGTTGAGATTTCCCATAGTAATTAACATGTAAACTTCAAATGGCTTGTGCGAAGTCTGTTTCTAACCAAATGAGTTGTAACTTTGGGAGGCTAATCAGGACCCGATTTGAAACCATTTAAGCACTGTGGAGCGAAAAGGTCAAATTTTGCATCAGTCTAATCACCAGTCAAATGCTCTTGGAAGATTTAAAATCGGATCATATTTGACGAAGTTACAATACTCCAAAGTTAACCAAAAATTTGCCTATTCTAGTTATTTTGAGTAACCCCTGTATGTGCCGCAATAAGCCCGAACAGATTCAACTGCTCGGTAAGTTCATCATCCAGTATGGTCTAAATCGCTAACCATCGCTACCTGGAACGCTTGCTCTGTAAAAGCTAAACAGATTGAGCTTGCCGACTTCCTCCGCAAGCACAGCATCGACTTCTAACCGAGACCCACCTAAAGTCCGGTGACAGCTTCTGGTTGCCTGACCACAACATTATCCGGCTTGATCGCACCAGGTGAAGGGGGGGGGGGGGGTGGTGTAGTGGTCATCGTCAGAAAGGGAATCAAGTTTTGCACTCTGCCCCACATCCGCACTTCTATCAACAGTGTACCACAAGACAAGCAACGAACTAGGAATCCAATTGAAGAACAACCTGACCGCCATCACCCGTACTAGCTCCCGATTCATCGTTGGGGGCGACCTGAATGCCCGCCATTGAAGCTGAAGCGGAACTACCAGCGGAACCGGAACGGATGTCTATTGTTCGACCACGCACAACATGGACTGTACACTGTGCAGCTTCCGGAAGATCCAACTTTCATCTCTCCGGCGGGAAATCCCTCCACCCTGGAGTTTTTCCTGTCGAACATAGGACTATCCAAGCCGGGGGCGCACAACGATCTCAGCTCCGACCACCAACCGGTGGTGACTGAAGTCGGTGTCAACGTGGTTCCTGCTAGAAGCTGCCTGCGTAAAGACTACCACCATGTCAACTGGGTGCAGTACGGAAGAATGGTGGACAGCAACATCGATGAAAATCCACCACTCGACACCGTAGATGACATCGACCGGGCGTTGATTCCCACACCCAATTAATGATTCGATTGAGAAATGTTCGTAGACGCCAGTTTCAGTGGACTGGAGATCTGGCCAAAAAACGTGAAATGGCCGATCTGAACAGGCAGATTGCTTCCAGAATGGACTTACTCCGAAAAGAAAGTTTCGGGCGTGTTGTCCAGAATCTGGACGACCGCTCCAGACTGGAAGGTAGCCAAGGTCCTGAAAACTCATCCCAAACCCGTTCCACCTCTCAGAGTCGATAATGATGACGATCGGCTTTTAATCACCCCACAGGAGAAAGCAGATGCGATCGGCAAGCATGTCATGCTTGGCTCGACTATCCAAAGTCCGCTCGAAGATCAGGTTGCGCAATGCGTTCAAAACCTAGATGCCTCCCCTTGTGTCGTGCCTCCGGCGGATATGATTACAGTACAACAGATTTGCTCAGCACTGAAATGCACCAAGAACATGAAGGCTCCCGGGTTTGACGGTATATTCAACTTGATCTTGAAGAGACTCAGCATGAAAGTGCAGTCTCTTCTAACCGCTATCTCCGACAGATGCTTGGAACTGTACTACTTTCCAAGCATCTGGAAAGTAGCAATAATCATACCAATCCACAAATCCGGTAAGGATCCAACATTGTCTTCAAGCTACAGACCAATCAGCCTCCTTTCAGCGCTGTTTGCCGAGAAGTTCTTCCGGAACAGTTTGGAATCAGAGAGAGGCACTCCACCAATAACCAGCTAGTACGGGCGATGAATAACATCCGAAGTAAGAAAGCTGTATCCAAGTCCACAGCCATGGCCTTGCTAGACGTTGAAACGGCGTTTGACAATGTTTGGAATGACGGACTAGCTTTGTAACTTCAACTTCCCATAACATACGTCAATAATCTCCAGTCAAACTTGAAGCAGAACCCCGCATCGTTCTGGAAGTTCGTCAGGGACAGCAAAGCAAACAAACGCATTCCCTGCAATGTCGAATATGAAGGAGTGACAGCTGCAACACCTAGTGAATCTGCAACTCTATTCGCTGACTTTCTCAAAAGTGTGTTCAGTACTTCTCCACCGATTCCTCTTCCCGGAAGTTTCCAGCGAGTGCCATCGTACGACGTGAACCTGCCTACTGTATGTATCTCTCCAGAGGAGGTACTGAAATTATTGAACGACCTGGATGTTTCGAAGGGAGCAGGTGTAGACGGATTGCCTCCTTCCATTATCAAAGCTTGTGCATTAAAACTAGTGACGCCCGTAACCTTGATATTTAACCAATCGCTATCAAAAGGCGAATTTCCAACCATGTGGAAAACTGCTAAAATGGTGCCAATCCACAAAACTGGCAATCTAAATCGAGTAGAAAATTACAGAGGCATTTCGATACTTTGCTGCCTCGGTAAGGTTTTCGAGAAACTGGTGCACCAGTTTTTGTACAATGCATCTAGACCGTTAATATGCGAGTTCCAGCATGGTTTCGTGGAACGGCGATCAACAACGACCAATTTGATGTGCTACACAAACACTCTGTTCCACGAAGTCGAGGCTCGTAGCCAGGTTGACTCAGTCTACGTGGACTTCTCTAAAGCATTTGACACCGTACCACACATCCATATCACTGAGAAACTTCTGCACATGGGCTTCCCGATTTGGATCATTGAGTGGCTCAAATCTTATCTAACAAATCGCAAAGCTTTTGTTCAAATCGAGACTGAAGAGTCATCAGTTTTCGACGTAACCTCTGGAGTACCTCAAGGAAGTGTGCTAGGACCACTTATTTTCATTCTGTACATCAATGACCTTGGTCTCCGCTTATCGTCTGGCAAATCTTTCTTCGCAGACGATTTTAAACTATTCAGGGTAATTGCATCGGTCTTGGACTGTGCTGCCATACAAAACGACATTGACGAATTGTTGAAATGGTGCGAAGAGAACGGGATGAACGTTAACATAAAAAAATGTAAAGCGATTTCATTCACACGTTGCCGCACTGTGTTGAAATACAGCTATAAGATCGGGCCCTCTACCCTGGAACGTGTAGATTCTATTCGTGACTTAGGTGTTATATTGGACAGCAAACTGAGATTCAACGAACAAATCTCTACAACAGCTGCAAAGGCCTTTGCTGTCCTAGGATACATTCGACGCCATGCAGCCTTCATCACCGACGCTTATGCTTTGAAGGCGTTATTTTGCTCATTGGTACGAAGCATACTTGAATACGCCGCACCTGTTTGGACACCGTATCAATCTACACTAGCCAGCAAATTAGAACGAGTTCAGAAATACTTCGTTCGGTTTGCTCTCCGCCACCTACCATGGAACAATGAAACACACCTGCCTCCATATACCTCACGCTGCTTATTACTTGACTTGGATACGCTGTCTGCCAGACGCCTGAAATTGCAGCGTATCTTCATCTTCGACATTCTTACGGATCGCATCGACTGCAATGCGCTGCGTCAGCTTGTCAACTTCAACGCTCCATCTCGTTCACTTCGAACTCACGCTGCGCTTTACGTACCTCATCACAGAACAAGCTATGGACATAACAACCCTCTGAGTACCTGTATACGTGCTTTCAACACTGTTTATGATCAGTTTGACTTTAACATTAGCAAAAATGTGTTTAGTACTAGAATTAGAAATTTAGATTAAGTTGCAGTCTGAACGAGTATATCGAAGACGAAGGAATAAATAAAACATCTGGTTAAAATCACTCCAGCAAAGGTCATTTAAGGTATCGTTGAATGGTTGTCTTTCAGACACGTTTTCCATCCCAGGAGGAGTCTCGAAAGGTAGTCTGCTGGGCCCCTTGCTTTACAGCATTTACACTTCCGACATTCCTCCCTTCGGAGACGGTTACGTGTTTTTCCTGTTCGCAGATGATACCGCAATAGGCGTCAAAGGAAGGATGCCTCGCGAAATAACGAACATACTTCAAGTCTCCGCGTACATCGTACGGGTTAGGCAAAAGATGTGCGTCTGACTTTAAAAAAAAAACTGTTGCATTAATGACCCTTCGCTCATTTTCAACTTCTATTCAATTTTCATACTGCCGTAGTTTAACGGAACTATCCACCTACCCTCTTCTAAAAATCATTCTATAGCTACTAAATTATCACACTTAAGCTTCATGTTAGCATTTCCAACCAACTGTGATACTTCTACGATTTTTGTGACGATTTCAACTTGACTATTTTGAACACTGGTGAAGCGACACGTATAGCAAAACCTCCGGCTTGAGAAAGCCGACTCGACCTAGGATTTCCATTGAAAACTAGACGTATGAGTGCTCATTGCAAGACAGACTATGTTACATGATATAAGTCATAGTCTGTACGGAGTATAAGTTACCAATCAAACAATTTAGCAGGCTGAACGCTGAATAAGCCTGTTTTAGCTGCACATGGCTGATCTGCAGCTAAATGGTTTGTTGGGTTCTAAGACCTTCCTTAAAGTACCTTAAATTGTCAAGAAGTTCTTGGAACTTCCTTAATGATCCGGGAACCTTTTCTGATACAGTCGAATTTCGCTCGTTGGGCTATCCTTAAGTGGGCTACGTTTTAGTTGGACTCTCGTTAGTTAGGCTGCAGCCTACCTAAATCGAAGTCAAATGTCATTTCTGGCAGTGCTGATTCCTTTTCGAGGGGCTCATGGATGAACAATTTGGATAGTTGATCAAGGATTGTGATGACAATAATCAATCAGTGTATCCCTCTACCAATGTTTAGTTTGACAGCTCAGCCCAACTAATGAAAACCTTTCCAAGGAATCAAAAATATCTCCAAATGACAAAATGACAAGCGATCAACGAACCGAATGATAACGCTATGTCAGAAGTGGAAAGTGATTTAATAATGATATAATCTTCACCGTTCTTTTTCATGACAAGCAGCTCGTGCGACCCAACTCATTCGGGGCGGTAGAAGGAAATGAGCAAATTGTTGGCAAGCTGCTTCACGAAGTAAAGCCGAAGATGATACACGTGTGTTAATGGGAATTGTTATGTGTTATGTCTTTTCTCGATTCCGATCAAGCTATGTCCTCATCCGTGTATATTGCATCAAAGCAAGCAAGCAATATATCATTATCCTTCTACCACTCCGATCGAGCTTTGTTACAGAGCGGGTTCGTCATGGTAGTCGTAGCAACAGTTTTGTCTGTATCGTTGGTTGCTTTATGTGTTCGCTGAGCCTTTCACTAAGTGGGCTATGGGTTTAGCCCAACGAGCGAAAGTTGACTGCATTTATGCAGCTTTCCGCATGACCGCCATTTCCTGAAATTTTAGAAACATTTGTGAAATTTTTGGAATTTCCTATAATTGCTTGAGTCTTTTGATGGTTTATTTTTTGCAATTTTGGAAGTGCACTGAAGTTTCTTGATCTTGCTCGAAGTTCTCGAAACTTTCCCGAAATGTCATAGCTTCTTTGAAATTCTTTGGATTTCCCTGAAAATCTCAGAAATTCATGAATGTTCTCGATTTTTCTGAAAGTAATGGGACTGCCTTGAAGTTCTCTGATCTTTTTTTTTAAATTTATCTAAATAATTCGTGCTGGCATTAAGCGTATCGGATTTTTTCGTGTTCAACCTTTAGAGTTAAGTGAACTTTGTTACAAACAATGTGCAATTAATTATCGGCTCCGTAAAGATATCGCGATTGAGCCTTCCATCAATCAAAGCCGATAATTAATTGTTCATTGTTTGAAACAAAGTTCACTTAATTCTAAAGGTTGAACACGAAAAAATCCGAAACGATTAATGCCTGCATTTTCTGAGTAATTATTTTTAAAATTTTACTGAATCAAGCTAGGAGTGTATAGAATCAGAGTAGGCACACATGCGAAAGTTGTGGATATTTTCAAGCGAAACCCGAAGCTGTCATCGAGGGACTTCTGGGACCATGAACTAGCAAATTTTCCAGGAGGAGTGCCTACGCACGAGGTGGATTGCCTATTCTGGCCGGACTTGGCTTGCTGCCGCTACTCAAATTTCACCAAACAGTGGTACAGCGAAAATGGCGTCAAATTGGTTCCCAAGGAAGTAAGGCCAATTGAGGAATTTGCGAGCAAAACAAGGATTCGTGCAAAATATAATGGGCTGTGTACGAATAAAAGTTCGGACGATGTGCAATGGTAAGAAAGAAGACTGAAGCAATGGTCTTACAATAAGCATAATACCTACTAATGTATAGCTGTTACATTGAACTTTGAAAAATAAAACGCAGTTTTAAACATCAACAAGATTTTCGGACCCGGACCCGAATTGTTTCATGTTCAACCTTTATGTCTAGTAGGAATTGGACTGAATATTCGCGGCTTACCCGAGGTTAGAGGGGTACATTGTCGAAGGATAAAGTTATCTGATCTTCGCAGAAGTTTCCGCAATTTTTCTGAAGTTCTCCAAACTGTCACGAAGATATGGGAACTTTCCATAATATGTTGCCACTATTTCCGATGGTCATGGAACATGCCTGAAACACTCGGAACTTTGCTAAAGAGTTTGAAAATTGCTAAGTATCTCAGAACTAAAGGGTGATACGGTCAAAATTTGGTCAAGGGAAAACGCGTGTAAATCGGTGAAATCGTTTATTTAAAAAATCAAATTAAATTTCTTTTTCAAGTTCAATTAGTATAAAATTCAGGAAAAATATTCAGTTAGGCTTCCGCTTTTCCAAATCCGAATTGCCGGGCCTTACGCTTGACCCCTGCCATCAGATTTTGTACAGCCACCTTGTCCACCTTCTTCGCCGCAGAAAGCCAGTTTGCCTTGAACTGCTGCTCGCCCTTAGCAGTTTTTTTGGTCTTCTTTAGGTTCCGCTTGACAATAGCCCAGTATTTCTCAATTGGGCGGAGCTCTGGCGTGTTGGGAGGGTTCTTGTCCTTGGGAACCACCTGCACGTTGTTGGCGGCGTACCACTCCATGGCCTTTTTACCGTAATGGCAAGATGCCAAATCCGGCCAAAACAGTACGGAACAACCGTGTTTCTTCAGGAAAGGCAGCAGACGTTTATTCAAACACTCTTTCACGTAAATTTCTTGTTTGACAGTCCCGGAAGCTATGAAAATGCTGCTTTTCAAGCCACAGGTACAGATGGCTTGCCAAACCACATATTTCTTTGCGAACTTTGACAGTTTCATGTGCTTGAAAACATCTGCTACCTTTCCCCTTCCTTTTGCCGTATAAAACTCCTGTCCCGGAAGCTGCTTGTAGTCGGTTTTGACGTAGGTTTCGTCGTCCATTACCACGCAGTCAAACTTCGTCAGCATCGTCGTGTACAGCCTCCGGGATCGCGCTTTGGCCGTCGTATTTTGTTTATCATCGCGATTTGGAGTCACTACCTTCTTGTAAGTCGATAGTCCGGCTCGTTTTTTGGCTCGATGCACGGTTGTAGACGATACACCCAGCTTATTTGCGGCATCTCGGAGAGAGAGGTTAGGGTTTCGCTTGAAACTACCGGCAACTCTCTTTGTCGTCTCAGCGGCTTCCGGTTTTCGATTTCCCCCCGATCCAGACTTCCTGGCTGTCGACAAACGTTCCCCAACTTTGCGTGCGAGTAGCTCGGATTTTCGCGATGCGCGAGCAAAATTTTGATACGCTGCTCTTCTTGCTTGGACGGCATTTTGATAACTGAAGAGTGAATTCCAAAATCAAAATAGGAGCAACATTCTACACACACACACCTTCAAAATGAGGGGTGTTCAGGTTTTTTAAATGCAAAATTGAAAGAAATACGTCAAGTTGATATTGACCAAATTTTGACCGTATCACCCTTTACTTTGGAAGTCCTGTTATTTGAGCAATTCTTTTGCATTTCTTCTTTGATAAATGGAAAATGCAGGAAAAATGTTTAAACATCGATGAAGCTCCCGAAATAGTTCTAAAGATTTCTGAACTTCTGAACTGACCTGAAATTTCCGGAACTTCTTATAGTATTTGGGATTGTTCGCACTTGTCTATACAACAGCGCATGAGAATTCATGAGGCGGCCCAGTGCACACTGGGCAAAAATTGACAAAACCGCGACTAAATTGAATAACTCGGCTGCCAAACGGTTTCAGTCAACATTTTATACATATTCTCAAAGGAAAAATTCTGCTGAATCGATTGTCGGTGGTCTCGTTGGCCGGAGACTTTTGCGTACCGAGATAGAGTGCCGGGATCAACCCGAATTCCCGATAAAGTAGGAAATGCCACTATTTATCGACATAATTTTACACTTTACTTAACCTATATTACTGAAAATTGATAGTACTAAGTATGTATGGTGTAAAGACACCAAATACGCTCTCAGATAAACGCTACTGGCCTAAAGGAGGATCCGGAACGACCGATAAAGTGACCACATTATAAAAATGATCCTAGAGCCTTGCGATTTTTTCTATGTTGTTCAGAATCAAGAGATCAAAGCGTATTTAATATGGAAACTATATTTTGGGGTATAGTGGCCATATTCTGGTTCTCCGGATAATCTGGATTGACCGATAAATCTTATTTTTGAATTGATGGTTTTGATACGTTTTCCGGTCAATGAGACCACCACCAATCGATTTAGCAGAATTTTTCTTTTGAGAATATGTATAATATGTTGACTGAAACCGTTTGGCAGCCGAGATATTCAATTTAGTCGCGGTTTTGTCAATTTTTGCCCACTGTGCAGTGTTGGGAAAATATCAAAACATCAAATCTCACCAACGCCCAAGATCACGCTTGATTTTCGTACACTTAACCAAAACATCCGCAATACTTCGAATGATTATTGGATTGCTCGAGCCCTTTAACAATATGCATTCGAATTTCGGATGATTTTCTTATGGTTGAATTCGTCGTCAGATGATGAACATCCATATGACTGTCATCCAAATATAATCTAAATATAGCTATAAAACATACGGCACTCAGAGGACAAACATTTAAGAATAGTGTGACATGCAAGTGCTTTTAATTAGATTTATAATTTGATTATCTACAATTCCATACTGAATAGCCATAATAAGCCATTCCATTATGGATACAAAAAATTTTCGTGGTGAAGAAAAGCTCCTCCACCACGAATTTGCCAAACATTGGTTTTCATCCTTTACCTTTGTTCGTAACAGCTCTGATAGCGATGCATATGCTTCCACCTCGTTTGTCAGCTCAGATCAGCAAAAGACGTTCGATAGAACTATTTACAACATCGTTTTGAATGATTTGCGTTAAGCTGGGTTTAGACAGGGCAAGTCAATTGATCAAGTCAGTTGAATTCAACTGACTTGAACGCGAATTGAACGTGTAAACCATGCCATTCAACTGACTTGATCAACTCACTTGAATTGAAAAAAGTTGAACCAGGCTCAACTTTTCAAGCCAATTGAATTCAACTGAGTTGATCATTTTACTTGCCCTGTCTAAACCCAGCTTTATGGGGCTGAACCAATACCATATGCATTTCCATTTAGTATGACAGTCATTCTGCAGAGAGCATTACGCATTTCAACTGAAGGCCCTATCCCTTCTCATAACAAGTTTCATCCTGAATTCGAGAGGAAAATCATCTGATTTCAAAACAACCGTCATCCGGTTGCAGCTATCATTCGAAAAAGCGATTTCGGTGTTTTGTTTTGAATGGTCTGAGGTTTCATTCGATCAGAGGATGATGTTTGTGTACAGTGTAGACAAAAATCAACAAGCAAACTACTGCGGTTGATTTTGCAAGCTGTGATATCGCAGTTCGGAATATCAAGCTAACAAAACTCACCAACTGCAAATCCCTCCAAACTGTGGTGAGATTGAGTTAAATGATTTTTGCTTTACACCCGAATGCAACCGAATCTTCCATAACGCGTCTGCCATCGGTGAAGATTAAAAAGAGATAGCAAACTATGCTTTCTCTTTCTAATAGCGAATTCGTTTATTATTCAGTTCCAACCTGGATCGGGTATCAAGATTGGGTCTGCTTGTTTTCTAGCAAACGTCAGTTTGATCGTTTGTTTTTAAAACCTGGCACGGGTCGAGGTTCGCACTGACAAAAAGTTCGGGTTCGCACGGGTTGGAACTGGTTCCAACCCCGATAATAAACGAATTCGCTATAAGAAAACGATGTGCAATGGAATTATTTTTGTGTCGAGTCAACTCTCAACTTGATTTTTGCACGTTGTGAATAGTCTCGCAATATCAAAGGAGCTTGTAAAATCAATATCAAGCATGATATTTTGTTCCAATATCAAGCGTGATATTGCGAGCGCATGAGAGCGGAAAAATATCAATTGATTTCTGATTTTGCCAACACTGAGGCGGCCAACTTAAAATCAAACTGTTAGTATCTCATGGGTAAAACAATGTTTACACCTGATGAGTACAAAACATTTTGACCAGTTCCAGGCCAAATATTATAAAATAAATAAACATTAAAGACTTGACCTTCTTCAAATTGCATGAAACTTTGCATAATTCAAAAGCAACAATTGAAAAGGCCTCAACTCCATTTTGTAAACAAACCTTGAATTGAAAGGCTATTTTGTCGTGAACCATAGTCCACTAACGCAAACCAACAAAATGAACAGGTAGGGGAAATTCTCCTCTACCCGTTTGTGTTTTAGGTTTGCAAATGTAGGTTTCGGTTCGCGAGAAAATGGCCTTATAAGGTTTGTTTACAAAATGGAGTTGAGGCCTTTTCAATTGTTGGTCTTGAATTCTTTAGGTGTCATTTCTATGTTTGCTATTTTCAGTATGCCAGTGTTATTTTTTTTCGAACACGTTTATGACCCCACACTAATGGTGTGTGGTCGGACGTCGTCGTTCATCGATTAGTGGGCATAGTTTATGATATTGGCATATTTGACACCACCTCACCGCTCGTCAATCCTGATCCTCTAGCTGTCTCCGTGGTGACAATTGATCGTTTGGCTTTACAGCTGTGAAGCAGAGCTACCGCGTTACGGCGCTCATGCACGATGCATTTCAAAACAATGACACATATGGCGGCGGCGCCACCTTGCGTGTGTGGGCCGATTGTGTTGGAAAATGCGTCGGTTTTGGGGAAAAGGCGATGACGGCGGCGGTCGGCGTTGACGTGTGCCAAACGTGTGCCGGATGATGGCTACAATTTATGGCCATTTCCCAGACCGTAAATTGGTGCCATTTGATGGTCTCCATCATATATTTACAGTGGGATTACAGTTACAGCCACTTTAGTGGTGAAACAATGGGGGAGGTTGGATTTATGGGCATAGGATCCGACGAGTCCAGATGTGGGATTGTTGCCTGCCGTAAGAAACATTCAAACAGTAATTTGAAACAAGAGTCAGAGTGAGATTTGCACATTTGACACAGCCTCGGTGTGTATATATAAAAGCTCTTACGTCACCCACAAACATGGCAAAAAATAAGAATCACTCTGTAGGCGATTGAATGGTGACATAGCAACTCGCAGAAATAACTCCATAAATTCGAAAAAAACAAACGTCCCAACCAACAAAAAATCCTCCAGCAAAGACATAAAACTGTCAACGGAGTGAATGGAATTGGCACCACCCTGGGCAGCTGACGGTTTGGTTGTCGTCGTAAAAGGGTTACAGCAAGCCGTGTCATTCTCAATCATCGAGAACCAACATTAGCTTATTTATGACGGTACAAATGCCAGTTCAATGACAACATTCCGAACTTTGACATCACTCTTTTACATCAGTAGAAATGGGCTGCTACTACATTTCGCGTTCTGGTATCAAACACTGTACGTGGGCGACATCCCCCACGCTGATCTTGCCGAGAGAATCAAAATCCAAGATTGTACAATAACAATCGAAATTTTAAAAATATCACGTTCCTTCACGGATTGCGGCGTTCCACATATGTTGAAACACTTGTCGCGGAGATTGATCATATCACTCGGCCCACGCTTGTCCGCGGATTCTCCATCCATACCCGGCCGGACGCCCGCCGTCCCGGCCCCGACAGAGAGATGTTTTGTGAGTGAGCAAGTGTTCACTGTCGTTTCGCTATAAACAATTCCGTGTGACCGAAATAGAATCCCGCGGAAAGACAATCAGTTGATGAATTTGCATCGCTCGAAGAAACTCGACTGATGATGGGTCAAGGTTTGGAAATTTGTCCCGCTAGCATATTACAACAAGCGTGACTAGCTTTGATCGGGCGGAGGAGTTTCCAGGGCAAGCCATGTTGCATCAGAAAAATCATTCAATCACATGACGATGACGAAACGCTCTCACTTTTCGGTTCGCAAACAATTTCAATAAATCCCCAAATTTTGTCAACGTTCCGCTTCATAACAGAGGAAAAAGACAGCCCAATTAAAAGCATCTCAGCATGCGTGACGCTTGACTTTGGCCTAATAAAAATCAATGATTTAGATGAACCGGGGGCATATTTTTGGATCCCACTCTCACGGTGTCACGGTGTCCATCTAGCCCAGCCTAGTGATGATTATTATCACCAACGGACGCCAAAAAAAAAACAAAACAATTTTCGATTTTCCCCGCCTGCTACGCACACCGGACCTGCCGGGATGGTTGAAGGGGATTTATGATATGCGACTTGAGTGAGCATCCGATGAAAAATGTCACAGAAGAGCATGGCAACATCGCGCGCTCGGATCCAGCGCTCGGATGCGCCCGCGAACGAAGCAAAGGACGCGGTTATTTTTAATCGCAGAAAACAGGTGTCCTTCTGCCCTCCGCGCCGTGAGCGATAGAAAGAAAGAAATCGGCGACAAAAAGTCATGCTAATTTGTGTAGTTTGTTGCTTCTTCTTTTTTTTTTCGGCGTTTTTCAAGTCTTTATAAAATGATTTTTTTTGCGCCAGGAGGGAGCTAAGAATGCGCACAGTTTGGCGCCAACAGCGTCATTAGGAGCGTTGTTTTTTCTTCTTCGGAGGATGATGAGTCAATTCGTAGCGGAGTGAGGACTATTCCGGAAATTAGGTAAATTGTTTAACTATGATCTGGTAGAGCTGCCAGATTTTTTTCTATGCAATTCCGTAGACTTATTCAAATCTACGGATTTCTACGGATTTTTTTTTAGTCGAAGGTGATATTTTTTTTAGTTCTAAGGTGTTATTTTACGTTAAATGATAAATCGATGAAAGAACTTTTGAAAAACTACTAGGGACAGCCCTCTGGGGTTGTACGCAATGGTAACGTCGGACTACGTGGTCTTAAATAATAAATGTTGTTTGTTAACTGCAGCAGGACTTGTGTTTTGTGTAGGAATAGGAATTTGAGCGGGGTTTTCTCTGTTTATACTCTTTAGTATGACTATGATTGCCCTGAAAAAAAGCTTTCGATATAAATTTTAGTTGGGACATGTTCAGAAATTTAACTCTTTTGGAAAATCTTGGTGGCCCTGAAAAGGGCCGATGGTAGTACAGGCATGAATACCATGATACTGTCGCACCTGTAGTTTTTGGGATACTTTCACTGATTGCTTCCCGGGGATCCTTGTTAAGCCATAGCAAGATGTGCGCGTGAGGACTTCCACGGTGCTGAAATTCAATCGTGTCAACCAGCTGGATGAAGTACACACAGCACGTGACTGGATCATCATTGACCAGAGTTGCTCTTTGTAGTGCAGCCAATTCCTGGATTGGATCTGTTAAGTAATTGCCATTGTGGCCTTCTGACAATCGATGTAAGAGATTCAACAAATGGGGCCACTTTCTTCTCATTTGCAATGAGTGTGAGAAACGTTGTAGGCTTTCCCAATTAATGATTTGAGTAGTAGCTTTACTGAAGATCCGAGAGATGTCGCCCCTTAAGTGGTAGGAAAACCATTTTTGCAGTATGGAGAATATCAGAAAATCCACGATTTGTTACTAAATATGCTTTCACAGGAGGAAACAAATAAACGAGTGTTTACTTTATCACCATAGTAATGTACTCGTGCAATTTTCATGCACCTAAAACTGCCCATAAAGACGATAATGAATAAAAACTGAAAATTTTCATGCATTTCCAAATGGTTTCCTACCATTCCCATTCGAAAGTGACTGGTCCTCTGGATGTGGATGATGTCAAAGACAACAAAACATGATTAATTGTCGCATCATGGTGAACAAATTTCTCTTCCTTTGTTGCCAATACTGTACTGAATTCGGTATTGATTTGAGGAAGGATAGATTTCGCTCAATGCACTGCTCCATGAATAAGGCGGTCCTTAAGGTTGACACATGTGATGTCCCCGGGAACTTAAAAATGCATTGCAAGCCTTCGGAAACTCTAAGGAGAAGAATTTTCATTGTCATATATACAACATATGTTGTGGTTTGGCAACACGCCTGTTATATTAATGACAGAGGAACCCTGTTTTGCGCGGGAGCGATCTCCAGGCATTTGTCCTCATTCCAAAGGAGCGTTTCCTGTTGCCCAAGCAGCAATTCTACCTCATTATCCACGGCACTGGTTTCCAGCTCAATTTGAGGATCCACTGCAGGGGTTTCAAGACCATATTTGGCGATCTGATCAATTGTGATCCCGTAGCGGTGGTACAGTGGTGTCGTAATCTAATAAGAAAGCCACGCTTTAACCGAAGTTTCCTTTTAAAGCCAGACAAGTACGACGACTTATGGATTACGTGCTTTTTGATGAACACGTTGAAGGCCTGATCATCATCGAGCTGACGGGGAAGAGAGCGCCGTCTCTCTTACAAAACGCAAACGGTTGAACAACATTCGAGCAAAAAGAAAATTATCAAATAACTATCATATGACATATGTGATTTCGTTCTAATTCCTCAATTTGGTGTAAATTAAACCATTTCTGGTCTGACCATAATAACTAGGACATCGTTGCTTGCTATTTTCAGAATTCACACAAACAAAACATTAGCAGCTCTTATTATGAGAAAAACTAAAATCCATACATTCGTGAAGGCCTTCGGCAACAATGTCGTATGACAGAGCCTGTCGTATGACATTTTAGTGTTGTATTGTAATTTGAAAGCTTGTTTTGCAAGTGTCGGAAGCAAAGGCAGTCGATTATCACAGAAAATGTGTCGACTACGGTGATCGCTTAAAAGACTGGTCTCGACACGACTTTTATTCGCCTTCACACGGCACCGTCGAAAACATTTCTCTTCAAGCAAAGATTGACAGTATATTATGGGAACTTTCGGCGGACTGAAGAGATGCCATGTTTCTTGCACAGTCTGACGTTTGCTTACGGGATATTTCATAAGAGGGAAGAGCTACAGAGTCGCCGTCAACGCCAAATTATTCTATCAAAAAGTGGATAAGTGAGCAAGAAAACGGTTGACAAGTTGCAGGGGTATATTTTACTTTATGCTTCTTTCCCTTCAGAATCAAATTATACTCTAGATTGTAAAATTCGATTCTGAAGGGAGACGTACACTGAAGAAAAAAAAATCCGTAGAAACTGGACCGAATTCCGTAGATTTTGCCTTCGGATCCGTATTTCCGCAAAAAATTTGTAAAATCCGTAGATCTACGGAGATTTCCGTAGATCTGGCATCTCTGTCTGGTAGTCGACTTTGGAAAGCAACCGTTTCGTGATGAATGTGTGAGTGCTGACCACGTGTTGCGTCCATTGCTACAATGGAAGCGCTCTGCAGTCTGCCCCTCGATGGAGTAACTACCATACAATGAAACCACTGGAAGCGGCTCCAGTTCTGATGGAGGAGGCTTTTTGGATAGCGGAAGATAAAGTGGTTTATTGTGTTGTACCTTTTACTATAGTTTTAAGATGTATTGTATAGTGACCAAGAATCCTCGGCTCTGTAAAGTTTATTCGTTTGAGCCTTATCAAATATTTAGCAGAAACGGAAGTTTTCAATGATTAGATTAGAAACGTAAGGGGCCTCCCTTAGCTCAGTCGGTGAAAGCGCAGCTACAAAGCTAGACCATGCTGGAGGTGGCTGGGTTCGATTCCCGGTCCGGTCTAGGAATTTTTCGGGTTGGAAAATTTCTCGACCTCCCTGGGCACAGAAGTATGATTGGACTTGCCACACAATTATACCAATGCAAAAATGGTACAGGCATCGAAAGGTCTCAATTAATAACTGTGGAAGTGCATCTAGAACACTAAGTTGAGAGCACGCAATAAGCTAATATGCGATATGCAAATGCGAAATGCGAAGAAGAAGAAGAAGAAACGTAAGCAAGTGTAAATTTTTAAAGTTACAGTGAATTTTCTACAACTTGATATTGAAGGGACCATCGAGTTATAGAATTAACGACTTATAGAATAACAATCCCATACACGATCGCCATCACAGTTATCTAGTCTCCTCGAGACCTTTAATTTATGCAAAGCTCCAAGAACTTACTAAGCAACTGAGTCATTTATGGTCACTAGGCCGATCGCTATTGGACCTTATGCGCCATTAGACCAAATTGCAAAAACATAAGGGATTGAATTGGGATATTGGTTAAGAAATCTTGATCTTGATACAATTGAGATCTAGGGAAAATTGTTGGAAATCTCGGAGTAAGGCAATATTTGAACACACTAAGAAAAATCTTAAAAATGGGACTAAAAACATTTCAAAGATTCTGAGGCTTCAACCTTTGTAAGGAGCATTAGACTATCATGTTTATTTCGAGATCTGTGATTTATAAAAAAATCTTCAAGACCCTAGATTTTGATATATCGAATAGAGGCAAAAGATTAAATATTTTAGAAAATTCAGAAGATCCCAGCAGTGCACAGTGGTTTAAAAGTGCAAATTCGTGAACTTAATTGTTTTCTGAGATGTACGTACGTTTTAGCATTAAGGTGTCTTCAGAAGATTTTCATAGTTCTGAATTCCGCACCTTTTGAAATGTTCACCTTAATTTTTCTTAAGGTGCAACTGCACTTCAAAAAACTAACTTTTTTATATTAACAGATATCGAGATGATGTCTTGTACAAATTTGTAGGGCTTTCAATTTCAAGAAACTTTGCTGAAGACATCAAGTTGCCATGACTTCATTGTATGAAGATATAAGAGATTATTTGCCAGTTGCACCTTAAAATCAGTTGTTTGAGTTTTTCTATGTCTTATTCACGTTGTATCTCTTTGGTGTATTCTGCAAAGTTTTAGATAATATCTAAACACACAACTTTTCTGAAGACACCAAAGTGCTATGATTTGATTGGCGAGAGATACAGTGATTTTTAAGCAAAAAATCACCCTTTTTCAAAAAGCTATAACTAAGCTGGCCGCAAATTGCCGCACTTGCAACAAGTTTCATTTGAAAGCTCAGAATTTGTACTTGAAATGTTGTGGAGATCATTAGTATCCGTTAGTATCCTGGAAACTGTGGTGGATTTTAGTAAACAAAGATTTAAGATTTTTGTATGGGGCTATTCAAGTAAAAACGATATTTTGCTAACTAACAATGGTCTTGATTTTTTGTTTAATTTCTAGTTTGTTTTTACTTATTTTAAACTAACTTAAAAGTAAAATAACATGTTAAACTAATCCAAACATAAAACCAAAGTAACAATTAAAAATTTCTGTTAAACAAATTAAACTTCAAAATCATCTGAAACATCATGTTCATCCTCCGAATCCATTTCTTCTCCATCATCTAAGCTCAACAAGAACTTTGCGTCTTGAGACAAATTTTTTGTCTCCTTTTTGGGGCTTTTCCGCATGCTTGAGATTAGTGGATCTGAAGACACTAGCAAACGGCGAATCAAATCAAGATTCAAGATCGTTCTGGAACATTTTCTAGTGTGGTCTCGGCGGTATCGTTTGAGGTCTTTATTCCTCGATTCCTGTGCTTCTTTGGAAAGCTGTCCGATATGAACCGTGAAATGATTGATTTTATGCACTGAAGCTGGCATGTAGTACCAGGGGTATAGGTCCACTAGATACTTTGCTGTTTCAATGCAATAACTAGAAAACCGTTCCGTGTTGATTTTGTGCCCTGACGCTAATACCTAAGAATATTGTATTGTTTGTATGTACATCTGGTTTTTCAGTATTCCATTTTATTACCTGTAATATGGTACCACATCGTTCCAGTGCTGTCACATCCAGTCCAGTTATTGCAGATGTTTTCTTGGGATCGGAAAAGAAACGTCGGACAGTATTGCCGTCGTTGGACGTTCCAGATCCTCCAGGCTTAGGCTTGTCAACAATCAGGCCAGTTTCCACTTTGAACCGTTTTTGGATTTGATTCTTTCTAATCTTCATGGCTTGAACATTCTGTCCTCTTACCTGCCATTTTTTAATTTCAAGTCGGTAAGACAAGTGAAGAAAGTATTCCATAAAGCTATAAAATATTGATATTGTATCAAACCATAATACTTAACACTTAATTTTAATAAATCTCACCGGATCCAGGCATGCAAAGTTGAAAGCCCAAACTGGAAAGCATCGCTGTTCTCCACGCGTTCAGTTACTGAATCAAGATTGTTCATCAATTTCGGGGTTGCATTACAAATATAGCAAGTTTGTGACGATTTGTTGCCCGTAACAGCATTGCAGACCTTTCCGTCTACCATTGTCAAAACCATCTCATAGCGCACAATAATGGTACGGCCTTCTACCGTAATTACTGTTGGAACAAGCTGGTCAATCTGATTCTCTATAAGTTTCTTCTCGTTGATTGATACTTCCGTAGTTTCACTCACGAGCTGAATCCTCACAGGTCTACAGAATCGGGTTGATGATGGTCGGGGATTTTGGAACAAAACTTTTCCGTTTACATCTGCCTTAATAGGAACTAAGGAAGTAATAAACATATTTGAATCACTAGATTCTCCGTCGTCATTCTCAAATTTTTGTTTGTATTCCGCATGCACGCTGCTGCCATCGAATCCCCATTTTACCAAAAGTACAACCTGAGGAAAATAAATTATTGGTTCAAAGTCTCTATAATGAAAATAAAAAAGGTACAACCTGCTTGAGCTCGTCATCTGAAAAATCTTCAAGATGCTCCTTGTTTGCCAAAACAATCCTACTTGAGGTATGGTCCAAAAGCTTTTGAAGATTTACTTCGGCATTTTTTTCATCAACCATAATAAATTGATCTTCCGGATAGCACTGTTTCTTGGCATTGACAATTTTGTTGTACGACGGGTAAATATTCACGTTTCTCAGTTTTGCTTCTCCTTGGATTTTGAGGTATTGTGACTTGGTCAAGTTGGCATCTATGATCATTGCTAGTGCTTCCAGGTCAGAATACTGTAAGGGCTGCTTCTCCTGAGAATTTCTCCACGAAACAAGTATCTTTGATGCTCGGGTAGGGGTTGTCATTGTTGCTTCCTTCACTACTTTTGCCGCATCTACGGATCTACCTTCACGCAACTTCATTTGAGTAGCGTAAGTCAAGTTGCTAACGGAATGACCCCGTCTTAGATACGCAGTCTTTCGGCGTTTTACAGCATCAGAACTATCTCGGAAAGGTGTCGTTGTTCTACCTTGGCTTGTTGAAGGAAGTTCAGAGAGCAAGAGAGTGGGAAGATTGAAGGGTTTTTCGAAGTAGCGGATATTGCATTTGATCATTTTTGTCTCGGATCGGTGGAACTTGCGATAAAGCTTTTTAAAATATTTGCCAATCGGTAACAGAGCCTTCTCCACATCATCTCTATTTAAATCGGACTCGTCAATGTTGTACGCTTTATACACTTCTTGACTCATTTTTCGAACTTTCTCAATTTCACTTCCTTGGGTTTCCTTCCAGAGTTGCAGCAACTTACGCTTATCAATTTTAACTGAACAAAAAAGTTAGCATGTTCCTTCAATGTTTCACAATTTTCAATAAGTTTTACGAAGATTAAAATCAATACCTGATGAATAATTGGACATTTTCGATGGATGTTTCTTGAAAACGATGTTCTGATCTTCTCTTGGTATTTGAAATGCAGTAACAGGTCTTACGACAGCAGCCGACAAACTATATTTTTTTTTTCAAATAAAACTATATAGGTTGCTTTGATCATTTTTGCTCCTTAAAAACAAATTACAGTCGAATCTCCCTAGCTCGATATCAAAGGGTCCATTGTGTAAGAGAGGATGTCAAAATCTTTTTGTATTAAAAACATCACTTTTAAATTCGGTGTTATGTTTTGATTAATCTAATAAAAAACAAACTAGAAATTAAACAAAAAATCAAGACCATTGTTAGTTAGCAAAATATCGTTTTTACTTGAATAGCCCCATACAAAAATCTTAAATCTTTGTTTACTAAAATCCACCACAGTTTCCAGGATACTAACGGATACTAATGATCTCCACAACATTTCAAGTACAAATTCTGAGCTTTCAAATGAAACTTGTTGCAAGTGCGGCAATTTGCGGCCAGCTTAGTTATAGCTTTTTGAAAAAGGGTGATTTTTTGCTTAAAAATCACTGTATCTCTCGCCAATCAAATCATAGCACTTTGGTGTCTTCAAAAAAGTTGTGTGTTTAGATATTATCTAAAACTTTGCAGAATACACCAAAGAGATACAACGTGAATAAGACATAGAAAAACTCAAACAACTGATTTTAAGGTGCAACTGGCAAATAATCTCTTATATCTTCATACAATGAAGTCATGGCAACTTGATGTCTTCAGCAAAGTTTCTTGAAATTAAAAGCCCTACAAATTTGTACAAGACATCATCTCGATATCTGTTAATATAAAAAAGTTAGTTTTTTGAAGTGCAGTTGCACCTTAAGAAAAATTAAGGTGAACATTTCAAAAGGTGCGGAATTCAGAACTATGAAAATCTTCTGAAGACACCTTAATGCTAAAACGTACGTACATCTCAGAAAACAATTAAGTTCACGAATTTGCACTTTTAAACCACTGTGCAGTGTTGCAAAACATCAATATGGGTCATTCTGCGTGAAGTGATCACGGCACGCACAATCGACCTTCAAATATACTCATCAAAATATTGAATTAATTAATTTGATTGTACTGGTTGTGTGCTGGCACCCCTCTGATCAGGCAAAAACATGATATTTTCAAACGTCGGTATATCCATGTCAAATTGAACTACAGAAAATGTTAGCGACTGTTATTTTTGAAAAAGTAATATGAAATTTAATTTTCTTTTACAGTGTGTTGGTAAAAAATTCTAGAATTTTGCCTGAAACTAGCTAACAGTGTAATGTTTACGCCGGCAGAGTTTCATCACAATCGTTCGAGTGGTTACAATGATGGCGTCGGAACAAGAACAGACGCGCGACAAAATTTTGTGCACCAACTTCGAAAAACCAAACGCGTCACTTAGATGGATCGGAAAACAGCTCAACCGTATCCCAAATCCAGGTTGGCAGTTCCTGAGACCGTTCGGAAGACTAAGCTGTCAAAATTTGCCAAAAAATGCGTTGTCTGGCAGGCGAACCTGAGTCATCACCAAAGCTCGTGACGGACACATTAGCAGCACGTTCCCGGGCTAATTCACCAACCGGACCGGGTTTAAACTCACCCACGGCGACGAATCTCTCAATAGAACTACACGCCGAAAGTGTGGCATCCGAACTCGGAGAACCGGGCTCCCGGGAGGCAATGAAAACCGACCAGGAACAATTAAACTGAAACTGCATCGTAGATTTTGGAGGTTAGAGTCAAGGTCAACCGAGTCACTCAATGTAAACACAGGCAAACACAATATATCACTAAATGATAATTTTATGAACACTTGAAACTAAATGTCAGCACACAAGTTAGAAAATTTAAAGCAAAAAATATTTAATTCGCTGACGAAAAATACGCAGCAAAAGAAAAACACGTCAGCTTTCAAGCGCAGCCTACTGCGATCCAGTCAGCCCTTTATCACATCTGGCACCATTGACGGGCAAATTTACAAGGATGAATGCCTCCAGAAGCACCTCCTGCCCTTCCTGAAGTCCCACGGAGGCCAGACGCTGTTTTGGCCGAATTTGGCATCTTGCCATTACGCACGAACCTAAAGAGGCCAACCCACCGAACACGCCAGAACTTCGTCCAATCTAGAAATATTGGCAAAACGCAAAACCCGTAAGGTGTTGGAAAATTAACTGGATTTGAAGAAAAAGTGATTGAAACTGTCGAAACAAGTTGGCTCCACCATTACCCACAATCTAATGTGCAGTGTCAAAGCAAAGCCATTTGGATAAGGAGAAAAGGTTCAATAAAGTTACTATGTTGAAACATAACCATAGTGATAACACTGAAAGTTTGAAGAGACAGAACAGAACAGAATTGTTGGCGACCATTTGTGTAGCTCATTTTTTTTTTCGAATACAGCAGCCTTTATTCTATTAATTTTGGATCAAAATATGCAATGTCTTGTGATCGCTTGGCGTGGAATAACCAATATCAATACCATCAATATGCTGATTCTCTCGAGCCACCAAATATCAGCATGTCAGTGCGAAAATTACATTCAATTCAATGTTCTGTTGAAACAATCCAATCGGTCATACGAAACCGATTATTTACTAGGATATAAGTATGATTTTCAACTATTCCCTAGATGGTAAAGGGTGATACGGTCAAAATTTGGTCAATATCAACTTGACGTATTTCTTTCAATTTTGCATTTAAAAAACCTGAACACCCCTCATTTTGAAGGTGTGTGTGTGTAGAATGTTGCTCCTATTTTGATTTTGGAATTCACTCTTCAGTTGTCAAAATGCCGTCCAAGCAAGAAGAGCAGCGTATCAAAATTTTGCTCGCGCATCGCGAAAATCCGAGCTACTCGCACGCAAACTTGGCAAAATCGCTAAAAGTTGCCAAATCAACCGTTACAAATGTAATTAAAGTGTTTGGGGAACGTTTGTCGACAGCTAGGAAGTCTGGATCGGGGGGAAATCGAAAACCGGAAGCCGCTGAGACGACAAAGAGAGTTGCCGGTAGTTTCAAGCGAAACCCTAACCTCTCTCTCCGAGATGCCGCAAATAAGCTGGGTGTATCGTCTACAACCGTGCATCGAGCCAAAAAACGAGCCGGACTATCGACTTACAAGAAGGTAGTGACTCCAAATCGCGATGATAAACAAAATACGACGGCCAAAGCGCGATCCCGGAGGCTGTACACGACGATGCTTACGAAGTTTGACTGCGTGGTAATGGACGACGAAACCTACGTCAAAGCCGACTACAAGCAGCTTCCGGGACAGGAGTTTTATACGGCAAAAGGAAGGGGAAAGGTAGCAGATATTTTCAAGCACATGAAACTGTCAAAGTTCGCAAAGAAATATCTGGTTTGGCAAGCCATCTGTACCTGTGGCTTGAAAAGCAGCATTTTCATAGCTTCCGGGACTGTCAACCAAGAAATTTACGTGAAAGAGTGTTTGAATAAACGTCTGCTGCCTTTCCTGAAGAAACACGGTTGTTCCGTACTGTTTTGGCCGGATTTGGCATCTTGCCATTACGGTAAAAAGGCCATGGAGCGGTACGCCGCCAACAACGTGCAGGTGGTTCCCAAGGACAAGAACCCTAACAACACGCCAGAGGTCCGCCCAATTGAGAAATACTGGGCTATTGTCAAGCGGAACCTGAAGAAGACCAAAAAAAACTGCTAAGGGCGAGCAGCAGTTCAAGGCAAACTGGCTTTCTGCGGCGAAGAAGGTGGACAAGGTGGCTGTACAAAATCTGATGGCAGGGGTCAAGCGTAAGGCCCGGCAATTCGGATTTGGAAAAGCGGAAGCCTAACTGAATATTTTTCCTGAATTTTATACTAATTGAACTTGAAAAAGAAATTTAATTTGATTTTTTAAATAAACGATTTCACCGATTTACACGCGTTTTCCCTTGACCAAATTTTGACCGTATCACCCTTTATTCATATGGCTTGCTATGTCAAAGCTGTACTGTCCGATATCATGCATGTTATGAATATAAGTGTCGGGAGTGAAACTAAGTCCTGGTGTAATTTCAAATGTCATTGACTTCATTGACAAGGCGCAGCACTGGATCCCAAGTTGGAAAACACACACATAATTTTGGTACTAAAAAGTATTCAAGGCGTAGCAACCTAGAAAAAAGGTTCTAGACTCCATCAAATAAAAAAATCTTAAGAATTCAGAGAAAAAGACCTATGGAATATTTAGGAAAATACAAAAGGACATTTTAAATTTTAAATAATTTAAGAGAAAAGCGGGGAAGAATTAAAAAAAAATCTGGAAAACATCCACAGAGAGTTTTAACCAGGATTCCGAGATAACTCTGAGATAATGTCCTCTGGAACTCTGAGATGAATTATAAGGAATTTCTGAGTAGAACGAAGGAAGTTCTGAATTAAATTCCTATGTAATTCTTAGAATAGTTCCATGAAAAGAACTTCAAGGAGAATTCCTAGGGCATTCCGAGGAGAATTTTCTGGTGATCGTGAGAAGGAAAGCAAGTGAATTTTAAGAATAAGTCCAAGAGGACGTTGTCGAGAATTCGAAGAGAATTATAAACAGACCTTGACAGGTGCTCTGAAGAGAACTGCGAAAGGAATATACTCAGGAGGATTCCTGTTGAGAGTTTTGATTAAAACATATCTGTCCGCATTGTGCTCACTTGCCGTGCGGATATATTTTGTTTTTGCTGAAGGAAGTGCTACCAACCGGTGGAACCTAACGATTTTAAATTGGCTCACTACTTGGCTAGCCTATTGGACCCAAGTAATTCGATTAACGTACCCCATTCTAGTCAAAATTCTAGTACACTATGTTTGTTTTGATTCGCTATTTGATATCGCTGAATTCTTATAGTAATCTGCTTGGAAGTCGATTTGGAGCAACCTTGTTCTGCCTCCATGGCGCCTGAATGCGAAAGAAAAGGGCAATATCTTGATCCCCTTTACGATGAAATTCATTTGAGCAATCAATCTGATATGCTCACGGGTGATGATAATGATCCATCATCCAGGCAAAATTCCACTAAATTTTCCCGGCTTAATGCCAAGAAGGAAAAGGTCCCCCCTATTGTGATAACCACTGCCGATTTCTATGCTCTTCGCACGGAACTTTTGAACTTTGTTGCTGCGAATTGGCCGTCGGGGTAAATACCGTGTATTGGCTGAAACCTTGGACGGATTCAAACGTCTTCTCAAGTATCTTACTGAGCAGCAACACTTATTTTTCACTTACGACACTAAAACTGAACGTCTGTTCAAGGTTGTCTTGAAAAGTCTACCCCGTGGATCAGATCAAAGATGAATTGATAAAATTACGTGGAGTTGGAGTTTAGGGGCCTCCCTTAGCTCAGTCGGTAAAGGCGCAGCTAAAAAGCAAGACCATGCTGCAGGTGGCTGGGTTCAATTCCCGGTCCGGTCTAGGAATTTTTCGGGTTGAAAAATTTCTCGACTTCCCTGGGCATAGAAGTATGATTGGACTTGCCACACAATTATACCAATGCAAAAATGGTACAGGCATCGAAAGCTCTCAATTAATAACTGTGGAAGTGCATCTGGAACACTAAGTTGAGAGCACGCAATAAGCTAATATGCGATATGCAATAAGCTTGAAATGTGAAGAAGAAGAAGAAGAAGACGTGGAGTTGAGCTAGTCTAAGTAATCAAAATGAAAATGAAATCCCGTCCCGTCGCGGAACGGGATTTCCAATGACTTTTATTTAGTTCACTTCAAATCTAGTGAACTAAACAACCTTAAAACCTTAGTAACAGCTAGCCTTATGCTCCATGTCCGAGTGAAATGGGAACACTTCAGGAAGACTGGAGGAAATTTTCAAATCCTCATCCAGTGCCGTGAGTGCCAGGGATGGAGTCACGGGTCAAAAATTGCTACATGCCAGCCGGAAATTTTGAAAATTTTGACTTGCTTGCATTACTGCTCCTAAAATGGATTTTTTTACAGAAATCATTAATTGACATGATTGCTGATATGCTTAAAACTAACTCCATGTTTGATGCTATTCAAAATGGAGTAAAATTTGCGAACAATTTTGTGGAGCAATGGATTTTAAATTATTAAATATTTTAAATTGGATTGCTCGATCTCTTAAAGATAATGAAGATGAGCTATTTAACTTTATGAGAGTTCATAACGTGCATATTGCTGTTATTACTGAAACGTTCTTTAAAACGACCATAAGGTTAAAAAGGACGCAAATTATTTCATTTATAGAAATGATCGTCTTGATGGACCTGTGGCGCCGTTGCCATCATTGTTCATAGACGAATCAAACATAAAATTCTTTCTTCATTTGAAACCAAAGTTTTTGAAGCTTTGGGAGTATCTGTTGAAACAAAATTTGGACAACTTACGTTTATAGCTGCCTATTTGCCATTCCAATGCGTAGGCCAGTAACAGAATTTTCTCAAGGTCAATCTTCAGAAACTCAACCGTCATAGGTCAAAATTCTTTATTATTTTAATGCAAAACACCGCTCATGGAATAATGCTCAAAGCAATTCCAATGGTAATATTCTGTTTGATGATTGTTCTGCAGGTTATTACACTATTCAATATCCAAACAGCCCAACATGCTTTTCTTCTGCAAGAAATCCCTCAACTATTGATTTGGTCTTAACTGATTCATGTCAACTTTTTAGCCAATTGGTTAACCATGCTGACTTCGGTTCTGATCACCTTCCAGTAACTTTTGAAATATCCCAAGAAATTATTTCTAATCCCAACAGCTCTACTTTCAATTACTATTGAGCGGATTGGGAGAAATATCGATCATTTATGGAATATAGCTTCGATCCAAACATTTCTTTGCGATGATAATAATTATTCTCTTGAGTCTCTGACTACTTCTATAGTTGAAGCAAGAGCTGCCTCAGCAAGAAAATGCGAGGTGAAATTCGATTCAACTATAATAGACTACGATCTTCAGCTCTTGATCCGTATGAAAAAATGTCCGTAGGCGGCAATATCAAAGAACACGCGATCCTGTAATGAATGTTACATGGCAGGATTTGCAAAAACAAATTAAAAAGCGATTCTCTGCCTTGAGGAACAAAACTTTTGATAATAATGTTTCTAAATTAGACCCAAGTTCCAAAATTTTTTGGAAAAAAAAACTCTAAAGCCTATTCCAGAAGGTGGTAAAATTTTGATCACAAATTTGGAAAAAGCTCAGAAACTTGCTAAGCAATTCGAGAGTTCCCATAATTTCAGTTTGGGTCTTACTAGTCCTATTGAGAATCAGGTTGCTCGGGATTATCTGAATATTTTCTCTCTGGAAAATATTTTTGATGATTCCTGGGGGACTGATTTGGACGAAGTAAGGTCTATAACTAAAAAGTTTCAAAATATAAAAGCTCCAGGTGATGATGGAATTTTCTATATCCTCATCAAAAAACTCCCATAGAGTACCTTGTCTTTCTTGGTAAAATTATTCAACATATGTTTCCATTTGGCATACTTTCCTGATAAATGGAAAAATGCAAAAGTTGTTTCAATTTTGATGCCGGATGAAAATCCAGCTGAAGTTTCTAGCTACCGCCCAATAAGTTTGCTTTCTTCAATAAGTAAACTTTTTGATAAGATAATTTTTAATAGAATGATGCTTCACATCAATACGAACTCAATTTTTGCAGATGAGCAGTTTGGATTTCGCCATGGGCATTCAACTACTCATCAACTCTTAAGAGTTACCAATTTAATTCGTTCAAACAAATCGGAAGGCCACTCAACTGGAGTTGCTCTTCTAGACATAGAAAAAGCATTCGACAGTGTTTGGCATGAAGGTTTGATTGCTAAATTGAAAAAGTTTAATTTTCCACTTTATATTATTAAATTAGTTCAAAATTATTTAATTGACAGAACTCTGCAGGTAAATTATCAAAATTCCAAATCTGATCGACTACCTGCAAGAGCAGGAGTTCCTCAGGGTAGCATTCTTGGACCTATATTGTATAACATTTTCACTTCGGACCTCCCTGATTTGCCTCAGGGTTGCCACAAATCTTTGTTCGCTGATGACACAGGCATTTCCGCTAAAGGAAGAAGTCTTCGTGTTATTTGCAGTAGACTGCAGAAAAGTTCAGATATTTTATCTTCTTATTTACAAAAATGGAAGATTTCTCCTAACGTTTCCAAAACTCAACTTATAATATTTGGACATAAGCCTAGAGCTTCCTTTTTGAAACCTAGTAGTAGTCACATAGTCACTATGTGGGTCTTAAATTGTATACTTTGTTTTTCACGCTGTTACTTATTTAACACACAGGTTGAAGATGACAGCGATGATGTCGAAGATCCCGCTAGAAATGAATTGACATTTTCAAGTTTGAATACCACGCTGAAGTCGCTTGGTCAATCACCGATTCGTAGACATAAGGTGAACCGATCGATGAAATATCCTACAGGAAAGTACTCCAATGCTTCAAAAGCGTTGGAAACTGCATTTGCCGCAGCTCTCGGCGAAGATTGCTTTATGGAAGAAAAAAAAAATCACAGACTGGACAATACGAGGCAGATGGAGAGGAGATAATCAAACAGCTGAAAGAAAAGTTTCGGATTTGTACGAAAGTTAGCGATAAAATCCAAGTCTTGTCAGTTTTGCCCAAATCCTGGACTGTGCAGCAAAATTCAGAGTAAGCTTAATTAATTTAGAACAGAGTTTGGAATTAATTGATTGCATTTGGTGATCTACAGGCGAGTTCGAGTGTTCCGAAAGATTAGTTCGAAATATGAAGAAGTACGTTGAACAGAAAGGTGTTCTCTGTTCACCTAATCCAAGAAAAGGTCGCCCTATTTCAGAAGACGTCGTGCATACGGTTTTATCATTTTACCGTGAAGCTGATGTAAAGGGCGAACACGAAATTATTGCGACACCGAAAATGTCATGCCAATTTTCTTATAATGTTTAGAATCAAACCAAAATTTTAGGGTAGTTTTATACATATATTTACTTCAAAAATCAAAAGAAAAGTTAATCGATGGAGCCTTGAGTGTAAAATTGAACGCATTTTCGCTCCTCCATCAAAGTCTTTACAGTGTCATCCGGTACCAGTTTCTCAGTTTTTTCCATTTTCTTAACATGTCCTTCTCGTCTTTGACTGTCTTCTTGTTCTTCCGAAGTTCCCGCTTCATTATTGCCCAGTACTGCTCCACCGGGCGCATCTCCGGACAGTTTGGTGGATTCATGTCCTTTGGAACAAAATGGACAGAATTGGCCTCATACCACTCCAGGACACTTTTAGAATAGTGGCATGATGCCAAATCTGGCCAAAATAACGGAGCTTCGTCGTGCTGCTGCAAGAACGGCAAAAGGCGCTTCTCGAGGCACTCAGATTTGTAGATCTCGCCATTTACTGTGCCCTTTGTTATGAAAGGCTCACTCCTCAGTCCGCAAGAGCAGATGGCCTGCCAAATGAAATTTGTCGTCCACATCGAACTTGCTCTTGCCGGTGAAAAACTCCAACCCCGGAATTTGCTTAAAATCGGCTTTTATATACGTTTCGTCGTCCATCACACAGCAGCCATATTTTGTCAGCATCTTCTCGTAGAGCTTCCGTGCCCGAGTTTTAGCCGTCGATTGTTGCCGCTCATCGCCGTTTGGGAAGTTCTGTACCTTGTATGTATGTAGTCCAGCTCTCTTCTTTGCATTCTGGACGTAGCTCTGCGACATGCCGATCTTTTTAGCCAAATCACGGCTTGAGACGTTGGGATTTGCTTTAATCATCCGCTTCACCTTTCCCTCCGTCTTTTTGTTCTCCGGTCCCGGTTTTCTTCCAGCTCCTTTGCCGTGGTCCAACGTCAACCGCTCCTGGAACCGCTTCAACACTCTGGAGACGGTTGAATGGTGAATGTTCAACATTTTTCCCAACTCTTTTTTGTTCTCTCAACTCGCGTTGGTTCACCTCCATTTTCGTTGAATCGAAAAATACGACTTCGAGTTTGACAGCATGTACACAATACACATCAATGAGAAAGTGTGCAAAATTTGGTTGATTTTTACCCAATGGTAAAAAAGTTATGCCCTGTTGAATGTGTCGCAATAATTTCGTGTTCGCCCTTTAAGCAAAGAGTTAGCCGGAAGGAAAAGAGTGTTCGAGAAGGAAACTCTCGTGTTCTGAAGCAAAAGCGGTTGGTGCTGGCAAATCTCAGGGAAACTTTCTCTTTCTTTAAAGAGAAGTTTCCCAAAATCGACATTGGGTTTTCAAAATTTACTGAGTTCGGCCACCGGAGTGTGTGCTGGCTGGAGCTGCAGGAACACACACAGTTTGCGTATGCGTGGTTCACGAAAATTTTAAACTCAAATTTTTGAGTGCTAAGTTTAACGAAATTCAAGGGCAAGTAGAAGGTACGAAAGCATTATCTTCGTACAGAGACGTACTGAAGCAGAACCTCTGTGATCCACCATCGGAGCCATGCTTTTTGAATACGTGTGCCAATACAGTTTGTGGCGATTTCGATTCGATTAGAAAAACGATTTGGTCATATTTGGACGATAACTCTATCAATGAACTCAGCAAGATCGGTGCAGTTTGGAAACGAAAGTCAGTGATGCAGAAGCTTTCATTGATACATTTCTTGAAGCTATCCCAGAGGTCCAAAAACACGATTATATTGCTGCAAAACAGGCAGACTTCTATAAAAATACTCGGGACAATCTGCAGGAAGGAGAAGTTCTTGTTGTTGCGGACTTTTCCGAAAATTATTCGTTTGTGTTCCAAGACAGCGTACAAGGGGTTCACTATAATAACCTGCAAGCCACCGTCCATCCATTCGCCGCCTATTTCTTAGAGCAAGAAAAGGTTGTTCGACGTTCATGAGCATTCCAAAGCTATCTTCCACAGTTCCCAGAGGCAGTTTATGGCATTCCTGAAATCTCAGCTCTCACATTTGACTATAATTATATACTTTTGTGATGGTGCTGGTTCGCAATAGAAAAACCGATTCAACGTCATCAACTTGCTCTACCATCGAGAAGACTTCGGACTTCCGGCTGAGTGGCATTACTTTTCCACGGCACACGGCAAAGGCCCTAGTGACGGTTTAGGAGGTACCTTGAAAATATTGGCAACGAGAGCCAGTCTACAGGGTACAACGATACAAACGCTAAAAGAGTTATACGAATAGGCACATTCGAATTGCAATTTGAATGTACAATTTGTGACATCGGAGCAATGCAATACGAATAAGCAGGATTTAGAAGCCCGATTCGCTCTAGCACGACCCATTACTGGATTTCGCGGAATGCATTGTGCCACCCGAAGATACTGTTATTATGAAAACGATTTCTTGTTCAGAAACGGGTTCATGTTTCAAAGTAATTTTAAAAAAGCGTTCAAATTCACTACCCAAATCTAAGGCAAAACGGAAGAAGTAATTACTCATGCTACTCAATGTATTAGATGATATTTGTTCAATAAATGATAGCAATAAGTAGGAGGTTATTAAACTTGATCAAGTCGAACAGTGAGGATAGTCCACAGTTGTCTTGGTACAGTGAGTGGTAGTTCCATATCATATCATCATATCAAATTACAACTGCATTTCATCCCTTTCGTGGAGGGCAAAAAGTGAATAGGATTTTGGATAAAAGTGTTTTCCGAGATTTTACATCGATAGTATCACGAACATAGGAATTCGATGAACAGAATTCCTGATGAAATTTGATCAAGGAATATAAATCCTAAAGCGACGAAATGAGAACCGATCCAAAACTTTCTCCTACTGGGAGGTGAAATTCGACCGAACGACAAACGCCTCTGGAACAATTCCCAGCCGCATGTGACCACCCGAAAGTATACAATTTAAAACGTATAAATCAACATTCTTCCCGAAGCCTGGCCTCCCTCCGGGAGCGGTGAAACAAGTTCCGAAGCCGGCGGCGGTTTGCAAGTGCACTTGCAAACGGCCTCGCTGACGTACATCGGTGTAATTTATTGTACAATTTGTCACTTGCGGGACCGCGCAGTGGAAAAACATCGATACTGCCCCGCAAAGATCGAGAGCCGAGGATCGTCCAAGTCATGTCGGCGTAGGTACCGTCGTCGTCGTCCAACTCTCAAGTGAACTATTATTAGTGCACGCGGGCAGCAGCAGCAATTCCACATTTACATTTTATTTGCCACCTGTCTCAAGCGCCGATGATCCTGAGATGGCATGGTCCCGGCTTTCACCGATGAAGAAACGCAAAAAAAAAAAAATGAACGATCAAAGATGTAGGACCACACCGTTCAACATCTGCGGTATATTTTATTCTCGCGACCGGTCCACGAGAAATCGACTCGTAAATTTGGGTGTGAAAATTGTCACCCTTTCAACCGGACCACACAGATCCCTGCGGCGGCGTAGATCACCACTTCGCTGGCCAATATGAATGATGAATAAAATTCCTAACAATTTCTGAATAGTTTTCACGCCTGCCCGATGGCAACAAGAATGGCGCAATAATTCGGTCAATATCCACGGCAGCTCGAGTGTGGATTTTAAAGTGCCATGCGGCTCCATCGAAAGAGCGGACGATCGTTGGTTGGTGCAACCAGAAGACAAAGATTACGATCGACGAGTTTTCGCGGGAAACATCTTAATTTCGGATCCTCCAGAATCGTGAAGCGTGACTCGATCGGGCCCCGGGCAGGAATGTTAATTAAACCACTATCCCAGCAAATAGTATTTTAATTACCCAGGAATTGGAAAATGTTGATGCACACGCGATTCGAGTCGGAGCGTCCGATGAGGACGACAACAATTACATAACCTCACTCATGCTCAGTCACACACACACACAGGCAACAGCAGGTCGCGGATATTTTTGGCTCGCGCCTGCCGAACTGACACCTGCCAAAAATTGGCCAGGCCAATTTAAATCTACTGAAGGGAAATTATAATTTCCTGTGGCGTGCCGCTGGCCCGTTCTTTTGCTACACTCTACCCGAAGCGAATGGGTAAATATGCGAATTGCACGCTCTTGAAACTGTGTATAATCTGTTTCCCTTGGGCCGCTCCGCACCGGGTTCGAGGTTGAATGAAATCGAACCAAGAATCGCCACTTGGAACGTGATTTTCCGAGGCAATAAACAGGGGATCCACCCGAGATGAGTTCAATGGGTTGAAGTGGCGTTGATGGATTCCAATTAATTCGTTCTTTTATAAGACGGAGCGAGGATTGTGTATCTGACCAAGAACAGTGAAGGGCCTCTTGAATTGTAAACGTTGTAAACTGTCATCTAACAGTCACACATTGTCAAGGGAAATTTATGAAGTCTTCCGCACTGGATGATGCCAGGAGGTTTATTTCGACTTAGGGGTGCTGAAACAATATATTTCATCATCATCATCGGTTGGTGACGAGATGTGTCAAACTTAGATTTACGGGAAGCTCGGTTTGGATTTTTTTTTCCGTCGATCTTGTTTTCCGTGCTGAGCACCAACGCTACCGACGCCAGGGGGGCAGCTCCCACACCTGGACCCTACCTATCGACCCATCAACTCATTAACCGGGGACCAACGGCTATCAAAGGCATGATCAGAGATTTGATGCCTCAGAAAATCCCGGCGGCGCCTACTGGGATTGGATCCAGGCCCTTTGGGTTGAGAAGCAATGATTCTTACCACTACACTAACGGTATGAACTATTTTAAAGATTTTGGAAAATGGGACTTAACGATTCTGGATTTCGATATAAAATATTTGCAGTATCTAGGTCAGCTCTACGCTAACGCAGCTCTAAGTGGAAAAAAGCGAGAAATTCAGTGAAAACTAGCTCCAAAAATAGAACAATTTTCATGACTTAGAATAAAATTTCAATTTCAGGGCTTTAAAACCCCAACTGCTATTGGTGAAAATTTAATTCCGCTTTACTATGTATTTAAGAGTTGCGCCACGAAGAACTATAAGAGGCTTGTCGGAGTACTAAAAGCTCTGCTAAACACAATCTGTTAACCACTGCCCTCTTTGGTTCATCGTCTTCTTCTTCGCATTTCAAACTTATTTCTTATAGCATATAAGCTTATTGTGTGCTCTCAACTTAGTGTTCTAGATGCACTTCCACAGTTATTGATTGAGAGCTTTCGATGCCGGTACCATTTTTGCATTTGTATGATTGTGTGGCAAGTACAATCATACTTCTATGCCCAGGGAAGTCTTGAAATTTTTCAATCCAAAAAATTTCTAGCCCGGACCGGGAATCGAATCCAGCAACCTCCAGCAAAGTCTTGCGTTGTAGCTGCGCCTTTACCTGAGCTAAGGGAGACCCCTCTTTGGTATTGTGCTATGCATCTTCCCAATGCAATAATTTAGCAGAACACCATTCACAATTCATGTTACAAATATTAACGTTACTACTCATTTAATTTTGAACCATAAGCAAACCGAAATGCAACGGAGAGAAGTAGGTGTATAACAGAGGTCTCATGTATACGGACCCAGTAAGGAAACGAAAAGTGTCAAACAGCAAAACATTACCGATGGATGCGTAGAGGGTAAAATAACCGAAATGTTTAATGCTTGCCAACACCTTCCCAGGCGCCTCGTTCTTTCTCGTTTTAACTCACTAGTTTAAGGAAAATGCAATGTAAGAACTTTGTAAATTCTGAAGCCGTTACGGCTATATAAACCTTGTAGTTGAATGGAATAAAGGCTTTTTCGACAAGCATCGACTATTACTAGATACCACATACCCAACTTGTTCTAACCAACGCGCCCCTGGTGCTACTACTGGTCACCAGCAACCGCAGTTTGGTCGAATTAGTCTAGGAAGTCTTGGCATGGAATAGTATTCCCTTCAAATCAGCCCATTTTTTCAAAAGGAGTTCTCTGCAATTTTACCTGCATACCTCCATAATTTGTAATTTACAATAAAATTCTCATGGGATAATCCTTAGAGTTCACTTAGTAATTCTAATTCTAAACAGTGGAACTCTGTTTAGAAGTTCTTTTGAAATGCACTTCTGAACTGCATTTGAAGTTTGCTCTGAACTTTTGAACATTCTTCCGAATTTTCCAAAAAATATTCGAAAATTCTCCTTAGCTTTCTCTAAGTATTGCTCCTAATTCCCTTGAAATTCTTATCAGTATTTTCTTGGACATGAGCTCTGAAATTTCTGGAAAATTTCCTATCGTAATTCCTTGGAGTTATACACAGAATTTCTGTCCATTTATTGTGAGAACACTCTTTTTTTCCTTGGTTTGTTTTCCGTCGATCTTGTTTTCCGTACTGAGCACCAATGCTACCGACGCCAGGGAGGCAGCTGCCACAACTGGACCCTACCTTTCGACCCATCAATTCATGAACCGGGGACCAACGGCTTTACTTCCCTTCCGAAGGAAGGCGTGATCAGAGATTTGATGCCTCAGAAAATCCCGGCAGCGCCGACTGGGATTGAACTCAGGCCTTTTGGGGTGAGAGGCAACCACGCTTACCACTACACTGAGAACACTCTTTAAATTGTTTAAAAATACTCTTAACAATGTTTTCAAAATACTAAATTGAATTCTCTAGGAATGTCTCGAGAGATTTTCTAAAATTTCTATTCAAAAATCCTTTAAAAAATTCCTTGTTATTCGATTTTTCTGGTATCATTCTCATCTTCAGAATTCTGTTCTCTTGGAGTTCTTCTAGGAATTCCTTTAAAAATCTATAAAGTTCCGTCGGAAAGCTCCATCATGAAAGTTCCGGTGGGATTTCTGGACAGTTCTGGTGGATTTCAGGAAAGCTCCAGCGAATCTTCACGAAAGTTCCGATGGAACTTCAGGCAAGGTGAGACAGGAAAATGCTGGCGTATTTTGAGCAAAGTTCTGGCGGAATTTCTGGAAAGCTTCAGCAGAATTTTAGGAAAGTTGCTGCGGAATGTCAGATAAGTTCCAGCGGAATTTCAGGAAAGTTGCAGCTAAATTTCAGGAAAGTTGCAGCGGAATTTCAGGACAGTTTCGGAAGAATTTCAGGAAAGTGTTGGTGGCATTTCAGAAAAGATCAGACGAAATTTCAGGCACGTTCCGACGGAATTTTAGGAAAGTTCCAGCAAAATTGCCGGAATGTTGCGCCGGAAATTTACGAAAGGTCCACTGTAATGTCAGGAAAGTTCTGGAGTAATTACAGGAAAGTTCCAGGAAACTTCAGGAAAGTTCCGATGGAATCTCAGGAAAGCTCCATCAGACAAGTTGAGGCGGAAGTTCTGGAAAGTTCCTGGGTAACTTCAGAAAAGTTTAGGCAAATTGAGGTGGAATTTCAATTAAGATCTGGCAAAATTGCAGGAAAGTTCCGGTGGCATTTCAGAAAAGTTTCAATAGAAAGTTCTGGTGGAATTTCAAGAAAGTTCTGGCAGAATTACAGGAAAATTCCAGCGGAATTTCAAAAAAGTTCCATTGAAGTTTCAAGAAAGTTCTGGTGGAATTTTCTGAAAAAATCTGATGGAATTTCAGGAATCCTCCGGCAGAGTTTCAGGCAAGTTATGGCGGAAATTCAGGAAAGTTATGGGGTAATTTCAGGAAACTTCAGGCGGAATTTCAAGAAGGTTCCGGCGAAATTTCAGGAAAACTCGGGCGTAATTCTTGGAAAGTTCCAGCAGGATTAAAGCAAAGTTCCGGCGGAAATTGAAGAAAGTGTTGGCGTAATTTCAGCAAAGTTCTGGCGGAATTTTAGAAAAGATCCAACGGAATTTCTGGAAAGTTCCGGTGGAATGTCAAATAAATTCCGGCGGAATTTCAGGAAAGTTGCAGCCAAATTTCAGTAGAGTTGCGGCGGAATTTCAGGATAGTTCCGGAAGAATTTCAGGAAAGTGTCGGTGGCATTTCAGAAAAGATCCGACGGAATTTCAGGAATGTTCCGGCGGAATTTTAGGGAAGTTCCAGCAAAATTGCCGGAATGTTGAGAGGGAAATTCCAAAAAGCTCCAGTGTAATTACAGGAAAGTTCCAGCGAAACTTCAGGAAAGTTCCAGCGAAACTTCAGGAAAGTTTCGATGGAATTTCAGGAAAGCTCCAGCAGAGTTTCATACAAGTTGAAGCGAAAATTCTGGAATGTTCCGTAGAAAGTTCTGGCGGAATTTCAAGAGAGTTTTGGCGGAATTTCAGGAATGATCTGGCAAAATTGCAGAAAAGTTCCGGTGGCATTCCAGAAAAGTTCCGGTGGAATTTCAGAAAAGTTTCAGTGGAATCTCTAGAAAGTTCTTGCGGAATTACAGGAAAATTCCGGCGGGATTTCAAAAAAGTTCCGGCGGAATTTCAAGAAAGTTCTGGCGGAATTTTCTGGAAAAATCTGGTGGAATTGCAGAAAAGTTCCGGCAGAGTTTCAGACAAGTTGAAGCGGAAATTTTGGAAAGTTCCGTGGTAATTTTAGGAAACTTCTGGTGGAATTTCAGGAAAGTTCTGGCGGAATTTCAGGAACGATCTGGCAGAATTGCAGAAAAGTTCCAGTGGCCTTTCAGGAAAGTTCCAGTGGAATTTTAGAAAAGTTTCTGTAGAGTTTCTAGAAAGTTCTGGTGGAATTTTAAGAAATTTCTGGCGGAATTGCAGGAAAATTCCAGCGGAATTGTTCCGGTGGAATTTCAAGAAAGTTCTAGCGAAATTTTCTGGAAAAATCTGGTGGAATTTCAAGCAAGCTCCGGCAGAGTTTCAGACAAGCTGAGGCGGAAATTCTGGAAAGTTCCGGGTACTTTCAAGAAAGTTCTGGTGGAAACTTTAGGAAAGTTCCGATGGAATTGCAGAAAAGTTCCGGCAGAGTTTCAGACAAGTTGAGGCGGAAATTCTGGAAAGTTCCAGTGTAATTTCAGGAAAATTCTGGCGGAATTTCAGGAAAAATCTGGCAGAATTGCAGGAAAGTTCCCGTGGCAATTCAGGAAAGTTTCGGCAGAATTTCAGCAAAGTTCTGATGACATTTCAGAAAAGATCAATGGAATTTCCAGACAGTTCCGGCGGAATTTCAGGAAAGCTCCAGCGAGTTTGCAGGAATATTCCGGCGGAATTTCAAAAAAGCTTCGGCAGAATTTCAGGAAAGTTGCAGCGGAAATTCAGGAAAGCTCCGACAGAGTTCAGGCAAGTTGAGACGGAAATTCAGGAAAATTTATTAGTTATTTTAGGACAGTTCTGGCTGAATTTCAGGAAAGATCTGGGTTAAATGCATGAAAGTTGCGGTGGGATTTCTGAAAAGTTTCAGCGGAATTTCAAGACAGTTCCGGCGGAATTTCAAGAAAGATCTAGCGGAATTTCAGGAAAGATCGAGCGGAATTGTAGGAAAGATCGAGCGGAATTGTAGGAAAGTTCCGGCGGAATTTAAAGAAAGTTCTGGTGGAATTTTAGGAAAGATCTGGCGGAATTGCAGGAAAGCTCCGTAGGAGTTTCAGGATAGTTCTTGCGGTACTTTAGGAAAGTTGCAGCGACATTTCAGGACAACTCGAATCTGGCAGAATTTCAACAAAGTTCCTGCGGAAATTCAGGAAAGATCCGGCGTAATTTCAGCAAAGTTTTGGCGGAGTTTCAGAAAAGATCCAACGGAATTTCCAAAAAGTTCCGGCGGAATTACAGGATGTGCCAGAGGAAATTTCAGGCAAGTTTCAGCGAAATTGCCGGAATGTTCCGGCGGAATTTCAGGAAAGCTCCGGTAGAATTTCAGGAAAGTTACGGCGTAATTTCAGGAAAGTTCCGGAGTCATTTCAGGAAATTTCTGGCGGAATTTAAGAAAAGATCTGGCAGAATTGTAGGAAAGTTCGTTGGCATATCAGAAAAGTTCCGGTGGAATTTCAGGAAAGTTGCAGTGTAATTTCACGGAAGTTCTAGCGGAATTTCAGGAAAGATCTGGCAGAATTGTAGGAATGTTCCGGTGGCATTTCAGGAAAGTTCCGGGGTGATTTTAGGAAAATTCTGCCGGAATTTCAGAAAAGATCTGGCAGAATTGCAAGAAAGTTCGATTGCATTTCAGAAAAGTTCCGGCGGAATTTCAGAAAAGTTTTAGCGGATTGTCAAGAAAGTTTTGGTGGAATTTCAGGATAGATCTGGCAAAATTGCAGGAAAGTTTGGTGGAATTTCAGGAAAGTTCCGGGGTGATTTTAGGAAAGGAATTTCAGAAATTATCTTATTATTCGATTTTTCTGATATCATT
The DNA here is from genome assembly GCF_037179485.1 of Ochlerotatus camptorhynchus. Taxonomy (NCBI): domain Eukaryota; kingdom Metazoa; phylum Arthropoda; class Insecta; order Diptera; family Culicidae; genus Ochlerotatus; species Ochlerotatus camptorhynchus. The sequence continues at coordinate 1,089,054 of NW_027040553.1, forward strand.
CTTATCTTCAGAATTCTGTTCTCTTGGAGTTCTTCTTGGAATTCCTTTAAAAATATATATAGTTTTGTCGGAAAGCTCCATCATGCAAGTTCCGGCGGAATTTCAGGGAAGTGCTGGCGAAATTTCCGGACAGTTCCGGGTGAAATTCAGGAAAGTTCCAGCGAATCTTCAGGAAAGTTCCGATGGAATTTCAGGTAAGTTGAGGCAGGAAAATGCTAGCATATTTTCAGTTCTGGTGGAATTTCAAGAGAGTTCTGGCGGAATTTCAGGAAAGATCTGGCAGAATTGCAGGAAGATTCCGGTGGAATTTCAGAAAAGGTCCGACGAAATTTCAGGAAAGTTCTGGTGGAATTGCAGGAAAATCCCGGTGGAATTTCAAAAAAGGTCTGGCGGAATTTTCTGGAAAAATCTGGTGGAATTGCAGGAAAGTTCCGGCAGAGATTCAGACAAGTTGAGGCGGAAATTCTGGAAAGTTCCGGGGTAATTTCAGGAAAGTTCTGGCGGAATTTCAGGAAAGATCTGGCAGAATTGCAGGAAAGTTCCAGGGGTATTTCAGTAAAGTTCCGGCAGAATTTCAGCAAAGTTCCGCCGAAAAATTCAGGAAATTTCCGGCGAAATTTCAGGAAAGATCTGGTATTCCGGCAGAATTTCAAAAAAGGTGCAGTTGCAGGAAGTTCCGTAGGAATTTTTGGATAGTTCTAGCGGAACTTCAGGAAAGTTCCGGCAAAAATTCAGGAAAGTGCTAGCAGAATTTCAGCACGGTCTCGGCGGAAATACAGAAAAGTTCCAGCGTAATTTCAGAAAAGATCCAACCGAATTTCAGGAAAGTTCTGGCGGAATTTCAGGAAAGTTCCATTGAAATTGCAGGAATGTTCCAGTGGAATTTCAGGAAAGTTGCGGTGGGAATTCAGGACAGCTACGGCGTAATTTTAGGAAAGTTCTGGCAGAATTTCAGGAAAAATCCGGCGGAATTTCAGGAAAGTTACAGTGGAATGCCAGGAAAGTTCCGGCTATATTTCAGGAAAGATCTGGCGGAATTGCAAGAAAGTTCCGCTGGAATTTCAGGAATATTCCGTAGGAATTTATGGATAGTTCATGCGGAATTTCAGGAAAATTCCATTTCAGGAATGTTCGGGCAGAATTTCAGCAAAGTTCGGGTGGAAATTTAGAAAAGTTCCAGCGCAATTTTAGCAAAGTTCTGGAAGAATTTCAGGAAAGATCCAATAAAATTTCTGGAAAACTCTGGCGGAATTTCAGGAACGTTGCGCCGGAAATTCACTGACCTTTCGATTCTGGTGGAATTTCAGAAGAGATCTGGAGGAATTACAGAAAATATCCGATGGAAATTCATGTAAGTTTCCGGCGGCATTTCAGGAATGTTCCCAAATAACTTCAGGGAAGTTCCAAGAAAACTTCAGGGTAGTGAAATTATTTTTTGAAAGCAATGAGATCTAAGGAATAACATTCAAATTCTCGATCTTCGAAATTTTTCGACGATTACATGAGATTTTTTTTAAAGATTTTGAAGCTAGGCTACTCTTTCCCATTCTTAAACTTGGCGAGATTTTTAATTCAATTATGCCAAATATATTTATATATATTTCAAAATATTCAAATATATTTTAAATATTCAAATATATTTTAAATAATTCAGATTTATAAAATAAATCATAGTTCTTGGACGTTAATTTAGGATTCTGGCACATGAAGCATTGAATTTATGATGAGAATGCCAAATAAGTTGAGTTGCATTTTAGAGCAATTCCAGAGAGAGAGAGGTCTAAAGGAATTCGGCGTAGAATTTTGAGAACTTTTTCATGATAATTATATGGAGAAGTAAAGATGAATACCAAACTAATTATGAAGAGACTATTATGGGGATTATGGATATAATTCCAGGGAATACTAAAGTAAATCAGAAGCAATTTCAGGGAGCATTCTAAGGGAGTTCGGAGGAGGTTTCAATGTGAACAATCTACGGCAAACATTATGATGGTAGGACTACAATCCTGAAACTACGCCTAATGACTACCTACGGCCGAAGATCCTTTAAATGTTGATTATTCAATCAATCAAAGAGACGGAATTTTTTGGAGAGTTACAAGTTAATATGGAGGATAATTCCAAGGAAATCTTATTCATAATGTAGCACAAACAATTCTTTGAATAATTTTAGGCTAGTTTGAAGATAGCTGCAAGAGAATTCTTTGGAGAATACGTAAGAATTTTGAGGGAGGGTTTAGCAGGAAATTTTGATGCCACTATGCTTCAAATTCCGTATAGTCTCAAACAGTTAGCATTTCTTGAATAGAGTGGATACAATCTATCTACATATGCTTTGATTTGCACATTTTCAGCAACAAAAGCACCCTTGGCATGTTGCTTTGTTAATCTTCAAACGATTATTCATCACTTCTTTTTGAGAAGTCTGTATTTGTAACCATTCGCTCCAGCAAGCGTGACATTCAGCGCTATTTTTAAAACCACGCTATAATCCTAAGAACCTATAATTAAAGTCTGAGAATGCAAACATGCTTCCAAATACGAATGACGAATAACCTACACTGAGGCAAAAAAAAACTTAAGAATTTCATAAGAACCACTTATGAATTTTAGCTACAAGGATTTATTATGAAAATCATAAGTCAAAACAATGAAATTCAGCAAAAGTATTATAACATGGAGTAGACGGGACTCAAACCTTTAGTGTTCAGATTATTGACCCCGTGATTCGCGCTCTTATTTATCAACGGTTAGGCTAAAGGTGTATAAGAACCACCTTGTAGTGCGATAATCATTCATAGGTCGAGCTGATGAAATTCATAAGCGAATAATTTATTTGAGAAACTGCACAAGCTGGTATCAATACGAATAATTTAAAATTGTTTCGCTCATCCAATTTTTTAAATATTTGAACGAAAGGCGTAAAGTAAGGTGGGGTAAGATGAGGTAAAGTGGATCATCTACTTGATTTATTTATTTTTGTTTTGATTTTAAACCTCAACAGGCGCAATGTAGCTCCAATGCTGATTTGAAAAAGCAAATCATCATTGGGATTGCATTGAATCTGTTGATTTTAACAAACATCTATATTAATAAATGTACTCGCTGACCCATCTTACCCCTTACCTGCCCCTATTATATAATCTAACCGGATCCAAAAACTGCTAAATGTTCGTTTGCGATAAGAATGTGACTTCTGCGGTTCCTCAAATAAACGATTCAAGTGTTTTATGAAACCAAAATTGACCAGGTTCATAAGTTAAGACTTATGCAATTCTTAAGTATATTTGCCTCAGTGTAGGTAACCTAATCTACGTGTATGCTATTAATCATCTAATAAATGATCGCAGAGGCCTATCACAAATTTAACAGGCTGCAACAGTTAACGAAATTCCAACGAGCGATAGTAAAAAAAAAATATTCAAGTTCAAGAATCAACTGAATAGTGTACTTACCGCTCACCACACCTCCGGTCTGGGGAAGATTCAACCGTTCGAGCTTGAAGTCCCGCAGTTGGTTTGCGCTGTTGCTAGTGTGACTGCTGTGACTGGCGGAGGTTTCGACGGCGGAAGTAGTTTGGCTTACACTGGTGCTGCTGATGTTGCTCACGCTCTGCTTGCTGTTGTTGCTGACGGCGTTCACCGAGGACGACGACGAATGAACGTGGTTGTTGTGCCCGTTGCTCAAACCGTTCTCGTGCTTGCCGTTGAGTAGTTGCTGTTGACGTTCCCGTAGCTAGAACAGTAGTTTTTCATTAGATTCAGGATTCATGCCCGGGAGCTACCCGAAGTCGGTGGTACTTACAATTAACTCCTCAGTCGCTGTCTGCTGATGGAATAGTTTGGATTTGGACACGGACGAGACCTGCTCTACGTACGATTCCTGATGTTGGTAGATTTGCTGGTTCTCCGAAACGGTGGCCGACGACGATTTGGTCGTACTGCTGGTAGTGCTGGTCACTTGCTGCTCGACGTTCTCAACGGCCTGAAAGTGGACGAAAATGGAACATGGACGTATAAATTACCCTGCAGAAACACAACAAGTCAAACGTCGCCGTGGTGTAACTTGAGAAGGATGAGCACAGAAAACAATGTATCATGTGTGGGGCGAAATGTAACATCTGTCATTGCATATATCTCCACAACCGGGGCCGATTCCGACAAATCCATGTTCAACAGACGGCTGACAAGCTAAAGTCGATCTGCGCGGCGAAGAAGGAAATCCACAGCGGGATTTCAACATCATCATCCATCGCCAAGGATGATGATCGTCAGCAAGAATCTGCGAGTGCATACATATTAATAAGACGTATCGACGACAGGTGTCGCGTGTGTGCAGTCATGCTTGCGGTGTTGATTCGGTTGTTCGGTGGATTTATTTTTGAAACATTTTTGCTACACAACAGCAACCGCTGGCGACTGGAGAGCGTGTTCGTTCAAACAGACCGAGAGAGATTGGGGAATTCCGCGCTCACGCGGAGATCTCAAAATTTCCATGCCAACGAGAAAGCGCCCGAAGGTAGACTTGCGGAGTGATTGACACGTGACAGTCAAACGACACGGTTGGTCGTTTAGCTGAAAGAAGGCAGAAACTTGAGCACCCCTAGCCACGCGGTGGTTGCAGACTGGCAGGCAAGATTCGCTCGATTAAGACCGCGTGTTGTTGCACGGCGGCGGCAGGAAAGCGGATATCAAAGAAACGTCACAACAACAAGTGGCCGCCGATTTTGAGATTCGAGAGCGAGCGTAAGTGGCATGTGGCAAGTGGTTTAATGCAACCGGCCAAGCGCGCACGAGCTAATCTGCTAATTAATATACTAATTGTCACGTACGTGGTGCGTTGCGCCATAAATCTTCCCCGACCACGGGTGCATGTCGGTTCTGTTCCTCGTGGATGGATGGCAATATGGCAAATATATGGTAGGCTGATGAGAACGCGTGCCAGACAGAACGAAAGGGGGAACTTTGTCATTGTTGCCAAATGCCTCAGTTTGTCTCGGTTGACAGCTACAGACGTGCTGACTTGTGATTTGAGATAGATAATAGAATGGTTGTTGTAAATCACGGTCGAGAGGAAGGGTTTCTTTGGGCTTAATCATGTGATTCCAATTGGCTATTAATCGGTCGTTAAAAGAAGCATCAATTATGAGGCAGGCAGAGATAGGCTTCAAATTACTCTGATCAGCAAAGATGTACAATGATGATAGCTCATTTGACAGCTAAGCAGGCAGTTAAGTGCTTGATTTAAATCAACCGCTTTCTTTGTGTCAGTCAAAATGATTCAGGAAATGAGAAATTGCACACGAATCCCATTGAAATACAGTAAAGACCCGAATTGTGTCAGCCCCTCCTCCACGCATTAGACTCTTATATTTCAAAAGTTTCACAATAAGGGGTGTTCATTAACTACGTCGACAGTTTTTTTTTGGGATTCTTGAACCCCCTCCCCCTGCGTAGGAAATTGTCCATTTAAAATTTTACGACGCTAGTTATTGTTTTTCCAAATAGCATATAAATGCAGAAAAAATAATTAAGGCCTACTTTGATCAAATTTTCACAGCAATCAATTTTACGGATGCTCCGGATCTTTCGGCGATTCATCTGATGTCTGTTTCAGCTTATATATAAAAAATCACCCCTTTACTTCGTTTCATTCAGCTGTAGAGAATAATCAAGGCATACTTTGATCAAAAATACATGATAATCAAGATTAAGGTTGATCCGGGTCACCGGATGGCCTTCTGGTGGACACTCAGCAGTTAGAACCAGGTTGTGGGTTGGTTTTGTTAAGATATGAATCAGCACTACCCATAGATGCCTGTTACTGTGGATTTCCAGCATCACCTTGTTCTAGACGACTGGTACCTCCCCCCCCCCCGATGATCTTTCTGAAAATCGGAATAAAACCCCGGAATCACTTGGCCAATGTGTTCCAATTTTTAGTAGACCATAATTGCGAACATTTTTCTTTGAATTTCCGAGCAGTTCATTGAACTACCGAGACGTTTATAGAACTTTCGAAACTCTCATAGAGCTTCCGAGATATTCATGGTACTTCCGAGATGAGCATGGAACTTCGGGATCATAGAACTTCCAAGTAGTTCATAGAACTCCCAAGATATTATATACGAGCTGTTCACAGAACTTTTGAGCAGTTCACAGAACTTCCGAGATGTTCATAGAACTTCTAAAGTGTTCATATAACACTAGAGATTCGCATAGAACTTGCGTGATGAAAATGGAATTTCCGAACTGCTCGGAACACTACAACCGGCATGTTCATGGAACTTCCGAGAAGTTTATAGAACTTTCAAAACTCTCATATAGCTTCCGAGATTTTCATGGTACTTCCGAGATGAGCATGGAACTTTGGAGAGCTTTCGAGATTTTCCGAGCATTTCACAGGACTTTCGAGAAATTCATTGATGTTTGTAGAACTCTCGCGATATTCATAAAACCTACGAGCAGTTCACAGATCTTTCAAAAAATTCACAAAACTTCCGAGATGTTCATAGAACACTAGAGATTCTCATAGAACTTCCGAGATGATCATAGAACTTCTGTGCAGTACATAGAACTTCTGAGAAGTTTATAGCATTCAAAACTCTTCGTCGACTTTTGAGATGCTCATGAAACTTCCGAGATGAGTATGGAACTTAGAAGATGATCATAGAACTTTCGAGCAGTTCATAGAACTTCCGAGAACTTCCGTGCAGTTCACAGCACTTTCGATAAATTCATTGAATGTTCAAAATGTTTGTAGAACTTCCGAGATATTCATAGAACTTAAGAGCATTTCACATAACTTCCGAACAGTTCACATAACTTCTGAGATGTTCATAAAACTTCCAAAGTGTTCATGGAACAGTACAGATTCTCATAGAACTTCCGACATGTTCATGGAATTTCCGAGCCGTTCATTGAACTTCCGAGAAGTTTATAGAACTTTCAAAACTCTCACAGAACTTTCGAGATGTTCATGGTACTTTAGAGATGAGCATGGAATATCGGAGGTGATCATGTAACTTCTGAGAACTTCTGTGCAGTTCACAGGACTTTCAAGAAATTCATAGAATTATCGAGATGTTTGTAGAACTCCCGAGATATTCATAGAACTTACGAGCAGTTCACAGAACTTCCGAAATGTTCATAGAATAAATGATCATAGAATTTCCGAGCAGTTCACAGAACTTCTGAGAAGCTTATCAAAACTCTCATACAACTTCCGAAATTTTCATGGAACTTCCGAAATGAACATAGAACTTCCGAGATGTTCGTAGAACTTCCGAGAACTTCCGTGAAGTTCACAGGACTTTCGAGAAAATCATAGAATTATCTAGATGTTTGTAGAACTCCCAAGATATTCATAGTACTTACGAGCTGTTCACAGAACTTCCAAAGTGTTCATAGAATTAGAGATTTTCATAGAACTTGCGAGATGAAAATGGAATTTCCGAGAAAGTCCTTGAACTTCCGAGAAGTGTATAGAACTTTCAAAACTCTCATAGAACTTCCGAGATGTTCAAGGTACTTCTGAGATGAGCATGGAACTTCGGAGATGATCATGGAACTTTCGAGAACGTCCGTGCAGTTCATAGGACTTTCGAGAGATTCATAGAATTATCGAGATGGTTGTAGAACTCCCGAAATATTCATAGAACTTACGAGCTGTTCACAGAATTTCCGAACACTACACAGAACTTTCAAAGTGTTGATAGAACATTAGAGATTTTCATAGAACTTCTGAGAAGTTTATAAAACTTTCAAAACTCTCATAGAACTTCCAAAATTATCATAGAACTTCCGTGCAGTTCACAGCACTTTTGAGAAACGCATAGAATTTTCGAAATGTTCATAAAACTCCCGAGATATTCATAGCACTTACGAGCAGTTCACATAACTTTCGAGATGTTCATAAAACTTCCAAAGTGTTCATAGAACTCTAGAGATTCTCATAGAACTTTCGAGATGATCATAGAATTTCCGAGTAGTTCATAGAACTGCCGAGAAGTTTATAGAATTTTCAAATTCTCATAGAACTTCCGACATCTTCATGGATCTTCCTAGATGAGCATGGAACTTCGGAAGTGATCATAGAAGTTCCGAGCAGTTCATAGAAGTTTCGAGAACTTCCGTGCAGCTCATAGGACTTTCGAGAGATTCATTTTTGAGATGTTTGCAGAATTCCCGAGATATTCATAGAACTTACGAGCAGTTCACAATTTCCGAACAGTTCACAAAACTTCCGAGATTTTCATAGAACTTCCAAAGTGGTCATAGAACACTAGAGATTCTCATAGAACTTCCGAGAATTTAATAGGAATGCTGAGCAGTACATAGAGCTTCTGAACAATTCATAGAACTTCCGAGGTGTTCATAGAATAAAATCGAATAATTTATAGACATCATAAAGAGAGCGGTACCTTAAAACCGTGACGTTTTAGGGCAACAGTATATACTAGACTTCAACTCAGTAGACCATAAAATAGTTTAATATGGTAAAAGTTTCCTGTCCTAGAAAGTCATGTTGCACTTTGTAAATCTAAAGTGATTTCTTAAGTGAGTTCCAAGGGAATTCTGCAAAAAATACCAAGGGTATCGAATTTTGACGAGACAATCCCAGAGGCATTCTGGGTAGAGTTATATGCGAATTTCTAGGATAGTTCTAAAAGTATCTCGAGAAAAGATAACTCTAGATAGTGCTGGAATCAGGGCGTAACAGCTTTTGTAAACAATGACCTTTTGTGATGATTTATAGGAATTGAAGGCACGCTTACGCAAACCAGCAAAACCATGGGGTAAGGAAAGCCTTTCCCTATCCGATGAAGATGATGGTTTGCACGGGCGAGCCTTGAATTTTTAGAAATCATCGAGAGAAGTCATTGTTTACAAAAGCTGTTACGCCCTAATTCCAGCTCGATCTAGAATTGTGAGCTGAATTTCAAAACAATTCTGAGGTCAAATTCACTGATAGGCAAACAGAAGGTCATCAAGATGGAGTGAATCAAGCGAGTTGGTCGCCGGTAAGGGCCAGTAAGTGCTGCCAGCAGATGAATCAATAGGTATTCGAAACAAAATTGGTAAGAAATGTCCATTCAAATCGATTTAATACAGTTGAACAAATTTCAAAACTATATACGTGCCAGATTTGGAAATAATATTTTTTGAATCTGGAAGTGTGTTTATGATACCATTATCCATTTGATAAAGGTAGAGTGAACATGCGGGGCTTATTGTAAGTAAAAGTGACCTCGGAGTGGTAGTGAATTACCAGGCATTCTGAAATGGGTCAGTGGAGCGGCAATAGAGCTAACACCTCCCGGACAAAACCTGCTTTAATTTAAGGGTAATAGAAAGCAGTTTTCTTCCATAATAGCACTGCCGGACAGTGGGGGTTAGATTGTACACACACACACACACACACACACACACACACACACACACACACACACACACGCACACACACACGCACACACACACACACACGCACACACACACACACACACACACACACACACACACACACACACACACACACACACACATACACACACACACACACACATACACACACACACACACACACACACACACACTCACACACACACACACACACACACACACACACACATACACACACACACGCACACACACACACACACACACACACACGCACACACACACACACACACACACACACACACACACACAAACACACACACGCACACACACACACACACACACGCACACACACACACACACGCACACACACACACACACGCACACACGCACACACACACACACACACGCACACACACACACACACACACACACACACACACACACACACACACACACACACACACGCACACACACACACACACACACACACACACACACACACACACACACACACACACACACACACACACACACACAGAAACACACACACACACACACACACACACACACACACACACACACACGCACACACACACACACACACACACACACACACACACACACACACACACACACACACACACACACACACCATAATTGCGAACATTTTTCTACTTACTGTAAAAATTTCAGCCAATTTAATGGTGAAACAAAAAAGTTATACCCATGCAAACATTGCTATTCGTATGTCTGTTTGTAAAAATAAAAACCGCACAGGCCCTCGCCAAAAGTAAGGCAGAGGTGGTGTGCATTTGAAACGCTAATAACTTTTTGGGGTTAACTCGTATTCCCACCCTGTCTTCAGCTAAGATGTTCCTGCTAGTGTTAAAGCAAGCCATGACTATCAACGAAATAAAGTTTCTTCATTCTGTTACAACACGTTAAACAGTGTTCACTCGGCTGTCGACAAAAGCAGGCCACTCTCGATGTGTGCTACGCGATCGTCTGTTTTCTCGGCAGCAACCATTGTGTGGTCCTCCTCATTGTTCTTCATCATCAGTTCTTTCGGTCGATGCGTCGTCGACTTTGGAAATCAACCGTTTCGTGATGAGTGTGTGAGTGCTGACCACGTTTTGCGTCCATTGCTGCAATGGACGCGCTCTGAGCCTCGTTGGCGTACAACAATTTGCCATACAATGAAACTACTAGAAGCGGCTCCAGTTCTGATGGAGGAGGCTTTTTGGATAGCGGAAGATAAAGTGTTTATTGTGTTGTACTTTTGGACTATAGTTTTAAGATGTATTGTATAGTGACCAAGAATCCTCGGCTCTGTAAAGTTAATTCGGTTGAGCCTTATCAAATAAATTAATAAACAAAAAAAAAAAACAACACGTTAAACGATCAAGTCGTTATTTTGCAAGCAACAATTGGTTATGGGCCTATTCATCGTTTCTAGCCGATTCTCTGAAGGCTTAAAATGACCAGCGGAAGTCAAGCAGAATCAAACGGCAGTTCCGTGCAAGGAATTTTAAGTGTGCCGGGCGTCGAGAGGTTATCCGGACGGGAGAACTGGACTACGTGGAAGTTTGCTGTTCAAACGAAGATCTCTGGGGAGCCGTCGAGTCGAAGCCGAAAGAAGACGAAACGCCTGCAGCTGTGGATGCTGCGAAGGACCAAAATCATTCTCCTCCAGGAACCGATGAATTACGTTCATTTCAAGGAGGCGTTTAAAGTGTGGGGTAATAAGCTAGTGAAAACCGATCTGATGAGCTGTTCATCGATGTCCGAGTATGTAAATCGAGTGATTTCCACGGCTCACCAGCTTAACGGAGTCGGATTCAACATTTCGGATGAATGGATTGGTACCCTGCTGCTTTGTGGTCTCCTGGAAGAATACAGGCCAACGATTATGGTCCTGGAAAATTCCGGAATCAAAATCAACGGCGACGCCATAAAGACGAAGCTGCTGCAAGAAGTGCAAATCATCATTCGTTGCTAAGCCGTCTAGTTCGTTCGTTCGTTCGCTTCGCTCTAGAGTTTTTTCGTTCGCGTCGTGGAAGTGCCGTCATCGACAGGCACATTGCACTTGCCACCCTAGTGAGAAGGCCCAAACGGATGCCAGCGATGCTTCGGATGACGCTGCAAATCGGCTGCTACAGAGCAACCAATTCTCGGTGCTCGGAGTAGAAAATGGCGGTGGTGACGCCGCTGAAATTGTCAAAAAAGAGCGTTGTTTACCCCGATGAAGGACGTCGCCCAGCTTAGGGATGAGCTGGCAAAACGAAAATTGTTCCCGCGATTCAAGATCTGTAGCGTTGGAACAAAGATCATGTGCTTCAGCCTAAAGCAGTAAAAGTCGGTCGGTGACCTGCTGAAGAACAGTACAGTGCAGTTTTACACCCACGATTTGCCTTCGATGAAACCATTGAAGGTTGTTTTACGAGGTCTGCCGTCGTACGAAGCGGCTGCCGTAAAAGATGAGCTGGTAAGGCTCGGATTGAAACCAGAGGCAGTCCACCCAATGAATCGACGGCCTATGCCCAATACCAACTATTGTGACCAACTGTTTCTGGTCCACTTCATGAAGGGCTCCACCACCCTTGCTGCGCTGAAGAGCAACATACGTAACCTGTTTCAAGTCACTATCGACTGGGAATTCTACAAACCGCAAACCGTGATGTGACTTAATGCACAAGCTGCCTCTCCTTCGGCCATGGCACGAAGAACTGTCATATGAAACCACGCTACCGCAAGTGTGCTATGGCCCACTTGACAGCGACCTGTGTTCAAGCTGATGACACCGAACCAAAGTGCGTGAAATGCGGCGGTACTCACCGTGCCACTACTCGGGACTGCCCCAAGCGAACAGAATTCATCAGCATCAGGAAGAAGGTGGCAACTAGTAACCTGCCAGGCCGACATCGAAACAAACGTACACCACCAGCTATCATGGATGAACAATACCCGGCAATCCAGCCTCGTCGCCTGGTTCCAAATCTCCCACCGCTACCCACCAACAATCAACGAGCCGCTCCCTCAGCTCAGCATCGCCTCACTGCCGCAGCGGACCTGCCAGATCATGTTTCTGCCTCGGCGCCTGGACTGCCGTGTTGCCTCAAGCGATTCAGTTGACGAATCTCCTTTCACATCGGCAGACCTAGTAACGCTGGTTGCAGAGGTGATCGTCATCCTGCGAACCTGCAAGACTCGATCTGAACAGCTTCATGCTGCCTTTTCACACGTCACCAAGTATGGACCGTGAAGCTATAATAATTGCTAATTGGAACGCTTGCTCGCTGACGAACAAGCATAGAGAGCTACCTCCGAAAAGACATCATCAAACTCACCCGGAGAAGCGGGAACTTCATCATCGCTGGCGACCTAAACGCAAAACACCAAGCTTTGGGCAACGGTCGAAGCAATCGAAACGGCACCATCCTGAATGAAGACCTGCAAGAGGGCCACTATACCATGTTGGCCCCGGACACTCCCACCCGGTTGAGTCGGTCTGGGGTCCATGCGACCATCGACATCTTTGTAAGCAACATGGGACACAAAATCTCGCAACCTGTGGCATTTCAGGAGCTGAGCTCGAACCACTACTCGGTGGTGGCCGAAGTAGGCTTCTCGGCTAACAGATTTCAAGCATCCCGGCGAAACTACCATCGTGTTGAATGGGATCGATTCCAGCACCGTGTCGACACCGCCGTCGACTCCGAAGTACATCCGGACGCCCCCGAAGACGTTGACCGATGCCTGCGTTCCTTGGAGGAGGAGGGAACAACACGTGCTAGTATCCAGACAGGTGAGCAATAATCTGAACCTTGATAGTCCCACTAAAAACTTTATCAGACTCTGTAACACCATGTCATGTACCAACGTACTGGGCTGCCTGCCTTGAAGACCCATTGCAACCGTCTAACAAAAATAAGTCAAGCCAGGATGATGGACCTCAGAAATGAGGACTTTAGTAACAAAATGAGCTCTCTCCCAGATTGTGCTAAGCCCTTCTGGAAGTTGAATCAACCCAATGATTCAGTTGCTCACCTCATAACCCCTGAAGAGAAGGCTGATGCGATAGGTCAACATTTCGTCAGCTCGCATAATCTCGGACTGAACATGCCTAGTCCATACGATACTGCAGTTGCGGTAAATGCAACCAACCTCCATCGAATTCCTAACAACTTTCCTGTGAAATTCGAGATTACGGCTGACGAACTGTTGGCCTATACCAACTCATCTAAAAATATGAAGGCCCCTGGTTTCGACCAAATCCTGAATCTGGAACTCAAACACCTCAGTTCCAGATTCTTCAACCATCTGGCACTATTTCCCCTCGTGCTGGAAGTCAGCTAAAGTCATCCCTATCCGGAAACCTGGGAAAGATCCATCGTCTCCTTCAAGTTACAGACCCATCAGCCTTCTCTCGGGGTTATCCAAGCTGTTCGAAAGAGCAGTTTACCATCGACTTCTGGCATCTGGCGAGGGAAACAACATATTGCAATCAACTCATGAACCGAAGACCAACGGCTTTACTTCCCTTCCGAAGGAAGACGTGATCAGAGATGTTATGCCTCAGAACATCCCGGCGGCGCCGACTGGGATTGAACCCAGGCCTGCTGGGGTGAGAGGTAATCACGCTTACCATTACACCACCGGCGCCGCTGTCATGGCATTGTTGGATGTCGAAAAACCGATCGACAATGTTTGGCATGATGGCCTGGTCTACAAATTGCAGTGATACGGTCTTCCAACCTGCCTGGTGAAGATAATTAAAAATTACCTTTCGGACAGGACATTCAGAGTCTCTCTCAATGGCATCACATCGGATGCTTTCCACATTGGTGCGGGTGACCCACAGGGAAGCATCCTTGGCCCCATCTTATTCAACCTCTTTACCTCCGATATGCCGGCTCTCCCTGAAGGTGGATCGCTGTCTCTGTTCCATTATCTTTAAAAATAGGGTCATCGGAGCTTTGACCGCCAAACTTCAGAGAGGCCTAAATGTCCTGTCAGAATACTTCAACAGCTGGAAGATCCGTATCATCGCGGCAAATACCCAGGTCATCATCGTTATTTATTCCAAATCACCCAGACTTGTTCCGGCTGAGAATAATAACATCAACCGTTCATCGTAGTGGAATGGTCAAAAGAGGTAGTGTACCTCGGCCTTACACTCGACAGCAAGCTGCTTTTCAGGGAACACATTGACAAAACAAAAACCAAATTTAACATCCTGATGAGATCCTTCCTATAATAGAATATGGGGTGCCAATCTGGGAGAGTAGCGCAAATTCCCATCACCTCAAATTACAATGGATCCAAAACAAGTTTTTGAAAATGATCCTCAACTGTCCTCCACGAATGAGGAACTCTGAGGTCCGTCGCCTGGCTGGTCTTCAGACGCTGGAGTTACGGAAAACAGCTACCATCCAAAGGTTCAGTGATTGTTGTAGGCAATCCGATCAGCTGATCATTAGGAATCTGGCACGTTAGGTTAAGGCTTAGATTAAGTAGGTAGCTTATCAGAAGTGCTTAGATGCTGACTGGTAGTTCGACTCAGGCGCTACAACACCCATGACCCGAAACAAGGATCTGTTGCTAAATGTGAAGTCATCCAGCGGTACGGTTCTAGCCGCGAACAAGGCTTCCATAAGGATTGAGGCTACAGGAACCATTGTACTCAAGCCAATCTGTCAAGAAGAATAAGTGCAGTACATTCCGCAGGTGTCCATGAATCTCCTCTCCGTCAACAAAATCGTGAGAAAGGCCAACACGATGCTGTTCAACAACGGCGTGGTGGCAACTGGGTGTCACGAGAACGAGCTTTCCAAGCTGGAACAGTGTGAGCAAAGTAACAAAACGTTGGTTTACCCCTCGGATGATTCCATGGACGTCTGGCATCATCGGTAAGGTAATAGATCCGGACAGTTCGGTGGCTTGATGTTTTTTGCAACAAACTGGATCTTATTGTTAGCAAACTATTGTAGAACTAGGTTAGCGTAATGGGCGGATGCCAAATCTGGTCAGAAGAGAGGAGGCGACTCATGCTGCCTATACAGGAGCAGCAGTCTTTTCTCCAAGTATTCTTCTTTGTAAATCTGAGCGTTTATTGTACCTTTTGTGAAGAAAACAGATGACCGCAAACCACAGGTACAAATGGCTTGCCATACCAGGACCTTCTGTCAACTTCGTCTACATCCACAACCTTCCGGTTTTCTTCCAGATCTTGGCAAATCTTTCAAGGAAAGCTCTTTACCAAAGTTATAGATGACATTTTTCACGCTTGTGTGGTGGACCTTAACTCTTTTTGCTATTTTATTTTTCGTGTCTAGTTTAATTCTAGCCCAAGGGGTGAGACAGCTTTACTCTGAGTTGCATTTTTTGCAGCGAGTAACTCACTGTACCTCAAAATTTAGTCGACGTTCATCGATGTTTTTGTCTGGTTACTCCTTGGCTTACTCCGTTTATCCCTTTCACATATTGGACGTACACACTTAGAAATAACTATTTTTACACGAGACTTAATCCATCTTTGACGTAAATTATGGAACGTAAACAAACATGTCATGTAAAATTAAGCGTTCCCAAACCAAAACATACGAAACTCGACGAAAAGTACGCTTGATTTAATTGATTTTCTTGTTTCTTTCAACTGCTGCTTATGTCATTTGGGCCGCTTGCATGTGTCGGTCTCAGGGCATGGAAATTTACATGACTTTTTCATAGTGTGTAAGTCTTGTTTGTAAACAAAATAGAATTGTTCGACTATTGAAACGATGTGAATTCCAGATTTTGTTCACAAAATGGCTTGAACGATGCAGGAAAAGCGTTGAAAGGGGGCGTTTTGGCGTTGATTTTCATCTGCTTCTCTATGCCGATTGGCTGCCGTTGTTGCTATTATTGTTTTGGAAGGTCCTTTTGTTCGTATTCCTCAGTTTCAAAACGTTGAATGTGAATTAACTGTAGGTAGGTAGACATGTGTTTTTTTTTTAAATTTACGGATTTTTGTATTTCCAACATTTGAATACAGGTGTTGGCTCTCAAATGTACCCTCCGAAAGCTTTTCTCTTACCACTGTCGTAAAAATACGTAACTTGTCTTACTTTACCGCGGAATCATAGTGCTCGCGTAAGCGAACTTTTGCCTACAAACTGCTTGCTTCACACATATCAGCTTAGTGAGCAGCCTTCGCGCTCTTCGGCAATGGACAGCTTGACACCCTTGCCCTTCGGCAGCGAGATGAAAGCCTTGATAGCCTTGCCGATAATGAACACGTTGGTCAGACGGGTGGCAAAAACGTGATCGGTGGAGTCCTTGATGTGCACGATTTCGAACGATCCCGGGTGCTTCTCACGCTGACCCAACGCTGACACGACCCAAATTCCTTCCTCCGGTGATCATGCACAGATTTCCGGGTTCGAACTTGAGCACGTTCATCACCTTACCGGTGGCGATATCGTACTGGATCGAATCGTTCTGGTGAATGTTCGGATCCGTATAGCGGATGGAACGGCACCTTCTTTGGGCCGATCTGGACGCGTTTCCCCTTCAGGAGCTTGTACTTGGCTTCCTCTGGAGTGATACGGTGCACGGTGAAGCGACCCTTGACGTTGTAGATAGGACGGAAGTTCTCGCTCGTCTTGTCAATGGTAATGACATCCATGAATCCGGCTGGGTAGTTGGGCTCGGTGCGGACCTTGCCATCGATCTTGATGTGACGCTGCATCAAAATCTTGGTGAACTCGGTGTTGGTCAGGGCGTACTTCAGACGGTTGCGCAGGAAAACCACCAGCGGCAACGACTCACGCAGCTTGTGTAGACCAGTGGATGGACGCGGGGCAAAGGTACCCCCGGTCTTGTCCAACATCCATCCTCTTGGGGCGTTCAAACGCTTCAAATGTTTCTTCGATCCGCGAGCCATCTTGATAGTTTGGGACGAAAAGGAAACTACTACATGTGCGATTTGTTCTCGTAAAATAACCATAAGAATCGTTTTCAGATATCCACCGAGGAGAACGTAAAATCGTTGTGGGAAATCACTGGCTTACATAGGAAATTTCTTCCCTGTTGTATAAAAACCGATTAACATCCGATTCCCAATTCGAGCTCCGAAGGAATCGCTGCCAACCACTACCCCAGAATGTTCAGCCCGAGCATCAACACAGTCGACACTGCTGAAGTCGAAGAGGAGGAAGACGATGAAGACACAGCTCAAAATATTTCCGATGAGTACGATCCTCATCCGGACTTCAAACCCATCATCGATCTAATCGACGAAATCGAAGTGAAAATCGGTGAGGAAGACGAAGAATGTTCTGCGTTCGCTCCAAGCTACTGCAGATTGAGTATTTGGTCAGGCGGATCGAGTTCTTCTACCACATCAAGCCGGTTGTTTGTTGTTGTTTTGCTTGACAGCAACTTTTCGGCTTCGCATCTTCATTCTCACTGAGCAATGTGAGTTACGCGAGGTGCCTCAAAAGCAAGTCCCTGGCAAGGTGACAGATAACCTTAGTTTCACGTACCCACTTGCAAATAGTAGATGTCGCCACACAACGTAAACAAAGGGATTGTCCTTCACCGCCGTAATGGTATTTTTCTATGGGAAATCAACTTTTTGTTTCCCCATGTGTGGATGTCAAATAACAGGCAAGCATGTTATATGAAAAGAGCGAATTTATGATTTTCGTGATGAAATGAAATAAATCAAAATGAATTGAAACCGATTGATGGAGGTTCATTTTCTTATATAATCAAATGGCAATAAAATACGTTTCTGTCTTGTATTTTATTTTGCTCTTGAATATAATCTGCCTTCAGATTATGTTTTTGATCATAGTTGTGCGATGATGAAGGCTTTCCCTAGGCCGTATGTGTTCTTCTGATATGCAAAATTTCTGAAACTGAACTGAAAATACTCATCAATTTCCTTGAAATTCGTAGGAATTAACTTGAAATTCGTAAGAATTTACTTGAAATTCGTAGGACTTTTTTGAAATTCATAGGAATTTCCTTGTAATTCGTAGGAATGTCCTTGAAATTCGTAGGAATTTCCATGAAGCTATAGGAATTTCCTCGAAATTTGTTGGAATTTCCATGATTTTCGTTTAAATTTCCTTGAAATTCGTTGGAGTTTCTTAGAAATTCATAGAAATGTCCTTTAAATTCGTTGGAATCTCCTTAAAAATCGATGGAATTTCCATACAATGTAATGGAATTTCTTGAAATTCGTTGGAAATTGGGTTCTTTAAGGGTATTGCGGTAAATGCATATTCGTAATCTTCATTAAAAATTGAACCCAAACCCAATATTTCATCAATTTTGGTACACTGGAACTATTTTAAATAAGTACGATTACATTTACAAAAATCACCTTATTAGCGCCCCTCGGTGTCACTTTGTATGGGAGCGAGCTGTCAGTTTGTCAGTTTAGTGTCAAACAGTGAAGTTATTATTTTGCTTTAAATTTTGATTTAAAAATCGAGATGAAAGCGTGTGGGCTCGAAAAAAAATATCACTATGCTCAGAAAACGAAACTCTTTCAGATGATATATAATAACCGATATATTTTTCAAAATTAAAGAACCCAATTGCTTGTAATTCTATGACATTTCTTTAAAATTCTTATGAATTTCTTTGGAGTTCGTCGGAATTTCATATAAACTTGATAAAACTTTGAATTTCTGGAAATTTTTAAGAATTTTCTATAAATTTTGTGGAATTTCCTCGAAATTCGGTGGAATTTTCTAGAAATTCGTTGGATATGTTAGAATTTCATTGAATTCATTTGGATTTTTTTTTTTAAATTCGAAGGATTCATAGAAATTTCCTTAAAATTCGTCGGACTTTCGTGAAATTCTTAGGAATTTCCTTGAAATTATTTGGAATTTCCTTGAAGATCGTTAAAATTTCTTTGAAATTCAATGAAAATTCCTTAAAATTTTATCGAATTTTCCTAAAATTCGTAGGAATTTGTATTAAATTTTGTGGAATACATTTGAAATTCGGTAGAATTTTCTTGAAAGTGAAAGTATAAATTTTCATGAGATTGATGTAATTTCCTTTAAATTGTTGGAATTTCATTAAATTCGTTGGAATTTCCGAGTTTCAAATTAGATGCTCAAAAAATCTCACACTAGCGAATCAATCTTCGAAAAATCTTCTTTCATTTGTCGCATCTACTTGCATCGCTCATCATCTTTTTGCAGGAAATCTTCAAAATCATCATCAATCTTCTTTCTATCTACTCAGCGTGCGCGCAGCTAGCCACAGCAAAACACAATCTTTTTTGCATCGTAGATAGAGTCGTCCCCCTCGGGAATTTCGTTGAATTAGTTGGAATTTTCTTTAAATTCGAAAAATTTCCATGAAGTTATTGTTCCTTGAAATTTGTTGGAATTTCCATTAAACTGCTGGAATCCCCTTGAAATTGAAATGAATTTCCTAGAAATTCGTAAGAATGTCCTTGAAATGCATAGGAATCTCCTTGCAATTCATTGGAATTTCCTTGAATTTCGAAAGAATTTCCTTTGAAATTGTTTGAATTTTCTTATAATTCGGTGGAAATTGCTTGAAAATCCATGAAATTTTCTTAAAATTCTTAAGAATTTCCATGAGGTTCGATGAAATTTCTTTGAGAATTGATGGAACTTCCATAAAATTCGATTGAATTTTGTTGAAATTCTTAGTTATTTTCTATAAATTGAGGAATTTCCTTGAAGTTTTGTTGAAATTCGTGTGAAATTTTCATGAAATTCTTGAAATGTCCTTGCAATTGTTGCCATTGAAATTATGTGAATTGGGTTGAATAAGTTAGAATTTCAATTACAATTACCTTGAAATTCATTGGAATTTTCTTGAAAATCATTGGAATTTTTTTGAAATTTTTGGCATTCCTTGAAATTTGTACGATTTTTCTTGAAATTCGTAGGAATTTCTGTGAAATTTGTCGGAATTTCCATAAACTTTGTTGGAATTTCCTTGAAATTAATTGGAATTTCCTTGAAACCCGTTGGAATTTTCTTGAAATGCGTTGAAATTTTCTTGAAATTCGTTGAAATTTCCTAATTTTTTTGGAACTTCCCTCAAGTTCTTGCCCAGAAGTGCTAAGAACTTTCCGAATGCCGTATGATATTTTCTACAGATCTGCAAACTTATCAGAGCCTTTCTCGGAGTTCAGGTAATGTGCATAGACTTTTATTTAAAACGCTGGCTTGAGGAACATGTTAACAACTTTGGAAGCATTAAGAATTCTATCCACAAAGAAGTTACAAAATTGTTTTTATACGCCTTTTAATAGAAACTTAGCGATAGATTTAATCACTCTTGGTGAATAGGAGAACGTCAAAAACCCAACAAACATTGAATGTTGAATAAGAGCTTATTCAGGCAAACGTAAGCATCTTCAGCTAAAAAATAGCTTATTCAGTTGTTGATCAACTCAAATTGTTTGTTGGGAACAGTGTTGTGAGTAGAAATTTGTGCCGTGAGGCATAGGAAGCGAAACAATTTGACGATGACAATCATTCATTTTTGTTTACAAATCATATGCTACTGGTTATGTACTGCTCAAATACATACGATACACCAAATAAAAAAAGTTTCATAAACTGATTATGTATTGTACATACTACTGAGAATCAAACCGATATCAGTCGCTTGGATCACTGGAGTTTCTATGTCGTTAATACTAGTTTTGTCGTCGGATGTCGCGTGTCCGGTTTGGCGGGCGTGCGACAATAAGATGCATTTCAAACTTTTATTTACAGTACATCATTTCCGAATTCGTCCTATTCAGATAACTCTTCTGAAATTTGTGAGTTTGACAGAACCACCAGCACCAAATTTTCGGGGTACAATGGCAATATACTGGAGATGTCAAGTTGCCCCCGAGTTGCTCAAAAGCAACTCTAAAATTGCTCATGATTAGGAGCTGTCTTACCCCTTGTTCTAGCCATAGCGTGAACGATCAACACTCAAACGAAACAAAATGATTGCACTACCACTTTTGACATGTAAACAAACATTTTCCAGCATGCACACTAAAAAATAGCTCAATCATATGTGAATAAATGTGCCTTAAAAGTTGCTAATTACTTTCGATACACTTCTTATAAAAATGATGTCAACCTTGGGGTGACCATCTTGCCCCGTCTCTACCCCTATGCGCTCACCGGCAGCAAAACACATGGACGGGTCTAATTTGTCAATTATGAATTTCGCAATCAATCAGGTTAGGTTCAACTTTACTTAAAATCCAAGAAAATATGATGCACTGTGAGTGAGTTATTGGCAGCTGTGTTAGGGAAAAAAAAATTGGGTCAAGGTCAGCCAAATGACATCTCTGGCAAAATACAGAAAAATGAAGTTCAACCGCTGCCTACTAAGTCTACATGAAAAATAACCTCCCCCAGATGACTAACGACCGGCCGCGATAAAAGTTGTTTTGCCGAAAATTTTGCATTGCGAATGAGTGTTTATGAGCTCCCGTGCGTCCCGCGAGGGGGCGTTTTTATGCTTGTCCCCAAGAGAGCAGCACCGAAATTATGAACGTCGTTTCAGCTCCTCTCGTCGTTCGTTAATGGTGGAGGCGAAATTTTAATTAGTGTTTTTCCTCGTGACCGATCACCATCATCGGTGCATTACCCGAGCGAGTGCGATGGTACAATTGGAGCGAGGAAATTCGACTCGCTCTACACAAATCATGCCGAGAAAATGATACAGATTGTTATTCCTTTTGCTTACGCAAGTTTGCGATTGTAAAACAGATTCTGGCTGGTTCATGTTTCGTGGCTACTTAGATTCCAAAACACCTGCACAGAAGGCAAATACGTCAAAACAAATTTGTCGCAGCGCGATCAAGCGGAATTTTCTGGTACTTACACTACCACCCTCTCGAATGCTCCACCCCAAAAGTCAAGTGACCCAATTTTGTCGACTCGAAGCTGGGAAATTAATGGGATTTTCTAGCCGTGCGGTGTCTTGCATGTTCTCCGTTGGTAGTTGGATGTCTAGCTAAGTCACTTGTTGTTGTGGTTGTCAAATGCGGGGATGTGAATTTCGGTCGGATCTTCAAGGAATCCCCCCAGAATGTGTGTATTGTTTTATGTGGCAAGCTTTCCATGAAAACCTAATTTACTGCCACCATTAATCATTTAAGATTTTGACGAGGTGTTCGAGACGATGTTCGACAGCCATGGAATGGAAAGGAAAGCAATTTTCGCGCCGCGCTTACTTTGTTGTGGGTTATTCTCAAATTAATTGGTGCAAATGCACGGTGCTCGTGACCGGTTCAACAATCCGAATCGCGACGCTAAATGGAACGAGGCGGCTCGCCCCCTTGGTCTTGGTTGTTTGGATGCGCGTGGGATCGATGGCAGTGTGTCCCCTTTCGCGAAGAACCAGCAGCGTTTAGATTGGTGCCTCTGTCTGTGTGTTTATTAGTTGAAAATAAACCACATCGGAGGGATTTCGGTGCCGCAGCCGCTAGCCGGGGCCGGGGCCGGGGCTTGAGTCACTTATTTTGCCTAAAGTTTTGAAGATTAGTGTTCCATGTGGGGGTGGGTTGAAGAAGGATGCTCATGCCGATGGTGATGATGATGGAGGAATGGCAATGAAGTGTTTATGATTAGCACGTTTACCACAATAAACACGGCCCAACTGGAGGTTTTGGGTGTTTGATGCTGGCAACGGATGTATACCTTCAACTTGTTTGTGCTTGATTTTTGATTCACATGATGTGGAATCGGAGCAGCAGGTCGTAGTTTTGCTATTATGGAGACGCCTGGTCATTTGCGCTGACAAATCACCAAACATTTGCACCTTGATTAGCGGCAGATGGGGGTTGGTATCCGAGTAGAATAAAATATCTAATCAATAGCTAATTTTGATATTAAAAATAACGAATCTAAAGAACCCTTTTGCTATTGGTTTGATCGATATAAGAGGGGTAAAATATCAAATATATCAGAAAACCTATGGGCTAATAACTTGGTAATAGTGAAGTAAGCTATTGGCATATCTCATGAATAACAATGTTCTTGAGCTTCAAAATAACAAACCAATATCCTATTGAGGTACGGAACATCTTGAAGACGATTGAATTAGTGTAGTTGTTCGTAGAAGGGTTCGATCCAGAACGCATAGTGTGCAAGTGGATATTCGGTTGGAGTTCCCCAACGTCCGCAGGAAGGTCGACTTGTTCACGGAAGAAGTTGACGACGATGAGGAAGATGATGAAACGGACCCCGAAGACCAGTATTACACGCTGAAGGCCACTCTGATGGGTCTTCGACCGACGCTGGTCGGTCCTACGGCAATCGCTCATCAGTCGGTACAGGACTGTCATGAGTTAAGCTTCCCGAGATTCGCTTGCCAACCTTTAGTAGACTGCTCAAAGAATGAATAACGTTTCGAGATACATTCCGTAGCTTGATCCATAACAATCCACAACTAACGAATATGGACAAGTTAACTTGCCTTCGGTCGTCGTTGAGTGTTGAACAGGAAATCAACTCGGTGGAAATGTCGGACGTGGACTATGTTGTTACCTGGGAAACGGTATAAAAACAAAAGGCTGATCGCCAAGGCTCATCTGCATGCACTTTTTGCTGAGGAGCCAATCAGGAGGGAGAGTTACGAGTCGCCTAATCGTCTTATCAGCGACTTCGATAAAACATCCTGAGAGGAGAAGGTAGGAGAAGATACGAAATCTGTCGCTTCTGCCAAATCTATGCCGATTCCAGAGAAACGATCGAAGCCGTCCGTCAGCACCTTAGCAACTGAACGCAGTGAAGCTGTGGAAAGTGACAGACTCTGCTTGAACTGTTTAGCCCCGGGACGGACATCAGGCACGGTTTTGCACTAAGGGTGTATGCCACCATTGCAATCAGAAGCGCCACATCCTGTTACACCCTGTTACCTGTTACAGACCATACACAAGCTCACAGCACTCGCACAGTCTACAAGTTCTCTTCCCGTATTACAATCGCAGAACACTGCATCACTGTCCACTACAAACCAACATAATCGCGCTGCTAACGAATACACTATCCAAACAAGATATTCTACTGTCGACCGCCATCTTGTGTGTTACAGATAGTTACGGCAACTCACGATTATTTCGAGCGTTACGAGATTCGTGCTCGCAATTCTGCGTCATGGCGACGAACGTCCCCAGTAAATTCAAACTTCACCTGAACACCTGTCAGACCAAGGAATCGGTGGTTTAGTCATCGTAGCGCGGTAGATAGTTACCCAAGTAACCAACAAGCCCTTTTTGCTATGTAAGGCTGCTATACGACAGATATAAAGTTCGGAAACCCTATATTTACCTTATATCGTGGTGGTTAATTGAGTAAGGCAACTATTCTACTTCGCTCTCAAGAAATATCGAGATATTGAGTTAACGGCAACCGTGCCAGCACGAAGAATCAATGTGAACCACTGGACGCTCTCGAATAACAGCACTTTTTGGAGGCGAACCAGCCCAAGGCTGAAAGCCTCCTTAATAAAGCTAAATAATAATAATAATAACAGCACTTTCGCCGATCCCCAGTTCCACGAACCAGGTCGCATCATCGATCTGATAATCGAAGCAGAACACTACTTCAATCTGCTCTCTGACGGTCGTGAGAAGGCTGGAGATGAAGGCCCTACACTGCAGAATACGGTTTTTGGATGGGTGGTTTCCGGTCGAGTATTCGATCAACCAGTCTCCTCGATGCATCGCACATTGTCGTATTCGTGCAGACAGAACAGTTGACGAAGTTCTGGGAGATAGAAACCTGTTGTACCAAGAGGAGACGGCGTGTGAAGCATTCTTCGATCAAACAACCACTCGTGATGATGCAGGCAGATTTATCGTCGCACTTTCAAAGCATTAATTCATCATCAATCAGCACGGCGCGTTCAGAAACATAGCGACAAGGAGATTTTTGGGCTTGGAGAGGCGGTTCCAGTTGAATCCCTAGTTGAAGGCAGTTCCGGATGTCGAAGAACAGTTTTCCGTGTACTAAGACTAACTTCCCTACCATGCAGTTTTTGAACTGAACTGTACAACGACGAAGCTACGTGCCGTTTTCGACGCGTTGTGTAAGACCAGTAGCGGTGTATGGTTGGACCTGTAGTTCAAGAGGACTTGATCGCCATCACTCTTCGATTCCGTTTGTTCCGCATTGTCATTTTTGCGGATGTGGAAAAGATGTATTGGATGATACTCATCTATGTACTCGATCGGACAACGTCGACGAAGCGAAGCAGCTGGCAAAGGAAACTTCATTCAACCTGCGAAAGTGGAACTCGAACTGTTAGCCGAATTGCCATCCGATCTCGTCGATGCTCGTGCCACGTTAGAGCTTGATTCCTCAACTTCACCAGTGAAAACTTTGGGGTTACTGCGGAAACCCCGATACCATTCTCCTAACTTAGGAGTCCTAAGTGAGACAGCGAAGTAGTGTTCACAGAACACGTCGTTCTCGCAGAAGCAGCTCGTCTGTTCGACCCGTTAGGATTGACAGATCCAGTCGTCGTCATTGCCAAGATATTTCTGCAGCAATTGTGGAAGCAGCAGTGCGGTTGGGATGATCCACTGCCCTCTCGTCGTTTTCGATTCCTCGGTGGATAGGATGCACAACTGATGCGATTTCGGTCGAGTGCAACTCGATTTCTCTGACGCATCGGACAAGGCATACGGTGCATGCCTCTACAGGCGTTGTACGCTGTCGGATGGCTCAGTAAAAGTTCGACTGCTGATTTCAAAATCGAGAGTATCCCCACTGGAGCATCTCAAGCGCAACAAGAAGAAGTTAACCACCCCTCGCCTCGAGGTGTCATGCGCACTGCAGCTCAGTCATCTGTACTAGAAGGTCAAGGACAGCATTCGTATTCCACGCAACGTAAGCTTCTGAACCTGTGTCTGTTTTTGACGTAGGACTACGTCTGTGATTTCTACATGGGGGTACACTTTGTGAAAACCGAAAATGGAACATGTAACAAAATTATGAAAGATTTTGAACGTTAATAACTCAGCTGCCCCTGGACCGATTTCTATAATTTTATCACCAATCGTTCAGAAATATTTCTACGCATCTGCTCGATTCAAAACTTTATCATTTTTAAATGTCACTATTGAAATTGCACGAATGTGCAACTATTGCTAGTATCATTAAAATAATCACCGATTGCTTGCGAAAAGCGATTTCCCTAACACAGATTTCAAAGTCGAGTTTCATCCGATCTCACCAAACGGTGTTTATTCATTCACCGCGTGGTGTGTGATGGTGTTCTCCAGTACACAACGAATGTCTCCCCGCAAGCAGCTAGCTATCAAGGCTGCCCACAATCGCTAATAGGATTCAGTTCCAATCACCGTGTATGGTGGTGTCTGGTCGGCGGCAACAGCAGCAGCAGTGCTTTCGGCGCGTGGCGTTGAACATTGTTCTCTAGTACGCAACGAAAGGCTGCCTGCAGCTAGCGAGCTGCAGCCCATATGAGCATTCATAGAAGGAGGAAGAAACCGCACCGCTATTGATAGGAATCAGTAGCTCTTCGTGAGTCGCTGAGGGCCATCTATGCCAAGCGCGTCACCCTCATTCCAAACAACATGCAGCTCACACCAGCCTCAACTGTGTTCAACACCCTAATAGCTCAGCATTACTCAACCATTACGACAAAACCATAAATTTGTAAGAGTATTTTTTGGACATTTGTCAAGGTCATCAATCGGATGTCAGTTCCCATATCAAGATAGAGCTGGAATTAGGGCGTAACAGTTTTTGCTATCAATGACTTCTTTTGATGGTGTCCTTAAAGTCAAGGCTCGCCCACGCAAATCAACTTCACCATCAGGTAGGGTAAGACTTCCCCTATCCGACGGTAATGTTGGTTTGCGTGGGCGTGCCTTGAATTCCTTAAAAATCATCGAGAGAAGTCATTGTTTACAAAAGCTGTTACGACTTATTCCAGATCTATCTAGATATGTTTAAATCTAGCATACCATGTACTTTAAGGCAACATTGGGGATCTAATTTCAAAAACTAAAGTCGGTCGCGGCATGAAAGTGGTCTGATTTTGATCCAGAGATGATGGATTTTAATTTTTAATATGCCAATCGAAAGGAATTTTTTTCTGTGAATCTGTTAAAATTAAAACTTTATCATTTTTCAAAATGTCACTATTGAAAAGTGCACGAATTTGCAACTGTTGCTATGATAATTAAAATTATCACCGATTGCCTGCGAAAAGCGATTTCCCTAACACAGATTTCAAAGTTGAATTGCATCCGGTCTCACCAATCGGTGTTTATTCAATCACCGCGTGGTGAGTGGTGATGTTTTACATTACACAACGAAAGGCTCCCAGCAAGCAGCGAGCTGCAGTCCACATGAGCATCCATAGAAGGAGGAAGAAGCCGGACGCTATTGATCGGAATCAGTAGCTCTTCGTAAGCAGCTGAGGGCCATCTATGTCAAGCGCTTCATACTAAAGAGTATAAATAGAGAGAACCCCGCTCAAATTCCTATTCTTACACAAAACACAAGCTCTTGCTGCAGTTAACAAAAAAGATTTATTATATAAGACCGAGTGTAAGATTCCGTGGTCCTACGTAACCATTGCGTACAACCCCATAGGGCTGTCCCTTGTAGTTTTATCATTTACGATCAGATTAGCGCTTTAACCTAGTGTAGATCTTCGCTGTCACGTACGACCGAAATGAATAAATCAGTTCATTATACATTACGCGTTTGTTGATATTCACCAGTGTTTGATTATCCAACCTAGATTCAATTTGGTTAAAATTATTATTTCGAATATTGCCAACCCGAGAACCTAAAACGTCGATGTTACCATCAATTCAGCATGAGACAATATTTTGAACTTGATCCTCAAAATCAACCCCACCAAGCTGATAACGAATATTAAAATTGACAACATAAACATCCAGCCACGAATGACTGACTTCGATACTCAGATGTTGCCATGATCAAGAGAATGATGTTATGTCAAAATTCAAATTAATGCAGGTAGTTGGTCCATCTGTTAAAGGTTGTCTTAATTTTCTGCTATGTTGAGTGTAGAAGAAACGATTTTTATCGGCAATGATTTCGAGTAATCACTGCTAGAATTTAGTGGGATTTTCTGAGGCATAAAATCTCTGATCACGCTCTGCTTCGGAAATGGTATGCATAAATGTTTATTAGTTGTAAATGTATTCTTTGTAAATTTTAAGGAATAACCAAAGCGTCAGGTAATCCCGGGAGAAGTTCCGGTTAGAGGTACAAAGCAAAATAATAACGAAGCTTGCTATCATATCTAATTGAGCTATTGGTTTATTGTCCAATAGATTAAGTCAATAACAATAGCAAATTGTGTTCTTATAGCAGAATAAGATATTTACAGCACACAACTTACCAATAACATAATACGTATAGATCAAGGGGTAAGTCACTCAGCACAGTAGTGTGCCGAAAATAGATTCGGCACAGCTTGGGCGCATCCGTCTGCACACCTTCGGCACAATCCCGTTGGCATTGGATTGTTCATTAAATAAAAGAGGAGTACTGCATTACGTGCTGTTTGACTGTGTATTTCAGAAACATACTCGAATTGAATATACTAGAGGAACTCAGACAAGCAATTCACTTCTCGGTTCACATTTAAATTCGAAATGGTATCGATGATGGTCAACTACTACGCAAATGTATTACGAACCGGAATGCAAGAACAATTTAGATGCGGACAACTCAAAGGAGAAAATTACTTGTTAATCAAGAACTCCTGGTCCAACTACTGAGGCAACGATGGACATGCTTTGATGGCGGTGAAAGGTAACAACTGTGACTTTAACACCGAT
The DNA here is from genome assembly GCF_037179485.1 of Ochlerotatus camptorhynchus. Lineage (NCBI taxonomy): Eukaryota > Metazoa > Arthropoda > Insecta > Diptera > Culicidae > Ochlerotatus > Ochlerotatus camptorhynchus. The sequence continues at coordinate 1,118,310 of NW_027040553.1, forward strand.
GCGACGTATGCAAATTTGAAGTGAGATTCTGTTTAAAGTAGCATTGAGTAAAAGAGTAGTTTTATTTTCGGATAGGGTAGAGCATTACTTCGTCGTAATCGCCCATTTCCGTTTTATCGATCAGAAAAGATCAATAATATTAATGATTTCACCATGCACAAATCAATAATAGGTTTGTTCCGATGCGTTAGTTAATTAGCTACAACATAAATCCTGTTAGAGCGCAATGTATGAATATTTACGCGCATTGTTCTCAAAACAAAAGAAGGGCCCCTAGCGAATCCCCTTTTTCTACGTTTATCCGTAGGACGAAGAAAATCTAATGGCGTTTCAATGCGTTTGGACGGAATAGAAACTCGTAGAACGAATTTAGAATCAAGAAGCAGTATTAGATCTTAAACAATATCTCAACAATTTGTCACTATTTATCAAATCCAAGGAAAGGTAAACAAATTTAGAAGTCATCTTTGACATAATTATTCCATTTTTTGTTTAAACTCGTTCAGAAAAGATAGGTAAAGCGCGGGTTGTGCTCAGTAGGACGGAAATTAGATCAAAAATCCTATATGTCATCCTATACGTGATGGAATAAATGATTTTCGATTTTTGTAACATAACATAAAAAAAATGTTAGTTAATTAGGTTGAGTGGAAGCAGTAATAAATCCGTGTGATTGAGCCGTGAAAAATAGTTCGGTATTGTTCAAATGATGGTAGATGACCAATTGACCGATTGCTGGTGATTTGCTGCTGAAAAGTAGGGTCCTTAAAAGACCACGTCCTGCCACTCCCGAGCCGTTGCCTTAGCATAAAATTTAATAATTAACTTACAATTTTGAATTCTCCCGGAACTCCAACCTGACAGCAAAACCGAACGTCTTAGCTTGGGATCCTCCTTCTTGGCATAATCCATTCCGACGTCGAAAACCTCCGAGAGCTTCTTGTCCGAAATAATCACCTTCAGCAGTTCCTCTTTCAGATTGAGCAGAAAGGTCAAGTGCTTCTGAATCGTTTCCGTCGGATTGACCAGCAATGTTCGGACGACTTTGGAGCAGTAGGACGTGTAACGCGCACCCAGAGCACAGATGATCGATCCGAAGTGGAGATAGTTCTTGTAGCTGAATGTACTGAACTTCAAGCTGCGATTGCCACCCAACTGGATAATCGCCGGGTAGCACTTGTCCAACTAGTTGGTATCCATACCGGAGACGTACCTTTTGTCCGCCAGAGCCTGCTCGACACCCACCGACAGTTTGGCATGTTTTACTTTCTCATCAGCATCGATAATCTCCATGATGTGACCCTTGAGGTACTTCAAGGCAGACCTTCTTGATGATGATAACCTCGGAGTCCCCGGATGTACCCGATTGGGACGCTGATGTCCACCGTGTGACGAAGCTCTTGTCCTTAACGAAGGCTCGCGACTATTCACAGAATTCACCCGGAAAATTGTCCTTGGAGAAAGATGCCCAACGTTTTGCCAACTTTGGATCCCTTGATCGCCTCCAGCAGCTTTTCAAAATTGGCCTTGTCTTTGTCGTTCTTATCCCGGACCAACAGCTTCACCGACGGAATGCCCTCCACACCGTGCTTCTCGATCTGCTTCAAGAAGTCGATCTTCTTCTTGCTGGTCAGGAAAAAGATGGACTTTTCGCACAGCACCGTAATCGTATCGGTCAGCTCGTAGCCCAGTAGCCAGGTCTGCAGCGAGGTGGATTTGCTGTAGATGGTTTCCTCGTCTACGCCGACCGCCGTCAGAATGCAATCCACCTTCTGCAGCGAATCATCATGGGAAAACTCTGGTTCCTCCCAGTTGGCGTTTTAATCGTCGGTAGAAGGAATCCTTATCGAGCACGATATCCGACATTTTCGGGGCCGTTCAATTATAGCATCCAACGATTTTCAATGCGGGGACACTGGTTGGTTGGTTGTCTTTATTAAGGAGATTTTCAGCCAGACGCTGTGCGGGGACACTTCCGGTTGCTCTCCGGCTTTTTTCTTTGTTGTGTTCTGTTGGATGGCTGAGATCGTTCACGGTCCATCTCGCCAGCATTTCTCCTTGGTTGTCGCTAGACCGATGTTATCCTTGCGATTGCAAACCAAAACATTCAAGCTGTCAGAAATACCTGGTTGCCAAATATTCCATAATATTCGCATTTTACAAAAAAATTAACTTGCTCTTTGACCAACACAATCGGCACACTGCGAAAAAATGTTTACCCAAGATTGGTGTGCGGAGTGACCTACCCCTTGGTCACATAACATATGTGGAACTCGATCATCAAAAATCCACCCCATTTCAGTGATTTCAAGTGGTATAAAAGGACATTAATCTGTCAAATTGATTATACCAGCTGTAAAATGAGTAACGGGGTAGTCAATTTTATTAAAATAATTCTATCGTGGTTTATAATTATGTGTCTTCTTAGTACTCCTAAACTCATCTCTTCATATTTCCTTAACAATATACTTTCTTTATTTATAATAATGTAGCTAGCAATAATAAATTCATCATCTTGCTTCACACAGCAAAATATTAACGTTTGCATTAAAAAAGTAGACATTATTTGCCGATTTTTTATGCGATGATCAGTAGACTGATGCAAAATTTGAAATTTTCGCTCCACAGTGTTCAAACGGTTTCAAATCAGGTCCTGATTAGCCTCTCAAAATTTAAACTCATTTGGTAAGAAACTGACTTGGTACAAACTATATGAAATTTATATGGGAATTACTATGGGAAAACGAAACTTTTTGTTCATTGTCTTCTACCCATTTTCCATATTGCTTTTTCGAGAATTCATATAATTATTCTAACGAGAAATTTTCTAAGCTACAACTTTACCGAATATTGTTTTTCAGCCAAATGTCAAATTAAATTGTTATTAATTGTTTAAGAGATTGATAATCTTATGGCATGATCAAGCAGCTGTTCTGTGGGCAACACTGTATTCTGATTGTGACATAGTAGCCATGATATTTGTGCTCTATTCTTCGCACCAGAAACACCAATGTTGCCTGCTGAACAGTTGAATGAGCGTAATCATAAGACATCAGAGACTTGAATCATTAATAACTTTTGTTCCTTACATTTCATTGAAAAGTGGTTTTGAACAAAGTTGTAGCTGAAAAAAATTGCTACAATCACTGTTATCATTTTTATAAGCATAGTGATGTGGTGAGTTGTTAGATATATATGAACAAAAACATAAGTTTTCCCATAGTAATTCCCATATAAACTTGAAATGGTTTGTGCCAAGTCAGTTTCTTACTCAAGTAGTTCAAATTTTGGGAGGCTAATCATGACCTGATTTGAAACCGTTTGAGCACTGTGGAGCGAAAATTTCAAATTTTGCATCAGTCTAATGATCAGCCACCCAACTATTCACAGCCCAATTTGAATATCAAAACGTATTGTTTTTCTGAAATTATGGCCAAACAAGTTTGGAAACTCCACGCGTTCATTTCTTCTAACTCTAAATTTGCGCGGATTATTTTTTTCAATTTTTTTCTCTGAGGCAAATTTTGAATAAAAATCTACGTAAAATCGTTTCTTTGGACATTTGTTTGTAACCAATTGCATCAATCTTTGATTTCATAAGGTTTCGTTTGAGAAAAAAAAACCACTGTTCAAATTTGGAGTTAAGTGTATACATGTTTAAATTCAGAGGGCAGCAGCAAAATCTTCGAATCAATCCAATACAATTCAATCAGGTTGAAGAGACGTAGAAATAATGCATCTGTAAAAAGGTCTGATCGACTAGAAAATACTAGTGAAAATATCCTTTGAAAAGCTCCCTATCGCTAGTCGAAAATGAGCTGTAAACAGCAAACTCTGGCAACCATTTAAACAGCGGATGAACAAAAGATACGATAAATTCTCTGGGTCTCACCTCTTTACACTCATTGCGCATTATCTTGAAAATTGACAATTCGCCATTCCGTTCACTCTGTAACTCTTTACTCCTATGGTAAAATCCGTAAAATCCCATAAGCAAACATCAGTCTGGCCGTGAAACATGGTGAACATTTCTTTACCCTTTCACTCCTATGAAAATCCCATGAGATACTGTCAATCTTTCCGTGAAAAGATGGCGGCTTGCTCGTACCATGGTGGAATGAAGAGATAAGACAAAGTCCACTAGATTTCATGCACAAATTGTCAGATGCTTGTGAGCTTTTACCATAGGGGTAAAGAGTTGCAGAGTCGCCGTCAACATCAATGCTTACTGAGCATGCAACTTTATATCTGCTTTTCTTTCACAAGGGCCAATGTCGCAAACGTAAACAATTACTTTCTCGGAGAATTTCTCGAGAATGAAAACTCACTCAAGTAAACCACCACGATGGTTGTGTAGAGCGAGAGTCCTCCTATCCGATAGAATTGGTGGCTTACATTGATTGACTTTGAAATACGAGAAATTTACGAAAGAAGCCATGGTTTACGTTTTCGACATTGGTCCTTATGAACGCTGAGTGTCGATATCACGAAAATTTTGTTTTGACAGATCGATGTCTAACTATGCCAGTTATACCACTGAGGCAACACAAGAAAGGGGTCAACTTTTAGTCATCTATTTTGCATGAAGTTCGACATATGTTATGTGCCTTGGTATAGATACTATAGATTCCATAGATAAGCGGAGGCACAAAAAGATGTTTTGGCAACCATGAAAAATAAATGATCTTACTGGCAACTGTGAAAAAAGTTCATGCCATCATAAAGCTCTTCGTTGTGCAGTTTTGTTTTGTTTCGTGCGCAAAAGTTCAAAATTGAGTGAAAAGCAAATCTTCGCAACAATGAATGGAATGGTTTACTTTATCTATCCTTCTTCCGTTGTCCGTGAAATAAATCGTAATGTGTAGTGTGGAAAGCGTTTTGTGCTCATAATATTAAAATACTTCTTCCTCAAGCAACACCATGATGACGTCATGCTCGTTTGGCCACACTAACTGACATTTCGGTTGGCTACAATATACTTTGCCTCCGCTTATCTATGGAATTTATAGTATCTATAATAATAAGATATTCATAGTGAATTTTGATAGTATTTTGCTCTGATTTTGCTGTCCCCTTCTACTCGGTACAGTATATCCTCATTAGTCCGTCAAAATCGTGTGCGGAGAGATTAGGTGACTTTTTTAATCCGACTACTGCGTTGCCAAGGTTGCTAAGGAATGACCCGTTTCCATATTGACATACTGCCTACTTGACATCGATTTTCTCAACCATCAAGTTTTGCGAAAAATTGTTCTACATTACCAATGCCAATATGGTTGCACTGAAAATGTCATATGCCGCATATATCATTACGCTCAATAAATGCTTCGCATAAGCTCGTAGTTTATCGCTGACGGCACGGTAAATCACGTACTTAATCACTCAGTAATTCTTACTAGCTCAGCTTCGACCGCTCGTAATGAAATTTCACTCTTTCTGCCTCAGCCCCAAGAACGTTAATTGGAAACATAACGCTCCTGCTCGCAGATATGAGAGCTCCTTCAAAGTGGTGCACCTCTCCAACCGATTCCAAGACACTTTTATTAGCATCAAATAAACTAAACCCAGCATGGTACTTAAATACCATGCTGCCTGCCACCACAGAATGTGGGCCACACAACCGACGTGGAATGTTCAGGGAAAAGTGCGTAAACTATGTTGTAGTTAGTTGGGAGAAAATTCCGACTCCCACTCGATTTTTATGCGTACATATACATATCGCTGTTTACTCCCCCTTGTGAAGCCGCTAGCGATGCGGCCCATGCCGCCGAATTCAATCAACGCATCCATTAATATGCTTTACGAGCTATATTTATATCTGCCCTGGGGCTACCCCGGGGAAGGGGGTTTAAATTGTACGCAGGGCTACTCTCCTGTATCAGTGATGGATGCTTGTTTTTTTCCTGGGGGGAAAAAGCAACTTTGTTTTGGCTATCCATCGTTCACAAATGGGGAGAATGTTCTTAAATGGAAAAGTCGATTTTAAAATTTACGCGGAAATTCTTCCCTATGGGTGAATCGAGTGGTTTCCAGAAGTAGGCGATGGAAATAGAGGTACCGTAATTTGAGGGCAAATTGATCACTAGCAGGTTTCGTAAAGAAATTTTAAAAACGCTCAATATTTTGAATGCTGTAAAAGCAATGTTTTTTTACTTTATTTATGAGGTTTTTAGGCGTAGACTAGTTCATCATGTTTTGAGAAAAAGTCTTCAACGAGATCGAAAGAAATATTTTACATGTATTCACCACTTCTGTTCAAGTATGCAAAACAATATAGTTTTTCTCAGAATTTCTTAAAAAAATGTAGTTTTGTTGCTTATCTCAAAATATTAGACCAGTATTTTTTTTTTATTTTGTCATTAGGGTGACCATTTCCATATTAGGATGGTCCAAAAAATCGATTTTTTCATATTTTTTGTTCAAAAATGACTTTTTTCAAAAATGATTCTTTTTAAAAATGGTTGTTTTCATAAATTCATAACTTTTGTACCAGTGGACGGATTTCAAAGATAAAAATCTATATAGGGGAAATGGATGTCATGTAGGCCTAAATGCCCCTAATTTGGGCCCATACATAAATTCAGCAATCGACTAAATTTTCAATAGAGGCCAAAAATATCCATTAGTACCTTCCCAATGACGCGTTCATCTAGATAAAAAAACTTCAAGGGACAGCCCTATGGGGTTGTACGCAATTTAGACGTAGGAAATACGTGTTCTTATATAATAAATCTTATTTGTTAACTGCAGCAAGAGCTTGTGTTTTGTGTAGGAATTGGAATTTGAGATGGGTTATCTCTGTTTATACTCTTTAGTATGACGCGCTTGACAGAGATGGCCCATAGCGACTCACAAAGAGCTACTGATTCCGATCAATAACTGTGCGGCTTTTTCCACCTTCTATGGATGCTCATGTGAGCTGCATCTCGCTGCTTGCAGGCAGCCTTTCGTTGTGTACTTGAGAACACCACTCTCACCACGCGATGACACCGTTTCGTGAGACCGGATGGAATTCAACTTTGAAATCTGTGTTAGGAAAATCGCTTTTCACAGACAATCGGTGATAATTTGAACTATCATAGCAACAATTGCACATTCATGCAATTTTCAATAGTGACATTTAAAAAAATTATATAGTCCTAAATTTAACAGATAGAAATATTTCTGATCGATTGGTGATAAAATTATTGAAATTGGTCCAGGGGCAGCTGAATTATTAACGTTCAAAATCTTTCATAATTTTGTTACATGTTCCATTTTCGGTTTTCACAAAGTGTACCCCCATATAGAAATCACAGATGTAGTTCTACGTCAAAATTGATACATAGCAGATTATTAGCGATGGTCCCAATCTTAGATCCATAGGCCAACATTAGAGCCATTTCCCCTAGAGAGGGTCTAGTATAAGAGAGGATCGGACTGGCTGGTTTTGAGCCAAACGAACTGTCAAAGCCACAACCAATCGAGCAGCGCCTATCTTGATTGCATTGGCAGTGTTGCTAGAATTCACCTAGGCATTGTTTTCCAAGGCAGTTTGTTTTGAATCCGCTCATCTCTAGACCATAGACCATACATTTTCCCAAATGAATTTCTGCCTGTCTGTCTGACTCGGAAACTACTGAACCGATCGGCGCGAAAATTTGAATGCAGTGGTTTGGGGCCGAGAAAGGTTTTATGATGATTCGAGACTCCTCCCTCCTTTATAAGGGGGGGGGCTGCCATACAAATGAAACAGAAATTTCTGCATAACTCGAGAACTAATCAAGCAAATGGAACCAAATTTGGCATATGGAGGTATAAGGAGATGGTCATAGGGGGTAGCCCCTTATAAAAGAGGGGGGGGGGGGCTACGTACAATATAACATGCTTTTTTTTAATCGGAGCATAAACTCAAGCTAATATTGAATCCCGACCAAGACCGGGCACACTCAGCTAGTATTAAATAAGAGGTAATTAAAAATAACTATTAGGTATTAGGTATTGAAGGTAAATAATGGCAGCCATGATCCAAAAGAGCATGACGTCACATTATAGCATACTGTGTGAGAGTATTGTCACGTCATGCTTCAATGGATCTCAGTAGGTTGCTTTGAGTGTCTTAGCCGAACTTTATATGTAATAACTGTAGTGTTTACAAGTTTGCTAAATATGTTTTTGACTACTTCTAACGGGAAGGTACAGGAGGTAAATCGAAAATTTAAAATTGCAACCTTCACGAAAAGGTGTTAGGTTTTGAACACTTAGAACTTTGTCATTTATGTATGAAAATAAAATCCAAATACACCAATCGATAGGAAATAGCTCTACAAACCTGCTGAAATAAACGAACTCAGTCGTCAAAATCGAGTACCACTTGGTTGAACCGGAAAAGTTTTAAAAGAGCGCTGCTGTCGTGACTCCGCTCATTTTCGCATCGGACGGCGTCGTGAAAAACGCAATTTGCAAATATTTCACTTTGCTTGGAACAGATACGATCCAGGGAAATAGAATGTTGTGGATCGCATCTTTTTCGCATAAGTTACTTTTTTCACACATGCAGCGCTCGCAATGTTGCACCATATTTTCATGATTCAATCTATATTTTCATAGCAAAAATCTTTTTAATCTGTATCTGGCTGACAAAAATCTGTATAATTTATTCAAAGTTTAGAATCTTCAAAAATTACTAAAGGAATTAATCAATTTGAAAAATATTGAAATCCTAGAATTTTGATTTTTTAAAGAGATTTGTATATTTTCTGCAAGTCTGAAAATACAAAAAAAAAATAATAATGGGTTGTGACCTAGACACGACCGCAGTATGACGTAGAACCACACAAAATTGATGTCTGTCATGCATTTTTGAAAATTGTACTTATTATTATGAATGGGGCGGGGCAGAACGTATTTTGTGTACAGAATATGGAAAAAAGGATGGACTTTGGATGTTAATCTAATTGCATATATATAGAGGTACCAGATATGTTTTACAGTCAGTTGTTGGTTATTCATCGAATGTATCAAGACCAACAATTGAAAAGGCCTCAACTCGATTTTGTAAACAAACCTTGGAAGGCCATTTTTTCGCGAATCGAAACCTACATTCGCAAACCTTAAACACAATCGGGTAGAGGAGAATTTCCCCTACCTGATCGTGTTGTTGGTTTGCGTAGGCGGACTTCGGTTTGCGAGAAAATAGCCTTACAAGGTTTGTTTACAAAATGGAGTTGAGGCCGTTTCAGTTGTTGATCTTGGTGTGTCTCATTTTAAGTAATTTTCTTTTGAAAATGTTGGCTTTGCGTGTAAAAAATTGTTTTTATTTATAAGGGACTGTTCATAAACTACGTAGACAGAGTTTAAGGGAAGGGGGGGGGGATCTGCAATTATCCACAGCCTATTAAAAAAAATGTATGGACATTTGTCTACGCAGGGGGAGGGGTGTCCAGAATCCCAAAAAACTGTCTACGTAGTTAATAAACAGCACCTAATTGTGGTTTGCTTAAAATTTATTTCCCGGAAAAAAGTGATCGTCAAAGTCCATGTCTTTTTCGGGTTGTTGTTAAGGGGGGGGGGGGCTTACATACTACCACCACAAGTTAATGAGCAGAGGCATGACAGCAGCGCTGTTTTATATCTTTTCAAGTTCAAGCAGAATGATGTGCAACCAAGTGGTATTCGTTGATGATGACTGGGTTTGGGGAAAACGTTTAGTTCATGAAAACAGTGATAAAATTATCATTTGCGCATTTTTCAAAAGTTTTTCATTTAAAATTGGAAATGTTTTTATTTCAGCAGATTCTTTAAGTAATATCCTATCGATTGGCGTATTTGGATTTTAATTTCATCTATAAATGACAAAGTTACAAGCGTTCAAAACCTAACACTATTTCACCATACATATTTTTTGATTTGTACCCCAGTATAGTCGACAAAGACGTAGTTCTACGTCAAAAATAGTTTCAATAGTGAGAGGCAGTCAAATTTCCTTAGAATTTGTGTTTTTTTATGCCTGAGATTACGAAAATCGTTATTCGGTCTTTGTTTTTTTTTCATTCCATAATTCTTCATTAGTTTTAACACAGAATTTCTACTGGAAGTTTAGTCGAATTGCATACATTATTCTTTTCTTTTTAATATGACGCCATTCAAATTAAAAAATATCTAGTTGATTCTTCCAAGAGTTTGCTAAAATGGATTGTTTACCCATTTGACAAAAAAGTAAGAGGTTGTACCCAAGACACGACCGTAGATTTGACGAAGGATTACGTGCTCGGTATCAATATTCGGCGACTGTGTTAGAGAAACCATCTTTTTTGACGTAGGATTGACGTCTGTGACTTTTATACGGAGGTACGCTTTGTGAAAACCGAAAATGGAACATGTAACGAAACTATGAAAGATTTTGAACAATAATAACTCAGGTGCCCCTGGACCAATTTCAACAATTTTATCACCAATCGATCCGACTGTTGATTTTCAACAAGCAACATTGTCCAAAAGCGTCAAAATAACCAACAAATCCACAAGCATGTGCTGCTTCCCCAACACTGTCATCAGAGAATAGTTTCTAGACGAAACATGTTGATGTAGCTTTCCTGCTTCCCAAACACTGTCATCAAAGAGTCGTTAGTAGACGAAACAAGTCGCCTCCGATCTTCGGGCGTGTGCGAATAGGGAGGATGCAATTGCGTAACATTTTGCACACTCATCGCCATATTCAAAACCACCCGCCCCAACGACCACACAAAATGCTCTCCAGAGTTGTAATCTTGTAACCAAACTTGGAAGCAGGGGTGCAAGTGATTTTGATCGATTCTCTTCATCGACTTTCTGTATCGTTAATAACTCGACGGCAAACACATTCATTGATACGTTTGTTGTTCTGGATGATAGAAGAGCATAGCAGAAATAGTGCGAAATAGGTTAGTGAAGCCGTGGTCATCAAAAGAGGAAATCGATGAAGAGAATTGACTTTCACTCCTCTGCTTCTAAGCTGGGATGGCTGCAATACAAGTTATGGGAAGGTACTCCATTCCAGAAGAAGGTTTCGTGATCGCGGAATCTTCATATGCAGTCGCTACGCACCATAGATAGAGCAGTTCCACGATGCTGGATGGACTTACCGAAGAGCTGATCGAAGGAAGATCGGTAGTCATCGGAGGAGACTTTAATGCTTGGGCAGTTGAGTGTGGAAGCAGATGTTCCAATGCAAGAGGGCACAGTCTGGTAAGAATAGGTGTAAATGTTTCTTTCCCTTACAGATTTGTTACAAATTCTCAACATCAGTTAGGCTAACTTTGGCATAAAGTTATGTCATCATAGCCGGTCGAACTCCAGACGAATCTAGAACCACACTACCGTTCATACTGGCGACATCGCTCTGATGAGACAACGAAACCCTACCCCTCTAACCTTGAGTAAGCCGCAAGTATTCGGCCCAACCCAATTTATGACGAAATCGAGGTGGTCGATGAGTTTGTGTATTTGGGCTCACTGGTGACCGCCGAAAATGATACCAGCAGAGAAATTCAAAGACGCATTATGGCAGGGAATCGTGTCTACTTTGGACTCCGGAGGACGCTCCGGTCGAATAAAATTCGCCGCCGCACGCAGTTGACTGTCTACAAGACGCCGATTAGATTGGTGGTCAGGGCTGTGTCAAATGTCATTTTCAATGAAAGATCTCACGCGATATTTACAGAGATAGGGTTACGGTATGTAATGTGGGTCTAGTCCTTTCATTCGGCCTATCACGCAAATAAATAATTAATTAAGGAATATTACACAAAAAATAAGGAAAATATTGATCACTGATGATTGATAAATGTGTACCACACACAAATCAATTTATATCACAACATTTCAATACATTTTCAGCTCTCGTAAGTAATAAAACTGGTTGAGAATATCACTCTGTTCGGAGTTTTTAGCCGCCATGACTTCTAAGGTTAAGATGGGAAGGTTGCACTGACGATCATCAAATGGCCTGATTATGGCATTTATTGAATGGAATTACCTGATAATACACACTAGACGTAAAACTCACAGTTACTGTTTGAATATTTTATGTTTATTTTAATTGTTTAACAACGTTTTCACAAGTAAATCATGGACCCAACTTTAGGGACACATTTCTTTTCTATGTTCCTAACTTTGGCCCATGAAATTCATTTGACAGCATATAGCAATAAGAGTAACGTCAACAATGTGGTTTGCATTTGGATGATAAGGAACGAACAGGAAGGGAGATTTTTTCTGCCAAATCTGTATAATGAACATCACAATGTTTTGATTTAGATATTCTGCGGTCGAAAGACGATAAGCGAAATTTTTAATTTTTAATTTTTAACTTGAGTGATTTAATGTAGTTTTCGTAAAATTTTCTCTAAGAAATGTTTTGAGGAATGAAGAGTATTAAGTTAACAGTGATAGTGATAAAAAAAAATACATAAGAAAACGTTACCAAGAGCGTTTTTTTTGAGAATCAAACAGGATAGGACGAAGTTGCATCCATAAATAGACCCAATTTGGGGACAATAGACCGATATTACATACATTTCCCTGGTGAGTTTTTGTCTTAAAAAAAGTAAGTTTTTCAACTTTTTGCGGTTCCTGATAGCAAACGACATGATAAGCATATCTAAGCATACCATTTAGCAGTAGAATATCGTTTGCAGGTAAATTAATTGATGAGTTATGATTAAAAACGTAATCTATGGCTGCATATTAGACCGAGGTTAGGGACGTATACCCTACTTCTGTCACTAAACGATGAAAGATATTTTCTTCAAAATCTCATCGAATTTTTTGTCATGACAGAACGTGACAGTGTTGTGATCATCGTAATTACTAGCTCATTTAATGCTGTTAAAGTTACTTGTACCGAGGAAATCTTAATAATATATTCACCCTACTGATTACATACTTGTTTGCTTAAATTCATCTAAATCAGTTAGAAATGTTGATGTCAAAACCGCATAAGAATAATTCTCATGAGTTTTTTTTTAATCTTTATTTTAGAGATTTTTAGCCTTAGGCTAGTTCATCTCTTAGGAATTCTCATGAGTGCTTGATCATTGAAAAATGACAAGAAAGCTAATGATAGGTAGTTTCGTCTCGTGATAGTGAGAGGACCTGTTTTCTCATCGTCACATGACGACCGTGAAATTTACCAGCTCTGCTGGTGGTCCTCTACGGCCACGAGACCTGGACTATGCTCGAGGAGGACCAACGCAAAGGGTGCCTTGGTGTTTTCGAACGGAAGGTGTTGCGTACCATCTACGGTGGTGGACGGAACGTGGAGGAGCCGAATGAAGCACGAATTGCACCAGCTGCTGGGAGAACCATCCATCGTCCACATTGCAAAAATTGGCTAACTACAGTAGGGCTGGGCACATCGAAAGAATGCCGCACGACGACCCAGTGAAAATGGTTCTAGAAAGCAACCCAACAGGAACAAGAAGAAGAGTCGCGCAGCGGGCAAGGTGGATCGACCAAGTAGAAGGTGACCTGCGGATCCTTCGCAGAATACGAGGCTGGCGAAGTGTGGCCATGGATCGAGTAGAGTGGAGACGACTTCTCCGGACAGCAGAGGACAACAAGGCCTTAGCCTGATTGGTAAGGTAAGGTAAGGTATTCGGCCCAACTCCTACTAGACGTAGAATGAAGTGAATTTTGTTACAAACAAAGCACAATGAATTATCGGCTCCGTAAAGCTAACGCAATTAAGTTGTAAGGCTTACGAAACTAGATAAAAAAAAACTACAAGGGACAGCCCTATGGGGTTGTACGCAATGGTGACGTAGGACTACGGAATCTTACACTCGGTCTTATATAATAAATCTTATTTGTAAACTGCAGCAGGAGCTTGTGCTTTGTGTAGGAATAGGAATTTGAGCGGGGTTCTCTCTGTTTATACTCTTTAGTATGACGCGCTTGACATAGATGGCCCACAGCGACTTACGAAGAGCTACTGATTCCGATCAATTGCGTCGGGCTTCTTTCTCCTTATATAGATGCTCATGTGGACTGCAGCTCACTGCTTGCGGGGAGCCTTTCGTTGTGTAATGTAAAAAATCACCCCTCAACACGCGGTGATTGAATAAACACCGATTGGTGAGACCGGATGCAATTCAACTTTGAAATCTGTGTTCGGGAAATCGCTTTTCGCAGGCAATCGGTGATAATTTTAATTTCCATAGCAACAGTTACAAATTCGAGCACTTTTCAATAGTGACATTTTGAAAAATGATAAAGTTTTAATTTCAACAGATTCACAGAAAAAAATCCTATCGATTGGCATATTAAGAATTAAAATCAGACCCCTTTCATGCCGCGACTGACTTTGGTTTTTGAAATTGCACCCCAAATGTTGCCTTAAAGTACATGGTATGTTAGATTTAAACATATCTAGATAGATCTGGAATAAGTCGTAACAACTTTTGTAAACAATGACTTCTCTCGATGGTTTATAGGAAACATTACCGTCGGATAGGGGAAGTCTTACCCTACATGATGGTGAAGTTGAATTGCGTGGGCAAGCCTTGATTTTAAGGACACCATCGAAAGAAGTCATTGTTAACAAAAGCTGTTACGCCCTAATTCCAGCTCTATCTTGATATGGGAACTGACATCCGATTGATGACCTTGACAAATTTCCAAAAAATACTCTTACAAATTTATGGTGGTCCTGAAAAGGACCGTTTTGTCGTGATAGTTGAGTAATGCTGAGCTATTAGGTTGTTGAACACAGATGAGTCTGGTGTGAGCTGTATGTTGTTTGGAATGAGGGTGACGCGCTTGGCATACATGGCCCTCAGCGACTCACGAAGAGCTACTGATTCCTATCAATAGCGGTGCGGCTTCTTCCTCCTTCTATGGATGCTCATGTGGGCTGCAGCTCGCTAGCTGCAGGCAGCCTTTCGTTGTGTACTAGAGAACAATGTTCAACGCCACGCGCCGAAAGCACTGCTGCTACTGTTGCCGCCGACCGGACACCACCACACACGGTGATTGGAACTGAATCCGATTAGCGGTTGTAGGCAGCCTTGATAGCTAGCTGCTTGCGGGGAGACATTCGTTGTGTACTGGAGAACACACCCACACACCACGCGGTGATTGAATAAACACCGTTTGGTGAGATCGGATGAAATTCAACTTTGAAATCTGTGTTAGGGAAATCGCTTTTTGCAAGCAATCGGTGATAATTTTAATGATACTAGCAATAGTTGCACATTCGTGCAATTTCAATAAAGTATTGAATCGAGCAGATGCGTAGAAATATTTCTTAACGATTGGTGATAAAATTATAGAAATCGGTCCAGGGGCAGCTGAGTTATTAACGTTCAAAATCTTTCATAATTTTGTTACATGTTCCATTTTCGGTGTTCACAAAGTGTACCCCCATATAGAAATCACAGATGTAGTCCTACGTCAAAAGTTATGTTAACTGTCATAATATTGAACTTTAAAAACCCGTGTGTCACAGCATGCCTGTCCCGAACTTGATCGCAGCATCGCCACGTATTTAGCAGATTTCGATTACAATATTGCATTTAAATTTAATTGCTGTATTTCCATTAACCACTTCACAATTTCTCGGGCACACATCTGGCGATCTACCTAATGAACTAAGTTTAAAATGAATCTACATGCTGTATGACTTCTGAATGCGAGATCAGTGCCAGTGAAAACGCGAAGAAAAGGGATTCCATTAACCTTCACCGTGTTAGCATCTTAAACATTCTGTACTGGTAATCATATTTCAACATATTTTGCTCTTAATAATGGCAAAATTGAAAAAAAACTATTGAATCGAAGAAGATATCAAACTTAAACTGTTTGACTGGATGCGTCAAAAAAAAAAATGGAAAATTTCAGTTTAAACTGGAATGCTGGCATCACTGCTTTGTACATCACAATACACGATAAAAACAATAGAGAGAATCGTGACAATTTTTCCTAAATATTACCATAAGCAATTCGCGCTATCTAAATGAATTCATAGCGATTTTCTCGACATAATTTCTAGACTAACATTTGAAAAGGGCGTAAATCCAAAATGACCATAACGAGAAAGTCGCTTCCGATTTTTGATTACCTAAAAATTAATTCCGAATTTTGATGACCTAAAATTACCCCCCGGATCTTCCATCCTTTGAACTGCCAACACTGGTGATACGCCGTGGAAAAACACCCTCGGGATTTTTAGTTTGTTGTTCCGCCTAGGTTCTTCGTTCGCAAATTTTGTGAGAGTGGAATTACGCCCGGAGATTTTTTTGGTCTTCTTTTTGTTCGTTGTTTACACGTGAAATATCAATCGGATGCAGTTTAAATGAATCGGGCGTGACTAGATACTACAGAATCAGTACGTTTGGCATATTAAAACAATATAATTCGTAGTTCTGGTGCAAGGCGTAACAACTAGATGCATCCTAGAGCTGAAAGTTGGAAATACGCCATGTCATAAGAAACGTTTTTGATGATTAGAAGTGATATTTTCTTCTACTTTTTCGTGTTTATCGAGTAGTTTGGGAACTGTTGGTAAAATATGGTTTGTTTACATTTTGGAGTTAAGTTCTTTCCAAATGTTAGTCTAGATTTAATCTTTCCGCGATTTTTACGACTGAACGTTCAAATCCGTGACAAATCCACGAAAATCGCAAAATTCGCGCCTATTGTAACAGCCCTGAACTCGGTTGTTTGTTCCAAAGTCCCTTAAATACCTTAAAACTTTTCACCTGGAAGGCATCCGAATTTCCTCTAGAGCTCTAGGCCATGTGGAAAAAGCACAGAAACTCTGAAAGAGGCTTCGTAGTTTGTTCTGAAAGTCTTCAGAATTTCATAAGACGTCATTTGAACCTTCCCTAGTAGAATGCTAAATTGATCGTAGAAATGAACTGCTCCTGAAAATCCTTAGAACCCACTGTCTTTTGAACTTTTTAATTATCACAAAACCTGAAAATAACCTTGAGATATTCGTTATTGTTTTCTGACCATTCCAATCTTCCCTTTGAAGTGTTCGGGGATTGGGGGTTATTTTTGCCCCCTAAGCATGTCCTTCAATCTTCTATTCGAATGGCCGCCTGTATTCGTATACGGTGTGTCGAAATATCGCAAAAAATTCCAACCGTAAAAGATCTCTCCACACTTCAAAACGAAAATTATCCAGAAACATGACGAAACAAATTTGAAAACCATCCAAAACATCAAACACCACTGGCATCCACTTTGTTGTCCGGGCTGCTTTAAAATATTTTTCAAGGAGACAATTTTCCCCCATTTCCACATTATGTAGGTGCTTAAAGTGAGCGGTGTGATCTTGATCGCATATATTTTTCTCCAGCTGCTGACCAACGACGACGACGACGACGGAAACGACTTTCCGTCTCCAACACCCACGCCCAAAATCCCAAACAACCGAAGCAAATCACATGCCTACTACGTTGCAAGGAATTTTAACAAGCTGACCGATCAACACACACGGGTGGGGTGAAAGGGGGGTAAGGAGCCCGTTGAATAAAATCCAAATCCTCCCAAATGCAAAACCCCAGTAAGCGAGAAAAAACAAACTACGCGCTGGGCTGCTGTCCCTAATCGGATGAGTGATCACTTTCACTTTCAAGTTTGCACGAGCAATTAGCTTTCTGCGGGGTGTGATTGATGAAGGATATTTTCCTCCTGCTGTGTGCGCGGGGATCTTCACTAATTAAATCGTTTCCATTTGGTACAAGACATTTTTTTCCGATGCAAAATTATCACACACTAACATATGAGAAGGGGGTGTCGGGGGGGTGGGAAAAAGTGCACACACCGTTGATTAATCTCCAAAAAACTCCGCTGACTGCTTCCAACCGTTGGTTGGTGTGAGGTTTAATCCAAAGAAGCGATTTTTCTTGCCCAATAATTTGGAACTCACGGCGACACTTCACACTTGCAAAAAAATTTCGCAACACCACTTCTGTTGCACACGCACGATTTAGATTTTTGTCAAAAAACTATTCAACTTGCGACCACTCGGCGCGAAACGGACTGTCGAAATGTGTGTCTGTGGCCCGGGATCGGGTTGGCTTGGCTTGGTTTGGCTTTGGGTTTGTCTTTTCGGTTTGGACCGGCCCGGTATGGAAAACGGGAGAGATGAGAGCGAGATGCAGGCCCCCTTGAAGATCATCAGCAGGCGCGGGAGTGGGGGCGGCGGGTCGGTAGGGTAGCCAGGAAGGGTGGGTGGATGAAGGAAGGAAAATTGGTTAAAAGACACGGACTCATTTAGGAAATTGGATAAGCTCGGAAACTAAGTGCTGCCATCTGTATACCAAGGTTTCCCACAGTAATGACACAATCTGTTTTGGACAAAAAACTGGTCACCCTATCGCCAATGTCTTCAACCAAAGTGAAAAGCGAACTACATAGGGAAGCGCAAAGCCGACCGGGGGTGCGCAGGTCATCGTCTTCCGGCTCACATGCGCCGCTGCTGCTGCTGCTGGTCCTGGCAAGATTTGCGCGCTTCAAATCATCTCTGCCGACCGATGCCGACGCCAACTTCGACCAGTGTTAGTTTCATGGGTCCTGCGATGCCTTCTTCACCTATCTACCTAGGCCTACTAGATCATCGTCATTGCAGACTAACGTGACACCAGCGGTCGAGTTGTTTGGAATTTTATTTATTTCTTCAAGTGCTCATCGTGCACACGTCGTCCTCTGAAATCTTTGAATGGAAGCAGCAACTTTGTGACTGTGACCAGGCGGCTCCATCCGTGCAAGTGGAATCGTGTGTTTTCGTTTGATTTGTGTTTTTTTGAAGATGAACATCGTCCTCTGTCTGTAGTTTCCACTGGGCGTTGAATGGGGAAATTTGCTCCGGGAAAGATCAAATGTTTATTAAATGTTTATGGGGCGAAGAATCCGGTGACCCTCGGATCGTGTGTTATATAAGCGTTGAACATGTAAATCATTTGATCGAAAATGACACGACTGCCACCAGACTTCAGCTGTTTCAGTGTCGAGTGAGGCTGAAGATCGAAGGAATGGTTTCAAAATATTGCGTTTTTTTTTGGTTTCATTACTAATAGTCTGGATTTTCCATGCCTCTCACGCTAAAGGTCACGAGCAGCCGCACGTGTCTTTGTCGTTTTTAAATTTGCGGTCGGTGGAAGGTGTTCAATATTTCAGATTTATAATACTGAGTATTTGCAGAAGTTCAGGGAAGTCTAGAGACTTTTGTAGAATTTAAGAGAACATCATTGATTTCAAAGCACTTCGTAGGATCGATGTAGAACTTCAAGGAACTATATAGATCTTAAAAAAAACGGCGTAGAAGCCCTGGAAACTTTCTAGAAGGGCAGCTTAAAGGATAACTTTGTAAAAGCTAATCGAATTTCGTAGTACTTTGTAGAAGTGCAGAGAATTTGATAGAAATGTTGAGAAAACTACTCTCGATTAGCGAGTTGAGAAAGCTGGTACTCGATTATGACGACTGGGTTTAGGATGGACATTTATTTCATGAAAACAGTGATAAAATTATCACTTTTTATTTGTACATTGGACAATGCTTGACATTACCACGTTTTCAATAGTTTCTTGTTGAAAATCATCATTGCTATTAATGCGTAGAAATATTTCTGATCGATTGGTGATACAATTATTGAAATTGGTCTAGGGGCAGCTAAGTTATGAATGTTCAAAATCTTTCATAATTTTGTTACATGTTCCATTTTGGGTTTTCACAAAGTTTACCCCCATATAGAAATCACAGACGTAGTCCTACGTCAAAAAAGTGAACGACAGCCTGAAGAAACCATTTATGGACTAGGTCTTTCACTTTTTTCTCGGAAATTATTGTTAAACAAGCTACAATTCAATAATTTAATTCAATATAATTCAATACAAACCAGTCCCCAGAGAACCAAAAAATTCAAATTTGTGAGAGAAAAATTATCAACATGCCATGTATTTTGATGGCACTCGATTTGTGATTTCTCGATTTGAGATATTTATTGTTATTAAGAAAATATTAAACCTGCTTTTGATATCGTAGTCCAACGTATTCAGGAAGAATGCGCAGCGTACATCATGCGATACTCCTCTTTTGTCTTCAAGTTGGTAATCGTAGGAAAATTGTCTACGAAAGTTCTGGGTAGTCAGATTCACCTGGCCGCGCCGTCGTTTTACAGGCCTACGCTTGCTGAACTGCAAAACGAACGACTGTTGTTGCGTTCCCGACAATCCCCAAAACCATGAATTGATGGCAGATCATCTGTCACGTCCAATTTTGCCGCAACACACTGCTTTGCATCCACACACTTTCAAAATGGTCTTGGCCTCGGTGCGGCTGCTACGGCTAGCTGCAGTTGTATATCGCTTGTAATCGCAGTCGCCAAATCCAGATCATTCTCACCTTCCGAGTCGGATAGTAAATCCAGGGCACCTCTTCCGGACATTTTAGTTCGTCCAAATTGAATTCCTTTTCACCATCACTGAATCCACCGAGCTTCGGATAAAATCTGTGAACGTTACCGTGAATCTTGCTCCTACTTCGAACCCAGTAGCCTGGTTTTTACGCCAAGCTATGCGAATAAATGTTCAGCAAAACGTACACTGAGACAAATAGACTTAAGAATTTCATAAGGCTCGACGTATTGAAATCAAAGTAGTCGTTGCATTACCTGACCTGGTCACTTCTGTTATTTTTCGCTGTCATTCCAATTCAAGAGCTCGATGTGAGCAATTCAAGTTTGCTTTAACAAAACATTCTTTTGTTCGTTAAGTCTCGGCCTGTTCATTTTTGCCCCGTCCTGTCTACGTAGTTCCTTCAGGTTATGGGCTCGTCTACGAAGGAAGGCTCCGGAATTCCGCAGTTGAATGGAACGAATTTCGAGAATTGGCGGTTTCGAGTTCAACCTGGATGCTGTAGAAGTTTCGGACGTATTAACCAAGCCAGTTCCCAGTGAATCGGACCAGGGAAGGGCGAAGTTTTTGCAGACAGATCGGAAAGCGAAGTCCATGCTAGTTGGATTCCTTTCTGATGAATGTCTGAGCATAGTACGTGACAAGGAGACTACTCGAAAAATGTGGAAAGCACTGGAAGATACATATGCGACGAAGTCTGTAGCTAGTCAGACCCTGTTGCGGAAGCAGTTCGCCAGGCTCCGTATGAAAGAAGGAACTTCGATGCGGCATCATTTTCAACAGTTCGACGATATCATACGCCAACTCAAATCGGCAGGCGCGAAGCTCGAAGAGAACGACATGGTATCGCAATTATTTCTCACCCTTCCCGATAGCAACGACTCCCTTGTAACGGCTCTAGAGGATTATTAACGAGAACGAACTCACATTGGAGACTGTGAAACAGCGGTTACTGGCTGAAGAATCCAAGCGGTCTGATAGGATGGAAGATTTGAGCGAAGACAAGGCAGCAGCGATGTGGCAAAACTGGCCACATGATGAAAGATTGTCGTGTCAAGAAGACCGATGGTAACGTCAACGCAGCGGTTGGAAGCAAAGCAGTTTCGTTCATGGTGAACCAGAAGTAACCGAAGGTGCAGAACAAGCGAACCATCTTCTACGTGGACTCCGGATGTAGCGACCATCCGTTTATCAGTTTAGATTGCATGCAGTCGGTCCGGAAGCTCAAACAACCTTTCGTTATTGATGTGGCCAAAGATGGTGTGTCGATTGTTGAGAAATATGAAGGCGAAGTCAAGGGGATTTCCAAAGAAGGTATTCTGTTCCAGATGAAAAATGTAATTTTCGTACCAGAGCCTGCTTTCTGTCAAGACGATTTCCCAAACCGGGATTGACGTGCTGTTCACAGGCCGCGGCGGAAAACATCAGGCACAACACAATCTCTACGAGTTGGAGTTAGTTCTGGACGTGGTAGGACCTACAGCAAATCTCGGCGCAGCGGAGGTCATCAATCTCTGGCATCGTCGTTTGGGTCACGCCAGTCAGACCACGATGAATACGTTAGTTCGACACAATATGCTGGAAGGTCTTGGCCCAAAAGTTGATTCAATTGGATTCTGTGACACATGTGTGCTTGGAAAGCAGTGCAGAGAATGTGTGCGGACCAATCGATGGTATGGATCGAGATATTACGTCTCCTTTATAGATGACTACAGCCATTTTACGTGCATCTACCTGATGAAGAGAAAGTCCGAAGTCTTTGTACATTTTCAAGAGCATGAAGCCATGGTAACCACCCAGTTTGAAATTTGCAAGCTAATTGTCGACCAGGGCCGTGAGTATTGCTCCGGAGAACGTACTACAAACGAAAGGGAATTCAAATTCAGCCAACCGTTGCATACTCGTCTCAACAAAACGGCGTGGCTGAACGGTTCAACCGAACCCTAGTAGAAAAGGTGAGAACCATGCTTATCGACTCAAATAAGCCAAAGTTCATGTGGTCGGAGGCGGCACTTACTGGAACGTACTTGTTGAACCGGTGTCCTACTGCTGTTCTGTCGGATAATCGTGCACCTGCTGAGCACTGGACAGGTGCGGAACCTGATCTCTCCAAGCTGAGGAAGAAGTTGGACAACATGAGTCGGGAGCCGGTCATGATTGGTTATGCTCCAAATGGCTACCGCTTATGGGACAGAAAAGCAAGAAAAGTATTCATCTCTCGTGACATCAAGTTCGACGAAACTTATTTACCATACGCAAATGTAGAAGATGAACACTCGAAGGTTCCCTTAGTGATTCCCATGCGGTATCCTCCAGAGGGGGACAATTCGTCGGTCGAACAAGAAGCAGTAGCTGTTATCGAAAGTGAAACCGAAGATGAAGTCGATCCAGATACGCAAAGCACCGTTCATCTGGATGAAGAACCAACCGAAGAAGCTCCATCCGAAAACCCTGGTGCGCTCCCTTCACAACATAGAGGTGATGACTATTCAGAGTCTGACACTAGGCGCAGTGAACGGGAGCGCAGGCTCCCAGGTAAGTTACTTGACTTCTTTACTGGGTTTAGAGCAACATCTGCTGGTAAAATTTCAACTCTCCCAGATCCCTCGGAATCGTACGCCGAAATCGAAGATCGAGAAAATCGACAGCTCTGGATGACCGCAGTTAGAGACGAGTTACAATCTCTTGAGGAGAATAAGGTGTGCACGACGGTGGAATGCCCTGCCGGTGTCAAGCCCTTGTAGTGGGTATTTCACATGAAAGACGATGCAAGGCAAGACTGGTAGTCAAAGGTTTCTTGCAGAAGGCTGGCCTGGACTACGATGAAACATATGCGCCCATTGCGAAGTTGACGATGATTCGAATTGTGCTGGCCGTAGGCGTACAAAGGGGATTCCAGTTACATCAGATGGACGTCAAGACGGCGTTCCTTCATGGTGAGCTACAAGAGAGAATCTTCATGGCTGTTCCGGGTGGCGTCAAGGCAGACCCTGGGCTGGTGGGCCAGCTACAGAAATCGTTGTATGGTCAGAATCAGTCTCCTCGTTGTTGGAACGAAAAATTCAATCAAGCAAGAACCAAACAACAGTTGCAACTTCTTCAAGCGAAGCTGAATATGAAGCGTGCAGCATCGGAAGCAATATGGCTAGTCGGTGTTCCAGGCGATCTCGGTGAGCTGAACATTGAACCAATCACCAAATACGAGGACAACCGTGGATGCATTGGTATGACCAAGAACTTGGAGAGTAAGAGAGCCAAACACATCGACATTAAACACCTTTTTTTTTTCGTGATCATGTCGCTGCTGGTAAGCTATTGGTGGAGCCGATTGCCAGCAACAGCCAGTTGGCTGACTTCTTCACTAAATCGTTGGACGTCGGCCGATTTGAGGAACTTCGGACGATACTGGGACTATCCAAGCGAGAGGAGGTGAAATCAAAGTAGTCGTTGGATTACCTGACTTGGTCACTCCTGTTATTTTTCGCTGTCATTCCTATTCAAGAGCTCGATGTGAGCAATTCAAGTTTGCTTTAATAAAACATTATTTTGTTCGTTAAGTCTCGGGCTGTTCATTTTTGCCCCGTCCTGTCCACGTAGTTCCTTCACTTATGAACAACATATATGAATTTTTAAGCGTGACTTATGAATGATTTTTGGGTAACATGAGCTAGCTCTTATACGCCTTTAACCATAGTATTGTCCCAAGCGTTGAAAAACGAGTGGTCAACATACAGGCCCGGTAATCAAAACGTCCATGGTTCAGTTCCAGTCTGCTCCGATTTATTTTTTATTTGCCTACATTATTTTTCATAAGGCAAATCAAAGAAATTCATACTGATTTCTTGTGGCAAACATTCATAAGTGTTTCTTATGGAATTCTTACGTTCTTTTGCCTGCGTGTATGTTTGGGCGTATGCGTTTTTGAGATGAAATAAACATGCAATAAATCATGAAAGCCCAGCGGCCCCCTTCTGCCCGTTAATTTTTATCAAATGGACAGATTACTTGATTGAAATTGTTACAAAATATTGTAATTCGGTTGAAAACAACAAAAAACGCATTTTTCCATCAGTGAATGGTGTTGGTGCTTATGTCAACTATAAGATCAGGGGCAGTGCACGCTCTAAACGAAAAACCCCGGTCTATCCGCTGCTGGCAGTTTTCGATCAAATTTCTGGTTGACTAGAAGAGTGCCCCTAAAATATGTAGATTCGAAAAGAAGTTGAAATTCCACAAAAAGTTCCTTGTCTGGCAAGCAATCTGCAAATTCTGGATTGAAAAGCGAAATTTTCGTTACTTTTGGGACCATGAACCAGAAAATTCACTACGGAAGAGACTACTGCCTTTCTTGGAGCAGCATGAGGTGGATTACCTTTTGTTGCCGGACTTGGCAAGCTGCCACTACTCAAATTCCACCAAACAGTGGTACAGCGAAAATGGCGTTACAGCTATCTTGCGAGAATTTCTATTTGATCTGATAAAAATAATGTGACTCAGAGTGTACGAAATTACACTTGTCAACAGGTGAATCTTTGTCATTGACGAAAAAAAAAAATGAAAAAAGGGTTTTTTTTAGGATTGAGTGACTATTTGAAAAACTATTTTGTCAATATCGCGAGAGTCAGTCACTGACAATGACAAATCTCAGCACTGGGTGAGATGTTTTCCAATCGAGAATAATCTTATCTTATACGAAGAAACTCGAAGATCGTAGACTATTCAGGATCAAGTGGTGCCGAAAACTTTGAACAGAAACTAAATAAGTAAAAGATGTACTACAAAGGCAGTTAATGAAGAAAAAAATGATGATCAAATAACATCTAAAGAATCAGCTCCGGGATTTAGAGACATAAATCCCCAGGCTAATAGACATCCATCTATTGGTAACCGCGAAAACGATGTAGGGTATAAAACAAGACCCAGCAAGCGCGGCAAATCAAATCAACATTAAACACAAGAAAATCAGATTCATCCAAGTGAATCTGAATCACGCAAATGGAGCAACTGCTGTACTTTACAAATGATTCACAGAAAGCATACTGGATGTAGCCTTGCTCCAGGAGCCATGGGTTAATAAAAGTAGGATACTAGGAATCCCTACAAAATCATGTAAGTTAATTTATGATTAAGGGCAGCTATCTCCTATTAGAGATGAACTAGCCTAAGGCTAGAAATCTCTTTAATAAAGCTTGAAAAAAAAAGCTATCGCCTAGAGCTGCCATTTTGATAAACGAAAAAGCTAAAAAACTTCCGATTACAGAATTTATCAAAAGAGGCCATCGCAGCTATCATGTTAGAGGTTCCAACGACCCACGGTAAAACAGAAGTTTACGTTGCCTGGCGACGTGGAAGATGTACCTCCACCAGAGGTTGCAAGGTTTGTTTCGTACTGTAAGGAACATAACAAACCATTCATAATTGGATGCGACTCAAAGCATGAAATAGATATATGTAATAAGGGGGTTGATCAAACATTTATAAATGCAGTTAGGCAAGAAGTTCTTGACATAACATTGTGCAGTCTTTCTATTTCTGATAAAATCAAGAATTGGCATTTATCGGGCGAAGAATCGTATTTGATTATGAAGTAAATCAACAGCTCATTGAAAAAATAAAAGATCTCAGGAAAACTAACTGGAAGCAGTATAAATCAAAACTTATAGCTGGAGTAAACAGCTTGGGGGGATGTTCAAAAACATACATTGAACTTGAGAACAATTCTCAACAACTCTCTGACTTAATACAACAGGTTTATTACGTTAGCTGTCCTGCAAAGGAACGTTCTACCAATAGAGATGTACCTTGATGGAATAAAACCTTACAGAAACTTTGAAAGCAAGCCCGGAAACTATTTAACCAGGCAAAAATAACAAAGCAATGGGATCAATATAGAGAAGCCCTTACAGCTTATAATAGGGAAATTAGAAGATCAAAAAGAAATGATTGGAGGGATACATTCTCCAATTGCTGCTAGATTGCAGAAACTTCTTTCAAAAGATCATTCAAATGGCCTAGGAACTCTTTAAAAAGAGGATGGCACGTTTACTGGATCAGTGGAGGAAACGTTAGAGATAATGATGATAACATACTTTCCATCTTCAACTTCTAACATAAATGAAGACCAGAATATATATGCAGCAAAAACTGTCTCTGGAAAAACCAGGATGTATGTTCAGGAAACAATGAACGAGTCGACTGGATCAGAGAGAGAGAGAGAGAGCCAGGAAAGATGCTCAAAATCTGGCCAACATAATTTTTACAGAAAAACGAGTTGATTCTTTTGAACCTTTCAAATCAACAGGTAGGGACGGATTTTTTCCAGTACTACTCCATTGACACCTATTCTTACAGACATGTTTAGAGCAAGCTTAACATTAAGCTATATTCCAATAACCTGGCGTAAAGTTAAGGTTATATTTATTCCAAAGACTAGTAAAAAGGGTAAAACGTCTCCTAAATCCTCCAGGCCGATTAGCATATCTTCCATTATGCTGAAGATAATGGAGAAAATAATAGATGAGTATATAAAGTCAAAGTACTTGGTTACAATTCCTTTCAATAAATATCAGTTTGCATATCAAATTGGTAAATCAACAGCAACAGCTCTTCATACGCTGGTTACAAAACTAGAAAAATCTTTTGAATCAAAAGAAATTTCCCTAGCAGCGTTCATTGATATTGAAGGAGCATTTGATAATGCATCTTATCACTCAATGAAAAACGCTATGATGAAACATGCGTTCGATGAACGGCGCCGGTGGTGTAGTGGTAAGCGTGATTACCTCTCACCCCAGCAGGCCTGGGTTCAATACCAGTCGGCGCCGCCGGGATGTTCTGAGGCATAACATCTCTGATCACGCCTTCCTTCGGATGGGAAGTAAAGCCGTTGGTCCCCGGTTCATGATTTGATGGGTCGATAGGTAGGGTCCAGGTGTGGGAGCTGCCTTCCTGGCACGTCGGTAGCATTGGTGCTCAGCACGGAAAACAAGATCGACGGAAAAAACAAACCAAAGGAAAAAAAAACATGAGTTCGATAAAAGCATAGTTAATTGGATTAACGAAATGCTAAGCAAAAGAGAAATCTCAGCAAACCTTGGAAGCTCATCCATAACAGTGAGAGCTGTAAAAGGGTGTCCTCAAGGAGGTGTTCTTTCCCCTCTACTGTGGTCTTTAATAGTTGATGACCTTCTCAAAAACTTAGAAGCACAGAGCTTCGAGATTATTGGCTTCACAGATGATATAGTCATATTAGTGCGTGGGAAATATGACTATGTCATTTCAAGTAGAATGCAAATTGCTTTAATTTATGTTTATTCATCGTGGTGCACTAGCGAAGGATTGAATATTAATCCATCTAAAACAACTGTTGTACAATACACACGAAGAAAAAAAATGCCCTTAAATATTAAACTGAAAGGAATAATTTTAGAACTTTCAAACACAGTTAAGTATCTGGGAGTTACTCTTTTTTTTTTTTTTTTTATAATTCGTTTATTTTTCCAGGCTCATTTGCTGTAGCTTTGCGGAGCCGATATTCATTGTTTAAATAACAAAATTACTTAAAACTAACGTTAGTAAAGCGGAGGCCGATTACTCGCGGCTATCTCGAGGTTAGGGGTAACAAATTGTAACAAATGGATGGCAGGGTAGGGATTGTGAACACAAGGTTTGGAGAGCAATGTGCTCTTGATCTCGAACTAGGCGACACTCTGATGAAAAAGACAAACATGGGGGTACACCGATGGGCAACTAACAACTTGGGAGAACACAAGATGACACTAACTACTAAATCCTCAAATCTATCCGTTTTAAAAACACATAAATTAAATTCAAATAGTCGAGGTCTCGGCTCGCCAAGACATCTCTAACGGGTATCGCGGGTTGTTTTCCTCGGGCCCTGAGGGATATGGATAACTCAGATCTGGCAACACGGTGTAAGGTACATGACCAAACAACGTGCTCGATATCGTGATAACCACTGCCACACGCACATAAATTGCTGCCTGAGAGCCCAATTCGATAGAAATGCGAGTCTAACGAGCAGTGATTGGACATAAGCCTTGATATAACGCGTATAAGGTCGCGGCTCATGTCCAACCCTTTGAACCATGGCTTGTTCGACACCTGAGGGAGAATAGAATGTAACCATCTTCCCAATTCACCATCATTCCATTTTTGTTGCCAACTGATGAGGACTTGCTGACGAGCAATGGAGAAAAATTCGTTGAAGGCGATTTGTCGCTCAAAAATATCGCCTTCCATAGCGCCCACCTTAGCCAATGAGTCTGCTTTCTCATTACCCGGAATTGAGCAATGAGATGGGACCCAAGCTAAGGTGATAGTATAGGAGCAGTTAGATAAAGCACTCAGTTTAGATCGTATTTCAGGCAGGAAATACGAGGAGTGCTTCATCGGCCTCATTGAACGAATAGCCTCCAATGAGCTAAGACTATCCGTAAAAATAAAATAATGGTCAGACGGTAGTGAGGCAATTCGCTCTACTGCGTAAAATATAGCTGCGAGTTCCGCAACGTATACTGAGCATGGTTTCTGCAGTTTATAAGAGGCGCTATGAAATGGATTAAATACACCAAATCCAGTGGAAGCATTTATGGTTGACCCATCTGTGAAAAATCTTTTATCGTTACTTACATGGTGGTACTTGATTGCGAAAATTGAGGGAACAACCATCGACCGATGGTGATCTGGTATTCCATGGATTTCTTGCATCATGGTCAGATCAAAATTTACAGAGGAACTATAGAAGGCTTGAAAGCAATCACGATTGGAGATTAATGAAGAAGGACCAACCTCCAGCGTCATGTACTCATAGTACAAACTCATGAATCTTGTTTGAGGATTTCTGTCGAGTAGCTTCTCAAAATTTTCTATTACCAATGGGTTCATTACTTCACAACGGATAAGAAACCGGAAGGACAGTTCCGCGAAACGATCTGTCAGTGGGAGAACACCCGCGAGTACTTCGAGGCTCATCGTATGCGTCGAGTGCATACAGCCAAGCGCGATTCGGAGGCAACGGTATTGAACCCGTTGCAGCTTCAAGATATGTGTTTTTGCCGCGGATTGAAAGCAGAAGCTACCGTACTCTAGAACCGACAAGATGGTTGTTCGATACAACCTGATCAGATCTTCCGGGTGTGCTCCCCACCAAGTTCCAGTAATTGTACGAAGAAAATTAATTCTTTGCTGGCATTTTTGTTTCAGATACGCAATATGTTTTCCCCATGTGCATTTGGAATCGAACCAGACACCTAAATACTTAAAAGAAATACTTTGAGTGATTGTTTTACCCATTAGCTGAAGCTGTAACTGTGCAGGATGGTGCTTCCTAGAAAAAACAACCAACTCAGTTTTCTCCGGAGAGAATTCGATACCCAGCTTCAAAGCCCAAGTAGACAAGTTGTCTAAGGTATCTTGCAATGGTCCTTGCAGGTCCGGTGCACTTGGCCCTATAACAGACACAACGCCGTCATCTGCAAGCTGCCTTAGCGAGCAATTTTCATCAAGACAACCATCAATGTCTTTTACATAGAAATTATAAAGAAGGGGGCTTAAACATGAACCCTGGGGGAGACCCATGTAACTAATTCGTGAAGTTGTCGAGTTTCCATGAGAAAAGCTCATATATTTCTCAGACAACAAGTTGCTCAAATAGTTGTTCATAATTGGTGAAAGCCCACTATCGTGGAGTTTATCCGAAAGGACATCGATACAAACAGAATCAAAAGCCCCCTTAATATCCAAGAAAACTGAACCCATTTGCTGTTTTTGCGCATAGGCCAGTTGAATTTCAGTTGAAAGCAACGCAAGACAGTCGCTCGTTCCTTTGCCTCTCCGAAATCCAAATTGCGTGTCTGAAAGTAAACCATTCGACTCGACCCATTTGTCTAGACGAAAAAGAATCATTTTCTCCAACAATTTCCGTATACAGGACAGCATCGCGATGGGACGGTACGAGTTATAATCCGACGCGGGTTTACCGGGTTTTCGAATGGCGATAACTCTTACTTGCCTCCAATCATCCGGAACAATGTTGTGCTCCAGAAATTGATTGAATAAGTTCAACAAGCGTCTCTTCGCGACGTCTGGGAGATTTTTGAGCAAGTTGAACTTGATTCTATCCATTCCTGGAGCTGAGTTGTTACATGAGAGGAGAGCAAGTGAGAATTCCACCATCGAAAACGGAGAATCTATTTCGTTATTACCCGACGGACGATCACGAACGTTGGTTTGAACCGGCACCGAATCCGGGCAAACTTTCCGCGCGAAGCTGAATATCCAACTGTCTGAGTACTCCTTGTCTTCGTTGACCGGTGATGACGCGTTTCGCATTCTCCTGCCGACATTCCAGAGTGTTCTCATGGAAGTCTCTCGCGACAAACCATCGACGAACCGACGCCAGTAACCGCGTTTCTTGGATTTAATCAAGCCCTTGAAAGTTTTCTCGAGGTCGGTGTACCGCTCGAAATCCCCGACCTTACCGTGTTTGCGGAAGCGTTTAAACGCGGCGGACTTCTCGCTGTTCGCGTTGGTGCAATCCTTATCCCACCACGGAGTGAGAGGTCGTCTGCGAATGGAAACACCCGGAACGCGTTTCGTCTGTGCTTGAAGAGCGCAGTCAACGATAAGTCGCGATAAAAAGGAGTACTCATCCAGCGGAGGGAGTATCTCAACCGATTCAATACCACCGAGAACCGTGGCCGCAATTTTTTTCCAGTCGATGTTTTTCGTGAGGTCGTACGCGATGTCAACCGAGCGAGTGGAAGATGAACCATTGGTAATAGAAATTTTGATTGGCAAATGATCACTACCGTAGGGATCTTGGATTACTTTCCACGAGCAATCCAACGATAGTGAACTCGAACAAAGTGAGAGGTCTAATCTGCTTACTCTTGCTGGAGGTTTGGCTACTCGTGTTGCTTCCCCGGTGTTCAGAATTGTCATTTTGAAGATGTCGCACATGTCGTATATCAAGGTTGAGCGGTTGTCGTCGTACAGTTCCCCCCAGCCTGTACCGTGAGAGTTAAAATCTCCTAAGATCAACCGAGGCTCAGATAAAACTGAGCAGATATCTGAGAGACCTTGGCGAGAAATCGCAGTTCTCGGAGGAAAATATACTGAGGCAATACTGAGGCTTTTACCTCGAATATTTACCTGACACGCGACAACTTCAATGCCTGTCACGGAAGGCAGATCGATTCTATAAAAGGAATGGAGCTTATTAATCCCTAGAAGCACCCCTCCATACGAATCTGCTCGATCAAGGCGAATAATGTTAAAATCGTGGAAAGGGAGATCGGTGTCTGAAGAAAGCCATGTTTCACAAAGAGCAAATGCGTCACAAAGTGAGTTGTGAACTAAAAATTTGAATGCGTCAAGTTTCGGTATAAGACTTCTACAGTTCCACTGAAGAAGAGAGATCATATCTCCGACCTCATTCGGAAAATTATCCATCAAAAGATATGATCGATGCAAGGAAGGACCACCTAGAAGCTAGTCGCTTCAAAAGAGTTTTCACAAATGGAAGCACTAAATTAATAATGTTCCTAGTTGAGTCAGAGACGTTGAATATATTGAAGATGCTCTCCACAATTCCAGAAAACGTGAACATGGCATCATGTTCTTGCTGGTTATTTAGCTGATTTTCTGGCTGAAAAACTGGGATATCTGGGGTTTTAGATGATCCCGGAAGTGGCGGAAAGTCTTTGTTAAAATTACAAACTTGAAATCCCGGTGGTGGGGGTTTTGCTACATTTCCGCTACCTCTTAAATTTGTCAAGGTAGGTTGAGAGTCCGTACGAGAGGCCTTACGAGGTTTTTGGGTGACGTTTGTTTTGGACCGCTTCCTCGTGTTGCCGTTAAAGACAAAAGGACTACTCTCACCAACCTCTGAGTCAGAGCCCTGATCATCATCTGGCAGGAGGTGGAATGTGTTGTTGCTTTTTGGGGTGGTTTGGGAAGATGAAGCGGTCGTTTTCAAAATTTCTGCTAACGAGCGCTTAGAGCGAGCTTGCAAGGACCGCTTTAGTTTTTCTCCCTGCTGTTTGTACTTCGGGCAATCACTCAGAGCATGCGGAGCATCCTTACAGTAAACGCATATTGGTGTAGCATGACAAGGACCCTCCGTATGCTCCTCCCCACATTGATCGCACCGCGGTTTGTTGGAACAAAAGTCCGCGGTGTGACCTAGTTGTTTGCATTTCAAGCAATTCATTACCCTCGGTACAAACAAGCGTACAGGTAGTCGAACCTTCCCAATTGTGACGTAGTCAGGTAATGCCGATCCTGAAAAGGTCACACGAAACGAATCTGAGAGGGTATACTTTTTTTTTGTGCCTATGTGCGACACTGACTGCAGTTGAATGCAGTCCAGTATCTTGACTTTCGGAAGGGCACGGTTTTTGAAAATGCCGAAAGATTCGACTTGCAGGAAATCCTCACAAGTCAGACTCGAATCGGTGACCACTCCTTCAATTTCTACGTCACAACTGGGGACGTAGACTCGATATTCGATCGAAAAAAGCTCACAGGCAACAATTCGGTTTGCCTGTTTCAGGTTATCAACGGTAACGCGCAGTTTGTTTGGCGTCACCTTAAAGATATCGGTTACGGCCGAAAAATGTTTTGTCAGATCCTTCGAAATCCGAGAAATATTCAATGGTTTTTGTTTGGGCCGGAAGAAAACAACCCACGGACCTTTCGAGTCATCAGGGTAAGCCTTGTGGCGGGGGGTCGCTGATATTTTCGGGGGAAGGAGTGGAGTAGGGGGCACATAAGGACAAGGCGGCGATGGTGGACAAGGCGGCGATGGAGGAGAAGGGGGCTGTGGTAGAGATTTCACTTTTGGATAGGCTCCAGTGTTCTTGCTGGTGGTTTGATCAAGGTGCTCTTCGAGGGTATCCATTTCCTCAGAGCTATCAAGCTTTTCAAATGAGGGAGACTTTATTGACTCATCATCAGAGATGTCAAGCGACAGACCCCCGCCTTTATTTGTATCATCCATTGCGGTGACTTAAGATACCACCGCAACGGAATTGGTTGCAATCTTAGTTATTAAATGTTTATATTTTCCACAAATTTCAAATATATGGATTGAAATTGGAAAGGAAACAACAAGAAAAGGAAGTCAACACTGTGAGTGAGTTGCTCAGTGTTAAAAAAATAAAAATAAAATAAAATATGTGCAAAAAAAACTAAATAAGATAATGAATAATAATAAAAATAATAATTTGTAAGAAAGGAAATTCAACGCTGCAGGGGGATTACTTAATATTAGCAAATCAAAAACCAAACAAGAAAAAAAAAATTATTTACAAAAAAAAAAAAGAATTAGGCTGAGAAAAAAAAATTAACTTATCTCTATATGCCGGGATGGCGCGTTTACAAACTCCACTGTGCGATGAAGCAGAGATGATCGCTCTATTGTTGCAGCACGTGGCTTAGCACAAAGGGCACCGTCCGGTCTGTATAGACCGTATCTGCAGTTCTGCTGCTTCGTTGTACGGTGTATACGGGTGATGACCTTTTGATGCCGTATGATGCGATGTCTAGGTGGTGGTTGATAGTTTTACCGTTGGACAATCCAATCTTCAGACTCGGCTGAGATGGTTGCTTCCTCCGGGGAACGTTTATGTCCGCCTGTGGCACTGCACACCTGAAGGTGTAAAAAAAAAACTCCGATCGGGGAGAGAAAAAAAAAATCCACTTTTTTCCGAAAAACACTTTTGCGGCGGCGGGAGAGTAGCGTAAGCAAACTTGCTCTGTCGAACGTTCGACGAGGAATGGAGTTACTCTTGACAGCAAATTAAATTAGAATTTGCATCTAGAGAAAATCATCAGTAAAGCAACAAATGCTCTTTGGATAAGTAAAAACAAACCTTTTGGTAGGAAATGAGGACGAAAACCTAAAATGATCCACTGGATTTATTTGACGATTGTAAGACCCAGAATAACCTATGCATCATTGGTTTGGTGGCCTAAAACCAATGAAAAATCAGCTCAGAAGAAACTGGGGAGGCTAGCAGAAGACTAGCCACTCTCTCAATAGCTGATGCAATGAGCAGCACACCAAGTATGGCACTAGATGCTCTACTTTATCTGCTTCCGTTGCATCAATTTATTCAATTAGAAGCCGAAAGGAGTACATTAAGGATCCGACGGTCACAGCACTTCCTTGGTGATCTTAGAGGACATATGAGCATCCTAAAAATGTTCAATATTGATTCTCTTGTGATACAAAATGAAGATTGGATGAAGAAAAAAAAACATCACTTCGATCGTCTTTACAACGTAGCAGATGCGGATCGCGATTTGTGGGACAATTGGGGACCAAACATTCGTCCAGGATCAATTGTCTTTTATACAGACGGCTCTAGATTAGATAATCGTCTTAGAGGAGGAGTAACAGGTCCAGGAATAAATATCTCAATATCTATGAGCTATTGGCCTACCGTGCTCCTAGCAGAAGTCCAAGCAATTCTTGAATGTTCTGAAATTTGCTTGCGTATAAATTATAGACATTCGAGTATCTGCATTATGTCTGATAGCCAAGCAGCACTAACTAAATGCTTTGAAATCAGCAACATGTAATTCTAAACTTGTATGGAAATGTGCAATGTCACTCCAAAAATTGGCCTGCCAAATCCAAGTGAACCTATTTTGGGTTCCTGGTCACTGTGGAATTCAAGGCGATCTGGTTCATCTCAACAATTTATAGGATCAGAACCATTCTGTGGAGTTTCTGCTTGCTCTTTTAGAATGGAGTTCAAGAAATGGGAAAAAATTAAAGTGGAGACCAATTGGAACTACAGGGTGAAAGGTAATTCTTGTGAGTAAAGTATATGGTCATAACAATGAGAAGATGTGAAAAACGTGTAACAGCAAGTTTGCAATGGCAAAACTTAGCCATTTCTTAATATATTTCAAAAAATGTGGTACCTTTAGAATTCCTAGGGTGTGTAGATGATATTGATTGTAAAAAGATTGAAAATAGAGTCGTCTACTTTTTTAAAAAGCGAAAAGAGTTGTTAAACGTTTTTTTTTTAATGTGTGTTTGTAAGGTTTTGCAAGTGGCGTAAGATCTGTAATTTAGAATAATAGGCACAAATGATCACAATTAGCCAGAATACAGTCATGGTTCCTATATAAAACCGTAGAACTCTAAGATCAGTTTCGAGGATTCACCATTTTTAAAGATGTTCTAGATCTTGCGGAGGACGGTCCCATGGACTTCTAGGTACATGTTCATGTCACGACCGCAAATTAATTTATATATGACAGTTACACTTTTACGGATGTTCTGGATCTTCCATTGGACGGTCCAATGGACATCCAGGTTCATGTTTATGTCACAACCCCAAATTCTTTCTATCATCACAGTTCCTAATGTTAAAAAAAACGCGGAGCTCTATGATCAGGAACGTGGATTTTCCACATTTGCGGATGTTCCGGATCTTACACTGAACGGTTCGATGGCCATTTGAGTCCATGACCCAAATTCATTGATATATCACAGATCCTAATGTTAAAAAAAACACGGAGCTCTAGGATCGGTTTCATGGATTGACCACTTTTACGGATGTTCCAGATCTTCCGAAGGACGGTCCTATGGACATCCATCCTTTCTATAATCACAGTTCCTAATGTTTATAAAAAAACATGGAGCTCTAGGATCAGGATCGTGGATTTACTACTTTTACGGATGTTCCGGATCTTCCGCTGGACGGTCCGATGGCCATCTGGGTCCATGACCCAAATTCATTCTTATATCACAGATCCTAATGTTAAAAAAACGATCAGTTTCATGGATTGTCCACTTTACGGATGTTCCGGATCTTCCGGAGGACGGTCCCATGGCCATCCAAGTACATGTTTATGTCACGACCCCAAATATTTTTTTAATTCACAGTTCCTAATGTTTTCAAAAAAACCGCAGAGCTCTAGGATTAGGTTCATGGGTTGATAACTTTTACGGATGTTCCGGTTTTTTCGAGGACCGTTCCGTTGTCTCCAGGATCCATATATAGGAACCATGACTGTATTCTGGCTAATTGTGAACATTTGTGCCCATTAATCTAAATTACAGATCTTGCGCCACTTGCAAAACCCTACAAACACACCTTTCAAAAAAACGTGTAACAACTATTTCCGCTTTTTAAAAAAAAATAGACGACTCTACTTTCAATCATCTACAAGCCCTAGGAATTCTAAAAGTACCACTATTTTTGAAATTCATTAAGAAATGGCTAAGTTATGCCATTGCAAACTTGCCGTTACACGTCTTTCGGAGGCATCGTATTCAGAGTGTTAAAACATTATCGATGTAATATTTACTGTTGATTTTAACACCAGGTTCAATGAACAGCAATGGAACTTTCAATGTTTTGAAGAAACATCCCCAAACCATCGCCGTGGAAACATTCTGGAACCTTTGAAGAGCCAGTTTTTCACGAGGAATATCAGCAAGATAAGCATTGCTGATTGTGGTGATCCTGTAGCAGGAACATTTTCTCATCCGAAAACAGATTTTCGCAATCACCGTGCCGTTTGAGCAGTTTCCGACATCTTTCGACTATAGCTATCTTTTGCTTTCCGGTCAAACCATGTACCCGCTGTTTTTTGTAAGCATTCAATCCGAGATCATCTTTCAAAATACCCTGATCGTTGGCTGCGATATTCCGAGTTCTTTGGTCATCTTCCGCCCAGACTTACAAGGATTCCGCCGCATTCGCTCTCTCACTCGTTTAATAACTTCCTGAGTCCTGACACTGCGTTTTCGGCCTGGTGAGGGATTTTCCACGAACCGGTTTCCTTGTACCGTTTAATGGCGAGAAAGATGAATCTTTCGTTTATTCTGTGTGGTTTCAGCGTCTTCAAAATAGAACACGGTCTATGATGCTTCAAAAACAGGCTAATCACGAGTTCCCTTTTCGCGTCCATGATTATCACGAGTATCAAACGAATGAAAATTCAAAACAAACTTGCATGCCGTGTTGACATTTGAACACACTCTAAAAGAAAAATATGCAGACATGTATGTGATTAACCCATTTGATACTACAATTGCTAGAAAACACTGACAGGAATTATCTAGTCCTAGCATTTCAATGACTAGCAAAATTCTTGAACTGTCAAAGAAAGATCTCAGCACAGACAAACAGACGTAACTCTTCATTCTGGATCATCGTTTGCGCATTTAACGATTGATTTGAATGTTATCGTTTCCGCGAACTACTCACCGCAGCGCTGGCATCGGATCACTTTGACGTTTCTATATATTCGGTTTTTCTTGCAGGGGGAGGTAGCTCATCGATTCTTCCGGTTCGCCTTCTAGCATCGTGCTATAAGGTACCAGGCGATAACCAGGGTAGTTGATCGATAGCTCGATGACGTCATTTCGTTGGCGTCTGCAATAGTAAATTCTCATAGCAGGCGTTGACGATGGGAAGTTGTCGAGTTGTTGAATAGCAACTATCGTGGTAACTCACCGATTACCTGTCGATCTGCCAAATTTGGAAAGACGTCTGCATTGAATTGTCTCATATAATAATATTCCGCCCACTATATCACAAGAAATTGCGAGTAGCTGAGTGGAAAGGAGATAAGTTAAGCATTGGGTACAGGACCAAGTCTCCCCTGGGTGGTGCAAGAAGATGAGCGCAATAGAATCATCAAGTTGCCATAAGGCACGGAATGAGACTATTGCATGGCTGGGTAGTCAAAGTCTTCCATACGTTAGTCATTTCAGGTGGATTAGAACAGGTTTAGGTTTAGGGTGGGCGTTGGCCAGATTTGGATTTTTCAGATATAATCCTAAATAGGACCTAGATTATTTAATACACTAGTAACCTCAACTTCTGTCACAATGTTTCATTGTGACTAATCAACACTCAATGGGTAAAATATCAAATTTGCGGTGAATTTGAAAAAAGGTAACTTGGAGTGTAGAGCGCACTGCCCACTGGACGATTCTGAAGCCTGACCAATATATATAGATACATTCATACCATTGGCATTTTGTATTTGAGATAAGACAGAGACGGGATGCGGAGGGCCCGCTTGGGGGGAGCGTAACCCATGTTGTGGCTTCCATTTATTGAGTGGTTCAGATGGGCTGGAAATGATAGGTTCATGTTGAGAAAATGTACCATATGGTGCCCGTTCACTGATCAAAATTAAATTAGATTCAAATCGTCAGGCCCTGCCCTGTAATAAGGGGATTGACGATGATTTGTCAAGTTTCATTTTGCATTTGCATATAATTGTAAGTTTCGGTTTGCTTTTGTAATTGTAAGATAGATAGTTTGGCTCAATTGAAACATTGAGTTGTATAAACTTGACGAATCATACCTCTAAAATAGTAGTAGTTACAGTGCCGCATTATCTAACAACCACTGCCTGCAACTAATGTTGGAGGGGTCAGCAGGGCTGATTACGGATCAAAACTAACATAACTCTAACACTGAAATGATCCCGAAACTAACGCTCATTCATTGCACTTTGAGTCATAAAGTAGTTTTATTTATTTTCCTACTAATCTATCTACACACTTAGTTTTTTTTACCGAGCTCGGCTGTGTGGGTCTCGGCGGGGAGGGGGTTTCGCTGAGATCTCGGCGGGAGTGACATTTGATTGCCGAGTCTCGGATAATGCCTTTTCTAAAGGCCGGCGCACAATAGATGCGTTTTCGGGTTTTTTGACAGATAATGCATGGACTAACTGTCAAAAAACCAGAAAACGTATCTATTGTGCGCCGGCCTTAATAATCTGCCTACGTTTCTTTTATTTGTTATCTACTTCATCCCTTTTTTATTTGTCTGCTCTTCTTTCCTCTTCTCTTCTTTTGTTTTGTTTGTTTACATATAACTAATACTAATACCTCCTTGTTTTCTCTCTAATTTGTCTACTATGTCCCACCATCACGATGTGAGATGAGCTACCGTACATGGTACACGCTCATATACACTCCCAAAATAGTATGCCGCAAGTAAGTATATCACAGAGGCAACTAAAGATCCAGAAACGAAAACCGATAACGCTGAAGATAATGAGCTGTGGTGATTTATATGACTAAATAGTATTATTTATTTATACTAACCTAAACACAACGTGGGGTGACCCAAATCCAAACGATCACTAACCAAAATAATAGACTTATCTTTTTTCAGCAGCACTACACCAGCCAGCAAAGTTCAACAATCCATCGTTGCTTATGCCTTTGTTGTCGTTTGGAACCAGTTTTGCGAGGTAGGCGACGATTGTGCATATTTCTCGCGAAAAGAGCCTATTTATAGCCTGAACAATACGTAAAGAGCAAATTGAAACATTGAACGTCGCGTGAAAGTGGAACTTAATGAAGGCCTAAGTACTTTTTCGTAGTTTTTAGTTTTCGGATTTGAAAGATCGTCGGTTACAGTGGCCTGCTTACTGAGCAGAAAAACGCGGTCCCAGGTCCTTACATATCAAAGAGATTTATGGTAAAATCGCTTGTGTATCGTGTATTTTGCGAAACTCGTAGTTGTCGTTGGTTCCGGGTTTGAATGGATACAAAAATTTGAGCAACGGTATTATGTGATATGAGGGGCTCGGTGGCCTTGGAGCGACCGTTTTTGCTAACTGAGCGGAGCATCATGAGTCTAGTCTCAGGCCCATCCACATTCAAGATTCGTCAATCGTTTTATTTGTTAATATGACTACATGGTAATAACAGCAACTCGGTGATTAAAAAGGTGCTCGTCTGCCTAGTGGCAAACGTTTTTGCTTACTGAGCAGAAGACCGTGGGTTTAGTCCCAAGCTCCTTCGCGTTATATGATCGTTAGGACATCAATTCAGCTTATCGTTTACCAAAACGAACCCTGCTGCAAACCCAACCCTCTTATCCAACATCCCAGTGATTCCTCGTGGAAGTGCAGAGGTGTTCTCGGCTTCCATCAAAGCGAGTGTCATGTCAACACAATCCTTCCCATTCCTTTCTTGACCTGTGTTCGGGCGCGGCCGGCGCTGGTATTGCCTAATTTAAGATCACCAGTTTTTACACATTGAGGATGATTGCTAGTCCCAAGCATCGTCTATTGGTTCTCTGTGTAATTACAGCTGATCTGGCAATAACAGAGTAGCAACCGTGGGCGGTCAATCAAGCTCAAGCTCAAGCTCAAGCTATATTCGGTTTTTCTTGCATGCAACATTGTTTGCGAATCAGTGAGCAAGCTTGTTTTCCGCGAGAAGCCCGTGAGATGTCTGTACTGCAGTCCTATGTTTGGCGGTACTATGTTTTGAAGATAATTTGATTCAAAGAGTTACGTCTGTTTGTCTGTGATCTCAGAATGTACACTGGTTTAATAACACGTAACACTTATCCATGTAAATATCACTTTAAGCTAATAGGAAAACTTCAAGAGGACATGTGTCGATTATGTGGCATAGAAAAAGAAGACTCTGAACACCTGCTATGCTCTTGTACAGCAATCTTCAATAAGAGGCGTATTTTTCTGGATAAGGGGCTACCCTTTGATATTTGAAATTCAGTTCCCAGCCAATTCAATCGAACTGTAATCACGGAAAAAAATATCGTCTTATCGTTTGAAGGAAACCGCCAGTCCCCATTCGCCTTCCATCCATTAAATATCAGCACTCAAGTGAAAGTTGTAAAACACCTTCCAGTAATCGCCATCAGCCAATGATGCCACTTGAAAGCCGTAAAACCCCCTTCTTCACTGATTTACGACCGATTTTGAAATAGCATTCAGAACAACTCCCGAGCAGTTCGGAAAATTTACATCTCAACGGTAAAACGAGCTTCAAATTACACATCAAGTGGTGATCGTTCTTGGCGCGTTGATGGTCCCATAAAAATTACCCCGACGACATGACCTTCCGCTCAATTGTTCAAAAATAACTGCACCGTCGGTTGTGGAAAAATCCCTCAATTACGAACAACATGACCGAACAGCCGCGAATAAGCGCGATGATGCTTCATCTGGATTATGAGTTTTGTTTTTTGCGGGTTATTTTATTGTGCGATTTTTTTCTTCAAATGCAGAATTGCGTCAGATCGAAAGAAAGAAAGTAGAATTTTGTTTGTTTTCCAGTTCAAGGACAGTGTTGACGTTAATGGACACTTGAAACGTTTGGACGATGGCACAAGCAAACAACAAAGTTTGATCTATGGCGCATTAAACGCCACCTGATGGCAGATTTTGGTCGACGTTTATTAATTTGGGTGGGGCTAAAATTAATAACCGAATTGAATGTTGTTTTGTTACACGGGACATGGCACGGTCGGGTGTTTGATGCCAACTATTCGGCAGCGCGGAATTCGAGCCAATTCGAGAATTAATCTATCGGAACCACGTCATCTGTGCCCATTGGTGGGAGGGCCTTGATTGTTTGATTCAGCAGAAACTTTGTAGGGAACGGGATAAAATTTAATAGAAGCAAAATTTTGTATCCCCCATCGCGTCATTAAAAGGTGCAAATTGTAAGCAGTGCGACACATTAACCGCTCTACATGTGCCGCGACGACGTCTAATGGGAATGGATTGTTCAAACGACAACTCGACGCCGAAATTTATCCAACTGTTGCTTACTATATAATGGCACATCGCTCTATTCGAGCTGTCGGTTCTCGTCTAGCTGGTCGGCCCTTTGGTGGAACCACCCAGTTGCACCAGTCATCGCTCCGGGGAATTCGTGCGTGAAATTCACACTTTCGGTTTCTCTCACAGCGAACACGCGGGCGGGTGATGTTCGATGACATTTAGATTAAAGTTGGCCACCAAGCAGACACAATGCTGTCGGCAGGTCTACTCAGTGATGTCACATTTTTCATCTGTACTTTTTGCTCCACAAATACTTATCGATTCTCAGTTTGAAAAATCTTTAATTTAATAAAGATTGCTGTATCCAAAATTGTTTAAAAATCTGCACATGTGGCAACACTGGGTCTGCTTACCCGACTGCCGGCGGTGTCAACAAACTTTAAATGACCGTTTGTAACTTCACCAAAACAGATTCACACCTTCAAATTACGCGGAATTGAGATAATGTCAACATTTCCCGAAAAGCTACGCTTAACTTACGCATGTTTCTCTTCAAAATGCGTTCGCCAGTTTGAACCGATCCGAATATTATCGATGGAAAGTATTGCTTTATTGACGGGCAGAGCCTCGCTTCGACCCGACTTCTCCTCTCGTGGAAAAGCGTTCGCGCTTTCAACACTAGTTCTCGCCAACACATACACTTTATGGATAAATAAATAACATTTATTTTACGGTTCACCATTAGCGCAGCGCAAGCGGAAGGTAGGCCGCCGTTCCTGACCATATCGATCATTAGGGAAGCAAGAATGAAACACTCCGTCTGGATCCGAGCCGGCATGTGTCTTTTCGTAGCGCCTACTTTCTGGATTACGAATTACTGTATTTCCACTTAAAAAATTTAAATTAAAAAAAAACAATCAATCGCATCTTGAATTTCCAAAACTGATCGTAGAGCGGCGAGTAGCGAAACACAAATTGAATTTTTGAACCGACCTTCTCCGAATTGTATGAAACTTTGGGTAATTGTTTGTAATGGGAATGATTCACATTTTTGCTAAAATTCAGGGCTGTTACAAGATTTTATAAATTTTATCCGCGAAATCCGCGATTTCTCAAAAAAAATCCGCGACTTCAAATGCTAATCCGCGACAAAAAAAAAAACTGTTTTCATTGCCTAAAAATAGCATTTGCGTACTA
The DNA here is from genome assembly GCF_037179485.1 of Ochlerotatus camptorhynchus. Classification (NCBI taxonomy): domain Eukaryota; kingdom Metazoa; phylum Arthropoda; class Insecta; order Diptera; family Culicidae; genus Ochlerotatus; species Ochlerotatus camptorhynchus. The sequence goes on from NW_027040553.1 coordinate 1,161,447, forward strand.
CTACATGGCATTTCAAGCTTATTGCTTCATATTAGATTTTTGCCTGCGCTCAACTTAGTGTTCTTTGAACTACTTTCACATTTTAATCGTGAACTTTCTATGCCCGTACCATCATATGCCAAAGAAAGTAGACACATTTTGCAACCCGAAAAACTAATAGACCGGACGGGAATCGAACTCAGTCACCTTCAGCATGAACTTGCTTTGTAGCTGCGCCTTTACCGACTGTGCTTAAGGAGTATCGTGTGTAACCTTTGAAAAAAAAAATAATAATAATGTATCATCTTCATTTGTTTATGTATAGTATAAATTCTCATTTTTTCATTTTCATTTTGCAGCGTTTGGTGGGGCAATGGGAGCGCAAGTCAATCCAAAGCCGAGGAAAAAGGACGGGTAATGGCTGAATAGTCTATGCGGACCACTTGAACGCCATGGGAAAAGGAAGGGATTGAAGAGGCCGGTTATTGGGGGGTTTTGAGGAAATGACACATAGTGTTGCTAAATGTAAAGAAACCAAAAATCCATCTCCCACTGATTCATCCTTTCATATATATACCAAATTGATATTTTAAAGCAATAATCAAAATAAACAAACAATACATGAAAAGGCTAATTGCCAGTTGCTTTAAAGGCTAGTTGCCTCCCTAAGCGGACCCTCCGCATCTTAACTTTTCTGTTAATCCACTGAATGCTACTAGGCTGTCTAAATTTTCTTATTTAAGTTCGTTTGATGATTATGATATCTCTAGTCTAATTTAATAAATAATTGAAATCTCTAATCTACCTACCATGCTTTATTAAGTACCTGTACTTGTGAATGTAATCTAAAATTTAATGTGTTTCAAATTGTGTTTGACTTTGACCTATATTTAATATATATTAGTTCGTCCCAGGTGACACCTTCAAGGGACTAAAATGCTTCAATTTGAAGTTAGTTGATTAGCTGATTTTTAAATTACATAGGGTATATGCTTCAACTACGCTCACACGTTTCCACTATGTCGCACCACAAAAATACGTATGGTTATGTCACAATAGAAGCACGCCACAGTGGAAATCCCGAGCCATAGTTCAAACACTTATCCCAAATCAAAATGAAGCACATATAAGATTAGTTGCAATACCATGTACAAAAATGGTGTTTAACATTGTTCCTTGAGTAATACCTCAATGAAAACAACAGCGAAAGCTTGTCACGCAAGTAGAAGGAGCACTATTGGGCACTTTCTGAAATATTTCAATAGTATAATTCGCTTGCAAACCCAAATAAATCTATCTGATTTGCGGCAAAACCCGCCAGTATCGCACCCAACGTCAGTGCCTATACGTAAGCGTACTACGACGCAGCTCTTAATCAATGGAGTAACAAGTGTGATACTATCACTGCTAGACTAGATCTTTGGTTCTCTCATGCAGTGGTTTATCAGAGAGGGGAAGCTTAGTAATCCCCATTGTCTGCCCATGGCGCCATTCTATCGCGGCATGAGCCAGCAACGCCGGCCATAAACCCACCGTCTCCAACACTCCACTAAAAAGCATGAAATTAAGCCCGCCCACCAACAGCAAGGTGCAAAAACTAGCCAAGGGGAGGGTTTATGTATAGTATAAATTCTGAGTAATTAGTGAACATAATAAAACACCCTTACATTATGAGATTCTATGTATACCGGAAATTATAGGTTTTCCAAATCGTCCAGGACATCAGTTGATTTGTTCTACTAGATCAACCAAGACTGCAATAATGTCTGTAGCATCAAAAAAAAGTGTCTATGTGGATCATGCATGATCTATTTCCGAGTAATCACAGTGTCTATGTGGATCATGCATGAACTATTGTCATGTATACCAGATGTTTTAAGTTCCAAAATCGTTCTGGAGTTCAGATGATTTATTCTACTAGATCAACCATGACTGGGATAAAGTCTGTATTATCGAAATATGTCCAAACAGATTCATAGTCTATATGGATAATGTTTAATTATTTCCACGTATACCAGATGATCTAGGTTCTCTCAATCGTCCTGCAGTTCAGATGATTTGTTTTACTAGATCAACAAAGACTGGGATAATATCTGTAGTATCGAAAGTATCGATTTGGAAATCCTAGAACATTTGGCATACACGGAAATAGGTTGGCATGATCCACATAGACGCTGCAAATTTGTTTGGGCATATTTCGATACTACAGATATTGAATTAGTCTTGAGTGATCTAGTTGAAAAATAATCTGATTTCCAGAATGATTTCAGAACCTATAACGTCTTGTATAAGTAGCAATAGGTCGGATACAATCCACATAGACACTTTGAATCTGTTTGGAGTCTTGGTTGATATAGTAGAGCAAATCAACTGAACTCCAGGACGATTTGGAGAACCTAGATCATCCGGTATACATGACAATTACTCGCATATATGCGATTCGTTTATGATGTGACAACGAAAAATGCTAAGTTCATATTGGGAAAAAAAGGAAAATGTTTCACATTGGACAGACCTCATGGAATTTCCATGTAAATCCGGTGTGACTTATGGAATTGAGATTATTTCTCGATTATTTGCAGGGTGTTTGGATTGAACCGGTAAAAAATTGAGAGCGAAATGAACAACAAAATTGATGACAGCAAAATAATTTGGGACGGAAAGGTTACATTGAATTCCACAATTTTTGTGACAGCACATCAGTCCCTTCGCGATTTTCGCGACATCATTTAATGTTTCCGCGATTTTCGCGACTGAAAGTTCAAATCCGCGAAAATCGCCAAATCCGCGAAATTCGCGAAATCCACGCCTGTTGTAACAGCCCTGAAAATTCGATCATTTTGGATCATGTAAAATTTTGCATGAAATTAAAAAAAAAATTGCGTGGGAGCGGCATTTCTGATCGAAATGACGTCAGCAATAAAGTTGTAGAGAAAAATAATGCACGGCGAATGAGAACGACTCAAATTTGAGTTTAGTTCACTCATAATCGCCAAAAGTGCAGGAACTCAGCGATGAGTAAAATTTGTCTCATGGTTTCCTGTGGAAAACCCAAAAATTCTGCCGGAAAATGAGGAAATTGACGAAAATTTTATTCAGTCTCGGAGTAGTACCAATAGAATGAGTGAATCCAGCTTTACTTTTCTCGAATTCGGGAGTTTTTTCCTGGAAAATCCTGGAAAAACCTGAGAAAACATGAGCCAAATTAACTCATCGCTGAGTTCCTGCACTTTTGGCGATTATGAGTGAACTAAACTCAAATTTGAAAAAATGGAAGATCTTAGACGGATTTGGTACCTTCCGTTAGGCACCCGATAAAACCAGATAAAATTAGATTAATTTGGGATGCACCGGCAAAAGTCGATGGAATGTCCCACTTCCACCCGTCTAATTTCGTTTCCGTCAATATCCCTGCTACCGGATACATCAAAGAGATGTTCTACCAGGCCTATGTTATCGAACGCGATCAATTTTCACATAGCTTCCTGTTCCGCGACAGTCCAGAGGACAATCCTAACGTTTTCGTGATGAATGTCTTGACCTTTGGAGCCACCCGAGAACGCGCAATCTGCACAGTTCATCAAGAACCGGAACGTTCAAGAGTTCTCCGAGCTGTTTCCAAGAGCATCGGGGGCAATTCACAAATGCCACTACGTCGATGATTATCTCGGCAGTTTTGAGACGGTCGAGGAAGCGTAGTCAGTAGCTGGTGAAGTAAGATGGATTCACTCGAAGGGAGGCTTCGAAATACGAAATTGGTCGTAAAATGAAAGTTGTACTGGAGCATTTGAGAGAACCAAGGAAGGAGAAAAATTAAAGATTTGTCGTTCAAGGTTAATTCAGACCGCATTCTGGGCATGTTGTGGTACACGAAAGCGGATGTTCTGTGCTTTTCAACGTCGTTCAGAGAAGAAATCGTGGCACTGATCGAAACGTGTGTGAGTCCAACCAAGCGGCAAGTATTAAAGTGTGTCATGAATCTCTTTGACCCACTAGGATTGCTGGCAAGCGTCCTAGTTTACGGGAAAATTATGATGCAAGATATTTAGCGGAGCGGAATCCAATGGAATCCACATCAACGACAAAATCCAAGAAACTTTTTTTTTTTTTTTCCTTTGGTTTGTTTTTTCCGTCGATCTTGTTTCCCGTGCTCAGCACCAATGCTATCGACGCCAGGGAGGCAGTTCCCACACCTGGACCCTACCTATCGACCCATCAACTCATGAACCGGGGACCAACGGCATTACTTTCCTTCCGAAGGAAGGCGTGATAAGAGATGTTATGCCTCAGAACATCCCGGCGGCGCCGACTGGGATTGAACCCAGGCCTGCTGGTGTGAGAGGCAATCACGCTACCACTACACCACCGGTACCACACCTTTTCAACTACTCCCCGAAGAAAAATGGCCTAAACAGAAAAAGCTTTTCGGTAGTACCGACGAAGATCTTCGAGCGTGTTATCTACGCCAAGCAGTGCAAATCTTGCACAATCCGATAGATTTCGAACGTTTCTCAAAGTAGAACCGGCTCCTAAGGACGACCGCTTACGTGATCCGTTTTGTAAACTACTTAAAGCGAAATAAGTCCGATGCAAGCAACTACGGTACAGGCTTGGCCCAAGAGGAGCTGCAGGCAAAACGTCGCCTGTTGATGACCGAATGAAGTTGGAGAAGTCAAGCCCACTGTGGTTATTTACGTTCCAAGCACGATGATTTTAGTAAAGCGGGTATAGATGCGACTGTTCTAATACAGCTTTCATTCGTTCGTGCGTGCGCTGTTGCCAATACACTTGGAATTCAGATCCGAACGTACGGTAGCAAGCGGTAGTAAAGCACACAAAGCAACAGTCAATTCAGGTATAAACCAACTGTCGCGAGGAGGCTGTACTATTTGGAAGCCTGCTCCAGGCCTATCCTGGTGAAGGAAAGTCGATCGTCAGTGAAACGATGGATCTGCCTGATTTCGTGCCTCACAATACGTGCAGTGCACGTGAAATTTACGTATGATCTATCAACAAAGTCATGCATATAGCCTGCTTACACCATTTTGTCTGCCGAAGGAGAGCACTGACAGACAATGGACGGAACTACTCCGGAGCAGATCGGGTGTTGCGGGTCAAATCCAGCGTATCGAACAGGACGCAGCGACAACATTTACCAACGCGGAAACGAAGTGGTTGTTCATTCCGGCTTCCGTGCCACACATATGGGAGGATCGTGGGAGCGTATAGTTCGCTCCATCCAGAACGCAACGACTAATCTACCCCAGGATCCAGGACGATGGACTACAAACGTTAGTGGTTGCGACCGCTCACATATCTATCGCTAGATTCTGCGGAACAAGAAGTGCTGACCCCAAACCACTTCATCATGGGCAGTTCAACTGGGGTCAAACAACCAGCGGTGAAGCTTGCGGATACAGCAGAAACCATCCGAGTGTCTTGGGGCTTGATTCAGCAGCTCATCGACTATTTCTGGGAGCGGTGGATTATGGAGTATCTGCCAACAATAACTAGGCGTACCAAGTGGCTCGGTGAGACAAAACCGGTTCAATGTGGAGATCTGGTAATCGCGATTGACGAAACCAGAAGGAACGGATGTGACGGAAGTGACAATAGGCAGAGATGACAGCGTTAGGCAGGCGATGGTTCGAACAGCTGGAGGATTGTTGCGGCGACCGGTCTCCAAATTGGTTGTGCTGGACGTAGCTGAACGTAGTGAGGTTGAGGGTCCCACTCATCCTCACGGGGAGGGGGATGTTGCTACTTCTGCAGCACTGGCAACCCGGCCCGCGGCGCTTTCGCTGTAAATGATTGAGCGAATCGGAAATTCAGAGAAAATCGAAGAAATTGGGGGTGCTTTGTCGAAATTCAGGAAAACTTCATACAACTGGAATCCTTAAAAAAGTGTGGGAAACTTCGTAGAATTTAAGGAAATTTTGTTTATTTTTAAAGAACTTCATAAAAGTTCATTTAGTGTTCTGAAAAGTTTAATGGACTGAAAATGTCATTTGGAAATTCCGTAGAAATTCTGAAATTTTTAAGAACTTCAGGGAACTATAAAGAAATGCAACTCATTTCATAAGCATTTTGAGAACTACGTAGAATGTAAGCGAGTTACGTAGAAATACCAGAAACTTCGTAAAACTTCATAGAAATGCTGCGATTTTTGTTTAAGTTCAGCCAAAATTGTAGAAGCTCAGCAAACTTTGCAGACGTTCAACGAACTTCATAGAAGCTCAGCGAGTATTGTAGAAGTTTTGGCATGCTCGTCAGAACTGAAGGTTTTGATTTGGAAACTTTGTTTTGCTCAGATCTTTAGAAAAATTCGTACAAAAGGTTCAAGGTAATTACTGAAATTTGGAGGCCATGGGTGATCTAATATCTTGATAGGATTGAGAGAACATATGGAACTCAAAAGTGATGGAAGCTTGTAGAAGATGAGTAAATTTTCAGGAAGTAAAGCCAGGGAAACTTAGTAGACATTCAAGCATCATTAGAGTAATTCCGCTCCTCAGGATTTTTTTCATTGGAAAATGACACCTTCGCCTAATTATATTCTATAGTGAAGAAGAAATCTCGGCGCTGTAATCACGGTGTTTCTGTAAGACATTTTTTTTTTAATCAGTTTTGCAGCGAAAGCTTAGGGTTACCCCTATCATATGTGACTTTTCCCAATTTGTGAACAAAATTTTACCACCTTCTGCGGTTTTTTGCAACTTGTGTGAGCTTCCAAAAGTACTCGGTTCTAATTTTGAAACTTTATTTTCAAAACATCGCAGAAAATCGCATTTTAATTTGTTTTTGGAAATCACGGTAGATAATTTTCACGGCAGGATCACGTGTTGTTTGAATTACCGCCTACAGACATTTTTCAGACGTATCAAGAGTTGAAGATCGTCGTCTCTTATAATTAAATCGAATTTAACCTCACATTTTGGTACTGAGGCGCAGCTCTTGCTTCGACTATAGAAGAAGTCAGAGATTCAAGATATTATTAAAATCATCTTTCGTTTGCAAAGGAATGTTTGGATCAAAGTTATATTCCATAAATGTTCGATATTGCTCCTAATCAGCTTTGTGGTAATTGAAAATAGAGCTGTTTGGATTAGATATTATTTCCTAGGATATTTCAAAAGTTATTGGAAGGTGATCAGAACCGAAGTCAGCATGGGTAAGTAATTGGCTACAAAGTTTACATGAATCAGTTAAGACCAAATCAATAGCAGTCAACTCTCCATATCTCGATATTAAAGAACCATCGAGATATGAAAAGATTGATATATAGAACAAGAATAGCCTACTGACCATTTGAAGGGGCCGAGATAATCATCAACATATAGAAAAAAAAGTGGTCACATATTGAGGTATGGAGCGTTGACTGTCTTTTAAATACTTAGAATTCAGTGACACTAGGGTTAGTCAAAAAACCTCTTCCAAGCTAATGACAACATAATCGTTTGTTTGGATGAAAATATTGTAAGCTATTGAACGACAGTAGAATAAAATTGAAATACCTATGCAGTAAAATATACTTTTTTGCTAAGAAAAAAAAAATTATCAAATCAATCATTAGCGTCCCTTGATTAACACTCCGAACACCATTCCTCCGGTAAATTGTGTAACGGCTAATCATTGCTCAGAAATTTATCGATTGATTTTTAATCTGTTAATACTGAATTAATCTTTAAAGTATGTAGTTCTAAATGGCGCCAATAGATTTGAAATTTGTCAATAATTGGTTGCGCTATGATTTTTTTAAACATTGCAAGTTTGCGTGTTCGGAGTTAAAACTATCAATCTTGATATCTATTACCGAAGAAAATTCTACACGACAGCTGAAAGTGCAAGGCATTTTGAATTTGCCCCAGAATAACGATACCTTCCAAGCCATATTTTTCATTTATGTAAACCTAATATTCCGTAAACTGTGAACGCAATTCTGAGATGCTCAAGGCGAGCGCAGTTTCCGCACTCTCAATTTCAAAAACATTAATCGGTTTTCTTCCTCGAAAATAGCGAAACACTGTCCTTGAAAAATATCAGGCCAATCAACACATTCCGAAAAAAAAGGAAAAAGTTCTGCGTCAGCGCATTCGCGTTATTCTTTATCAAAACAAATCATCGAAAGCGGATGACAGAAATATTCAACCGAAAATACCGAATTGTTTTTTTTTTGGTGATCGCAGATCGCAGTTTTTCGCACATGCATCACACATAGTACATATTTTGGACGTGTTGCCGTTGTTACACATTTCATCACCATCACATGATCTGTATCGGTATATCGATCCGTCGCAGCCTGCAAACGACTGATGCCTGTCATGTAGATTTCCTTCACAGCAGGTGGTGTGTGCTGCTGCATCAACAAATTGACGGCGAGGATGACGCTCCACGTCACGGCGTCGTCGGTCGTGATGGGTGATGGATCTCCCAATACTGGTCAAAAGATAACCCATCTATACCGAAGGTAGCTACTATTAGGGTGGTTCAAAATTTTGCTCCACAAAGCTCAATCTTATGCAATTCTTACAAAATTTGAACTCACTTGGATGCGAACTCATGCTGCAGTGGCCCTTTGAAGTTTATATGGGAATTGCTAAAGGGTGTCCCACATCAAATTGCATCACGGAAAAAACGCTGTAGAAAATTTGGGTAGAAGTAGTTTAGAGTGTATTGTTTACACTGTATTTTTATAGCTGTCAGTTTTTCGAAAGCTGGAAAAAATGGCGTCACCCGAAAAGCAACGTCACGAATTGATTTTGCGCAAGCACCTGGAAAATCCTTAACTCACTCATCGGGAAATCGGAAAACAACTCGGAATCGTGCAGTCAACGGTGAGTCGTGTAATTAAACGTTACTACGAAATTCTGAGCATCGAACGGAAGGAGAAATGCGGTCAGAATTGATGTTCTATTGGTGATCAGGATCACAAGCGTGTCGTGAAAGCGTTAAAGCGGAATCCCAATGCTTTGGTCGGGGATGTGGCCAAAAAGTTGAATCTGTCCAAGTCTTTCGTTCAGAGAGCCAAAGACCAGGAGGAACTGCATACGTACAAAGTACAGAAGGCTCCAAATCGTGACGAACGGCAAAATACGGTGGGAAAGTCACGGGCCCGGAAACTGTACACCCAGATGCTGACGAATCCTCATTGTCTCATCATGGATGATGAGACTTACGTCAGGGGGGACTTCCGGCAGCTTCGGGGGCTACTGTTCTTCACCGCCCAGTACAAGTTTGATATTCCGGAGGAAGTAAGGAAGCAGAAACTTTCAAAGTTTGCCAAGAAATACATGATTTGGCAAGCGATCTGCTCATGTGGCAAACGGAGTGCGCCGTTCGTTACTACCGAGACTGTAAACTGGGAGATCTACCTCAAGGAGTGTCTACAGAAGCGTCTGCTCCTCACGAGAGCCCTACGATCTTCTGGCCGGATCTAGCTTCGTGCCACTATTCAAATGTTGTCCTGGAGTGGTACGAAGCCAACGGGGTCGCTTTCTTACCCAAGGACATGAACCTTTTGAAAAAGTAATCGAGAATTAGTTGTTATTTAATTAGGAAGACGACATTCTTTTCACATGCTCCATAAACTGCTCAGCAGGCAACATTGGTGTACAAGAAATCCAGGCTACTATGACAAAAGTGCAAGGCAGGTTGCCCTGAAAGCAGTCGACTAATAATATCAGAAAGTTATCGGCTTCGAAATCAATTAATATTCCTTGATTTTCCAGTAATTTTCAAAAAAAGTGCAGTGTCTACATGGTTTTGTGAACACGACCTCATCAGCTATTACTTTCCCTAGATATGTGCTACCAAACAAACAATTTTAGCTGCAGACCAGTTATTACAGGCATAAATTAGCTGCAGAAGGCAATTTTTTGCTGTAGCTTGTTAAGCTAGTCTGCAGTCAAAATTGTTAGTTGGGCAGTGCTTTCTGGACATTTTTTCATGAATTCACCACGTGAACCTCTACTCTAACCCATGAAGAGTGGTCCAGTACAATCTCAAATGGAATAAAGCGTTCGATCAAGATCACTCAGCACATTGTGCCGAAATTAGATTCGGCACAGCTTGGGCACATCCATCGGCACACCTTCGGCACAATCTCGTAGGCATTAGATTGTTGTAAATAAAATTGGAGCACTGCTGGATAACTGTCATTGAAGTTGCCATTGATAGACCGTTGCTTTTCACAGCACAATAGTCTAGGTTTCTGGTGTGCCTTTGAAGGCATTATAAAATCCTAAAACACAGGATTTTTATCATCCTATGAATATAAAACACTAACATTTCACACACCCACCACTTCCCGCGTCATGCTCAATCCGATTTATCCTTGCGATTTCAAACCAAAACATTCAGGGTGTCAGAAATACCGGGTTGCCGGGATGGGTATTTTACAAAAAAAAAAAAAAAACCAGCTTGCTCTATGACCGGCACAATCGGCACATCTGTGGCACACTGACAAAAAAGATGACCCAAGATTGGTGTGCGGAGTGACCTACCACTTGCGTTCGATAGATTTTATAGAATGTAGAAAACACAGAAATCACGTGTTGCCAAAAACGGAAAGGCACCGCATTTATCTAAATTCATAAATTTACAACTTTTAATCGTGGTAAGAGCCAGGCAAACAGTTCAATTCGTGATCAATAGCGGTGTGAAGGAAACTGCAACCATCTTGATATAAACAAAGGAGGCTTGCTTAATCGCTTAAAATGTCCAGCAAGTTTGCTCGATTTACTCCATGATATGAGAAGAGGTCCTTGGCATGGAGATTTTCTCACCCTTAGATGCAGTGTTGAAAATATTCACCAAAACTCACTATGACTCACAAACTTTTCCCTTGTTGAACTTCGTAAAATATCGTGAACTTTTTCAACCCTGCTTTGAAGTTATTTTCTGACTGTTACCGAACACAACGCTAGGGACAGAAATTCACCCGGTTCAGGTACATTTTACATATGAAACACTTTTTTTTAATCCCTTTTATTTGTATTCCCTTGAGCACAATTTGAGACCCAGCTCCACAAGAAAGTTATCCCGGATAATACGCTTAACCAAACTCAAATTTGCGGCTAGATCCCTATAATGGGAAATCGTAAGAACAGCGCTTTCACAAATAAAATTCTGTGAATAAATTTCATCGCAATTGCAATGCTAAAACTTCACTGAGAAGCTAATTTTCCGAACTAACCAGATTTACAATAAAGACCTAGAATACTAAATAAAGCCACGCTATATGCTGTCGAGGCAATCCGTGTCTACGTTTCTTTTAATCATTTTTTAATCATTAAAGTGCTCCTCCAAGCAATCAAAGAAAAAATCCACCCAAGCAAGACCATTATCCTAAATTTTTATTTAGTTGATTCCCTGAGCAAATCAGGTTATTAAGAACACAATAAGGAACAAGAGGAATACAGTAAGAGGTTGTATCTAAGACTCGACCGTAGATTTGACGTGCTCGGTATCAATATTTGGCGACTATGTTAGGGAAACCACTATTTGCAGGCAATCGGTGATAATTTTGATCAGCGTTGCAACAGTTGGACATTTGTGTAATTTTCAATAGTGACCTATTGAAAATGGATAAAGTATTTATTTTAGCAGCTTCGTAGAAAAATTTCCAATCGATTGGCTTGTTTAGAATTAAAATTCATCCGCTATTGACAGAGTTATACGTGGTCAAAACCTGACCACTTTTCGTAACGCGGTCGATTTTGGTTTTTTTAAATTGCACCCCCAATATGTTGCTGAAAGACGTAATACTACGTCAAGATCATCCTATTTACCATACTTGAATTTACACAAAAGCTCTCCAATGCGCTCAAAGGATCTTCGTCAGACGCAATTAGGTGTAACATCTACTAAGAGACGCATATACCCATTTTGAGGCTCAATTATGCAACAACTAACAACGTCTAGTGTCAACGGAAAGATTTTTATCAACCCTCAGTATCTCAGTCCAACTCAGAAATGTGTCCCACAAATGGCCGCCACGTAGGCTATACATGAACTTCCACGTCAAATTTTCAATTACACAAATCTCGGAAATCGGTGCCCCATTTTACCTGAAATTGCTACTTCATGTATGCTGCAATGGATCAAACGTGAAGTAACAGTTTGAATGTTACACGTGTCGTAGAAGCTGATATTTGTGCACTTAAAGTTTTGAAGTGGTTCCGAGAATAAGGATGTCACAGCGATTCACCTTAAGCAACCACAAATTCGGAACTCTATTTAAAATATGAAATGAACAACCATCCTCAAACTATCACCGAGTAATTAAGTTGTTTGAATCTAGCAAAGTTAGTCATACTCATTGATAAATTTGTGTGATTAAGAAATATTTCCCTGAATTTGAATGAAATTCCCTGAGATTCCCTCTAAAGAAGCCTTAGAGTGAAACTTCAAAAGCACAAATGTCAGCTTCCACAAAACATACAAATTTGAAATTGCTACTCTCTGTTTGTAGTAGTACAGCAAACAAGGAGTAGCAATTTCAAATTTGTATATTCTGTGTAAGTTGACATTTGTGCCTTTAAAGTTTCACGCTAAGGCTTCCTTAGGGTATCACCTTAAATTAACGAATTGACAATCGGACAGCTATGAAAAACAGCGCAGTTTCGGGGTGATTTCAAAAAAGTGCCGGTGGAATTTCAAGAAAGTTTTTGCAGAATTTCAGGAACGATCTGACAGAATTACAGGAAAATTCCCGGTGGCATTTCAGGAAAGTTCCGGTGGAATTTCAGAAAAGTTTCTGTGGAGTTTCTAGAAAGCTCTGGTGGAATTTCAAGAAAAATTCCAGCGGAATTTCAAAAAAATTCCAGTGGAATTTCAAGAAAGTTCTGGAAAAAATCTGGTGGAATTGCAGGAAACTTCCGGCAGAGTTTTAGACAAGTTGAGGCGGAAATTTTGGAAAGTTCTTGTGGAATTTCAGGAAAGTTCTGGCGGAATTTCAGGAACGATCTGGCGGAATTTTAAAAAAGATCCGCTGGAATGTCAGATAAGTTCCGGTGGAATTTCAGGAAAGTTGTAGCTTAATTCAGGAAAGTTGCGGAATTTCAGGATAGTTCCGGAAGAATGCCAGGAAAGTGTCGGTGGCATTTCAGAAAAGATCCGAATTTTAGGAAAGTTGCGCCGGAAATTCACGAAAGGTCCAGTGTAATGTCAGGAAAGTTCCAACGAAACTTCAGGAAAGTTCCGATAGAATTTCAGGAAAGCTCCGGCAGAGTTTCAGACCAGTTGAGGCGGAAATTCTGGAAAGTTCCTGGGTAATTTCAAGAAAATTTTGGCGGAATTTCAGGAAAGTTCTAGCAGAATTTCAGGAAAGATCTGGTGGAATTTCAAGAAAGTTCTGGTGGAATTACAGGAAAATTCCGGTGGAGTTTCAGAAAAGTTTCAGCGGAATTTCAAGAAATGTGGGTTGATCTCGTTGGCCGTGTACAGCGAGCTTTTCCACCTTTCTGCACACGTTAATTCTAAACATCCAAAATTCAGTAAGATCTACTCATTTTCATTAGAAGTAGGGCTACCCAATATTGAGCAAACAAGATTGTAACTGACAAGATAACAAATTAACATTCAGATTCAGGAGTTCATTCGACATCTTGTTAGTCCCAACTTTGTTTACTCGAGTTTGGTGGATATGAGTAGATCCTACTCAAATTTGGGTTGTTTAGAAATAGCGTGCATCCTGCGCTGTTTTGCCTAAAAAGGTCTTTGACGTTTAATTGTCTTTCTCTATCTAGCACACATGGAGAACGGACGGTTTGTTTTCCCACTAATTTGTTTCCCTCTTACTCGCGCTCATTCGATTTAAATGGTGCAATAGTGTACGCCGATTAAACATCAAAAAGCTCTATACATCTTAAGCGGACGTTACACATGCCAATATATTCACAAGGAGGATAGTGTAACTGGCGCTTTAAATCTTGGTATACATCACCCAGATGTCAAATAAGAGACGCGCGAAGACTGAAGCCAAAAGTTCCAATCGAACCGTCAAACGCGGTTCCAATCGAGCAATGTAAATAAACACGACCGCTTTACAAAGAAAAGCATGGGAAGTATTGATACTGGGGTTGAATTAATTGTTGAGGTTAACTTTTGAGATTTAAATAAGTATAATTAAGTTTACGTATGAAAAGTGAAATTGGTCAGGGAATATTATTGTTATTCACCACCTGTATTCTAGTTATGTTTTCACGAAATATTTGCTCCAGTGCAACGAAATACATCTACACAGGCTCTGTAACAAAGATCAAGGCGTTTCCGGTGTAATTTTTCAATATAGTAAAATTTGAGAACGACTTCAAAAGAGTGATTTCACTCACACATGATAGGAAGCAACAATCGCAAATTGAATAATTTTGTGCAACGCTCTGTAGAATATACCCTCCAATGTGGTATATTTGGTTTCACTCAGAGTTGTCAAAAATTGAGTCTTCAAATACTTCCATTGAATAGCGATACTACCGATACGGTTAAAAAAGTATTCATTTTACCGTGATGTTGAAAACAGACGACAGTCGCTCCAATTAAAAGTCACTTGAAGTAAACACAAAATTGCGGGTTGCCAAATCTTGCAGAAAAAGAAATTAGTTGGCCGTGCAACCAGATATACTTTTATTCTCTCCACACGTCTTTTATACAACATCGTCTCTGACATCATCCTCATTTTTAAAAATCGCTATTAGAACTGGTACATCGTGAAACAAATCTGGAAACTCTGATCGAACAATCCTGTTGGCAGTGATGCCACATTTTTTCGAATATAATTCTGTATTCTAGCGTAACATTTGAAAAGAGCCTATCCACGTTGATCGATTCTCTTCATCGACTTTGTCTTTGATTTACCACGGCAACAGAAAAACGAATTTCTCGCTAAGCTCACAGGACAGTTCGACAGAAGATGATGTTAGCTGTATAGTCGCTATATTCATAGCCTGGCGGAGAGAATCACGGGAACCAATTGAGCTGTCAAATAGCTGTTTGACTAATTGAGCTGTCAAATCACGACCGACAACAGAAAAGAGCACAACATGCTATTGCGAACAAAACTTCCGGAACCCGTTTTCTCGTGACTTAAGCCAACACCATCTTTGAGCTGGGGAAAATTTCCCCTATCCGATGATGCTGGTAATTTGCGTTCGGTTGGTGAGGAAAGAATAATCATGGTTTTTTTTTTCCTAAAACTTGATAGTACCATTTCAATTGTTGGTCTACAATATATTGAATTGGTTCCGCTTTTTGATAGATCGTTATTCTATCCGCCAGACTATAAATATAGCGACCTAATCAAAAAGTGGTCTTCATGAAAGTTGTAACTGATACAATTTTACATAAGGCTAGGACGTTGAAAACCCATAGTAATTCCCATATAAACTACAGTGGTCAGTGAAGTATGGGTTCGCATCCAAATGAGCTCAAATTATGGGAGAATTATTAGGACTTGAATTAGCATCAACTGAGCCTGGTAGAGTTCGATATTTTGAACCACCCTAATGTACTGTACCACAGTACACGCACGCTAGAGTTGTACTTCTCGAGTGGTAATTTGTTGGCGGCCAAGAAGGCAGTCATGGGATGCAAATAATGTATTAATTTCAGAGAATTTATATTAAGAACGGCACGTTGTCGTCGTCGTCGTCACGAGGGAACCTACCTGCTTTGACAGTGCCAATTTTTGCGCTCTCTGCATGAATTGAGATTTAACGGAAAGCTTACCGTGCCCGAAAAAAAAAAAACGTTTGGTATTTTTCAAAAATATCGAAAATCTAGGAAAATCAGTTTTTTCTCCTATTCTAAATACGTGTAAATTTTCTCAAGAACATTAAAAAAAACCGATTAGATTGTTTTATATCTTTCCCAATATTTTTAAGATAGCTCAAAACGCGACAAATTTTTACTTTCCGTGGTACGCTTCCCGTTAATTTCAGTTATATTAGGCGAAATTTGTTGGCATTCGC
Source organism: Ochlerotatus camptorhynchus (assembly GCF_037179485.1). Taxonomy (NCBI): domain Eukaryota; kingdom Metazoa; phylum Arthropoda; class Insecta; order Diptera; family Culicidae; genus Ochlerotatus; species Ochlerotatus camptorhynchus. The sequence continues at coordinate 1,177,394 of NW_027040553.1, forward strand.
GTAACCGCTCGCTAGCCGGTGAAAGATTGGAGATGTGAAAAAATTTTCGGATGACATTCTGTACTACAACCATTAGCAGTAGGAGCTTGTAAATCATAGGGCTTAACAATGTTAGTCGTAAAAATTATCTCAATAAATATGACAGGGTAGAGTTAGCGGAAAAATGCACACACACACACGTCACGCTTGGGCAAATTAAAAATTCGGGTTATTTATGAAACTGAGAAGAGATTTTCCGCCAATTGTCTCTGGCTTATGCGTATGTAGGCTATGAAGCTGCTAAATTGGCGCGGGTTTTTTTTATTGGTTTTGGTTTTTGGTGAGTGAGCGGGATGCCAAATAAAAACATATACTTTTCCTCCTTGATGGGTTTAGGGGGGCTGGGTAGAGGAAAGGATTGAGGGATTCAGAAGCGCAGGTGTGAATTTGCTTCTACATTACTTTGTGTCTATCGTAGTAGTCTAAACGGCAAAATATTCAAACGGGTCGAAAGCAAACTTTCATGCAAGCTAAGTAGGCTGCTCGAATTAGTGTTTTTTGTTTATCAAATCTGCTTGAAATTTGTACACAGTATTACTTAGAGGGTATGGCAGCTGTTAGATCATATTTCCTACGCTCGCGCAAAAAAAAGCCAAACATATTGTAGAATCAACTTGACTGAAATGAAAATAAAGGAAATGTATATGTTTTTGTTTGTTTTCTTTATTGGCCTACATTTTCGCACTTTTCTCAACACCGCCACCAAGGACTTATTTTAGGACTAGCTCTTCTGTTTCTGTTTCATAAATAACACGAATGAACACCTAAGCCTAAGTTTGATGATTTTTTTTTAGCCTAAAACTATGAATCAACACCACCACCATCACCACCACCACAACCAGCAGCGGGATCGTCGACTCAAACAACTGATGACTAGAAGGAGAACCAGACTAACACAAACGAACGAACACAGACTGAACTCGAACAGAACAGAGGCAGGGGCATAACAATGTAGAGGAAGGAGCAAGAAATAACGTTTAGTCTACCTTGATGGTGAAGGTGCCGTTGGGGATGTGCTGGCCGCCGAATTTGATGTCCAGATCGTAGTCGCCCGGGTCCTTCAGGGTGTAGAAGATATCGAAGAAGCCATCCTTCTCGATCACCTCCAGGTCGACGTCGCTGTGCGGGAGAAGAAAATTTGAAATATAGGTTAAAAGTTGGTTTGAATTTGGTGAAATGCTGTTCCGTATCACATTCAATATTGCAATAAGTAAACGCACGATCAGCTTAAAACAGCTTCGTGAAAGATACAAATCCAACAACAACACGTGTTCTTATAGAAGCATCATTTCATGGATCAAGTCCAAATGTGAAATAGCATAGCTCATCAATAATTGTTGTCTTTCGCGTTGAATCATAACTGTCGTGCCAAATAGCTTTCTATAGTAATTAACGAAAACTCATGATGTCGTACAACTTTGTATCGACTATATAAACCCTACGATTGATTGATTAATCAGTTTTGTTCAAGCATACTCACCTTTTCACCAGGGATAGGGAATAGCACAGAGAACAGACGAGAAAACCCATACATCTGTGTTTTTGCACGTCAAAAATAAAGAGATGTGCAATGAGCTTGTGCTAATGAAAAATGTGCGCTCATCAGAATGTGCATATTTTCAAAAACATAACAATTTTTAAAGATTGAGTGAACTAAAATATTGCTCCAATGTTGCTTATGGATTTTGGAACTGTTTATAATGGAATGAGTTTATCTTGTGCTAATTTTGCGCTCTCTTTGTGCTTTTTTGTGTGCTCCTACCCACATTGCACGTCTCTCAAATTTGTGCATGCTCTCTTTGGTCTCTTGCTCTCAAAGAGAAATCAAGTACAGGCGACTAATCAATGAGCTGGATTACCGAGGTGAAGCAATCACTCACACAACCACTGTACGATACACGCAAGTACACGCAAGTAGTGACGTCACTACTTGCGTTTACGTTGATTTTTTGGTTTACTAATACAATCCTATTTCACGATCTGCGTCACCTCTCTCTGTACCTCATTGGCGACTAATAGGGCACAGCACAACCTTTTTTGTGCTTCCTGCGCGCGTGCTTCCAGACGATCCCTGCTTTTCACTTTTGCTACTCGAGTTCTTGACGAGGTTCAACCATAGAGGTAACTCTAAGACTAGAAGGTCCCGAAACTTTTTGAGATTGCCAAACAAATTAAGTAGAGAAATCTAAGGAATTTATGAGGAGAAATGAAAATTAATTTTTAGGAGGCTTACAATGTGAGTAGAATTCCAAGGGAAGAGATTAAAAAAGAAATATGAAATAAATTCAATTAGATTTCTGAGAATCTTTCCATATGATTTCTTACTGAGGAGAATTTCAAGGCAATTCCTAGGAAAATTAAAAGAAAATTGGATTCGGATGATAGTTGCGAGAAGTATTCTAACAATATTCTTGTGATATTTTTTTTAGAGAATTCAGAGAAGCGTTCCAAGTGAATTTCTGAAATAATTCCAAAACAGTTTCGGGAGAATACGAGCAAATGATGAGGAGAACTCCAAGCGAATTTTCATGACAAATCTTCGTTGAATGTGTAATGGTCTATTCTGAGGTCTTCAGAACAATTTGAAAGTTCCCAAAATATTCCTTAAGTTAATGAAACTGCCTTGAAGTTCTTTTGTAGTTTGAGAAACTAGCCTGATGCTCACAATACTTCTCATCATTGTTTTCTACAATTTTCCTAACGATCATGAATTTTCTCTAAGGTTTTAACAATCCACTGAATTTCTCGAAACTTTTTTAAAATTTATGTAATTTCGCTGCTCTGGAATATCTCTCTCTCTCTCTCTGAGGATATCTGTTCTTTCTTGAAGTTTTTTTTAGTAACACTTCTCTAAAGTGTTTGCATCTCTCATTAAGCTTGTTGTACTACCCTGAATTTAGTTGAACTGTTCTAAAAATGCTTCCGTAATAATTTTCTTAACATCTCTAAAGTTCTCTGAAAATCTGGGAAACTAATGGAACTGAATTTCCCTGAAATTCCCCTTGTTTTTGGAGCTTTACTAAACTTATTTGAAATGCTCCCGAAATGATCAAATAAGTTCCTGAAGTTCTCGGATCTTCCCTTAAGTTCCATAGATTTTTACGAAGTTCTCGAAATGTTTCTGAAGATCTCTGTACTTCTGAGAAGTTTTTGAAGTTATTTTGAAATTTCAGGAACTTCTTTAGGCTCCCGCAACGAAATTCAACGCTGATTTTCACTGAAGTTCTCAAGATTTGTCAATTTTTGAAACTAATTCATAGCTTCTTCAATAGTCTAGAGTTTCCTGATGATTTTAAAACTGCCCAAAATATTTCTCAATTTCCTTAAAATTCTCTAGAGTACCCTGAATATCTTGGTATTTTTTTTAAAGAACCCACAATTTTACTGGAATTGACTGGAATTGATGGAATTGCCTTTAAGTTCTACAATTTTCTTCAGGTTTTATAAAGTTTATATACGCTCACGGAACTTTGCCTTAAATCACTTATTTTCCCTGAAAAGTCCAGTCCTGAAGTTTTCTATGCTTACCTTAATTTCTCTAAATTGAAAGTTTTCAGATCAATCATAGAATTCTCGGAATATCCCTTAATTCCGAGGAACTCCTTGTAAGTCGCTGCATATTTCCTTAAGTTAATGGGATTTTTGTGATGTTATCTGATCGTCCTCGAAGTACTAGGAACATCTAAACATCGAAACAATCTAAAAATATCTAAATTTCTTAGAAGTTCGCTGGAATTTTTTGAAAACATCGGTGCTTGCTAAAAGTTCTCGCATTTCTGCCGAAGGATTACGTCTTTTGGCAACATACTGGGGGTACAATTAAAAAAAAACTTGAATCGACCGCGTTACGAAAAGTGGTCAGGATTTGACCACTTATAACTCTGTCAATAGCGGATGGATTTTTGTTCTAAGCAATGTTTCTACAACATTTCAAAAGTGAACACTTTTTCCAACTGTTGCAATCGTTATTAAAATTATCAGCGATTGTCTGCAAAAAGCGCTTTCCCTAACACAGATGGCAAAATCGAATTCCATTCGGTCCCGCCGAACGGTGCTTATTCAATCACCGTGTGTGGTGGTATCCGGTCGGTCGTCATCATCATCAGCAGCAGCAGCAGTGCTTTCGGCGTGTGGCGTTGAACATTGTTCTCCAGTACACAACGAAAGGCTGCCCGCAAACAGCTAGCAGCATCAAGGTTGCCCTCAAGAGCCCTCGATTCACCGAAGAAGAAGGAAGAAACCACACCGCTACTGATCGGATTCAGTTGCTCGTCGTAAGCCTTGCCATCTATGGCAAGCGCGTCACCCTCGTTCCAAACAACATACAACTCGCTAGCCTCATCCGTGTTGAACACCGTAATAGCTCAGCATTACTCAACCATCACGACAAAACGGTCCTTTTCAGGACCACCATACACTGTTGTTGCTTAAGAGTTAATTTTAACTGAACGTTCGCTTGCCTTACTGCCAGCCACATCACCCCCAAAGCTCTTTGATTATGTACCCAGCAACCAAACGTTTGTGGTCAAATGCGTAACAGTATTTAAGTGGTGCATACAAATTCTCCCAATGGCCGAATACCACATGATCTTGTCAATTAACCAGAAACACTTCGAATTAAGGTAAGGTTTTCTCCAGGATGCTAGAAAAAGCAAAAAAAAAAATGGAATTTATATGATCGAATATCTCGTGATTGGAAAATTTTAGCAAAAAATGAACGAAAACGCGTAGTTTTATCATCAGAAAATGAGGCATTTCTGTGATGGGAAAAAGTGGTTTCCCTAACACAGTCGCCGAATATTGATATCGAGCTACAATCCTACGCCAAATCTACGGCCGTGTCTTGGATACAGCCTCTTACCTTTTTTAAATCAATGGAACTTCGTTGATGTTCTCAAATCAACTCAGGCATAACATTTGATAACGGCACAAAAGCTCCAAAGTTCCAAAGTAATCAACATTCTAAGGCCCTTTACACGCGAACCAAAGTACGCACACGCAAAACAATAACATCATCGGATAAGGGCAACTATCAACTTTCCGAAAGTGGTACTGGTTTGCGTGGGCGAACTTTGGTTCGCGTGTAAAGGGCATTAGAAAGTTTGTTTACAAATGCTTTTGTGTCGTTATCAAATGTTATGCCTGAACTTCGCTTAGTTATCGAATTATTTTAGATCTCGAAATTTCCATGATATAGTACCCTTGAAATACTCTCACTTTTTCCGGATGTTCATTTATTTTTTTTTTGCGTTCCAGAAAATTTATCTGAGCAAACGGAAGTTTCCGGAAATTCCCGGAAATTTTCTTTAAACTTTAAACTTTAAGGTTTCTGCAATTTCCTTGACATTTTATAATTGCCCTTTAACTCTATGATTTGTCTTGATGTTAAAGTTAATGTTAAATTCTAATGAAGATCTCGGTCTGCTTTAAAATTAATGGAATTTTCCTGAACACCTTTCTTAGAATTCTCTGGATTTATGTGAAGTTCTTGAAATATTTCATAAATTTTCTCAAGGTCTCTTTACTGAATCTCTCGGAACATCATCTTAAGGGTTCTCGATTTTATTTCAGCACATCATGGAACTATCCTGAATTTGTCTAAACGCACGCTTATAGATTTTTAAACCAATCCAATATTCTGGGTCAAAATTTCGGGGACTTCCACTTAAGATCTCTGGAATCCCCCAAAGATCTCTAGATCTAGTTTTTCTGATATAAATAGAACTTATTAAAAGTTTCCACAATTTTGCTAGAACGAAACATCAAGACATTAAAAATGTTGTGATCGTAGACTTATTAAAATGAAGTGAAGCTGTTTCTTTAAAACTGATTGTCATGTCTTAAAACGTATGCGTTAATTGTTGTTGTTGATGTTTAAAAAATCATATTTTCAACGCATTTCATAAATGGCTTTCTTATTACAAACCTGGAAGAAATCCGCCAAAGTTATGGAAAAACCTGGAAAACTCAGGGAACTTTCTTTAGCCAAATGAGTGGCCATTCTATAGATAGAGAAAGACGATTAAACGTAAAAAAACCTCCATACAAGGTCATCAACAGGCAGGTACAATAGCGTCTTTTAAAGTTGCTTGGGACTAGAATTCTTGCTCAATGTGTAAAAACTGGTGATCTCATCCTTTGCAATGCCAGCAACGGCCGCGCCCGAACGCAGGTGACGAAAGGAATGTGTTGATGTGACACTCGCTTTGATGGAAGCCGAGGAGTCCTCTGCACTTCCACAAGGAATCACTGGGATGTTGGGTAAGAGTGTTGGGTTTGCAGCTTGAGTCTTCTGCTCAGTAAGCAAAAATGTTTGCCACTAGACAAACGAGCTTCTTTTTAATCATCGAGTTGGTGCTTTTTTTTTAACTAGTTCGTTTATTTACTAGGCTCAGTCGTGTGTGACACTTTGCGGAGCCAAAATCAGTAATGTTTGATTTACATTTTAAATAGCAGTATTTCTAGGTTAGTATTGGGTACCAATTACTCGTGGCGGGCTCGAGGTTAATAGGTAACAATTTCAATTTGAAGGATCTAGGTAGGAAACTGGTTTCTGAAGCCTCCTTCAGATACTACTCTCGGACGGTTGACCAAATCCTGGCTGGGCAGGGGCAAGTAGCACAGGAACAGGAGGATAATAAGACTGGGACACAATGGCGGGAAATTGTTTGGAAAGGAGGGAATAGTCACATCAAACTCTAACATCAGACAAACAAAGGAATTCGTAGATCGCTTGCACGTAGGGAAGATCACGTGTTCCCAATACATCTCTTACTTCACGGAAGGGTTGTCTACCTCGGGCCGCTAAGGTATCCAATAGTCGTGCTCTGGAGGCGTCATTACCCGGGCAATACCAAACTGCGTGATCGATGTCATCATAACCGGTTCTGCACCTACATATATTACTGTCAACGAGGTTTATTCTATAGAGATGTGCGTCTAGCGAGTAGTGGTTGGACATAAGTCTTGACATCACTCGAATGAATCCCCGACTTACATCCAGACCTTTAAACCATGTTCTCGAAGAAACATTTGGAATAATGGATTGTAACCACCGCCCAAGAGAATTACTTGTCCAATCGTTTTGCCAACTTAAGAGAGAACTCTGACGTACTAATGGGAAAAATTCATCATGTGAAATTCTTCTATCATAAATCTCGCCTTGTTGTGCGCCCACCTTTGCGAGAGAGTCTGCCTTCTCATTGCCTGGGATTGAGCAATGTGAGGGGACCCATACAATGGTAATCATATATGATCTTTCGACCAGCAAACTCATCTGCTCCCTTACCTTTGAAAGGAAATAAGATGAGTACCTACCTTGTTTCATCGACCGAATAGCCTCAATCGAACTGAGATTATCCGAGAAGATGAAGTAATGGTATATGGGCATGTCGGAAATCATCCCCAATGCGAAGTTGATTGCTGCTAGCTCAGCAACATAAACGGAACAAGGTTCCTGAAGTTTCCGAAAGGCGGTTGAGTATTCATTGAAGACGCCGAAGCCAGTGGATCCATCAATGCGTGATCCATCAGTGAAAAATCTTCTATTGCAATTGACTTGTTGGTACTTTTCAGCACAAATGCGGGGAATTGAGATAGGTCGAAGTTGATCTGGAACTCCTTGAATAGCCTGTTTCATGGAGAGATCATAGTAAATGGGGGAACTGTAGTTTGTAAAGCATACACGAGAGGGGTTATAGCAAGGAAGGCTAATATCCGATGACTTATAATTAAGATAGATTCGCACGAATCTAGACTGGATGCTCAATTCGAGCATTTCTTCGTTGTTTTCAATCACAAGGTTGTTACTGACACTACATTTAATCAATATTCTTAATGAGAGCTCCCAGAAACGGTTCTGCAGGGGTTTTACGCCCCCTAGGACCTCTAGGCTCATATTGTGTGTTGAATGCATACAGCCAAGGGCAATACGTAAACAACGATATTGAATGCGTTCACATTTAATTAGGTGGGTTTTTCTTGCCGAGAGGAAGCAAAAAGAGCCATACTCAAGAACTGAAAGAATAGTCGTTTTATATAGTTTAATGAGGTCTTCCGGGTGAGCACCCCACCATGTCCCGGAATCGAGTTGGTGCTATTACCATGCAGTCATATTAACAAATAAAACGATTGACGAATCTTGAATGTGGATGAGCCTGAGATTATACTCATGATGTTCTGCTCAGTAAGCAAAAACGGTCACTCTAAGGCCACCAAGCCCCTCATATCACATCATACCGTTACTAGACTACCGTTACTACGTAAGCAAGCCACTGCAACCGACGATCTTTCAAATCCGAAAATTAAAAGGCACATTGTTCAGGCTATCATAACAAGCTATTACCGACGTAACGATTCTTTAAGCCCTGATTAAACAAGCTCCTATATGCAGCCGATTTATGTGTTTCTGCAAATGTCTAGTATAAGTATTAAATTTCTTTCTCTTTTGTCTCTCTTTATTACTTTTTGTTTATCTTGTCCCCCCCCCGCTAGATGAGTCTCATTGTCGCCCACTGGTCACCATAGCTGATCGAAATCCAGGTGAATATGGAACTGCACAACCGTTCATACTGACGACAACGCTCTGATGGGCCTCCCCATCCTCAAACTCCTCTCCTGTTCCTATCCTTCGACAATGTACCCCTCTAACATCGGGTAAGCCGGGTATAACTAGACATAGAAATAAGTGCGATTTGTTACAAACAATGAACAATGAATTATCGGCTCCGCAAAGCTAACGCAGTTGAGCCTTCAAAATAAATGAACTAGATAAAAAAAAATCAGAAAAGATCAGAGATTTCAATGAAGTAACACGACGACTTTCAAATATTTTCTGAGAAGCTCATGTAATTTTCTGAAACCAAAGCAAAGTTCCGAGTGTTTCAGGAAAATTATGAAATTTTCAAGAATGAGCTTCGGGGAAATGCGGTATCATTTTGAGAGAAGTTAAAATAACATCATTGCAGTTTCGAGAACTTTAGACAAATTTCGAGAACTTCAGCGTAGATCAAAGAAGTTTCAAGAAGTTCCATGATCTTAAGGTCCAAAGTCCAATGAACTTTGGAGAGTTCCGAATACTTCGAGAAATATCAAAGAACTTAAGAGCACTTCAGGAATATTGTAAAAACTATCAAGAAATTTCAAGGAACCATGGGAAATTTCCAAATATTTTAGGAACATTCTAAAAAAAATTTTAGGAACATTCTGAAGATGGTTAGCTCATCGGAAGGTTCCATTAATATCATAAACCTTTTCCGAACATTAAGAACTTCTTGGAAATTAAGGTAGCTTCAGAGAACCATCAATAACTTCAGGTCATAGGCCTAGCTATCTTAGAACCCAACAATTTTGAGCTGAAATACATTAAGAAACTGAACAACTGAATAAGTCTGTAAATTGTTTGATAGAAAGTTTAAAGCTTTTGAAAAGCATCAGGAAAATTTTGGGAACTTCAAAGAAGATCAAAGGACTTCAAGAGAGTTCAATTAACTTCAGGACATAAACGGGAGCTTCTAGAAAGTTCTGATAAATTCAGGGAAGTATAGACAACTTTAGGAAACTTCCAATAACTTCTGAGAAGCATCGATAGCCCTAGGAAAGTCTAGAATTTCGGGGAAGTTTTAAGATATCCACGAATTAGTTCTGATAAAATAAGTGATGTTACATGAACTTTGAAAACAATTCAAGAACTTCAGTGTAAGTGTTTAAACTGCATTAATCATTTCGATTTTACTATAGGAAAATAACAGGTATCTTAAAGGAGTTTCGAGAATTTTAGGGAAGTTTATAGAACCTCAATGATATTTAGAAAATCTAGGAAAACTTTGAGAACTTCACGAAAATTTGGAGAACTTCAAGAATACAACAAAAATTTCAGAAAAATTGAGTGGTCATCAGGATGAAACAGAAACATTTTAATTGAAGCTCCGCATTTCTTAGTATTTTGAAGTTTTATGTCGAGCTGTTTGTTTTACACATATTCCAGTGCCAATAAGAGGGAGCAAAATGATGTGAGCATACAGTTATACATTCTTATATTACAATCCACCGTCACGTGAGAGGATGTCACCCCGTGAAGTTGTCAGAGTTTTGAAAGACAAATCCTCTCATGAGCAGGGAATCAAGAAAATGCTATCTTCCGATACTTACCGACGATATAAATACTAGTTAACGGAATCATGATCAGTGTACAGTAAGATCATGGATTATCATTTGTGTTACACATCATGATCAGCAACAAAAACGATAATCTACTGATATGATAACAATCACTTTGTAATGTATATCAAAATCTAGGAACTTGCTGTCTTCGGAAAAGTTGTTCTAGAGGTCAAATACCCTACAATACGGATATTTTTGGAATCGGGATGACACATATATTTTGAAAATCAATGTAGGTCGCCATTTTGAAATCCGTCATCTCGGCCGTTGATTTCGGAAAAAAAAATGTCAAATACCCTGCAATATGGATATTTCTGGAACTGGAATAATGTATAGATGTCGAAAATCGATGTCACCCCCCATTTTGGAATCCAATTTGGCGGCCTTTGGATATAGATAGAACTGACAAATAAACTATTCAACATGGCGGCCGACATCAATTTTTGACATCTACACGTCATCCCGTTTTCTAAAACACCCACATTGTAGCAAAAAGTTGTTTCTAAAATCAATAGCCATGGCGGCATGCCGCTTGGATTCACAAATAGCGGCAGATATTAATTTTCTACATCTGCATACTATCCCTGTTCCGAAAATACCCACATTTCAGGGTAATCTTGGATTTCCAAATGGTGGCGGACATCAATTTTCGACAGTTTTTCTTAAATCGATGGCCACCATCTTGGATTTCATAATGGCGGCAAACATCGATTTTCGATCTCTATACGTCATCCTCATTCCGAAAATTCACATATTATAGGGTATTTGATTAGCCTTGTCTTAAATGGGGAATTTTAAGTGACGACAGCTGATGATGATGATCTGAGATTATCGCTATTTCATATGATCATGATCTGTTACACAAATGATAATCGCATTATCGTTTCCAGAACTGTCCATTGTGATTTATGGATTTGTACTAATCATGAGTGTAACCAAAATGAAAATGCCATTATCTTTATCTGAATCGTTCATTTTGATTCCCTGCTCATGAGGTTTGCTCAAGCTGAGGCTCAGTTTACACTTGCTGGGATTCAGACCGACCAATCCAAATTTCACCACAATTGCCAAGGTGGATCAGACTGTGTTGCGGCATATTTCCAACATCGTCGCAAATCCTCCTGCACAGGACAAATACGAATCGGTCAAAACTCGTCTGATCTCCCGTTTCGAGTTGTCGGCACAGGAAAAGTTCGAGAAATTGCTCAATTCCTGCGATCTTGGGAATATGCGACCGACTCATCTTCTTGCAAGGAAGCAGGAGCTGGCAACAAATCTGAATGTCAACGACGAGTTGACGAGAATGTTGTTCGTGCAGCGAATGCCAACAAGTATCCTGGCAGTTCTGGCGGTTTGTGAAGTCAAACTGGATCAGCTTGTCATAATGGTGGATAAAATGGTTGATTCTTCCTGCCCACAGGTGGCTGCCGCAGCTTCATCCGTAGTCCCCACTACTTTACAGTACCTGGAAGCTCAAATTGCTGCTCTATATCCAGTAAAATACGACGACTGGAAGCAGCTCCGTAACGAGATGGAACTCGCTCGTCGTCACGTCGTCGCAGTGATTCGCAGTCTTCGCAAGATATTTATTGGTCTTACCGCAAAATATCAAGCTGCTGCCCATCAATCTCCGTGTCGATACAATAATTCAAAAAACTGAATTCCTTCTCAGCCGAGACGGCGGGGATGAAAACGGAAACGATCAGCAGCCGTCTTATTATTTTCAATCGGACAGCAAACAAACGCTTCCTAGTGGATACCGGATCAGACCTCTCAATAATACCAGCCACATCGAGAGAGAACAAAGGTACTTGAACCCAGTGGCAGCTGCACGCCGCGAACGGAACAGTTATTTAAACGTTTTGGAAACGTTTCGTTACAACCGACATGGATCTACGTCGCAGGTTCCCTCGCGCATTTCGGGATTATCGTTGATCCCAAACATCGAAGCTGCACTCAATATGACAACAGTAGTTAGTCGAATTATCTGTTTAGAGATGTGCTGGAGAAGTTCCGTGAGGCTACGTTGCCGTCTACTCTACGATCTGAGGTTCGGCATGATGTGGCTCATCATATCATATCATATGACTCCGTTATCCTGCAAGTTCCGTCGACTCCCTCCGGATAAACTGCATGCTGCTAAACAGAAATTCGGGACCATGTTGGAACTTGGAATACATATGTCGCCGCTCCAGCAGTACATGGGAGTCCACTGCATTGTGCCGACTGACGAGGCAGTTTTCAGTGGCTCAAACAAATAGCGAATTTGTTTATTATCGGGGTTGGAACTGGTTTTAAAAACAAACGATCAAACTGCCGTTTTTCAGTAAACAAGCAGACCCAATCTTGATACCCGATGCTGGTTGGATACTTCAGGTACCTGGTTGAAGGAAAAGCATACACCATTTTCACTGATCATCGGCCTTTAACTCATGCACTGGGATCCTCGAGCAACATGAAGGACGGAAGCTCGGGTAAATTTCTCAATTCACATCCGATATTCAGCACGCAAGAATAAAGTAGCAGACGTTCTTTCCCGCGTAGCAACTATTTCGTTCCCATGCTCGGTAAATTTTGAGGAAATAGCGGCAGAACAAGCAGTTGACGGAGAGTTGCAGAAGCTACTATTCAACGGCGGCACATCGCTTAAGTTGGAGTTGAAGTCGTTGCCGCATGAACGGACGCAAATCTGCTGTGATGTATCGCTTAAAGACCCTATTCGTCCGTACATCCCAAAAAAGTTTCGCTTGAATGTGCTACAAACGCTACACACTGATTCGCAACCAGGTATCCGTACTAGCCGTAAATTGGTGGTGGATTCCTAGCCGTTGATCAACAAAGATATTAAAAAGTACGTTTAGTCCTGCGATAGCTGTCAGCGATCTAAAATTCATCGAAACACATCCCCACCACTACAGAACTTCAACATTCTCGATGCAAGATTCCAACACGTGCATTTCGATCTTGTTGGTCCACTGACATCCTCAAATGGTAAGCTTTAAGTGTTGAAAAGGATCGATAGGTTCACTAGAAGGCCTGAAGCATTTTCGTTATCCGACATGGCGGCAGAATCGGTTGCTCAAGCTCTACTTACCGGCTGGTTCTCAACCGATCAAGGACGACAGGGAGCTGAGTCATCTACTATGAATGAAACGAATTCGGACGACAGCTTACCAACCCCAGGCAAACGGCATGGTCGAACGTTTCCACAGGACAATGAAAGGCTCCCTCATGTGTGTGGACTCGAAGCACTGGAGTGACAAACTTCCGTTGATTCTCTTGGGACTTCGAACGTCAGTCTAATAAGATATGCAGTGTTCGTCTGCTGAAATGGTATACGAACAACCACTTGGGCTACCCTGAGGGATTCGTTCCAATAGTTCATGCCGGTCAACGGTAGTAATCACTCCAAGCCAAAGATGTTCGTTCCGAAAGATTTGGCTACATGTGTTTATGTTTTTGTTTGACATAAGATCGCCTCAATCAAACGTTATAATAAACGTCGATTTTCATAAAAGGTTATTCCGCTCATTTGTAAATTATTCCGAGGTTCCCACAAACTTGTACCAAGCATCTTAAACGGCAGATAGCGGAGTACCGCTTTCCAAGAGTTCCACCATTGCGAATAAATTCAAAAGAAACATTACAAATTGACGGCGCCGATGGATGAGTGGTAAGCGTGACCGCTTTCTCACCCCAAATACCAGCCGAGATTTATAGGATTTTCTGAGGCGAACCGAATTCTGGTAAAGAATTCCTTCGGAAAGGAATATATAGCCGTTAGTTCTTGCCCATGTGTTAATAGGTTCCCGGTGTGGAAGTCGCCTCCCTGATACTCGATTATCGTCGGTGATTATTCACCAATCGGTAATCGACGCTCGTCAGACAAACAAAGAAAAAGAAAAATTCCAACATCTCACTTACCCAGCTTCCGAGTGGGACACAATCTTGCACGTCACGGCACCGGTTCCAGCTTCACGGGCATCGACGGCCACGTGGTTCTTCTTGCCGTACTCCTGACTGGTCGGAATCGCCTCCAGCAGTTTGACTTTCTCGGCCTAAAATAACAATCACCATGTAATCGCTCACCCCCATGTTCAATCGCAAAAAAAAATCTCACCTCCCCAGTCGGAATGGCCTGCAGCAGGAAGGGCGATCCCAGCACATCCTTTCCACCGCACTTAATACTGACATTGTAGGGTCCGCACTCGTCCGGAACGAACGTCACGGCGTACGTTCCGTCCTCGACCTGTTCCATCTTCGGCACCAGTGGCTTCCCATCTGGACCCTTAATACTAACGTTGATGTCCTCTTTGCCGGGAGCTCCATCCGTGGTACCCTTCTTGGGGGCATCGATCTGGAACTTGGCCGGCAGGGATGCCGGAAGGTTCTTCTTGGTGGTGGCGTCTCCGTAGACCTTGGCTGGAGCCTGCGGTGCTGTCTTCGTCGGGGGTGGCTGCACGTGCATGACGAACGGACTGGCATTGACTTCCTGGTCCGCGAAGCGCACCTGAGCCGTTAGGACCGAACCTTCCAGTGGAGGGTTGTACGATACAGCGTAGACACCGTCTCCCTTGTCGTCGACATGAACGCTGATCGGTTTGCCATCGGAAGAGGTCAGTTTGACTCCGATCTTACCAGGTCCAGCCTGACCGCAATCGATGTAGAATTCGGCTGGAACTCCTTCGTAAACTTGTCCGTGCTCGATTCCGGGGCCATACACCTTGACCTTCTCCGGACGAGTTGCCTCGTTAACGACCACCTTGAATGGAGATCCGGGGATGTGCTTTTCAGCGAAGCGTATAGTGATGTCGTACTCTCCGGGTTCGGTTGGGACGTACTCGACATCGCACGAACCGTCACGATTATCAGTGCAACTCATCTTAGCTTCAGAAGGCCCTTCAATCGCTAGCGAGAGACCTCCGGCACCAGCTCCACGAGTTTCAACCGTAAAGGTAGCCGACGTGTCGGTTAGGGCTTGTTCCAGACCAGGACCATAGGCACGGCAGCGCGTTGGATCGCATCCGGATTTGACATTGACGACGAACGGTGATCCCGGTACGGGGACATTGTCGTACAACAGGTCAATGGTGTGACGACCAGCTTCGAACGGAGTGTACATGATGCGGAAGATGTCATTGTTGTCGCTGGGAACCAGCTTGCTCGGAATTTCGTTGCCACGAGGATCAAAGATGTTGCAGGAGAGCTTACTCTTGTCTACGTCGTCCCCGACCTTGCTCATGTCGACCATGAAGTCGGTCGGAGCGTTCATGATGACACCTGGAAATGATGAGAATTGAGCATTAGAATTCATCGCACAAACATCGCACATAGTAGTTAGTTCAAACAGTTTGTGTAAAAAAGCCATGCAAACTTCTTGGGGAATTCAGTTTTTAGTAGCCTGGGGGGAGAGCGAAGGTCGAACACTGAACAACGAAATCAACAGCAAGATTCGGGCACTCAAACACGACCGCTTTACCGTGCGGTTGGATTCCCATTCCGGACACCCGGATGCGGCTCAGATTCGGCTCCGGAAGGATGACTGCCTGGAAGGGTGACCCGGCGATGTGGTCGTCGTTGAAGGTGATGTTGATGGTGTAGTCTCCGATCTCCGTCGGCAGGTAAGCAACGTTGCACGTTCCGTCGCCATTATCGCGACAGTTGATGGCCGCTTCGCAGGGTCCTTCGACGGTAACTCCGAGCCCACCCTGGCCGGCTCCTCGGGTATCGATCATGAACTCTGCCGGACGGTTGATGATCCCCTTCACCAGGCCCGGGCCAGTGGCCTGAACCTTACGGGAATCGGAACCTACTAGACACTGCAGTCGGAAGGGTTGGGGAGTTATCGGAGTTCCACCGAAACTTACACTGAGAAGGTACTCTCCCAGTTGGGTGGGAGTGAAATTGACCAAGAAGCCTTCAGCCGTGGGAATGACGTGCGCTTTGACACGATTCCCGGAAGGGCTAGTGATTGTTACGGCAAGATCGGCCTTACCGATACCATTCGTTATCACTCGGAACTGTTGAAGACTGTTCAACGGTGCCGCTGATGGTTTGGAAGTAGGTAGAAGGTTGAGTTAAGAGTGCGGTTGGGGAATGAAGTGGGATACTTACTTGGTTCTAAGCCATCGACTTTGATCTTGGAAACGTCAACCGCCGGGTTGACGGTGACTTTCGGGGCTAACGGGACTTTTAGGCCTCCGTAGACCAGATTGGTGGTGTAGGTTCCGGCCAGCGGAGGAATCACTTCGACGGCGTAGGTGTTGTCGTCGTTATCGATGATCCGAACTGGGATCTTCTGTTTGGTCTCTTCGTGGATGAGGTTGACTTCGAGTAATCCGTTTCCGGCATTCCTGGCATCTACGTTGAAGTGGGTAGCTGCGTTGGGTCGATTGCCGGATTCCAGCCAGGGACCGAAGAATTGCACCTTGGATGGGTCCAGCGGAGTCGATACGTTAACTCGGAATGGAGATCCAGGGATCGCCACCCCTCCGTAGTTGACTTCGACGGTCACTGGCTCAGCGGTTGGAGCTGTGTACATCACTTTTTTGGTACCATCCGAATTCTTCATGAATTTGTGCTGAATCGTGTTGGCGAACACGTCGTTGATCTTAACCTCCAGTGGGGCATCTCCAGCCTTGGTAGCATCCACCGTAAACTCGGTTGGTTTGTTCGTAATAACGCTACCGTTCTTTTCGATTCCTGGACCGGAGACCTTGACCAGTTCGGGATGGAAGTCATCGACCTTGGGCAAGATGTGGGCAATGTAGGGACTCTTCGGGATATCTTCGTTATCGCATAGGATATGTACAGCGTATTCTCCCGGGGCGGTCGGGTGATACTTGACTAGAGCCGAACCGTCCCCATTGTCGTGGCACTCGATCTCGGCCTGCGAGGGTCCAGCTATGCTAAAGCCTAGATTACCGGTTTCACCGTTGGTCTCCACCACGAAGCTAGCCGGGTTTCCAACCATTCCGGACCTGAGCCCAGGGCCGTAAGCGACTATCGATGTGTGCTTCTGAGGTCCAACGGTGACTTCGAAGGGAGACTTGGGGATCTCCACTCCGCCAAACAGCACCAGAATCTTGTAGCGACCCTCCTTCAATGGAATGTATTGAGCTTCATAGGTTGTACCGTCAATCTTTCGAATGCTGTACTCTGGGATGACTCCTCCCGGGCCGAACACCTTGACCTCCGGGATACCCTCGCCAGCACCTTCCGTGTAGATTCGGAAGGTAACGTCTTCATCGTTGACGCGAACTCCAACCGGCTGTAGTCCACGACCGCTCGCTCTGACCTTCTTGGGATCGCAAACCGGTGCCACACGAACTCCGAACGGGCTATTCTTGATCTGTTCGCCATTGTAGAACACATTCACCGAGTGCAGACCAACCTGGTTGGCCGTGTACTCACAGCGGTAGTGGTTCTGAGCAAGCTGGCGAAGTTTTGCGGCCACCGAAGTCTTGTGATTTGCCGGATCGAGGATGATGACTTCGGGAACTCCCTTCCCGGCATCCTTGGTCGAAATTTCAAAGTACGTCTGCTTGTTAACGGTGACTCCGTCCGGTTGGATGCCGGGACCGCTGGCGGTTACCTTGGACGGATCGCCGGCCTGACCGTCGACGAGAACCTCGTACGGGCTCTTGGGGATATCGCGACCACAGAACTTGACGATGACCTTGTGCGGTCCTTCGATTTTCGGCACGTACGATACCGAGTAGGTGAGATTCTTGTCGTTGTTGAAGCGACAGTCCACCTTTTCCGAGTTGCCGTTCGGGTTGACGACGGCGACGTCGACCGTTCCTGTGGGTGGGGAGAAGAAGTTGAAACGGGGGTTAGTTTGAGCTTGCGATGGTTGAACATGGACATTTGTAGCGTACCTTTGCCAGCGGAGAACGTCTCGACGGTGAAGTTAGCGGGGGCTCCAACCACCGGTCCGGTCGGTTCGATTCCGGGACCGTAAGCGCGAACCCTGAACGAAGGGGAAACGGGAAAAGCCAGTGTTAGTAGTCTAGCTAGGATTGTGCCGTGTACGGTAGCGTAGAGCCGTAGTCCTTAGTATCTACATTGTATATGATATGAACTAAACAGGTCTAAACACAGGTCTCACTAGCCAAGAACAAGTAGTAACGAACGCATGCTGCAGTATTGAAAGCGCTGATATTTACATGAGCTTTGTTTTGAGGGTGTCTTGAATCGTATCGTTCTTTGTTTGTGTGGGTTTGTGTGGCGCGAACAGGTCAAATCACAGGTAAGTGATAGCAATTTTGAGTAGCAGCGGTAATAGTTGTAGATTTCGAGGTGCCATCTATGAGTGATTAGTCAAAACCGTTGCTAACGGCGCTACACACGGACAGATGTCGCTACTATGAGCTACGCAATTTTGAGTTCAAATTTGGAATTTCGATTTTTGAGGCTGTTTTAGAAAATTATGAAAACGCGCAAATCATGAAATTGACGGCTAAACGGCTAGCAATAATGGCGTTTGGCAAGCGACACGGCAACTTACCGCGGCGGTGGAATACTGTGCGGCGTGCGAGAATGAGAGAAAGATAAAATAAAGAGTAAAATATTGTTTTGTCTCTCCTGTCACCCTCTCGATAATTTGGGTAAGGATGGGGAAGTTGCATGTAGCAGCTGGAGGTTGTCTACTACAAAACTGTCAAACTAAAAGTGGGGGACAGATGGGTCAAAAAGACTATCTACAACTATATCGATTCAAGTCGGCAGCTGTGGAGTTTCGTCCGAAAAAAAAATCCTGGTCAAATCTGCCCATTTCGGTCCAGAGTACTCACCTATTGGGATTGGTTCGGGGTCGCAGGGGAGCACCTTGCTTCAGTTTCGCGTTCGGATACTGCGACAGGTAGGTCATCATGGACTGTTCGTCAATGTTCGGATTGATCATCTCTTCCGGCCGAATGAGCTGTCTCACGTCCAGCCAGTCATCGGCCAGGCCCATGGCTTCGGACGCATTCTGGGCGGCATCCTTCGGGTCCCACATGGGCCAATCGGGACACAGTCCCGGAGCGACTCCGTCGACCAGGGCACCGATTGCTTTGCCACTGGTCCAATCGTTGGTGAAGTTGTTGATTGGCAGATCCGGTACCAGCCGGTGGATCCAGTTCATCAACCGCTGCTTCGGCGTCGTGTTGTTGGCCTGATTCTCGCTGTCGTCACCCTCCCACATCGGCAGCGAGATGGAATAGTGCAAGATCAGCGTCCAGATCAGACCCATGATCAGCTTCAGCTTGCAATCGACGATGTCCGATGAATCTGCAGGGAGGAGAGAAACAAAGCAAACAATCGATTAAGCGATTAAGGCCACTTGTAAACTTCTATCGCGTCATCGAGCATCGTGCTCATTCATAACCCAGCGTGTCATATTTATTCTTGTGAAGCGCCGGGTGGCATCAAATCATTTCTATATTGATAGCGATGACGAAAGACCCAGCGCAAGGGAGATTCCATTCATGGCTTTCACTTTTGTTGCTTCTTTATTATTCCGGCGATGTCTTCGCTTAACCTTAACCTAACAATCATTCCGACACAGCCAATCGGGGGGCGATGATGTACAAAGTAGCATATGCTTGCTTGGATTATGAATATTGTCGGTGCGATTGTCATGGCAACAAGGTCAACGGAAGCGGTCGCTGCATGACAGACGACTACGATGACGTGATTTTGATGATGAGGTAATTTGTTTACGGTCGATTGGCCACTTGAGAAGTTGCATTGCATACGACTGGCTGATTACAGCCGAAAAATATTCTAAACTGATAAAATTATGTCACAATAGCAGTGCTAGAAAAGATTGGATTGTCATGGTGGCTACTTATGCTTAAAGCAAAAGTGCAATGACAGCGGAAGCGGATCGACTTCGGTTTCATTTGTGTCATCTGACAAACTTGTCGTTTGCGTTCCGCTTCCGCCCACATTGCATTTGTGCCTTTAATGCATGAAGGAATTTTTGGATGCCCATCCAGATTACAATTAAAATAAATACAATTTGATTGAATTACTTTACAGTGAGAAATCAGTACTGTCAAGGTAAATTTAGAGCTAGTTACTCACTAATTTTTCATTCATTACGTAATTACATAATTACATTACCGTAAGATCCCTCAATTTTCTGGAAGTTCTCGGAAATGCCATGAAGTTCACGCAACGTTCATCAATATTTAGCTCTACACTTTCGTTAATTTCTTAAGACTTTGGAAGTTCATGATGTTCTCTAGACTTCCCTGAAATTCTCTAGACATCCCTGAAGTCTTCAGTATTACATAAAAGATTCCACAATTTTCCTAAAGTTAATGGAACTGCCTTGACGATCATTGATCTTCCTGGATGCTCCTGCAATTTTCCTGAAGTTTTTCGAAAGTTTGATGCTCACGGAACGAAACTAATGTACATGGGTCTTGCCTGAAGTTTCATTAATGTTTGCAGAATTCTCAAAACTTCTGTAAAATATCTGCATTTTTACTGTAGTTAACAATACTGTTCTGAGGTTCTTTGATCTTCCCTGATGTTATCGGAATTTCTCTGTAGATTTTCAGAAGATTTCTAAACTTCTCGGAAGTTCTCGGTAGTTTACGGAACTTCAAATAAATTGTTTGTGCATAATCATTATCAAAATTTCGTAGTTCTTTTAACTTTCCTGAAGCTCTCAAAGTTTCCCCAGACTTTCCCAACCTTCACTGGAGTTCTATGAACTTCTGTGAAGTTCCTCAAGTTTTGCTTATTTTTTCTCAGTATCACATACACTTCTATGTAAATTCCCTGAATTTCCCAGAACTTCTTTAGGTTCCTGCAAGGGGTAAGTCACTCAGCACAGTGTGCTGAAAGTAGATTCGGCACAGTTTGGGCACATCCATCGGCACAAGCTCGTAGGCATTGGATTGTTCATTAAATAAAATGGGAGCACTGCTAGACAGCAGTCATTGAAGTTGTTCACAACATTACGTGCTGTTTGAGTGTGTATTTCAGAAACATATTCTAATTGAATATTTATACTAGAGGAACTCAGAGCAGATGGTTTCCACGTTTGCGCCGACCACCGTCAGAATGCAATCCTCTTTCGACAGCGAATCATCATGGGAAAACTCTGGTTCCTTCCAATTGGCGTAGAGGTGTTTTATTGGCCGGTAGAAGGATTTCTTATCGAGCACGATATTCGACCTGGGCCGTTCAATTATCGCATCCAACGGTTTTCGATGCGGGGACACTTTCGGTTGCTCTCCGGCTTTTGTTTTTCTTTGTTGTGTCCAAGCTGTGTGCATTCAAGCTGTCAGAAATACCGGGTTGCCAAATATACCATAATATTCGTATTTTACAAAAAATCGCAGCTTACTCTATGACCGGCACACTGAGAAAAATTTTGACCCAAGATTGGTGTGCGGAGTGTCCTACCCCTTGGGTTCCTGTTATTTTCCTGAAGTCAAAACGAAATAATTAACGCAGTTTTAGGATTTCAACAGTTTAAAAATAAATTCATTCTATTAAAAAAACAAAACGTTTTCGATGCTTCCCTGAATTTCTCAGAACATTTGAAAAGTTCCAGCCTATTTCCTGAAGCGCTGTACTGCCTTAAAGTCATCTCTTACGGAACATAGTTTAGAAAACTCTAAACTTCCCCCATCTTCCTAACAAACAATTATGCAGGCTAAAAGCTTGAAAAGCCTGCTTTCCTCGCTGTTTTCAATTGTATCAGGCTGATCCGAAGCTTGAATTGTTTGTTGGGTTGCAAAGATCTTCCCTGAAGTTCCCTAAATCGCCAAGAAGCTATCGGAACTTCTTGAACCCGTAAGACCAAGTAATCGTCTTTAACTCATTTTCCAACCAAATTTTATGAAAATTTGAACACTTACTCACTCAAGCCTATAGTTTATGGGGAAAAAAATATGTGTTCAGTTGTCTATGGCCACCAGTCCGGATCTTCACCGGTGGTTACCTGCGCAGTCAGGGTAAAAAACGGACCAACTTCCTTTTTCACTTTATTTACTTGCGTATAATTGCAATTTGAACTCAGTTCAAGATTTCTGTAGTCAATATTAGGTCATGCCGGAGACCTATAGCCTTCCGGAAGATCTGAAACATCCGGAACATCCGTAAAAGTGGTGCAATCTTAAAACTCGTCCTAGAGCGCTACGCTTTTTTGGAAAATGCTTGCACATGTTTTATCAGACCAAATTTGAACTTCTGACCAGAATACGGACCCTCGGGGTCACAGAGGATCTGGAAGATACGGAACATCCGTAAAAATGGTAAATTCTGGATACTCATCCTAGAGCGCTGTGGTTTTTTGGAAAATGCTTGTAGATGTGTTATCAGACCAAAGTTAGACTTGAGCCTGGAATATGGTCCCTGAGGGCCACAGAGCGGTTCTCTGGCTGATCTGGAACAACCGTAAATGTGGCGATTTCTTTATACTCATCCAAGAGCACTGCGGATTTTTGGAAAATGCTTGTAGATGTATTATCAGACCAAATTTGGACTTGCGACTGAAATTTGGACCCTGAGTGGTCCTCTGGAAAATTCGGAACATGCGTAACATGATGTTCATCCTAGAGCGCCGCGGTTTGTTTTGGAAAATGTTTGTGCCCGGAATATGGACCACGGAGCGCAGAGTGGTTCGAAGGAATATCCGTAACAGTGGTTAATTCCGAATACCCATCCTGAATCTCCGTGATTTTTTTTTCAAATCAACTTGCATACATAAATTATTTTGTCATTGTGACACCTTAGTATAAGCCCAGGATGATTCTCCGAAAGATTCGCAAGATCCGTAAAAGTGGTCGAAATGCAAAATAGAGCTTCTTGGTTTTAAGAAAAATACTTGTGAATTCAAATTCCATGACATTTTTTTCGGTTATTCCAATTTCGCTGGAAAATCTGAAGGAACTTCAAGCAACCTCCGGAGAAACTTTACAAAAGTTCCAAGGAAACTTGAGAGAAGCTACGAGGATACTTCAAGAAAGATCCGGGGGAACTTCAGTCCAGACACTTCTTCCCGAGCTTCTTCCGTAACTGAACTTTCCCCGGAACTTATATGAAGCTACCCTAACTTACCTTGGAACTTTGCTCAAATTTCCTTGGAACTTTGCTCAAGTTTCCTTGGAACTTTGCTCAAGTTCCCTTGGAACTTTGCTCAAGTTCCTTCCCTTGGAACTTTGCTCAAGTTCCCTTGGAACTTTGCTCAAGTTCCCTTGGAACTTTGCTCAAGTTCCCTTGGAACTTTGCTCAAGTTCCCTTGAAACTTTGCTCAAGTTCCCTCGGAACTTGTCTCAAGTTCCCTTGGAACTTTGCTCAAGTTCCCTCGGAACTTTGCTCAAGTTCCCTCGGAACATGTCTCAAGTTCCCTTGGAACTTGTCTCAAGTTCCCTCGAAACTTGTTTCAAGTTCCCTCGGAACTTGTCTCAAGTTCCCTCGGAACTTGTCTCAAGTTCGCTCGGAACTTGTCTCAAGTTCTCTCGGAACTTGTCTCAAGTTCTCTCGGAACTTGTCTCAAGTTCCCTCGGAACTTGTCTCAAGTTCCCTCGGAACTTGTCTCAAGTTCCCTCGGAACTTGTCTCAAGTTCCCTCGGAACTTGTCTCAAGTTCCCTCGGAACTTGTCTCAAGTTCCCTCGGAACTTGTCTCAAGTTCCCTCGGAACTTGTCTCAAGTTCCCTCGGAACTTGTCTCAAGTTCCCTCGGAACTTGTCTCAAGTTCCCTCGGAACTTGTCTCAAGTTCCCTCGGAACTTGTCTCAAGTTCCCTCGGAACTTGTCTCAAGTTCCCTCGGAACTTGTCTCAATTTCCCTCGGAACTCGTCTCAAGTTCCCTCGGAACTCGTCTCAAGTTCCCTCGGAACTTGTCTCAAGTTCCCTCGGAACTTGTCTCAAGTTCCCTCGGAACTTGTCTCAAGTTCCCTCGGAACTTGTCTCAAGTTCCCTCGGAACTTGTCTCAAGTTCCCTCGGAACTTGTCTCAAGTTCCCTCGGAACTTGTCTCAAGTTCCCTCGGAACTTGTCTCAAGTTCCCTCGGAACTTGTCTCAAGTTCCCTCGGAACTTGTCTCAAGTTCCCTCGGAACTTGTCTCAAGTTCCCTCGGAACTTGTCTCAAGTTCCCTCGGAACTTGTCTCAAGTTCCCTCGGAACTTGTCTCAAGTTCCCTCGGAACTTGTCTCAAGTTCCCTCGGAACTTGTCTCAAGTTCCCTCGGAACTTGTCTCTTTTTATGCAAGTTGTCTTGCATAAAAATTTAGGAACCTTCATAAAAATCCAGGAAGCTTCGGATTTTCGAAGAAATTTAAAAATTCAGAAAAGTCTTTAAAATATCAGAAAAGCTGACGGAACCTCCCAAAAGTCCACACTTCCAAGACTATTTGGGGAATGCTGCGGAGAATTCCACAGAAATTTTTGAAAGAAGTCCTGTGAGGATTCCAAGATAATTTCTACCACAGTTCCAAGGTGACACTGAAGTGAATTGCAAGAGAATTCTTAGAAAAACTGCACCAGGGAAAATCTGAGAAATATTTCTAAAGAATAAAATGGTTTTTAAAGAATTTTATGATATGAAATTCAAGCGGGTTTCTGCGTGAACCATTAACCCTTTGTCTGTACCTTGAGGTCAATTTGACCCCAGGCCACTTTGATAGGCTGTAACTTTTTTATTTGTCAATGGATTTTTCTTATTCTTTCACGACTAAGCGCATCCACCGAAGTTCTGTAATACTCGATAAAATTTATTTAAAAAAAATTTAAAAAAATATTTATTGGAAAACATTTATTTAAATACTTACGTTGTCTGCACCTTGGGGTCAATTTGACCCCAAATTCAAATTGCCGTATGTTAACGAATCTTCAATGGATTTCTTAAATTTAAATGTTTTGCATAGGTAATTTAGTGGACTTCCCGTTACAATTATCAGATTATTTTTAGGGTGGATACCTCGGGGGGGGGGGGGGGGGGGGAGGGGTCATTATAAAAATATACCCATGAAATGGCATATTTTGATATTAGAAAAGTTTGTATCACGAGATCCCAACCATATAGCATGTTGCTTCTTTCTGTAGAGATGTTCAAAAATACAAGATCTTCAAAACTATGGATAGTGTATGACAGAATTCACTCACTAGATGGCGCTAAAATGAAAATGATCAAGTTGCGCCATTGTAAAAAACATTATATAACGTTATCTACAGATCCTGCACATACAGATGGTTCCATTATTCAGCAAAGTTGTCTAGATGGACAAGACCTATCTTTGGGAAAAGAGTTTAGTTCAGAATTCACTCACTAGGCACCGCTAGAGTGACACTCATTGGCATTGATTGCCTTAACTTAACATATGGACTAGATAGAAGGTTTCCGTCTTAGGTAAAGTTGTTCTGATGGACTAGACCTATCTTTAGGGCTAGAGTTTAGTTCATAATTCAGTCACCAGGCAGCGCTAGTGTGAAATCAATTATGAATTGTTTGCCTTAGCTTAACACACGGCCTAGATAGAAAGTTTCCGTCTTGGGTAAAGTTATTCAGATGGAAAAGATCTCTCCTAAGGTAAAAAGTTTAGTTCAAAATGCACTCACCAGACAGCGCTAGTGTGACATTCATTTTAGTTAGTTTGCCCTAACTTAACGTTTAGACAAGATAGAATGTTCCCGTCTTCGGCAAAGTTGTTCATATGGACAAGAACTATCCTATGGTAAATAATTCAGATCAAAGTTAACTCACCAGGCAGCGCTAGTGTGGCATTACTTTTTCAATGTTTGCCCTAACTTAACATATGGATTAGATAGAAGGTTCCCGTCTTCGGCAAAGTTGTTCAGATGAACTGGACCTATCTTCAGAATTAGTGTTTAGTTCAGAAAACACTTACCAAGTTGCACCAGTGTGATGTTAATTTTTAACTGTTTTTCTAACCTAACGCATGGACTAAATAGAAGGTTCCCGTATTCAGCAATTTTTTTCTGATGAACAAGACCTATTTTGTGGTAAAAAAGTTCGGCACAGGTTTCACTCACCAGGTGGTGTTCGTGTGACATTAATTTAGAATGTTTTGCCCTAACTTAACATCTTAACTAGATTGAAAGCTCCCAACTTAGGCAAAGTTGATCAGATAGACTCAACCTATTCTATGGCAAACAGTTTAGCTAAGAATTTACTCATCAGTTTTCACTTTTGCTTCACATTGTTTCGAGTTTTTTGGTTTCATTGTACAGCGCCTATATGGAAGTTTTTTTATTTCGACCAAGTTTTTAAGATGAACTAAAACAAAGATATAGTAATCCTCATAGTTTCCCAGGGATCACTAAAGTGTCATTTTGTTTAGATTTTTTTGCATTAATTTTATAATTTAGGAAATAAGAATCTCGCTCTCTTTAGCAATTTTTATCAGATGAAAAAAAAATAATCTATTAGTTGCCAACTCTGTACAGAAGATTCCTGACATCCAAATTTAGAAATAAATACGCAATTCAATTTAAGCTTTTGTTTATTTGAAAATATATTCTTAAAAATAAGACATGGTACATATCAGTCACTATTGCTCATCAACTAATCATCACTATCTTCACTTAGCTTTTCAATGCAGGCTTGGCAAATCAAATACATATGATCATTACAAACATATTTGTGACATGCTGTACATTGCGTGGAAACTTTCTTGTCGCTGGACCGTGGACATATTATACATCGGGAACGTTTACAGGTCCTCTTTTCTTCTTCTGTTGGTGATACACTCACTAGGGTTTTTGACGAATAGCATCTGCTACATCACCGAAAATGTTTGATGACTTCGCAATACGCTCTTCAATTAAAGGATGAACCAACTCCTTTCCCAATTTCAGCAAAAATTTCTTACGCTTTGTAGAAGAATTATCAGCATTCGGAAATTTAAAAAAGTAAAGAATATAAGCAGCAATACATGCTACGTCCATCATATTGAAGAACGCAGTCATGGGCCATCTATTTGACTTTCTCCGACAGGTGTACGTTGAAACAAGTTTGTCCATATTGTCTACTCCACCTTTAGTCTTGTTGTAGTCCAATATGATTGTCGGCTTGTTTCTCTGTGTCACATCCGTTTCGTTTGTGTGATGCATTGTGGACAGTAAAATCACGTTTTTACCTTTCTTCGGAACGTAACTTACCAGCGTTAGTTGTCTATCGAAACAAAAAAGACTCGATTCTTTTTCCCTATCTTTGACATTCAACATCTCTCGAGGAAGGTCAGGCTTGTTTTTGCGAACTGTCCCAAGGAGAGTTGTTTTCTGTTGCAATAACTGTTCAGCTAATGGAACAGAAGTGAAGAAGTTATCCATGGTAATATTGCGACCTAAGACGAACAAAGTTAGTTAAAGCTGCCTTTTGTTTCAGACCTTATCTAATTGAAATCTGAACAACTTTGCCTAAGACGGGAACCTTCTATCTAATCAAGATGTTAAGTCAGGGCAAACAATTCATAATTGATTTCACACTAGCGCTGCCTGGTGAGTGAATTATGAACTAAACTCTAGTCCTAAAGATAGGTCTAGTCCATCAGAACAACTTTACCTAAGACGGAAACCTTCTATCTAGTCCAAAAGTTAAGTTAAGGTAATCAGTTCAAAATGAATGTCACTCTAGTGGTGCCTGGTGAGTGAATTCTGAACTAAACTCTTTCTTGCAGATAGGTCTTGTCCATCTGAACAACTTTGCTAAAGACGGGAACCATCCATATGAGCAGGATCTGTAGATAACGTTATGTAATGTGTATTTACGATTGTGCAACTTGAGCATTTTCGTTTTAGTGCCATCTAGGGAGTGAATTCTGTCATACACTATCCATAGTTTTGAAGACATTGTATTTTTGAACATCTTTACAGAAAGAAGCAACATCCTATTTGGTTGAGATCTTGTGATATAAACATCTCTAACATTAAAATATGCCACTTCATGGGAATATTTTTACAATGACCCCTCCCTTTAGTAGATCCGTCCTTTAAAATGAATTTAGATAATTTAAACAGAAATTTCACTAAATTTAACTTACATAACATTTGAAATTTCGATAATCCGTTGAACCTTCGCTGAGATATGACAATTAGAATTTGGGGTCAAATTGACCCCAAGGTACAGACAACGTAAGTTTTTTTTGGCACATACGAAGGGTTAACGGTTCAAAGAAAACTGAATCTGAGAATTCTTCAAAGTGAGAATTTGAAAGAAAATCCAAACAGAATCCTAAAATGATTCCAGAAGAATTTTGCAAAGAGCTCTTTGGTGCTCAATAAAATAGTTCAAACACCTTGGCAGATTTGGGTCAACCGGCATCCTATATGCATGCGTGCTAAATCACATATTTTTACAACTAATCTGTGCAGCAGTCAGTGGTAGTGCCACTTCCCAATAAATGGCAACGATTTCGAATCCGGTTTTTTACTCTTTCGCATCTGCCTACTAGTGAGGAGCTACGCGTCAATTGCCTTCTCCAACGGTTTTTCCGCTCGAATCTTGAAGTTGGCAAATCCCATTTGCAACGTTTTAGCTTTGCTGGAAGACAAGATCAGCTTTTAAACACCTGTTCCGTTCCTTCTGGTACTGTAATAAATAGCTGCGCTGCAGTCCCAGAGCAGGAGATAAGAGGCGATAAAACAAACATCGTTACAATCGGATTGTTATTTGACTCATCACTGGCTCTGTCCGGAACGTTATGGACTGTGAGGAATTTCAAACGGCGCGACATGCTCTTGGCTCTGAGAACTAACCGGTATCGCCGTAGACCACCACCGTAGCGCGCAGTCTCTTCAGAGTCAGTGAAGAGTGGCTCAGCCCTGAGGGGTTGCACTAATTGGGGAATTAGCTCTTATTTTTTTCGATTGATTAGTCACCATTGGTGTGTATACATAGGAAGCAGCTGCTCCGGCAACAAGGTTGCCGTTCAAGTTGCTTTAGACAATCGAAAAGAATTAAGTTGAAATCCTAGCCTCACGCTCAACTCAATTCCCATATTCAGAAGGTTCAGGGTCCCATCTAACAAGTCACAGGTGCGGCACTCCCGACTGCATTCCATAATCTCTATCTCCGTACCTCTACACGATTCGTGCATTTAGTTCATTGCAGCTCATGGCCCAGACCGCAGCCAGACGACCGACCCAGAAAACGGTGGAGTTTACATACGGGCTCACTTTCGGTTAATCTGATCGATGCGCGGCCGTTCTTCCACGAGGTGTGGTCTCAATTGACTGCGATGTGATTGGAGTTAACACGCATTCTCATTTAACACACAGCCCAAAAGTAAACACAGACAGTCGCTGGTGAGGCGAAAGCACATCCTTTGTGTGGTGTTTGTATCACTCATCGTTCGGTTTTGCACTTTGTCATCATCATCCGTTCCGAGTGTGATGCTATCGAGTCATCTTGCATTCTTCGAATTTGAAATCCGATTCAGGTTTAATCAGCCGATCGGTCGGCGTGGGTAAATGATTGATTTATGCTTTCGATTGCCGTGCTTACCGCACCAACGATTACCTAGAAGTGCTCAAGTGCCGCCACCGCACCCACCGTGGGATGTAGGTGTATCGAGTCATGTGTGAGCGAAATCAATATATGACGTCTCAATCACACCAGAGCGTCACCCAGCCAGCATATCATATCAGTCATAATCAAGCGAATGTCAAACATCAGTCAGTGAACGGGGCAGTATCTCCGGTATGGTGTGATGAATTCTGTGTGTTTTTGTCTTTCAGTTTTTTAGGTCGTGCGAAAGACTGACTAGCGAGTTGCTGTCTCGAAAACTGAATATAACGGATTTGATTTGAAATAGCGTCATCTCCCTCATACTTAAAACCCCAGATGTCCCAGTTTTGCAACCAGAACAGCAGAGCGCCATGTTCACGCTTTTGGGAATTGTGGACAGCATTCTCGATCTGTTCAACATCACTGACCCTCTATGAAACCATTTCTGAAGCAATTTGCTTGAAAGTGGCCCCTCCTTGCTTCATTCGTATCCTTCGATGGATAATTTTCCAAAAAATGATACGGCTAATGATAAGCTTTCGAACAGTCCAAGAAGCGATAGAAGTGGTGAATGAGGTGAAGACGGTGCATTCGATGGGAGGATTCACGCTAAGACACTTCCTATCCAATGAAGTGGATGTTCTGCTTGGGATTGGTGAAATTGCAGCAGATGAAAGCAAGAATTTGTTACTGGAGAGAGGAGGATATGTCGAATCAGTGCTTGGGATGCAATGGTTGCCAGAAGACGATGTTTTCACCTATTCCTTCGTCATGAGAGATGATCTTCAACCAATCTTGGAAGACAGACATGTCCCTACAAAGCGCGAAGTAGTTAAAGTGGTGAGGTGAGGACCTTGTTCGACGGGGTCCGCCCAGAGAATTCTATTCTGACAATGGGACGTGCTTCCAAGGTGCAAGTCGGGAGCTCAAAGCAGAAATCGAAAATCGAAATGATGCCCTAGCGCTTACTTTCACGAGCGCGGAAACCAGCTGGAAATTCATCCCACCTGCTGCGCCCCATATGGGAGGCGTATGGGAACGACTAGTTCGGTTGGTTAAGCTTTGGATGCCGCTCGTAAGCCCGATGACGAAGCCCTGGAGACCGTGATCCTAGAAGCCAAGGCGATGATCAATAGTAGGCCACTCCATGATAGAGACTTGCGGGTAGTCGGAAGATCTAACAGCACAACAAAATCTGCGTTTGCTCTCGGGAGTTGGAAAACCCGTCAAGTCTTCAACCGTACAAAATCTATAAGGAAATGGAGATGGGAACTACTGGTTTGAGTTCATCTGTCATATTGCATTAGAGGAAATCCCTGAAATATACAGTCAAACAGCACGTAATTTTGTGAACAACTTCAATGATAGTTGTCCAGTAGTGCTCCGGTTTTATTTTATGAACAATCCCATGCCTATGAGATTGCACTGAAGGTGTGCCGATGGATGTGCTCAGGTGTCGAATCTACTTTCGGCACACTGTACTGAGTGACTTATCTGTTTTTTTCGTGGAACATGAAGTAGCTCTTATAGACTACTCTGACGTTTGTGAAATGCACAAGTATTTACTGCATAACATACACTGTGATGCGTTTGCTCTCTGCGAAACATGGCTCTCTCCAGATGTTAACCTTTCTCTTCACGACTACAACATTATCCGTCTCGATCGTGCAGATTCGTACGGTGGGGTGCTCCTAGGGGTCAACAAACAACACTTATTCTACAGAATCGACCTTCCTCCAGTGTCAGGTATTGAAATTGTCGCATATCAGGTGAATATTAGAGGTAAAACCTTCAGTATTGCCTCGCTATACATCCCTCCGAGAACGACTGTTTCTCGGCGAGCGCTATCTGACATCTGCTGAGTGCTACCTGTGCCGCGGTTGATCTTAGGGGATTTTAATTCCCACGGTACAGGCTGGGGAGAGCTGTACGATGACAACCGCTCAACCATCATCTATGACCTATGCGACGATTTCAATATGACCATTCTAAACACCCGGTGAAGTAACTCGAATAGCCAAACCTCCAGCAAGAGAGAGCAGACTAGACTTGTCACTCTGTTCACTATCATTGGATTGCATGTGGGAGGTAATCCAAGAGCCCTATGGTAGTGATCATTTGCCCATCAAAATTTCGATTTCCAACGGTTCGAAAAACGTCAATTGGGAAGACGGTTCGTGACGGTTCAGAATCGGTCGACGTTCTCTCTCCGTTGGATGAGTACTCCTTCCTATCGCGGATCATAGCACATAGCTTCAAGCACATACTGTCGGTTACTGGCGTCGGTTCGCCGAAGGGCTATCGCGAGAGACTTCCATGCAAACGCTCTGGAATGTCGGCAGGAGAATGCGTAACGCGGCATCGTCGGTCAACGAGGACAAGGAGTACTCTAACAAGTGGATTTTCGACTTCGCGCGTAGGTTTGTCCCGATTCGGTTCCGGTTCGATGCAAACTCGCGAACTGGCGTGCACAGGGTGGGGCAATTGCCCCTCCTTTTATAAATAGAATTATGATATAAAATAACTTAATTTCTTGATAACTTGATTTGCAGGTAAAATAACTTCATTTCATAAAATAAGGGCACTGAAAACCTTTTATTATGTCATTTCCTTTGAGATGGTGCCTGAAAATTGCAGCGCAAAGGTGCATGAAGGCACAAACTTCAATGACATTTTTTGGTCAAAAAATTACACCACGGTGGTGTGGTGCATACAAAAAAATTCTGGTGTAATTTTTTTTTTCAAGCTGTTTCATGATGGGTTAAAAGAAGAGGGTAAATTTAAGGTTGATAAAATTCACCTTCGGGATGGTAAATCGAAGAAAAAGCTTTTTATTGAATATTTCTGGTGTAAAAATATCATCAAGGTGGTGCATGGAGGGATTAATCAAAATTAAAATTGGAAAAATGAATCACGCTTAAAATTTGGAGGTGCACATTTAACTAAAAATTTCTGGTGGAAAGTTCGCTACACTGTGGTGAATGTAGAAGCAAGGTTTATTAATTTTTCTGGTGTATAATTTACATCGTTCTGATGAATGCAAGCTTCATTGTGAATTTATGGTGAGAATTTGCAGCATTCTGGTGGATGAAGAGGCAAAGCCTGAAAATTCCACCACAAAGGTGCATGGTGAAACAAACTTCACTGACAATAATTGGTGCACCGTTCTGGTGAATATAGGAGCATGCTTTATTGAAAATTTCTGGAGCAAAATTTGCATCACTTTGGTAAATGAAATGAACGGAAAATTTCTGGTGGAAAACTTGCACTGGTCTGGTAAATGAAGGCAAAAGCTATATTTAAAATTCAGCTATATTCAAAAATTTAGTGAAAAATATGCACCGTTCTGGTAAACGGATAGGCAAGCTTTTTGGAAAAATGTTGGTCTTAAATTTACATCCTTCTGCTAAATAGAGAAACAAGCTTTAATAACAATTTCTGGTGTAAAATGTGCACCATTCTGATGATTGGAGGGAAGCTGCTTTACTGACAATTTATGATGAAAAATCTGGAACATTGCAACATTCTGATGTTAGTTATATTGAAAATGTCTGGTGGAAAATGAAAAAAAGGAAATCTGCACCAATCAGAACATTGGAGAAGCAATTTTTATTGAACATTAACGGTGGAAAATTTGCATCGTTCTGATCAGTTGAAATTTTCAGGTGTAAAACTTTCTGGGGGCAAGTTTGTATTGAAAATTTATGGTTTAAGATCTGCAACAATCTGTTGCATGGAGAGGCAAGCTGAATTGAAAATTCCTGATGTAAAAATTGCACAGTTCTGGTAAATGGAGGGACAAGCTTTATTGAACATTTCTGGTAGAAAAACTTCAACAACTTTGGTGAATGTGCGGACAACTTAAACTTGACTTCCGAGAAGAATCTCAAGGGTATTGTATTCTGAGGACAGTTCTAAAAGAAAAGATTTCTGGGATGATGTCATGATAATTTTGCGAATAATTTACAAGATACTTTCAAAAAGAATACCGAGAGAATCAAATTTTGAATGAAATTCCAAAAGGATGTTGAGAAAAAATTCAAGGAAATTCCGAGGATAATTTCAAGCTCATTATGGGAAGAATTTCTGGAGAATGCAGAGGAAATTCTTCTGAATCTTTAGGGGAATTTCAGTTCTAAGGTGTTCTGAGAATAAAATAGTTCTAAAATATTCCGAGAAGAACCTCAAGGATATTGAATTCTTATGACAGTTCCATAATATTTCTGGGGAGAATTCAAAAAAATTCTGCGGATAATTTCTAGTGCATCTTGTAGATAGTTCCAAGATGATTTTTGATGATTTTAAGCAAAATTTCAAGCGAATTCCAAGGATAATTTCTAGCTCATTCAGTTCCAAGGTGTTCTGAGAAAAAAAAATCATGAAGAGTTCTAAAGAGTTCTAATTTCAAAAGAGCTCTTAGGAGAGTTCTAAAAAAATCCGAGAAGAACCTCAAGGATATTGAATCCTGAGGACAGTTCTAAAGGATTTCTAGGGAGTATTCCAAGAAAATTCTGCGTGCAATTTGTAGTGAATCCTGCATATAGTTCCAAGATAATTCCGAAAAGGATACCGAGAAAATTAAATTTTGAGTGAAATTCCAAAGGGATTTTGAGGAAAATTTCATGGGAGTACTGGTAATTTCTAGCTCATTTCGGGAATAATTTTTTGAGGAAATTCTTCTAAAACTAAGGGAATTTCGGTTCCAAGGTGTTCTGAGTAAAAGTCAAGAAGAGTTATAAAAATAATTCCAGAGGACTTTTGAGGATGGACTTTTTCGCAGCTGTACAAAGTTTAAAGACAGCTTCCCTAATTGAAAAGTGGGTATTAGTTTGCCATTGAACTTTGGTCTGTTGTTGTCTTTCTAAAAATTCGTCTAAGAATCTTCTCTGAAAATTTTAAGTCATTTGTTCCCGTGGTTAAAAAGTTACAGCTGTTTATGTGCGTTACAATAAATTCGGGTTTGTCCTTTATATCATCTTTAAAACATGTTGAATTTTCGGCATCATTTTCTGTCACCGGTACTGGCGGTACTTTGGGACGGTTCATCATCGACATCGTCGATGAGATTAAATTGCCAATTTCCATTGGCTGTCTGAAAGCAGTTTGCCTTGAAGAAGATGAACCACCGCCGGAGCAAAAAATGAATAATATTAGCTAAATTAAAACAATGGAAACAATGGTGGGTGGACAACACCATCTCCCACGCACTTTGAAGTACTCCCCGTCCCCAGATTAAATGCGCCATAGAAAAAAAAATGCCCCTCCTTAACAAGATTCCTGTGCACGCTAGTGCAGTCGCGATCCGCCGCTGGAAAAGGATGACATGGACTCCCCTTTTTCGATGGTAGAATTCTCAATTGCTCTTCTTTCATGCAATAACTCGGCTCCGGGAATGCATCGAATCAAGTTCAACCTGCTCAAGAACCTCCCAGACGTCACAAAGAGGCGATTGTTGAACTTGTTCAATCGATTCCTGGAGCTCAACGTTGTTCCGGATGATTGGAGACAAGTGAGAGTTATCGCCATCCAGAAGCCCGGTAAACCCGCGTCGGATCATAATTCGTACCGTCCCATCGCGATGCTGTCGTGTATTCGGAAGCTGTTAGAAAAAAAAATGATTCTTCTTCGTCTGGACAAGTGGGTCGAGGCGAATGGCTGACTCTCAGATACGCAATTTGGATTCCGTAGGGGCAAAGGGACGAACGACTGCCCTGCGTTGCTTTCAACTGCAATCCAATTAGCCTATGCTGAAAAACAGCAGATGGGTTCAGTTTTCTTGGACATTAAAGGGGCGTGTGATTCTGTTTGCATCGACATCCTTTCGGACAAACTCCATGCGAGTGGGCTTTCTCCGATTATCAACAATTTCCTGTTTAATTTGTTGTCCGAGAAACGAATGAGCTTCTCTTATGGCAACTCGGAAATTGCACGAATAAGCTACATGGCTCTTCCACAAGGCTCATGTTTAAGTCCCCTCCTGTACAATTTCTACGTCAAAGACATTGATGATTGTCTGGCCGAAAATTGCACGCTAAGGCAGCTTGCAGATGACGACGTGGTTTCCGTGGTTGGACCAACAGCAGCGGACCTGCAAGGACAATAACTCTGGGTATCGAATTCTCTCCGGAGAAAACAGAGATGGTTGTTTTTTCTAGGAAGCTTTATCCAGCACAGTTTCAGCTTCAACTTATGGGTAGAACAATCACTCACAGCATGTCGTTTAAGTATTTAGGGGTCTGGTTCGATTCCTAGTGCACTTGGGGAAAACACATAGCGTATCTGAGGCAGAGATGCCAACAGCGAATCAATTTCCTTTGTTCCATTACCGGCACTTCATGGGGAGCCCATCCGGAAGATCTGATAAGATTCAAAGGATTCAATATCGTTGCATTCGAATCGCGCTAGGTTGTATGCAATCGACGCATACCATGAGTCTTGAAGTTCTTGTGGGCGTCCTCCCCTTAACAAATCGTTTTGCGGTTTTATCGTTCCGGTTCCTCATCCGCTGTGAAGTCATGAACCCGTTGGTGATCGAAAACTTTGAGAAGCTGCTAGAGCAGAATCCTCAAACACAATTCATGAGCTTGTACTACGACTACATGACTCTGGACATCGGCCCCTCCTCGTTCAACCCCAATCGCGCTGTCTCCCATCATTTCAGTTGATCTTCCGTGAGATTCGATCTCACAATGAGGCAGGAGATTCAAGGAATTCCAGAGCCTCACCGTTCCCTGATTGTCCCAACTATTTTTGCGAACAAATACCGCCACGTCCCCACCGAGAAGAGATTTTTCACAGATGGGTCGGTGATAAATGCGTCCACTGGTTTTGGAGTATTCCACAATCTTCATAGCGCCTCATACAAGCTTCAAAAGCCGTGTTCGGTATACGTTGCTGAACTAGCAGCTATATCGTACACGTTAGAGCGTATTGCCTCACTTCCACCTGACCATTATTTCATTTTTACGGATAGCCTAAGCTCCCTGGAGGTTATGCGTTCAACGAGGCCGATGAAGCACTCGGCGTATTTCCTCCAGGAAATACGATCGTCAGTGAGTGCTTTATCAAACAGCTCGCATATCATCACCTTGGTATGGGTCCCTTCTCATTGCTCTATCCTCGCTGGCCAAGGTGGGCGCTATGGAAGGCGATATTTACGAGCGACAAATCGCCTACCACGAATTTTTCACGATTTCTCGTCAGCAAGTCCTCGCCAACTGGCAACAAAAGTGGAATGATGGTGATCTGGGAAGATGGCTACATTCTATTGTCCCACAGGTGTCGATCAAACCCTGGTTCAAAGGGTTGGATATGAGTCGTGATTTTATTCGTGTAATGTCCAGGCTCATGTCCAATCACTGTTACGCTTGCCGACAGCAACTTATGTACCTGTGGAAACGGTTATCACGACATCGAGCATGTTGTTTGGTCCTGCTCCTTGCATCATGAGGCGAGATCCGTTCTGTGTGATTCCCTTAGGGTCCGAGGAAAACAACCCTTTAAGCCAATTAGAGCCGTCTTGGCTTGCCGTGATATCGACTTTATGAAGCTTACTAACGACTTTCTTAAAGCTGTTGATGTATGTGTTTAATGTTTTGTGTTTTAGTCATCCTTTACGTTTAAGTTTTAAATTAGTTCAAAATGCTTTCCCTTGTCCTCCCTCCAAATGATCAATAAATGTAATCCCTAATCTCGAGTAAACTGCGAGTAATCGGCCCCCGTTCTACTAACATTAGTTGTAAGAAATGTAAAAAATCATGTAAACAAATATTCGGCTCCGCAAAGCTAACGCATTTGAGCCTTGACAAATAAATGGATTACAAAAAAAAAATCTCCCCCATACTTGATATTTTCCAAGTATTTGATTTTCCTACCTTTTGACCACTTTTGCCAGGCAATTTCATCGATCTACTTCCGTAAGTCGATGTCCATCCTGTCCTTGGTTAACCCTTCGATATTGGGTTGCGGTGGTCTATTTTTGGACCGGTTTTCTACTGGATTTGGAACAGCGAAAACTAAATAGAACCAGCCGAAACATATCAAATTTGATGTATATGTATCGGTGATTTATTTTTTTCTTAACAGTCAAACATTCAACCATTTTCTAGTGGAGCAGAGTGTTTGATTTCATTGATTTGATTCAAAAAATTTGTTTTCCAAAGATGGATGGGTTTGACCAAGTAATTTTTACTGTCACTAGTGCTGCTTCACTAAAATCTCTCCTCGTTTAATTTTAAGCTATAATTGGCACAAGTAAAGAAATTGTTTGCAAATTTACATGATTTTTTCAAACAGTGTAGGTTAGGTTAGGTTTGGCCCCAAATCCCAGCCCCAATCACTTAACTACTTTGGACTCCGGAGGACGCTCCGGTCGAATAAAATTCGCCGCCGCACGAAGTTGACTGTCGCTGATTAGCCCGGTGGTCCTCTACGGCCACGAGACCTGGACTATGCTCGTGGAGGTTTTCGAACGGAAGGTGTTGCGTACCATCTACGAAGCACGAATTGCACCAGCTGCTGGGAGAACCATCCATCGTCCACATTGCAAAAATTGGGCGACTACGGTGGGCTGGGCACGTCGTAAGAATGCCGCACGACGACCCAGTGAAAATGGTTCTAGAAAGTAACCCAACAGGAACAAGAAGAAAAGGCGCGCAGTGGGCAAGGTGGATCGACCAAGTAGAAGGTGACCTGCGGACTCTTCGCAGACTACGAGGCTGGCGAACTGTGACCATGGATCGAGTAGAGTTGAGACGACTTCTTCGGACAGCAGAGGACAACAACGCCTTAGCCTGATTGGTAAGGTAAGGTAGGTTAGGTTAGGGGTTAGGTTATCTTTATTAGCGAGACTTTCAGCCAAAGGTCACTAGCCGTACAGAAAATCTTAATTACGTAGAAGATTTTACTGTTGACAATGGCTTTTGCTACCCTAAGCATAATGTTCCTGTTGTTACTACGATGAGAGCTGGAAGGTGTCCGTAACAAGCTAAGTATTGTGCGGCAGCTGTTCCGTGCATTGTTAAAATTAGGAGCGAATCCTAACGTCCGGTCCAAGAGCACCCCACCAAGTATTGTGACCGTCTTCCGGAAAGGTATTGTAGTACCATCACACTTAATGGCTGATTATAATGGACGGTGTGAGGATCGGCAGATGTGAGAGACTACGCTTTTGTCGGCTGAGAGCACGAATCCCACCCGATAAAGCTGCCTGAAGTTTCCTATGTAGGGCTTTGAGGGTACGGCCAATTGCCAAGAGAATTACGTCGTCTGCATAAACGAAAATATAGATCTCCTTTGGAAAAGGAGCCTCAAAGATCCCGTTCATTGCGAGCAGGAAAACCCTGTGGGACTCCTGCCTCTTCCGCTCGAATTCAGGAGTGGTGGTTCCCGGTTAGGACCTGGAAGGTCCGGCCGCAGAGAAAATTTCTAATGAAATATAGGATTGTATGCTTTTGCTAGATCCAGGGACGCGACGTCAACGTGGAGATTGTTTACCATGGCGTTCTGGAGAACCTCTCCTAGGCCGGTGAAGTAGGTTCCGGTTCCATGACCAGGTCTGAACGCGTGCTGCCGGTAATCTAGGTAATTGTTATCCTCCAAAAATTGCATTAATCGACGATTGCCCATTAGGGTGCTTCATTCTGAAAAAAGTGATGAATTTCTGATGGGCCACCCTCCAGTTCGATTCATAGCCCCAAAATATGAACCTGTGCAAAAATTGGTAAAGATTGATGAAGGTTTAGAGGTCGCGCCAATGATTTGAAATTTGTATGGGAATTACTATGGAAGAATTTAAAAAATCGCTTATATCGCTATAACTTTGCTTCTACTTGTCCAAATGTCGAAAAAATTTAGTATGTTATTGCTATGGCAATAAACAAAAAGCCTACAGTTGCTACGCTCAGTTTTGCAGCGTATCAAGAATTATAAAAATGTGAAAAAATGGCAAAATAGGGTAAATTGACAGATGAATATGTACAAGGCAACAACGCCAATTTCATCGCAACAACAACAGGCTTGTTGATCATTGTCATGACAACCACATATTTTTTTTTTTCAACGTTTGGACAACTACAACCAAAGTTAGAGCAATGTAAACGAAAATCAATAATTTCCCATACTAATTCACCAAAATCTCCATACAAAATCCAAATCATTGGCGCGACCTCTAAACCTTCATCAATCTTTACCATTTTTTGCACAGGTTCATATTTTGGGGCTATGAATCGAACTGGAGGGTGGCCTATCAAAAATTCATCACTTTTTTCAAAATGAAACACCCTATTGCCCATCCTCTCCAAGATTTTATAAGAACAACAAGTCAACGAAATTGGCCGGAAGTCTTTCAGTGTGGAGATCATTTCCCCATGTTTGGAAATGGGGACCACCAAGCTGTGGGTCCACTCCGACGGTATTATGTTCTTCGTCCAGATATTGTTGAGTATGCTCAACATCGCAAGTTTGGTTTCCGGCGGTAGATGTCTGAGCATAGGGTATCCGATTTCGTCCGGGCCGGCTGATTTCCCAACGCAGTGGCTGAGTGCCAGGTTGAGCTCGGTAATCTGGAATGGGGCGTTGCTCGGTAGTTGAGTAGGAGCTTCCGGAATAGCTATGTTGTTCAAACTCTGCATGGACGCGTTGTTCCTACGGATGAAAACCAACAGTGACGCAAAGTGGTCTCCTAGAGCCTCTGCGATGATTTGTGGTTCTCTCTGGCTTTCCTCTTCCCATTCAAGGCGTTGACACGACGCCAGAGTTCAGACGCCGTTTCATCAGCATTTATCCCCTCGAGAAATTTCTAACAGCTGCTCGTTTTGGCGTCTCTGATTGCCTGTCGGCACTCATTTCTCTTAGTCCGATAGACTTCGGAAGCCCGTTCTTCGTCTGGATGGCCTTTGGGTAGCCGTTTCATGACCCGAAGAGCCTTCCTCCTAGCTTTGATGGCTAACTTGACTTCGGCACACCACCAGTGGAGAGATCTTTGGCCGGGATTCAGACTTGATTTTGGGATCGTTGAGCTGGCAGGCAGCCTCAAGAATGATCTCCGTTAAACTCCCTAAGTCTGAGGGTTGGGAATCCTTGCACGACGCGGAGATTATCTCCTGGAATCGAGACCAGTCGGCTTGATTGTAGATCCATCACTACCCATCGGATCTTCCTTTGCGTTCCAAAGGAAACGGTGCACGATGTTTGCGCTAGCTAGGGAAACGTCGATAGCTGTTTCTATCTGTCCACTTGTAAAGGTGATGGACCCATCGTTAAGAGGAGTCAGTCAAACAGTGTAAAATGGAGAAGCTCCCGTTCTGAAAGACGTTGCAATGTGGATCGTAATTTTCGTTCCGGTCATCAGAAGTTGTTTGAGCACTACTTCAGTGAAACGCCAACCTATGATCAGTGCTAAAAATTGTCACCGTCACTGCATAAGTTTAAGCTACTATGAAGACCACTGCAACACCGTCATCAAACGAAAAAAAACTGTAACACAAGTGGATTGAAATTGAAATTTAGTTTAATAATAAACCATCAGGTGATCAGATATATCCATAAATAATCAACAATCCAAATCATATCCCTAAGATATTTTCTCAAAAAGGCTGACTAAAAGTAATTTGGTAAGGAAGAAAAAGCTTGTAATTCGTGATTCAATAAGTTTAAGAAGTCCATTAATGGTTGCTTTACAGTACTTTTATTAATATTTCACAGTCACAGTTACGCTGATGGAGACTATCAGCGCCCGCATAGTGGAAACGAATGCGGAATCAGCGCATTTCTTCCATTTTGCCCGCATTTACTGGATGTCCTTGGCTGCTCCGCCGCTTCGTCGAAGTCGCAATATTATTCGCAGAGTTGCGACCTATCACAATCACGATCGCCAAACAGCTGATGGTAGTAACGCTTTGTACATTCCTATCAATGTGCTCGTCGAAGCTCTCTCCATGACCATCCATCAAGTTGCCGAAAGAAGTAAAAATCAACTGGTGATTGTCGTCTTTTGTTGTGATCCGTCACCGATCTGGTCATTCCTGACAATCACGACACTCATCTGTGCTCGTTTTGAAGCAGTTGCTGCTTTACTTGCTTATTTGAGTGTGTTGGTGAGTGAACCCAACAGCTTACGTTTCATGTTGCCTGCTTTGTTTGTGACTCACACAGTCGCGCCTGCCGAGACGAACTTGGAATGCGTAGGCATTGTTTTCATTTTCTTCTGTCGTTTCGCTTTTTCTCATGATCGTACTGCAGAAGTCTTCACTGTTTTCGTTGTGCTTTTCATCATCAGCAGCGAGTGTAGCGTTTTGCTTGTGAGCAGCAACCATTACTGGTGATTGTTGTTTGCCATGGCTCTAACTTTCACTGCGTGACAAAACGATCTGTCAGCGATAGTCGGTTGGTGCGAAGACGAGTGTCACGTGAGTGTCATGATATTTTGCATCACTGATTATTCGATTGATCAAAATTCCGGGCAATTCGGAGGATTCATTAGCTTGGGGACCAAATTAATCTTGTTGGCAGCATACCACTCCAGAACCACCTTGGAGTAGTGGCAGCTGGCCAAATCGGGCCAAAAGATGGCTTTGCCCCTATGCTTGCGGATGCTTATTGGTGGAATTAAGAAGAATGTTCGAGAATTTAAATAGAGCTATAGTGAAATAAAGATGCGTAAACCAAGCTTATATATAGTGTTACATTTCCTGAACATTTCATGACAATCGGTTGGGAGACTTATTTTTGGCGAGTACTTCTAAGTGATGCAATTTAACTGTGACCCTTTTGTGGACTGTCCACCATTGTCACCACCAGGCCATTTTGTGGACTGTCCACCATCAATTGTCCAAATTACTGGATAAATTCTCCGTCGAATGGCATATTGCATGACATATTGCCCAATCATGGTTTTGAGAAATATGCGTTTGAAAACTACCCCCATTTTCGTTACGTGCCTCATTTTCGGTTTCGTAATGTGACCCCCAATATAGTAAAGAAAGACGTAGTCCTACGTCAAAAAACTAATGTACCACACCACCGTTTGATTTTTACACAATCGATCAGGTTTGCATTCTGCACAGCAGGTTTTGCCCTTTCTTCCAGTTTCCCGTCTGTTTCGTTCTTCTGCACTGTCAGTTCGAAGTCCATACCTACTAGAGAAGCCGCCTGCTTGTAAATGGAATTTATATCCGTTCGTGGCAATCTCAAACCGATCATCACAGTACTGACTGTGCTGATTGACACGTGCTGCTCGATAAAGCACTCACACACAGTCAATACAAATTTCTAATCCAACGCACCCATTACACATTCCTGTCAAATCTCACAGAAACATACCAAATTTCTCGGATGCAATGGAAACGCACCGACGACTGACATGCTTCAACGTCATCCACATGTAGGTACATGGTGATCGGGCTATAAACCTTCACCGAAATGATCTCACACTCTGCCGAGCCCAGTGCTATACATATTATTTAAATTTATGTTTTTTGTGCCTCCTTGCCACCCTCCCATCGCCACCAGGGGGGACAAGAAGGGCGGTATGCTCTGCTCATCGTATTGTCCATAAATGCGACCACAGCTTAATTTCCATTGAATTGATTTTTGCTCGTTTTTCTGCACCGATGCTTCCGTCGTCGTCGTCGTCGTCGCTGTTGGAAACGAGGTGTCATACGATCAGGGGGAGGTGAGGTGATGTTTGTGGTCTCGGCGCATGGTTCTTTTCCCCGCACTTTTTTACGAGCCCCACACGAGAAGTCTGACTGTTGCTTGCTGCTGGAATGGGTTCGAAGAACTCACCATAACTACACACGCCGGAGGAATTATACCAAAAACAGCACCAAAACCGTTTATCTGCCTTTATTTGTATGTGTGCGTGTGTGTGCGTTTCAATACAATCGTCTCGTTTGTTGCCTACTCTCGGACGTGTTCGGCGTCGCAAGAGTTGGTTCTGAAATTATGCGCGAATTTGTTCCTTTTTATGACC
Organism: Ochlerotatus camptorhynchus; assembly: GCF_037179485.1. Classification (NCBI taxonomy): domain Eukaryota; kingdom Metazoa; phylum Arthropoda; class Insecta; order Diptera; family Culicidae; genus Ochlerotatus; species Ochlerotatus camptorhynchus. Next base: position 1,221,039 of record NW_027040553.1, read on the forward strand.
TAAGCTCGCACAGGCGCAGGATTGTGGACGACGGTGATGACGTAATGCAGCTGCCATCTCTGCACGGTCGGCTCAAGTCCGGTTTCCCTTGGAGTTCAGAGCGAGAAGAGTATGCTCCGCGCTTCGTTTACTGTGATCGTACGTGATCGGAGTGCCTCATTGCGGGTCCACCAACATTGTGTCCATTATTGTTTATTTATTCCACGGGGCACATTGCCAGTGCCTCCCGCGCCGTCCGGAGAGCAATTGGATCGAGTCGCGACAATGATTATTAATTGGATGTGACTTGACCGCGGCGATCCGGAACAGTGCCATAGCAGCAGAGCTTCGTCGTCCGGCGGTGGTTGTTCGATTAGATCTCGTCGTCGCTCGGCACCTGAGTACAAGAAGATCGCCCTCGTTTGATAATAAGAGCCTCATAAGAGAACACCTACTTAGCGCACCAGACCGTGTCCAATAAATCTTTGATCCTCCCTCCCGCTGGCTCAGACCAACAGGGAAATTCTTACATCAGAGGCATTCCCGGGTAATGAGAGGTGCATTCCAAAACTTGTTTGTTCCACTGCAACCGATCGCGTTGTGGCTGTTACACCGGCCATCGCTCTACTTTACCGACCAGGGCGTTGATTCGACTTTCGCTTTCCGTCTTCTGCAGTGTGTGCTAATGTATTGGTGGTTGCAAGAAAGATGGAAGAATCATTAGCGAGCACAGTCACGTGCGATTCACCCTAAGTAGCTTAATCATCGGATCCGAACGTTGGCCAAGACGTGATAGTTTCTATGCATCACGTTGTCCCGTCGCATCGGGTTGTATCTAGGTACCTTGTAGCGGAATGATATAGAGGTGTGATTGGTCATGCTTTATTTTAATTCTTGCAAGTCTTTGGCAGTCGGAGTAGAGCCAAATATGGAAACAAGTTTGCGCTGAGTAATCGCGGGGCCTTGATAGCTGCGCAGCAGTCTTATACAACACTGAAAACGAATCTTACTCAGATAGTGAGTCACTTTTACTCATTCGTAGGGAGACATTTCTAAAAGCAGAGGTTACTCATACTCTGAGTGACTTACGGTTTTAGATATTTCTCCATACGAGTGAGTAAATGTGACTCACTCACTGAGTTAGTTTCGTTTTCAGTGCTCCGATCGGTGGCGATGACAGGTCAATGTCGGTAATGCAGACAGGTCAGTCAGGCAAGCAAGCGATGTAAATGTGATAGCATGATTTAACCATTATATATATATATATATATATATATCTTTGACTACATCCAAGAAGGCTAAATGCAACGTTATTTCTGTTGAAATAAGGTCAAGAACTACGGGATCAACCGGAAGTGAATGACTTGGACGTACGATCTATTTATGCTTAAGGCTTGGATGCTTGGAGTTGGGGAAATCAGATTGACAGGATGTGAGTTCAGCAAGAAAGCAGACCTAGAACTTTTGTTTTAATATTTAGACGTTTGATGTCTTCGGTGAACTTTTTGTGCTTAAAAAGTTTCTTCTTTTAAGATCAGAGTAGGCTGTGCGTGTGTTCGGACCTGACGCTTGTTTTTTTCCGTGGAGTTTTTTTTTCATCTATAATCGGTTGCAGATCTGGCCATAAACAGGCCTAGGAGACAATTTCTAGTTCCTTATTCTAGGTCCTTATTATTTGCCGCTGAGAAGCTGTTCTGAAGCCAAGTAAAACCTCCACGAGGCGTCCCATCATTAGTTCCATCATTTGTTGAGTCACAGTGTTAAACCAGACTATTGGCTACGAAAAGGCTTGCCAATGCACATCAAAAATTGTGTATCTCAAATCAAAGGAAGACATTCCGCGCAACTACCATAAACCGAACTAGTTCATGTTGATCTTCGTCAAGCTTCATCTACAATTTGGACTTCTACATCAACAAATGTCAGGCAGCCTTCAGCTTCAATTGGCAAAACTTGGTGAGTTCGTTCCATTTTGTAAATTTTTTCACTTTTCAAACCAGTAACGTTGGGGGATCAGCTTTTTGTGGTGCGTTACTGGTATAAGATCTACCACCGAACCCTAGTCGTGACAACCTCAAACTAGGGAATCAGGATTTTCCAGTAATCAAAAGATCACATTTTAGTCCTTGTTACTTTTTATGACTTGATAATAGTGCTAAGACTCACTTGTATATTTCAAATCAAAATTATTGTTTATGTTTATAGATTTCCCATAATCCTTATCCCTTTGTCCTTCTACTTTTCCTTTCCCTCTTCTCTTTTCAGAAAGCGAGTAATGGCGCTATAGCCATAAGTCATAAAAGGCTAAGACAAAAGTTGGTGCTCATGCCCCAACCGTCAGAAGAAAATGGAGCATCACTTAACCTTTCTACACACTTATAAATTCCTAATCTTACATGTGACGGAATCCATATTTGACATAAGGGATGAAACGTAAACAAACATGTCATGTAAAATTAGATGCTCCGAGACGAAATTACACTTGATTCAGCTGAATTTCGCGTCTATTGTGACTCAATTTTTTGTCTGATCTTCGATGTGAAACATATATCAAATAGACAAGAAAATGATGTTGGTATATATATCATTTTCCAGGATGCTTTCAAGAACTGGCTGGGTTGGTGTTAGATTAGATTAGATTAGATTAAAAAGTTTCTTCTTTTTTTTTCCTCTGCCCAGCGCGATCAGAGAGCGTATAGAGCATCGTTGTGCCAGGTTGGTCGTGGCACATTTCGAGTATGAGAGAGTTATTGCAATTAGCTCAAAAGTGCCTGAGTAAAATCGAAGACTACAAATCTGTAAAATCTAAGACTACACATTAAGAAGACTGGCAACGGTTCCCTTCTCCCATACAAATTTCAACCGTCACTGATAACAGCGCCTCTGTCAATCAAAGGTGGAACTTTGAAGCACAAGTGTTAGTGAGACTGCTCATAAACAGTGACCGTGTGTGTGTGACCTAATGCCACCGAATCGAATAATCATTGCACGGTACTCGTTGTTGTTTTTGTTTTGCTCTACAAAATTTCACGGCAATTAGTATCCTAATCACAGCAAGCCGGTGGTTTTCCAACTCCAAACCGAAAAAATTGTCATGGTGGATCAAGTAGAGGATTGAAACTCGGATCGATACCTAGTGAAAGTAACTTTTACTTGTGTACGATGAACCGAAATATTGTTTATTTTGCCTGTTGAAAGCAATCAATTATAAGGAATTGGCGGCTTCCAATTCAGATAAGAGATGAACTAGCCTATGGCTAAAAATCTCTATAATAAAGGAAAAAAAAAAAGGCTTCCAATTCAAGGATTCAGAAAGAAGACAGATCCAGTACCTACATCACGATCCAACGGAAGGCGTAGCAGGATCTAATGTTGGAGAAAATGAAAACGAAAGGTTGAAGGACTACAATCCCAAACGATACGTATTGATAAAGAATATATTTCCAGTTTAGAAGTTGTCAGAACATCAAACCACCAGATAGTGATCCTTTTAACAATTCTTGGAATCGACCGACCCCTTCCAGAGAATGATAACAACAGTGTCGGATTGGCCAGTGACATTCAAATGGTCAGCGAGGACTGTGCCAAGTTGCCGAGCGTTACAACTTAACTCCTCCCGCTGTGGCCAGGCGCCAAATCCGTGCGGAACGGGCATGCATTTTACTATTACACCATACGAATGCCCACTAAATGCATCACTAAAGGGCTTAGGAAAAGTGGAAGATAATTCTGAGATAGCAAATTAATGATCGAGGAAGGTCCCACCATCCACTAATCAGTGACAATGACGTGCAGAAAATTGTTACGCGCTGCTTGTGTACTTCGGATGCTGCTGATGTGGTGCGCCCTGTTCCGAAGGGCAAAGATACCACCAACTTGACCTTTGTTTCTTACAAAATCGCGTTAGACCCTAATCTGAAGGAATTGGCGTTGGAACCCTCGACTTGGACCGTTGGTATCCGTTTACGGGAGTTTGTCAATTTCCTAAAAAAAACTGATGCTTCCTGTCGGATGGATTGACCCCGCGACGCATGTTAAAAAGCACATTGGAGGTCTCTTCTCAGCTCGACACAGTCGTCGCGGTCCTGCTGTCGAGACTGTAGTTGAGGTCCTCCAGCCTGATTTCCCAGGCAAGTACGTTCTTTTTCATAAACTCTCACTTCCTGATCGTCCTTCCAATTCCAGCGTAAGTCCGTTCGAGGACACTATTTGTAGCAATATACCAACGCATAGCCCTTCATCACTTTTCAACGCTTCATCTTCACGCCACTCTTCAACACAACCAAGCTCATCGTCATCTGACCCGGGACGCCCTACACATAGCAGTACGGAAGCCCCTGACCCGCATAGCTCAGTCGAGCCCGTAGCCGTCATGGAAAATATCTCGCGGCTTTCTCGTTCCTGCCACCCAAGTCGTCCCGGCCCTGAGTATAGTGCTGGCGATGTGGTATTCCAAGCTGCCTATCATGGCGAGTAACAGCAATTTTCGCTCTGAAGAACTCCCGTTCCTTAGGAGTTCCAGTACCATCGATGCCTGGATTTATTATCAAAACGTGAGAGGTTTGAGGACTAAACTGGACGACATTTTTTTTTTGTATCTCTCGACAGTACCTACGATGTCATTATGCGGACAGGAACGGAGACAGGATTAGACGACAGCATCAATTCCCTGCAGGTTTTTGGAAATTCATTCAACGTTTCCCTTTGTGATCGTTCCCCCTTGAATAGCGACAAGCATTGCTTTGGTGGTGCGCTCATAGCCGTTGCCGAACGACATGGCAGCTCGCGCATTGATACGAACAATGGCAGAAGACTGGAGCAAGTGTGTGTTTCTGCCAATATTCGTGGTCGTCGATTCCTGATGTTCAATATCTACATTCCACAGGACAAAAGCCGTAATGTCGATCTGATTGAAGAACACATCGCCACCGTTCGCGAACTCTACGACAACGCTACTCTGGATGACATTGTACTCGTGTGTGGCGATTACAATCAACCTCGTACTGCCAGGTCTGAGGATGAAATGGCATTCGTCTTGCTTCTTCGACGCTTTTGACTCCGGCGAGTACAGCGTTATTCGACGGTATGGACTTCTTGAACCTGAATCAAGTAAACGTGCAGCTGAATCATTTAGGTCGCACTCTCGATTTGGTTTTCACCCCCCCCCTTAATATTCGCGTTAATGTTGCAGCTGAATGTTTTAGGCCACTTCCGATGGCAAATGAATTCGAAAGAGCACTCAATTACCGCAAAATCGACCTTGATGTGCTTTTCGCTTACCTATCAGGCCTCGACTGGAATTGTGTCTACGACAGTGTGGATGTCCATGACATGGCCTCAAATTTTTGTGCCATCATCCGCCAATGGTTGAACTTAAACGTTCCTACGAAGAGAAAACCTGTCTATCCTCCTTCTTCGGAAATCTAAGAAAGAACGCAATCGGTGGCAACGTTATTTCCGGGCGCATAAATCCGTATATGCAAAAGCTAACTGCAAACGAGCGAGCGACGGCTACAGAAAGTTGAATGCTTCACTCTACAAGTCACACGTTTTGAGGGTGCAGTTTGGTTTACGCCGGGTTCCGAAATCGGTTTTGGGGTTTCGTTCCGCCTAATGTGATCTATGATGGCAAAGAGTCCGATAGTGAAGAAGAAGCATGCAATTTCTTCGCGATGCATTTCGCATCCATCTTCGAATCAGTGTCATCGTCCGACGTCGAAGCCGAACTGGCTGCGTCAAATGTCGCGCTGGATGCAGTTGATATAGACACGTTCGAAATTTCATCTGCAATGATCATCGGTGCTTCAAAAAAGATGAAGAATTCATTTGCTCCTGAGCCCGGATGGTATCCCTCCTGCTGTTTTCCGTCACTGCGCATGAGTAGATGAGCCGCTAGCCTTCATTTTCAACCGTTCGTTCAACATAGATTTATTCTCGGTAGGTCTGTTGCTACTAACTTGCTGGATCTAATTACTACCTGTTTTTCGGCTATGGAAGATAAAGCGCAGGTTGACGTAATCTATACGGACCTAAAGGCGGCTTTTGACAAAATTGATCTCTGCAAGCTATCGCGATTGGGAGCCTCAAATCGATTGGTGTCGTGATTATCATCGTACTTCACTGGCAGAACGCTGTACGTTAAACACGGATGTTATGTTTCATCGCCATTTGCTAGCACGTCCGGTGTCCCGCAAGGAAGAAGACGGGTCTGGAAGTAGCGTCGGCCTCCCAGCTGGAACTGCTGAACGCATTCTTGACGTCGATCGTTATCACAGCGTAATATCAATCTCCTCTCCACTTCTGTTTCGACGCCTTCTCGGCTCTCTAGAATTGCATCCACTTTTGCTCTTCCTTTTCGAAATCCGAACAGCTTCTCGGACAATCCTTGCTCACTCTCCGTGCATTTCGTCAGCCTGTTTAGGATGATCCTCTCCAAGAGTTTTCCGAATGTATCCAGGAGGTACTGCTACGAGTTGCTCGTTGGTGACTTCGTCGTTATCTCCCTCTCCGACTTTCAGGTTCTCTAAGCACATTTCAGCGGGCATGACTTGACATCTGATCTTCGTCATCACGACAAGGTGTGCGTCGTTGGCAGCAGCGTCTCGACCCAGCTCCAGTTGGCAGTTTGACTTGCTCTGCTTTATAGCGAACCCCACACGTATCAATATATTGACGCGAAGGGGAATTATTGACAATAATATTGATGATGTGAATGCAGAATTGTTGTCAATACCGATGTATTGACGTCAATATAGAATCAGGGCTGGTAGCGATCACTGCTGTCGAAAATAGTGATTTTAGTGACCATGTTGAAGAAATAAGTGACTTATAGTTGTAAAAATAGTGACTAAAGAGTGACCTAAGAGAAGAAAAGTAGTTGTTCTGATGGCACACCAAATAAATGTTTGATGTTTTAGACTTATTCAATAAATACCTCATAAACATTTATGTACGATATGAACCTTTAAAGCAAAAGATTCAAAAGAAAGTTTATGACAAAACCCACGATATTGGTCAGGGTGTCTAATAACTGCAAAAACCTGGAAAACCGCTAATCCTCAGGAAACTTTATTTTTCCTTAAAATACCTGGAAGGCTCAGAGAATTTAATAATTTTATTACTAAGGATATTTTAAAGAAAAGCATTAATTTTAAAATACAAGCATTTAATTTTTCTCGTTATTTTCATTTACACCTTGAACATTATAGATAAAGTGGATTAATCTTCAGTAACAAATAAATTAAAAACAAAAACCGAGACTTGAAATGTTGTTTTTTTGAACATGCATATTTCCTAGAAATTTTAAATTTTAACTAGTTCTGGACTTAAAAGCGATAATACTTCAAGAAATGTTCAAGAATCTGGAGTAAAATTCCATGCACTGTTTTAAAAGCTCGTGGAATTTTAATAAAATTTCTTAGGACCTCATTTCGAGGAAGTTCTGGGAAAAAAACATCTTTCAGAAAAACATCAAATGCAACCTGCTTTCAAGGTAGTTCTAAGAAATTTAAGAGTTCTTGAGAAGCCTGATAGTTATGAGTAGAATTTCAAGAAACCCTGAATTGAATTGAGAGCAAATTTTAATGAAAACTCTTAGTAATATCTGAGGTGCAACTCCTTCAGAGGAAAATTCCAAGGATCTTCTGAGGATAATTTCATAAAGTTTGTGGGAGAAAACAAATTAAATCTGAGAATAACTCCAGAACATCTTCAAAGAAATTCGGAAAATAATCTGAAATCTGAAATGAATTCAATGAATATTCGGAGAATCTTTCCAAAGGGTTTCTTATTGTGGTGAATTTCAAGACATTTCCGAGGAAAACTAAAAGAAAAGCTGAGGGATGTTGAGGTATATTTCAATGGAAATCCGAATGGACTAATCTGAGGTCTTCAGAACTACTTTAAAGTTCCCAAGTTTGTCCTGAAGTTAATGAAACTGCTTTTATTTTCTTTTTTGTTTGAGTAACTAGCCTGATGCTCACAATACTTCTCATTAAAATTTTAAACTTCCCTGAACTTTATAGGACTTCCTAAATTTTCCTCAATTTTTTAACGACCATAGATCTCTTCTAAAGGTTTAACAATTCGCTGAAGTTGTCTGAACTTATTTAAAATGTATGTGACTTATCTAATGTTAACGGAACTGCTCTGAGCTTCTGAAATACTCAAAATTTCTCTAAGGTTTTTGCAGTTTTCATGAAGCTTGTTGTACTGCGCTGAATTTAATTGAGCCATCCTAAAAATGTTTATGCTTCATTGAACTTCTAAACTCATGGGAAGACCTTAATTAAATTGTTAACGTACCTGAAGTTATCTAAAAATCTGGGAACTGCCTTAAATTTTCACAAATTTTCTGAAACTAATGGAACTGACCCCCCCCCCCTGAAATTCTTCCAATTTTCGAAGCTGCTAATGTTCATACAAATTCCTGAAGTTCACGGATCTCCTCTTAAGCTCCATAGATTTTCATGAAGTTCTCGAAATGTTTCTGAAGAACACTGTCCTTCTGTTGAAGATTTCAAAGTTCTAAAACTTCTTGAACTTTTGTGCTCCCGCAATTTTCATGGAATTAGAGCTACATAATTAATATAGTACTATGGTTTTCTCTGAAGTTCTCAAGATTTTTCTGAAGTTCATGAAACGTCCCGTAAATTATTGGCACTAATTTAAAACTTTTTCAATAGTCTAGACTTTCCTGGTGGTATTAAAACTGCCTTAGCGATTATAGAATTTCCTCCACTGCCCTGAATTTATCAGTATTTTTTAAGAACCCCCAACTTTACTGAAATTAAATGATTTGCCTTGAAGTTTCGACAATTTCCTTAAGTATTATAATAATTATAAACGCTCACTAATTTTCCCTGAACTTATCTATGCTTACCTGAAGTTCTCTAAATTTGTTTGATAATCCTTCAAATTTGATTAAGTTAATGGGATTATTCTGAAGCTATCTGATCGTCCTCGAAGTACTCGGAGCTTGGCTGAATATCATGAAACCATCTAAAAATATCTAAATGTATTAGAAGTTCTCTGGATTTCTTTGAAGCTTGCTACAAGTTCTCACATTTTTTTTTAATTAATGGAACTTCGTTGATGTTCTCTAATCACAGCTAAATTTTCGCATTTTTTAAGTTCTTGAAATCTCCATGATATAACACCGTTAAAATACTCTCACGTTTCCCGGATGTTCATATAATTTTTATCACGTTCCATAAATTCTCTCGGAGCTTTGCTGAAGTTTCCGGGGATTCTCTGAGTTTCTCGAAACTTCTTTAAGGTTTCTACAATTCCTTTAAATCATTTGATTCTCTGAACTGTCGTGATATTCTCGAAGCTTCCCTAAAGCTCTAAATTCTATTGAGGATCCCAGTTCTGCTCTGAAAAAAAAAAAATGGAATTTCCGTCTCTTCTACAAAGTTGTTCCTTGACAATGAATTCTAGGGTGGTTCCTATTATCATTAAAATCAAAAATCTAACTTATTTGTTTGAATAAATTAAGGTATACATTCTTCGGCAAAGTTATAGCTGAGCTAATTTCAAGCAACTTTGTAGAAAACAACTTTTTTGTATCTCTTAAATTGGTCGATTTAGAGCTATTTTCTTGAATTGAGTTAGGGTGGCTCTAAAAAAACAGTTGTTTTGCTCTAGTTTTCTTATTTCGAATTTCTCAGCAAAGGTGTCTTCAAATAACTTTTAGATCTTAAGAAGGCGCAAATTTTTGCCGCAAAAAGCTTGTCAATATCTTTCGCCGATCAAGAGTTATTGACGTTTTTATACTAAAAATATGCACTTTTCAAATGTTAATATCTCTGGTTGGGGCAAACAAAAAAAAATTTTTTTCTACGGCTTTGGAAAGGGCGTATGTTATTCTCAATAATATAAAAAAAATGGAGGTATGTTATTTTTTAAACTCGACTTCTAAATTTCTCATGAAAGTCATCTCCTAGAGACTTGAGATATCTTGAACTTGTACATGGAATGCGAAACTTCAAGATATTGAATAATTTTAGATCGTGGACTTAACTCAAATTAAGTAAGTTTTTTAACTTTATAAAGTGAGAAATTTAGTAAGTGTTAAACTTCAACATTCAATGGATTTGATTGAAAAGCTGTTTCTTTAAAACTGAACAGCTTAATTTCCAGCTTCGCCAGAGCTTCCAGCATAATGTGCCCTCTTGCGTTGGTACATCTGTTTCCCCACTCCACTGCCTAAGCATTGAAGTCTCCTCCGATGACTACCGGTCTTCGTCCGATCAGCTCTTCGGGAAGTCCAACCAGCGTCTCGTGAAATTGCTCCATCGTCTATCGGGTGCGTAGCAACTGCATATGAATATTCCATTAATTTTGGTGATCACGAATCCTTCTTCTAGAATGGGGTATGTGCCCATAACTTGTATTGCAGCCATCTTAGCTCTATCCGCCACCTAGTTACCTTTATCGGGAAGGACTCGATACCGCTTTACAGTGTCGCAATAATTGAGGTTTATTTGAATTACCTCTGTTATTGTTGCGACAAAACCATTAAGTGCCATTTGGAGCGAAATGCTTGAGAATTCATGCTTAAAAACCAAAAAGTTCAGCAAAATCTTCAGGCTCACAAAATCGGGAAAAAAAGCTGACAAAATCGGGGGTAGACAAAATCGGGAAAACACTGTACATCAGAGCTACCGTATCACAGCTTGTAATATCATCCGCTGTTGTTTACTTGTTGAGTTTTGTTTACGATAATCTAAATTTCATACCATCATAAGAACCTTTTCTGGCCCCAAAAACTCCTGCATACAAATTTTCACTCCCATCGGTTCAGTAGTTTCCGAGTCTATAAGGGTCATGCAGACAGAAATTCATTTTTATATATATAGATAGATTTCTCGCGTCACCTTTCAAATAGATCATAAACTTGGATAACTTGGCTGCATTCATATTTCGGGCTAATTTTTCTACATAGTCTGTCAAAAGAAACTGTTAGTAAGCGTACTGGACGATAAGAACAGCTGAACATGTTTTTGGAGTCGGGTTATTAACGAAAGAGAGAGTCGATGAAGAGAATCGATCAATGTAGATTGGTCTATTTGAAAAGTGACGCAAGATTTGGTGTTTCCAAACAGATAATTCGCTGTTTCAAAGAACAACTGGGATAAACATTGAGCTGTCCATAGTTGGGCGTTGTTGAACTTCTGGTACTTGCACAACATTTATTGTGAGTATCCAAATAATCATATAATCCTGGTTGCATCTCTTTTTCGTTTGCATGTAACACTATTTGATATTACTAACCATATCAAATCTATGATGCACCGAGTGTTCATTCCGGGTGGTGAGCGAACCTGACGAAGAAGAAGATGACAGTATGAGTGGTACCATAGACCTCCTTCTCGGAACGAGTGTATTGTTAATGGACCTGGTCTGCGATTCAAGGTTGGCTTCTGTTATGATGGCAAGTAAATTTCCATTTTAAAATTGCTGATTTTTTCCTGGTCAATGATTTAAAAATTTCCTGGTTTTAAAAACCATGTATTTAAAAAACAATTTTTAATAAAAAAAAATAAAGTGAATCCTTGTACCATCATTCTTTGTGCAATGCGGAATTTCACAAACTAAAATAGGTATTAAGGTTCTTGTGAATGCCCGATTGTTTACTGTACAGAAGCTAGTAGGGAGCCGCGCTACTTCGTCGTATAATGGCGCCTATTTCCGTTCTATGTGCTAAAACGTTTTCACTCATGTTTTTGCAAAAACATCTTTGCTTACAAGATTAATTACGATTGACACTGAAACATTTGCGATAACCCGTAAAATGAGCGATTTTAGGGGTGTACGACGGACTAGCGTGGAGCCCTATCTAATGTCTGAAATTTAGAGATCTATGAGCCCCCCTAAATTTTGAGCTTTATGTTTTTGAAACTGCGATTTTTTTTAACTTAATTATTGAGATTTTTAGCCAACGGGCTAGTTTATCTCAAGGTGAAATTGCGAAGTGTGATATGAATGAGGACTCTTTAATCAAACCTTTGCTTCTCACACATATTTACGGATTTCCAGTTTGTTTTAATTTTCCGCAAATTGTCAACGATTGAGGATCTTATTTAGCGGAATTTTGATTACAACATGATTTTAAAATCATATGATTAAAAGATTTCATAAACAACGCTCGTTTAAAAACTCTTATTATTAAAAAGAAGTTCATAGAAACTCCCTAAAGTTCGTAGAACTTCCTTGAAGCGTTAAGGTCTTTCCTGGAGAGCTCATTGAAGTTTGTATTGCCTGAATTTCATGGGACTTCCCCGAAGTTCGAAGGACTTTTTTAAGATCATAGGACTTCCCTGAAGTTCGGAGTTTTTTGAAATTCATAGGAATTTCTTAAATATCGTAGAAGTACCACGAAGTTCGTAGAAATTCTCAGAAGTTCGTAAGACTTCCTTCAAGTTCGAAGAACTTTCTCGAAGATCTGAGGACTTCTCTGAAGTTTGAAGGACTTAACTGAATATATGAGGACCTTAAATTTAGAAGAGCTTCCCTGAAGTTCATAAGGCTTTAAATATCGAAGGGTTTACCAAAAATTTGTGGGTCTTTCGTTAATTTCTTGGAAATTCCCTGAAGTTTGGAGAGCTCCCATGGATTTCGTAGGACTTCCTGTAGTTCAATCGACTTCTCGGAAGTTCAGGAACTTTTTTGAGCTTTGAGAACTATGTTAAGTTCAGAGGAATTCCCAAGAGTATTGAAGATTTCTCTGAATCTTGGAAAAAATCCATAAGTGTCTTAGGATTATCCTTAAGTTTTAAGCAATGCCAAAATGTCGTAGAAGTTACATTAAATCTGTAGAAAATTCGGTAAAATTCGCAGTTATTCCGCAAAGATTAAAGGACTTCCCTGAAGTTCGTAAGACATCCCTGAAATTTGTAGAACTTCTCTGAAGGTTTGGAGAGATTTCCTGACCGTCGTAGGTCATTAAAGTAGTTCACAGGATTTTCCTGAAATTTGTAAGACTTTCCCGACCATATGAAACAACAATCCGGAATATCCAGAGTCGTTTGATGGTCGAGAGATGGTTTAACCATGTGGAACCATGATCCGAAAAATCTAGAACCAGTTCTACTATGACCATATGACTCCATGATTGTCGCGTATCATTGGTCATATTTCGTCAAGTAGATGTGATTTGATATGTCGCTTGATATGGTTATGATATATGTCAAATTTGACCATATGAAACCATGACCAGGAATATCTCTGGAACCGGTTCTACTGTGACCATATGGTTCCATGATAGTTTTTTTTTGAGGACATTGGTCATATGTTGCCGTGTAGACGTGATTGAATAGGTCTCTTGATATCGTTATGAGACATATCAAATATGACCTTTCGGAATCATAATCCGGAATATCCGGAACCAGTTCTACGTTCTAAATCATGGTCGTCAGAATCCTCATAAAACCCAAATTGCTACTTGGACGGTCGCTCTATGGTTTCGTCGAGTAGATGTGATTTGATATGTCGCTTGATATGGTTATGATAGATAGTAAATTTGACATCCGGAGCCGATTCCGATTTGTAGGCATAGAGTCATATGATTGATCTCTATTATTTTCTGGAGTTCCATGATTTCAAGGAAACTTTGTGGGTGTAAAGATACACTACCGATCATAAGTTTAAGCACACCCCCAAAAAACCATGCAAATATGTTTTGTTCAATGAATGAAAAATTTGAAAATTATAGCGAACAATTTACCTACGAGGAAAGTTCCATTCAATACCTTTCAAATGATCTAAAGAGAACGAAAAGGACGTAACATGACAGAGATATGAACATAACAAATTTGGCATGTTTTTTTGGGGGTGTCCTTAAACTTATGCTCGGGAGTGTATCTTCTCCTTAAGAAACTTTGTACCATTTGAACAGGACCGAACTAATTTTTCCAACGTTTTCCACAAAAAATTGTAGCTCAAAAGTGTCCTACAGAAATGTTTTTAAAAGATGATTTGTAGAAAATTATATTAGCTGTAATGAGAAAATAAAAAAAAATACTACACTGAAGAAAAAAATACTAACAAATAAAGAGCTTGATACCCATTAAGTCTAGAGATTAAAAAAGTTGTTCGCGTTTGCTGAATTTCAATAAAGCGTCGAGCAGGCATGGAAAATCATTTGCATTCATTTCATACATTCATTTACATTCATTTTCCTCTAACTTTTTTCATCGACAGCATTCCGCAAAATGATGTATAGAGCTTTTAAAGGTTTTGTTATTAAAGGGTGTCCACGATGAAATTGCCACACACAAAATTGATTCGCAAAATTCGAGTTTCATCCGATTGCCATCAAATTTTCAGGGATTGAGAAATAACTATTAAACTTCATTTTACCATTTTACTCGTATTTTATTTACAGTCCATACGCAAATGCCCGCACCTTGGCCTTAACCCCGGCCATAAGATTCTGCACAACCTGTGAATCAACCGTTTTTTGCATGTAAACCCATACTTTCTTCAGTTCCTCGACTGTCTTCACTACCTTAGGTCGTTTAAGAAGGTGCTGCTTCATAATCGCCCAGTACTTCTCGATGGGGCGGAGCTCCGGAGTGTTGGGAGGGTTGAACATTTTCGGCACGAAATTGACCTTATTGTCCGCATACCACTTCAGCACGTCCTTGGAGTAGTGGCATGAGGCCAAATCCGGCCAGAAGATTGTTGGGACGTTGTGGGCCTTCAGGAGAGGAAGCAGCCGCTTCTGGAGGCACTCTTTTATGTACACCTGTCCGTTCATCGTGTCCTGGGTCACGAAAGGTGCACTCCGCTTCCCGCACGTGCAGATGGCTTGCCAAACCAGGAATTTCTTCGCAAATTTGGACATCTTCTGAGTGCGGACATGCTCCGGAACGCTGAACTTATCCTTGGCCGTGAAAAACAGGTTGCCGGGGATCTGTTTGAAGTCGGCCTTCACATATGTTTCGTCGTCCATGATGCAGCATTCAACTTTCGTCAGCATGTTGAGGTACAACTTCCTGGCACGGGTTTTGGCGGACTTGTTCTGCTTCTCGTGCGATTAGGGGCCTTTTGTACCTTGAACGTTCGAAGCCCAGCCTTAGTTTTGGCCTTCTGGACAAAACTTCGGCTTAGGTGCAGCTTCTTAGCCACATCCCTAACGGAGGCGTTCGGATTTCGGTTGAAGGCCCCAACTACGCGGTTGTGATTTTTGGTGTTGTACGGAATACTTTTTCCTTCACTTCTGGGCTTCCGATCGGTGGTCAACCGTTCCTCGAACCGCTTAATCACTCGCGACACCGTGGAATTCGCGATTCCCAACGTTTTAGCGATGGAACGATGCGAGAGATCCTTGTTCTCGTGATGAATGCGCAAGATTTTATCACAGGACTTTAAAACTTGCAAGATGTAAATAATGCACTATGAACTAAATCCCCCCAAATTTTCATTAAATTCTACCCAACGGTTAAAAAGTTAGAGCAATTTCATAGTGTGGCAATTTCATCGTGGACACCCTTTAATGACTAAAAAGTAACCTAAGAGAAGGCGCATCAAATAAATGTTTGATGGTTTAGACTTATTCAATTATTATCTCATAAACACTTATGTACGATATGAACCTTTAAAGCGAAAGATTCAATAGAAAGTTTATAACCAAACCCACGTTGTTAGCGAAGACATCATATCAATTGATTTGTATTCATATACATCGGTATTAGTCACGGTGTCTAAACTAACTTAAAAAATCTGGAAAACCGGGAATCCTCAGGAATTTTTTTTGTTTCCCTAAAATAAATGAAAATTTCAAAGAATTTAAAAAATTTCTCGCTAAAGATATTTCAAAGAAAGTAATGAATTTTTAAATACAACCATTTAGTTTTAAAATTTGAACTTCAAATATTCACAGTGGATTAATCTTCAGTAACAAATAAATTAAAAAAAAAAATAATATTTTTTTTTTGGTTTTGGATCATGCATATTTCTTTAAAGAAAATAATTTGAACTAGTTCTAGAATTAACAGCTATAATATTTCAAGAAATTTTCAAGGATCTGGAGTCAAATTCCATGCACAATTTTAAAGATTCGAGGAATTTTATTATAATTTCTTAAGACCTCATTCCAAGGGATCTCTGGAAAAACAAATCATTCAGAAAAACATCAAATGCAATCTGCTTTCGAAAGAAACCCGTAATTGAATTTAAAGCAAAGTTTAATAAAAACTCTAAAAATTTCTGAGTAGCAAACCTCCTTCAGAGTAAAATTCCAAGAACCTTCTGAGGATAATTTTGTGTTTGTAGAAGAAAACGATTCCGGAGCATAAGTTTTTGGATTTTTTTAAAAATACAATAAGGAGGATTACAATTAAATGTGAGAATAACTCCAGAACAGCTGGAGGAAATCTCCGTTGAATATGGAATGGCCTATTTTGAAATCTTCAGAACCACTTAAAAGTTTTCAATTTTTTTTCCTGAAGTTAATGAAACTGCTTTGAAGTTCTTCTGTAGTTTGATAAACTAGCCTGATGCTCACAATACTTCTCCTCAAATTCTGAACTTTATAGGACTTCCTAAAGTTTCCTCAATTTTTCTAACGATCATGGATCTCCTTTAAAGGTTTAAAAATTCGCTGAAGTTCTCGTAACTTCTTTAAAATTTATGTGACTTCTTTAACTGCGAAACTGCTCTGAGGTTCTCTGTTCTTTTCTGAAATTCTCAAAACTTCTCTGAAGTTTTTGCAGTTCTCATGAAGCTTGTTGTACTGCGCTGAAATTAATTAAATCGTCCTAAAAATGTTGAATTTCTGAACTTATGCGAAGACCTCAAATAACTTTTTAATGTCTCTGAACTTATTTGAAAATCTGGGAACTGCTTAAATTCCACACTAATTTTCTTAAACTAATGGAACTGACCTCCACCTGAAATTCCTCCAATTTCCGGAGTTTACAAAACTTCTTTCAAATGCTCCCGCATTTTGCTAATGTTCTTAAAAATTCCTGAAGTTCACGGATCTTATCTTAAGCTCCATAGACTTCTATGAAGAATGTTTGGGAAGACCACTGTCCTTCTGTGAAGTTTTTCTAATTTTTT
Source organism: Ochlerotatus camptorhynchus (assembly GCF_037179485.1). NCBI lineage: Eukaryota > Metazoa > Arthropoda > Insecta > Diptera > Culicidae > Ochlerotatus > Ochlerotatus camptorhynchus. The sequence continues at coordinate 1,238,088 of NW_027040553.1, forward strand.
GGAAATTTTATGATCCCGCAATTTTCATGGAATTAGAATGAAATAATTAATATAACTCTATGCTTTTTCACTTGATTCACTTCAGTTCTCAAGATTTTTCTGAGGTTAGGTTATCTTTATTAGCGAGACTTTCAGCCAGAGGCTGGTTCATCTCTTAGATATTTCTGGAGTTCATAAAACTTCCCTTAAATTATCGACACTAATTTAAAACTTCTTCAATATTCTAGACTTTCCTGGTGCCTAACGATTACTGAATTTCTTTAAAGTTCTCTAGACTGCCCTGAATTTATCAGTAGTTTTTAAGAACCCACAACTTTACTGAAATTAATTAATTTGCCTTGAAGTTTCTAAAACTTACCTCAAGTATATTGTAACCATTAGTAACACTCGCTTACCTGAAGTTCTCTAGATTTGTTCAATAATCCAAAAAAAATTCTGATAATATTCATATTTCCCTGACGCTTTTGACGTTTTGGGATCAATCATAGAATTCTTGGAATACCCTATAATTCCACGAAACTCCTTGTAAGTCACTGAAAACTTGCTTAAGTTAATGGGATTCTAAATTTAGTTCTCCAGAATTTCTTGGAGATTTTTCTGCTTGCTAAAAGTTCTCGCTTTTTTATTAATGGAAGTTCCTTGACGTTCTCTAATCAACTTAGTTACATTTTTTAAGTTCTTAAAATCTACATGATAACACCCTTAAAATACTCTCACTTTTTTCGGATGTTTATAGAATTTGTATCACGTTCCAGGAATTCTCTCGGAGCTTTGCTGAGGTTTTCGGAAATTCACTGAGTTTCTTGAAACTTCTTTAAGGTTTAAAATATTCCTTGAAATTATTTGAACTGCCCTTTGATTTTCTTACCTGTCTCTCGAAGCTTCCATAAAGCTCTTAGTTCTATTAAAAATCTCTGTTCTTCTCGGAAATAAATAGAATTCCCGTAACCACATTTAAAGTTCGTTGAAATTCTCTGGACTTCTGTGAAGTTTCTGAAATCTTTCTGAACTTTTCATAAATTCTCTGAAGGTCTCTTCGTTTCCCTGAAATTCACGGAACATATTAAGAGCTCTCGATTTGTTTTTCAGCACATCATGGAACTATCTTGAATTTATCTAAATTTACGATTATAGATTTTAAACTGCTCCAAAATTCTGGACAATAGTTACGGAAATTGCTCTCAAGATCTGAAATTCCCCAAAGATTTCTAGCTTTTCTGAGGTGCTTAGAACTTCTTAAAAATTTCCACAACACCCCTCAAGTTTTCTTAAATTTCTCAAGTTCGCTGGACACCTGTGAGGTTCTCTGAGATTCAAGGAACTTCATTAAAGTTCCTGAAAAGTCTCGGATGCTAAAAGAACCGCTTTGAGGTTCTTACAGCTTCCAGTAAGTTTCCCATATTTTCAGCGTGTTAACTTCTCTTATCTTCCTGCAGTTTGTTTATAGAGCTTCACTGAAATTCTCAGCATTTCCTTTCATTCCTCAGAACTTTTCCAAAGTTCCTACAATTGCTGTAAAGTTAATGGGACTGCAATGATGATTTCTATTCTTTCATAAAGTTAACTTGATATAAATCATTTATTTTTTAACTTAATTCTGGCACTTTGAATATTTGCAATACCTTGAACTTGTACATGGAATACAAAACTTCAAGACATTGAATATTTTTAGATCTTGGACTTATTTACTTGGAAAACTAAGATAATTTTATCCAGAAAAATGAATAGACATCCTATATAGAGAGAAAGATGATTAAACGTCACAACGCAAAGAATAATCAATCTTGAAATAAATTCACGCTAAAAAGGTTGAAAATAGTGACTTATTCCAAGAAAAAGTGACTTTAGTGACTTGGCCTTAAAAAGAGAGACTTTTAAGTGACTGACTTGAAAAAAGTGACCAAGTCACTAAAAAGTGACTCGCTACCAGCCCTGGATATATATATGAAAATTTCACGTGTATACTAGCGTCGCGTAGTGAGCCAATTCTGAACTATTGAGCACCAAACAATAGGCTTTGACCTCCTGAAAAACTTTGTGAAAGACAGTGGGCCTTATTACGGGTGTCACTACTCGGTGATAAGGAAGTGATACTCATAATAAGAGCCGTGATTGCCGTACAAATCAAATGGGAATCACTTCACCGTGACGACAAGTGACAAGTTTTCACCGTGAAGTGACATCCGCAATAAGCCCCAGTAACTTTCTATCTGGTCAGGATCTCGAGACATATTACATGCAAGAATTTCACATGTATGCTAGCGCTACGTAGTGAGAAAATTCTGAACTACTGTCCACCAGCGACAAGGCTATTTACTCCTGAACAACTGTGTTGGAGACAGCAACCTTCTATCTGGTCTGGATCTCGATACATTCTATGTTGTAATCAATTCAGTCAAATCCCACGTAGTATGGTCACAGTTTACACGGTTTCCATTTACATTTTCCCTATTATCCGCATTTTTTATGTGTTTACTGTAATCAAAGTTTAGCTTGTTTAGATCAAAACAAGTTTTTTGAGGAATACTCGTTGGAGAACGATTGGTAGCTCGGCTGCAAAATGGCAATCGAAAACTCATGTTTGTTGTACAAAGTACAACAGCGCGAGTAACGGAGGGTTAATATTTTCTTATAGCTATATAATTTCCTACAAAGCATCTTTTGACAACATTAGGACTTAATATTTTGTCGAAAATATTCGAAAAAAAGTTTGACCCTTTTCAAATGGTAGTCAAGATTTTTTTATTAGGTACTGCAGCGTGACGTCACGAATGAACTCAGTGTTAATGGGCTGAACCTTTTTGACATTTCAGTGGTACTGTTTACAAGCACAAGAACAAATATTTTAAAATTTCCGAATTTTAACTTGAAAATTGTCGAGGAACGGCGCGGTGAAAGGATGTTGCTCGTGGACAATGCAGAAGTGCGGTTTACATCTCACTGCAGTCTGAAAAATTATCGACAAAATCTACCCAAGAAAAAATCGACTAAGTCCACGTAAACAGTACCACTGAACTGTCAACAGATTGAGGTTAACCCCGACGGTGCAAAACCCAATACAATAAGTATGCATCCACAAAGTTTCATTGAAATCTGAGACCAACCATTTGTCAATACAATGTACAAATTCCATTCACATTGAATTACCTGAAACATAGGGAGAGGGGGCTAAGCGCATCACTTGAAATCGCTCGAAAATCGTGTGTGTAGTTTATGAACAACCCCTTAACAAAAAAATCGACATTGGAATATTTTGGAAAAAAAAATTAAAATTAGAGTGTATTTTTTCAAAGGATTCTTTGTTAAAGTATATAACTCGAAAAATGCTGGCAAATCCGACTACCAACTCACATTGAAAGTTTAAATTTTTTACTCAGAAAACGTTAAACAACAACTTGCATCATGGCACGGTGTTTTGAATGATGATCAATGCACATTATTCGCATGTTGAAAAGTTCACGGACGACAACCCGTCCGCATCCCAAAAGCGAATACCACTCCAAGCAAAAACATAAACCTTTTCCACCGACTAATTAATCTCTACCCCTTTTTTGCTGGGGGGGGATGTGCTGTCCAATCAGCCTACTGATCATCTTGTATGAAACTGGTTCCAAACGTAAACAAACGCTGTAGGTTTCTTATGGCTTGTTTACGTTTGGAACCAGTTATGCGAGGTAGGCGACGATTGTTCGTATTTGACAGCCACCTCCCCCCCTTGCTTTTTTGGGAAAGACGCCAATGGTTGGTGCCACCAATCCATCCATCCGTCACGCGAACCGATCCTAACACCGTTCTGACATTGACGTCTCGCATTTTCCCCTGCCGGCAGATAAAACCGAACATGATAATTACCTCACCCATTAGGAATGCGTTAATTTTTGCGTGCTAGTGCTATTCGCAGTAATAGTAGTAGTTGGTAGTAGAGGTTGGTCTGATGGAGAAGCGGAACTGCATCATCAGACCAATCCAAATTCCATAGCAGAAGGGGGTAGCAGCAGGTCGTCTTCTGCACTTTTTCGACAGAAAAAAAAAACTTTGGGCCCCAATCAAAAAAGAGCCGACACTTCTTCAAGGTTGCTGCAGCAGTAGCAACCAGGGTTGCCAAAACTACGGACTAATCTGTATTTCTACAGATTTTCCAGAGTTTTTTTTAACTAAGAATCTGTATTCACAGATTGTTAGGTTTGACACAAATAATGCAGATTTTTTAAATTATGAGTTGAAGCTTTTAATATTTATGCTTAGTAGGGGAAATGGCTCTAATGTCGGCCTATGGATCTAACATTGGGCCTATCGCTAAAAATCTGTTATTGATCAATTTTATCTAGATGAACGCGTCATTGGGACGGTACTAATGGATATTTTTTGTTTGTTATTGAAAATTTAGTCGATTGCTGAATTTATGTATGGGCCCAAATTAGGGACACTTAGGCCGACATTACATACATTTCCCCTATGTTATTTAAACCAACTTTTCATTTTGCTTCAGTAAATAATCCCTCAATGACTTTTCCAATAAAATATTTTTTTTTGCTTTAATTAAAAAATCATTAATACAGATTTGATCACAGATTTGCTGTAAAATCGAAATTGAAAATATTATTTTTAAGCCAAAACACAGATATCAATTTGGCAACCCTGGTAACATCAGAGTAGAAAGGAAGGAAGTTCGCGGGTGGTAGTGTAGACGAGAGAAGGGGAACATAACAACAGCGATTATGACTCTGGCAAAACGTAATAAGATGTTAAGGAACGAGCGCGTGAACCCGCAGCAGCAGCACGTCTTAAAGGGGTGTATACCGAATGGTCGTCGGTTCCGTAGATATTGGTGGAAAAAGTTCATCGGAAAGGCGCCGTAGCCCCAGCAGGTGAATTATTCGCCTTTTTAGTTTTCTGGGCAGCAAAGCAACCGAAAAATTCGTTTATGGCCGTATTGTTGTTTATGTAATAAACCTACGCGACGCGACGCTTCACTGCTATTGCGATGGTTCCCATCGCCTACCTCCGACGGCGGCGAGTGGAAAACGGACCCATCGAAATGGAAAGGTTGGCTTTTAAACGTTCCAAAACCGTATCATAAATCTTGTTGCTCGGTGGTTTTAATATTATTTTTTTCGATTTGAGGGGAAAATTGCCGAAACATCGGAACGAGCATCGCGCAGCAAGTTCAGGGCTGCAGATTTGAATGCATTTCAAGCGAGGAAACTCTTCTTGGAATTGCAGACGGTTGAAGATTGATCACCGAGTAAGGTATCTATCAAAATTGTTGATCTTCGAAGAGCGACGCGCTTGAGCACTGGAAAACAACAATCCATCTACAGAGACGGGGATAGTTAATCAATGGAGGAAGGTCGTCTCTGATCGCATTTGGTCAAACAAGCTCGCTTCGCGTCTGTGTTGCGTTGGGACAAGAAAGGTAATCGAACAGCGACTTCCTTTTTGGGAACGAACGCACGCGCGAGGTTACAACTTCGCGGAAAGCTTTTGTGATATTTGGCTTGGCAGTCGAACCACCCGCCGCAGATCGGATTGACAGGTGGTCGTGTATTTTGCAAAACAATCCCCCTCCACCCGCGCTTTCTACGCCACTTACCGATATTGACGATCTTGATGCCTTCGATTTCCAGGAATTTGAGCGCCACCGAGACATTTTCCAGCTTCTGGCTGCGGAACGTGGGCCGCTTGTTGTGTTTGCTCATGCGCTTCTGCGACAGCACCTCAATCAGGGCGATCAGCTTCAGCCCGTCGGACAGGTCCGACTCCAGGCTGGCAATGTTCTTGTCGATGATCTTCAGGTGCTCGTTGGCCCACCGGGTGAACGTGTTCTGCTGTATCCGCTTCCACTGGGCATCTTCGGCCAGTTCGCGTTCCGCTTCCATCTCGGCTTCCTCGTCCTCCGGGTCGTCGTACTCGCGCGGGTGCTGCTGGGCCGTTAGCTCCTGGTAGTACTGCGGAGTGCCCTGGGAGTTCTGCGGGAAAATAGGAAGAATGCGGTTTATTAGAAATGTTGCTAGTCACCGTAATATGCAAATGTTATCTTTGATTAGGAACACTATCGAGTTGAACCAGCCTAAGGCTGAAAGTCTCGTAATTAAAGCTAAATTATAAAAATAACAATAGGAAAACTGGATACATCAATAATTTATTATGATACTACACGGCAAACTAATCTTACTCATATTTGAGTACCGTTCACTCAAATTAGCAAAAACGTAGGTCATCCATAAAATGAATAAATGTTTACTCATATTTGAGTGACATTTACTCATGTATGAGTGACATTGAGCAAACATTTGCTCATTCTATTAATGATCTACAGTATCTTCCCGCTCATCCGGCACTCGTTAATCCGACGACTCGATAATCCGGACCCCAGAAAATGATGGCGTCAATTTTCAAATGTGTAAGTTTGCTGTCTGTTTGTTTTGATTTTTTAGTATGGATTTGACAGTTGGGTTAGTGAGTCAAACCCTGATAGTCCGACCCTGATTTTGTCGGATGAGCGGGGGGAAACTTTACTTTTTTTTTTTGCGAATTTGAGTGAACGGTATTCAAATATAAGTCAGATTCATGTTTCGTGTATGCGAATTCCTACCTTGATAAACAGCGTCCTTGACTCATCGAAAGGGTGTTAAACCATATAGGTAACTCTAAGACTAGAAGGTTCCGAAGAAACGTGCTCAACTTTTTGGCTCAGCTGTGCACCCCTCGAAACATAGGAAAATCCACGTACCCCTCATTTTATCTGTCAAATTTTTATAGCAAATCAAAACAAACATAGTGTAGTACTAGAATTTCGACTAGAATGCGGTACGTTAATCGATTTACTTGGGACTAATAGGCTAGTCAAGTAGAGAGCCAATATAAAATCGTTAGTTTCTACTGGTTGGTAGAACTGGCAGTTTATTCTCATATGAATTTCTGCTTTGTTTACGTTTACAATCAGCACCATTAACACCAGATCACTCACATACTCTAGATTTCTGGCTGAAGTTCCACTGAGAAACGTATCTTGGATCACTTTATTAGAGGAAATCCGAGATTTTCGAAAAGCACGGAGCCAAAAAAAACTGCTCTCACACATACAGTTGCATAAGCAACAAATGTCATTTTTAAAATATTGTTTACCATTCGGTAGCGCAGCTTTCAAGCAGTTGGGGTTGACGGCGACTCTGTAGCTCTTTAATCCTATGTTAAAATCCATAAGCATAATAAGCATAAGTGACCTATTAAAAATTGAATTGTATTAATTTTAGCAGCTTCGTAGAAAAATTACCAATCGATTGGCTTGTATAGAATTAAAATCCATCTGCAATTGACAGAGTTATAAGTGGTCAAAACCTGACCACTTTTCGTAACGCGGTCGATTTTAGTTTTTTTTTTTAAATTGCACCCCCAATATGTTGCCGAAAGATGTAATCCTACGTCAAAAAACAGGCCAAGGAGCGGGACAAGAAAACTAATTGGCTGCAAAAGGCAAATTCGATCTTCTAGGTGTGACAGAAGCTGACCAGCGTCAAGCGGCTGGTTTCGTCAGAGAAGTTGATCAAGTTTGCCCACCGGATCAATGCATCGAATTGGGAAAGTCAGATTTGATCATCAATGGCCACAACCTGCAGAGCCATAACTGTCAGAACGAGATGCACCGGTACACGGCGACTGGAAGAGGAGTGTCAGACAGTCCAACTTAGGCTCAGAATCAACCTTGTGAGTTGATTGAGCATCCGTCCGGGGAACTACACGTGGCGCAGGTTTCGTTTCACGGGTGGTGTTTCACGAAGATAGCTTCAGAGGGAACTTTAGCTACATTGACCCCACAATTATGGGTGGTAAAGCTAAAGCTAAAACAATTATGGATCAGTCAATCTAGTGTGTTAATCAAATGGAGGTGATGTGGGGTTAGTGTGCATATCTTCAACATAAATAACATTTTGAGAGAAGTTCAGCAGGAATTTTGGGAAAATTCCCTAGCAGTTCTAGATGAACTTCAGGAAAATTTAGGAAAACTGGAAGCACTTTCTCTGATATCTTTCGGAGAATTGTAAGGGAACTTCACTGAAACCCGAGAGGTATTCAGAGGTGTTTCGAGGAAAGTACAGCGAAGCTTCGAGGGAACTACTGAAATTCCTACAATTTGTGAGACAACTGCTGTAAACTTCCCAGCATTCCACGAGAAACTTCAAATAACTTGGAGCTGCCCACAAGATCCTTTCCAACTTCCCACAAGTTCACTTGAAACTTCCCAAAAAATATGTTAGGGTTTTCTGAAGGGGTAAGTCACTCAGCACATTGTGCCGAAATTATATTCTACACAGCTTGGGCACATCCATCGGCACATTTTCGGCATACCTTCGGCACAATCTCGTAGGCATTAGATTGTTGTAAATAAAATGGGAGCACTGCTGGACAACTGTCATTGAAGTTGTTCAGAACATTACGTGCTGTTTGACTGCATGTTCAGGAACATCTTCTAATTGAATATACCAGAGGAATTCAGACCAGCAGTACACTTATAGATCTAAATACGAAATGTAGGTTCTAGATTGGACTCAAGAGGAAGAGGCAGTTAATCAGACTTCATTAGTACCCTTAATTCATATAATACTGCAACTCACACAAAACAAACTACAGAAGTCTATTCATTACCCTCTATAGTCGGTCTCCAACAATGCTCCCCACAGGTTCCAACTCTTTCCGGCCGAAAGGCTAGGTTTCTGGTCTGCCTTTGAGGGCATTATAAAACACTAAAACACAGGACTTTTATTATGGATCACAAAACACCGAAATTTCGCACATTCACCATTTCCCGCGTCATCCTCAATCTGATTTATCCTTGCGATTTCAAACCAAACATTCAAGGTGTCAGAAATACCGGGTTGCCGGGATGGATATTTTACAAACAATCGCAGCTTGCTCTATGACCGGCACAATCGGCATACTTGCGTCACACTGACAAAAAAGATGACGCAAAATTGGTGTGCGGAGTGACCTACCCCTTGGGTTTTCTAGAATAAAATTCCTTGAAAGTTCCATGCACTACCCGGAAGTACGTGAACTTCTCGACAGATCGTTCAGATTCTTGAAAGTTTCGTTAGCTGCTCGAAAGTTCCATGAACTTCTATGAAATTATGTAAATTAATCTAAAAATACCTGAGCACCTCTGAAGTTCCGTCAACTTAACTGAATCTTTGTTAACGTCTCTGAAGAACCGTGAACTTTTTTGAAGATCCGTGAGCGTCTTTAAAGTCCCTTGAGCTTCTTTCCATTTTTGCGAACTCCCCTGCAATGACATAAACTGCTCTGAATGTTTGTAAACTCATCGGCAGTTTCGTGTGCTTGTCGAAAGTTCCGTTAACTAGTCGGAAAATCAGTGAACTGGTTGGAAGTACCGGGAAATTCTCGGAAACGGAGAAGTTTAAAGAACTTCCGTTGAGAAATTCAGAGAATTTCAGAAAATATATGACGAGAAGCTCAAAGAGAAATTCAGGGAACTTCCGAGGAGAAGTTTAGAAAATATCCAATAGGAATTCAGAGAAGTTTTGAGAATTTCCAACGTTGTCATTCAAAGAACTTCTGAAGAGATGTTCACCGAACTTGCGAGCACAAGTTCAGCGAACTTGCGAGCAGATGTTCAGAGAACTTCTGAAGAGAAGTTCAGACAAATTCCGAGGAAAAGTTCAGAGACCTTCCGAGGAGAAGTTCAGAGAGCTTCTGGCTAGACATTCTAAGAACTTCCGGAAGAACTTCAGAAAACTTCCGACAAAAAGTGCAATGAATTTCCAAGGAGCGGTTCAGACATCTTCTGACTAGAAGTTCACAGATATTCCGAAGAGAAGTTCAGAGAAGTTCCGAGAGGAAATTCAGAGAACTTGCGAAAAGAATCTCAGAGATGGTCTATGAACATCTAGTCGGAAGTTCTCTGAACATCTCCTTGGAAATTCGTTGAACTGTTCATCGCAAGTACTGTGAACTTCTCGCCGGAACTTGTCGAACGTTCCGTGAACTTCGGAGAACTTCCGACAAAAAGTGCAAAGAATTTCCAAGCAACGGTTCAGATATCTGCTGACGAGAAGTTCAGAGATCTTCCGAGAAGAAGTTCAGAGAACTTCCGAGAGGAAATTCAGAGATGGTCTCTGAACATTTAGTCGGAAGTTCTCTGAACCTCTCATTGGAACTTCTCGTCGGAACTTGTCGAAAGTTCCGTGAACTTATCATAAGATGTCGGAAGTTGTGTGAACTTCTCGGCAGTTTCCTGAATTTCGTGTTCGAGGAGAAGTTCAGCGAACATCCGACAAAAACTTCAGAAGACTGATGAGATGTTCAGAAAACTTCAGAAGAGATTTTAAGGCGAGAAATTCAGAGAACTTCCGACTAAAAGTTTGGAGAATTTCCGACGAGACGTTCAGAGCACTTGTGGGGATAGGTTCAGAGAACTTCCGACGAGACGTTCAGAGAACTTCCGAGGAGAAGTTCAGAGTCTTTTGACAACAAATTCCGAAGAGGAGTTCAAAGAATTTCCGAGGAGAATTTCAGAGAACTTCCGAGGAGAAACTCAGAGAACTTCCCAGGAGAGGATCAGAGAACTTCCGAAAATCTTGAAGTTTCCTGTAGTTAAAGAAAAGTCCCTGAACTTCGTGCTTCAATGAAGCTTCCTAAATGTCTACAACATTCAATCATTTTCTCTAAAGTTCTCTGAATTTCTATAAAGTTCGATGAAGTGCTACAAAGTTCAATGAAGTTCTATAAAATTCGTAGAAATTTTACGAAGTTCATAAACTTTCTGTAAAGTTAGCTGAAATTCTTCAAAATTTGCAGTACTTCCCTGAATTTCTATGAAGATCCATTAACTTCTATGATGATCCCTTAACAGCTTATGAAGTTCCCTAAACTTCTATCAAGTTCCCAAAACTTCTATGAAGTTTCCTAAGCTTAAATGAAGTTCCCTGAACTTCTATGAAGTTCCCTTAACTGCCGTTATACGCATAAGAGTCCCCCGGTGCATAAGGATTGCATACAAAATGGGACAGTTATGCGTATAACGGCAGTAAACTTCTATGAAGTTCCCTAAACTTTTATGAAGTTCCCTTAACTTCTATGAAGTTCCCTAAATTTATAAAAAGTGCTCTAAACATCAATGAAGTTCCCTAAACTTCAATGAAGTTCCCTAAACTTCAATGAAGTTCCCTAAACTTCTATGAAGTCACCTAAACTTCTATGAAGCTCCCCAAACTTCTACGAAGTTCCCTAAACTTCTACGAAGTTCCCTAAACTTCTACGAAGTTCCCTAAACTTCTACGAAGTTCCCTAAACTTCTACGAAGTTCCCCAAACTTCTACGAAGTTCCCTAAACTTCTACGAAGTTCCCTAAACTTCTACGAAGATCCCTAAACTTCTGCGAAGTTCCCTGAACTTCTACAAAGTTCCTTAAACTTCTATGAAGTTCCCTAAGCTTCTATAAAGTTCCCTTAACTTCTATGAAGTTCCCTAAGCTTATATGAAGTTCTCTAATCTTCTATGAAGTTCCCTAAACTTCTATGAAGTCAACTGAACTTCTATGAAGCTCCCCAAACTTCTACGAAGTTCCCTAAACTTCTACGAAGTTCCTTAAACTTCTATGAAGTTCCCTAAACTTCTATAAAGTTCCCTTAACTTCTATGAAGTTCCCTAAGCTTATATGAAGTTCTCTAATCTTCTATGAAGTTCCCTAAACTTCTATGAAGTCAACTAAACTTCTATGAAGCTCCCCAAACTTCTACGAAGTTCCCTAAACTTTTACGAAGTTCCCTAAACTTCTACGAAGTTCCCTAAACTTCTACGAAGTTCCCTAAACTTCTACGAAGTTCCCTAAACTTCTACGAAGTTCCCTAAACTTCTACGAAGTTCCCTAAACTTCTACGAAGTTCCCTAAACTTCTACGAAGTTCCCTAAACTTCTACGAAGTTCCCTAAACTTCTACGAAGTTCCCTAAACTTCTACGAAGTTCCGTAAACTTCTACGAAGTTCCCTAAACTTCTACGAAGTTCCCTAAACTTCTACGAAGTTCCCTAAACTTCTACGAAGTTCCCTAAACTTCTACGAAGTTCCCTAAACTTCTACGAAGTTCCCTAAACTTCTACGAAGTTCCCTAAACTTCTACGAAGTTCCCTTAACTTCTAAGAAGTTCCCTAAACTTCTACGAAGTTCCCTAAACTTCTACGAAGTTCTCTAAACTTCTACGAAGTTCCCTAAACTTCTACGAAGTTCCCTAAACTTCTACGAAGTTCCCTAAACTTCTACGAAGTTCCCTAAACTTCTACGAAGTTCCCTAAGCTTCTACGAAGTTCCCTAAACTTCTGCAAAGTTTCCTAAACTTCTACGAAGATCCCTAAACTTCTACGAAGTTCCCTAAACTTCTACGAAGTTCCCTAAACTTCTACGAAGTTCCCTAAACTTCTACGAAGTTCCCTAAGCTTCTACGAAGTTCCCTAAACTTCTGCAAAGTTTCCTAAACTTCTACGAAGTTCCCTAAACTTCTACGAAGTTCCCTAAACTTCTGCGAACCTAAATTTCTTCGAAGTTCCCTAAGCTTCTACATACTACCTACATACTGGATCATTTCAGAAAAGTTTAAAATCTCTCCGGAAAGTACTGAATCAATTTAGAAAGTTTGTAATTACTTCCGCAAGTACTGAATCACTTTGGAACGAATGGAATCACCTAGGAATGCACTGAAATATTTCGGAAATGTTCGGAATCACTACGGGAAGTACTGAATCACTTCAGAAAAGTTTGAAATCCCTCACTGAATCATTTTAGAAAAGTTTGGAATAGCTCTGGAATGTATTGAATAATTTCAGAAAGTTTGTAATCACTTCCGCATGAACTGAATCACTTTGGAAAGAACTGAATCTCTTCAGAAAAATCGGAATCACTCTGTTCTGAATCACTTCGTAGGTACTGAATCGCTTCAGAAAGTTCATAATCACTTCAGAAAGTACTAAATCATATCAGAAAGTACTGAATTACTTCAGGAAAAAATCGGAATCACCTTAGAAATGTTTGGAATCCCTCCGGAAAGTACTGAATCATTCCAAATAGTTTGTAACCACTTCTGCACGTAATGAATCACATCGGAAAGAACTGAATCACTTTAGAAAGGTTTAAAGCTACTTCCCTAAGTACTGAACAACTTCAGAAAAGATCGAAATCACTTCAGATTAATTCTAAATCACTTTGGAAAGTACTGAATCATTGCGAAATGCTTTTAATCATTTCCGCAAGAACTGAATTACTTAGGAGTGCACTGAATCACTTCAGAAATGTTTGGAATTACTCCGGAAAATATTGGATCATTCCAGCTAGTTTGTAATCACTTTGGAAAGAACTTAATACCTCTGGAAAAGTACTGAATCACTTCAGAAAAATCACTGAATTACTTCAGAAAAGTTTGGCATCACTCCGGAAAGTACTGAACAATTTGAGAAAAGTTTTGAATCACTTTGGAAAGTACTGAATCATTCCAGAAACTTTGAAATCACTTCGGAATGTACTGAATCACTTTGGAAAGAACTGAATCACTCTGGAAAGGTTTGAAATCACTTTAGACAGTACTGAATCACTTCAGAAAAGCTCGGTATCTTTACGGTTAGTAATGAATCACTACATAAATTGTCGGATTCACTTTGGAATGTACTGAATCATTCCTGAAATTTTGTAATCATTCCCGCAAGAACGGAATCACTTCGAAAATAATTGAAATATTAGAAAATTAAAGACTGGATTCACTCAGTCTATTGGTACTACTCCTAGAATGAGTAAAATTTTCGTAAATTTTCCAAGAGATTTTTGAGGTTTTTCATAGGAAAACCTGAGGCAAATTTACTCATCACTGAGTTCCTGCACTTTTGGCGATTAAGAGTGAACTAAACTCAAATTTGGGTCGTTCTCATGAGCCGTGTAAGGCAGTTCCACAACCATCATAAACATTAGGAAAGTAGATCCGAAAACTTCAGAGTAGTTGCAAGAATTTAAAGATCGTCTGGAGAGCTTACAGGGTAAGTTACAATAGATTCAGTGCAAGGCCATAGTTATCAGGAAAATGTCTAGAACTTCTGTAGAGATTAGAGACCTTCAGGGCAGTTCCATTGACTTTGGGAATATTTCAGGAGCTTTACCAAAGTTTCTAGGTAAGTTTGAGAACTTCAGTACAGTTCCGTGAATATCAGAAAATGAGTGGGAACTTCAGGGAAGTTCCAACAACTGCAGGTTAGCTAAGAGAACCTCAGGCCAGTTCTATTAACTTCACGAACATTGAAGGAAGTTTAATGAAAATTCGAAATATGGTTCGGAGAATTGATGGAATTTTTCTTGAACAGACTGCGGGAACATAAGGAAAGTTCCCAGGGAAGAATAGAGAACGTATAGAATGTTTAGAATGTTGGCAGTTCCAATAACTTCAGGGAAGCATCGAAGACGTCAGAAAGAAAGTCTAGACTTTCAGGAAAGTTTAAAGACTGTGTATGAACTATGATTAAATTTCAAGAACTTCAGAGGAAATGTCAAAACTGCATTAACTATTTTGTTTTAACATCACGAAAATAACGGAAACTTTAAAAAAGTTGCGGGAATTTTAGGAAAGTCCATAGAACTCTAGATAAATTTAGAAAATTTTAGAAAAACTTGTGGAACTTTAAAGTAGTCCATAGAATTTCAGTGAAGTTTAAGAAATTCTAGAAAAACTTAGAGGTCTTCAGGAAAGCCATAAAGATCTATCCTAAGGTAAAGAGTTGACTACAATAGATCAAATTACTGGTCGCAGTGGTGCTAGGTCCCGATCAGAGGAAAAAAAAGGTAAAGAGTTCAGCACAGAATTCACTCACCAAATGACGCTAATGTGGCATTCATTTTGAATTGTTTGCCCAAACTTACCACATGGAGTAGATAAAAGGTTCTCGACTTGGGTAAAGTTGTTCAGATGAACAAGACCTATTCTAAGGCAAAGAGTTCAGCACAGTATTCACTCACCAGGCAGCACTAGTGTGTCATTGATTTTTCATTGTTTACTTTCAGATGAACTAGATAGAAGGTTTCCGTCTTCAGCAAAGTTGTTCAGAAGTGGTAAAAAGTTCAGCACTAACCAGGTGGCGCTAGTGTGACATTCATTTTGAAATGACGTGAATCACTCTAGAAATGTTTGACATCTCTGCGGAGAGATCGGAATCATTTCAGGAATGTTCGGAATCACTTCGTATATAGTCCCTTCAGAAAGCTCTTAATCACTTTGGAAAGGTACTGAATCGTTTCAGAAAGTAGATAATCAAACTGGACGGTAGTCAATGACTGCACATCCTTTTTTGGTTCAAAATGAAGCACCTTAATGTTGAATTCTGCAATACATGGAACTGTGCATCTGTAATAGCTATTCCATTCATGGAACGGCAACTGCAATAGCCTTGGGAAACTTCCCTGGAAACTTCCAGCCACCCAGTGCTGTTCTGCATCGAGAACCTGTTTTCGAAAACATCATGGGAACGCATGCCCGGCGAGAACACCCATCAATATTTCAAATCCAACCTGTGCATCTTTATCGCGTCCTACAGAACCGGCAAGGGCAATCAAAGAGAGCCAAACAAATTTGGGCCCGAAGATAAGGCGGTGTCTTGAAAATACTGTTCACAGTTTCTTCATATTGCCTGTGGGTACCGTAATCCGGGGGCAAATTGATCACGATGGGTTACATTTTCAGATGCCACGTAGAACATTTTCTTCGTTATGGAATTTCAATGATTGCTTTGACGAGTTTCTCCTATGAAAAAAAGTAAATTTCAGTTTTATTAAACTGACGTTCGAACAAACGGTCATAGGGTAGGAGCGATTGTTGTCATTGATTTGAAAGTGGTATTTTTCATTGAACTAAGTGCCAATTAATTTGAATTATTTAAAAACATTACGGTAAAATGTTTGCAGTATTGAGAAATCAATGGTTTTCTGTTAAATTTACAGTGATGTTTATTTCTTTAGCCTACATTTAGGCGCAACTATGCATTTCAAGAAATCTTCTTTGTAATTTCTGCTGAAAATACTCTTCGGACACGGATTATAGCATCTGAGTTTACTCGAAAGTCATTTTCAGAATTGGGATTTGATTTTTTTTTTGTTTATAATGTATTTCTATATTTACAGTATTCACTAGTCAATTTGCCCCCGGATTACGGTACACCAAAATGTTCCAAATAAAAATACCAATTCCAGATTGCAGCCGAGATGCAGCATCCCAAAATATACAAAACGTACGTACAGAACAGAAAAGCTTCACGCACACATGCTCGAAAATCGGGGGAAAAAACGTTGTTTTTTGGACGCTTCACAATCAACCGAGTTCGGACAACTTGAAAGGGAGCTCTGGGCCCAAAAAATAAAGGTGAAATAAATTTCTGAAACGACGGACGACGACCACGAGAATAATGGAAACTGGGTTGCTGCGGTTTGCGGCCCGGCTCGTGGCTACTTTTGACTGCAACCGCGGGTGCGGCAAAACAAGTTCGGATCTTCATTGTTTTCTTTTCCGTGCGTTCGATAGCATGCCATGCCACACTGGTGCATTGTTTGAATTTCATCGTACAAAAGTGTTGTTGATTTTAGCCGAAAAATGATGAACCTACCTTTTTCGAAGCTTGCTAACGCTGCTAACTAAGTCACAACACTTGAGTAAATATTGGCTACCTTGCACGAATAATTCCACGAATTGATACGATAATATTCTTGTAACAGCACTTCTTGGCACTTTCTAAATTAACAGCAAAAAAAAAAATCAAATCAAAACAAACGAAATGATTCACTCACACGCGAGCCCTTCTGTGTTTACTTTTGTCGAGCTCTCGTTTTTCACACCTGCAGTGCCACGGTGAGTGATTGGTTAAAGCGTTCGGCAGTTGTTGTGATCAAGCGATGATGTCGGTGATACGGTGACCGACTACTGACTGACTGACTGACCGACTGGCTTCGGATTTCTTTCGCAGAAAGCGATATCAGCAGTAGCAGCAGCACCGAACCGAGTGATGGCTTTGTGGAAGAATTCTTGGCTCTGGCTATTTTTGCACCACTTTGTTATCTTCTTGATGGAGCACTTTTCGATTGCGCGATGAAGCGACCCGAGCAAAAACTGACATCAAATTGGAAATTAAATTTGACGTTGTGATGCGCTGCTGATGATGATTACTCAGGTCGGTTTGGTCGTTTTAACAGATTGAGAACCAACAAATCGTCCATCAAACTAATTCGGCTATCAATGAGAGCAAACTAAAAACTTAATTTGATGAACAGTTGTCTTGTTGAGAACAAACCGAGTATTGAATTAGATGTCCTGCTAAGACAATACAAACAAAACTGTTGATTTTCTGTAAAAAGACACTGTTGAAAGCAAAACAATGAAATCAACAGCATATTTAGTTGTAGAGCAAAAGTACAGTAAACTGAAAACTAAATTTGCTATCAATTTTGTCAATGGTAAACTGTTTGATTTCGATTTGTTATCATTTTGATGCTGAACTTTGCTCGGGGTAGAAGCTCTGTTCAGCGGCCGCTTGATATCAGGACTGCGATACGTGTCGGGTGGAATTTGGATTGAAACTCTGTGTGCTCTGATGATCAATCGAGGGATAGGCCGTCAGGGTTGCTTCCACTCACTTGCTATAAAACAATGTTTTTTCTGAATTATGAAATCATTAGCTGATATAATGATGTGTTGTACTTGTAAGTAAAAAGAAGGGGGTGTAAAGTATGTATTTGACTCATAAAACCTGTCAATTTCGCTTTCAGAGCGTCACAATCAGCGATCTTATGATTCGCGAGCCCTCACTCAGAGTGAGCACTCACGAATCGTTAAATCGCTGATTGTGACGCACTGAAAGCAATATTGACAGGTTTTATGTTTCAAACACATACTTCACGACTTCTTCTTGTAACCTACTAGTACTAATTATCATTATAACATCTAATATTTTCATAATTCTGAAAAACATTTTTTATAGCAAGTGAGTGGAAGTAACCCTGGGCCGTATTTGATTTGTTGCGACGTAATCGGCATTTTTTAAGGGATTATTGTGCATTTAAACAATCATTATCTGTTCGGTGCTGATTTATTGACTTCCGAAGCGATTGCCACCAATACAAAAGACCCGTCATAAGTGTCAACAGTAACAACAATAACAATGGGAAATTCATGAATTTCGTAAAGTTCAGAAGTAAGGTACGTCATAAGTTAGGAAATTATACTTGAGGCGGGGAATAGCAAGAAGTGGATTCCATAGCATAATTCTCCAACTAGGAAGGACCTACAATGCTAATCTAAAAGCATAAGTAGAAGTACCGTCCGATAATTTCAGTGCTTGATGATGATAGACTACCTATTGTAGCAAGGCACCTGCCCATAGCAATGGACTGTTCCTACTACACGACTTGATCAAGATTTGATATCTTATCATACTCATCATACTTCTGTAGGAAGGGCCAAAAACGGTGGGACGGACCCGTAAGCAGAGACACTTACGTGAAACCTGCGGGAGTGGTAGATACTCTCCTTCCAGCAGTAAGTTCATACAACTAGAAACCAAATCAAGCCATCGTGTGGCAGAACGTCCCAGCAGATGGGGAGAATAGCCCACCCTCTATCCCCGAAATGTCTGATAATTTCAGTACTTGTAATTTGTAATAGGGAAATCACTTTTTCTGCTGATCAATTAAAAAAGCATGAAATTCATCCTTAGATTTTCTTCTAAGCATCCTTCCATAATTCTATTTAGAAATAAGCAGGACCCCACAAAGTCACTTTCAATCGAAAATCGTCAAGCGACGATGAAGCTGTCAACCATCACTTTCAATTGAAAGTCATTCTGTCTTCTCTTCGAGCAGATCCCCGTCAACATCACAGAACCACTTTCGTTCAGTTTTCATGCTGTTTGTTTTGACTTTCATCTTTCATTGTCAAATGATATTTCTTTTGCATTGAAGCGAAGCTGTTCGATCAGTTTTTATGACTTTTGTTGATTGTTCACTCGGTTCATTTAAGCGTATGCGCATAGGTCTGTGCACGTGGATGTCAAATTTATCATTGTTGGGTGGTTTGGTTCAATATGGGTATTTTTTGAATCGGAGTGACGTCTAGAAATCGAAAATTGATATGCGACGCCATTTTGAAATCCAAGATGGCGGCTTCCGGTTTAAGAAAAAGTGGGAAGTGCTGTCAAATACTTATCAATAAAGGTATTTTTTAATCGGGATGATGTGTAGAGAATGAAAATCGATCTCCGACGCCATTTTGAAATCGAAGATGGCGGCTTCCGATTCACGAAAAAGTGGAAATACATTCAAATACACATCAATATTGGTATTTTTGAGATCGGCATGAAGCCTACAGATCGAAAATTGATATGTGACGCCATTTCGAAATCCATGATGGCGGCTTCCGATTTCAGATTAAGTGGGAAATACTGTCAAATACTCATCAATATAGGTATTTTTGGAATCAGGATAACATTTGAAGGCCGGAAATCGATATACGACGCCATTTTTAAATCCAATATGGCGGTTTCCGATTTCAGAAAAAATGGGAAATGCTGATGCCGTCCCATCAATATGGATATTTTTGGAATCGGGGTGACGTCTGGAGATTGGAAATCAATATCCGACGCCGTTTTGAAATCCATGATGGCGGCTTCCGGTTTGAGAAAAAGTTGTAAATTCTATCAAATACCCATACAAACGGTATTTTTTAGAATCAGGGCGAAACGTCTAGAAGCCGGAAATCGATATCCGACGCCATTTTGTAATCCAAGGCTTCCGATTTGCGGAAAACTGTCAAATATCCTAAAATATGGTTATTTTTAGATTGGGAATGAGACGTAGATGCCGAAAATTGATGTCACGCCGTCTTTAAATCCAAGATGGCGGCTTTGGTTCAAATACCGATCAATGTGGATTTTTTGGAATCGGGCTGACATCTAGAAGCCCGAAATCGATGTCCGACGCCATGTTGAAATTCAAGATGGTGGCTTCCGATTTCATAAAAAGTGTCAAATAGCCTTCAAAATGACATCGAATATCGATTTCAGCATCTACGCGTCGTCCTCGTTCCGAAAATATCCAGATCTTAGGGTATTTGACACTTTTTGTGAAACCCGATAGCCGCCACATTGGATTCCAAAATGACATCGGATATCGATTTTGGGCATCTACACGTTGTCCCCATTCCGAAAATACCCATTCTTGTCTGGTCCAAGAATCTTAAAATTTTCCGAAGGACCAACATCTTTTTTTTTTTGAAAAATAGATTAACTATTGTATCCCGATTTGTCATCGAAATTCTTGGCTTTTTCCCTATTTTCTGGTTCACTGGTCACCCTGCTCATCCCACACCTGCCCTATATAATCCTCTACAAATGAAAAAGGATATATAGTCGGATTCGTGCAATACTGGCACAACTCAAAATCTGTGAATTTTCACAATCAACGTTGGAAAATTTGGGTTCACGCCTTCTGTATTTCTGTGTTATGATTCAACAAACCATCATTGAATTTTCAATCATAAAAAGCAGTTTTTTCGTTCAAATTCAAAATTCTGCCAATGAAAATGTCATCACTGTGTTCCGGCAGGCCAGAAGAATGCAATGATGACATTTTCGTTGGCAGAATTTTGAATTTGAACGAAAAAACTGCTTTTGATTTTTTGATGATGATTGAAAAAAACAATGATGGGTTGTTGAACCTTAAGTTTCAATTTTGTGAATCTTTTTATTTCCATTGGACTGAATCAAGTGTGTTTCATGCATTCTATCAAATATCAGATAAAAACGATTTATTCAGCTTTTTAAGCTGAAAAAACGACATGCTAAAGGACAACAGCATGCTGATGCTACTTTATTTTTGGCGTTTTCGAAAAAGTAGCAAGAGCATATCTACCTCTAATGGGTGGTTGTGGAATGAAATTTCACACTATTTACCGTGTTTGGTCATCAAAATCTACAAAATGATAAATATCGACTTCCAAAAATGAGCGGAGGCGCGACAGTAGCGCTGTTTTATAATTTTACAGGTTCAAGCAGAATTATGCACAACCAAGTGGTACTAGATTATAGCGACTGTAAAGTATTTATTTCAGCAGATCCGTAGAGTTATTTCCTTTCGCTTGGTGTATTTGGATTTAAATTTTATCTATAAATGACAAAGTTGTAAGCGTTCAAAACCTAACAACTTATCGTGACGGTCATAATTTTCGATTTGCCCCCTGTATCTTTCCGTAAAACGTAGTCTACGTCAAAGCAAATGCTTGAAACAAATTCCGCCGAAAAATTTACACACTGAAACCTCCGTTTACGAAGACTTTTTTACACATTATTCAGTTTACGTCCCTCTTTTTACGAAGTCAATTCCAAATAACGAGTTTTTTTTCCTACGAAGTAAATTCCAAATGACGGGTTTTTTTTGCGATTCTGAGAAACTGGGAAGTACTGTAAAATACCTCACAATATGAGTATTTTTTGGAATCGGAGTGACTTGTAGAAACAGGAAATCCATGTCTGACGCCATTTTGAAATTCAATATGGCGGCTTCCGGTTAGGGAAAAACTGGGAAATACTGTCAAATACCCCACAATATGGGTATTTTTGGAAACGGGGTGACTTGCAGAGATCGGAAATCTATGACTGACACCATTTTGAAATCCAAGATGGCGGCTTCCAGTACAAACAACTGGAAAATACTGTCAAATACCCTGTAATGTGGATATTTTTGGCACCGGGGTGACGGATTTTTCATTTACTAATGAAGTTCAGGAAGGTTCCAAAAACTACAGCAAAGTCCATAACTTTTGGGAAAATTAAAGATCGTGAGGGGTTGATTCCGAGACAATTAGTTCAGTTCCATGAAATTTAGGAAATTTTCGTGAACTTTGATGAAGATCAGCGAACTTCATGACAATTATATTAACTTCAATGAAATTCCAGGAACATTACAAGACGTTCAAGAAACTTCATAAAACTTCAGTTAAGTTCAGTGATCCTTAGGAAAATTCAGAAAGCTTTATGAAAGTTATGTGAAACTTCGGGAAAGTTTCAAGAACTACAGGAAAGTCCAAAACTTTAGGAAAGATTAAAGACTGCTAAGGATTGATTCCGAGAGATTCAGTCTAGTTCAATAAACTTCAGGAAATGTTCATGAGCTTTGGTGAAGATCAGCGAACTTCATGATCAGGAAGATCTGGGAAAATTTATGGAAATACCACAGACAAACAGACGTAACACATTGAATATTTCTCACTGTAAAAGATCGTCGCTAAAACATTACCGCCACCTGTACACAGATAAAAATTCTGAATTTTAATTGTGATGTAAACATTCATTCACGTAAACTTAAATTTATTTTCACACAACCGAGCAACTTGTAAACAATGTTGTTTACAAAGATGGGTATTTGTATACAATATTTGCTACATTGCATGAATTGTGCTAGAACTTTACATGATATATAATGTAAACTTATATGATATATGACGCTCCATTTGTGTGCATCATATTGAACAGAAATTTACACTACTTTTCGAACTGTGTAGAGTACACTGTGGAGGGTAGTACGCTGAACAGATGGCGGTAGTGTGTAAACGTCAAACGCTAAGAAATTGACTATGCGCGCCACAGGTGGTGGTACTACCAACTACGATACTTTTAAATTGACCGTTAAATGCTTGTTCGATGAACAACTTACGAGTTATGTCTCTTTGTCTGTGGAAATACCACGAAATTAAAGGAAAATCCGTAAACATCAAGAATACCAGAACGTGCGGAAGCTTTTAGATCTCATAGATTTCAGGAAAGTTTCGAGAACTTCAGGGAAGATCCAAGAGCTTCAGAGCAGATCTAGTAAATTCAGGAAAATTGCAGGAACTTCAGAAGCGCCAGGAAAGTCCAGAACTTTGGGGAAGATTAAATATTGTGAGGGGTTGATTCAGAGAAATTCAGTTCAGTTAAATGAACTTTGGGACATTTTCGTGAACTTTGATGACGATTAGCGAACTTCATGACAGTTACATTAACTTCAATAAAATTCCAGGAACTTCAAGATTCAAGACGTTCAAGAAATTTGATAAAACTTAAATGATCTTTAGGAAAATTCAGGAAGCTTTGGGAAAGTTTCAAGAACTACAGGAAAGTCCAGAACTTTAAGAAAGATTAAAGATCACTAAGTGTTGATTTCGAGACATTCAGTTCAATTCTATGAACTTTAGTAAATATTCGTTGACTTTTCCGAAGATCAGCGAACTTCATGACAGTAACATTAACATCATTGCAATTCCAGGAACTTTACAAGACCCTCAAAAAAAACTTCAGAAAACTTCAGGTAGGAAAGATCTTTAGGAAAATTCGGAGAGCTTCGGGAATCTTCTTAGAATTTTATGACAGTTCCATGAACATCCGGAACATTGGGAAAACTTGAAGGAAGTTCCGAAAACTCCAGTAAAATTCTTAGAACTTTATAATAATTACAGGAACTTTACAGATGTTCCAAAATCAAAGTTCAGATAACTTTCCATGAACGTCAGAAAAATTGTGGGAATTTCAATGAAGTTACAAGAACCTTTGGAAAATTTTTAAAACTTTATGTAAGTTCCATTAACATCAGAAGAATTGCGATAACTTTCAGGAAGATCTAGGAAAATTTATAGAAATGCAGGGTAGCTTCGTAGATTTCAGGAAAGCTTCGACTTGCAAAAATGAGCTGAGGCGCGTAGCGCTGTTTTATAACTTTACAGGTTTAAGCAGAACTATGCGCAATCAAGTGGTACTCGAGTATGGCGACTGTAAAGTATTTATTTCAGCAGATTTGTGGAGTTATTTCCTATCGATTGGTGTATTTGGATTTTAATTTCAACTATAAACGACAAAGTTATAAGCGTTCATAACCTAACAACTTTTCGTGACGGTCGCAATTTTGTTTTATCCCTGTATCTTTCCGTAAAACGTAGTTTACGTCAAAGCAAATGCTTGAAACAAATTCCACCGAAAAATTTACACACTGAAACCTCCGTAAAGATCCAAAAGCTTCAGAGCTGATCTACTAAATTCAGGAAAATTGCAGGAACTTCAAGAGCTTCCATTGCAAAAGCTTCAGTTTAGTTTAAAAATCTTAATGAGAGTTACGTAGATTTGGGTTGTTCTGATAATTCAGGGCAGTTTCATGAAATCAGAAAACATGAAGGAAGTTACCAGAAAACTTCAGGGAAATCCCCAGAAAACTTCGGAGGAGTTCTCAGAAAACTTCAGAAAAGTTCCCAGAAAACTTCAGGGAAGTTCCCAGAAAACTTCAAGAAAGTTCCCAGAAAAGTTCAGGGAAGTTCCCAGAAAACTTCAGTAAAGTTTCCAGAAAACTTCAGGGAAGTTCCCAGAGAAGTTTAGGGAAGTTCCCAAAAAACTTAATAGAATTGTGAAAAAAAAACACTTCATGGAAGTTCCCAGAAAACTTTACAGAAAGTTCCCAGAAAACTCAAGGGATGATCCCAGAAAACTTTAGGAAAGTTCCCAAAAAACTTCAGGGAAGTTCTCAAAAACTTCAGGGAAATTCCAGAAAAAAAAATAACAGGGAAATTCCCAGAAAGCTTCTGGGAAGTTCCCAGAAAACTTCAAACAAGTTCCTAGAAAACTTCAGGGAAGTTCCCACAAAACTTCAGGGAAGATCCCAGAAAACTTCAGGGAAGTTCCCAGAAAACTTTAGGGAAGTTTCCAAAAAACTTCAGGGAAGGTCCCGGAAAACTTCAGGGAAGGTCCCGGAAACTTCAGGGTAGTTCCCTAAAAACTTTAGAGAAGTTCCCAGAAAACTTCAGATAAGTTTCCAAAAAGCTTCAGGGAAGTTCCCAAAAAACCATAACGGAAGTTCCCAGAAAACTTCAAGAAAGTTCCCGGAAAACTTCAGGGAAGTCCCCAGAAAACTCTAGGAAAGCTCCCAGAACACTTCACGGGAATTTCCCAGAAAACTTCAGAGAATTTCCGAGAAAAACTTTAGGGAAGCTCCCAGAAAACTTTAGGGAAGTTCTCAGAGAACTCCAGGGAAGATCCCAGAAAACTTCAGGGAAGTTCCCAGAAAACTTCAGGGAAATTTTCAGAAAACTTCAGGGAAGTTACCAGAAAACTTCATGGAAATTCCCAGAAAACTTCAGGGAAGTTCCGGAGAAAACTTCAGGGAAGTTCCGGAGAAAACTTCAGGGAAGTTCCGGAGAAAACTTCAGGTAAGTTCCCAGAAAACTTCATGGAAGTTCCCAGAATACTTCATGGAAGTTCCCAGAAAACTTCAGGGAAGTTCCCAAAAAACTTCAGGGACGTTCCCAGAAATTTTCAGGGAAGTTCCCAGAAAACTTCAGGGAAGTTCCCAAAAAACTTCAGGGACGTTCCCAGAAATTTTCAGGGAAGTTCCCAGAATACTTCATGGAAGTTCCCAGAAACCTTCAGGGAAGCTCCCAGAAAACTTCAGGGAAATTCCCAGCAAAATTTAGGGAAGTTCCCAGAAAACTTCATGGAATTCCAAAAAGCTTCATGGAAGCTCCCAGAGAACTTGAGAGAAGTTCCCAGAAAACTTTCGGGAAAGTTCCCAGAAAATGTCACGGGAAGGTCCCAGAAAACTTCTGGTAAGCTCCTAGGAAACTTCAAGGAAGTTCCAGAAAACTTCAGGGAAGTTCCCAGAAAACTTCAGGGGAGTTCGCAGAAAACTTTACGGAAAGTTCCCTGAAAACTCCAGGGAATATCTCAGAAAACTTCAGGAAAGTTCCCAGAAAACCCTAAGAAATGCTCCAGGAATTCTTGGTCTGAATTATTTTAAAACTAGCGTCGGAATTTAACTTAGAATTTTTTCAGACCTATCTTCAGAATTCTATTGAGTTTCCCGCAGAACTCCTTTGGAGTTATCCTCAGAATTATCCTAGGATTATTTTCAGCATTCGCTTGGATTATACTTTGGAATCTTCACGTTGGATTGCTCTCTGAAAGCATGCATAAAAATTAGAATATGCTCCTAAGAATTCCCATGCAATTTAACATAGGGTTCTCTAGGAAATAACTTCAGCATTCCCCCACCTGAACTACTTTCAACAACGGCAGAAGTATTTTGCGGATATGGAGAGATTCACAGCGCTGCAGACAAGGAAGAGAATCGCGGTGAAAAAAATATCAAGAACTCAATTATAACTTGGCTTCGCATAGCTCTCAAAGACATTGAGCCTACCAATTCAGCATTGTGGAAAAAAATAATCTTAGAAATTCGGAGTTCGTCTCGGATTTCTATCAGACTACCTTCAGAAAGTCGATAGAGTTCTTCTCGGAATTCCCTTCGAACTCGTCGCAGAATTCCGACTTTCTTTAGATTTAGCCTTAGTATCATCCCCTGAATCATTTTGAATTTCCCCAGAAGGTTTGCCAACAGTTTTCTTGGAATTTTATTCAGGAATCTCTCGAAAATACCTCGGAATGGACCTCGGGTTTTCTTTGGTAGAATTCTATAAGAATGCTCCCAGAAATTCCTTTTCAACTGTCATCAGAATTTCTCTGCAAATGTCCTTAGAGTTGGATTCTCTTGATATTCTCGTCACAATCCAAATTGATTTCTTCTCACAATTATCACCAGGAGTATTTTTTTCAGAGTTGGACTCTTGATTTTTTTTTTCATACCTCCAGAATGCTAGAAATTTGGAAAAGTTTGAAATTTATCGTTTGATCTTGCCAGACTGCAAAGCCGAAATCCGTACAAAATAAAAGATTTTATTCACTCGGAATTTACCCAAAAAAAAAAAGATTTATAATCGTAAGAATCTGGAAAATTTTCCTCGAATTCAAAAATCTTGGAGATTTTCCATGGTCCGTAATCTTCATAACTTCTCAAAGCCCAAATTTACAATGATCTTTCCTGGATTTCAGTTTGTTCGAAGTTCAATCTCTCACTTTCCGAATTTCAGCGGAATGGCCAATTGAAATCTATATTTTTTTTGAAATATATAGGGTAAATTGATGTTAGCCTATTGGGCCAATGGATAAACACCTCTTGTTCTTTGATTTTACCTAGAACAATGCGTCATCTGAACAATACAGTGGATATTTTTCGATGTTAGTGAAACATTGTCAAACAATGCTTTCCTCAGAAATTTAGGGTCATGAACCCTTTATCGCTTTTTATGCATCATCCTTAAGAGCGCATTTATCAGAGCAAATCTGGTTTTCCCTGAGACGATCTTAAATCGACAAGTTTTCTAAGAGTTCTTGTCACAGTTTATCAAGAATAATCTTGGGATTCTCTTCGTTATTCCCGTAAAATTTTATCGTAGACAACAAATCAAGAAGACTGGCAACTTTGCCAGAATCCAAGCGACAGATACAGTAGCGCTGCGCTTGAGTGAAGGTGGAAGCAACGCATAGAAAAATGAGCAAATACACAAACCCTTCGTCTGAGGATGTAATCTTTGCTATCAAATTCGTTCGAAGCATTTACCTTTGAGCGGCAAATGACGCGATTGGACCTGTCTCATAGCGTTCGTATGAGAAAATGGAAGGTTGCCAGTCTTCTTGATTTGTTGTCTTCGATTTTATTCATAGCGCTTCAAGAATTTACTTTAAAAACTCTTGTAATTTACTCCGCAATTCTCTTCCAATTCTTCAACGTTCTCGCATGAACTCGAATGAAGAATTTCCCTTGAATTAATTCGTAGTATTCCATTAGTATACCTTTCAGAATAATGATGGATTTTTCCGCAGGCTAACATTGGAATACTCAGAATACTCTTGCAAGTTTATTAGGAACTATTCGAATCATTCCTCAAGAATTGTTCCGAACTTCCGTCAAAATTTTCCTCAAGTTGTGTTGATGACCTCTTGGAATTTTCCACGTAATCTACGTGAAATTTTTCTCAGAGATGGAGTTCGTCTGAGAATTCCTTTGAAATTATCCACAGGTGTAAACAACAAACATTCAAAACGCATTCAAAACCTATACCAAAAATTGAAAACTGAATTTTCTGCACCCCTTTATTCATTTATTAGATAAGGCTCAATCGAATTAGCTTTACAGAATCGAGGATTCATTATACAAAACATCGTAAAACTATAGTCAAAAGATACAACACAATAAACACTTTATCTTCCGCTATCCATCAAAACGGGATCCGCTTCCAGTGGTTTCATTGTTTGGCAGTATCGCCAACAAGGGGCAGAGCACTTCCATTGCAGCAATGGACTTGGTCATCACTCACACACTCATCACGAAACGGTTGCTTTCCAAAGTCGACGGCCCATCAACCGAAAAAATTGCTGATGAAGAACAATGAGGAGGACCACACAATGGTTGCTGCCGAGTAAACAAACGATTGCGTGACACACATCGAGAGCTGACTGAACGCCCTTGGAATGTTTGGTTGAATTCCCTTGGCCTACTCATCTGAATTATTTTCAGAACTTTCGCGTCACTTTTCAAACAGACTTCACTCGATTCACTTTATCGACTTCCTCTCTTTCATTAATAGCTTGGCTGCATTAATATTTTGCACTAATTTTTCCACACAGTCTGTTAAAAGACAGTATTTTTAAGCATATTGGACGATGACCTGTTTTTGGACCCGAGTTACGAACGGAAGAGAACGTCAATGAAGAGAATCGGTCAATGTAGATTGGTCTATTTGAAAAGTGATGCGAGAATTCTCTTTGCACTGTTTGTCTCTTCAATAAAGAAACAACAGCTTGTTGCAATCTGCATCAAAATCCGTTTTCCTCAACATTTGGTAGGAATACTATTATGAATTCTCATCAGAGGTATTTGTTTGTTGATAGTTATCACGCTTCTTTTACAAGTGCCGCAGAATTCGCTGTTCGTATTTAGCTGACTCAGAACTAGCTTATAAATGTACTCACAACTACTGCTACTATTCCCTAAGAATTTTCTTCAGCATTCCAGCCTTTGGGATGCTGTCAAAATATTGATTTTCTCTTTAGAATTCCATCGAAATCATTCTCTGATTCAGATTTATCTTGAAATTCGTATCAGAATTATCTTGGAATTCATGCCAAATTTAGATGGAATTTTGGTCAGAAATCCATTCGAATGTTCATGAAATTTTCGTTCAAATTATGCTCAGAATTCTAATTGAATACTTCGTAGAGTTTATGTGATATTCTCCTGGACTGCTACTTGCAATACCCATGGAATTCTTCAGTAAATAAACTTGTGATTTTCAGAATTGTCAATGAGTTTCTTTCGGAATTCGATTGGAATTTTCCCAACAATTCTCATCGAAACATGCTTGAAAAATCTTCCTGTAGATTCATCCAAATCGAAGAGCCTTGTCAATTTTCCAGGCACCAACAATTTTGACTTCTTTTCCGAATATGGGAACGTGGATTTTTTCAAAATCTTCAAAAGCTCACTATTTTGATTAGTCATTAACCTAATTCTTTGGGCCCTTAGTTCAGTCGGTAAAGGCGCATCTACAAAGCAAGATCATGCTGAGGGCGGGTGGGTTCGATTCCCGGTCAGGTCTAGGAAATTTTCGGGTTGGAAAATTTCTCTACTTCCCTGGGCATAGAGTATGATTGTTCTTGCCATGCACTAATACTAATTCAAAAATGGTACAGGCTAAGACACCTCTCAACAACTGTAGTGGGAGTGCTCAAAGAACGCTAATTTGAGAGCAGGCGTTAAATCCTAGTGGGGGACGTAATAAAGCCTAGGGAAAAAATGTTGCATTGAATTTTTCACGATTTTTGAACTTAAAAAATTCTTAAAATTTCGATTAACCCTTCTATTTTTCTCTGCATCATCTGGCTAAGGACATGGCTTGAAAAATATTGGCAATAATTTCATGGAAAGACTATTAAGTAGAAACTCTTGAAATGCATCCCTTTGGCTTCTTGCCCTTGGCAGGGGTCTTTTTACCCCCGATCTTTACGGTGCGGGAAAATATACAGTTGTCTGAATACTCCTAGAGACCTCAATCCAGCCTAATAACTTTCGGCGGAAGGTTGTGCAAGATTTTACAACCCATTTAGAGTTAAGAAGATCGAGATTTTGGCCATCGTAAAATAGTTGCGATCTTGAAGCAGCCCTCATTTCCCCTTTTTGATTTGCAAATCTAATTTGATTTAGAAAATTTTATAAAATCAGAATTGAGAACGATTCCTCACGTGAATCTGATCAAGATCCACAGCAATTGGAAGGATGATCTGTCATGTAAGTAATATTTTTAAACAAATGATTCCAACGAAACTTAATAGTCATGCAAGGCACATAAACCGCAATCCCTTTTCTTGCCAACGGCAAGCCTCGCGCATCCCACCACGATGACGCCATTTGTAGGACAGGTACCGGATCATAAAAAAAAAGCAATCATGATTCACGTCCCGATCGCTGACAATCGCACTTGATTCACGCGATGGCCGGTCCCTACCAACTTTACCCATCCTCACGGTCATCATCGCGCACCGCAGAGGTTCACCCCGAAGGAGTTAGCAGCGCATTAGTAAGCAAAATCCTCGTCAAGCTGCAAAGCCAGTCTAAACTAGAATCATTGTATGCTAAAGCACGAATCACACACTGCGCGTTCTTCACTATTAAATTTTAGCAGCCACAATAAAAAAAATAAGCCAAGCAAAAAACTAGCCAAAGCCACCGAATTACCAAAAGTCACACAATCATTCTCACACTTGCGGGCTAATTCGAACTAGGGTAGCTTCCTGTCTTTCTTCACCTTTTTCACTGCCACCAAACTGTTGCTTCTGCTTCTGCTGTTGTTGTTGTTGTTGTTGATCCTTTGACCGAAGACACTGCTCAGTTGACTGAGGACACTGGCCCGGCTTTTCAAAATATTTTGATCGCACAGCTCGGACGGGCCCAAACTGCGAGGGTTAAAATACCGACTGTCAACCGAGGAGCAATTGCTATTGTTATTGTTGTTGTTGCTGTTGTTAGAGGAGATACTGCGACGAACGTCTCGACTTGAACGCGGTCCGGTTTCAACTGACGACGACGACAATGATGATGACGACGGCGAAGAATCGCAGCCACCACTACCGTTGCTCGCCGCACCAATACTGCTGATGAGGCTTTGGGCTCTGCTGCCGCCCTTGTCGTGGCGGGCTCCATCACCACCGCCGCCACCACCGACGGAATTTATGCTCGATCGTCCATACATGGCTATCAACGGCGAGACTCAGTCCAACCACGCCGCAGAGCGAGAGTTTTGTTTACTCTTTCTCTCTCTCTCTCCCGCTCCCCCAGCCGGCTTCAAAAAAACGCCACTTGTTGATCGATCGTTCACCGCACCAACACTTGCTCGTCTTTGATCACGTCTTGATCGTCATCCGAAAATTACCCCCCTAAACACTGTCCTTCTGCTGTTCGGAGCAAGCGAATCACAACACCAATACCATCACAGTCGCCGCGGGATGATCTTCTTCGAAGTTTACTTTCTTCTCAACACACAAACGCCTTGTGCAATGTCAATTATTTGCTGAAATCAAAGTAGGCGCAAATGAAAGTCTTTCATGCCACGAGGCAGCGTCTTCAAGCGCATTCAGCAGGCACTTCAAAGTAAGCTACCAATTAGTACCGCTTAAGCTTGTTAACTTATTCTCTCTGTTGAGCTATAATAATCGAATTATTATTATGAAATTGCCGGTCCGGTGCTACTTCTGGTCCATTTCCGCGCCCGCACCTCTTCTCCACTTTTGACAATGCGACTCGAGAGATTCTCGGAGAGAGTGTGAGAGGGAGAATGATCTGTTTTGATCCAAGAGTACTGATGCGTATGTGTGTATGCGAGTGTATGTGCTTTGGATTGTTTGCTGGGGTGGCTTGTGAAAAGATGCAGTCCTCTCTCTCTCACTCGTGGCACCTTGACATTGAACTGGGAGAGGATTAAGGCATATTCTCTCTCAGCGTGATCAATTCTGCTAGCCAGCAGTAGTTGGCAGATGTAGCAAACGCCACAAAGTAGGCAACAAGTAAGAAGGGATTGAAGAGCTTTGATTGGCGATCCAACTTGGAATCACTGTATGTACGTACACACATAGAAATTATTATTTTTACACGAGACGTAATTCAGCTTTCACGTAAACCATAGAACGTAAACAAACATGGCATGTAAAATTAAGTGTCCTGAAACTGAAACATATGCAACTCGACGAAAAGTGCGTTTGATTGAATTGATTTTCTCGTCCTTTTCAACTGATTATTATGTCAAAAGGGCCGCTTACATGTGTCGGTCTCAGGGTACTGAAATTTACGTGTCTTTTTCGCAGTGTGTATACACATACATAGGTATTGTCGTTACAGATGAAAACTGGAAAAATCCATTAGCGAAAATCGATTTTACTCTCGTTCGGTACGTTGCTCTAAGTGTGATGGAAATTACATTTTAAACTTGCGAGCTTTTTCTACTCAAATGCACTATTCAATTGACTGTATCTCAGAAACCTTAAGCTCAATGATCTTGACATTTGGTGACTTTTCCTAACTTTTGAAGTTGAAACTTCTGGTAAAGGTGTCTCCTAAAAATTGAAAATGGATTCTCGCCTTCTGAGTCTTTTTAGACCCAAGATTTTTTTTTGCTATAAAATGAACATTTTTAACATAGATTCTTAATCAACCTTCACGAATGGCAAGAAACATGCTCGATTTTGCCATTCCAGGAATCTGGATGCAATTTGGTCATTATGACCACACGGAACCGGCTATAATCCGGAGTAAATCCGAACATTATATGACGATATAGGGGCCACCCAACAAACAATTGAGAGCTCTTATAAAACACCTGAGTTGATCAAACGTTGAATAATAGCTTCCAGAGTTGAACAAGAATGTAGTTGTATTGCCTTTTTGGTTAAACGCTTCAAAAGCTGCTTGGAGCACTCTTAAATGATTGTTTACGTTCGGTTTACCTATTTGCTTTATAAGACCTACGATAACTTTTATAGCACCTTAGTTAAACTGATTCACAAGAACTATACAGAACGTGGAATAAACGCATCAAAACAAACCATTGGGAGCTCTTATACAACACCTGAGTTGATCAAACGTTGAATAATAGCTTCCAGAGTTGAACAAGAATGTAGTTGTATTGCCTTTTTGGTTAAACGCTTCAAAAGCTGCTTGGAGCACTCTTAAATGATTGTTTACGTTAGGTTTACCTATTTGCTTTATAAGACCTACGATAACTTTTATAGCACCTTAGTTAAACTGATTCACAAGAGCTATACAGAACGTGGAATAAACGCATCAAAACAAACCATTGGGAGCTCTTATACAACACCTGAGTTGATCAACGTTGAATAATAGCTTCCAGAGTTGTACAAGAATGTAGTTGTATTGCCATTTGGTTAAAAGCTTCAAAAACTGCTTGGAGCACTCTTAAATGATTGTTTACATACGGTTAAACTGTTTGACAGGAGCCATATAGGATGTGGAATAAACGCATCAAAACAAACCATTGGGAGCTCTTATAAAACACCTGAGTTGATCAAACGTTGAATAATAGCTTCCAGAGTTGAACAAGAATGTAGTTGTATTGCCATTTGGTTAAACGCTTCAAAAGCTGCTTGGAGCACTCTTAAATGATTGTTTACGTTCGGTTTACCTATTTGCTTTATAAGACCTACGATAACTTTTATAGCACCTTAGTTAAACTGATTCACAAGAACTATACAGAACGTGGAATAAACGCATCAAAACAAACCATTGGGAGCTCTTATACAACACCTGAGTTGATCAAACGTTGAATAATAGCTTCCAGAGTTGAACAAGAATGTAGTTGTATTGCCTTTTTGGTTAGAAGCTTCAAAAGCTGCTTGGAGCACTCTTAAATGATTGTTTACGTTCGACCAACCACAATTTTGTTGCTAAAAATAGCACAAGTGATAGGCACGTTTATATGACCATAAGGCAATGATTATTCGACTGCAAGAGAAGTCACTCAAGATGAGCTTCATATACTTCTCTCATATGATCAAAATATGTATTCAAGAATAGAGCAGATGGAAACAGAAGCGGCTGGCAATCCGGGATCATGAGTTCGAATCTTGCTTCGAGAAACCCTCGGTGGAGTAAAGGTAAATTATATATATATAGGTGTTTATTAATAAATGCAAACATTAATTTAAGACATATATCATATAATCAACGATAACATTTCTAGATAAATTCTCTCAACTAATTATTAGAGAGATTAATTGAAAGAATATCAATCAAAGATTAAACCGATGCTAGTTACTACTTCCTCCATGATCACAGAATGTGAATTATGGCATAATTACATAGTTTTTCAATGTGCACAAATAAATTAAATTAATAAAAACTGTACAAGCAATTATTTTGGCGTACCACGACAATTGTTAAATTAATTTTAATCTGTGAATATTGTGAGTACTTACACAATGGTTATTAAGGAGTCATTGAAAAGTGCTGTAAACTCTTTTCACCGCTTGCTGTACAATGATTATTTAAGAGTCATAAAAGAGTGCAACAAACGCCTTTCAGGTTCACTCTCTACTAAATTTCAAAGCAGCTGTCAAGAAGTGTCTACAAACGTTGTATAAGAGCTTTCACCAAAATAATAAAGCTTGAGTTTAAATATGTATCTATAAACGTTGTATAAAAGTTGCTTCTACTCCTATACCACGTATACATATAATGCTGTAGTTGAACAGGTTCTCCAAACCAGTGTAAACAAGAGTTTTACAGAAGTTGTAATAAACAAATTGTACAGTTATTATTCAGCATGCAGTTGAATAAAATCACAATGGAAGCGTTTCTTCAACAAGAAATTGATTTTGGGCAAACGTTTTACTGAATACGTTAGACAACACCTTTGTGTTGCAGTTGTATAGGTTCTCCAAACGAGTGTAAACAAGGGTTTTATAAAAGTTGTGGTGAACACATTGTGCAATTATTATTCAACATGCAGCTGAACAAAATCAAAACGAAAGCGTTTCTTCAACTGGAAATTGTTACTTGGGCATACTGGTCCTGCGGAAGATCAGGATCATTCGTAGAGGTGGTCAAATTATGAAACTCATTCTAAAGCTCCGCGATTTTCTGTACAGTGTGCGACCAGCATTTGGACTTACCATGGCCACATTTCGGTCCTTAGGAAGATCTGAAACATCCTTAAAAGTGATCAAACTCGTTTTACAGTTCTACGATTTTTTTTAAACGGTTCCTATTGTGTTTGAAAAGTTGTTTACGACGTGCAACCAGCATTTGGGCTTCCCATGGATAGCTACCCAAGGGGTAAGTCACTCAACACACTTAATAGGTGGTATTTTTTCTCAGTGTGTCCCAAGTGTGCCACAGCTGTGCCAGTAGTGCCGATCGTTGAGCCGACTGTATTTTTTTTAGTGAATAGTGAATATTTGGGTATGCTTGGCAATCCGGTATTTCTGACAGTTCGAATGTTTTGAAACGGATTCGAAGCAGCACGAGACTGGAATTGCTATGAAACTTTCAATTTCAACTGCTTGCTGGGGAGGACAATAGTAGCTTGAAGAATAACAACGTGAAAAACTCGGCAAGGGAAACCACTGCCAGGGAGCCAGGATGGTTGGACACTACCACATTGTTGCTTCGAGGACGAGGAAATGCGTAGAGAACGATGAAAAGCGATTGTGTGGGAAGTTTGAACGGCTCCCATAATCATAAATTTCGTTTGTGATAAAAGAAATAACCAAAGATGCCCCCATGGGAAAGTGATCGACGTATCGGATTGTACCCCTACCAAATCAAATAAAACGATACAAAGAATACTGTGTATATCTTGGCCTTGATCTTGGCTTTAATGTGAAAATGTTCCTGAACGAATCCAATTCATTTGTTTGAGACACCTTTTTGATTTTAAACATCAACCGGAATGTAAACAATGGTAGTAATATAGCAGTGTTGCTAGTTTTTTTTTTTAAATATCATTTAAATTTCTGATCATGGGTGCCACTTAGTGTGCTAATATTGTGTCAAATCTGTTTTCAGCACACTGTGCCGAGTGACCAATCCCTTGTAGCCACCCGAATGATCCGGAAACTCGTCTTGAACATCCGTAAAAATTACCATTTCATGAAACTTTTTTCATAAATGTACCTGCCTGTGCTTCAAAAAGCTATTTACGAAGTGCAATTGGACCTCCCATGACCATATTCCAGCCCCTGGAAGATTCGGAACATCCATAAACAATATCAATTTGATAAACTCGTTTTACAGTTCTACGATTTTTTTCCAAAACGGTTTCTAATGCACTTGAAAAGTTGTTTGCAAAGTACCATCAGCATGTCAGTTTCCCATGGCCACATGAAGGTCCTCCGGAAGATCTGGAATCGGTAGAAGTGATCAATTTGAAAAAACTAGTTTGACTATTCTACGATTTATTTCAAAACGGCTCCAATTATGATTGAAAAGTTGCTTATGAAGTGTAATTAGAATTTGAACCTCATGATGTTCCCCTCGTCCGGAATATCTGTGAAAAAGGGGCCATTTGATAAAAGTCGTTGTATAGCTCCGATATTTATTTTTGTTCAGAAACTTACTTCCTGTGCTTTAAAAAGTTATTTACAATATGCAACCAGCATTTGGACCTTCCATGGCTACATTCCAGTCCTTCGTCAGATCCGGAACATCCGTAAAAAGAGTCAATTTGAGAACATCTTGTTACAATTTTTATTTTTTTTTCAAAACATTTTCCATTGTGCTTTAAAAGTTTTTTTTTTACGATAAGCAATTATTATGGCCATGGTCAAATTCCAGTCCTTCGGAAGATCCAGAACATCCGCAAAAAGGTCCAATTCATGAAAATCGTTCCATAGCTTCGCAATCCGTTAATTTTTTTTTCACTGCTGTGCTTCAAAAACTATTTACAAAGTACAGAGAAGATTTTGACCTCGCATGGCAACATGATGGTCCTTCGGAAGATCCGGACATTCCATAAGAATGACCATTGCATGAAACCCTGTTTATAGCTCCGTGATTTTTTTTAATGTATTCTGCTGTGCTTCTAAAGTTGTTTACAAAGCAGATAGAATTTCGATCTATCAAAAAGCGGAACCAGGTCAATATATTTTAGACTTTTTTGAAAAGGTACTATCAATTTTTATAAACAAAACGTTGATTATTCTTTCCTCGCCAATCGAACGCAAATTACCGGCATCATCGGATAGGGAGGGAAACTTTCCTCAACCCAAAGATGGTGTTAGTTTCGTAGGCGAGCCTTGAGTCACGATAAAAGGGTTTCCAAAGTTTTGTTCGCAATAGCTGATGTGCTCTTTTCTGTTGTTGGTCGCGATTTGCTCGATTGGTTCCACTATTTGACAGCTCAATTGGTTCCCGAGATTCTATCCGCCAGACTATGAATATAGCGACTATAATTTGGGCCTCTCATGGTCGAATGCCGGTCCACTGGAAGATCTGGTATATCCGTAAAATTTACCATTTCATACGAGCATAGCTATCATTTCTAAAAGTAAACTTTTTAAATTTAAACTCAGTTGATAAGAAACTGACTTGGGAAAACTAATTTTTTTTGTTCATATATATCTAAAATTTCACCATTTCACTCTAAAAGTAGAGTGAAATGGTGAATTTTTAGATATATATGAACAAAAAAATTAGTTTTCCCAAGTCAGTTTCTTACCAAATGAGTTTAAATTTTTGAGTGACTAATCAGGACCTGATTTGGAACCGTTTGATCACTGTTTAGCAAAAATTTAATATTTTACATCAGTCTAGTGTCCACCCCTCCTTTGGTAGAATTGTAAATCTCCACAATCTGGGGTTTTCCAGATTCCAACACTTTTGCATCGTGATGCTCCAACCAGAGTCATGTTTTGCTTCAAAAGCAGGGATGCCAGGTGTATTTAGAAAAATCAGATATCTTCACCGCTACCTAGAAAATGTGCAGACGGAGGAAGGAACACCTTCTAATATTTTAGATTTTTAAATCTAAGTCTGTACAGAAGTTCAGAGATTTTGCTTACTTACTTACTTAGGTATCCTGCACACCCCTAGTGGTGCATAGGGCCAACGTGAAAGATTTATATCCTGGGCGGCTGCTCGCTTTTGCCTTGACCTGGGCTCAGGTCAGATTAAGGAAATTTGATCATGATCAGATTGTTGCCACAGGGGCACCCGCTAACGCATTTGGTGAACGGGCAACCGATCCAATCGACTGTCAAGTAGACCGCCCGTCTACATTGACAGCATAAACGTCACCAAAAAAGACGTCATCCACGTCATCAAACAGCCGATGAATCACGCGGGTGAAAAAGTGAAAAGCCTAAAATAGTTCGTTTCTTAATCTAGTTCTACTGATAAATTACGCAACGAACTAAAGGTCCATTTAGACTATCTGATTAGTTGATCTGATTCGAGCTGACTGCTCGAAAATTATGTCGGATCCAATGTTGTGCTGTGTTTACTCTTTTTCGATATGACGATTAGACTTGACGTTTGATTTGTCGAATGGGATAGGATTGTTTTCGTTCGACTTGTTGAGGCCGTTTTTATAATTGTTTTTGGTGTGAAGAAATTTATAGATAAATATTACAAGGAATGGAGAAAGATAACAAAATTGGAACGGCGTCCAGTAGCAAGTTAAATTTTTGATTAATTATAATTACTCTTTGGGTTCTAATAGTTGGTTTACCTTTTATATGCTGATACTTTAGTGTGACTGGCCGAAATAAGCTGTGATGAAGCTGATCGCGGTGTGGTCGTCCAATCTACGATTTTTTTAGAAGTTGTACGATTTTTCCAGAAGCTCTACGAACTTCCAAGAGTTTATACAAACTTTCCAGTAGTTTTAACATTTTCCCAGAAGTTCTACGAATATTTTATAAATTCTATGAACTTTCCTAAAGATCTACCAACTACTCTGAAGCTCTGCAAATTTACCATAAGTTCTAAGAATTTCTCATAAGTTCTATGAATTCCCCAGAGGCTCTACAAATTTTCAAGAAGTTCAATGAATTTTCCAGGAGTTGTTTGAATTTCTCAGAAGTTCTTTGAACTAACAAGTATTTTAACGAATTTTCCAACAGTTTCATATTTTCCCAGATGTTCTACGAATTTCTCAGAAGTTCTAATAATATCCCTGAAGTTCAAAAAGTTTTCTAGAAGTTCATAGCATTTCCCTATTTCGCGGAAAGAGTTCCTAACAAGTTGTCGGAGGAACGGCGTCTTTCCCAACCACATCATCAACACACTGAAGTGCATCTTTCCGCTTTTAGAAGAACGGAGTCCGTACACGCCACAGCTAGAAAAAGCAGTGACCCGTTTAAAGAAGTCGTTGCTGAATATTGAGATTAAACACACGTGGCATACCATCAACCAATGTCACACATATCTCGATCAGCTGGAGGGCACATTTTTGAAAAAGTTGACCCAGTCATTTCGAATGAGTTCTTCGACACGCAAGAGAGAGCGTTCAACAACATCCGTGCCAACGGATCGTGCACAAATAGTAGCAAACTGGAACGCATCCTCGAAAGATCTCGCAATGAACCTCGAGAACTTCCCACGCTCAATGAAAAGGCCATCCTCAATGCGACTTCCAAAGAGATACCAGCAGATACACTCACTTTGCTGAGTTTTGGGCCGAAGTTCACCGTACCATATACGAGAACAGCGCAATTACCGATGTTCCACATGCTTTCAGGTTTGGAGTCGATCTTGAAAACAAAACCTGAAAAACCAGTTCGTGATAGAAACCGATGTCAAATAGTCAATCTCGTACAGAATTTCCTCAATAAACCCCAGCTTCTAAACAACAACAATCCAACATTCAAATTTTGTGCATCAGCCGTAAGGACTACGCGGAAATTCGTTGCCGACAACCCAGGTCTCTGCATCATCCGATCGGACAAAGGGAATAAGACTGTGATAATGGAGTTAGAAGATTACGACCGAAAGATGAAACAACTGCTGGATGATGAAGATACGTACAAAAAGCTTAACAGGGATCCAACTGGGAGTATCGAAACCAAGAACAATAACTTCGTTAAACGTCTGAAAGATCTGGCACTCATCGATGACAAAACAACGTATAGATTGAAAAGCAGCACAGCTATCTGTCCCCGTATATACGGCCTACCTAAGGCCCACAAACCGGACCTACCTTTGAGACCAGTAGTACCGAACATAACTAGCCCCACATACGAAATTTCCAAATTCGTCAGCAATATCCTACAATCCGCCATACACATTGAGTACAACATTCGAGACTCGTTCACGTTTGCGACAGAAATTCGACAGATGAGAATCCCGGAGAATCACATTATTGTTTCGTTTGATGTTGTGTCTCTCTTTACAAATGTACCCAAGGACCTGGTGGTACAAGCGATTAAAGAAGAGTGGTCTGAAATAAAGAAACATACCAGGATCAACATATAT
Source organism: Ochlerotatus camptorhynchus (assembly GCF_037179485.1). NCBI lineage: Eukaryota > Metazoa > Arthropoda > Insecta > Diptera > Culicidae > Ochlerotatus > Ochlerotatus camptorhynchus. Next base: position 1,278,504 of record NW_027040553.1, read on the forward strand.
CTGTTCCTGGAAATTGTGACATTCTGCCTGGACAACAGTTTTTTCATGTTCCGGTCTCAATACTATGCACAGAAATTCGGTACAGCCATGGGGAGCCCACTGTCGCCAATCCTGGCTGATATGGTGCTCAACAAATTGTTAGTGACAGTGATTCAAGATCTAGGATTTCCAATCCCATTCCTAAGGAAATATGTGGACGACTTCTTCTTGGTTCTACCACAGGAAAAAGTTCAGTCTACACTGGATGCCTTCAACAACTACAATGTACATCTTCAGTTCACTGTAAAAGAAGAAAACAACAGACGGCTGCCCTTCTTGGACATGACCGTTACAAGAGAAATGGACCAATCGCTATCAACTGAATGGTACAGCAAACCGATAGCCTCAGGGAGATTACTCAATAGGGTGCTTCATTCTGAAAAAAGTGATGAATTTCTGATGGGCCACCCTCCAGTTCGATTCATAGCCCCAAAATATGAACCTGTGCAAAAATTGGTAAAGATTGATGAAGGTTTAGAGGTCGCGCCAATGATTTGAAATTTGTATGGGAATTACTATGGAAGAATTTAAAAAATCGCTTATATCGCTATAACTTTGCTTCTACTTGTCCAAATGTCGAAAAAATTTAGTATGTTATTGCTATGGCAATAAACAAAAAGCCTACAGTTGCTACGCTCAGTTTTGCAGCGTATCAAGAATTATAAAAATGTGAAAAAATGGCAAAATAGGGTAAATTGACAGATGAATATGTACAAGGCAACAACGCCAATTTCATCGCAACAACAACAGGCTTGTTGATCATTGTCATGACAACCACATATTTTTTTTTCAACGTTTGGACAACTACAACCAAAGTTAGAGCAATGTAAACGAAAATCAATAATTTCCCATACTAATTCACCAAAATCTCCATACAAAATCCAAATCATTGGCGCGACCTCTAAACCTTCATCAATCTTTACCATTTTTTGCACAGGTTCATATTTTGGGGCTATGAATCGAACTGGAGGGTGGCCTATCAAAAATTCATCACTTTTTTCAAAATGAAACACCCTATTACTCAACTACTACTCTCTACATCCGATGCAGCAAAAGGTCAACGTAATCATGAACTTTACGAAACGTGTTAACAAACTAACATCGAGCCCGGATAACCAACGAGTTAAGCAGATTGTGCACTTCCATCTTCGACGAAACGACTATCCCACAACACTGATCAATCGCATCGTCAACCGTGTTATCCTTACCAATGACACTAACAACATTGGAAACAACAGTGAACCACGAAATACTCAGGAGCAACCAACACAATATGTATCTCTCCCATACGTTCCAAATCTGAGCAATTCCATCATCAGATGTCTGCAAGAGGACTATCCGTCGATCAAAATTGCCAACAGCAATATACACACTGCCAAGATGCTATATACAAACGTGAAGGATCCAGTCGAGCCGTTGCTGCAGCATAACGTCATATACAACATTTCCTGTCGAAACTGTGAGGGATGCTATATAGGTATGACTACGAACAAGCTGAAAACCCGAATAAGTGGCCACAAGTCCAATGTAAACAAACTTGAAGGCCTACTAAATTCGGGTCACACATACAATGATCGAGATAGGCAACAAAACAGCACTAATCGATCACTGTATAAAATACAAACACCGATTTGTACTGGAACAAGCCAAAATTATGGACAGATCCTTCATTGCGTCAAGATTACCAATGTTAGAATGCTTCCACATATACAATACACCACGTACCGTAAACTATAGGACAGATGTTGAAGGTATAAGTTCTATATATTCAGGAGTTCTGCATACAATAATGAAGTCGAGCCACAAAACCAAAACGAATGTCCCACATCCACCACCACCGCCACCGCCTCCACCACCTCCAATTCCACCAGCTCCACTACCACATCCCTTTACCGCAGCCCCACCAGAGTCAACCCTATCTCCAGTTTCACAACATCACAACAACCAATGAAGCCCATCACCAACAACGATTATCCCATTTTTACAAACCAATACCCAAGCAACAATAGTGAATAAGAAATAGTATCTCTCTCTCGATTTTGCTCTCCTGTATTATACCATGTATCGATGTATGTCAGAGTCCATTTTGGTGTCATAGTAGGTGGTAATATAAAAAAAACAGGTAGCAAGAAAACAACACAGAATATCCACCAACGCATCTATCTCTCCAATGCGGTAAAAGCTGTAGGTATTTTAAGCTTTCAAAAAACTAACTCTAACGTTTGCAGATATCTTGGAAGAGAACCGAGAAAAAAAGCTATGACAACCGATCGTGAAGCTTCAGACGCTGAACGAAAAACGGTACAACTTTATGTGAGTCTTTGCGAGGGGGGCGACACATCTAAATCTCAAGTTAAGATGCTCAACAAATCTCACACTAGCGAATCAATCTTCGAAAAATCTTCTTTCATTTGTCGCATCTACTTGCATCGAGCATCATCTTTTTGCAGGAAATCTTCAGAATCGTCATCAATCTTCTTTCTATCTACTCAGCGTGCGCGCAGCTAGCCACAGCAAAGCACAATCTTTTCTGCATCGTAGATAGAGTCGTCCCCCTCGAGTCTTTGTGTAAAAAAATAATGTTAGAGTTACAATGCTAAATGTTCAATGTATTAATTGTAAATAAAACTTGTAGATCCCCTGAAGAAGGCCAAGTCCCAAGGCCGAAACGTCGGACATAAAACATAGTAGCGTTTTGATTATCCGTTGGACTGAAAAGCCGTAATCCTTACAATAATTTCCCTGAAGTTCTACGAATTTTCTAGGAGTTTTAAAAATTTCTCAGAAGTTGTTCGATTTTTCTAGAGAGCTCTACGAACTTCCAAGAATTTCTACGCAACGGCGCCGGTGGTGTAGTGGTAAGCGTGATTACCTTTCACCCCAGCAGGCCTGGGTACAATCCCAGTCGGCGCCGCCGGGATGTTCTGAGGCATAACATCTCTGATCACGCCTTCCTTCGGATGGGAAGTAAAGCCGTTGGTCCCCGGTTCATGAGTTGATGGGTCGATAGGTAGGGTCCAGGTGTGGGAGCTGCCTTCCTGGCACGTCGTAGCATTGGTGCTCAGCACAGAAAACAAGATCGACGGAAAAAAAAACAAACCAAAGGAAAAAAAAGAATTTCTACAAACCTTCCAGTAGTTCTAAAGTTTTCCCAGAAGTTCTACGAATATTTAATAAGTTCTACAAACTTTCCTCAAGATTTTCCCACTACTCTGAAGTTCTACAAATTTACCATAAAATCTAAGAATTTTCCAAAAGCATCACAAACTTCCCAGTAGTTCTTAAATATTCCAAAACACTTACAGTAGTTTTACAAATTTCTCAGAAGTTTTCCGAACTAATTAAAATTTCTATAAACTTCCTAACAGCTCTAAATTTTCTCAGATGTTCTACAAATTTTCCAGAAGTTCTACGAATTTCCTTGAAGTTCTACGAGTTTATCAGAAGTTCTACATCAGATAAACTTCCCAGTAGTATTAAAAATTTTCAGAAGTTCTAAGAATTTCCAAAAGTTCTACGAATATAGCAGAAGTTCTACGAATGTCTCATAAGTTTTACGAACTTTCCTGAGGTTCTACACATTTCCCAGGAGTTCTACGATTGTCCCAGAAGCTGAACGAACATTCAAGAATTTTTACAAACATCATAACAGTTCTAAAATTTACAGAAGTTCTAAGATTTTCCCTGAAGTTTCCTGAGAATTTCCAACTTTTTGGTAAGATGTACGAAATTCCCAGAAGCTCGACGAACTGCCAAGGATTTTTACGAACTTTCTAGAAGTACTAAAATTTAAATTCTACAAATTTCGGAGAATTTCTACGGATTTTTTCAGAATTTTGCAGAAGTTCTCCGATTTTTCCAGAAGCTCTACGAATTTCCAAGAATTTCTACAAATACGTCGAAAATGGGAATAAGGGTGTTACAAGGCGGTGGAAACTAACGATTTAAAATTGACTCACTACTTCACTAGCCTATTGGTCCCCCAAGTAAATCTATAAGCGTACTCGATTCTAGTAGAAATTCTAGTACTACACTATGTTTGTTTTGATTAGCTATGAAAGTTTGACAGATAAAATGAGGGATTCGTGAATTTTCCTATTGACTTCTCGACGCAAGATCTCACTAACACAACCTTGCTAGTGTATTCGTGTAAAATCGATTTGTTTATTATTTTCAACCACGAAATCAGCTGTCAAAATGTTCGACTTGACAGCGGTTTGTTTTTTATTTTCAACCTGTAAAACGCATGTATTACTGAAACTGCTCACTAATACTAATGGTGGTAGAGAACTCTATGCTTTGAGGAGTGCATCGATTAACTTGGGACAGAAGAGAGCACCAGAGCTGAGCCAAAAATTTGAGCACGTTGCTTGGGGACCTTCTGGTCTTAGAGTAACCTCTATGGTGTTAGTGAGCTGAATTCCGTTGAGAAAAAGGTTTCAAATAGTGACATTAAGATCAACCCTATCGATCTTAATGCGAAGGTTGCCTCTGATAAAAAAGGTCTATGGGAAGGCATGGTCACGAAGACGTGAGTTTCGTGAAATACAAATCAACCACATCTGCACTAGCCGAAGAAGACGAATTCATCAAGAAGAAGGCCTTTATTATGGGTTGAGTGATTCACCATGCAAATGGAGTATCATTTAATCGAGGATGACTCGTTGTCACTTCACTTCATTATCAACGGTAATAAGGGCCTTAGCAAGGGGTGGTCACTCTACACACTTGTTTTGCGCCAACTTTTTTCTCAGTGTACCTCAGTGTGCCGCAGTTGTACCGGCAGTGTCAAGAAGTCATTGAACTGACTTTTGATTGCTTGTGAATAATGCCTTGTTTGGCAACCCGGTATTTTAACAGCTTTTATTTTTGTTTTTTTTTTTTTTAACTAGTGCGTTTATTTACTAGGCTCAGTCGTGTGTTTTGTTTTTCAATGTTTTCAAAAACGACATGGACTCCAGTTGGGACTACACACTGGATGCATCCGTCTCCAAGGATGCCTTCAACGGACGAGCTCCGTTGCTACACGATCCTTCCATCTTTGGCGGAAGGCCGACTCCGCACAACGAACGTCAATCATTAGTCAACCTACCCTTCTGGGAGCCGGCGGAGGAAATGGATTTGCACCGAATTTTTCACCGCCCGAGTATCATCCGTCGGAAAACTGGAAACCAATACCGGCCAGAACACACGTCGGACTGATGAAGGACGCACCGCTGACCCGAAACGGACCAGCCAATTTTCCAAGCTGAACTACTTGTCAGAGTCCACCAACCCGTACACCCTGCAAGACAATTCGATCAGCTTCAAGGTCTACAGCGCCTCCAAGAACAATCGCTTCCCAGGCCAGCAATAATCGCATTCTCCACTTCTTCAATAACCCACCCGTATGCCGTCCGAGGATCTGCTGCTGACTGCATTCACCACCAAGGGCTGCCACCCGTCGCAAGTGCGAATGTTCCCGCTGAAATCGGGAAGTTCCTCCTCCGGATTGGTCGAGTTCCCGAGCGTAGCCCTGGCGGTGAACGTCATCATGAAGTGCAACCACAGCGCGATGATCACAAATGCACAAAACTCCCGTTCATTATGAAGCTGTGCTTCTCCTCCTCCAAGAAGATGAACGGTGCGTGGAGCAACGAGAACACCGAAAACACGTTAGCTTTGAAAGAGCGGAAGCTTATTTTCTGAGAAAAGAAAGATTTTCCTTTTTCTGGGTAGTTAATGTTATGATTCGTAATTATAATTTCTTATTGTGTTAGTTGGAAGTGCAAAAAGGAACGAGAATAAAAATTTGTTGAAATATTTGAGATTTTGCCAAGACAGTCCTCCAACATTCTATGTTGGACGATGGAATGGTTGATGTAACAGCCACCGCCATGCATGTATTCGAGCAGTTTTGTCTGGTTGTTGACTTTCCGATTAAAACTCAAGCACCGCTTGTCGTGACCGGCCCAAGATTTCCAGGGTCGACCACGGCTACACAAATTAGCGATGCAGCTCCCACGGCTGCGGCTGATTCCAATGCTGCTGCTGCTGTTCCTTCTGCTGGTCCGTCTCCTCTAAAATTCGTCAAAAAAGACGGACTAGCAGCAACATTGGAAGCAGCCGCAGCCGTGGGAGCTGCATCGCTAGTTCGTGTAGCCATGGCCGGAAACCTCGGTTAGGTCAAGATACCGCTTTCAGCTGTTCTTCGTATGAGAGGAAATGTGGATGCGACTACCGTCACGGGTGTAACGATTTTGAGAATCCATGGTGAGACTTGGCGGAGATTCACGGTTGTTTTGAAAATAAGTTGACTAGGAGTGGCAACGTCAATAACAAATTTTGACACATGTACACTGGGCAGGCGCAGAAAAAGTTCAGTGTTGCCAGTAACTTTGAAGATCATAAAAATTGTAACCATGGGTGCCAAACAACGTCAATGACTACACCCCGATGTGCCCCAGTTTGATTTTGGCACACTGTGTAGAGTGACCAACCCCTTGGGCCTTAGTCAAGAATCCGGAACAAACGAAGTACTGAGATCGTACCTGAGTCTAGGTGCTTAGTGATGTGGTTGTGGTGTGGCATCACTCAACATATGCCAGCTTCAGGGCACATGACATCGAAGAAACTGTTAAATGTGTGAGGTAATGCCCCACCATCGCCACATCAGTGAGGTCTGGCTTATCAGTCACCTTCTTTCTGGTTGCTGAGAACGGAAAGGCGGAAACTAAATCTGTATCTATTTTTCAGATAGTGTGACGGGCGAACTTTTCCTAGTATGTAGTTTTTCAAACACCTGTGTCTAGGTCTGGAACGGGACTTGACAATCAGGTAGCGTAGTATCGGGTAGTTTCTGATTGGTCGATTTGACAGTAGCAATCGTGGAATAAAAGGGACAGAGGGATCGCATCCATCTGGCTGGCAGTGATGCCGGAATTATGCCGGTTGACGTCAATGGCGTTGTTCATTGCATACATTTGCGAAATGAAAGTTGTATAATTGAGTGCACTGCGTGTTTTAAGCGATGGATATTGTTGTTTATTTATGGTTGCTTTTATTGTGTTGAGCAAAAATGATGTTTTAAAATAGAAAAAAATATATTTTACATTCCTGGCATCATTGGTCAACTCCGTCAAACATCACGCACAACTTTCCGAAAGGCATTCTTCAAAAACATTAAGAAGAGTGAGAAGCTCGATTGTCAAGTCCCGTCCCGGATAAAAATGAACAATATTTATGGCCTACTTTGATTTTGTTTTAAATTTTCAAATCCAAATCTTTTGACAGATTACTTTTTCGACTTGTACGAACAGTGTAAACACGGTCAGATAAAGGGATTCGAGGGTGCGGGGGGTGGACAGTCGCTCAGCCCGCGGATGTAAACAATCGCGACGTAGTGGAGACGCTCAAACGCTGCCAACTGCAATCAGTTCCAATCAGTCAGCAAATGGAGGAGCTGAGACGTCAACTGCAGCAGTGCAAAGGGCAGCTCGGATTGAAGTCAACCGATTAGACCATCAGCCCAACGATCGGTCAGCATCAGCGAATCCAAAATCATAAAGCTACCAACGATAAAGACTCATATAGATTGAGAAACACTCATTTAATTAAATTGGTACTAACTCTGTATCCGTAATTCTTCATCAGAGCAAATTCTCAGATCCTAATTCCCGAGAAATAATTGCAAGAACCACTAATGCAGCTGAGTCCAATCAACGATTTAACGTGTAACGCTATACCTACTAATCTGAGTGGTGCGAAGTGAAAGTTTCTTCATGTTGGTAGTGTTGAAATAAACGTTTCATCACCGTCGGTTGGTAGAGAGAAGTGTCAAACGGCTTTTTGTGCAGAGCCGATTCGTGACTTTGTGATTGTTTGTTGACATTGTTCATAGCTGGAGTTTTTACGGAGTGGAATAAAATTCAGAATGAAGTGTTTTGCTCACTTTTGCAATTATAAAGATGGACACGACGAAAATCAAAACATCAGTTTAAATAAGCACTTGCTCAGCCTCCTAGTGAATATCCCATACACAGGAGAAAATTGTCATAATTTACAAGGAAAAATTTTGAAACGATTTGTGATGTATAGAATCAAGTGTGCTCACGTAAAAAGAACAAAAAAACGAAGATTCAATAGTGGAACAATGTATAATGTTTGATTTTTAAGATGTTTAAATAAATATACACAGAAAAGTCTGTATAATGCATCCTCATTTAATCTCATCCCTGTTTTGCTTCTGTCTGCAAAATATACTTTTCATTTCAGGGAAGTCAAGAAAAAATAAAACCCTGACACATCCTCTACCTGACTTGCAATCAAACATAGTAATTTTTATTTGTATAAATTGTTGCAAATCAGATGCAAATTTAATGTGGCCGACGATATCTATGGAAGTGCTGTCGAAATTCCCTGGGACCTCCAATGGCAACGATTTGACTTCCCTCCAAATCGTGTGAAACTCGAACATGAAAACTCTATAGAACCCCCGTAGAACCTTGCTGGCAGCAACTAAAATATCCACTGAAACCTCTTCTGTCGCGGGAAAAATCTGTTGAAATTTCCTGGAACTTTTGTACTATCATCACAAATCTCCTTAGAACGTTCTCCGAAGTCACAGTCGTTCCTGAGCGAAAAAAAAATCGGAGGGGTTTTTTTCAGCGCAGGAGTCTACTTTGGTCCAAAATACGCAATAATACTGTTATTTTTAATTGTTTGAGTCGTTTCGAATCACGTTTTTAAAAAGATCAAAAACATCACTGAAAAATATTTATTTTTTATTTTGGACGATAACAATACTTCTATCTATTTCAACGAACCACAATGATAAAAAAGTGGTTCGATTTGACAGCTCGAAAGTGGTTCGATTTTGAGGTCCGTCTTCGCACCACTCAGCTACTAATCTACCCAGCACTGCCCTTTATGTGAGCTCTCAACAAACGCCATCCATTATTATACCAGAGTCGCTGAATCTGCGGATCTATTTTCTGTTCACCTCATTAATCGCACCCAAACGGCCGTATCCGTTTAGGTTTGGAGGTGTGTATTACAGTGCGAATCTTCGCATCGACGTCGCCACAATGGCTGCGTCGTCGGACCGTAAGCAGCCTATAAATATACTCTATCAAAGATACGCCATCACGTTCGCAGTCGAAGATTCATTGACCGCTCAAATCATGAACCGCGCCGAGGAAGCGAAAACGTTAGGCACCTTACCTACATTGTGTATTTACCACAATCAAAATAACCTGCTGCTGCGACATAATTGGTGGTGGGTTAAAATTGGATCCCTCCTCGGTCGACTTGTTGAGATATAAGAAGTAACAAGCTATAAATACCCCGATATGAAGCGGGACAGAAGGAGCGCGCAGATGATCTGTTTACACTTTCATAAATCTCATCTCAACCAAGATGAGTGGAATTAGAGGGTCCGCCCCTGGATGCTGGTGGCGCTGTCTTCCCGTTCATCAAAGTGACTCATTCAAGTGATCAGCTGCTCGGCTAGGAAAATTTATTCGTCCTTAGGGAACATCCATCAATGACGTAGCGTTTGAGGGGGGTGTGGCTGAGAAGTTGGGACCGGCCATGTGTTAGGTTTAGGGAAATATGCTCGCGGGGACGGGGTCTGAAATTGGTCAAACATAAGCTACGTCATTTATGGATGGACCCTTATGTGTGATTTCACATTCAGATCGAATATCTTTCTGTTGATGCAGATGGATGAGAAAATAACAAAGCGCAAAAGTAGCGTATGAATCAGCCGAGAAGCGGTGTCGGACAGAGGAAAACCTGCACATGTGGTAGAGTGAACAGAATTTTTCACATTGTTTTCCGGCGGGTGCAGGAAACACACTTTCATTTTCATTTGTTGTGACGTATTTCGGGGGGTGTGATTCACCGTGTGCAATGATCGGCAAGGCATATTTTGAAGATATTTGGACATTTGGTGCACACAATTGAAGTTTTTCCTTATAACAGTTTGAGTTCAGATTTCAAACAGTTTCTTGAAAATTGGAATTTTGAGCAAAAGCGTAGGACTCTAAGACCAGAAGGTACTATCGTTGGTCCCAAACTAATCGATGCACTCCTCGAATCATAGGAAAATCCACGAACCCCTCATTTTATCCGTCAGATTTTCATAGCGAATCAAAACAAACATAGTGTAGTACTAGAATTTCGACTAGAATAGGGTACGTTAATCGATTTGCTTGGGACCAATAGACTAGTCAAGTAGTGAGCCAATTTAAAATCGCTACTTTCCACCGGTCTGCAGGACTGCATTATTGTAAAACGTCATGTCTTAGCAACGGCACATTTTACTTTGATTCGATCAGTGTTCTAGACTGAAAAAAGCCTGGAGAACACGATTTAAAGGTTGGGAACACTGCCAAAAAGAGATAATTAATTTAATTTCAGATTCCTTGCGAATTTTCATTTCATCGAAGACATCATATCAAGAAGACTTGTCAGAATCCAAGCGACAGATACAATAGCGCTGCGCTTGAGTGAAGCTGGAAGCAACCATAGAAAAATGAGCAATTACACAAACCTTTCTTATGAGGATGTAATCTTTGCCATCAAATTCGTTCGAAGCATTTATTGAGCGGCAGATGACGCGATTGTACAGGATTGTATCTGTCTCATAGCGTTCGCATGGAAGAGTTGCCAGTCTTCTTGATTTGTTGTTTTCGATTTTATGTAGCTCAATTTGACACGGAGATATCGACTTTTTTTTAAATAGTATGTTTTTTTTAAAGGTGATAGGTAAAATATATGCATGACGTGAAGAAGCTGCAGTTCGATAAATTGACGCCACTTTGGAATCTACGTCATCGTTTCCGGTTTTCTAAAATCCAAGATTACGAAATCCTGTTCTTGAAAAACTGCCAAATACCCTACAATATGGGTATTTGTTTGCTATGAAAACGACGTGTAGAAGCTGGAATTGACGCCATTTTGGAATCCAAGATGGTTTAAAAAATTCAAGATGGCGACTTCCGGGTTATGATAAACTGTAAAATACTCTAAGTATGAGCATTTTCGGAACGGAAACGACGTGTAGTGGCCGGCTGCTGGTTTTCTAAAATGCAAGATTGCGATCTCCGGTTTTTGAAAAACTGTCAAATTCCCTACAATATGGGTATTTTTTGGAATGGAAACGACATGTAGAAGCTGGAATTCGATAAATTGACAGCATTTTGGAATCAAAGATGGTGGTTTCCGGTTTTCTAAAATCCAAGATGGCGACATCCGAGTTCTGAAAAACTTTAAAATACTTTTCAAGATGGGTATTTCCGGAACGGAATCGACGTGTAGTGGCCGGAAGTCGATGATTGACGACATTTTGGAATCCACGATGGCGGTTTCCGGTTTTCTAAAATCCAAGATTACGAATTCCTGTTTTTGAAAAATACCCTACAATATGGGTATTTTTTGGAATGGAAATAACGTGTAGAAGCTGGAATTCGATAAATTTACGCTATTTTGGAATCCAAGTTGGTGGTTTCCGGGTTTCGAAAATCCAATATAGCGCCATCTGAATGCTGAAAAACTGTAAAATACCCTTCAAGATTGGTATTTCCGGAACGGAAACGACGTGTAGTGGACGGCAGTCGATGATTGACGCCATTTTGGCATCTTCGATTGCGGCTTCCGGATTTCTAAAATCCAAGATTGCAACTTCCAGTTTTTGAAAAACTGTCAAATTCCCTACAATATAGGTATTTTTTTGACTAGAAATGACGTGTAGAAGCTGAAATTCGATAAATTGACGCCATTTTGGAATCAAAAATGGTGGTTTTCGGTTTTCTTAAATCCAAGATGGCGACATCCGAATTCTGAAAAACTTTAAAATACCCTTCAAGATGGGTATTTCCGGAACGGAAACGATGAGGCTGGAAGTAGATTATTGACGACATTTTGGAATCCGCGATGGCGGCTTCCGGTTTTCTAAAATCCAAGATTGCGACTACCGGTTTTTGAAAACCTGTCAAATATTCCCTACAATATGGGTATTTTTTGGAATGGAAACGATGTTTAGAAGCTGGAATTCAATAAATTGACACCATTTTGGAATCGAAGATGGTGGTTTCCGGTTTTCTAAAATCCAAGATGGCGACATCTGAATTCTGAAAAACTGTAAAATACCCTTCAAGATGGGTATTTTCGGAACGGAAGCGAGGTGTAGTGGACGGCAGTCGATGATTTACACCATTTTGGAATCTTCGTTTGAGGCTTCCGGTTTTCTAAAATCCATGATTGCGACTACCGGTTTTTGAAAAACTGTCAAATACCCTCAATATTGGTAGTTTTTGGAATGGAAATGACGTATAGAAGCTGTAATTCGATGAATTAACACCATTTTGGAATCCAATATGGTGGTTTCTGGTTTTCTAAAATCCAAGAGGGCGCCATCGAATTTTGAAGAACTATAAATACCCTTCAATGTGGGTATTTTCGGAATGGAAACAACGTGTAGAGGCCAGAAATCGATGATTGACGACATTTTGGAATTCACGATGGTGGTTTCCGGTTTTCTAAAATCCAAGATGGCGACATCCGAGTTCTGAAAAAACTGTAAAATACCCTTCAAGATTGGTATTTCCGGAACGAAAACGACGTGTAGTGGCCGGAAGTCGATGATTTACGCCATTTTGGAATCTTCGATTGAGACTTCAGGTTTTCTAAAATCCAAGATTGCGAGTACCGTTTTTTGAAAAACTGTCGAATACCCACAATATGGAGATTTTTCGGAATGGAAATGACGTGTAGAAGCGGGAATTCGATAAATTTACGCCATTATAGAATCCAGGATGATGGCTTCCGGTTTTCTAAAATCCAAGATGGTGACTACCGGTTTTTGAAAAACTGTCAAATACACTACACTCTGGGCATTTTCGGAACGGAAATGACGAGTATAGACCGGAATTCGAGGATTGCCAATTTATAATCTAAGAGGGCGGCTTCCGGATTTTGAAAAAAAAGCTGTCAAATTACATGCAATATGGGAAATTTTTCGAGTGGAAAGGACGTGTAGAAACCGGAATCCAAGATGACTGCTAATGGTTTTTGAAAAACTTTCAAATACCCCACAGCAAGGAATCAAAAATATCTTCAAATGAGAAAATGACAAGCGATCAACGAACCGAATAATAACGCTATGTCAGAAGTGAAAAGTAATAATGATATAATCTTCTTCGTTCTTTTTCATGACAAGCAGCCCGTGCGACACAACTAACTCGGGGCGGTAGAAGGAAACGAGCAAATTGTTGGCAAGCTGCTTCACGAAGTAAAGCCGAAAATGATACACGTGTGTTAATGGGAATTTTTTTGTTATGTCTTTTCTCGATTCATATCAAGCTGTGTCCTCATCCGTGTATTTTGCAACAAATCAGGCAAGCAATATATCATTATCCTTCTACCACTCGGATCGAGCTATGTTATAGAGCGAGTTTGTCACATGGTAGTCGTAGCAACCGTTTTGTCTGTATCGTTGGTTGCTTTATGTGTTTGGATTCGCTGCCCCACAGTATGGGTATTTTCGGAACGGAGAGGACGCAAGGCCAAAAATCGATGATTGACGTCATTTTACAATCCAAGATGGTGGCTTCCGGATTTCTAAAATCCAAGATGGCAACTTCCGAGATTTGAAAAACTGTCAAATAACCTAAAGTATGGGTATTTCGGAACAGAAACGACGAGTAGAAAATGAAAATCCTGATTGACGTCATTTTGGAGTCCAAGATAATGACTTCCGGTTTTTTTTAAATACTCTCAAATACCATACAATATAGTTATTTTTGGAATTGAAATGACGTGTGGACAGAGTTTATAATTGACGCCATTTTGGAATACAAGATGACGGCTTCCGGTTTTTGAAAAACTGTCACCTACAATATGGAAACCTTTTAAAATACAATATAGCGGTAATAAATTTTGGAAAAGTGTCATTCCCCAGAAGCTAATTCCAGAACGAGAACAACGTTTAGATGCCAAAAGTCACTGATTAACATAATTTTAGAATTCCGAATTTCGGGGGTATGGAAAGCTATCAATATGGGTATTTTGGGAATGCGAACAACGTGTCAATGCAGGAAATCGTCAGTTTATTACTATACAATATGGGTTTTCTCGGCATCGAAATGAAGTTTGACAAGTTTAACACTCCGAATACGATGCCTCCGAAAAACGTGTAACAGCAAGTTTGCAATGGCATAACTTAGCCATTTCTTAATGAATTTAAAAAAAATGGTGGTACCTTTAGAATTCCTAGGGTTTGTAGATGATGTTGGTTGTGAAAAGATTGAAAATAGAGTCGTCTATTTTTTAAAAACCGAAAAGAGTTGTTACACGTTTTTTTGAAAGATGTGTTTGTAGGATCTGTAATTTAGATTAATGGCCACAAATGTTCACAATTAGCCAGAAAACAGTCATGGTTCCTATATATGGATCCTGGCGACAAACGGAACGATCATCGAAAAATCCGGAACATCCGTAAAAGTGGTCAATCCATGAACCTGATCCTAGAGCTCTGCGGTTTTTTTTTTTGAAAACATTAGGATCTGTGATATAAGAATGAATTTGGGTCATTGACCCAGATGGCCATCGGACCGTCCAGCGGAAGATCCGGAACATCCGTAAAAGTGGACGATCCTGATGCAAGAGCTCCGCGTGTTTTTTTAACATTAGGAACTGTGATGATAGAAAGAATTTGGGATTGTGACATAAACATGAACCTGGATGTCGATGGGACCGTCCTCCGGAAGATCCGGAAGATCTGTAAAAGTGGTCAATCCATGAAACTGATCTTAGAGCTCCGCAGTTTTTGAAAAACACTATGAACTGAGATGATAGAATGAATTTGGGGTCGTGACATAAACATGGACCTTGATGGTCATGAGACCGTCCTCCGGAAGATCCGGAACATCCGTAAAAGTGGAAAATTCACGAAACTGATCTTAGAGCTCCGTGGTTTTCTTGAAAACGTTAGGAACTGTGATATTAGAATTAATTTGGGATCGTCATATAAACATGGACCCAGATGGCCATCGGACCGTCCTCCGGAACTGATCGTAGAGCTCCACGGTTTTTTTTTTCGAAAATACTTGGAACTGTCATATATAAATTAATTTGCGGTCGTGACATAAACATGTACCTAGAAGGCCATGGGACCGTCCTCCGCAAGATCTAGAACATCTTTAAAAATGGTCAATCCTCGAAACTGATTCTAGAGTTCTACGGTTTTTTCGAAAGCATGTGAAACTGCGATTTAAGAAAGAATTTGGGGTCATGACATAAACATGGACCCAAATAGCCATGGGACCATCTTCTGGTAAGTCCAGACCATCCTTAAAAGAGGTCATGTACAAGTACATGTTATGTCACGACCCCAAATATTTTTTTTACATCACAGTTCCTAATGTTTTAAAAAAAAACCGCAGAGCTCTAGGAGCAGGTTCATGGATTGACCACTTTGACGGATGTTCCGGATTTTTCGAGGACCGTTCCGTTTGTCGACAGGATCCATATATAGGAACCATGACTGTTTTCTGGCTAATTGTGAACATTTGTGAACATTAACCTAAATTACAGATCCTGAGCCACTTGCAAAATCCTACAAACACACCTTTCAAAAAAACGTGTAACAACTCTTTTCGGTTTTTAAAAAAAAGTAGACGACTCTATTTTCAATCTTTCCACAACCAACATCATCTACAAACCCTAGGAATTCTAAAGGTACCACAATTTTTAAATTCATTAAGAAATGGCTAAGTTATGCCATTGCAAACTTGCCGTTACACGTTTTTCGGAGGCTTCGTAGTCGGCGTAAAGTTTTTTACCCACCGTATTCGGAGTGTTAATGAAAAAAAGTCTCATCAACGGGACGGCGTGTAGAGGAGGTTCATTTTGTTATGTTGTCCATACCTATCACAGACGGATCATCCTGCAAAATTATCTCGCGTTGTGTACTGGAGAAAAATGTACAACGCCACGCGCCGAAAGCACTGCTGCTGATGATGACAACCGGACACCACCACTCACCACACGCGGTGATTGAATAAACACCGTTCGGCGAGACCGGATGGGATTCAATTTTGAAATCTGTGTTAGGGAAAGCGCTTTTAGCAGGCAATCGGTGATGTTTTTGATCACCATTGCAAAAGTTGGATTTTCGTGTAATTTTCAATAGTGACATAGGGTTAATTACCCCATTTCCAGCCTATTAAGCACAACCTGCACTTAGTCTTCCTTAATCTAGCGCAGTTTAGCACCAAACGGAATGCTATTATTACTGATGGCTTCCAAATTTATAATCCGTACGTACTGTAAGATTTGATAAAGAGAAACCAATCGTTTGACAATATCTAAAAGTCTAACACTGCTTCTTGACGCCAAACTCGGCCTACGGATTCTAAACTCGGCCTAACGCATTGAAATGCCATTGGAACGCCAATGAATTCACTTCGGCCTATTGGATGAAGATAAAACGTGATTCGGTGAGAGCGCTTCTTTTGTTTTTGGGAATTATGGGTGCAAACCTTCATATCACGCGTTCGCATTGACTTCGTTTCGTAGCGTATTAACTAAAGTATCGTACCAAACGCACAATTGACTTGTTAACTCTGAAATCATGGATTTATTTGAAGTTTTCTGCTCGATAGGCCCAAAATGGGCGATTAGGCTGAAGTAGTTCTCTACCCTATTGAAAATTAATAAAGTGTCATTAAAGCAGATTTGTAGAAAAAATTCCAATCGATTGGTTTGTTTAGAATTAAAGTCCATCCGCTATTGCCAAAGTTATAAGAGGTCAAAACCTTACCTCTTTTCGCAACGGGGACAATTTTGATTTTTTTTTTAATTGCACCCCCAATTGCCCCAATATATTGCCAAAGACGTAATCCTACGTCAAAAAACATGGGCAGGAACATGAACCTGAGTAGCTACGCAATACTTTCGTCATATTGTAATTCCTGAGGAACGCCGGGCATCTCAGCTAGTATGTTGTGTTTACTTGAAATCCACAGAGGGAGAGATGGGTGGAAAAAACAAAATACAATTCGGCAACACGGTTTCGTATGTCAAATATATTGCAACGCTTGCCAGAAGATACGCAACCTTTTGAATTTTCATTTCGATTCGATGTAAGTACAAAATTATAATTAAGTACATCGCAATAGTTTGCAACATTTCTTAGGGCTGTAAACCAACCAGCAAACATCAATCAATCAATCAATCAATCAATAGAGTTAGGGTATTATTTTTGATTGCAAAACCTACTTGAATTTTATTTACTACTCGAAGTGTAGTAAGCTTGAGTTCATACGACCCAATGTCCCAGCTAATGATTAGATTTTACTGAAGATAGAAGCGTTAGAAGGTTTTTAGACAAAAACTACCAAACAAACAATGTAACATTTACTCCTACAAAATCTCTCTTACGACGCATAAAATTGGTTATTCGTATAAATGTTTGTGTTCATGTTGTAAATACCTGTACTTGGACATCCATGTTGATGACTGCTTTGAGTTGTTTAGTGTTTCCTGTGTAGGTAGATGACAATGGGTGTATTTGTTGATGTGTTGATCCAAAGGGTAGTGGTGTGTCTGTATCTGCTTTTATGTTTCCGGCTATTCCTTTGTTCAGTTGTAGGATGTGGCAAATGTGTTTCGTTTCCTGTCCTGCGAATGTGTCGCTTTTTTATGTCAATCACAAGGTGGGACCCGGCCCCGGAGGATTCTAAAATTTGTTTACGATATTCTGCTGCGTCCTTCCTTCTTTCTTCACCACCTGTCACTGGGTATCAAAGACACGCGGGGGAGGAACGTAACGGGGAAGCAACAGCGAAATCACGTTCACTTTTTATTTTCGTTGCGTCCCGATTATTTTTTTTTCTATCGCGGATATTTTTAGCTGGTGATGACACTCGCTACACTGCTAAGTGGTGGACGAAATATTTCAAAGCAATTAATTTTTTGATTAGCCACTGACTGGACACTCTCTGTGGTTTTGTTGTTGTTGTTGTTGTTGTAGTTGTTAGGCACACTGGGGTTGGTTTTTGCTGAAAATAACAAGATTAATCACATGTCACACATGTCACGCGTCGTGACAAACAAACAAAGTAACCTGCGTTTTGTTTTTTTTTTCGGTTCGCAAAATTCAGACTCCTTTCAAACGTTGCACTCTTCCACTTTCTATGCCTTCTTATTCTCCACCGTCACTGATCGAGCGCAGAGTTGCATTCTTCTAAGTAGGCGTTGCTTCGCCCGAAATTTTCACGGTTCACGACGAGTCACACGGTGGTGGTCCAAATGAGTAGTGATTAAATGTTCTGACTAACGGCACATCTCGGGGGACAGGTGAATCGGTAAGTGTGCACGCTGGTGTGTATGTATGTGCGATCGAACATCTGTTTTCGTTGTGAAGACAACTACAACCCGATTTGGGACGGTGGGGTGTCTGCTGCTATCGGTCTATTTCGGTTGTCGGGTGCTGTTCTTGGCAATTTTCACGCGTCGTTTTATTTTCACACACTTTTCCGCTTGCCAAAAAGAAAAACACCGTGACGAACGACGACACCGATGTTGTTGCGAGGCAAGCTCGATTTGCGCGGATGTAAACACAAAATTTCCTTTCCTTCACACATCTGATGATTTAAGTCAGCGCTGGTGGGCGGCGCGGCGGGGTGCTCACCTTAATAGGCGGCGAGGAGAGGGAAAGTCGGAGAAGGCGAGCCAGAGAGTCTTTGATTTACATATTTAGGAAAAGAAACAGCAGGTCCTGAAAGGGTTCTACACTAGTTGCGGTATATTTATAGTTTGCTTCTGTTGTCTTATGCTGCGGAAATAAATTTACGAATTTTTGGCGTTTTTATTGCGATATTTCAACGTTTGCCAAAAATTCACGACCGGCCGTGAGAAAAAACAAAGCGGCAGTTGGAGCACAGAGGCATTTGTTTATATGTGTTTTTATGAGGTGTTTGTTAGTCGTACACATGCTAAGTTGAAAGTAGCCATTAATGTGTAAAATTTTACCCATTTTGGAGTAAAGTGTCTTAGCTCATTAATCGGTAATTTTTAGTATCCATATAATGAGTATCTGAAGTGAATTGAACTGCCCTGAACTCTCTGATCTTCTCTAATGTTCCCAAAATATGTTTGAAATTTTCCAAACTTCTTAGGAATTCTCTACTTCCTTAAAATTCCAGGAACTACTTAAATATTCTCTAAAATTTCCAGACATTTATGGAGCTGTCCTGAATTTATCGAAGCTAACCTTTACACATTCTTTCTTTTGTTTTTCAGAACCTGTGCTAAACAACAATTTTCATCGAAAATAGACCACAAAAGCCGAGAAATCTACTCATTTGTTTAACATGGGGAAATGAGAAGAATCGGCGAAAACTCTGGAAAACTTTACGAGAAATTATTTTCAGAGGAAGCCAGATGGGCTTTTGAAGAAGTCGGAAGAATCTTCCGGGGAATGTCAGGTGACATTTCTGAGAATAATAGATAATCAACATCCGGGAGTGTTAAAAGACTCTTCCAACGGCCAAAAGTAATTTCCGAAGAAAGTTGGCAGATACTTGTTTGGGTAGAGTTGGAAGAAACTTGCTCGTGAAAATCAGATGAACCTCTCCGGAGCAGCTGGAAAACCGTTCAGAGGAAACCGGTAGAAACTTGGACTAGCAAGAGACTTCCAGGAAAAATCCGAAGGAATTTCCGGGGGAACTCTGAAAGTCGGAAGACAATTCCAAAGGAAGTCAAACGGACCTCTGGGTAAGTCGGAAGAAAATTCCAGGAGAAGTCAGAAGAGTCTTTAAGGAAGGAAGGAAGGAAGGAAGGAAGGAAGGAAGGAAGGAAGGAAGGAAGGAAGGAAGGAAGGAAGGAAGGAAGGAAGGAAGGAAGGAAGGAAGGAAGGAAGGAAGGAAGGAAGGAAGGAAGGAAGGAAGGAAGGAAGGAAGGAAGGAAGGAAGGAAGGAAGGAAGGAAGGAAGGAAGGAAGGAAGGAAGGAAGGAAGGAAGGAAGGAAGGAAGGAAGGAAGGAAGGAAGGAAGGAAGGAAGGAAGGAAGGAAGGAAGGAAGGAAGGAAGGAAGGAAGGAAGGAAGGAAGGAAGGAAGGAAGGAAGGAAGGAAGGAAGGAAGGAAGGAAGGAAGGAAGGAAGGAAGGAAGGAAGGAAGGAAGGAAGGAAGGAAGGAAGGAAGGAAGGAAGGAAGGAAGGAAGGAAGGAAGGAAGGAAGGAAGGAAGGAAGGAAGGAAGGAAGGAAGGAAGGAAGGAAGGAAGGAAGGAAGGAAGGAAGGAAGGAAGGAAGGAAGGAAGGAAGGAAGGAAGGAAGGAAGGAAGGAAGGAAGGAAGGAAGGAAGGAAGGAAGGAAGGAAGGAAGGAAGGAAGGAAGGAAGGAAGGAAGGAAGGAAGGAAGGAAGGAAGGAAGGAAGGAAGGAAGGAAGGAAGGAAGGAAGGAAGGAAGGAAGGAAGGAAGGAAGGAAGGAAGGAAGGAAGGAAGGAAGGAAGGAAGGAAGGAAGGAAGGAAGGAAGGAAGGAAGGAAGGAAGGAAGGAAGGAAGGAAGGAAGGAAGGAAGGAAATAGCAATTTCCACAGTAGGTCTCCTGGAGGAAGCCAGAGGATAAGAAATTTCCGGAGAAAGTTGGAATAAACTTGCGGGAAAGATGAAAGACTCTTCCAGGGCATGTTGGAAGAAACACCGGGAGGTGTAAGAATAATTCATACTAAGTAAGACGAAGTTTCAATACTTATGACTACCTATCAAAATAATAACTTGGTCTATCATAATATCTGGTCTCCGGAAAACATTATCCCGATTCCCGGGAAGTGCCATCAGTTAATTTCCTTTCATGGATAGCCAAAAATGGCCATGAAATGGAAGCACTAGTAGAGAGAATATTTGAAGATCAGAATGTCTTCAGGATAATGCCTTGCCAACATAGGGAAATGCAGGTAATGTCGGCCTAAGTGTCCCTAATTTGGGCCCAGCAATCAACTAAATTTGCAATAGCAACCAAAAATATCCATAAGTAACGTCCCAATAACGCGTTCATCTAGATAAAATTGAAAAATAGCAGATTTTTAGCGATGGGCCCAATCTTAGATCCATAGGCCAACATTAGAGACATTTCCCCTATTTAATATGATTAGCGAAAATTTGATTTTGAAATCTCCACCGCAATCTTGCGGAGGCTCCTGCACCGTGTACGCGAGAATACTTCGTCAAAACGCCATGGAACCTCCGCTGGCAGAATCGGAATCCTTCATCGAAATCATGCAGATGCTCCTCCACTGAGAACGCGAGAAAACTCCGTTGACATTCCCTGAAACATCCACTGGCAGCCTCCAAAATCGCCACCGAAACCGTATGGAACCTCTTCTGCCAGGAACGTGAGAAAATTCCGTCGTTGGTAGCATCCAAGATCTTCACTGGTATCGTGCAGAACCTCCTTCACCGGTAATGCTGTCTTCGTCGTCGAAATTCCGCCGAAAACACGAGAAACAACCCAACGAACATTTCGACAGTGAGCATGCATAAGGGCTTATACGCGATGATCGATTCTCTTCATCGATTTTCTCTTTGCATTGCTACAGCTAAGCAAAACAATTTTCTAGAATTTGTTCAATGCAGAGTTGTAACATGTTGTATTGGCTATCAAAAGCAACAGCAAACGCACCGAGCAACGTTAATTCTAGCGAGCTATTAACAAAAGAGAAAATCGACGAAGAGAACCGATCATCGCGATCGCGTTTACGCCCTTACGTATGCTAACTGTCGATTTTCAGTACCGTAAAACGGGGTATCTTTGATAGTGCGGTTAGCTTTGATTGTAGAATATAATCATAAAATTTCAAGCTGAACATTGCATTATGTCCTAAGTAACATTGACAGATTCTCTTCGTCGACCCTCTCTTTGTACCCCACGGCCATGTAAAGATATTCTATGGTATTTTCAGTACACAGATCGATAAAAGAAGCTTTTATCTAGCATCTAATATGACAAACATAGCAAGAAACGGTTATGTCGAAGACAACAAATCAAAAAGACTGGCAACTCTTCTTTTTCATACGAACGCTATGAGACAGGTACAATCGCGACATCTGCCGCTCAAAGGTAAATGCTGCGAACGAATTTGATAGCAAAGATTACATCCTCAGAAGAAGGATTTGTGTATTTGCTCATTTTTCTATGCGTTGCTTCCACCTTCACTCAAGCGCAGCGCCATTGTATCTGTCGCTTGGATTCTGACAAAGTTGCCAGTCTTCTTGATTTGTTGTCTTCGGTTATGTGCTCAAGTTATTAACGAAAAAAAAAGTCGACGAAGAGAATCGATCAATGTTTCTTAGGACCTAATGCAATGTTTAGCTTGATTTACTCTGCACTATTTCCGAATTGGACATATTGGTTCCATATTGAAGCATTGAGTGTTGCCCTTGATATAGCATAGAGGTTCAAATGTTGGCCTATGGATCTAAACCTGGGCCCATCGCTACAAATCTGCTGTTTATCAATTTTATCTAGATGAACGCGTCATTGGGACGGTGCTAATGGTTATTTTTGGTCGCTATTTAAAATTTAGCGATTGCTGAATTTATGTATGGGCCCAAATTAGGGACATGTAGGCCCACATTACATCCATTTTCCCTATGTGTTACATATTTTCCAAACATATTACACGCAGAGAAACGGTTTTTAAGTTCAAATGGATATATTTTTGACTCAGGGCCTAATATATTTTTGATATTGTTTCAAATATATTATTCGGTTAATTCAAAGAAAAATATTTTTGAATCAACAAACCGGTTGTAGAGTCAATAATCTGTTTGTTGATTCTAAAAACCATTTTGTTGATTCAAAAACATGTTTTGTTGAAATAGTGATACAATATGTTTGAATCAATAACAAAATACATTAGGCCCTGAAACAAAAATCCATTTTTCTGCGTGTAAAAAACAATTTTCTTGTTTTTCATCTGTTTGAAAAGACACAATCGTTTCCAAAATAGCCATCACAGATTCAATGTTGTCTTCTTATTGCTTATGATGTTTTCTGATTATATACTCATTCAAAGCATAATGTTTGTTGAACTAACTTGATTAAGTTTCACGCATCTTTATCAAATATATCTCGCCTAAACAATAACCATAAGAAGCGCCTAACCACAATTTCGGGATATCATCCCAACTGTATGTGGTATAGTCGTACCATCTAAGATATCGTTAGTGTATGGTACCCGTTTATGAGCGCGAGATCTGTTTGCATAGCAATGATTATCAAAAGAGAAAGTCGATTAAGAGAATCGATCAAAGCAGAAAGGACCGTTTTAAAGAGCCTGAATTTATAAAAAGGCGACATCTTATCCATTTGACAGGTCTTCTGCTCGATTGGAATGACTTTTCCTATAACTTTGACAGACAATCGATTGATCCAATTTTGACATGTCGTCTCTTTATAAATTCAGGCTCTTTAGACCGTTTGAATTGCGAAACCGAACTTTTGTCAGTGCGAACCACAACCTGAGGTAGGTTTTAAAAACAAACGATCAAACTGACGTTTGTCACAACACAAGCAGGCTCAATCTTCATACCCAATCCTATTTGCTATTAAAACGGTTGTGTTGCACAGTGTGTTTAATTCTTCTGCCTTTCGGTCCTTTCAAAATTATAACCTTAGCCAGACGAACACCTGCGTTCAAATATGAAGCTAATCATGCATCGAGCATCCCAAAATAGAACCACTTATAAACGGTCCGATAGCGCAATAACACAGGTACGAGTATTGCGATTTTACACCCAAACTCGTTCCACCGCCACAAATTCTCATCATTCACAAACGCTACGGCGCTAAAATTAGGTCAATAATTGCCAAAAATATGTCAGTGTTAACTTGCAAAAAAAAAGAAAAACATCACAGAACAGAAAAACACGCCGCTGATCTCCACCACAAGACACAGACACTCGCATCATCGGCCGAGGAAAGGAGCATCCCAATAATCACGAATCTCCTCCGTGACAAATTTTCACCTCTGATCACGGCTTGCTTTCATCGCATTCCCTCTCCCTCTCACTCGCTCTGACTCACTCATGTTCACTGTTTGTTGCACTTTTCATTTCCCGTTTTTCTTCTTCCATTCGTGAATAGCAAAGGTAGGTAGGCACTTGTTTTTCTCGATACGCATCCGCCTGCTCCGTGCTGATGATGAGACCGAAAACCGAAACTGTCGAGGAAAATCAGTCAAGCTCTTCTTGGGTTGCTTTGATTTCCCTCGATCAAAAAGAGTTTACCGTTTTCCATTTTCGAACATAGCCTGATCCCCCATGCCTCTGGACTGCAATTTTCACCCCATCAAAACTGATTACTGAACTCGAATCGATCCTCTTTGACAGACACCCAACTGGCATTAGTGTTTTCCCCCAAATTCGATCACACATACACACGGGCAGCCAGCTCCGATCACTTTTCGAGTCGAAAAAGTCGACAACTGAATGGCACTTTTTCCACGATCGATTCCACCCTTCCCGCTTCACAGCGAGTTCCTCCTTATTTTTCCTGACGTAACAATTCAATTGCCATCGCGGTAGGTCCTAATCCAGGAGAGCATCGTCAATTTTCCACCTAATCATCGAACTGCGTGAGCAATTTTCACCTTTTTCGTGAACGGCTTTCACGAACACATTGCCACCACGCGCGCATACACTTTCACTTGTTCACTTTTTCACGCACGGGCAACGGGGGGGATTGCACGATGCTTGGTGGTTCAGCGCGGATCCGTTCTTTCCGTTTGTGTCTTTACCGAACGAGTTGAGAATCGAGACTGGTGCGAGATCCGTGCGCGCTATTATGGCATGGCATGCTTAGTGATGGGGATTCGTGAATTACTTACTTCTGTGCCTTCAACTCGGGCGAGGTGAGCAAGGCTTACTTGATCGTTTATGTGTGGGGAACGTCGAGAGGATCCTCGAATTGGGTTCGAGTGCGGCTGCGTCGTGAGCGATCGGTTGTAGCGGGCCATATGGTTGGCAGTTTTTCCGCTTTTGGGTGAGTTTGTGGGAATGTTAGGTTTTCCCGAGTTGGAAAATGATTGATGACAGCGAACGTTGTTGATGTTTGGTGGGTTTGTTCGAATTAAGGGGATTTTGAGGGACCTTTCTATCTGCCTTTGCGTCACCACACCCATTTTTAGGAGGTGAAGATATACAGTAATGACCCAATTTTTTCAGCCGTAGCTCATAACCGTTAATCCAAATATTTTTCATTCATTTTCAAGATGAATGTTTAAGGTATACTTTGGTGCAATAATTAGAGCATATTTTCAAAAAAGGAGCTGACAAACTCCGGTTCTTGCTGTATTAAAATATCTGTGGCTATTTGCAAAACCACCACCTGATGTATATGTGGAATGAAGTTTTAGATTCTAGAAAGTCTAAGTCAAGTTCAGGTTCTGTGTGAAAAGTCTCATTATAAAGTCTCTAAATTCTGGGATATTGGAAAACTTTTTTTAGAAATGCTGTATGATCCTCAAGGACGTTATCCTTAAGGACGTTATAAAGTTATCCTTTCTATTTTTGAGCTCTCAGAATTGATCACATTGCCATGCAGTTTTGGGAGGAAAAATTGCTGAGTTTTTTTTTGGAAGAGCCAAAATAAGACCAAAAAGCGAAAAAACAACCGAATCTCTCATTTTACCTCTAAAAATTAAATGAAACTTAAATTTGTGCTGAAATTTAGTTGTTTTGACTCTCGCCCAATATTTTAAAATGTCGCTTTCGATATTTTTCAATAAATCATAAGACGTTTGAGAGACATCGAAAAAAAAAATCAGAAAATGCCAAAAATGGAAAAATAGAACTGTTGAAAACAACAATAACAAAAAGTTTAACTTATGTTTATTTAAAAGCTTGTCAAAAATTCTAACTTGTCTTATGGGACACAATGAACATTGTTAAATTTAGACCTAATAGCACCGACAAACCGACATGACACTTAATTCTGACTTATGCCCGAAAATCGTAAACGGCCGATTTAAATGAGCAGTGATCCGAACTGTCAAAACAATAGGATTTTTTGATCTAGATAAAAATAAAGTGCCCAAAATAGATCAGACACGATCAGATGTCAGTAGTGTGTTTTGGTTAGAAATTTTAATGATTTTGTTATGGTCATTCATGTCGGTTTGTCGGTGCTAATAGTTCAGCTAATATTTTCTAATACTTTCTAATATTTCTAATCCCGCTCTTCAAGGTTACTGATATTCGCTTCATTTCTCTTATATTCGTTCATCGTGTGCGACGGTACTCGAAGGACAGACAAACAGACGTATTCTGGATCATCGTTCACACATTTAACCGAGCATTTAACGACAGATTTGAGTATTATCATTTCCGCGAACTACTCACCGTAGCGCTGGCATCGGATCATTTTGACGTTCCAATAGATTCTGTTTCCCTTGCATGCAACATTGTTTGCGATTTAGCGAGCTAGCTTGTTTTCCGTGAGAATCTCCGAAAGATGTCGTTGCTGAGGTCCTATATTTAGGGCACAATGTTTTGTTTTGATGCCCACATAAAAGCAAATCGTAAAGAATGCTCGGTGAGTGAGGAGTGTGAGTGCCAATGCACCACTCAAAACTTCGGACTGCGTGCTCTTCTTCTCTTCGTCGTTCGCATCGTGAGCGGTGGAGAGCGTTCTTCGTATGCTTTTTGGGGTGTTTACATCTGTGTAGATTTGCTAACGCTTGTGTACTAGCCAATCAGCACGAATTTCAGTTGCTCCTGAAATCTCATGCTGGTAGACGCTGATGCCCTGTTTACATTATGCTGTTGAGCTTTTTTGCTAGCAGCTAGCTCATTAGCGCTAGTGTAATAGCATAAGCGTAAACACCCCATTAGTCTTCATGACGATGCGAATGGCATGCTTTGATCCTCACGAAGAATATTTTTATATGCTCTAATGATGTCGCACGAAGCGTATTGGCGCTGACAACGTCTCTCCGTCGGGATGCTATTTTTTCTTTAACGATGTTTCTCATTAATGTTTGTGTAAATGAAACAAAAAACGTAGAAGAGTCTGTGCCTAGGGGCACGAACGGAAGGTTGACGTAGAACCGCTAGTGGACGGAACAAATTTGTTGATCATTTACACTGAGGCAAATAAACGTAAGAATTTCATAAGGCTCGACTTATGAACGACACATACGGATTTCATAAGCGTGACTTATGAATGGTTTTTTTCCAACATGAGGTAGCTCGTATAGGCCTCTAACCATTTCATTTTCCCAAGCGTTGAAAGACGAGTGGTCAACATACGGGCTTCATAACCTCAACGTCCATGGTTCCACAAGTCTGCTCAATTTTTATGTTTTGTTTATGTATATTTTTCATAAGACAATAATCAATAATATTCATACCGATTTCATATGGCTAAAATTCATAAATGGTTCTCATGGAATGTTTACGTTCTTTTGCTTCAGTGTAGTTCTTAGCCCTTTCCGTTTTTGAATTGGTGGCCCTGAAAAGGGCCGGCTGTTTTTCAAATGGTGGCCACACCAGTGCAAGTCGATGCCGACCGGATGACGGTGACCTAGTCATGCTGCCTATTGCGGGAAGCCTTTTCTCCGATCGATGTGGGTGCTTTCATCGTCGTCGTCGTATAGGTGCGATGCGAGCTGTTCCACTCATAAGTCGTGTCCGACGCTTATCTGTCCGTTGCTCGAAAGCAAATGACGATGAAAACGTTTTGGCAAGCGTTTTTACTATCGTTGATTTTCTCCTCCCTTCCATTCATTGGTGAAATGGTGAGTGGTCAACCGAGCATTGAGCTGGCTCATGTGAGCATATCGTGTGTTCGATTTGCGATCTGTCATTGATTTTTTAAATGTGACCCCCAGTATAGAAATTAAAGACGTAGTCCTACGTCAAAATATTCACGTAAACCCACTAGCAAAATCAAGACACTCGTCATCACAAGCAACCACACAAAGCCTCGTTCATGAACGATAATAGCAATGATGCTCTTCATGAAGAGGATCAAACCGGGTGTTTTCTTCTACAAGTGGCATCGCTCACGAAGAACGATTGTTGGGGTCGTGTTGCTGGTAATTTGAGAGTGAGTGACTCATGCCCAATGGTTGCATGTGGTCACTCAGCGAATAAAGGGAAGGGTGGGAGAAACAAATTGCTTCGTCAATATAAGCGGTCGCACACGAAGAATGAACTGCACACACATTGCTGCTGTTCTTCTACCGCGATGGGAAAATAATCCGATCATCGCTTCAGTAACCTTGATTGTATTTTGCTAAAGAAGGTGGGAAACTTCTGAAGCTGCCGGGATAGATCCCGGTTCATCAGCACCAAATGCATGTTGTGCGAAAACCATTCCGTGATTTGACATCGCAATGCATTTGACCAGCAATATCACAAACTCTTTTTACTACTACATATTTTTTTATTTTTTTATTTTCTGTTTGAACTTATTTCACCCCGACTACAATAGTTTTCAACTGAAGCATGATCGTTTTGACCGATCTGGGTGGATTCTACCCAAATTTGGGTAGTTTTGAAATAGCGTGCAGGCGATTTCGGTGAAGATTTTTGATGTTGTCAACAAGGGAGGGGGGGAAGGTGAGGCGACTGTCAAATACAAACACCACCGGTACGTACCAAGCAAGCAGAAACCCACAGAACACACCCCATAATAGCCCAATAAAACCATCCGCACCATAGTTCCATTTTAATTAACTTCTAGACTTTTTCCACCCACACTTTAGCTTCCAATTAATTTCACTATAACTTAAGAAATCCCACAGTTTCTGCACAGTTTGTTCCGCGTACTCCTCCGAATTACCAAGTAGCATGCCGGCCCTGTGACACAGCTCAGGGGTCTCGTGTTACTGAGCTAGATATCCGGGAGTCTTGGTTGAGCCACATAGGGTGAGTCTCATCTAGTCTCCATTTCTAATCCCGCTCTTCAAGGTTACCGATATTTGCTTCATTTCTCTTATATTCGTTCATCGTGTGCGACGGTACTCGAAGGACAGGCAAACAGATGTATTCTGGATCATCGTTCACACATTTAACGACAGATTTGAGTATTATCATTTCCGCAAACTACTCACCGTAGCGCTGGCATCGGATCATTTTGACGTTTCAATAGATTCTGTTTCCCTTGCATGCAATATTGTTTGCGATTTAGTGAGCTAGCTTGTTTTCCGCGAGAATCTCCGAATGATGTCGTTGCTGAGGTCCTATATTTAGGGCACAATGTTTTGTTTTGGTGCCCACATAAAAGCAAATCGTAAAGAATGCTCGGTGAGTGAGGAGTGTGAGTGCCGATGCACCACTCAAAACTTCGGGCTGGGTGCTCTTCTTCTCTTCGTCGTTCGCATCGTGAGCGGTGGAGAGCGTTCTTCGTATGCTTTATGGGGTGTTTACATCTGTGTAGATTTGCTAACGCTTGTGTACTAGCCAACTAGCACGAATTTCAGTTGCTCCTGAAATCTCATGCTGGTAGACGCTGATGCCCTGTTTACATTATCACGAAGAATATTTGTATATGCTCTAATGATGTCGCACGAAGCGTTTTGGCGCTGAAAACGTCTCTCCGTCGGAATGCTATTTTTTCTCTAACGATGTTTCTCATTCATGTTTGTGTAAATGAAACAAAAAACGTAGAAGAGTCTGTGCCTAGGGGCACGAACGGAAGGTTGACGTAGAACCGCTAGTGGACGGAACAAATATGTTGATCATTTACACTGAGGCAAATAAACGTAAGAATTTCATAAGGCTCGACTTATGAACGACGCATACGAATTTCATAAGCGTGACTTATGAATGATTTTTTTCCAACATGAGGTAGCTCGTATAGGCCTCTAACCATTTCATTTTCCCAAGCGTTGAAAGACGAGTCGTCAACATACGGGCTTCATAACCTCAACGTCCATGGTTCCACAAGTCTGCTCAATTTTTATGTTTTGTTTAAGTATATTTTTCATAAGACAATAATCAATAATATTCATACCGATTTCATATGGCTAAAATTCATAAATGGTTCTCATGGAATGTTTAGGTTCTTTTGTTTCAGTGTAGTTCTTAACCCTTTCCGTTTTTGAATTGATGGCCCTGAAAAGGACCGGTTGTTTTTCAAATGGTGGTCGGATGACGGCGGCCTAGTCATGCTGCCTATTGCGGGAAGCCTTTTCTCCGGTCGATGTGGGTGCTTTCATCGTCGTCCTCTTATTGGTGCGATGCGTGCTGTTCCACTCATAAGTCGTGTCCGACGCTTATCTGTCCGTTGCTCGAAAGCAAATGACGATGAAAACGATTTGGCAAGCGTTTTTATTATTGTTGATTTTCTCCTCCCTTCCATTCATTGGTGAAATGGTGAGCGGTCAACCAAGCATTGAGCTCGCAGATGTGAGCATGTCGTGTGTTCGATTTGCGATCTGTCATTGATTTTTTAAATGTGACCCCCAGTATAGAAATTAAAGACGTAGTCCTACGTCAAAATATTCACGTAAACCCACTAGCAAAATCAAGACACTCGTCATCACAAGCAACCACACAAAGCCTCGTTCATGAACGATAATAGCAATGATGCTCTTCATGAAGAGGATCAAACCGGGTGTTTTCTTCTACGAGTGGCATCGCTCACGAAGAACGATTGTTGGGGTCGTGTTGCTGGTAATTTGAGAGTGAGTGACTCATGCCCAATGGTTGCATGTGGTCACTCAGCGAATAAAGGGAAGGGTGGGAGAAACAAATTGCTTCGTCAATATAAGCGGTCGCACACGAAGAATGAACTGCACACACATTGCTGCTGTTCTTCTACCGCGATGGGAAAATAATCCGATCATCGCTTCAGTAACCTTGATTGTATTTTGCTAAAGAAGGTGGGAAACTTCTGAAGCTGCCGGGATAGATCCCGGTTCATCAGCACCAAATGCATGTTGTGCGAAAACCATTCCGTGATTTGACATCGCAATGCATTTGACCAGCAATATCACAAACTCTTTTTACTACTACATATTTTTTTATTTTTTTATTTTCTGTTTGAACTTATTTCACCCCGACTACAATAGTTTTCAACTGAAGCATGATCGTTTTGACCGATCTGGGTGGATTCTACCCAAATTTGGGTAGTTTTGAAATAGCGTGCAGGCGATTTCGGTGAAGATTTTTGATGTTGTCAACAAGGGAGGGGGGGAAGGTGAGGCGACTGTCAAATACAAACAATCGTCGCCTACTAGGTCGCCTACATCGCATAACTGGCTCCAAACTACAACAAATCAAGTAACAATTCAGTAGCCATTTGGCATCCACTCTGATTTATGATGGTTTTATAACGACAATGAACAAACCACTTAGTATAAATACAGCATTTCAAAGTGTAAAACATTCCTGCTCAGTAATTCAGCATTTTGCTGTTTTAAAAACCTTTTATAGTGTGGCAAGAAAGTCAAAAACTGTCTTGTTTTAAAAATAAATTTAAATCAGTTCTCAATCCCTCCTTAAAACTGCATAAACGTCATTAGCAATTGTTTATTAATGTCTTGATAAAATACTTTATAAACGTGTTCTATCATTGTAAAAGCAACCATAAAACCATTAGGTTTTGCTTTACAGCAAAAAGCATTTATTGTTGCTTTTTAAGCTTTCTAAAGTGCATCACAAACTCCTCAATTACTCTGTTTACAAATTGAGCTTAAAAGATGGTTCCTCATAGTTAATAAATGCCAAATTTATGACAAGAAAATCTCGAAGGATAGACGAAGTAGGATGAAAAATTCAAGTCGATTTTGGAAAAATTTACTTCTTTAGAAGAACCAGCACATCATCAACGACTAACCATCTGGCGGAGAAGAATAAAGTGAGCGGGCCCTCGAATTCATAAAACATTGTCGAAAGTTGAAAAACATACCAGCCTTTTTAAGATCTTGCGAATAGATGACAATCGAAATAATAACCGACAGCAAACCACTGAAACTGTTCGTTCGCGGAGATTAGCTGGTTTCCGATCCATAGCAGCGATTTTATTCGGCGAAAGAATACTCTTCGAAAATTTCATTCAAGCGTACATCCCTGCATCGTTGGATGGTGCACTTCTGTAACCATCCGGAAGAAAGAGATCTTTTTCTGGAACGATTGCGCTTCCAGCTGTTTGAAATGCGAAATGTTGTAAAACAGTATCGCAAACTATCTGAATAACTGCTCGCAATCCATCGGGAGAAAACCATCTGGAAGAACCCTGGATCCCACAGCGCAACTATCGAAAGATAAACAAACTTTAACGTTTAACTTTTTGCAGGCAACTTTGCCTCCATAAATGCTGCCATAAATCTGAACGGGTTAGGATCAAGCAAAATGGCTTTAGATAAATACAATTCCGGCTGCAAGTTTTCTTCATAAAAGCCATTTTAAAAACTTATGAATTTGTTAAGGATTTCTTGAAAGCAAAACAACTTTTTCACAAATGACCAATGGAAATCAACTTTTATGCCACCGCCATGTTACAATTAGTTTGCTAGTTTTTTACAATCTTCGATTTTCAATCTATAGTTCCTTGGATATAACTATATTATTGGTAAATTTAGCAATGAGCAAACATTTAAACGCGAAAATCATAAAAAAATCTCGGCCTACCTCGATCTGAAGAATATATATTTTTTTTCAATGTGAAATAATTAGTCAAATCGACGTTTTACGAGGGTGAACGTATTTTTGTCGATGTTTTCACGTAGTTTTCACATAACATTTAATAAGGCACTTAAAACTAGGCCACTTAATATTATTTTCTATGTTGATTAATTCTGTTGATTTAGCAAGCGGCTAGGGAAATGGCTCGGAAAGGGTTTTTATTGTTGCTAAATAGCTTTTGTTGTAGCTTTCAAATGGTTCTCAATGCGTTCGTCATACAACCTTTTGCAGTAAATCAATCTTGAAGAGCTTCGAGAATACACCCTTCAGAACCTTCTCCAGGGTGGGCATTAATGACAAAATAGCCTTGACCAGAGTTTTATGAATGTTGTTTTATAGTTGCTTTGTAGTATTTCATAAAACTTAAAAAGTTACTTGGAAAGCTATAAACAACGATGGTTTGTTGATGTTTGGAACCAAATTTACTAATGGAAAATCAATGAGCGTAAACAGGCCGAGTGTGAGGCCGAGTAAATTTGTCGTCTCTTTCGTTCTCCGGCTGATGAAATGGAAGACGAAGTTTGACGTCACACTCATTCACCGTTTAAACAGTGGGAGAATGAAAGAGATGGCAAATGCACTGGACCTTACATATATACATCGCATTGATGGATGTTCAGTAGTCCGATTTGACAGCACATCCCGCCCCTGGTTGCCAACGAAACTTCCATTTCAATTTGCTTGTCGTTGTCGATGGAGTCAATTCAGGTGGAGATTTTTTATGCTTCCAATGGAAGTTCCGGTGGGTTTTTTTTCTGACATTAAGCAAAATAACCCTAAATATTAGGGATTCTACCAGTGATTTCACAATTACAGCTATTACTATTTTATTATGGAACGCACCAGTCTTGGCAATTTTTCTCGTGGTTCTAGAATAAAAATCTCAAAATTTTGTAATTTTTCGAAATTCGAGTAGGAAACGTCATTTTCAACTGCTCGAATTTTTTTTTATATCTTTATTAAGGAGACTTTCAGCCGTGGCTGGCTCGTCTCCGATGCTCGAATGAAATAGTTCATTACTTGGCCTTGCCAACGTAAATTCCGGTGAATTTTTCTGAACGCTTGATGGAGTAGGTTCGAATCGATTCCGGTGGAGATGCTGCCGTTGACTAGACTACCATGCGTCTACATTCAAAACAATAATATTCAAAACATAACTCAAAAACTACAAGGGACAGCCCTATGGGGTTGTACGCAATGGGGACATAGCACGACGTGGTCTTATATAATAAATGTTATTTGTTAACTGCTTTGTGTAGGAATAGGAATTTGAACGGGGATATCTCTGTTTATACGCTTTAGTATGACTATGATTGCCCTGAAAAGAACCTTTTGATATGAATTTAAGTTGGGACATGTTCAGAAATTTAACTCTTTTGGAAAATCTTGGTGGCCCTGAAAAGGTCCGATGGTAGCACAGGTTTAAAGCCTTTGGAAGATGATGATGACGTGTAGGCAGCTGGATCAGCAAATTGGACCGGACAATCCCATATTCTAAGGTTCAATGATTGGGCACTCGCAAGAGTCTCGGCCCGTCTGCTGCTGGACTCCTCCCCTTTTTAGTTTTTCTCGTTAAATTCCTTATCTCAACTCGTATCTCAACAAGTTGGTACATCTTAGCCTTTAGCAGAAAGACGGCTAACACTTTTTTCGGCGAATTTATTATCCTGTTACCAAGGAATCAAAAATATCTCCAAATGACAAAATAACAAGCGATCAACAAACCGAATAATAACGCTATGTCAGAAGTGGAAAACAATAATGATATAATCTTCACCGTTCTTTTTCATGACAAGCAGCTCGTGCGACCCAACTCATTCGGGGCGGTAGAAGGAAACGAGCAAATTGTTGGCAAGCTGCTTCACGAAGTAAAACCGAAGATGATACACGTGTGTTAATGGGAACTTTTTTGTTATGTCTTTTCCCGATTCATATCAAGCTATGTCCTCATCCGTGAATATTGCAACAAAGCAGGCAAGCAATATATCATTATCCTTCTACCACTCGGATCGAGCTTTGTTACAGAGCGAGTTTGTCATGGTAGTCGTAGCAACCGTTTTGTCTGTATCGTTGGTTGCTTTATGTGTTTGGATTCGCTGCCTGTTACACGTCACGGTTTTTCTCTATACCTCTTCAGATAAATTAGTACTTTTATTTATTTTCTCTACTGCTCTAAATCAAACGAGTAGAAATAAGAAAGAATGTCGGTTACGGGCTCGAATAATTATACATGTACTCCTGCAGCCCACATACGTCTACGGTAGCACAGAAGTTTTGCACGTGCACTGCAAAGTCCACCAGCGTTTCTAGCTTGTCTTCCGGGATGGACGGTAAAGAGTCCACCTTCCCAATCAGCGATTGAATGATAACCTCAGGTTGCCCAAACAGCATTTTCAAGGTTGACAGTATGCCGGCAACGTTTCCGGAATGCATCAGCCGACTCTTAACAGTGTCGTAGGTTTTGCCTAAAAAGGCTCTTCTACAGCCGAACTATGTTCTCATCCTCCGTAAATCCGCACATCGTGCTCGTTCGGTTGTACATAGATATGAAGACTGGCAACTCTTCTGGATTGCCCGAAAAAGTAGGCAAATCTTTAGAGACTGCTTGTCGTGCTGCATTTTGAGAGCGGGAAAGCTGAAACTGATCATCGTCGTCTACAATCGACGAGTTTGCTGATAGCCCCCTATGCATGTTGTTTTGATTTGCTGTCAGCCTACGCGGATAATCCGAATCTCTCGGAAGAAACTGCGTCGATTGCGGTAGAGCGTCTGGAAGGATTTGTACAGGTTGCCCACGTATCGACTCTCTATGTGACTCTGTTTCCAGATTTACCTATGGAGGGTTCAACTGTGGTTCTGGCATTTGGTTGGACGAAAATAGATTTCGCAGTCGTTGCGTAACCCCTGGTCCAATCGATAGCTGTTCCAACTTGTTTTCCAACTGCTGCTCCCACATCCGATTGATAGCATCTGGTTCCTTCTTCAACTCTTCCTGTTGTTGTCGCAGAAGACTTTCCTGATGTATTTGCTTCTGCCGCTGCTGCTGTTGATAGTGGCGAAATTGTTGCTCTCTCTCCAGCTGCTTCTGTTGTTGCTGCCGTAGCTGTTCTGCGTGCAACCGTTGTTGCCGTTGTCGCTCTTGAAGAGCTGCTTCCTGCTGCTGTTGTTTCTCCTGAAGCTGCTCTTGCCACGATCGTTCTTGCTGTAGTTGCTCCACAAACTCTTGACGGCGCTGTTCCTGCCGTGGTAGCTCATGCAAGCCGTCTTGTTCACGGGCTTGTTCCTGAGCGGTGGGTTTTGCTATTGCTACGGGTGCAAGGTTAGTTGTTTGCACCCATTCTTCAACCCGACGACGAGAGAAGTTAGAGCTGCGACACGATCCGTTTTCGTTCACCAGGTCCTCAAGAATCTTATACTTGTTGTTCAGATATTCCTCGTTCTTCCTGCAATCTCATCAGCTGAAGTTTGGCGCGGTTTCTCGCAGACTTTTGTGACGAGGATATGGAAGGAAAATGCATCCTCTGCATCGATCCCTGGCACATCTACTAGACCTTGAATCGGCGACTCCTGTCTTTGTTGACCGAGCACTGAGTCCAAAAGTCCTGGCTACTGGCTGGTCGATGGAACTGTCAGCGACTTAGCGGACTTTTACGATGCTGAAGGAATCACTGGATTTCCACGGGTGCTTGTCACGATTGTCCCGATGCTTATATCTTGCAGCGATCTCCGATCTTCATTTCGCAGTCACGCAGTTTGTACAACTCCAGTTCTTGCCGGCAACTTCCTCCGATACACCTACACAGGAAAAGTGGTTCCATCTATCACATACGTCGCACTGGATCATTTCGTCGGTATCAGGACCTTGACACGTTCTGCAAGTATGTCCTTCCACAGTTTCTTCCAATATCACCACATCCGGATTACCGCCACCATCACCACCAGTAGCATTTATTTCATTCATCACTGCACTTCGAATGACATCCGTTGCATCGGATTTACTGTCACTTCGCGACATCGCTAGACCGACCGTACCGTTTCAATAAACGTAACGGATGATCCGTTGATGATGGGAGAATATGATTTACCTGTGTTCAATACATTGTGATACGCATTAGATACTAGTATTTATGTTTTCAATATAAATGTTAAAGTAGGTTACTGTCTTTTATAGTGTAATTCATTACGACAGCAACCATATCAATTCACAATTGTTTATCAAATTTAGCTTAAGAAAGGAAACACTTACGTTTAGTTCCCCTAGTGTAGGTTCACGATTCTAGTTTTAGTGGACGTGTTTTAGCCTGAGCAAGTCCTGTTGTAATCATAGTGTAAGTTTTCTGTGTTGGAAGAACCATTTTAGTTTATAGTTGCTTACCGATACTGCCACGGTAAGAAAAAAGTACCCAAAATTGAGTTCCTTTCACTCATCACGTGGCTTCCGTGGGGCTAGGTAAAATTAAGTTGAAGAAGAAAACTCAATTTTGAGTAATCCTCTCGTTGACCAAGTTGACAAAAAAATAATAAAACGGAGCAGACTGGAACCGAACCATGGACGTTGAGATTACGGGGCCCGTGTGTTGACCACTCGTCTATCAACGCTTGTGAAAAAGAAATGGTTAAAGGCGCATAAAAGCAACCTCAATGAAAATAAACTTATATTTGAGTTCATTTATTATTACTCAATAGTTGAGTAAATTTTAACCAACGCCGCTTTTCTGATTCACTCAACGGCGGACCTCAAATGATAGAACCCAACGTTGAGTTTTTTTTTAACTTAATTTTGAGTATTTTTTCTTACCGTGTGGCCTCTATCTCCTTTGTTCTGACCGTAGCTGGTCGAAGTCAATAGTTTAAGGCGAGGTTTAAGGTTATCTATAGTTTGTAGAAGTATATGAACCGAAGGGAGCGACTCTATCTAAGATGCAGGAATTTTTTTGCTTTGCTGTTGTGAGATGCACTCGCGCTTAATAGAAACACGATTGATTATGATTTTCAAGATTTCTTGCAAAAAGATGGAGAGCAATGCAAGTAGATGGGTTTAGATGCAAGAGATGAAAAAAGATTTTTCTAAGATTGATTCGCTAGTGTGAGATTTTTCGACCATTTTATATCGAGATTTAGATGTGTCGCACCTCTCGATATGAACCTTAGTTTTAATTTAGACTTTAAGTTCAATTATCTTACCAAATTAGGTTTATAGATAATATTTCTAATTTAATAATTAAACCACTATAGCTTTAAACTTTTTCCACTAGATTTAAATTAACTTCACGAGACAATATGTTAATCTTCTTCCCGTGTTATCACTTGTATGATCCTTGATTTGTTTTCATATTCCTGCCTCTGTTCACCCCAGTGACAGACATGTCACTCCACTGTCACTTCACTGCCAAACTCACTGCAGGGATGTGCTGTACCAGGTAGGCACCAACGGTAGGTGCGCTCAGGCCAGTGTGGCCAATAGGTGCGATGCTAGTTTTCATTGCTATGACGACGACTGAATTAAGGAGCTTAGAAGCAGAGGGGTGAAAGTGAATTCTCTTCATCGATTGCCTCTTTTGATGACCATGGCTTCATTAACCTATTTCGCACAATTTCCCGATGATCGGAGGCGAATGCCACTTCGTCTTGTTTCGTCTACTAACGACTGTCTGATGACAGTGTTGAGGAAGCAACATATGCATGTACGTAATTGGTGGATTTGTTAGTTACTTCGACGCTTTTGGATAATGCTTGGCATGTACCACTTTTCAATAGTTTCTTGTTGAAAATCAACAGTCGGAAGCACTGCGTAGAAATATTTCTGATCGATTGGTGATAAAACTATTCAAATTGGTCCAGGGGCAGTTGAGTTATTAAAGTTCAAAATCTTTCATAATTTCGTTACATGTTCCTTTTTCAGTTTTCACAAAGTGTACCCCCATATATAAATCACGTCAAATCGAAAAAATAACACATCACTGACTTTTTGTCAAGGAAAAATATACAAACATATTGCGCCCTCTGTCTTTAAAACCATGAAAACCATAAAAAATGTAAAATCCCTATTTTTTAATATCATTATATTTTTTCCAAAAAGCATTTGAAATCGGCCCCGTGGTTCAAAAGTTATAAATTTTTGAAATAAGTCATTTTTGAAAAAAGGGGATTTTTGGGCCTCGCTAACATGGAAATGTTCACTATAATGACAAAAAATATGGGTCTAATATCTTGCGATAAGAAACAAAACTACCAATTTTACGAAATTTTGAGAACCACTATATCGTTTTGCTATGGAATTACTGTATACCCTTCTCGGTAAGAAGGGTAAAAAGTGTCAATCCCTTAGAATAATAATGCTCTTTGCGTATAAATCAAAACATTGTACCAACAATCAATACAAAACTATCGATTTTAAATTGGTTCACTACTTGACTAGCCTATTGGTCCCATGCAAATCGATTAACGTACCCCATTCTAGTCGAAATTCTAGTACTACACAATATTTGTTTTGATTTGCGATGAAAGTTTGACAGATAAAATGAGGGGTTCGTTGATTTTCCTATGTTTCTAGGGGTGCATCGATTAGCTTGGGACCGAAGATAGTACCAGAGCTGAGCCAAAAACTTCAGCACTTTTCTTCGGGACCTACCAGTCTTAGAGTTACCTCTATGCTACTAGTCTTAGAGTTATCTGTATGATTGTACTGTATTGTAAATAAAATATATTTGGTTGAGTAGAATATAAACTTAGCTGAAGTTAGCTCATTGTAAGCTTGAGATATTCTTTAAATAGGTACGCCTTTTCATGCCACAGTTAGAAAATGAATTTGGAATTCAGCCATTCAATCTATCTCTGCTACAATCCATGCACATCCACTTGACCAACATGCGCCTTCCTGGCAGCTCTTCCAAAGAGTGAAATGTGCAAATTCATAAGAAACATTTACATACCTGCAGACCTTCCCGCAAATAAAGCCATATTCGTGGAATGCATAAACATTCCAAATTTGTGACATACACTCTCGCCATTAAAAGCTCAAGGGATGACCGACCGCCATATGTGCAATACTCGACTAGCTTAAAACCCGTCGAAAGCTGTGAGGCATCAAATTCTTAACTATTTAGTTCTAGCTAGAACTTTTCGCTTGGCCTCAAGTCAGTGTTCTTTCAGCATCTTCACAGTTGTTAATTGGGATTGGGAATTATTTAACCACACTGGGAATCGGTGCCCCAATTTCACAATTTTCATTTCCACTAATTCAGTGCGTAAACAACCGAATTATCACAAAAAACATGCCACCCCGAAAAAGAGTGACCTCCACCGCCGTCTCCGCCGGATCTTGATTCATCGTAAAAAGTGACTGAACAAAAATAAAAAAAATATTCAACAACAACCAGTCCCTGCCACTTTAGTGCCATATAAAGAAATTCAATAATAACGATCCAACCACGACGACGATCAAGTCAGTCAGTCAGTCAGTCAGTCAGTGCCTACTGATTCAATAAAGCACTTCTCGCGCTCGATGGCTCTGCTGTGGAAGAGTGGAAGCACAAGGAAAAGACTCACGAGCTGATGCGATGCGATGGGCAAGAGGAAGGCTTACTGGGTCAGCAAGATTCGCACCATTTAAGGAAGTCGCTCGTCGGTTGGTCCTCCTTGGGATTTCAGTTGGTTTCGTTCGCCCGGCCGACTGTATTTAAATCGCAGCGCAGATAACCTCTAAAGTACCTGAAGTCGGAGATCTGCGCGTCCCGCCAGCAGTCAGATTGAGTTTCGCAAATGGATATGTGAGGATAAAGGCCACCTATGGAAGCCATCTTTGGCAGTGTTTATGGTGGTGGTTAAGGGTCCTTCCCGAAATGGAATTCATACGCGGATACTGGTTGGATGGGATCTGGGATGGGGCAGGGGGTGGCTGAGCGGGGTCCCAAATTGAATTGTGCTAAAGAGTAAACAAGCGATCACGTGGTCATTCTCTTTCGGAGCGGGTTAAT
Organism: Ochlerotatus camptorhynchus; assembly: GCF_037179485.1. Lineage (NCBI taxonomy): Eukaryota > Metazoa > Arthropoda > Insecta > Diptera > Culicidae > Ochlerotatus > Ochlerotatus camptorhynchus. The sequence continues at coordinate 1,319,197 of NW_027040553.1, forward strand.
TAGTGACAAATGGTTGTCACATTGGATTAGGTTGGTTGCGGGTGTGGTTAGAAATGGAGCTGCCGTAGGCTACGGGGCGGTTGAATACTTAAATTTAATTTGGAGTAGTTTATCTAATAAAGAGCTGTTGTTATGTCATATGATCTAATATATTAATATCTATGAATTTGCAGGTTTCCTTCGAGTGCAAAATCTCGACCGATAATATTGACAAAACGATTCTCATCACAATCACGCCAAATTTTAGATAAACTTCCTGAATTTTAAATACTATAAATGGCCTTCAAAGAAATTCAGCGAATATTACTTCAGGGCAGTTTGGAAGATCTTCCGAATAGTTTAGGAACCTCAGAACGACTTTCCGAAAACATTCAAACATCCTCAGGGAAGCTAAGAGTAATTTTTGAGAAGTTCAAATCAAACACAGCTGTGGTTATTCAAAAAAGTTTGAAGAACATAAAAAAATGGAAATCTTGAAAATGTTTAGAAAATCGCTACTGACATCTAAGAAAATTAAAGGAAATTAAAGAAGATTCAGTGCTTCCAAATGTATAATAGAGAAAAAATCAAATCCAGAAACCTCAAAAAATCTTCGGCAACATAATTTAGAATCTTTTAGGTCGCACAAAATGGGTAATTTCCCGAAGAAACGTGCTCAACTTTTTGGCTCAGCTCTGGTACACTCTTCGGTCCCAAGCTTATCGAAGCCTCCCTCGAAACATAGGAAAATCCACGAACCCATCATTTTATCTGTCAAAAATTCATTACGAATCAAAACAAACATAGTGTAGTACTAGAATTCCGACTAGAATGGGGATCGATTTGCTTGGGACCAATAGGCTAGTCAAGTAGTAAGTCAATTTAAAATCGTTAGTTTCCACCGGTTGGTAGCTAATCGAACCCCCAGATAACCGAGTCCGACCTGTATAGCATATTCCTCCCAAATCTGAGTTCTTTTTCTAAAACCGATGACTGCCATTCTGGATTCTAAATTGACAGGGGACATAGATTTTCGACCTGTACACGTCATTCCCGTTCCTAAAATTTCCACATTGTAGGGTATACGACAGTTTTTTCAAAAACAGATTTCCGCCAACTTAGATTACAAAATGGCAGTGGAGGTTGAATTTTGATCACTGACAAACCTACATGAATGATCATACAAATTACAAAGACATTTCTGATCAAAGCAAAACACTGCCATCTGGCGCCGTGTTCACGGAAAATATTTATCATAGCCACGAACACTTGTACAAAATGTATGAGTTGGTTCGTGTCTAATATATTTTGGACAAAATATTTTTATCTAGATAACACATTCCTATGGTTTTGACTAATGGAATCGCTGCACACTTGAATCGTCCGTTATAAATTCTCGATTTAAAGTTTCATGTCGGTTTGTCGATGTTTTGATATCTACACGTCGTCCTCGTTCTAAAAATACCAGGGGGTAAGTCACTCTGCCACATTGTGCTAACACCCACAGAAACACACATCGACACACTTCAAGCACCCTTCCACCGTATGATAAGCAAATTTTTTATTCAATTCTGGCACCACTGCAAATAATGTTTACATTCGATTATTATTTTGTTGTTTTGATATTGTTGTTGTTGTTTACAGTTACAACGATTCGACCCCAGATTGGTACGATTGAGTACGAGGATTATCGACAAATCTCGATATTGTCGGAAGGGATATAGGGGAAATGTAGGTAATGTCGGCCTACATGTCCCTAATTTGGGCCCATACAAAAATTCAGCAATCGACTAAATTTTCAATAACTACCAAAAATATCCATTAGTACCGTCCTAATGACGGGTTCATCTAGATAAAATTGATAAATAGCAGACTTTTAGCGATGGGCCCAAATTAGGGACATGTAGGCCGACATTACCTACATTTCCCCTAGTAATTGATTTTCGGGACACCACAGGACAACATTTGAATGTGGATTTGCCCCGAAGGTCTCTGCTCGTAATGTCCGGCGAAAGTCGATACGGATGGACTCATGGAATAACGCTGAGAAAGATGGATACGGTAAGGTTGATTGACAGCCTAACAATTAGGAGACGTGAATAAAGAGTATTGTTTACGTTCAGAAAGTTGAATGACGGCCCTTGCCGTTGCCAGTTTAGTTCTCTGTGTGATACGTATCAACAAGAAGCGAATGATAGAGCTGATCGTATCAAAGAGAACGCTGCCCAATTGGAGCTGGAGGCACTCGCCGTGGCCACGAATTGCAGGGTTCTTGGAATCGCTTAGTCCCGGGTCCGTCCTGCTGAACATTGGATGCGGTAATGGTAAATACCTGGGGTTGAATCCTCAGATCATTGGCTCGGGCTGCGATCGGTGCGACGGATTATTGAATGTTTGCACCGCCCGTGGCTTTATTTGTGGTACAATTCGACTGCCTAGCGTTACCTTTTAAAGCGGCATGTGCAGATGCTTGCATCTGCATAGCCGTTATGCATCACCTGGCATCGCGGGAACGTCGTAGGCAAGCGATTGGGCAAATGTGTCGAGTACTTCGCCCAGGAGGACGGGCACTGATTTAAGAAAGGCAATCAGGCTATATACGGCAGACAAGCACAACAATAAACCACCGCGGGATGGAGAGCCGAAGAAGGTGGTTCCGATTGAACATGGCGACGGGGAATCGGTGCTGACGATTCCCACCAACAGGACGCAGTTCCAGCATCAGGATTTGCTGGTTCCTTGGAAGTTGCGTGGCGTAGAACGGCAGCAGCAGGAAGCGAAGGTAACTTTTCTCTGGTAGTACCCTGCGTTCGAGGAGACGAAGATGTCCGAATTGTGTTTTTGGGATTAGCGTGGAAGATAGTTACTACGACCAGGGGAATTGGTGTGTTATTTTTAGAAAAGAATGAATATTTAGACCATTAAGGTGATCGATCGACTTGACTTCATCCGAAATGTGGATTTATTTACTCATCATCAACCGCTTTCACGACACTGTAGAAATTGACCAACTCGTCATAGTTATAATTCTTCAGCAGGTCTGTCAACTGCGCCAGTTTCGTCTTCACATTGACCCCTTTGAACTTTAACTTACCGATGTACATATCGGTCAGAATCTCGTAGATGTGGTTCATCGATTCGAATGTCCAAATCAATCAGTGCCTGCAGTATCTGGTGGTCCTTCGTCAGCTTGTTGATCTTCGGCTCGATCAACTTGATTAATCCGGGAAAGGTTTGCTCGTTGATATCTGAAAATGGGTGCTACGCTGTTATTAATCAAATCGAATTTGTTGAAAGCTGTTACTTACTGGCTGAAATCTCCAGCTTGATCCGTTTCTTGGTGGCTTCCTTCGTAATAAAGTCCTTCAGAATCTAAATGGTAGAAATGTTGTCGCATCTGAAATTCACTTCCGCCTAGCCGTATTCACAAATCAGAAGACGATGAAGACGTGACGGGAAAAAAGCCTATTCCTTTCGTTTCCATAACAATTTTTCGGTATTTCCAGGATACTGTTCATAAACCAGTTGTGCATTTCAGTCTGACTGAAGGAGCCTTTGAGAGTGAGCACTTCATCAGGTTAGGCGCCCATTTCGTCTTCCTCCTCAAGTGAGAGGGCCAATGCTCGTTTCATGGATTAATCTGCACACAAACAACAGCAAAGGAGTCGCAGGAGGATCTGCCATTAATAGCGTTATGTTGTTATGATTGAGGATATGGTTGCCAGTAAATATATTTTTTCGGTTGAAGTTTTGACAGCTCGGTCAACATGATGAAACACCTTCCGACACCCAAAAACACACTGGAAACACAATAAGCACAGACACAAGGTGGCAGAGTGACTTACCCCCTGCTAGTGTGAGATTTGTTGTCGCCCCCCTCGCATCCAACAACGATTTTAAAGATTGTACTCGAAAAAAATGCGACACTTTCCTTTGTGTATAACTATTTATTGCATGGGTAAAAATTGATGAAATGTTGAGTGAAACTAGTTTAGAGTGCAATGTTTACATGTGCTAAATCTCGTCATAATCTATCAAGTGGTTATTGAGATGGCTTCCAAGCAAGAAGTGCTTCGACTATAAAATATGGAAGTGGTCGTTGAAAATCAAGGCCAGTCCCACAGGTGGATCACGAAACAGTTTGAACCGACAATTCGACCATTTTCCGTGTGTTAAAATCGTTCACGGAGACCCAGACGACCCAGCGGCGAGCTGGCAGCGGAAGAAAAGCGAAGACGACCAACCCCGTGAACGCAAGGAAGGTGTGGGATTACTTTCGATTCGGGACGTGACCAAGAAGGCCAATTCTTCCGTCTGGTTCGTCCAGCAGACAATGCAGCGAGCCGGACTTCATGTCTACAAGGTAAGAAAGGCATCTAATCGAACCGATAAACAGAATATGGTGGCCAAATCTCACGCCAGGAAGCTGTACCGCGAGTGGTTGGTGCAGTCGAAATGCTTCGTAATGGACCACGAGATGTACATTAAAGCGGACGCCAAGCAGATCCCCGGCCTGTAGTTTTCGTCGGCAAGTCCCGCCTGGATGTTCCGGAGAAGTTCTGGAAGAAGAAGGTCGACAAATTTGCCAAGAGGTACTTAGTGTGGCAGGCGATCTGTGGGTGCGGCTAATTCAGCAAGCCATACATAACGACCGGCCAAATATATCAAGAAGAATGCCTCCAGAAGCGCCTGCTGTCCTTCCTCCGGTCCCACGAAGGTGACACTCTGTTTTGGCCGGATCTGGCATCGTGCCATTACGAGAAACCGCTGATGGAGTGGTACGAAGCCAACGGTGTTGTTTTTGTGCCGAAAGAGGCAAATCCGCCAAACTCGCCAGAACTTTGCCGAATAGAAAAATAGACAAAGCATATTCAGGAAGTTCACTTGTACACCAACGCCACCGACAGATGCCACAGGAGCATTTCGTTTGCCACAATTCGAATTGTCAAACGAACGATTTGAACTTTCAAACGGGCGATCAGATCTGTCAAACGAGGTGAGACGCAAACCAAGGCAATATAAATCATACGTAGGTTCGTGTCCTTGCTCATGGTATGACGCAATCGTAGGAGAAGATGCCGGTAATGTTTAACGTATTTTAAATATGGCGCCTTGGACACGAATTTGAAAGTAGCTTGTAAAAGCTGTCACGTCGGTTCGTCGGTGCTAACGCCACGTAGTGAGAAAGTTATGAATTAATATAAACAATATACGGAAGACCGTGGTCATCTGAACAACTTTACTGAAGACTCATCGCTGAGTTCCTGAACTTTTTGAGATCTATGAGTAAACTGATTTCAAATTTGGTTGGCCATGCACGACGATGTACAGGGAGAAAAAATATTTGAGTTCATTTTACTTAATTTTGAGTTGAGCCTCTCACTTGTACTCATGCTTGGCATACACAGTTTGTGGTAAGAACTGCTCATTTGCTAATAACTTTGCACAGAGTTGATGAAACATAGTTATTTTTGAAGCAGTCGATTGAATAGAGTTTAAGTGTGATAAAAGTGCACGTTTCCGTCAAACCGTTTTGATGTCTACGGAGCACTTATTGCTTGCATCATAAGGAATAAGTGCACCCAAGACACCAAGACGATTAGACGTAAACTTGCAGTTTTATCACACTTTTTAATAAGTGAAAAAGCGCTTATTAGTCCAATTTGGTGTGAAACGCGCAATATTAGTTTCCATTTACTTAAATTACTTACTCTTAAGCTCTCTTAAGCATGTTCTACCCAAAATTAAGTTAAATTCACGTAAATTTGAGAATATGCAAATTACTCAAAAGTAATTTATTGGGCTGAACTATGTCGTTGGGTCGAATCTTTCGTTCCTTTTTTGACAACAATAACGAGTTGGCATGCACATTTGTACACACCAACTGCTCATTTGTTTAAAACTTTCCACTCAGTTGTTGAAATTTATTTTTCTTTAAAGAAACTGATAGGTTAGGATCACTGTTTACTATAGACATGCAAATAGTAGGGAAATCTTAACATTTGAATCAACACCAAAGATTTTTAACACTTAAGGTCCGAGATGTGCAGCGAGCCTTTCTCACTTCATTTTTACAACGTTAAATCAAATATAGTTTATTACTAGAATTAAAATCAATTTTTTTTTCACGTCTCTATAACAAGCTTAAACCATAGAGGTAACTCTAAGAATAGAAGCTCCCGAAATAACGTGCTCAGCTTTTTGGCTCAGCTCTGGTACTCTCTTCGGTCCCAAGCTAATCGATTCACCCCTCGAAACATAGGAAAAACCAATAACCCCTCATTTTATCTGTCAAACTTTCATAGCGAATCAAAACAAACATTGCGTAGTACTAGAATTTCGACTAGAATGGGGTACGTTAATCGTTTGCTTGGGACCAATAGGCTAGTCAAGTAGTGGGCCAATTTAAAATCGTTAGTTTCGTATTGATTGTTGAGTAGATAGTGTTGCCGTGAGGTACACTCAACTCCGTCTGTCACTTCGTTTGTGCTAAAACCGAAGACAACAAATCAAGAAGACTGGCATCTCTTCCATTTTCTCATACGAACGCTATGAGACAGGTACAATCGCGTCATCTGCCGGTCAAAGGTAAATGCTTCGAACGAATTTGATAGCAAAGAGTACATCCTTAGACGAAGGGTTTGTGTATTCGCTCATTTTTCTATGCGTTGCTTCCACCTTCACTCAAGTGCAGCGCTACTGTACCTGTCGCTTGGATTCTGGCAAAGTTGCCAGTCTTCTTGATTTGTTGGCTTCGGCTAAAACGTAGCCCACCTAAACATAGCCCAACGAGCGAAATTTGACTGTATTGGCAAATCAAAGTTAGCACTTGTGGAGAATAGAAGAACTATGAGAGTATACGAGTATACGAGTATACGAGTGTAATCTTAAAATGCTTTTATTTTGCAAATTGAGCATTTTATCTTAATCTAAGCCCGTGGAAAATTTTGAAATCATCATCACTTTCATAGTTCTTCTATTCTCCACGAGTGTCAACTTTGATTTGCCAATTGGGTCAATTCGATTTAATTTCGTGCGAAGTGTATTCCTCAAAAGTGAGTTACATTTTCCGGGAAAAAACCGTGGAAATTCAGGATACCTTCTTAAATATGATGAATATCCATGGTGTGAAGTATCCTGCTATCTGTCACTTGTTTTTCTCATTAAATTATTCAACTTCACTTGTTGATGGTTTATGTTAGATTGATTTTATTGTTCATATTTAACTTAGCCTAAACTGGAGGTAATTGAAGTCATTATGTATTTGCTAGCCAATCAGCGATCGATACATAGATCGACCAAGAGAGGGAGAGAAATAATCAAGAGAGAAACCGCGTTGCGGCTTTCCCACGTTTACATGTCGCATGGTGACAACACCGCTTGGAAACAGACGTAGTGCATTGGCTTAGTAATTAAATCCTTTCCTCGGAAATTGATTATGCAGTACCTCGACACTTATTGTAGGGTCGATGACTGGCGACAGCTAGGGAATTTCGACTCAGCAGTGGCGCAACAAATGCGATCTGCTGGAAATGAACAGAATTCGATGGCGTCTGTTATGCAGATGCCACAATGGAAATTCTACTCAGTCTTGGAGTCTATTGGCAAATCAAAGTTGGCAGTCGTGGAGAATAGAAGAACTATGAAAGTGATGATGATTTCAAAATTTTCCACGACGAGGTATACGAATTCCATCTTAAAATGCTTTTATTTTGAAAATGAAGCATTTTATTTAATTCTGGTTGCTGCTACAGTGGAAGAAAAACTAAAATCTATGTATGCATCTAAAAATCTGAAAAGATATTATTTTTTCTATATTATATGTCTTTTGAGTAGTCCTTATGTTTTCTACTAACGTAGCATTAACCTGATTAAAACAAAATGCTTCATTTGCAAAATAAAGCATTTTAAGATTGCACTTGTATACCTCACCGTGTAAAATTTGGAAACCATCATCACACTCATAGTTCATCTATTCTCAACGAGTGCCAACTTTAATTTGCCAATTGGTATGCCTGGAAAAAACCCGGAAAATTCAACTCATCTTACTCACTTTTGAGTAACTCCTCTTTTGCCGAAATTGAGTTGACTCGACCGACCGTGTACGGGACATACAGAGAGAGAGAACATAATTAAATTATCCGAGCTTTGGTCTCTGCCAAACTTTTCTTGCAGTGCTCCAGTGCTGCTATCTGGTTGTGACAATGCAGCAACAGCACACCAACACTAGCTTTTGTACGAACTTGCTTGCTTTGTACGAGGGTTGCTGATACATGGAAAAACAGAGGTAGCATTTTCAGCTTCGTCAGAAACAGCGTATACAAATAAATAGGGTAGATGTTCCAGTTACCAGGATTTTCATAGGCCATAATTACAACACACCATAATAGGAACATATAGCCATAACTAGTACATCTACGCGAGTATGGAAAAAGGCTTTCAAAGACGTTGAAACTGAGAAAAACTCAACCTTCTCCGATTTGGCTGAAACTTTGATTTATTGTTTGTTATGAGCAATGATTCACATTTTTGCAAACATTCGCCCATTTTAAATCTTGTTAAATTTTCAAATCGGCTTATTTTTATTTTTCAAAAAATTGTAGCACATAAGCGGCAGTTCCGATCGAGATGACGTCTGAGATAAAGATGTAGAGAAAAATAATGTTTTCCTGCACACTTAGACAAATTGATGTAAATTTAGGTGCTCTGAGACTGACATATACAAGCGTCAATTTTGTCATAAAATTGAGTCATAATAGACGCAAAATTCAGCTCAATCAAACGTACTTTTGAACTTTTCAGACTCGGAGGACTTAATATTACATGACATGTTTGTTTACGTCTCATCCTTTATGTCAAAATTGGATTCCGTCACATGTAAGCTGAGGTATTTCTAAGTGTGTGGGATAATATAAACAAAAAAATATGTTTAGTAATTTTAAGTAAAAATTACTTTCAATAAAGTTCAATGCCAGTCGGCGCCGCCGGGATGTTCTGAGGCATAACATCTCTGATCACGCCTTCCTTCGGAAGGGAAGTAAAGCCGTTGGTCACCGGTTCATCTGTTGATGGGTGAGCATTGGTGCTCAGCATGGAAAACAAGATCGATGGAAAACAAATCAAGGATTAAAAATATGTTAAAAACCTAAATATTTTAAAATTGCCAGATTTTTGAGTTTTTTATTTAAAAACGAAGTTTATGCAAACTTTTGGAATGTTTGAATAATTGCCATTTTGAAATTGACAAAAATCGTAGAACAAGAACTGTTGCCCAAATTTGTGAAGTTTTTGTTAAAACTTAGTTTCATGTAATTTACTCAGAAACTAATGTTTGAGACATTTTTAATCATTTTCTGTTAAAAACACACAAAAAAGCGTTCTAACAAATAGTTTATAACCAAATTGTGACCGCAAGTTCCTGTTCTTCGATATTCAAATGCCCATGGCTTTACACACTTCAAAAGTTTGTATTTTTATATCAGATTTTTCATGAAAATCAAAACTTCAAAAATTGGACTAGGACATTCTGAGATAGTTGGGTTTACTATTTGTTTTTAATTTTTGCTTTAAATAATTAAAAAAACAAAATTTGTTTATTTTTCCTAGAGAGACATAAATTTTCTCTACGGCTTTGTCTAAGACGGTATTTATATCAGAAATGCCATTACCGGACAAGGACACCATTTTTAAATTTTTACCAGAGCCAAAATGGCCGAATTTCAGCAAAAATGTGAATCATTGCCAATAGCAAACAATTATGCAAAGTTTCATGCAAATTAGAGATGGTCGGTGAAACCGCTTAGTTGAAAAGTTGTGAACATTTCTAACGCGAAAAGATCCTTGACCGAACTGGGTCGGGAGATACACATAATCCGGATAAATTATTCGAAATACCCATTTCTAAAACAAACACATCCACTAGCATTCACTCCGTGAAAAATCAACCCATAAGTGCGTCCAATAAACACTCCGCTTATTATCGCACTGCAATTACCAAACCACTTCAATTTCCGTTCTCGGGATCACAAACCGGAACCACCTCCCTATAAATCAATCAATCGGCACCCAGCCCAACCTTCACCATCCAATTTCATAATTATAATTACGAAATTGAAAACAGTCAAACCGCTTCTCCCAAATCCAAATTTGATTTAGCCGCATAATAAAATCGCGCTCCCGATTCATCTTCCCGGCCCCCGCGGAAAATTTCATCAAGTCCAACTCGAATTCAATCAACCGTTTTTTTGCCCAAATTTGCGGTCGCGCGCAGTTTGGAATTATTTCCGCACTTCTGAGTTCGATTCCTATCCCTTCATCACACTCAACCGCCAACTACGACGCGCCATCGTTTTCTATTTTGCCCGGAGAAATCAGAGGAAAAACAAAGTTTTGCGAATCCGTCATCTCCGTCGCCGCCGCGCACTCCGGAAAACTGGGTCACTGTCACCTAATCTGCCAGTTCCATTATTGCGCCCTGCAGGCATAATTCCGACCAACCACCCCACCCCACTCCAAGTCTATTTTGGCATTTGCAATCAATTGGATTCAGTTGGGTTGCTGATGGGAGGAAATGAAGTCCTCTAAGTAAAAGTACGGACGTCTGTCAAAAGTTGTTCCAATCGAACCCCGTCAAAATGCTCTGCTCTGCTCGATTGGAACAACTTTTTTTCAGTTTGGTGGTGACAGTCGTCCATACTTTTACTATTAGAGTGCTTTAGGAGTCAGCTGGATGGTTAGCTTTCGCTTTTGTGATGATGATGCTGTCTGGTATGGTAAATATAACACGGAGAGCGTGAAAATTAGCTCGAAGCTTCGTTTTCTTGACGTGGTTCAGCAGCGAGGCCAATTTTGTTTTTGTTGTGGATGTGGATTGGAAAAAGACCGGACAAAAACCACCGCCGCCGCCGGTGGCAAATGGCACACGCACTGTCAACATAGCGCGAAATTGCCAAACCGATGACCGCTGGCTGGCTGGTTGATTTTGCTCCGGCTTCGACCGTGACTGCTGGGTGCTGGATGGAACTTACCCGTCGGAGAGAGCGAAAGTGGATAAAATTTCTGGTTACCACCAAATTGATTATTGGTTTGTGGAAAAAGCGCGATGTGCTCAGCATCAGGTTGGGTGAAATGTTGTGATAACCGGGATAATCAATTGCATTATTGTCGGAGCATTGAGCTGCAACGGTTGCAGCCGTGGATGCATTAAATTTTATGAAAGCCCAACGGAATATTCAGTTATTTATGATTAATGTGCTTTATTTAAATCGAATCCAATTATTAACAGTCGGTTTAGTGCGCAGAGATGGTGGAAAATGTGTTATGTGGATCAAATTAAAAAAATGCATTGAGAGACGTCTGAACATTAATTTTGTTCACCCAACCCAACTGGAGATGCAGCTGGCATTAAATTTGATGAAAAAATTATGAGATCCCCAAGTAAACACGAAGCCAGCTAATAGCCCGGTAAGGGTCTTTTTCCAATACACTCAATTCTGTCTTAAACGCTGTCCAGACTGAAGAGATATAACATGTTATAACGGTTGTCAAATAATTGCAACACAGAAACCACCATCAAGATAGCGCTATAACATGTTATAACTCTGTAGTCTGAACGTACTATTACACGATTTCTATGTTTTCGAATTCGCCCTCACATTCAAAAAATTCCACACGTCTGATCGAAGTGTTTAAGCACTTGATTTTTCATATGCACAATCACATTTATTTTAAGAGTATTTCACCATGTATTTCACGTTGATTTCTAGTATTTCAAACTTTGAAACGATGATAATCTTTCTCTATCAATTTAATACCATTTTCACATTACAGCCTATATCACGTAATATAGGCTGTCTTGCAATGAGCACTCATACAAAGGATTTCCAGTGAAAACTAGATGTATGAGAGCTCATTGCAAGACAGCGTATATCACGTGATATACGCTGTAATGTGAACGGGGTATAAGTGTATTGCACATTGAATCACACTACTGTTCAACACAGATGGATTTGAAGTGTTTTGCATTTCAATGCGATGTGAATTGCTTGTTCTGCAAGGTAAACATTGAAAATATTAACTGTGACTTCATCCTTATCAACCAGCCTCATATATGAGAACAACCGTGGCCCAGTGAGATCGAACGAAGACAATAGACTTCTCTGACGTTTGTGAAATGCACAAGTATTAGTGCAGTGCTTTGGGTAAATTGTAAGTATTAGTGCAAGAAAACCTTTGAATTCACCCAAAGTTCTGCACGAATACTTGTGCAATTCATAAACGTCAGAGAAGTCTATTGCAGCAGCACTCCCCAACAGTTCAGGATCAAATCACAAATCATTAATGGGTCTGATTTGTGATTTGATCCTGAACTGTTGGGGAGTTGGGGAGGCATGTGTTAGCTGTGTTCTGGCAGCTTTGTTTGTATATTATTTGTCGATTCAATTTTGGTGTCGGTAAAGTAGAAATCGATGAAGTAGGATATATTAGATCATTGAACTATGATGTGCAAAGCTATTGATATCACCATGTGACCATGTGAGGCACATAGACTCCAAGTGTGTCACAATTCGAGCCAATATTGTTGAGGTATTGTTCACAGCATAATATACAAACATGAAATGGATGTGTTTCACAATATTATCACTTAAAGTGAAAAATCAAGTTTGAGACACGTGGTGATGACGTGTGGAATTTTTTGAGTGCATGTAGAATGAGAACAGAATTTTCAAAACCACCATATTTTTCTTTCTGAATTTTTGAAACAAGTTGGTTGCAATAGATCGTTCCACCAAGCGTTACAAACAATTTCGAAGTGTTTGACATGTACACGCTAGGTCCAAAGAACCCATTAATGATTAAAATTTTACTCATTTTCAAGATGTCAAATCATGTCCAGGACTGCTGTGCTGTACTTCTGATTTGATATTTAAAGCATTTCCTCTTCTCTGAAAGTGACGAAAACAATTAAACTCACTGCCGCAGCACTGTTTTTAAATAATTTTTTAAACATCGATCAACAAAATTTCCAACTCCGTCGTATCGTCACGTAATCGATGCTAGCGGGATTTGGGAATGTTTGTAAAATTAGGTTGTTAAATATTAAAAAAAAACACTTCCCCTTCCACTTCACCAAAGATGTAATAATTGAATGTACATGTTTACCCATTTTAATTGAAGAAGATATATTCGAAATGGGGAAAAAGTACTCGCTTTTCGGTTTTCAAAAATAATCAATTTTTACATTGAGTAAAAGATACTCATTTAATGGGAACTTTTCAGTTAGCGTGAAACACAATAACAGCGGCAGCGGAAAAGCCCGATCTGAGTAAGCCTACTTGTCGGATTGAATACTAATTAGAACCAAATCGACTTCGGTTAGGCATCTTGATGTCATTTGTGACAACTGTTAAGGCCCAAGCGCAATTACAGCGGAAGCGGAACGGCAGCGGCAGCGGAAAAGCCCGATCTGAGTAAGCGTATTTGTCAGATTGAAAGCTAGTTAGTATCAAATTGACTTCAGTTAGACATCTTGATGTCATTTGTGACAACTGTCAAACTTTCCGTTTCCGTTCCGCTTCCGCCCACATTGCGTTTGGGCCTTTACCGTTTCCGTTCCACTTCCGCCCACATTGCGTTTTGGCCTTCACTCTAGCAAAACAAGCATAACGTTGCACTACATTCCATGTCGGGAGAGTTGTTACTACTTCATGCTAATTGAACGAGCTCAATTTAGAAGTCAACCATGGCCCACTGGAACCGAAAGAAGACACCGACAGCATCACATCTGGATCGAATCCTAAATCAGCTACAATAAAAAAAAAACGGAACTGTGAAAGCTGATGTTTATTTTTCGATTTATTTTAAGAATCGATAAAATATATGAGTCAAAATAAGAAATAAATTTCATGTGATTTTCATATACATTTGTATTAGACTGATGCAAAATTTGTCTTTTTCGCTCTACAGTGCTTAAATGGTTTCAAATCGGGTCCTGATTAGCCTCCCAAAGTTTCAACTCATTTGGTTAGAAACAGACTTCGCACAAACCATTTGAAGCTTACATGTAAATTACTATGGGAAATCTCAACTTTTTGTTCATTGCCTTCTAGTCTTTTTCCATATTAAGCTGCGAAACAGTTCGATAGCCATTCTTATGGAAAATTTTCTCAGCTACAATTTTGCTGAAGATCGTTTCTATGTAAAACGAGACAGGAAAAAGTTATTAATTATTTAAGAGATTGGTAAACTTATGCCATGATCAAGCAGCTGCTCTGTAGGCAACACTGTATTTTGCAGTGTGACATAGTAGCTATGATTTTTGTGTCCTATTCAACGCCCCAGAAATACTAATGTTGCCTGCTTAGCAGTTGATTGAGCATTATCATAAGACATCAGCGCATTGAACCATTGATAACTTTCGATCCTTGCATTTAATCAAAAAGTGGTCTTCAACAAAGTTGTAGCTGGGAAAATTTCCTAAAAGTACAGTTGAAAGCTTTTGAAGCAGGCCGATATGGTGAATTATTAGATAGACATGTTAAAAAATCTTGGTTTTACCATAGTAATTCCCATACAAACTTCAAATGGTTTGTGCCATCTCAGTTTCTCACCAAATAGGTTCAAATTTTGAGAGGTTAGTCAGGAACCGATTTGGAATCGTTTAAGTGTAGTGGAGCGAAAATTTCAAATTTTGCATCACTCTAATGTGTATGATATTGTAGTCAGTGTTGGGAAAATATCAAAAAATCAAATCTCACCAACGCCCAAGATCACGCTTGATTATCGTAGACAAAAATCAACAAGCAAACAACTGCGGTTGATTTTGCAAGCTGTGATATCTCAACTCGGAATATCAAGCTAACAAAACTCACCAGCTGCAAATCTCACCAAACTGTGGTGAGATTGATTTTAATGAATTTTGCTTTACACCCGAATGCTGTATCTCGAGAGCCTAGCCATATAGAAAGTTGCTGTTTTCAGCAAAGTTGTGCAGGTGATTAAGTCCTTTTGGATGGTGGCCATATTAGTTCAGAACTCTCTCACTACGCAGCGCTAGTGTGCATGTGCAATTCTTATATAAACTGTATCTCGAGAGCCTGGCCATATAGAAAGTTGCTGTTTTCAGCAAAGTTGTGCAGGTGAGCAATTCCTTTCGGATGATGTTCATATTAGTTCAGAACACGCTCACTACGCAGCGCTAGTGTGCATGTGCAATTCCTATATAAACTGTATCTCGAGAGCCTGGGCATATAGAAAGTTGCTGTTTTCAGCAAAGTTGTGCAGGTGATTAAGTCCTTTTGGATGGTGGCCATATTAGTTCAGAACTCTCTCACTACGCAGCGCTAGTGTGCATGTGCAATTCCTATATAAACTGTATCTCGAGAGCCTAGCCATATAGAAAGTTGCTGTTTTCAGCAAAGTTGTGCAGGTGATTAAGTCCTTTTGGATGGTGGCCATATTAGTTCAGAACTCTCTCACTACGCAGCGCTAGTGTGCATGTGCAATTCTTATATAAACTGTATCTCGAGAGCCTGGCCATATAGAAAGTTGCTGTTTTCAGCAAAGTTGTGCAGGTGAGCAAGTCCTTTCGGATGATGTTCATATTAGTTCAGAACACGCTCACTACGCAGCGCTAGTGTGCATGTGCAATTCCTATATAAACTGTATCTCGAGAGCCTGGGCATATAGAAAGTTGCTGTTTTCAGCAAAGTTGTGCAGGTGATTAAGTCCTTTTGGATGGTGGCCATATTAGTTCAGAACTCTCTCACTACGCAGCGCTAGTGTGCATGTGCAATTCTTATATAAACTGTATCTCGAGAGCCTGGCCATATAGAAAGTTGCTGTTTTCAGCAAAGTTGTGCAGGTGAGCAAGTCCTTTCGGATGATGTTCACATTAGTTCAGAACACGCTCACTACGCGGCGCTAGTGTGCAAGTGAATTTCCTGTATAAGCTGTATCTCGAGAACCTGGCCATATAGAAGGTTACTGTCTTGAGAAAAGTTGTTCAGGTCATTAAGTCCTTTCGGATGATGGACATATTATTTCAGAACCCTCACACTACGCAGCGCTAGTGTGCACATAAACTTTCTTAATATGTTATGACTCCAAAGCTTGTCCATATAAGATGTTGCTGTGCAATGTGAGAACAGGAACCGGAAAAAGGATGATGTGTAGAGGCCGGAAATCGATGTCAGATGCCATTTTGGAATCCAAGATGGCGGCCATCGGTTCAAGAAAAACTATCAAATACCGTACAATATGGATATTTTTGGAAAGGAGATGACGTGTAGAGGCCGGAAATCGTTGCCAGACGTCATTTTGGAATCCAAGATGGTGGCCATCGGGTCAAGAAAAACTGTCAAATACCCTATAATACGGGTATTTCCGGAAAGGGAACGACGTGTAGAGGCCGAAAATCGATGTCAGACGCCATTTTGGAATCCAAGATAGTTGCAGTTGCTGTTGTTGCCTGCTTTGATAAAATTTACACAAAAATCAATTTTACGAATGTTCCGGATCTTCTCACGGACCATCTGGTGACTACTCAGAGTCATTGAACAGCTAATGTATCTAAAATCACCATTTTACTACACTCCACATAGTTGCAGAGTAAAATCAAGGCCTACTTTGATCAAATTTACACAGCAATAAATTTATCAGATTTTCCGGATCTTCCAGCGGGTTATGTCGTGACCACTCGGAACAATTGAACCGCTAATATAACAAAAATCACCATTTTACTACATTTCACGTAGTTGCAGAGCAAAATCAAGGCCTACTTTAATCAAATTTGCGCAGCAATACATTTTACGGGTGTTCCGGATCTTTCGGCGAGCCACTTGGAGCCAGTGAACAGCTAATATATAAAAAAAATCATAATATTACTACATTATATACAGTTGCAATTAAAAATCAAGGCATACTTTAATGAAATTTACTTAGCAACCAATTTTACGGATGTTCCAGATCTTTCGGTGGGTCATCTGGTGACCATTTGGAGTCAATGACCAGCTAATATTTCAGAAATCACAATATTACTGTATTCCATATAATTGCGGAGGAAAAACAAGGCCTACTTTGATCAAATTTACACAGCAATCAATTTTACGGATGTTCCGTATCTACCAGCGGACCATCTGGTGATAACTCGGAGCCATTGAACAGCTAACATATCAAAAATCACCATTTTACAACATTTCTCATTGTTGCAGAGAAAATCAAGGCCTACTTTGATCGAATTTATGTATCACTAAATTTTACGGATGTTTCGGATCTTCCGGCGGATCACTTGGTGACCACTTGGAGCCATTGAAACGCTTATATATCTAAAATCATTAATTTACTACATTTCATATAGTTGCAGAGAATAATCAAGACCTACTCTGATCAAAAATACATAATAATCCAGATTAAGGTTGATCCAGGTCATCGGAAGGCCATCCGGTGGACGCTCAGTATTTAGAACCAGGTTATGGGTTGATTTTGTTAAAATATTAATCAGCACTACCCATAGATGCCTGTTGCTGTGGATTTTCAGCACCACCTTGTTGTAGACGACTGGTACCTTTTCTCCCCCCGATGGCCTCTCGGAAACTCGGAATAAAACCGGAACCACTTGGCCAATATTTTCCAATTTTTAGTAGACCATAATTTCGAACATTTTTCTACTCACTGTGAAAATTTCAACCAATTTCATGGTTAAACAAAAAAGTTATACCTATGCAAACATTGCTATTCGTATACCTGTTCGTAAAAATAAAAACTGCACAAGCGCAGAAGTAAAGCAGGTGGTGTTCGTTTGAAACGCTAATAACTTTTCGGGGGTAACTCGGATTCACATCCGGTCTTCAGCCAAGATATTCCCAACACTCCAAAAGTGATACATTTTGTACACGAAGAAAATCGACCCACTACAGCGCCACCTAGAGCCGCGAATGTGAAAGTGGCTCGCTCCCCCATACATTTTGTCGATTTTCCCCATACATACTTCAAGCCGTTTGAGCGAGGGGTTCCCGTGAACCAAATGACTTCAAATTTCGGCAGAGTGATTCTGACCTCCCAAACTACCATTCCAGAGGGTAGCGTTTGAAATTCCAGACTTTGACTTTTTTTTCCATATAACGCTGAAACACTCTAGTGACCATGGAAAGCATGTTGCCGCCATATTGGATTCCAAAATAGCGTCTGGAATCTATATCTGGCCTCTACACGTCGTCCATTTTCGGGAATTCCCGAATTGTAGTGTATTTGACAGTTTTTCTCAAACTGATGGCCACCATCTTGGATCCCAAAATGTCGTCTGGCATCTATTTCCGGTCTCTACACGTCGTCTCCTTCCAAAAATATTCATATTGTAGGGTACTTGACAGTTTTTCTTGAACCTATGGTCGCCATCTTGGATTCCAAAATGGCATCTGACATCGATTTCCGGTCTCTACCCGTCATCTCCTATCCGAAAATACCCATGTTGTTGGGTATTTTACAGTTTTTCTTGAAACGATGGCAACCATCTTGGATTCCAAAATGGCGTCTGAAAACGATTTTCGGTCTCTACACGTCGTTCCTTATCCGAAAATACCCATGTTGTTGGGTATTTTACAGTTTGTCTTGAAACGATGGCAACCATCTTGGATTCCAAAATGGCGTCTGGCATCGATTTCTGGCCTCTACACGTCGTTCCCTCTCTGGAAATACCCGTATTATAGGGTATTTGACAGTTTTTCTTGACCCTATGGTCGCCATCTTGGATTCCAAAATGACGTCTGACATCGATTCCCGGTCTCTACACGTCATATCCTACCTGAAAATACCCATGTTGTTGGGTATTTTACAGTTTTTCTTGAAACGATGGCAACCATCTTGGATTCCAAAATGGCGTCTGACATCGATTTTCGGTCTCTACACGTCGTTCCTTATTCGGAAATACCCATATTGTAGGGTATTTGACAGTTTTTCTTGACCCGATGGTCGCCATCTTGGATTCCAAAATGGCGTCTGGCGTCAATTTCTGGCCTCTACACGTCGTTCTCTCTCTGGAAATACCCGTATTATAGGGTATTTGACAGTTTTTCTTGACCCTATGGCCGCCACCTTGGATACCAAAATAACGTCTGGCATCGATTTCCGGCCTCTACACGTCGTCCCCTTTCCAAAAATATCCATATTGTAGGGTATTTGACAGTTTTTCTTGAACCGATGGCCGCCATCTTGGATTCCAAAATGGTATCTGACATCGATTTCCGGCCTCTACACGTCATCCCTTTTCCGATTCCTGTTCTCACATTACACAGCAACATCTTATATGGACAAGCTTTGGAGACATAACAGATTAAGAAGTTCATGTGTACACTAGCGCCGCGTAGTGTGAGAGTTCTGAAATAATATGACGATCATCCGAAAGGACTTGATCACCTGTACAACTTTGCTGAAGAAAGTAACCTTCTATATGGCCAGGTTCTCGAGATACAGCTTATACAGGAAATTCACTTGCACACTAGCGCCGCGTAGTGAGCGTGTTCTGAACTAATATGAACATCATCCGAAAGGACTTGCTCACCTGCACAACTTTGCTGAAAACAGCAACTTTCTATATGCCCAGGCTCTCGAGATACAGTTTATATAAGAATTGCACATGCACACTAGCGCTGCGTAGTGAGAGAGTTCTGAACTAATATGGCCACCATCCAAAAGGACTTGATCACCTGCCCAACTTTGCTGAAGACAGTAACTTTCTATATGGTCAGGATCACGAAATATTCTATGTTGGAAATATGATCCATATATTATAGCACCCGTCATAAGTAACATAAAAGTGAAGCGCCTCTAGCGGCGTAGTTCTCAATTTAACCCAAATCCAATGGCACAGGCTTGTTGGTCTAACCCAGTACAGCAACTTTGTCGAAAACAGTATAGCTTTATGTATTGAAACAAGTGAGATAATCCACTACAGCCCCCATTAGTGAAAATCCCATAAGCTGTGGGTATCCTTATTCGCGGATAGCCCGGCAATAAGGATCCGGCAATAAGAGATACCGGCAATAAGGAATCCGGCAATAAGGATTCCTGACTGTAATGAAATTGGGTTGTTAGCGGAATGCTTAAATAAAACAGCAAAAAAAGGTTATCTTAGTGGGAATGACACTGATGAAGACTGCACATTGTAGTCGAAATACGTATCTGTCATGGATACCAAAATTAATTAAGTGGAATTAAATGGAAGATAACCTTTTTTTGCTGCTTTATACAAAAAAAATGTCACGAGAACTTACAGTTGGTGCCCAAACTGCACTTAAATGCACCATCTTCCAACACGAATACCGAACGAACTTTTTCGGATACGTTTGATTTTTCGTCTCCGAACGACGCACTCATGATTTCACAACACTCACGAACAGTATATAAGCAACTGAAATAGGTAGCAAAAGAAAAGCAGGCTGCGACTAGACTGCATAAAACAAAGCTGATAGTAGTAGGAGAATGAAAAGTGATACATCAGAGAGAGAATAACTAAATAACTTCTCTCTTCGGCAAGAGCAACATGTGACATGATTAATTTCGTTTCTGTCGCGTACAAAGCATTCTACTAAAAAGCCTTTAGATGTTTCGTAAGCAACAATGAGATGTGAAACATTTTGTGTATCATGATAAAAAAAACCTCGTTATTTATCATTATTGCGTCAAGCTTGCAACAATGATAAAGATACAACATTTTTTTGTCATGAAATTTCAAAACAATGATCATATGTTTGTCATATACTGGTTAGTCATTTTGGATTCACTGGTCATCATATAAAAATTACCAATTTTCAGCATTATAAATGCAGATATTCATAGCATTTACCAGACATTTGATTTTGACGTAGGGCTACGTATGTGATTTTTATATGGGGGTACACTTTGTGAAAACCGAAAATGGAACATGTAACAAAATTATGAAAGATTTTGAACGTTAATAACTCAGCTGCCCCTGAACCAATTTCAATAATTTTATCGTGAATCGATCAAAAATATTTCTACGCATATGTATAACTTAAGACTTATTAATTTTTCAAAACTTCACTGTTGAAAATTACGAATGTGCAACTGTTGCTATGATAATTAAAATTATCACCGATTACCTGCGAAAAGCGATTTCCCTAACACCGATTTCAAAGTTGAATACCATCCGGTTCCACCAAACGGTGTTTATTCAATCACCGCGTGGTGAGTGGTGGTATTCTCCAGTACACAACGAAAGGCTGACTGCTAGCAGCGAGCAACAAACCAACTGGCCATCCATAGAAGGAGGAAAAAGCCGCACAGCTATTGATCGGAATCAGTAGCCCTTCGTGAGTCGCTGTAGGCCAGCTAACTATGTCAAGTGCGTCATACTAAAAAGTATAAACCGAGAAAATCCCGCTTAAATTCCTATTCCTACACAAAAACCAAGCTCCTGCACACTTAAAATCAAAATCTGTCCTCGGTGAAATATATTGCCGTAACAGTTCAGTAAACTGAAAATTTGCCGAACTTTTGTTAAACATATAACAGTTCACTGAAATTCGTATCTGGTTTTAGCCAAATTTCGGTAAAAACAATCATTTACCAAGCTTCGTCAATTGTAATCACTGATCTAATCGGAAAAATTTCAAACTGCCGAAATCAGCAAAATAATATAACGAACTATACGGCATTTTCATTTTGCTTAGCCGAAAATACTTAAATTATCTGTCAACGAAGACGGACACATAAATAACAGTCAGAAAAAAATTAGGTTAGGTGCGCATGAAAATTTAAAAGTAGTAGCGTCGTAGTTCAGAAAAATCAGTGAGGATGATTGAACGGGTGCCCCGGGATGAATCTTCCTCGACGGAAGAAGCAGCACCGACAATCTGAGATCAGATGTCCGATTACGAGTACTACGAAGAGGATGAAGAAGACGATCGAACGTCCTTCTACGGAACGCTAGATCCGAAGCAATCAGTTTCTAAAATTCCTTGCAGTGGCTGTGGTGCATTGCTGCAATTCGCCGAACCGTGCATTTCCGGGTACCTGCCCAGTAGCTGTTTATGAATAAATCCAAGCAGCAGCTAATGAACCATCTGCGAGATGCCAGATTACATCTAGATTATATCCTCCATCAAGGATATGAAGTCACTCGTCCTGTTGCTGGTTGGTACCATTTTGCTGGACTTCCGTTTAATAAAAAAAAATGTTATTAATTCCTCTTGTAATCCCTTTCAGGTGGATCTCCTCGATCTCCCGTGCTCTATCTGGCCGGGCCTGTCGGAAGTTCTTGGATCCAAACGATCGATAATCGTCGTCGCGAACAAAGTCGACCTTCTTCTACGGGACTGCCCGGCTATCTGAACAACACTCGGAACAACTATCCTGGATGCTGGCTTCACCAGAAATAACATCAAGCACGTGTCGCTCATCTCGGTCACCACCGCTTACGGAGTAGAACAACTGATCACTAAAATCCACAACTCTGGGGAACACGTGGTGACATCTATCTGGTCGGATGCACCAACGTTGGCAAGAACTCCCTGTTCAACGCCCTTGTCCGGTTCGATCTGTGCAAAGTCAAAGCAACTAATCTGATTCAACTAGCCACGGCTTTCCTTGGCTCGAAAGTTCAGTCCGAACCGAAGAGGAAAAACTACGCAAGCACCAAGCACCGGATCACCCGAATTTGCCACTCTCATTTGTTACGTTGGTCAAACCTTCTCCGACGATGCATGGTAAGTTCTGATTATTTATGGCTAGATTGACAGTGTTTTATTTTTCGTGGAATAAAAAAAAAAAAAAGAATTGTTATAAAATTGTATCCTACTATTTTTGTTTCCCTTTAAAATCGCAATTGTAATCAAGCAAACAAATAAAAAAAAATGAAAAACAGCCAGGATTCACAAAAAAATACCGATAAACGGTAAACAATTTTTCCGAAGGATTGGAAAAATTTGACAGTTGTGGTAAATTTTACTTTGCCGATCTAACGGTAATTGAATGTTTTACCGAGATGTTTGCCGAAGGCTCGGCTGTTGGATTCTCGGCACTTTTTTTGCCGGACTCGGCGAAAAAATCTAAGTGTGTGCTGCGGTTAACAAATAAGATTTATTTTGTAAGACCATGTAGTCCTACGTCACCGTTGCGTAAAATCCCATAGGGATGTCCCTTGTAGTTTTTTATCGCACACATTTATTAGACTTCCACATAACGGGAATATGTCATATTGGTTTGTGGTTTAACGTTCCAAATTCGATGTCAAATTCGAGGGGGGTGACTCCATGAAGTATCAGTAAAAGCGGTATTAAATAAATGTACTGCTGATCCAGTAATATATTTCACTGAAATTTACTAGAAAATAAGTTAAACGCTGTCATTTATTCTTCTGCGGCAGGCTTCAGCATGAAATAAAGGATTTACTAAGATTCAGCAAAATATGGTCACATTGACAGACATTTGAATTGCAAAATTTTACTGATTTTCTGCGATTCAAATTTGGTGTGTACATGCATCAAAGCGAAGATAAATAAGCAAACCAGGAAAAGAAAATCGTCGTTCTGCACGATTTCGGTGGAGTAGAGAATTCAGATGCTACCAACGGAGATTCCCAGGAAGTTTCGACGGTATATCCACGCATTGGCGGCGAAGGAGGTTCTGCATGATACCAGTGAAGAGCTTGGATGCTGCCAACGAGTTTTTTTTTTTGCATTATCGGCGGAGAAGGTGCCGCTCGATTTCGGTGATGATTACTGGGATTTTAGGGGCTCGGGATGGAACGTCTGCCTCCATTCAGGACCTCTTGTACTCTTGTACATCTCATACCGTTTCAATAAACGGTCTCAGTCCAGTTGGCTTCCGATCCTAATCGTAAGTGAAGTTTTCCTTCCACCGACGGGACCAATGGCCTTAATCGTAAAGGAGGGTCCCTTGTCGGCTCGACTAAGGTGACCATGTCACTTTCAGTTGATTTCGCTATGAAAGGGAGACGCCTGCCAGCCAAACGAGCCAGCAACGCCTGCTGGGTTGTTCATGGTTGAAGATATTAGCCATTCTCCCAATCCAGCAACGCTGTTAGCAGTGGATCAACGCCAGCGTCGTGACACCGTAGGAGATCTCGCTGCAGAAGTGTGAGTACTATTAGTTTTCGTAAACTCTCACTTACACGCCACAATCTGTAAAGTCCACACCCACACGCCACAGAAAAGCGCAATAAATGTTTAAAGAATGTGAAATGTCTTAGTGTTTTTACACTTGTATCGCGTCCCTTGATCACACGGTAATAAGCCAACAATATTGCATTCAGAAA
Source organism: Ochlerotatus camptorhynchus (assembly GCF_037179485.1). Taxonomy (NCBI): domain Eukaryota; kingdom Metazoa; phylum Arthropoda; class Insecta; order Diptera; family Culicidae; genus Ochlerotatus; species Ochlerotatus camptorhynchus. Next base: position 1,343,468 of record NW_027040553.1, read on the forward strand.
GATATACCATTTTATAATAGATCTGCCATCTTGAATTCACCATCTTGAATCCAATATTTTGAAAAACAACCGCCATTGTGGCATTGAAATTATTATATTATATAAAACTTTACATAAAATATTGCATTTATTTCCTTCCATTCATTTTGGCTATAAAAATGTTTTATGAAATTATGGAATAATAAGATATTATTATAATATTTTGTTTGTGTAAGCAACAAGAAAAAAATGTGGAGTTTGTGTTTGGCACATAATACCAGCCAATGTTGCTGCATGAGAGTGGCAATAAGCGATTTTGTCATTTATCTCACCCACTCTTCGCTCTTCACTCTTCGCGAAGAGGCGATCAGAAAATCGCTCATTGTGGCTCTGTCAAAGCTAAATTTGCAGGTTTTATGTGTCAAACACAAACTTTAAAATCTTTTCTTGTTCCTTACACATACAAAATACCACCATAATATCTTATTATTCCATAATTTTCTAAAACATTTTTTTAGTCAAAATGAATGGAAGGCACCCTGTTTGCAGATTTGCAATGCTTAGTGGTTGTTGCTTACCCAACAAACAATTCACAGTCACAAATAAGCATACACATTGAATAAATGCTGTATAACCACAAACGAAGTGACAGACGACGAACTGGCGAAGAAATCAATTAATATAATGTGGCTCGATGTAATAGAATTTTCTTAGAAGCTTGTGCCATCATTCACCAGATGAGATAGTATATTTGATTTGGTTATGCACAAAGCTAATTCTGTGTACAATGATTCTTTGACAGTGTGCAAAGATTGTATCATTTTGTCATTTTTTTATGCATTACAGTTTTGAGTAGAGTGAAAGAGATAGAACCAAAACATTCTAGTACATTTGGTGAAAATGCTAGTTCAATCCAGTAGTAGTGGTGTTGCCATGTGGTACACTGAAAAATTGCAATAGCAGGTTAGTCACCAAAGTTTTCGAGCCGCTCCGTCTGTCACTTCGTTTGTGGTATAACAGTGTACAATGCTGAATAAAACAGGATGTCGAATTATGTGCTGAAAAAAGCGCGAAAAGAGGCGCTTTTATTCCGCCGTTTGCTCTGATATGATTAATTTACTTATTAAAAGCTTTATAAACGTTGACTGTGTTCCTGATTCAGAACCAGAAGTTTGATCTAATAACAAGCTGAATAAGTGTTATTTGCATGTACATTGACGCTTTAATTCGACTGTTTTAAATTGATTTAAAAACATGCTTTATGATACGTCTAATAATTGTTTTCTAGTTTCATTATTAAATTCCATTGCATTGCTTAAAAATATTGCTGAATAATGGTGAATACAGTCAGCAGAATAGCTCTTATACCACTATGCGTCCATGTTTTAATTTCATGCTTTGTAAATGCTTTACATTCATACATTGCTTCATTCATTATTTCACAACACTGCTTCAGGCTAACAACGAAACGAAATTGGTAGCATAGTGGTTACCGTTTCCGCTTTCCAAGTAGAAGGTCGCGAGTTCATTCCCAGCCTCAACCCTTTTTTCTATTTATTTTCTACGCCTAATTAATTTAAATCGTAATCATAGATCGTATAACTCACGACAACCAATTAATAGATCTATCGAAAAGAATAGCATTCTTTCCATCGAAATTAGAGAGATGGAGAGGTAACGTTGGTCTCATGTTAAACAACTATGAATGGATTAATCATTCTCACATCTCCTTGAATTAGCTAGAGTAACGGCTGGGAGTGCTGATAGGTATTCAGATTCAAGCTTTTATTGCTTATTTAGCTACCCATATGATGTATTCTACGATAGCTCAGATGGCAAGGCAAGCGGCTGGTGATCGGAAGGTCATGGTTCGAATCCCATCTAACGACATGTGTGTGTATGTATGTATGTATGTAATGAATTTTCTAGATCTGTGTGGTGGTGGGTGCGTGCTTCTGCAGAAATAAAGGACACAACAATCACTAACGAGAACAACCCTGCTCTGTGCCGTTCTTATTTTCGGATTAACTCTCCTGTAGTTGAATAATCGTTTAATAAATGTATAATAGTGTCTAATTAAACATTATTTCACATGAGAATCAAGCGTCTTTATACACCTTTATACCATCGCTGTCTAAGGAAGTAATGATGTCTAATAGACGCTGAATAATCAAAAATTTGATCAAATAAGCTCAAATAGTCAAATAAAAAAGCTTCTCGACATACCTTATTCAACACCAAATATTTCGATGTTATGGTTGAACAAATTTTGTGTGATTTGTGTGAACAAAGCCTGAACAGAAGTTATTATTAAAAATAGTACAAGTATTATTAAGCATGAAGTGGAATAAAACCGTCAAGAAGTCGTTTCTTCAATAGACAATTGGGTTCTTTAAGCGTATTGAGGTAAATGCAGAATCGTAATCTGCATTAAAAATGGAACCCAAACCCAAAATTTCATCAATTATAGTACACTGGAACTATTTTAAATAAGCGCGATTACATTTGCAAAAATCACCTTATTAGCGCCCCTCTGTGTCACTTTGTATGGGAGCCAGCTGCCAGTTTGTTAGTTTAAAGGGTGTCCACGATGAAATTGCCACACTATGAAATTGCTCTAACTTTTTAACCGTTGGGTAGAATTTAATGAAAATTTGGGTGGATTTAGTTCATAGTGCATTATTTACATCCTGCAAGTTTTAAAGTACTGTGATCAAAAATCGCGGAAATGGAGTCGAAAGAACAGCTTGTGCGTGATAAAATCTTGCGCATTCATCACGAGAACAAGGATCTCTCGCATCGTTCCATCGCTAAAACGTTGGGAATCGCGAATTCCACGGTGTCGCGAGTGATTAAGCGGTTCGAGGAACGGTTGACCACCGATCGGAAGCCCAGAAGTGAAGGAAAAAGTATTCCGTACAACACCAAAAATCACAACCGCGTAGTTGGGGCCTTCAACCGAAATCCGAACGCCTCCGTTAGGGATGTGGCTAAGAAGCTGCACCTAAGCCGAAGTTTTGTCCAGAAGGCCAAAACTAAGGCTGGGCTTCGAACGTTCAAGGTACAAAAGGCCCCTAATCGCGACGAGAAGCAGAACAAGTCCGCCAAAACCCGTGCCAGGAAGTTGTACCTCAACATGCTGACGAAAGTTGAATGCTGCATCATGGACGACGAAACATATGTGAAGGCCGACTTCAAACAGATCCCCGGCAACCTGTTTTCCACGGCCAAGGATAAGTTCAGCGTTCCGGAGCATGTCCGCACTCAGAAGATGTCCAAATTTGCGAAGAAATTCCTGGTTTGGCAAGCCATCTGCACGTGCGGGAAGCGGAGTGCACCTTTCGTGACCCAGGACACGATGAACGGACAGGTATACATAAAAGAGTGCCTCCAGAAGCGGCTGCTTCCTCTCCTGAAGGCCCACAACGTCCCAACAATCTTCTGGCCGGATTTGGCCTCATGCCACTACTCCAAGGACGTGCTGAAGTGGTATGCGGACAATAAGGTCAATTTCGTGCCGAAAATGTTCAACCCTCCCAACACTCCGGAGCTCCGCCCCATCGAGAAGTACTGGGCGATTATGAAGCAGCACCTTCTTAAACGACCTAAGGTAGTGAAGACAGTGGAGGAACTGAAGAAAATATGGGTTTACATGCAAAAAACGGTTGATTCACAGGTTGTGCATAATCTTATGGCCGGGATTAAGGCCAAGGTGCGGGCATTTGCGTATGGACTGTAAATAAAATACGAGTAAAATGGTAAAATGTAGTTTAATAGTTATTTCTCAATCCCTGAAAATTTGATGGCAATCGGATGAAAACTCGAATTTTGCGAATCAATTTTGTGTGTGGTAATTTCATCGTGGACACCCTTTAGTGTCAAACAGTGAAGTTATTATTTTGCTTTAAATCTTGATTTAAAAATCGAGATGAAAGTGTGTGGGTTCGAAAAAAATATCGTTGTGCTCAGAAAACGAAGCTCTTTCAGATGATGTATAAAAAGCTATACATTTTTCAAAATTAAAGAACCCAATTGTTTGTTGGGTATGCAACGAATAGAAGAGTCAGTTCCAAAATGTTGAACGAATGTATTGTGTATTGCGATGAAGTTTCCTGAAAAATGCATTACAACTATCGTTTTTTTTACCCGGAATAGAATCTATTTCCACTAGACTTAGGAAATCCTGAATACAATCATTTAGTAAATTGCTCGAATAATTAACCTTTTGCTAACTAATTTACCGTGTGTTACAATGATTAATGATAAGTCAAACGAAGAGGATGCAGTGCGAAATCAACTATAATAATTTCTAGAATAATAAATTTCATGGTAATTAGCACTTCAATAAGAAATTAGTTGATTTTTCAACTCACTGCTTATGTAGAATAAATGTAGGTTTTGAAAGCAATTACATTTTGGGATCTTATGCAAATAAACGTGAAAGCATTTTTCGATACTTTATCACACCAATGCGGTCCTCTTGATTATAGATACTTTAGATTCCATAGATAAGCGGAGGCCCAAAAAGTTGTTTTGGCCACCATGAAAAATAAATAATATTACTGGCATCCGTGAAAAAAGTTCATGCCATCATAGAGCTATTCGTTGTGCAGTAAAAGTTCAAAATGAAGTGCAAAGCAAATCTTTGCAACAATGTTTCGAGGAATGGTTTGCTTTATCTTTCCTTCTTCCATTGTCCGCGAAATAAATCGGAATGTGGAGTGTGGAAAGCGTTTTGTGCTCATAATATTACAATACTTCTCCCTCAAACAACACCATGATGACGTCATGCTTGTTTGGCTACACTAACTGACAGTTTGTTTGGCTACATTATCCTTTTCCTCCGCTTATCTATGGAATCTATTGGAAGATTGCCGTAAAAGCTCAACGCAGATGTCGCCACTGCATGATGATGATAATGTTGTCAGACTGCATATAACATTCGTGAAAATTAGCGTTAAATCATAATTTTCATCAAGCCTGTGTAAAATCTTTCCAATATAACATTCGAATTGAAGAAGAAAACGTTTTTACGATCAGACTGATGTGCATCTTTGACTTTTCCAGGTGAACTTTCCTAAGATATATTCATTTCATTTCACGGCTCCATCAATGCTGCATCGTAAACATGATGGTAAACAGAAGTAAATTGCTCAATTACTCAAAATAAAGATGATTTGTCATCTTGTTATCACTTTGAAGAACATCTAGCCACAGAGAACAGACGTTCAAGTTCGGTCAGAAACTTGTGTAAAATAAGTGGGAACGTCGCCGTTACGTGTTGTTAGCATCTCCTGATTTTCTGTATAAATTTTCCACTTTCGACCAATTTGGCGCTAGTATCGATAAATTTTCGGTTGAAAATTGCCACTTGGCGCTACTAGCACTTAGTGTCTAGTGTAATTTGTGCAACGCCAGCGCCATCAGGTTGTCAAAGAGGGTTTTTAAGTGGGGAAGTCACCGTTAGTGGCGCTTAAGTCGAATAGGAATCTTTACACAAGTTTTTAGAGAAATTTTGTTCGAGCCTCCATGTCTGTTCTCTGTGTAATCACTTCGAAGTTTGCTTGGCAATGAATTTTATAGATTTTTAACCTAAATATGACCTTTTATTTATTTCAGAGTATTTTTTAGAAAAAAAAGTGGTAAAAATTTATAAAAGTATAAATTTTTGTGGGAAACTCCATTCCTAATCCTTTCAGAGCTGGATTTATGCTACGCCTTCAGACAACTTTGCTTGGAGAGTGGACCTAAATTCATCGATTTAAGAGCTAATATTCATTTTAGAATGACACATATTTCAGGGTGACCGGTGAACCGGTAAATCGGTAAAGGGCCGCAAATTCAAAACCACCGGGAAAAACCGGTGAATTTCGATGAAAAATGGGGCAAAACTAAGATTCTGGACCTTGAAAAATTGTCGAGACCCTTGCACACCTTGTCTGAAGTGGCAGACTAATCAACTTTCATGTACATCCGACTTTTCTTCACCAAATGTTTGTTTGGGTGTTACCATCCCTAAATCGGTTGGTTTTCAAATATTCGGCCGGAAGAAATTTTTGGTAGATTTTTGTATGGGAAGATTTTGGCTCCTCAGAGCCATTACTTATTTTTGGTAAGGAAAATTATCATAAAATCAAATAATTCAAATTTCCCCCGGCAGAATATTGTAATACGAACCGATTTAAGAATGTGAGGACCCAAACTAACTTTTTTCGAAGAAAAATCCGATGTACTTGGAAGTTGATTAATCCTCCATTTCGGACACATCGAAGTTGGATTGGGTTAGATTTTCAGAATAAATCACTTTGAAGAAATTTTAAGATAACTTCGACGAAAATTCCATAGGAATGTTTAGAAGATTTCAAAATGAATTCAAGAGGAAGTTCAGAGTAAATTTCCAAGGGAGTTTTGAGAAGAACTCTCTTTAATCAGAACTCGAAGGCAATGGTGTGAGTTCAGAGTACAATTGTTGCTAAGTTCTGTGGAAAATGCCATGACGATCGTGAAGAGGGTTTTAACATTATCAAGGGACACGAACTTTGAGCGGACAAAGAGTTTTAAGAGAATTTATCGCATAGTGGAGCAGTTTTGGGACGACTCTATCAGAGATTATAATAGAATTAGGAAACTCATAGCAATTTTTTTTAGGAAGGCCATCAATTTTCTTGAGGTTATGGAAGACAAAACCCAAAAATAATGTTGCAAGGCAAAGTTCGAGTGGTAAGAACAATTTCTAGAGTATTCTAAGGAGAATTCCCTGGGAATTTTTGAGAAAAATTTCAATACCATTCTGAGGTGAACTGTATGAGACTTCTAAGGAAAATTTGAACGAATTTTATTTAGAATTATTAAATGAAGCGTCAGTAAACTCTTGGGATAGCTATAAAAAAATCGTCATATATTTGTTTAGTGTTCTGCTGATAATTTTTCTAATGTTATATAGAAATTAAGGGGCTCCCATAGAGAATCTTTATTTTTTTAGAAGAATTCTGAAAAGAACGTTGTTAAGGGGAATAATTCGTATTGAAATTATTAAGAACATTTCAATAAAATATTGTAAAACTTTTTGAGTGAATTTTCAAGGAAGCAAAAACATATACAAACTATACATGCCGACCGTAGAAACTAGTTAAATATCCAGGAAAACATTAAGCTATCTTTGTTATGCCCCATTTAACCCATTGACCTCACTCAACCGATTTTTTTTAAATTCGAAAAAAACGAGGGAAAAAAGCGGGAAATTGCTTATTGAAATTTGCTGGTATTCAATTTAAAAAAAAAACATATTTACAATAAATTTAAGCTATTCATGGGGATCAACCAGTTAAAAAAAAGTCAAGATATTTTCAATCATGTCTTCTGATTTTCGCTGACCTTGTTTACCTTCTGATCTGACAATCGTTGCTGCTTCCCACTTTCCCCTAATCCAGGAAAATCCTTTTTTTATCTGCGAACAAAACATCGTAATAACCGTTGAACCACGATAAAAATAAACCCGCTCAATTCAGCAAAGACCATCCTCTTAACCACAACTCGGACAGATCCATTTGCGAAATGTCCTCGCTGTGTCCCGTTTCCGATCCAAGAGCATGATTCCTTTGAGTGAGTGACAAAGCAGAAAGTGGAAATGCTTGCACCATTATGGTGCAGTTTTGCTTGTATGACACCACTTTTTGCAATCTCATTCAATATCCTGTCTTACATTGTGTCTGAATTTCTGAAGCATTTTACCCGACGAATGTTCCTAGTTGGACGATAAGAGGGTTCTAACGTTTAAGTGGCTACAGGGGACGGGGAAGTCAAGTCGCCAGTTCAATGAGATTATCTAATCGCACAAACAGAAATTCGACTTTAAGATAATAGAACCAAGCACTCGATTAATCTGGGTTTGACACGTTCAATTACAGGCGAGTTTTCGACCAATCGCACACATTTATATGCCGATCGCAGTAGGGCGGGTTGGATGAAAGTTTTTCCCCCCGGCTTGCTTGCTTGGATCCTTATTTGTGTGTATATTTATGATTCTGAGGAAAAGTTTCTTTTTCTGCAGGAATAACTTTTGGGCAAGAAAATCCATTACGTTTAGGAAGGCGACGAAGACGACTGAAGAAAATATAAATCTGTTCATGAATCTTCGTCTCGATCATCCCGAGTGTACTGTTCAAGTTAATGTCAAATGAAATGTCAGTTAAAGTTTAAGCCAGCTTCATTAGTTAGAATACACAATTTGACACATTCTTCAAAGTTGACATTGCTGTCCGTAATTGGTACTCTAGTAATCAAGTTTCCATTCAATCTCGCCATAATTAAGTGAATTGCCACCATCACTCGCTCACGTAGCACGAACGTGACATCGAGGTACTTTTGTCAGTCGCCAGGAGCATCCACTCAATTTCGCATTCCCCCATGGAACCATATCGCTTAATTTTCATCAAATTAAAAGGATCCTCCTCCCCCTCCCTTCTGGACAGCAGTGGACTTCTTCTCTTCACAAAAAAACAAACAAACGACAATTAAATTTGATCCATTCATGCATTTAATTTTGTTTGGGTTCGTCTTTTGAGCTCTGATTTATTTCACAGACATTTACCCACGGGAGGAAACAAATCTTTCTGATCCCATTAATGGTCCCGCACCCAAAACTTGTTCCCTTCATTCGCCAATCATTCGGCGCACCGAGTCTGAAGACGGGACCGGTTCGGGTGAAGATCTTTTACAAGTTTCCGTTTTTACCTTTCTCGTACACTGAAAGGCTATAATATCACTTGCTCCTCTGCTCCTCCAACAAACACGGGCAGGACCTGGGGCAGGACAGTAAATCTTCGTACCAAGAAAAAGAGTAAATGGTCCCCAAAAACTACAAGGGACAGCCCTATGGGGTTGTACGCAATGGTGACGCGTAGGACTACGTGGTCTTATATAATAAGTCTTATTTGTTAACTGCAGCAGGAGCTTGTGCTTTGTGTAGGAATGCGAATTTGAGCGGGAGTGTAAACTTTAGTATGACGCGCTAGACATGGATGGCCCACAGTGACTCACGAAGAGCTACTGATTCCGATCAATAGCGGTGTGGTTTCTTCTTCATTTTATGGATGCTTATGTGAGCTGCAGCTCGCTGTTTGCAGGCAGTCTTTCGTTGTGTACTGGAGAACATTATTATTCTGGATGTGTAAATCTTGTGCGAGCATAATGCCAGACATTCGGCATAGTAGGAATATAAAGGCTGCATGGAGAAACAGCTGAGTACTCATACGGAGTTGCTGGGGAAATTAAAGCAAGAGATTCTGGAGGACTTGAAAATTGAAATTCGGTTCAATTTCACGAAGTTGACCAATACTGCTTCCATCACTCCAGTTTCCTCCAGACGGTCTGGTTTTATGTCTAGAACCATAGGAAGCCGGCGGTTATTTCCAAGAAAGGACAATAATGTACCAAACTCAATGCGTGCTACTGGTGAATCTGGTGATGTTACTCCTGAGCAAATTGGTGAGCTGGCCAAAAATCGTTTGTCAACCGACGATGTTGAAGTTATCCGACTGGTTTCAAAGAACAAAGACGTCAGCACCATGTCTTTCATTTCTTTCAAAGTCGGTGTCTCAGCAGATTTTACGTCGAAAGCACTTTCGTCCTCTACATGGCCCAAAGGAATGCTATTTCGTAAATTCGTGGACAACCGCAGAGTCGAAAATTTTTGGAAGCCTCAAGGATTGTTACAAATAAACATACCGCAAACAACTCCGAAGCCGCCAATTCCAGTCATCAATCATCTATGACGGAGTGATATTGCCGGGTCAGGAACTTGAACCTCAACACCGCATTTTTATCAACCGATTACCGGGACGCTCACTTGCCACTAGCATTTTGGAAGCCCCTGATCCGCTCATCACAGTCGAGCCTCTCCCGCCATCGACCTGCAGTCGTCCCGGTCCTGTGTTTGAGTCCGGAAACGGGGTCTTCCAAAATCCAACCGCAGGCAAGTATGATCGCTTTCTGAATAATTCCGTCCCTGAAACGATTATCACTTCTAGTCGAACTTCAACAATGAACTCCTTCGTGATTGACCCATGTTGGACACCGGGACGCACGCCTGCCATATGTTTTATGGAAGCCCCTAATTCATCCATTACAGTCGAGTTATTTCTGCCAGCGACCTTCAGCCGTCCCTGTCCTGTGTTTGGATTTGATGAAGGGGTCTTCCAAAACCCTATCTCAGGCAAGTACGACATTATTTCGAACAATCCACTTCCTGAAATGTATTATGCCTACAGCCGATAATTTCAGATAAAAGCACAACCTGCTTTATTCAACTCGACACTCGGACGCACACTTGCAACTAGCCTTGTGGAAGCCTCTGATCCTATCATCGCAGTCGAGCCTATGCTGCCAGCGTTCAACAGTCGTCCCAGCCCTGCGTTTGAGTTAGGAGAGGGGGTCTTCCAAACTCCAACTGTAGGCAAGTATAATAAGAAAGCAACAACTGCTCTGTCTGAAAAATTCTTGGTTTCCAGAGTGCCATTGTATATGTCTGCTCCTCGACAATTGTGGTCTGAATATAACATTAACAGTATACCAGCCCCACCGTACCAGAAGCCGAGACGCTCCACAGAAAATTCACAGGAAGAAGCATCCAGATCCTCTGATCTAGTCCTGCCGAAGATTGACGACTTACACCATTATGATGAATCAATTTCTGTTTGTTTACTGGGACGCACTGCCGTTGGCATCATGGAAGCCCCCGAGCCCCCCACCACAGTCGAGCCATTCCCGCCAGCGACCTGCAGCCGTCCCGGCCCTGTGTGCGGGCCTGGTGAAGGGGTCTTCCAACCACTCGTTTACGGCAAGTATGAACTCGTCCATGTGAATTCAACTGTTGATCCGCCACTTGGTTTCAGTTCATCTTCGCTTATGGCCACCACTTCGAGCCTTTCTACGCCAGGTGATCTTTCGCTGCCTGATAGTTCACCGTTCTCTCGTTCGGATCCTGGACAAGTTACCATTGACACGGCTCGCACCGAACCCTCTAGCGGTTTACGAGTCTACTATCAGAACACCAGGGGGCTCATGACTAAATTGGACGATGTTTATCTGGCTGCGCTTGACGGGGAATATGACGTTTATGTATTCACGGAAACTTGGCTCGATGGGAGGATCAATTCAGTGCAACTGTTTGGTGACTCTTTTACTGTCTACAGATTGGACCGTATTCATCCAACAGCATTCGTACTCGCGGTGGTGGTGTCCTCATCGCTGTTTCCAACGCATTCGCCTCCTGCGTAATCTCCAACGAACTATTTACTACAATTGAAGCGGTTTGGGGTTAAGGTCAGCCTCACTTCGCGGAACATCCTCATTGGAGCGGTGTATATTCCCCCTGAACGTCGACATGACTGCACCACAATGCAGCTTCATCTGGATGCTACAGAATTTGCTTCGTCCATGGCTGATATAACGGATGTGCTTCTTCTGCTTGGTGATTTTAATCAGCCTGGGCTTAGCTGGTCACCCTCAGGCCAGGGTTATGCGTTTCCAGATCCGATTGCAACTTCAACTACTCCTGCCAGACGCTTGCTTGTTGACGGCACGGCTTTTCATGGACTGAGCCAGATAAACCTTGTTCCCAATTTCCAGTCTCGTTTTCTTGACTTGGTTTTTGTTAGCGAAAGTGCACTTCTGGACTGTGTCGTCGCTGAAGCGCCTGATGTCATCGTTCCTCTTGACAATTTCCACCCTGCTTTGGATATATCTATCGCGAACGGATCTCAAATTCGTTTTGATGAAACCATGACTGCCACTCGGCTCAATTTCCGGAAGACCGATTTCCGTTTGCTGAGGCGTTCCTTGTCCCGGATTAACTGGAACGTGTTGAATGACCTTGATATCGATACAGCAGCCGCTCGCTATAATAGCCTTTTGCGCAACTGTGTTTGTGCTTCAGTACCGAAGTACCCTTACCAAGCGAAATTTTTCAATTGCCAGCAATGATTATCGCCACTACAACAAGCTTCTTTACAAGAGGTATGTAATTCGTACTCAACATAATCTGCAATGCCACCTCAAGGGGTTCTGGTCGTTTGTGAATACGAAGAGGAAGGAAAGTGGACTGCCGTCAAAAATATTTCTCGGCAATGACGTAGCATTGACAACTGAAGACAAATGCAGCCTATTTGCTAGGCACTTCTTAAGCGTCTTCTCGAATGACTCCCCATCGCAAGCAGAAATTGAGCGAGCCGTCCGTGATGTGCCAACCGACGTCGTAAACATGGATGTTTTTGCCGTAGATGTACAAATGGTTCTCTCTGTGATGAGTAAAACCAAATCATCATTTTCACCAGGTCCGAGTGTTATTTCATCTGCTGTCCTAAAAAAATGCTCCGATATCTTAGCTGCTCCGTTGTCCTTGCTCTTCAACCTGTCACTTCGTCAACAGAAATTTCCCGCACTATGGAAACGGTCTACTATGTTCCCTGTTTTCAAGAAAGGAGATAAACGCAATGTGGAAAACTACCGTGGGATTACCTCGCTTGGGGTTGAATCTAAGTTGTTTGACATATGACATATGTACATGTCAACATGATTTCTTTCCTGGCCGCTCCGTGGAAACTAACCTCGTCAGCTTAACGTCGTTCTGTATGGAAAATGTATGCAAGAAACTTCAAGTGGATGCCATCTACACTGATCTTAAAGCTGCGTTTGATAGAGTTGTGCACGACGTTCTGCTAGCAAAGCTAGAAAAAATTGGATGTTCTGTTTCCTTCTGCAGCTGGCTTAGATCGTACCTCGTGCAACGTGAAGTTACTGTATGCATCGGAAACTACTCATCGTATTGTTTCTCGAACAGATCAGGAGTTCCACAGGGTAGCACTTTGGGACCACTGCTCTTCTCTTTATTTGTGAACGATGTAACGTTTATTCTACTACGTGGAGGTAAATTGTTTTTTGCCGATGACTTGAAGATTTATCTACTCGTTCGAGGCTATGCCGACTGTTTAAAACTACAAAACCTTCTTGAAATCCTTAATGATTGGTGTGAACGTAATTTTATGGTCCTGTGCGTCTCAAAGTGCTGCGTAATTAGTTTCCGTCGAACTAGGACTGCCGTTTTGTTTGACTATAACGTTGCTGGGACTGCAGTTCAACGTGTCGATCACGTTAAAGACCTCGGTGTCATGTTGGATGAAAAGCTCACATACACTCGCCACTTCTCAACCACGATCGACAAAGCTAATCATCAGCTTGGATTCATGTTCAAGATATCTAAGGAATTTCGTGATCCTCTGTGTTTTAAAGCCCTTTACTGTTCATTGGTACGCTCACTACTGGAGTTCGCGTGTGTTGTCTGGAATCCCTACCAAGCAGTATGGAGTGGACGATTCGAAGCTGTTCAACGCAAGTTCGTCAGATACGCACTGCGCTATCTTCCATGGAATGACCCGCTGAATTTACCACCGTATGCTGACCGCTGTCGTTTACTGGGTTTGGATACTCTTGCTAAGCGATGAAACATATCGCAGGTCGTCTTCGTTGCTAAAGTTTTACTCGCAGAATATGATGTTCCTGAGTTACTGGCCAAAATTAATCTGTATGCTCCTGCCCGAACACTCCGTCCGAGAACCTTGCTACATGAAGTAGTACATGTAACCAACTATGCTGCAAACAGTTCCTTTGTCGCCATGATTCATCAATTCAACGAAGCCTCTCACCTATTTGACTTTGACATCAATGCCTCCAGGTTTCGTCATCGTTTGCTGTCGGCCAATTTTTAATTTTTAATGAGTGACTACATTTAGATTTAAGTGTTTCATTGAGACTACCCAACAAACAATTTGAGCTGATTAGAAGCTGAACAAGCTATTTTGTAGCTGAAGAAGCTTATTTTTGCCTGAATAAGCTTTAATTCAGCATTTAGTGTTTGTTGGGTATCAAGTCAGATGGATTATAATAATAATAAACACCACGCGGTGATTGAATAAACACCGTTTGGTGAGACCGGATGGAATTCAACTTTGAAATCTGTTTTAGGGAAATCGCAGGCAATCGGTGATAATTTTAATTATTATAGCAACAGTTTCACATTCGTGCAATTTTCAAAAGTGGTATTTTGTAAAATGATAAAGTCTTAAAAGTTGTAGACATATTTCTGTTCGATTGGTGATAAAATTATTGAAATTGGTCCAGGGGCAGCTGAATTATTAACGTTCAAAATCATTCATAATTTTGTTACATGTTCCATTTTCGGTTTTCACTAAGTGTACCCCCATATAGAAATCACAGACGTAGTCTTACGTCAAAAAGATGCAATATTCCATAAACTCCTGTGATTGTATGGAAAATTATTCGAGTAATTTTTCAAAAGGTCCTAAGTGACAAATGTTAACAAACCGATTTAACCTACCTAAAACTAATTTCGTTTTCGAGTTTTTTTTTTATTTATTCAAAGGGGCGATGTTTCTCAGAGTCTTAAACTATGTTAATCATCGATCGAGTTTCCACTTGCTGCAATTACGTCCTCCATACGCTTCCGAAATGCACGGCAGGTTCCAATAATGTCGTCTGGATCCATTTCTCTCCAGGTACGGGTCAAAGTTTGTCTGAGGCTTGCTGTACTCGGGTGGCGTTTAGAACAGGTCTTGGCCTTCATGACGCGCCATATTGAGTAATCCAGCGAATTAAAATCGGGGCTGGATGGCGGCCACATATCCTTCACCCAGAACGGAAGATGTTCCTGCAACCACTTCTGAGTGCGGTTCGAGATGTGACACGGAGCCCCATTTTGTTGAAATACAACATTTGGCTTCGGACCGTACTGTTCTTTGATCCACGGAAGAACATACTTACTTAAAATCCCGATGTAGACCTCCGTGTTGACCTTGTCGCCTTCTGGAATGAACACCGGATCCATTTTTTTGCCATCGGAAGCCACCAATCCAAACACCATAACGCTAGCAGGATGCTTGGTCAGATACACGTTCTTGTGCTCGTCGGCCACGTCTATTACCGGAAGAGAACTAATATACCGGTCGGTTCTGGAATTTGATACCGGATCGACGGTAAACTTGCTCTCGTCGGTGAACAGGATTACCGGATTTTTTCGCTTAACGAAGTAACGTTGCATCGTTCGACTCGTAGCTCCCGGATGCGGTTGGTAATCATGTGAGTTTTTTCGCAATCTTCCTTTACGATCTTCCGTGCCGTAAAGTCACTGATCCCGTGTTCCTTTGCCATTTTCCTTATTGAACGCACTGGATTCACCCGAATCTTCCTTTTGATAGCAGCGTTAGCCCTCGGAACCCGAGCTGACCTCGGACGACCTGTGGCCACCTTCGCGGATAGTTGTCCTTTCTTTTCTCGGTCTAAAACCCGTTTTGACGATTCACCGGGACACTCCCACGGCGATTGAAATGTCTTTTTGCGACATTTGCGCATGGGACATATCACGAATACGCTGCCACTTCGTCATGGTGCAACTGTCAAACTAAGTAAATCATTTTCTTTTATACACAGCCTACTACGGTATGAGGTATAGGTTACGTGCATGTAAAGAAAACCAAGGCATTGTATGCACAGGTGAAACGGGAATATAAACGGTACTATAAACGAATTGCTTATTATTGCTAAACCTAGCCTTAATGTCAGCAATTTTGAAATCTAATTTAGGAACGTTCGCCTCTAGATGGAGATCGGAAATTCTTGTATCGAAAGGACGATCAAGTACCATCCTAGGCACACTTTTCTGAGCGACCTGGATTTTATTCCTGTGAGTCTTTGCACATGATTCCCACACCGGAGCTGCGTAGAGTATCGCAGGTGCTATGATTTGTTTGTAGACAGCCAGTTAGTTTACCCTTGAGATGCGGGATCTGCGACAAATCAGCGGATACAGACACCTATCCAAGGCAGAACACTTGACTACAGTTTTCTCTATATGCGAACGGAAGAGGAGCTTTTCATCGAACAACATCCCGAGAAAGGTTACTTCGGTAGACCACTCAACCGTAGTGCCATCCATTCTTTGACGGCTATTGCGGTATCATCTGCGAACAGGAAAAACACGAAGGGAGGAATGAACAGTCCATGTTGTGCGTGGTCGAACAATAGACATCCGTTCCGGTTCCACTGGTAGTTCCTCCAAGCTTCATGGTGGGCATTCAGGTCTCCCCCGACGATGAATCTGGAGCTAGTACGGGTGATGACGGTCAGGACGTTCTTGAATTGGATTCCTAGTCCGTTGCTTGCGGTGCACTGGCGTGGGCAGTAAACAGCGATAAACCGGACGTTTCCAGTTGGTGATTCCACCTCCACACTAACGACCTCGATGATAGAAGTGCGGATGTGGGGCAGAGTGTAGAACTTGTTTCCTTTTCTGACGATGACCGCTACACCACCCCCTGGAGCTGGTGCGATCAAGCCAGATAATGTTGTGGTCAGTCAGCCAGAAGCTGTCGCCCGACTTTAGATGGATCTCGGTTAGAAGGCCCACGTCGATGCTGTGCTGGCGGCAAGCTCAATCTGTTTAGCACTTACAGAGCAAGCGTTCCAGTTAGCGATGGTTAACGGTTTAGACACCATACTGGATGATGAACTTACCGAGCACTTCCCAACAAACAATTTTAGCTGCAGATTAGCTTATACAGCCAAAATTTGCCTTATGCAGCTAATTTTTGCCTGTATAAGCTAAGCTGCAGCTAAAATTGTTTGTTGGGTTGGATCTGTTCGGGCTTATTGCGGCACTTACGTAGAGCACTGGTCATCCCTAGCGGCACACTTCGATCGAAATAAGTTGCTGCAACTTGATTGTGACCGGAATCAGTTGTACACAAGTAGCCACAATTGTTCAGTGACAAGTGTGCTGCTAGGGATGTTGATGAAAATCTCCATAAGTTCATCCGCTGAGAACAGACCGGGGTTTTTGTTTTGCATTGTTGGTTGTCTCCAGAATCCTGGAGAGGAGGTGGAGAGCTTTGTCCAGCAGAAGATCCGGACGTTTCTTTAGGGGGAGGGGTGGATCGCACCCGTGAATTCGCTTGTCCATGGAGAGGCGGAAAGGCTTCCGCCCTGAAAACCGGAGCCTTATCCTTCCTTTGTCCTGGTTGATTGTTGGTGGACGCCTGTTCTTGAATGCGCTTGAAATCCTCGCGTTTAGGGCACTGCTTGCCGGATCCTTGGTGAGCACCACCACAGCTGGCGCATTTGGATGCCGCAGCTTAACCCGCAGCACATTCGGAGGTGGCATGCTCTTGAGCGCAATGGTCGCCACGGTATGGCTCCCAGCGGACGATGATGGAATTGATGAACCGGATGGCTTTCAGCGCGTTGAGCGTCACCGTTCCCTTCTGGAAGTGTACCAGGAAAAGGCAATCCGGATACGCCTTCACATTCTCGTCTCTTCTTGTCATCCGATAGGCCAACTTGTACCGGTCCCTGATTCCTGCTTCGATAAACTTCGGGTCGAAGTTTGGGAGGCGACCTTGAACGGCTTCTCACCGAAAAGTCTTGGGTAAAGAATTCCACCTTGGAAGTCCTCAGGTGGGCGACGACCAAGCCATACTCCGCTTTGGTACGGAGCACCACCTTGGTGCCGACTCTGCCCAACTTGTATTCGGCTTTAACGCCCAGCGTCGCTAGATCCGTGATGAGCACATTAAGATGGGAATTTTTTACTACCAATGGAGGTAGCTTCACTTTTGCCGTTCTCATTTCGGCAGTATCAACAATCAATTCGAAACTAACGATTTTAAATTGGGTTCATTAATTTTAAAAATTTATCGTTTCTTATACATCATCTGAAAGAGCTTCGTTTTCGGAGCAGAGCGATATTTTTTTTCGAACCCACACACTTTCATCTTGATTTTTAAATCAAGATTCAAAGCAAAATAATAACTTCACTGCTTGACACTAAACTAACAAACTGACAGCTCGCTCCCATACAAAGTGACACCGAGGGGCACTAATAAGGTGATTTTTGCAAATGTAATCGTACTTATTTAAAATAGTTCCAGTGTACTAAAATTGATGAAATTTTGGGTTTGTGTTCCATTTTTAATGCAGATTACGAATATGCATTTACCTCAATACCCTTAAAGAACCCAATTGGCTCACTACTTGACTAGTCTATTGGTCCCAAGCAAATCGATTAACGTACCCCACTCTAGTGTAAACTCCAGTACTACACTATGTTTGTTTTGATTCGATATGAAAGTTTGACAGATAAAATGAGGGGTTCGTGGATTTTCCTATGTTTCGAGGAGTGCATCGATTAGCTTGGGACCGAAGATAGTACCAGAGCTGAGCCAAAAAGTTGAGCACGTTTCTTCGGGACCTTCTGGTCTTAAAGTTACCTCTATGGCAGTATTCTCGGTTTCGGCAGCATCACCGAAATCTTCAACATCACTGTTGTTCGTCGCAGTGACATCGGACTGGCCTCGATTCTTCTTCCACTTCTTGCTGAGTTTTCTATTGGTTATTCCCATCCATGGGGAGAACAGCAAACCTGTAGGATGTAACATTTGTATTTAAAAAAAATGGACAAACATTGTCGATATTTCATGGGTTTACCTCCACCCGCACTGACGAAGCTACCCATGCAGCATCAATAATTGGCGTTGACGGCACCGTCGAAAAATTTGCTCTTCCAGCAAATTTAGACAGTTTCTTATGGTAATTTTCGGTGGAGTGAAAGGATAGTACAAAGTCCGCCATGTTTCACGCACAGTCTGACGTTTGCTTATGGATTTTCTCATAGGAGTAAAGAGCTACAGAGTCGCCGTCAACGCCAATAGTAACCCATGAGTCAGCAGACAAAAATTTGAAAGCTCTACCAGTCGAACTCTAACCATGATGGCAAAAACAGTGAAGCAACTTCGTTCTAAAGTGTGCGCGTTCAAAGAACGGCACCCCACCGCGTCGAAAACGGACATCGTGTGGCACTTTGTGGACGCCGGATACGCCCGTTCCGGCATCTACAACATCTTGCCACTATTAGACAACAATCAGAGCATCGAAAGAAAACCCGGTTCCTGGCGGCCGACGACCCTGAGCGACAAGAAGCTCCAAAAGATGTTGAAGAGGAAAGACCGAGGGAAAAGTGGCTACATCGCTGCGTGCGCTTGGCCGGGAGGTCGGTGCAACCTGCCAAACAGTGAAAAAGTCTTTCAGAGTTGGTTGGAAATGCTAACATGAAGCTTTAGTGTGATGATTTATTAGCTAGAGAATGATCTTTAGAAGAGGGTAGGTGGATAGTTCCGTTAGAGTACGGCAGTATGAAAATTGAATAGAAGTTGAAAATGAGCGAAGGGCCATTAAAGCGACAGTTTACAAGATAGACGCACATTTTTGCCTAGCCCGTACGATGTACGCGGGGACTTGAAGTATGTCTCCAAGTCCACAGGCAAAAATGTGCGTCTATCTTGTAAACTGTCGCTTTAATGGCCCTTCGCTCATTTTCAACTTCTATTCAATTTTCATACTGCCGTACTCTAACGGAACTATCCACCTACCCTCTTCTAAAGATCATTCTCTAGCTAATAAATCATCACACTAAAGCTTCATGTTAGCATTTCCATCCAACTCTGAAAATCGTTAACTTCGCGTATGAAGTAACATAAAAAACACTTTGAAAGTGAAAAAGTACCTGACGAACATGAACATACATGTCAGGAAGCGGAAGTCACGTCCACTGGTTTCGGAGCTGCAGGCAATGACGCAGCGGCAGCGGCTGAATAAGATGGTCAACTCGTTTTTCCCGGTGAATCGCGACGTGACGGTGGTGATGGACGACGAGACCTATCTCAGCCTGGATGGCAACGACTCACAGTTCACTTCATATTTAACTTCCCCCACGAAGGAAGTGAGCTCCGAGGTGGAAGTTCATTTCACACCCAAAGTTCCCCAAGAAGGTGCTGCTGTGGCTGACAATCAGCGCGAAGGGGATGTCAAAGCCGCTCTTCTTTCGCTCCCGGACTGACCGTGAACGGGAAAATTTATAGTACGAAATGCCTGCCGGAAGTTGCGTCATTTATCAAGAAATACTATAAGGGCGAAGACACAGTGTTCTGGCTGGATCTGGCGTCGGCTCACTACTTGAAGCGATCGTTGGAGGAGATGGCGACTGAATATCGATGTGGTACCCAAGTCGGCGAACCCGCCCAACGTCCCCCAGCTGCGTCCCATCGAGAATTTCTGGGCCAACCTAAAGCGTAAGATCTACTCCAACAATTTTGTCGCGAAAACTGAGGAGGAATTGATAAATAAAACGAAGAAAGAACTCAAAAACATGCCTACACGCATGTTTTCGTCCGCCATGACGAATGTTCCGGTTAACTGCCGAAACGCCACTCGCAAGGGTGTAGAATTTTTTTGCAAGTAAGCTTAAATAATTAGCTTCCATGGGAAATTTATCAAAAGAAATTATCTGTCTTAGCGAACACTATCGCAACGAACTTTCCAAAGAACTCGAGAGCACGAGCTATCACCGAACTGAACTGCCTGACGGTCAAGCAGAGAATCGGTGTGGCTTGGAAAACTAATCTAAGGTTATAACACACGAGTGGAACTTCGGATCAGAAAGTGGCTCCACTTGTCATTTGCGAACACTAGCGCACCTAGCGGTAGAAGGCATCTTCTGCCTGCAGTTAAGATAGGCAGCATGCTATGATAGTGTGAGTGCACATAGAAAGCCCATGTGGAACGCTACCACAACACATTGCTTGTTGAGCAGAAAAACGAACCACTTTTTGATTCATCGATTTGTTTGCACTTCATCTTCTGTTCTGTGGTTATAAGCTGGGTCTGGCGGACTCGTAATCTTCTTCTTCTTTCCTTTATTTAACGTCGGTCTCTGTTCCGCAATCTAGTACCAATCACCGACGGACATCGATTGCCATCCATTGACGGCAATCGAATGTGCAGGAAGGCAGCTTCCACCACCTGCGTAGGATATCGCACCCATTCAACGCACATGGGCCGGGACCAACGGCTTTACTTCCCTTCCGAAGGAAGACGTGACTAGAGATTTTTATGCCTCAGAAAAATCCCACCGACCTCGGCTGGGATTGAACCCAGACCCATCGGGGTGTTAGAAAGCAGTCACGCTTACCACTACACCACCGGCGCCGGCTGCGGACTCGTAATGGATTTCGAACCAATTTGAACTGTCAAAATCGAACCATTTTTTACTGTTCTTATAAGAGCTCATATGGAAGAAACAGATAGGGAGTATTGTAATCTGAGTAAAACGTAGTTGTTATTATTTTTGGAAGCATATTCATAGTTTTGATGAACTGGGGTTGCCGGATCAATCTCGCAAAAAATCAACCACGCGCGGCGCAAGAAACGATCCTTCGGAAAGTGAAATAAACTTCTCTTCACCGGTGCACTTGCAGTGTAGCTGCAAAACTTTGCGTAACATCGCATTTTAACTGCTTAGGAACTTTTATGAAAACCAAATATTATTGATACAGTAGAAAACCAGAAAATTCGACACGCGCCAATCGATTTTACTCTCAATCTATACATAAAACATAACGTCGGACATAGTGCGCTGTATTTGTACAATGATACGCCATAATGCACACCATGTCCGACGATTTGTTGTTGTACAAAACGAGAGTAAAATCGAAAGTCGGGTGTGGGGTTTTCCGGTGTCAAACGCGACCGACAATAACAACGAACTACAACAGACTACAACCAACAATCAATACGAAACTAACGATTTCAAATTGGCTCACTACTTGACTAGCCTATTGGTCCCAAGCAAATCGATTAACGTGTCCCATTCTTGTATAAATTCCAGTACTACACAATGTTTGTTTTGATTCGCTATGAAAGTTTGACAGATAAAATGAGGGGTTCGTGGATTTTCTTATGTTTCGAGGGGTGCATCGATTAGCTTGGGACCGAAGATAGTACCAGAGCTGAGCCAAAAAGTTGAGCTCGTTTCTTCGGGACCTTCTGGTCTTAGAGTTACCTCTATGCTACAACCATAGAGGTAACTCTAAGACCAGAAGGTCCCGAAATAACGTGCTCAACTTTTTGGCTCAGCTCTGGTACTCTCTTCGGTCCCAAGCTAATCGATTCACCCCTCGAAACATAGGAAAAACGAATAACCCCTCATTTTATCTGTCAAACTTTCATAGCGAATCAAAACAAACATTGCGTAGTACTAGAATTTCGACTAGAATGGGGTACGTTAATCGTTTGCTTGGGACCAATAGGCTAGTCAAGTAGTGAGCCAATTTAAAATCGTTAGTTTTGTATTGATTGTTGCTACAACTACCAATCGATATTTCAAGAGAGTCACTCACAATCTTGCACACATTTGCTTTGTTTATCAATTTGACAACCGTTCGAACAGAGTAAAGCTTGCTGCAATGCGTCTTGGATAGTGTCTGAAGCTAGCTGCGATTCGACTTCGTCAGACCCAGGTTATAAGTAAGGGCACCAATCTAGGACTGGACGATCCTGGACCGATCTTTGTGAAATCGATCTTTTTGACCTCAATTTTCGATTCTTTTTAATAGATAAAGAATCGATCCATCCGTTCAACCTTTTCGATCTTCAAAGAAGCTAACGAATGTAATTTTTGTGCATCGAAAAACTGATTTCCAGTCACCCCAAACCTAAATTTAATGAAAATACCCTCAAATGTAGCATCAGGACAGTCGCTCCTAATATTGTATAAAATAGGGCTGAGAATATAGATTTGATATGTTGCCTCTTTCATTATTACGCATTATAACAATTGGGTTGGTTCTATGGGATAATGGAATCATAAGATATTATGATTTGTAAGTGCTAGTATTTTTTAGATTATCGTGGTGTTTAGTTCCGTTAAAGTTTAGAAAAATTATGGCAGGTAATGTTCGTGAGTGTTGTGCAGTTTTTTTTCCGTTGTCAAACTCTCTAGTAGGCAGAGGTAGGACAGCTTACTGTAGAACGCAACAATCCACCCAACCGAAAATTGCAAAAACCCGCCATCAGATGGACAAACAATTGCCTGTTGGGAGGCCATGGGGGGCGGCGATAGAGATGGCCATTTTGAATGGAGGATAACGGACACGACAAACTGGCGATGAACGATGAATGGCCCGGGTCACTGACCGACAGCCTGGAGCAGTGACCCAATGACTCATTCAACTTTTAAATTAATAATCTGTGATCGTAAGACCACCAGCGAAAACGGTTGATCAAGCAAACAAGCTAGCTAAATTTACTTTAAATAGCGAGCATTGGTGAAAACATAAAGTAATAGAGGAAACAGTGAAAAGTGTGAGGAGATAGTCAAGGACAGAAGGTAAACCGCAATAATTACCATTTTGGTTAAAATGGTCCTAATGCCAAATATATTTGACCGTTAGGACCCCGCTGTATTTAGTACAGAGCACCTGTACCTGTCACTGCCTCCTGGCCCGAGTTCGTCACCAACTCATAGGCTCAGGAAGTGTAACCTGGTGCTCGTCATCGCCACCCGTACAGCAAGCGCGCGAAGGAAGTACACGACGAGGAAGTGGAGAGGAAGTGGACGTCGACCGAGGACAAGCGGTCGACGATCAAAGACACGTGGTTGAGGTGTTGCGAGGGGCTCCAACTAAGAAAACAGGTCAGATAGATTGTAAGAAAGTGGGACAGTAAGGGAGTAAGTAGATAACCAAAAGAGGGAGAATAAAGTTGTCAGGAAAGTGAAATAAATCTTCAATCTTGGGTATTGAAGTGCTTGTGGAGTTTTTTCTGTGTGTCACGTGCGATCATTCCCTGCCCCGCGTAATTGAAATCGGTAAGCGTGCCGACCCTGAGGCCATTGGAGTCAGGGAGTCTCGGAAGTGCTCCTGACTCAGGTGGCTGACACTTACAGATTATTTTAATATTTTGTATTAGTTAGTAGCAAGAAGAGTTTGTAAAGTTTGTGTTTCACTTATAAAACCTGACAATTTCACTCATTCTTGATTTTTCGCGAACAGCGCTGATTTACTCTTTGAAAGAAAAATTGGCAGGTTTTATGTGACTAACACATTCCTTATAATCTCTTATTGTAACCTACTAATGCAAAATATCATTTAAAGACTTCTAAATCAATTCTTCTGCTAAATAAACAAATCTCTCGAAAAACACGAGTAAATGAAAATTGAAACATGTTACTTTTGATATTTCATTTCAAGTTTCAAAATATACCGTAACGACTCGAAATCCCCAGATACTTAACCCGTAAATCCGAACACTTTAAAAACACTTTATTATCACTGCCTACTATGTTCAAAAAAGCACGTAAACGTGGTTTTGTATCGATCTGAATCACACATATTAGTTATCTTGCAAAGTAGATGTAATAATTAATTATAATTTAATTTCAGCATTATGAAGAAAAGATCGATCCTGCAGATGGATTCTTTTGCACCGATTGAAACGATGGATCGATTCTAGTGCCGTAAAAAAAATCGATCCTCCAAGATCTATCTTTTACTAAAGATCGCCCAATCCTACACCAGTCATTTTTCCGGTGTTAGGTACTTTATTTTGAATTCTGTGAAAGGGAATCTAGATGATGTAGAACAAAACAACAAAAATAGCAATAATTAATTCTAGATAAACATTTCAAAAGGTCCTCTCTGCATTGAACGATTCTCTTCATTGACTTTCTCTTCCATTAATAACTCAACTTCAAAAGCATTCCCTGCTGTGTGCAACGTTCTATGCACAAGATATGAACTTCTGTTATCAAACTGTGTGGTAAAAATAGCACCAAATGCATTTGCGTAGACGTGGTTATCAAAAGAGAAAGTCGATGAAGAGAATCGATCAAATCAGATAGGAATTATCGAGAATTATGAAGAGGTTTGAGTGTGTAGGTTTATTTCTTTTTAATTCCGTTATAATAGCTTATCTTTTGACAAATACGCGTATTTCGTCTACTACTTGTAGACTTCATCAGTGCCAAGTACTCAACACCACTCACAGCTGTCGATTTTTATTATGGTGTTGTTTTTTTAAATTTTACTGAAATTTTAATCGATAAGTTATTAAAAAATGGACATCAGAACATTTTCCCGAACAATTATGCGGAGTTTAATGGAAATTCGGAGAGGGTACAATAAAATCGATTCGTCAGTTGGTGTTCATTTTTCCCTGCGATAGAAACCGGAATATTAAATTAAGCTTTTATAATCCTACACGAAGAAAGGACTCGTCACCGATAGGAGGATTAATCAGGGTTTTTCGTCTTCGTCAAGGAAGACTGTCCCGCAACATAATGGATATTCTTATTCAGCTTTGTCCCCTGCCTGGAGAGTGAAAAAATACTTTTCCCACAATCATAAATAAAGGGGAAGTGGGAGTAAAATGAACATGGCAATTAAAATGAACACGACTTTTTTAACGGTAAAAGTCATCTAAATTCTGTAAATACACTCAACTGAAGACGTAGTAGACGTATCGATTGAATGGATCAATTTAGATGGTCAAGTTTTAATTCCACCACAGCATGCTTTCGGCGCTACTGTATGTGGACGATCATCTAATCTAATCTAATCTAATCTAATCTAACACCAACACAGCCAGTTCTTGAAAGCATCCTGGAAAATAATGGATATACCTCAATAATTGTTCTTGTCTATTTGATATATGTTTCACATCGAAGATGCGTCACACATATCAAAACGGCTAGGCCTACTTTGCAGCATTCAAAGGGCAAGATGATTCAGAAAACATCGGGCCTGTTTAAATCGAAGATTTAAACATGATGCTTCAGAATCCAATAAAAGGATGAAACGTGGACATCTCGTACCGTACGTTCCGATTTTGGTAATAATATGATTTGTTGGTCGTTGGAAGCATCAAAGCTAGAAAGGTGAAGTGATGCTCCATTTTCTTCTGACGATTGGGACATGAGCTCTAACTCTTGTCTTAGCCTTTTATGGCTTATGGCTATAGCGCCATTACTCGCTTTCTGAAAAGAGAAGAGGGGAAAAGGAGAAGGACAAAGGGAAAAGGATAATGTAAACTCTATGAACATAATCAAAATTTTAATTTGAAATATACAATATAGACTTGCATATCAGCGGTGGTCACTACCTGAGTCTTGTCACTATTATCAAGTCATAAAAAGTAACAAGCACTAAAAAGTTATCCTTTCATTACTGAGAAAATCCTGATTCCTTAGTTTGAAGTTGTCCCGACTAGGATTCGGTGGTAGATCTTATATCAGTAACGCACCACAAAAAGGTGATTTCTCAACGTTACTGGGTTGAAAAGATAGAAAATTACAAAATGGAACGATCTCACCAAGTTTAGCCAATTGAACAGAAGGCTGGCTGACATGTGTTGATGTAGAAGTCCAAATTGTAGACGAAGCTTGACGAAGATCAATATGAACTAGTCCGGTTTATGGTAGTTGCGCGGAATGTCTTCCGTCGATTTGAGATAAACAAATATTCGGATGTATGTAGTCGATTTTTGATGTGCATTGGCAAGCCTTTTCGTGGCCAATAGTCAGGTTCAACGCTGCGACTCAACGAATGATGGAACTAATGATGGGACGAAACGAATGATGGGACGCCTCGTGGAGGTTCTACTTGTCTTCGGAACAGCTTCTCAGCGGCAAATAATAGGGACTGAGGAACTAGAAATTGTCTCCTGGGCCTGGATTTAGCCAGATCAGCAACAAATTATAAATAAAAAAAACTCCACGGCAAAAAACAAACGTCAGATTCGATCACACGCACAGCCTACTCTCGCTACTGTATGTGGACGATCATATGTAAAATACTGTGATAGCAACATCATAGTTCTGTCAAACCGTCAGCATTCTCATTGATCCATTAAATACTAGTTTCCACCGTCAAAAGTGACAGATGTCGCACTGACAGTGGTGGATAAACCACCCTAATAAAAATTGTATGGTTAATTTGCTTAACGACGTGTTCTGGGTATCATCCAAACCATTTGTGGAATAGTTCAATGATTTGGGTTATCGTTCGTTTATGGTTATTTTTTATTAGGGCAGTTTTGCTGTATGGAGATTTTCAGCAAATCTCTGATTTCTCTTTAAATATTGCTTTATCTGATGAGAAAACTTCTACATTTTGTTCTGTGTAATAATAGCGACATTATGTAGAAATAATATAACGGACAAAAGGCTCCATTATCGATATATTCAAACAAAAGTAAATTTCCCCATACATTATGAAGTCGATTTTCCACCAGCTTGCCATCTGGTGGTGGGTGGTGTCAGAAACAGTACGAATCACATAATTGCCTGTCAAATGTTCATTTTAACTGCTATGTTCATTTTACCCCCACCTTCCCTACGCACAAATAAGGATTCTTCCTCACTCATCGCTTGAAAAATGGGGGCGAAAACTTCTACCCAACTCGCTTACTGCGATGGGTATCCAATGTATGCTGATAGACGGAAAATACGTTTGTTATTAATTGTGACAGGTCTATTGCTCAGATCTGTCAGCATAAAGTGGCAGTTTTGTGTCTGCGATTATTATCAAAAGAACTATGAAATCTATAATCCGATATTGAATTCACGTTTTCATTTCCCCACCCGTCCCTTTCTTCACAGCAGACACTTGAACGTTTGAACCCATTCTCGTCCAACAACGAGTCCCCTTTTGACGTGGAACATGTGATTCGACTCAAGTAAAACGCTTCAGCAATTCTAACACAATGCAGGGTGGGGGCATACAAGCAAAATTGCACTATAATAACTTCCATTTTCTGCTTTGTCACTCACTCAAAGCGGGAATCCATGCTTTCAGAGTCAGGACACAGCGAGGACATTTGTAAATGGATCTGTCTGTGTCCGGGGACAGGTCGGTTTTCGGTGAATTGAGCATGATATTCTCAAATATTGCGGTATGATGGTTGCTGCTTGGTTCCGGTCCCTGACGTTGAATCGTTGGATCGTGGCCAAGCACCACTTTCAGCGGGCATCAACAATGTCATCATATTCTGAAACCGT
Source organism: Ochlerotatus camptorhynchus (assembly GCF_037179485.1). Classification (NCBI taxonomy): domain Eukaryota; kingdom Metazoa; phylum Arthropoda; class Insecta; order Diptera; family Culicidae; genus Ochlerotatus; species Ochlerotatus camptorhynchus. Next base: position 1,371,402 of record NW_027040553.1, read on the forward strand.
GCAGATTGGAAAATTTAACTCGATGCACACACTGAGCTGCATTTTCAGCTTCTTACATCAAAATAGAGTATCTAGACCATCAGTTGTGTGCCCGAAAAAGCGATTTGTTGAGTATAGGTACTTCTTTCGCCGCCATCTTGGCAGGTTTAACCGATATTCTGTCAAATTCATCAAAGATGGCGGCGAACGAAATTAACCATTGGGTCAAATTCACCAGCTGCAGCTCCACAGTTGCATTAAAACTGCATTTCGCAACTCGCCTAATCAAGTCAAAATCCACGAAAAGCTCGCAGTTCTTGCTCAAGAGTTAACTTAATTTGGTTTGTAAACTCATGCCCGTACCATAGACAAACAGACATAACTCTTTCTCCTCAAACGTCGTACATGCATTTAACGAATATTATTAGTCACCACAGTCCTGGGGTATCATCGATCTTGTATGCAACATTGTTTGAGTCTTGACAAGCAAGCTTTTTTTCCGCAAATAACTCAGTGTGTTCAGTGACGATATGTTTATGGAAAATTTATTTAAAGCCACACGTCTGTTTGTCTGTGCCCGTAACATCATCTGCAGGCCACCGCCACCGATAGCCAAAGCAGAGAAGAGGCATCAAATTTTCCAACTCTTACTCGATGGATTGAGCCCAAATTGATCGCAAAACCACTTTCTGAATGGAGCAGCAGCAGCAGCAGCATCATCATCACGTAGAGAATTTCCAAATTTTCAAGCAGAACAAAGTGCTGCTGCTGACTATGAGGATGAAGAAAATTTAGCGCCTGATTGGTTTGCGAATCGTGAATCGCGAATTTTGCGGTTTCGCTGATGTGGAAAAATTGTATTGTTGTGGCAGAAATTTCGGAGCCCGTACGGCCTATGGAACATATCTGAGCAGATTACGCCCGTTTGGGTGGGTTCATTGATTTTAGAAGTATCGGAAAATGTTCTCCTTTTGATGGAGCACCACATGCTCGGAGAGTATACTAGCACAGAAGAGAAGTGGAAGTGCGAAACTTGAGTGGCCCACCGTTGGGCCAGGAATGCAATCTAGCGGGACAAAACTAATAAGTCCAAAATGAAGCATTTTCGGGACTTGGTGCCTTCAGTAATGTATTTCACAATGATAAGGAACATCTATTGACATTAACAGATAGTTCGAAACTCAACCGCATAGATGGCACCAAAATCTAACTTTTTACTCTGACATTTTGGATTCATGGCGTCTCGAACAAAGTTGTCCATCTTAACAAATTAAACAAATTATCTATAGACGTGAAAATTTCACAGTCGACAGTTTTAGAGTTATTTGCAAAACAGGAAAAATTTATTGAAAAAAAAAACAGAAAAATCTTAAACATACCTGGTTATTAATGAAAATGTCCTAAAGTATTGGAAAACCCAAATTTTATCATGAAATATTCTAGATTTCAAATAACTCGGAAACAGAAGGCTGTGGGATTTTCCGTCTATAATAGAGTTGTTTATTTTGATAAGATGAACAACTTTGTTGAAGACGTTAAGTCTACAGAATGTCAGAGTAAAAAAAATAGATTATGGTGACATCTACGCGATTGAGTTTCGAACCATCTGTTAATGTCAATAGATGATCCTAATCTGTGTTGGCTAAAATCAAGATTAGAAAATCAAAATCAGCTATCTTTCAAGATTTTCAGTGATTTTCGATTCCTAAAATCAACCAGCATCAATATCAATCAAAATCAAAATCATCGAAAATCTTAGGATTAGAAGATATGTTACATTCTAGAGTCTGGGACATTCCGAAATTCAAGTCAGGCGGGTGAAATTAAAATGGTGGATTTCAACCCAAAGTGGCTTCCACAAATCCAGGCCTCAGGACAGCGAATATGCATCTAAACCCATGGAATATGGGTATCCATGGAATGGGCTCAATGAGTAGAAGTGGAAAATTGACATCCACCGCCATTTTGGAATCCAAGATGGTGGTCCAACATCCAATATGACGGCCTCAGCAGTCAGCACAGCTAATATGCATCTAAACCCATGCAATATGGGTATGTACGGAATGGGTTCGATGAGTAGAAGTGAAAAATTGTCATCCGCCGCCATTTTGGAATTCAATATGGCGGACCAAAATCCAATATGGCGTCCTCTTTACAGCGTATATGCATCTAAACCCAAGCAATATGGATATCTACGAAATGGGCTCGATGAGTAGAGATGGAAAATTGAAATCCACCGCCATTTTGAAATTCAAGATGGTGGACCAAAATCAAATATGGCAGCCTCCGGACAGCGAATATGCATCTAAACCCATGCAATATGGGTATCTACGGAATGGGCTCGATAAGTAGAAGTGGAAAATCGACATCCGCCGCCATTTTTCGATTCAAGATGGTGGACCAAAATCCAATATGGCGGACTCTTGACAGCGTATATGCATCTAAACTTAAGTAATATGGGCTCAATGAGTAGAAGTGGAAAATTGACATCCGCCACCATTTTGGAATCCAATATGGGTATCTACGGAATGGGCTCGATGAGTAGAAGTGAAAAATTGACATCCGCCACCATTTTTGAATTCAAGATGGAGTACCAAAATACAATATGGTGGCTTCCCGACAGCGAAAATGCATCTAAACCCATGCAATATCGATATCTATGGAATGGAATCGATGAGTAGAAGTGGAACATTGACAGCCACCCCCATTTTGGAATCCAAGATAACGGATCAAAATCCAATATGGCAGCCTCCGGACAGCGAATATGCATCTAAACCCATGCAATATGGATATCTATAGAATGAGTTCGATGAGTAGAAATGGAAAATTGACATCCGCCGCCATTTTGAAATTCAAGATGGTGGACCAAATTCAAATATGGCAACCTCCGGACAGCGAATATGCATCTAAACCCATGCAATATGGGTATCTACGGAATGGGCTCGATGAGTAGAAGTGGAAAATTGACATCCGCCATCAGACATCCGACATCAGAATTTTTCACGGAATGGAATTTCTGCCAGGCCCAACTAAGTGCCCTGAAAACCAACACTTTCGTTAAAAAGTTACTGCAACTATGAATACCCGCCTTAACAAGCTGACTGGCACACTGCAGTTTAAAGCGTCCCTTTATATGAATGCCAGATTTAATTATCTGGCATCCAATCACATTCCAGCAAGCGACAAAGTGGAAGCGCAAGTACGCAATATTAAATATCCCCTATTTATATTTCAGCACTACCTGCTCGAAGTCTGGGAAAGACTTGAAAACCTAAATGGATCCAAGGAAGTTGAAATACTCGCAGAAAATTCTAGCTGTGGAAACGAGTTTCTAGAGACATACCTTAATGATTTTTTTTTTCAAAAGGACTCATCCAATGTCGATCTTTCCCAACTAAATCAGAAAACGACAAAATTTTCAGCTCAGTTTTATCAGTTAATCAAAGAGCTGGAGTCCCGCCAAAAGATTCCAATCACCACCGCAGCGTTCAAACATCCAAGCTTCCTATCGGCGCTGATTCCAAGTAAAACCTCTCTATCAGAGTGATTTGATATGATTAAATGTTGGGCAGGTGAAAAGCTCCGGAGGCCAGAAATGTACCGTCTGGCGATGGTAGTGATGTCAGCTCTATCGACTCAAGTCACGGTGGAGGCGTACAGCGCATTAAAGCTCGTTCTCACGTGTTATCGTGAAATCTATCCATCTTACATTTTCACCTTAATAATGGCGGCGGACGTCGATTTTCCGCTTCTACTCATCGAGCTCATTCCATAGATACCCATATTGCATGGGTTTGGATGCATATTTACTGTCTGGAGACCGCCATATTGGAGTTTGGAGCACCATCTTGGATTACAAAATGGCAGCGGATGTTGAGTTTCCACTTCTACACATCGAGCCCATTCCGTAGATACCCATTAGACTTATGCAAAATTTGAAATTTTCGCTCCACTGTGCTTAAACGGTTCCAAATTGGACCCTGATTAGCCTCCAAAAACTTGAACTCATTTAGTGAGAAACTGACTTGGCACAAACCTTTTGAAGTTTATATGGAAATTACTATGGGAAAACAAAACTTTTTGTTCATTGTCTTCTAGCCTTTTAACATATTGTACTTTTAACAAATTCCATTGCTATTCTTATGGGATTTTTCATCAGCTACAACTTTGCAGAAAATCGTTTTTCAGCCAAACGTCAAATTAAATAGTTATTAATTGTTTAAGAGATTGATAATCTTATGGCAAGATTAAGCAACTGTATTGTTGGCAACACTGTATTCTGCAGTGTGACATAGTAGCCATGATTTTTGTCCTCTATTCTACGCGTCATAAACATCAATGTTGCCTGCTGAACAGTTGATTGAGCATAATCATAAGACATCAGTGACTTGAATCATAAATAATTTGTGTTCCTTACATTTGATCAAAAAGTAGTCCTTAACAAAGTTGTAGCTGAGAAAGTTTTCAATAAGTACAGCTATCATTTTCTAAAGTAGAGTGAACTGGTGAATTTTGAGATAGATATGAACCGAAAATATGGTTTCTCCATAGTAATTCCTATATAAACTTCAAATGGTTCGTGTCAAGTCAGTTTCTCACTAAATGAGTTCAAATTTCGGGAGGCTGATCAGGGCCCAATTTGGAACCGTTTGAGCACTGTGGAGCGAAAATTTCAAACTTTGCATCAGTCTAATACCCATATTGCATGGGTTTAGATGCATATACGCTGCCCGGAGGTCGCCATTTTGGATTTTGGTCCACCATATTTGATTACATAATGTCTGTGGACGCCGAATTTCCGCTTCTACTCATCGAGCCCATTCCGTAGATACCCATATTGCATGGGGTTGGATGCATATTCGCTGTCTGGAGGCAGCCATATTGGAGTTTGATCCACCATCTTGGATTTCAAAATGGCGGCGGATGTTGATTTTCCACTGCTACTCATCGAACTCATTCCATAGATACAAATATAGCATGGGTTTAGATGCACATACGATGTCCGGAGGCCGCCATGTTAATTTTGGTCCACCATCTTTGATTCTAAAATGGCAGCAAATGTCGATTTTCCTCTTCTACACATCGTACATTTCACAGATTCCCATACTGCACGGATTTAGATGCGTAAACGCTGTGCGGAGGCCGCCATATTGGATTTTGTTCCTCCATCTTGGATCTCAAAATGGCGGCGGATGTCAGTTTCTTACTTTGACTGTAATACCAAGGTATTGATTTTCCGTTTGGTGATTTTGTTACTTCAAAATCAGCTAAGGTTAAAATCAACCTTGAAATGGCGCCGGTGGTGTAGTGGTAAACGTGATTACCTCTCACCCCAGCAGGCCTGGGTTCAATCCCAGTCGGCGCCGCCGGGATGTTCTGAGGCATAACTCTCTGATCACGCCTTCCTTCCGATGGGAAGTAAAGCCGTTGGTCCCCGGTTCATGAGTTGATGGGTCGATAGGTAGGGTCCAGGTGTGGGAGCTGCCTTCCTGGCACGTCGGTAGCATTGGTGCTCAGCACGGAAAACAAGATCGACGGAAAAAAACAAACCAAAGGAAAAAAAATCAGCCTTGATTTTCTGCTTTGTGATTTTGCTGATCTCAAGATTAGAAGTGGTTTTCACCGTTGCTGATTTAGGATTTTTTGGATTTTACCCATCACTGATCCTAATAATTGTGTTAAGCTTCGCTGCACATTTAAAACGTCTGAATTTCAAGTATATGGAATCATTTGTAACTAGTTATTTGGGGAACGTATGGATTACCCTTCGGGTCGTCGTCCATTTTTGGGAATTTTCAGAATCTTTTCCAGAACGTCTGAAGAATCCTTTGAGATTGTCAGTAATTTAAATATGGAATTGCTGGAATCATCTTTGAAAAATTCCGGAATCCTAACGTAAACGTCAAATATTTCTTAATTTCAACTTACTTTTGATTTTAACTCAAGTAATAAGTCAAGAATATGAAAATGTCAAAAAATATTTTGATACATTCAGTTAAGGTTTCGAAAAGCTGGAATTTTCAAACTCACTCTGGGAATGACCAGAATCTCCGTCGAGAACTTTTGGAATCTCCATAGCGAATATCCCGAATCACTGAGAGAGTCATTTCGAGAATGTCTGGAGTACCCGTTGACAATGTCTGAAATCATCGTCTGGATTGTCCAGAATCATTTCGGCAACATCTGGAATCTCCGTTGCGAATGTTGGAAATCACTTCGGAAGCTCCTTGTTGGGAACATCTGGAAATACTTGGGTAACGTCTGAAGTACTCTTCGAAAGCGCCTGTCAACGACCATAGTCGGGAGTGCTCGGAATCTTTTTCAGTCGGGAACGTCTGGAATTTCCGGAATCACTTTGGGATCGTCTAGAACCTCCATTAAGAGCTGCTGGAATTTCCATTGATAATTTCCGAAATCATTGAGGGAATCACTTCGAGATTATCTGGAGTACCCGTTAAGAACGTCTTTAATGTTCATCGTCACTTCGTTAACGTTTGGAGTACCCGTCAAAAACGTCTGGAGTCTTCGTCGGCAACGTCTGGAATTCAAGAAGAGAATGTCTGGAATCAATATTGAGAACTTCTGGAATCTCTGTTGGGAGCTGTTGGGCCATGGTGCTGGCATGTTTGCTCGTCGGGAAAACATGGATTCCAAGTTGGAAACGTCTCGAATCTCCATGGGGAACTACTGGAATACTCGTAGCGAATATTCCGAATCGTTTTGGAAATGACTGGAGTACCCGTCGAGAACGTCAGGAATCCTTGTCGGGAACGGCCGCAATCTCTACAAGAACGTCTGGAATCTCCAACCGAAACTGCTAGAATCATTCTTCGGGAATGTCCAGAATCATGCCGTAAACATCTGATTCAAGTAGAGAATTTCTGGAATCATCCCGAGTAGCACAATTTCATCACAATAAGTTATAGCAACTTGTTTATGACTGAAATAAGTCGTATATAAGTTTCTAAAATTGATTTTTGACAAGCGTGCTATTAGGGATCGTTGGGATCATCTGGAAACTCTGTCGGGAACTGCTGGAATGCGATTAATTGAAATTATTTGGGGAACGTCTGGAGTACCGGTTAAGAACGTCTGAAATCTTCATCTTATCTGGGAGTATTTGGAATCTCCGTTGCGAATTTTGGGAATCACGTCGGGAACGTTTGGAGTACCAAGCATCATACCCTAATAGCACGCTTGTTACAAACCAATTGTAGAAATTTATATACGACTTATTTCAGTCATAAACAAGTTGCTGTAACTTATTGTGATGAAAGTGTGCTACTCGGGTACTCAGCAGGTGACAAAAAATTCCTGAGGGGCGGAAAAATTGCTCCAATGTTCCTTGAACAGCTTCAAAGTGCCCTTATCTTTACTTCTTGAAAATTGTCTCAACTTCTGCGAAGTTCCACCAATTTATTCCAAATTTCATAATTAATTTTTCAAAGTTCTCTCAATTCTAACAAGATTTCAGAACAACCGTAACCTTCTCCAAACTTCAGGAAAGATCTTGAAGCTTTGTTACGAATTTTCCTAAACGTCTGGGCGAAACAAAGTTATTAAACCTTCCAGTAAGTTCCCAAATCAAACTCTGATGCTCAAAGAAGTATGCTGAACTTCTACAGTACTCCCTGACCTTCTACGCAATCCCCTGATCTTCTACGAACTTCACTGAGCTTCTACAATTTTGGCTGAACTTTTACGAAAAAAAATCCCTGCACTTCTGTGAAGTTATACGAAGCTCTCAGAATTATTATTAAATTAGCTGCACTTCTACAATGTTTCCTAAACTTTTTAGAAATACGGTGATTTCCTACGAGGTTCTACAGAGTTTCCTGAAGTTCTACGGGTTTTCCTGACCTATTTTAGTTTTAAAAAGTGCCCTAAAGCTAAAGACCTTTTATGAAGCTTCTTGAAATTAAACAAAGCTCTTTTAACATCAACGAGAGATACTCTAGGAAGTTTCCCGAATTTATATAAAATTTCCTGAATTTCTCGATGTCCCCTGAACATCTACAAAGTCTCTGAAGTTTGAAAAAGTCTGATGAAGTTGAATAATAATCCCTAAACTTTAACGAAGAAACCAGAATTTCTCTAAAGTTTGAGAATTTTCAGCAATATTCGATGAAGTTCACCATAGTTCTCTGAACTTTTTCAAAACTTGCTGATTTTCCCAAAAGTTCTATTATGTTCAATAAGCTTCTTCGAAGTCTGCTAAGTTTTTACATAGTTTGTTGAACTTCTATAAAATTTGCTGCACTTCAATAAAGTTTACAGAACTTCTACGTAGTTCAATTTATGTCAACGAAGTTTTCGAAAGTTCTACGCTGTTTCTTGAAGTTCCATTTATTTTTAAGAAATTTTCCGAGCTTATACGAAGTTCTTTGAAATCAAATGATGTTCTCTTAATTCTTACGAATAGTACTTGACTTACAAAAAGGTCCCTGAACTTCACGCAGTGATGTGCTTGAACGCGTTCATACTTTGTTCAGCATCTATAAACCGAACCGAAATATGACAGTTGCACACCCTCTGTCCGGTTCTCGTGTAACGTACGTAGCCGAACTATGCGTTGAACGAGTGCAAACGGACCGAGCGAATGGGAGAAACGAACGCTTTGTGTCTACGTAGAAAACGCTTCGTGTAGGTTTTTTCGTAACTAAAACTAACGAACGTGCAAGTTTTCGAACGTGGTAGATTTTAGCTGTTTTCGTAACCATTTTCATCACCAGAGTAGACTCCAGTGCTATGATCATTTCTAGACCAACAATTCAAATAGGCGGAACAACCAAACGTAAACAAGGGATTTCAACACAAATTGCACGCGAATCAGAACTCAGAACACACCCACACAAACTAATAATGACATACAATAAAAGAAGTTTGTTCTATCAGATGCTGGTGTTAGATTGCATAAATGTGTTTTGATTCTCGAGAAATTTGCGTTTGAAGTCATCGTTTACATTTGGTTGTTCCGCTTATTTCAAATGTTGATCTAGATTTGTTGAGTCATCTTCCATTTATAACATTGCCTGTGCCTTCTTCATGAAGCTGAGTTTAGACTAGGCAAGTCAAATGATCAACTCAGTTGAATTCAATTGGCTTGAAAAGTTGAGCCTAGCTCAACTTTTTTTCATTTCAAGTGAGTTGAATGGCATGGTTTACACGTTCAATTCGCGTTCAAGTCAGTTGAATTCAACTGACTTGATCAATTGACTTGCCCTGTATAAACCCAGCTTGAGGGATACTGCATTCACGTAATTCACCCCGGTATCTGTGGTGACTGAGTACAGTTTCTCGATTTCCAAATCGTGACAAAAGTTTGAATACTTTGTGAATGTTTTCCGCGGTTTGAGCTATCTTCATATTAATTAAACCGAAGGCCTCACCACGATTGTTCCTTTTTCCAGGTTCTGTATGTTCGCACCTAGGATGCGAACTTTTCTTCCAAATCCGTCGTAATTTGGTATCGGAGCCAGAGCTTAAACTTATTGACTGCCTAGGCTGAGTGTGAAAGCACTGCAATATTCAATCCATTGCTCTGTGCAGACTGTTTGTACCAAACGGTAAAGGACAAGGCAATGAAAGAGGCAACAAAAACATTCAGTCACTCACGAGCAGGAGACGCACACCGCTTGCCTTCGCTCACACAGCATGTAATTGAGTCATTTTTCCATATGAAACGTATGCTCAGTCATTCAAAACAAATAAATATTGGGTACCATCACGGCAAAATAAACGTGTTGACTGAGCTACTGACTGGGTGCTCGGCTGTCAGTGACTCGTTTACCTCTCAATCATTCAGACTCTCACGAGGCAGTAAATGATGAGGCAGATGGCAGTTCATATTCATATCAAAATGACTCAATGAACCTGACTGTTTTGCGCACTGATCGGAGCCTTTTAACTACCTCTCCAATTATTCCTAAGTCCCTGGTTCTTCGAAGATTGACAATTAAACTCCACCTTCTGTTACCATTTTGATGCAGGAGGTCATGTAGAAGTTGTAGTCCATGTGCATACCAACTCTCGGCATATTTTTTTACCCAGGCATGAACCCACCGCTTCATCATCGGGGTCAAGTTCTGCTTACTTTTCCGGATGCAGATCTTTGAGATGTCATTTTAGATTGCTTTTTTAAGTCGTTTTCAACATCCTGCTGCCTAATTTACATATCGGTGGTGGCGTTTCTAGGCTTTCGAACTGGTTTAAAATCTATCACTGTTCGTAAGTTTTGACAACGAAAAAACCTACACGAAGCGTTTTCTACGTACACACGAAGCGTTCGTTTCTCCCATTCGCTCGGTCCGTTTGCACTCGTTCAACGCATAGTTCGGCTACACTGAACCAAAACATCCGCAATACTTCGAATGATTATTGCATTGCTCGAGCCCTTTAACAATATGCATTCGAATTTCGGATGATTTTCTTATGGTTGAATTCGTCGTCAGATGATGAACATCCATATGACTGTCATCCAAATACAGAATGATTTTCGTTTGAAAATTAGCTATATAACATACGGCACTCAGATGACAAACATTTAAGAATAGTATGACATGCAAGTGGTTTTAATTATATAATTTGATTATGAACAATTCCATACTGAATAGCCATCCCTAATAAAAATTGTATGGTTAATTTGCTTAACGACGTGTTCTGGGTATCATCCAAACCATTTGTGGAATAGTTCAATGATTTGGGTTATCGTTCGTTTATGGTTATTTTTTATTGGGGATAATAAGCCATTCCATCATGGATACAAAAAAAAAATTGTGGTGGAGAGAACCTCCTCCACCACGAATTAGCCAAACATTGGTTTTCATCCTTTACCTTTGTTCGTAACAGCTCTGATAGCGATGCATATGCTTCCACCTCGTTTGTCAGCTCAGATCAGCAAATGACGTTCGATAGAATTATTTACATCATCGTTTTGAAAGATTTGCGTTATGGGGCTGAACCAATACCATATGCATTTCCATTTAGTATGACAGCCTTTCTGCAGAGAGCATTACACATAACAAGTTTCATCCAGTATTCGAGAGGAAAATCATCTGATTTCAAAACAACCGTCAACCGGTTGCAGCCAAGCATGGGAAAATTCATTCACTCGCGCGAGAACCACAGAATCAAAATAGCCATCCTCGCCTACAAACAGATTGCCGAACGAGTGTAAATTTTTCCTACCAAGTGACTCTACAGATCGACTCAAACTGACAGCAGTAGAAGGAAAGAAGGATAAACTGAAAGGCAGCCGAACAATTTTCTCTAGCGAGGGAGAACCAGATTGAATGCGTAAAATCCGAATGCTAACGATTTAAATAGCCGAGTCAGATAGTTTTTGGCTCACTGATTTAAATCAGTTGAATTGGCCACAGCAGTTTTAAGTTTGCGTGACGCTTATGTTTATGTGTTACAGTATAACAGTTTCTCGAAATTAATAGCGATTTAAATGTGTCAATGTATGTTTAAAGCTAGAAAATAAAAAGTGATTCTTTCTGCAAAATTCTCATTCAGCTCACTCAGCAGAATGCAATCGTAAAAGGCTCAGCATGGAAAAAATAATAAGAGAGGAATCATCCACACTACTACACTCAGAATCATTCATGTTACGCTCAGCTGTCTGTTTAGCTCAATTCTGCATTCATCGAAGAAAATAGAAGCAATGCGAATACGAACGAAATCAGTGCGGCTCGCACAAACTGCTGTTCGTTTCTGATGTTGTATGCGTGTGAGTGAGTTGAGAATGCAAAATGGAACGATTTTTCCCATGCTTGGTTGCAGCTATCATTCGAAAAAGCGATTTTGGTCTTTTGTTTTGAATGGTCTGAGGTTTCATTCGGTCAGAGGATGATTTTTGTGTACAGTGTACGTTCGTAACACGAGAACCGGACGGAGGGTGTGCAACTGTCATCTTTCGGTTCGGTTTATAGATGCTGAACGAATAGACAGTACATCACAACCGAACGCAGGGTGCACGTTCGTTACTCGCTTTCGTTCCGGGTGACATCACTGCCCTGAACTTCTGGGACGTCTCTGCGACTCGACGATCTCGTTGTAGATTTATTCTAAATACACATAGCATTCCTAGGCTGAATAACTACCATTTTGTTTCAGAGAAAATAGCTATAATGGTGAGAATTTGTTGCAAAACCTCTTTCTTTTATACTCTACCCGAATGGAATGTGAAAGAGCTAGGGGGAGCGGCGCAGAACTGTGAGTTCACCACCTGAACGGCTCTGGAAGTACCGGGAGTAGTCGGGAACGTCTGGAAATACTTGGGGAACGTCTGAAGTACCCTTCGGGCCCGTCTGTTGACATCCATAGCCGAGAATGTTCAGAATCTTATTCAGAACGTCTGGAGTGTCCGTCGGGAACGTGTGGAATTCAAATAGGTAACTGCTGGAATCATCGATAGGAATATCTGGATTTTTTCAGGGACATAGGGAACATCGAAAATCTGAGATTTCTGGAATTACTTCAAGGAACTTCTGGAATCTCTGTTGAGAATATCCCGGATAACCGAGGGAATCACTTCGGGATCGTTTGGAGTACCCGTTGAGAACACTTGGAATCTTCATCGGAAACTACTGAAATCATCGTCGGTAATCTCTAGAAAATCTATCTGCTATCTGGAATATCCGTTGTGAATGTTGGAAATCACATGGGGAACGTCTGGAGTACCTGTCAAAAATGTCTGGAATCCTCTTCGGCAGGGTTACTTCCACTCACTTGCTATAAAAAGATGTTTTTCGGAATTATGAAATTATGAAATAGTATAATGCTAATAAGTACTTGTAAGTTACAAGAAGAGGTCATGAAGTATACGTTTGACACATAAAATCTGTCAATATTGCTTTCAGTGCGTCACAATTAGCGATTTTACGACTCGTGAGCGCTCACTCAGAGTGAACGCTCACGAATCATAAGATCGCTGATTGTGACGCTCTGAAAGTGAAATTGACAGGTTTTATGACTCATACACATACTTTACACCCTCTTCCTGTTACTTAAAAGTACAACATACCATTATAATAATTACTGATTGCATAATTCCAAAAAATATGTTTTTATAGCAAGTGAGTGGAAGCAACCCTGCTCTTCGGTAACGTCTGGATGCTCCATCAGAAATTACTGGAATCGTAAACATCTGGAATCAGTGTTCCGAATGTTGGGAATCCCCTCGGGAACGTTTAGAGTATCAGAGTGCTATACATCGTTTTTGGAAAAGTAATTGAGGAGGCCAAACATAAAAATTTGTTGGTGGCAGATACGCGTTTATTCATTTACATAAGACGTCTGGATTCATCAACACACTCAAATTTATCAATGACTCAAATGTAAAGGAAAATAATTTCAATGAAGAACCCTTGAAGACAATGCATCCAAGTACTTAACAACATTGGTTCTTTTTATTATCTAAATGCAGCCATCAACATCCTTGGTCCTTGGTCCTTGGCCTGGTCGAGGGTCGGTAAGAGGACGCCACCATGTTGCAATTTACGCCAGACAGAAGCAAAATGCTAACCATCTTCATTTCGCTCCCGTCGTCCTCGTCGTTTGTGCTACTGGGGGGATACTTTACCAGCTTTTTTGATGACGCTAAAATGGAGCCATAAAAAGCAGTTAAGTGGCACAATGCGGCATGTGCTCTACATTCTTGATTCTCGTCCGCCCTGGGAAGAAGAGGCAGGAAGCGCACTCTTCGCTCCTGCACAGCTCTGGAAGAAAGCAAGGCGGGTTCGTAAAGTGGCCTCCGACCTCCGGCCATGCTTCCCAGCATCAGAGAGACAAGGGGACTCATCTGCCTCTGCTGCGTCTGGTGAGCTTGTTTTCGCTCACTTGACATGGGTCGTTTTCCCGGGGCGAATGAAAAATTAAAAAAAAAAAAACAATCAAGTGCTCATAAAAAGGCAAATATAGTGTGTCAGTGATAATGCCGTCGGGCAGTAGTTCGTACGAAATGTTTGTCCAAAATTTATGCTTGGCAGAGCAAACGTCGAGTAGCAACATGACCTAATGAATAACTGCGCTCGGCTCTCGGATCCGCGTAAAAACCGTTTCTCATCGCGGCAGGCGGTGACCGGGGAAGGTTCGGTTGCTACTAGTGAAACCGTTGCATCCATCCATCGTCGGCGTTAACCTGGGATGGACCCAACACCATTATCCGGAAGCGCGCAGTAGTGGTGTGCGGTAACAAGCCGGAATGTTGGTCAGTGGTGCACACAACGTTCACGATTGTCCGTTAACGACCTGCGCCGTGCCTGTGGGAATATACTTATTCTGCAGGGTGGAGAGATTCTGCCATTATTGTCATGACGACTGACGACAGTTACAGTCAGTTTTATGGCAAATTACTTTTTTTTATGGCGAAGCAGATAACAGCGTAATGAACTGGAGCTTTGACGTACATCACTGCCAACTTACCTTCATTGTTGTAGATTGTGTTTCACTCTTAGCGGAAAGTCCAGTTGATTTCGATTAAAAATATTACGTCAGATATCCGTACCGGAACTTGTTAGTGCCCGTTTTACCCTTCTTGCAAAGAAGGGTATAAGTATCACTTAAGGGGTCATGTCTACCTGTAAAGTTTAAAATAATCGATTTTTTTTATTACATAAATCGAAAGTGTATATGTTCAAGATTATTTTCCCAAAATGTCAAGTTGATTAAACACGATTATTTCTACAGCTCATTTTCAAAACCAGCGTCCGTGATAGCTTAAATTCAATACATCCGAATTGTTCAGTTGTTTTGGTATATTGCTTAGAAATTTTTATTTAAGGACTAGATCGCTCGGATTTCACACGTAACAAGATTTTTAGCTTTGAAAGGCCGCCATTTTGTGAAACAAAAATTAAATACCCCCATCGCCGCCTAAATTTAGTGATTGTTATTGCAACCTCTTTGAAATTTTTGATTTTAGATAATGTCTGCCCGTGCAAGCGTGGCCACCGCAGAACACCTTTTTAAAAACTACAATGGACAGCAGCAGCAGGAGCTTGTGTTTTGTGTAGGAATAGAAATTTGAGCGGGGTTCTCTCTGTTTATACTCTTTAGTATGACGCGCTTGACATAGATGGCACACAGCAACTCACGAAGAGCTACTGATTCCGATCAATAGCGGTGCGGCTTCTTCCTCCTTCTATGAATGCTCATGTAGGCTGCAGCTCGCTGCTTGCAAGCAGCCTTTCGTTGTATACTACAGAACACCACCACTCACCACGCGGTGATTGAATAAACACCGTATGGTGAGACGGGATGAAATTCAACTTTGAAATCTGTGTTAGGGAAATCGCTTTTCGCAGGCAATCGGTGATAATTTTAATTATCATAGCAACAGTTCCGTGCAATGTTCAATAGTGACATATTGAAAATTGATAAAGTCTTAATTTTAACAGATTCGCAGAAAAATTTATGTCGATTGGCGTATTAAGAATTAAAATCCATCATCACTGAATCAAAATCAGACCACTTTCATGCCGCGACCGACTTTGGTTTTTGAAATTGTACCCCAAAGTACATGGTATGTTAGATTTAAACATATCCAGATAGAGCTGGAAATCAGGCGTAACAGCTTTTGTAAACAATGACTTCTCTCGATGATTTTTAGGAATTCAAGGCATGCTTACGCAAACCAACTTTACCTACGGGTAGAGGAAGTCTTACCCTACCTGATGGTGATATTGCTTTGCGTGGGCGAGCCTTGACTTTCAAGGCATCATCGAAGGAAGTCATTGTTAACAAAAGCTGTTACGCTCTAATTCCAGCTCTATCTTGATCTGGGAACTGACATCCAATTGATGACCTTGACAGATGTCCAGAAAATACTCTTTATTTATGGCGGACCGTTTTGTCGTGATGGATGAGTAATGCTGAGCTATTATGTAGTATGTTGTTTGGAATGAAGGTGACGCGCTTGACATAGATGGCACACAGCAACTCACGAAGAGCTACTGATTCCGATCAATAGCGGTGCGGCAACTTCCTCTTTCCATGCATGCTCATGTGGGCTGCAACTCGCTGCTTGCAGACAGCCTTTCGTTGTGTACTGGAGAACACTGTTCAGCGCCATGTACCGTCAGCACTGCTGCTGCTGCTGATGCCAACGACCGGACACCACCACACACGGTGATTGGAACTAAATCCGATCAGCGGTTGAGGCCAGCCTTGATAGCTAGCTGCCTACCGGGAGCCTTTCTTTGTGTACAGGAGAACACCACCACTCACCACATGCGGTGATTGAATGAACACCGCTCGGTGAGACCGGATGGAATTGAAGTCTGTGTTAGGGAAAGCGCTTTTCACAAGCAATCGGTGATAATTTTAATTGCAACATTCGTGCAAGTTTCGATAGATATTTAAAAAAAAGATAAAGTCTTAATTTTAACAGATTTGTTGTTACCGCGAGACAATTAATCTACAGATCAAAGCCATAAGCAAATCCACATGGTTGCACAAGGTCCGTTGATGTCGATACCAGTTTCAAGAAAATGAATTGAAAAGTAGGGTAAAACAAAAATGATCGCTCGTTTACATAATATGCCTGCACTATTTATCTAGGAACGCTCATGCTTTCGAGTGAAGAATAACACGCCCACGTGCGTATACCATAAGGCATAATTTTCCCTCTCGGTTTATCCTTAAGGAAGGATATGATTTACTGTTTAAACGCTACAAATGTTTCAAATTCTTATTTGTTAACCTTTTCAGACTTAGAAACTTAGAACTTAGAAAAATGACGACCAAATCCCGGTTCTGAAAAGGACATAGTACGTAAAGACTCAATACATAAGTTAGCCCTTTGAAGGACAAGTGGCATTTTTTCAGCTTAAAGTTAGGAAACTAGTGAAAGGCCTTGTATTAAAAGGGACATGGAAAATTCCGTAAGAACAGGAAAGATTTTTACATAATTATAAATCACTTATGCAATACGTAGACCTAAGATCACTTTGTACAGAAATTGAAGATAAAGTTAAGTTCGAAGCTTACTCCAGGTTCTTCATTGAATCCGAAAAACTCTCGATCCTTAGAAGTGAAAACTTCTCTCCTAACGGAGAAAAAAGTAACTTCAAGAAGCTGTTTTTTGGCACAGGTGTCACAAAAGCGAAAGACTCTCTAATTAGAAAAGAAAGTAGCTTTTGGAAGTGAAAGTTGGCATTTGTAGAAAAATTTCTGATCGATTGGTGATAAAATTATTGAAATTGGTCCAGGGGCAGCTGAGTTATTAACGTTTAAAATCTTTCATAAATTTGTTACATGTTCCATTTTCGGTTTTCACAAAGTTTACCCCCATATAGAAATCACAGACGTAGTCCTACGTCAGAAACAACCAAAAGGCTGCTCAGTGAGGCAAGCCAGTCTTTCAGTCGATTCTGCAATGTGCGTCAGATCTTCCAAGAATCCTGAACCAACTCAGTTATGGACAAATTCAGATAACGGAGAAATTGCTGCAACCGTCACTCTGCGCAACGACTCCAGACCATTTGCGAAGGTGGAGATGTTAGGAATTCCCGTGATCAGTGAATAAAGATAACGGGGCGGCGAGGACAATTTTAGGTATAGAAGGAAAGAAATGAGTCAATTCAGCAGGTCAAGAGTTAGAGGTAATAGGATCGACAGACATTCCAATCAGTATTAATGGTGAAACAAAAAATATTACCATCAAACCCGATTGCTCCAAAGCTGAGTCGTAGATGCATTTCAGGCTACAATATTTTGGCAAAAATTTGGAATTCATCCAACCAGTGTTGGCTAAAATCAAGATCACCTAAAATCACACGCACCAATATCAGAAGCTATCATCACCACGAAATAACACGTGATTTTCGACCAATATCAGCCGTGATTTTTGATTCTCAAAATCAACCAGCATCAATATCAACCAAGATCAAAATCATCGAGAATCATAGGTTTAGAAGATATGTGAAATTCTAGAGTTTGGGCAATTCCGAAATTCAAGTCAACATTCCGGATGAAATTATAATGGTGGATTTCAACCCTAGATGGCTCCCACAAATCCAAGATGGCTAACCAAAATCCAATATGGCGGCCCCTGGACAGGGAATATGCATCTAAACCCATGCAATATAAGTATCTACGGAATGGGCTCGATGAAAGGAAGTGAAAAATTGGCATTCGTCGCCATTTTGAAATCCAAGATGGCAGACCAAAATCCAATATGGCGGCCCCTGGACAGGGAATATGCATCTAAACGCATGTAATATGGGTATTTGCGGAATGGGATCGATGAGGGGAAGGGAAAAATTGACATCCGTCGCCATTTTGGAATTCAAGATGGTGGACCAAAATCCAATATGGTGGCACCGGACGAGAAATATGTATCTAAACCCATGCAGTATGGGTATCTACGGAATGGGTTAGATGAGTGGAAGTGGAAAATTGCCATTTAGGACAATTTAAATATGTGTCCACTGGTGTTTTTACTCCTGGAAGAAGGTTCTCGTAAGCTGATGGAATTCTCAGTTCCAGGAAAAGCCTTATTTCAGTTCACTCCGGCCACCTTAAGCAAACTTTTGGACCGTTTTTTACGGTTTGGTGCCCTGAAACCTTTTATTTTTGTGTACCTGGACGATATTGTAGTGGCCAGTCAAATACCTTTGAGGAGCATATCCAAGAACTGTGTGAACTTGCGAGACGTCTAAAGGAGGCTAATCTTTACACTAACTTCGAGAAGTCAAACTTCTGTTGCCATGAACTTTCGTATTTACATTTTATTCCGAAAAGGTCTTAGGTCTAGCCCGAGGGGGGCGACACATCTAATTCTCAATTCTAGATGCTCAACAAATCTCACACTAGCGAATCAAACTTCGAAAAATCTTCTTTGATTTCTCGCATCTATTTGCATCGCGCATCATCTTTTTGCAGGAAATCTTCAAAATCGTCATCAATCTTCTTCGTATCTACTCAGCGTGCGTACAGCTAACCACAGCAAAACACAATTTTTCATGCATCGTAGATAGAGTCGCCCGCCTCGGTCCAACCCGGATCGAGTACAAGCGATCCTGGTATTTGAGGCTCTAAACTCGGTGGGTTCGTCGACAAATTTAGTGAACTAACGGCACCTCTCGCAGACTTGCTTAAAAGCAAGCCGAAGAGAGTGCAGTGGACCACGGAGGAGAAGAAGCTTTTAAGACCATCAAAAAGAGGCTGATTTCAGCACCTGTGATGGCCAATCCTTTTAATGTCCAAACAGACGCAAGTGACACGGCAACCGCTGGAGTTCTGACGCAAGTCCAAAATAGGGAGGAAAGAGCCATCGCATACAGGTGCAGAACTAAATAATTATCATGCCGCAGAAAAAGAAGGAGAGGAGCGGACTGGCTGGTTTTGAGTCAAACGAACTGTCAAAGCCAGCGCCTATCTTGATTGCATTGGCAGTGTTGCTAGAGATAGGATACCAAGGCAGTTTGTTTTGAATTCGCTCCTCGCTAGACCTTCTCTGAGTAACTTACTTACTTAAGGGTCCTGTGCACCACCAGCGGTGCAAAGGGCCAACGTGAAAGGCTGCTCGC
This sequence comes from Ochlerotatus camptorhynchus, assembly GCF_037179485.1. Classification (NCBI taxonomy): domain Eukaryota; kingdom Metazoa; phylum Arthropoda; class Insecta; order Diptera; family Culicidae; genus Ochlerotatus; species Ochlerotatus camptorhynchus. The sequence goes on from NW_027040553.1 coordinate 1,390,916, forward strand.
TTTTGCCTTGACCTGGGCCCAGGTCAGATTCCTATCGACTTGCTTAATTTCCTTATTGAGGCTCCGCCGCCATGAGCCCCTGGGTCTGCCTCTGCTGCGATGTCCTGCCGGATTCCAATCCAGCGCTTGCTTCCAGATTTCGTTTCCACCCCGTCGAAGTGTGTGGCCGACCCACCTCCACTTTCGCTCTCGAATTTCTGTTGCTATCGGCTTCTGATGACATCGACGATGGAGCTCGGCATTCGAGATCCAGTTGTGAGGCCACCAGGCACAAATTATATACCGCAGGCATCGGTTGATGAAGACCTGCAGCTTTTGAGTGTTCTCCGCTGATACACACCACGTCTCGCTGGCGTATAACAACACAGATTTCACGTTCGAGTTGAAAATTCGGATTGACTTGCGGTGCGTTGACTTATCTGGTTGGATCTCCATACGTTTCGTAAGCTCGCAAAGGCAGACCTAGCCTTCTTGGTTCGTGCACCTATGTCGCTCTTGGTCCCGCCGTCCGACGCTATTTGGCTGCCAAGATATTGGAAACTTTCGACCTTCTCCACTGCTTGCCTCGCTACCGTAAAGTTGGTAGGATTGCCCGTCTTGATATCCAACGATTTGGTCTTGTTGACGTTGATGGTGAGACCCGCCGCAGTGGAGCGTTCGGCTAGGTAATTGATCTTACTCTGCACATCAGAGCGCCGTTGTGCTAGTAGAGCAACATCATCAGCCAAATCGAAGTCGTTGAGATGCTCCATGGTGATAGGCTGCCAAAACAGCCCACGGTTCGGTACACGGTCTATTGCACCTACCATGATCTCGTCGATTACGATGAGAAACAGTAGCGGTGATAGTATACATCCTTGTCTCACACCAGCGACTACCCGGATAGGGTCAGGCAAGGCTCCGTTATGCAGAACTCTGCACGTGAAAGCCTCATACTGCGCTTCGAGAGGTTGACGACAGGGCGCCCCACGGATTCTCGTGATTGAGACGGTCGAAAGCTTTTTCGTAGTCAATGAATACCAAATAAAGGGACTCTTGGAATTCATTGACCTGCTCCAGGATGATGCGGAGCGTGACAATATGGTCCACACAAGATCTTCCGGCACGGAATCCTGCCTGCTGCCGTCGGAGAGTCGCGTCGATCTTCTCCTGTATCCGATTCAGGATAACTTTGCACAGAACTTTGAGAACAAAACACAGGAACATGATGCCTCGCCAATTGTCGCAGATCCCCCTTCTTTGGGACCTTCACTAAGATGCCCTGCAGATATTACAGAATATTTGATGCAACATTTGTGCGGATACAATGGGGTCACCTTTGAGCATCTCCGCTGATATGCGATCGACCCCTGGAGCCTTGTTGGATTTCATGCTTCGCATAGCTGCTTCAATCTCCTGCAGTGATGGGGCCTCGGAATTGACGCGAGTGATGCGCCGCACCCTAGGCGGATCATGCCGAGATGTTGATGGCTGGTTGGCCGTCGAAACTTGAAGAAGTTGTTCGAAGTGCTCAAACCAGCGTTTCAGGTGGTCAGTGGGGTCGGTAAGCAATTGTCCAGTCGTGTCCTTCACTGGCATCCTCGGGTTCATCCTTGCTTCACTCAGGCGTCGTGAGATATCGTAGAGGAGGTTTATATCGCCAGTGTTTGCGGCTTTCTCCCCTTCGTCGGCCAGGGAGTTCACCCACGCTCGCTTGTCCCGTCTGCAAGAGCGCTTGACTTCCTTCTCTAGAGTCGACGGGCTTCGTTCTTGGCTCCTCTGGTTCTCGCCCGCTCTATCGCGGCTTTTGCTTCTCTACGCTCCTCAATCTCCCGCCAGGTTTCATCTGTGATCCACTAATACTCTTCCTCTGGGTGCGCAGCTCACCCAAGTTGTTCTCGCTTGTTTCTATAAATGCATTCTTGATGGCCGTCCATTGTTCTTCTACGCTGCCACCTTCTGGAACGTCCGCAGCTCGAGTCTCAAGTTCTTCAACAAAAGACCTTTTTACCGCTGGATCTTCAAGTCGGCGTGTGTTGAACCGCCGCCCGGGTCTCTCCTCCCGTCGCTGGATCCACGCCGATTAGAAGGTGATAGTCAGACGCGATGTCGGCGCTGCGTTTATTCCGGACATCAAGAAGGCTCCGTCTCCATTTTCGGCTGATGCAGATGTGGTCGATCTGATTTTCGGTATGTCCATCACGGGAAACCCACGTGACTTTGTGCACTGGCCGATGGGGGAAGAGCGAGCCCCCGATCACCATGTCGGTATTGCCACAAAATTCTGCAAACAGCTCATTTCGCCGAGACCATGGCGTCCCATGACACGCTCATAGTCCGTGTTGTCGGAGCCGATCTTCGCATTGAAGTCGCCAGCGTAGATCTTGATGTCACCCTTTGGAACCTTATCCACGACGGCATTCAATTGACTGTAAAAATTCTCCTTGTCCTGTAGCTCGGTTGGCGCATAACATTGGATTATGGTAAGGTTACGAACCCGTGTTATAAATCTAGCGCAGCACTTGCCTGGACGCTAAGTAGGAGACCAACTCCACGATGGCGGGGAGCGTTTTCACCTCGAATACCAGAGTATAGTAGTACCAGTCCCGACGGCAGTTTGTGTTCTCCAAAGTTTGGCCACCAAACTTCACTCAGTCCCAGGATTTCTAGCTTCATGCGTCGCGCCTCGTTGGCTAGTTGTGCCAGTTTACCCTGCTGGGCTAACGTCAATACATTCCATGATCCAATTCGTGTCCGTTGTTTTGCGCTAAAAGTCGTTGCCGTTAAATCAGTTCGATGTCTTTCTAGGTTGGTTTCTGTAACAATTATAAAGGTTTCAGAGACAGTAGGTGGTTGACCTAAGGTCTCCTATCCGCCGTTCTGGGGCTGCCATCTTAGGTGTAGCTTCCGGGGAAGAGCATTTCTTATTCAGCCGCTGGATGCCAGTCAGACGCTGTTTGAGCCGCACATCCATGGTGAACAGACGCTCGGGTTGGCGAAGCATTTCCTCTATCACCGTGCTATGGTTACAGCGCCAGTGTTCGCGTCGCACCTCCTCAATCTGCTATTGACGGATTGACAATATTGCCCAAGCTACGCCAACCAGCTGTGTCCATGTTTCAGCTGGCAGTCTTTTGTGATCATATGACTCGTGGAGGCGTGAGGTAGGAACTTGTGAGGACCGGAGCTAGGTATATCGCTCCTTCCAGATTGTCACTCACCATTTTGTGTCCTCTCTGAGTAAGACATGACATATTGTGGGTAATACTCATACAAACAAATTTTCTGAAGGAACTACATAGATAAAATGAAGTCACGTTCTAGAGAAAAATGTATTAGATTTTGCTTTTTCGGACCACACCCATATATGATCAGGGTACCTCCTGGAAAGTGGTAAAAATCTAATGAAGATCCCATAATTTAACAACAAGATCATCCGGGAATCCGGGAATAAATTGGCTACATTTGTATATGTTGAGGGTGCCCCCTGAGGGAGCACATTAAATACAATTATGGTACAACCATTAAATGTTTAATGCGGTTTTGAGTGTTTTTGTCAAAAATCAAGAAGGGTTAAATCTCGCCATAGGTGGATAAATACAGGTTTTTTTTTTGTTTTGATCGGCTCTTACTATGCAACTCAACAACAGCAGCGGAAGGTCAACTCTCTAAACAGCACTTACCGAATGCCAGCACACGGCTCCACGCAACGGCAAAAACGAGAAGCGGATTTACCATCGACAAATTGGTCACCTCTGCAGCCAGCAATGAATGCTCACCGAAGGAAGTTTTGCTGCGTGTGTGTGCATTATAGACGAATGGCGAAAATCCATGATGGATTGGTGGCCTTTGGGACTTACCGTTGCCGTCATCACCCGGATCACGTCTACTATGGGCGGGGTTTGGGGTGGTTAACTCAAGTAGGTAGCCATCTTTCACTAACGTCAACTAATGGCATTAATCACAATTTAGCTAAATCCGTACCTTCAACTTTCGACAGGGCTTCAACTTTGTAACTTTGGTGTATCCTCATCCTGAAATTCGATCCAGCTGCCAATCTCCACACGCACGGTTGCTTCCATTCACTTTGCTATGAAAAATGGTTTCATAATAGTGGAATCATTAGATGCTGATTGTGACCACTTTTTTTCTATGTGCCAATAGTTATCTCGGTTCCTTCAAACGGTCTAGTAGGATATTGTTGTTCTATATCTCGATCTCTATATATCTCGATGGTCTCTTCAATATCAAGATATGGAGAGTTGACTGTATAATCATATTTTGTACTTGTAAGCTACAAGAAGAGTTTGTGGGTTCGCATTCAGAGTATGATTGTATGATGCGTGAGCGCTCACTCAGAGTGAATCGCTGATTGTGACTCTCCGAAAGCTAAATTGAAAGGTTTTATGTGTCAAACACATACTGCACAAACTCTTCTTGTAACTAATAAGTACAAAACATTTGTCATAGCGAAGTGAGTGGAAGCAACCGTGCCCTGCCCATACGCACACCGGTCGTAATTTCAGTTTAATCAAATACAGAAACTTTTCTCCCGTGGTACAGCAAAGCGTGGGCGAGCTTCTTGTTTAATGGTGTCAGAGACCTTCCCTTTCCCCGTTGTTCCGGACCCTTGATACAAGGCTCTAGAAGCGCTGTCGGTCGGGGTAATGAAAGCGTGGGCTAGCTCGATTGCCAGTGGAGAATGCTAATTAGAATAATTTCTCCGGTCCTCGTGTTCTCCCAGTTGCCAGTTGAATCCGCGATTCTTCGGGCGCTCGATGTTAAAGGTTCCCCCATAAGAGTGGTCGTTTGTATGCCGAACTGGTTCTGGGGTGTCAAGCTGTCGGATGGATGCTCGCCTTTTTTTATTTTATGGTTATGGATATTGTTCTCGATAAAAACACACGACGGCACGTGTGGATGGGATTCTTGTTCTATGGTGCCATAAAGAATCATGTTTGGCCCGTGTCGAATGGGAAGATATGCTCGGGAGCGTGTGGTACTTTCGGGGTCTTAGCTTTGAATTTCAATCATATTCTGGTCAACCTAAACAACGTCCACACTTCTTTTCCTTTGGCGCATTATCCTAACGTCAGTGTTTATTTTTCTTCCAGAAGTTTATTCGTTTAGCCAAAACTGTCTATGAAAAAAAAATGGTGGGGTTGTGTACAAGACACGACCGCATGGTTGACGTAGACTACTTTAAGCTGTGTAGTGAAATTCTCGTGCATGTTTTCTAGATATTGATTTAAAATACAGTAGAAGTAACCTATGATTTCGGTCCTAAACACATATTTTGGATTTCCTACTTAAAGGGTGATACGGTCAAAATTTGGTCAATATCAACTTGACGTATTTCTTTCAATTTTGCATTTAAAAAACCTGAACACCCCTCATTTTGAAGGTGTGTGTGTGTAGAATGTTGCTCCTATTTTGATTTTGGAATTCACTCTTCAGTTGTCAAAATGCCGTCCAAGCAAGAAGAGCAGCGTATCAAAATTTTGCTCGCGCATCGCGAAAATCCGAGCTACTCGCACGCAAAGTTGGCAAAATCGCTAAAAGTTGCCAAATCAACCGTTACAAATGTAATTAAAGTGTTTGGGGAACGTTTGTCGACAGCCAGGAAGTCTGGATCGGGGGGAAATCGAAAACCGGAAGCCGCTGAGACGACAAAGAGAGTTGCCGGTAGTTTCAAGCGAAACCCTAACCTCTCTCTCCGAGATGCCGCAAATAAGCTGGGTGTATCGTCTACAACCGTGCATCGAGCCAAAAAACGAGCCGGACTATCGACTTACAAGAAGGTAGTGACTCCAAATCGCGATGATAAACAAAATACGACGGCCAAAGCGCGATCCCGGAGGCTGTACACGACGATGCTGACGAAGTTTGACTGCGTGGTAATGGACGACGAAACCTACGTCAAAGCCGACTACAAGCAGCTTCCGGGACAGGAGTTTTATACGGCAAAAGGAAGGGGAAAGGTAGCAGATGTTTTCAAGCACATGAAACTGTCAAAGTTCGCAAAGAAATATCTGGTTTGGCAAGCCATCTGTACCTGTGGCTTGAAAAGCAGCATTTTCATAGCTTCCGGGACTGTCAACCAAGAAATTTACGTGAAAGAGTGTTTGAATAAACGTCTGCTGCCTTTCCTGAAGAAACACGGTTGTTCCGTACTGTTTTGGCCGGATTTGGCATCTTGCCATTACAGTAAAAAGGCCATGGAGTGGTACGCCGCCAACAACGTGCAGGTGGTTCCCAAGGACAAGAACCCTCCCAACACGCCAGAGCTCCGCCCAATTGAGAAATACTGGGCTATTGTCAAGCGGAACCTAAAGAAGACCAAAAAAACTGCTAAGGGCGAGCAGCAGTTCAAGGCAAACTGGCTTTCTCCGGCGAAGAAGGTGGACAAGGTGGCTGTACAAAATCTGATGGCAGGGGTCAAGCGTAAGGCCCGGCAATTCGGATTTGGAAAAGCGGAAGCCTAACTGAATATTTTTCCTGAATTTTATACTAATTGAACTTGAAAAAGAAATTTAATTTGATTTTTTAAATAAACGATTTCACCGATTTACACGCGTTTTCCCTTGACCAAATTTTGACCGTATCACCCTTTAGTAAAACTTGGTTAAATTCAGAACATCATCAAAATGCGAATACATATTCTATTACATTTGGTTCCTAAATTACAATCATATATGAGTAAGGCTTTCTTCAGGTGATTCATTGAAGCGTCCAACAATGACCGTCATGATGGCTGATATTCCCTATCACTTCAAGATTTCTGGGACACAAATCTTGAACGGTTGTGACATCACTCATGAAATTGAAACTCCTTGTGTACTGGACTGCAACAAACGTGAAGTTCCAGTTTCTGTGCTCTTGAAATTTTTATGTGGTAATGAGATTGATGCTCAGCGATTCAACTTCAAAACGCTAAAAATAAATGCACATACAAAACCGGAGTGCACAATTTTGCATCAATGTTATGCAACATTTCATAGTTGATCGAGATAATACCAATTAGTATTGAATCCCTCCAATAAGTTCTCGGTACATATTTATCTACCGATGGAACAAATAAAAAAAATACTGAGGTTGTGTTCCATTTGGAAAATTTTCACTTAGATTTGACACTTCGAACATAAATTAAGATGTTCGTAAATCCCTCTGTTGTAAATCGGCCGATTTTCGAGAAAGCGTCTTTCCAATAATTGATTCCTTGTCTGTCAGAAATAAGTCTGCTGGAATAGCAGGTTTATTTGAAAATTTTCCATCTGTCAAATATAAGTAAAAATTCACCAAATGGAACGCAGCCTTAATAACTTGAGCACAGAATCGTTTCTTGTTGTGGTTGTCGTATTAGATGCTAGATAAAAACTTCTCTTATCGATATGTGTGCCGAGTGGATTCAAGGAGATAGTCGACGAAGAGAATCTTGTCAGTGTTACTTAGGACCTAATGCAATGTTCAGCTTGAACTGTTTCGCTTAGCTGTAGCAATTTAAACAGAAAATCGATGAAGAGAATCGAACATTACAAGTAGGCCCTTTTGAACGCTCACTCTCGAATTTCAGAACCTAACACTGAAAAAAACTCGACGGTACCTCTATTTATGCTAAGAGATAAGCATTGCAAGTCCCTCCTACTTGAAGAATTATGCAATCGAACGGCTTGCTATGCCTCGCCCCCATCAGCAAAAAACTGGGGTTGCGTAATTTTCCAAGTAGGAGGGACTTTCATAGCTAATCTAAAAGCATAAATAGAGGTACCGTCTGATAATTTCAGTGCTTGGTACAGAAAACTGTGATCTGTGTAGGAAAATCCTTTTTATCACCACAGAAGAAACGAGCTCAACTTTTTGGCTCAGCTCTGGTACTATCTTCGGTCCAAAGCTAATCGATTCACCCCTCGAAACATAGGAAAATCCACTAACCCCTCATTTTATCTGTCAAACTTTCATAGCGAATCAAAACAAACATAGTGTAGTAATAGAATTTCAACTAGAATAGGGTACGTTAATCGTTTGCTTGGGACCAATAGGCTAGTCAAGTAGTGAGCCAATTTAAAATCGTTAGTTTCGTATTGATTGTTGGTATTAGTCTTTACAAATTCAGAACTCAATTGAAGCAATGCATTTTATTCCCGTATACAGCTGGAGGAAAGACTCATCTCATGACAATTTCATATGACCAGCAGAAAAGGTCGGATCGGGAGTTGTCCAGTTCATGCAGGATGCCAAACGTGGAACCAACCATTGGATATTTATGTGCCGGGCTAAGATCGACAAGTGTTCGGCATTGGAGCAACGATAGGAGAAGCGCAATCAGGATGATTCATCGATATCTTGTGTTCACGGATTTTTATTGTCCTATTAATTGTCAATTGTTTAATTAATTTCAAGATTAGCCCTTTGTTTTTCAGTGCTGTGGTAAAGTACGATGAATTTTGCCGGTTGGTGTCACCCGAGGTCTCACCAGCACTGGAATATTACGTTTTGAAAAAAACAAACAGCAGCGTCTACATTTGAACTGAATAAAAGTTTCCTCCATGATAATTCCACGCGATGGATCATGAACAGTAGTAAATCATAAACAAATTAGTAAAATTTGAATTGGTATGTGTGCTTCCGATTATTTTGATCAGCAGCAGTGTTAGCCTTCGAGTTAACAAAAGATTTATTCATATGTATCTTCATTGACCCTGGATTAACCTGGATCCAATATTCAATTACTTGGGCATCGAAGTTTCGGCTTCGTCGTCTTTCTGGTTCAGTTAGATTATCTTTGGAGAAACTCCTATATTCCTCAATTTACTGCAGCGCATATTGGAGCAATCGTGACATCGTTGTAGATTACTTTGAAGACACAACTTTACCTTATTGGTATTTTGTTCCTCTTGCTGCTGCTACTTATGTGAATCAACAACATCGATTTCTGTCCACTTCGCAAGCGATGTTTTTTCACTGTTGTAGTTTTCTCTTTCGCGTAAACAAAATAGAAAACTGTGGCTGTTATAGCTGTCAACGTGTGCCCTTACGTGCCGGACAGTGCGCTGTGTTTCAGCACAGTGTGCAGAGCAGTGCTGCAAAATTTCGACAGTACACGGTGATATTGACAATTCTGCTTTGGTCACTCATTGGAGCCAGCAGTCATAGTCAAGGCAAACCATGTCAATTGTCAATGACAATGCTGTCAGTGACGAACATGTGCAGATTTATTTATTAGCTAAATTTGTAACGGAATTAAATGACTTGAGCAAAACAATTACATAGATCCATTTTAGTGAATAAGTATCTACGTCCTGAGCTACTTGGATAACAATAATGTGACACAGAATGTACTAAATTACACTTTTTGTTACCAGGTGAATCTTTGTAACTGACGAAAAAATGAATGAGATTTTGACGAAGGTTTTTTTGAGGATCAAGTCTGTCAGTGACTATGTGACGAACAATTTAGTCAATATCGCGCGAAAGTCTGTCAGTGACAATGACAAATCTCAGCACTGGTGCAGAGTTGATTACCCATTGGCTTTCTTGTTCTTTCTGGAAGGTGATCAACTGTTTTGTTTTGGGGTTTCCAGTGCCCGCAGCTCCTTTTATTCTTCTCCGCTTGGCTTCCTCTTCGTTCCTTTTTTTGTTGAATCCATAATTATAAACTGAATATTACTGGTACTATTTCCAATAATGAGTTCTGTTCAGGCTTCGGAGAATATATTCAACAACATCATTAAACTGCCGGGGGCATTTCTTGATGAAAAATTTCAAAAGGTCCTATCTGCTTTAATCGATTTTCTTCATTGACTTTATCTTTTGACTACCACTGCTATGCAAACAGATTTTGTGCTATATTTACCATATAGTTTGAAAAAGGAGGTTTTTTATCGAGCGTCAAAATCATCAAATACTGCAGTGATAGGATTTGCAGCTGAGTTATTAACGAAAAAGAAAATCTACACGCTATTTTGAGACTATTCAGTGACTGGGTAGCTCGCACTCTCGCATGCTTAATTAATTTTGGTATCCATGACAGATACGTATTTCGACTACAATGTGCAGTCTTCATCAGTGTCATTCCCACTAAAGAACTTATCAAAATCTAACCCCTTAAGTACTCATCCCCTAGGTAAAAAAGTCAAGATCACAGGTATTAAAATTAAATTACAATGTGTTGAATCGGAACCTAACTTACTAATAAAAACCAAAGATTTAAGTAAACTAAAATCTATACAACTCTCTAATAAGGAACGTTAACTACTTTTGCTCCGATGATTAAAATCTACTCAGATTCTGGGTACATGGCTCTGATATAAATTTTTCCTAAGTACAACATGGCGCACTTTGAAGTTCTGAACAGGTGCTTTTTGCGCAGTCATTCTACCAGCTAGGATGGTCACTCTACACATTCATTTTGCGCCAATTTTTTTCTCAGTGTACCTCAAGTGTGCCGCAGCTTTGCCGGCAGTGCCGACAGTGTCAGTCACCAAACAGGCTACTCTTCAGAGTTGGTTGGAAATGCTAACATGAAGCTTTAGTGTGATGATTTATTAGCTAGAGAATGATCTTTAGAAGAGGGTAGGTGGATAGTTCCGTTAGAGTACGGCAGTATGAAAATTGAATAGAAGTTGAAAATGAGCGAAGGGCCATTAATGCGACAGTTTTTCAAGATAGACGCACATTTTTGCCTAACCCGTACGATGTACGCGGGGACTTGAAGTATGTCTCCATGTCAAGTCCCCGCGTACATCGTACGGGTTAGGCAAAAATGTGCGTCTATCTTGAAAAACTGTCGCATTAATGGCCCTTCGCTCATTTTCAACTTCTATTCAATTTTCATACTGCCGTACTCTAACGGAACTATCCACCTACCCTCTTCTAAAGATCATTCTCTAGCTAATAAATCATCACACTAAAGCTTCATGTTAGCATTTCCAACCAACTCTGAAAATCGTTAACTTCGCGTATGAAGTAACATAAAAACACTTTGAAGGCTACTCTTGTTTGTGAATATTCAAGCATGTTTGGCAACCCGGTTTTTCAAACAGATTGAATGTTTTGGTTTGATCGAGCCATACTCTATACGCAGTGCTTAGATTAAAAGGTAATCTATAGTAGATAGCTTGTGAATAAACATTTCACCTAGAAAAAAGTAGAAATGTATCAGTTTTCTGTGGAAACGTGATGGTGTAAATTGTCATACATACAAAGATCATTATTAATTTTCTAGAAATGTAAGGCAAAAATGATCGAAAGACACAACATCCTCAAATTGGAAATTAGTGTTACTTAGCGCGGAAATGAAATACCAACTATCGATTGGAGATGAACAACATTATGGTGCGTCGCTATTCATGCAGCGTTTTTTTAATTTTCAAGACCGCCCCATCCTTTCCTCACATCATTGGACAAAGAGAACAGATACATTTAAATTTCAAACGAATGCAGAACCGATTACCGATTGGTTGTGGGAATTGTTTTCCATCAGCCCTAATTATCTGCTGCCGCTGCATTCCCGGAAACCACCCGCTGTGTCGATTGGTCAGTGTGTAAATATTGCGAAATGAAAGTTTAAATTGAATTTTATGCCGAATTAAAATGAGAAGCTATTACTGGAGGAATTCGACCGGAGCTTTGCGAGCAACAGGTGGAGTGGCACTCGGTCCCGGAGAAAATTGAAACAAATGGCCATAGCTCATCCGTGTGACAGGTTCAATTTACTACTGCCATGGAAATGGGCTACATACCAATCATGGAACCGGTTGCACTAGGCCAAAGAGACAGAGAGAGGGAAAGAGACAGCAGAGGAAACAAAACAATTAAAATGTAGGCTTAGTTCAATTTGCATTTTTTGGTTTTAATATGCAGTTGCATCATACGAAATGTAGCCTAGCGAACCGGGTGCAATGTAAGTCACCCGCAGATACGCAATTCGAAAAAAAAAACACGATATTGGAAAGACCCACTAAATCGATCAAAGCAATCTGGTAGCTTACATTTTGATTGCTTTATTTTCCGTGTCGGCCTTCTCAGGCATTCCGTCGCAACTGGGCATTAGTTTTATTCGACCTGACATGACAAAACTGCTTTTGATGGATGGGAAAAAACGAACGAGCGAGTGGAGTTTGAAACGCAAATGCTTCCGCTATTGTTTTCCGTTTCCATCAAAATAGAAACACAGAGAGAGAAAAAGACGGAGGGATAACAATGCATTCCTAATTTTATTAAATGCGAAAAGTGTTGATCTTGAGCCGGGTTGTAAAATCTAAAGCGCTGTAATTTAAGCTCAATTGTTTTCTGAGAGCGAATTGTGACTTTGAAAGAGCGGAAATATGGGCTATTTATGAATCAAACTGGGTGACCGTAATGGTTAACATTTTTTACGGATAATAAAAAATATTCTTAGAAAACATTCAATGTGGGTAGAATTCGAAGACGACAAATAAAGAACATGAGACAGGTACAATCGCGTCATCTGCCGCTCAAAGGTAAATGCTTCGAACGAATTTGATAGCATAGATTACATCCTAAAAAGAAAGGTTTGTGTATTTGCTCATTTGCTATGCGTTGCTTCCACCTTCACTCAAACGCAGCGCTATTGTATCTGTCGCTTGGATTCTGGCAAAGTTTCCAAGTTTTTGATATGATGTCTTCGTAGAATTAGAAGGGAAAGAGTGAATTGCAAAGGGAATTCTAAAATGAATTTAATGAAAATTCAAAGAATTATTGTAAAGGGTTTTTTACTGTGAAGAAATTCAAGGTAATTCCGAGGAAAATTTAAAAAAATTGACTTCGAGTATAGTCCAAGCGAGTTGAGAAATATTTCAATGGAATTCGGAGATGTATTCCTAACATATTCCGGTTGAATTTTAAAATAATTAAAAAAGCGTTTTAAGCGAATTCTGAGACGAATTTCTGAAAAAAATATGGAGTGTGGACAATTTGCTAGAATTCCATTCTGGGGGTGCGACACATCTAAACCTCTATTTTTGATGGTCAAAAAATCTCACTCTAGCGAATAAATCTACGGAAAATCTTTGTTTATCGCTTGCATCTAAATCCATCTACTCTCAACGCTTTCCACCTTTTTGTAAGAAATCTTTAAAATCTTCATCAAACTTATTTCTATCTACTATTCCACCATCTATGATAGAGTTGCCCCCTCGATTCCATGGGAACTTCGGGAGAATACAAAGTGAACGCTGAAGAGAACTTCAAGTGAATTTCCCGGAAAAATCTCCTAGACTATTTTAAGGTCTTCAGAACAACTTGAAAGCTACCAAAATTTCCCTAAAGTTAATTAAACTGTCATGAAGCTCTTTTCTAGTTTGAGAAACCAGCCTGATGCTCAAAATACTTCACTTCAATTTTTAATTTCTCTGGATTTTTCTGGATTTTCCTAGAGCTCCTCAATTTTCGACTTTCCGACTTTATTTAACCTCGCAATGATTGCGAAAATTATCACCGATCTCTCCAAAATGACATGGTCCGAATCGCAGAGTCTTCGTTTTGTAAGCAGCAGAAACATAAGAGCAGCAACGCCTCTACCGATAGATGTGCCGCTGGCCATCTTCGTCCTCCTTATTCAGCTCGGAAACACCGGAACTGCTGCTGGTTTCCGAAAAAATGTCATCGAACAGTCGACCTTATGTCCATTCAATCTTTTGTCCATTCGACCATTTGTCCGTTCGGGCTGTTTATTACCAACAAAACAGTGATTGTAGCCCTGGCGAAAGCCGGCTCCGAAACCCAACTTCGGCGGATCCTCATAAATCCGGAAACGCTCGTAAACCATAGGTAATTATTGACATAGTTGGCTATGAAAGTTTGACAGATAAAATGAGGGGTTAGTGGATTTTCCTATGTTTCGAGGGGTGAATCGATTAGCTTGGGACCGAAGATAGTACCAGAGTTGAGCCAAAAAGTTGAGCACGTTTATTTGGGACCTTCTGGTCTTAGAGTTACCTCTTTGGTACGACCATAGAGGTAACTCTAAGACTAGTAGGTCCCGAAGAAACGTGCTCAACTTTTTGGCTCAGCTCTGGTACTATCTTCGGTCACAAGCTAATCGATTCACCCCTCGAAACATAGGAAAATTCACTAACCCCTCATTTTATCTGTCAAACTTTCATAGCGAATCAAAACAAACATTTTGTAGTGCTAGAATTTTGACTAGAATGGGGTACGTTAATCGATTTGCTTGGGACCAATAGGCTAGTTAAGTAGTGAGCCAATTTAAAATCATTAGTTTCGTATTTATTGTTGGTACGACAGTGATAACAACTGCGAGGTGGCGGGGGAACTGTTCAATCGGTTGTAAGGGTAGGGCGGCCAAAAAAAAATTTCGATTTGCTCGGGGTGAACAACTACGAGGTGCCGAATGCGGTTCTGTTGTATGCCAAGGGGAAGGTTTGAATGGGTTATTTACAGTGCTGAGATTTGTCATTGTCATTGACAGACTTTCGCGCGATATTGACAAAATTGTTCGTCACATACCCAACTAACAATTTTAGCTGCAGATTAGCTTCTACAGCCAAAAATTGGCTTATACAGCTATTTTTTTCCTAGATAAGCTAGTCTGCAGCTAAAATTGTTTGTTGGGATAGTCACTGACAGACTTGATTCTCAAAAAAACCTTCGTCAAAATCTCATTCATTTTTTCGTCAATGACAAAGATTCACCTGGTAACAAAAAGTGTAATTTCGTACAAACTGTGTCACATTATTGTTATCCAATTAGTTCAGGGCGTAGATGCTTGTTCACATTAACGGCTCCATGTAACTGTGTTGCTCAAGTCATTTAATTTCGATACAAATTTAGTTAATATAAAAATCTACACATGTTCTTCATTGAGAGGATTGTCATTGACAATTGACATCAGGGCGTCACAATATCAGCTTCAATCGACCAAATCGATGCGACGAAGAGACTGCTGGCTTTCTTTTTCTGTTAAAGTCGAACAGCTTCGCAGCATTCTAGAACCTCAGTCGGCGTGCACAAACAAATGTTCAATCGCTTGTCTCTCTTTCTCCCGTCGCTCCATTGGTCTTCCTTTCAAGCTTCGTCGAAATGGATGAGCGA